>NC_135019.1:13407500-14640295 GCF_051020955.1 Megalopta genalis | reverse complement strand
CCGTTCCGCGAGCGGCTAGACGAAACAATTTCGATCGTGATTCAACTTCCCGACAAAATTACAACGAAATTATTACCATATCTATCGACACAAAAACGTTTCTATGGACTTCTGCAGTTTTTTTTTTGTAAAATGGACAACATGAAATCAAATATTAATATTGTGGAAGGCTAAATAATTTCCTAAATTGCTTGTTCGGAAATGAGGATAAGCACAGTATTTGAACTGTGCCTGGAATCGTTCGTTTCTGCGTGAATGCGTTGCAATTTGATGTAATTGTTAAAAATGTGGGACAATGTGTAGTCAACTTAAAATATGAAGCACATGAACGAGTGGAAATAGTTATTAAATAGTTATTAAATAGTTATTAAATAGTTATAAATAGTTATTAAATAGTTATTAAATAGTTATTAAGAATTATTAAATAGTTATAAATAGTTATTAAATAGTTATTAAGAATTATTAAATAGTTATAAATAGTTATTAAATAGTTATTAAGAATTATTAAATAGTTATTAAATAGTTATTAAGAATTATTAAATAGTTATAAATAGTTATTAAATAGTTATTAAGAATTATGAAATAGTTATAAATAGTTATTAAATAGTTATTAAGAATTATTAAATAGTTATAAATAGTTATTAAATAGTTATTAAGAATTATTAAATAGTTATAAATAGTTATTAAATAGTTATTAAGAATTATTAAATAGTTATAAATAGTTATTAAATAGTTATTAAGAATTATTAAATAGTTATAAATAGTTATTAAATACTTATTAAGAATTATGAAATAGTTATAAATAGTTATTAAATAGTTATTAAGAATTATTAAATAGTTATAAATAGTTATTAAATAGTTATAAATAGGAATTTGCGTGCAATTATTTTTTCGGAAGCGTACGAGGTAAATTGACATAGAGAACAGGCACGTGAATTGGCGGGGACAGTGTGAAATTGACGCGATGGGCGGATCCGATCGAATTCATTTCAAACAAATTAGTAGTTCCAGTCGTACCAAATTAGTCGTTATCGTGCCCGAGAGATCGAAGCCACGAAGATTCTTAATCAACGCATGATTTATGTGTTTAGCAGATCGTAAAAGGCTGTCCCTCCTCGGCCGGTATTTGTTCTTGAAAAAGGGCCGTAATTAATACTATTATCGCGAGGATACAAATTAGCGTTTCGGACGACGAAGGAGGAGAACAAAAGGAAAGCCGCGGGGATACCTACGGGCAAAGGGATTATAATTAGCCCTAGTGTGACTCACTATCCACATCTACATCCACGTCGCTGTGCCGCGCGTATAATCCCGGCTTGTCAAACACTTGAAAAGGGTAAAATGGCCACCTGCGCTGTTATGATTGCATTTCGCTAAATTTAGCAGAAACATTCGGCGTTAGTCACTGCGGCTAATTATATTTCGCAGATTAGTTCTCCCAGCGAACTGCGAGACCCGCGTCGCGCCGGTACTTCGGACCCATTTTCCCATCCTGATCGTTGCTTGACCACGCCTGGTCGCGTGTGATCGCATGTGATCAAGCTTGATTAGGTTCAACCAAGCTTGAACCCGTTGAAACCGAATGTTATCGAATCGAAGTCGATTTTGTACGAATCGCGATTTCTTTCGTTCCTTTCAGAACGAGTCTAATCGAAAGCGATAGCGACGCACAGAGCAATTTCAGAAGTAAAATTCCAGAAGTAAAAGGATCGTGTTTGAATTTTCGTATAATCGTCTTTTCAACTCTTTCATTCAGCTTTTTTGGACGCCCACAACGGTGCTTATTAGCAGCGTTACCTTGCGTATTAAATTTCTTCGCGATATAATGAATAGTGGATCTGCTTCTGTTTACAAATTGTGCGATTTCGCTGTATGATTTGCCTTCTTTATACCACTTCACTATTAATTCTCTTATCGATTTGCACGTTTCGGATTTCTTGCGATTCATTTTGTTGTATTATTAATAATGAAAATTGCGACAGAAATTTTGAACACTGATTCCCTTGGACTAACTGCTAGTGAACTGAGCAATGTTTGTTTACATTCTGCGATCTTTTCGGAAATTCTTAATTGTCAGAGTCGAATACTTTTGTGAGCCATTTCTAGTACGTGTATACAATAAATGTACTGTAAAAACGCTACATATTGTTGAATTATTTTCTAATTTTGCTCACGCAGTTTCAAGACCCATTCCCTGTTATATTGAGTTGGCAACTAAGTAATTGCCGATTTCAGTTATAGATGTCTCTCACTCCCATTTTTATGATATCCGTAAATGTTATATTATAAAATTATTATTATTATTATGTTATTTTTTATTATCCGTGAATGTTAGCAACTGGACAAATTGAATGCAGCGGTCAAGGAAAAGCGACCAGAATTGGTCAATCGTAAAGGTGTCATTTTCCATCAGGACAATGCTAGGCCGCACACGTCTTTGTCCACTCGGCAAAAATTGATGGATATTGGTTGGGAATCGATGTTACACCCACCATATAGTCCTGATCTCGCGCCATCGGATTACCACTTATTTCGATCCCTGAACAACTCCCTTCGTGGTAAAACTTTTAACGATGATGACGCTGTAAAATCTCACTTAACTCAGTTTTTGGCCGAAAAGGATCAGACTTTCTACGAGCGTGGAATTTTCGAGTTGTCAGAGAGATGGCAAAAGGTCATCGAACAAAATGGAAAATACATTACAGATTAAACTTCGTTCCAAGTAAAAAAAATTGTTTATTTCATTGAACAAATCGGCAATGATTTAGTTGCCAACCCAATATGTGTCATATTATATCAAATGCTCGAGTTTAACACATATATTTTATTAATTGAATGTTAGAAACGTGAGCGTTCGAACACTTTCGTGTATGAGTGTATGTTGTAAATAATCAATGTAAACTAAACAGTGATATGAAGGTAGAAAGTTCGAGGACCTCGATGTCAGTCGTGAGCGAGCGAAATATTTCTAGAACGAGCGGCGACCGTTGAAAATAAAGTTTCGTAACCGCGTTAAATTGACCCGTGCAGTGCACAAGGGTTAACCCGAGCGGCATTGTCCCCCCGTGAAATGTCTTTCTTCGTGGTTTATCGGTTTCTTCGTGGTAGCGCTCGCATGAGAACGCTCCTCCGTGAATGGGACAACGTTTTCTCAAGTTCTGCGACTATTTCAAAGTTCAGCGGGCCAACAGGTTTCTATCATAGTAGCTGGATCACGATCTGGGCGATCTACCGCGAGATCGTGTATCGATTGTGCCGAGTCAAGTGGGATACTTATAGGACATGATACGATTGCCGTTTCATTCAGCGGGCTCGCCAACAATAAAGTCATGCATGAGAACACGAGCTGGTCTCGCGAGGCGCAGACATAATATTAGAAAATCGCCGGATGTCTGATCGCGGTAACCTGTTGCCGTTGAATGAGTCAGGTGATTTCACAGGTGAACGATGATGCTCGATAGAACGGCGATTTTCAGGCGGTTTTGCCAGCAGCCGGCCAACCAAGCGGTTCGAACGATTCGAATGATTCGCGTCGTTCGTAATCGTGGAAAACGCTCGACGGAATGTTTATTCGGCGTCCGCGAAAATTAACACTATGCCGTCCGGTGGCACCACGCTGGTGCCATTCTCAAAAACTGAAATAACATTTGAACTATATTTCTTGGGTGTTAGAAGGCGGCAAACTAACTATAGCACTGTGCTTATTTAACTAAGAATTAAGTACGAAAATTCTTGGATGACATATCTTTATTTTAGGAATTTATATTATCGCCATCTTCGAAATTTCTTTTTTAACCCTTTGCACTCGAATGGCGACTCTGAGGCGCCACTAGAAATTGGTATACTATTTTTCAAAATCATTCTGAGAGCATCAGACTCGTTTATATATTTAAAAAACTATTAAAATTGCATTGCACTTGCTGCAATAGGCTCAATTTCATATGCATAAATCGCAATAAATTATATAAAATAGAAATACTGTAGATCAGAAATCATGTTTTGGATTTCGAATTCAAACAGCTTCGACTGCAAAGGGTTAAATCTAACATTTCGAAGTTATTTTGCCGGCGTCGAATAAAAGAATCATATCTCAGATCTGCGGACGGCATAGTGTTAACGATTAGGCTTCGAATCATTGTGCAAGACGAAAATGTTGCTCATCGCCCGCCAAGATGCGGTAGCTGCATACAATTTTCGTTCTTTCGTTCATCGTTCGAATAATTCGAAAGAAAACCGTATCGATATTTGTTGAATTCATTTGATCTTCGCACTGATTGAAATTGAACATGTTCAATTTTGTCGGAATTGCATGAACGGCTGTATTTTTCGCATCGTGTTACACGTCGCGTTACACGTATTTATAAAATTGCGGGTAGAGTTAATAAAGATACAACGAGTCGACGAAGTTGTTCCTGCTGGCCGCGTGGTTCTTAAAGGTGAACGTAGGAAGTAAATGAAACTGTAAAGTTATTCGTATCGGACATTTCCACCGACTTGATAAATGTATCGCTGTACTTCGCCGCCGTACCGTGAAATTAATTGATCGACTTTTTAAATCGGATCTCGCCGGTCCGAACGGTGATAATAATGATAAAAATAATAATAATAATAATAATGATAATAATAACACGGTTAGAAAGTAGTAATCCGTAAAGACAAAATGTCGGCCGACGCAGCGCGGACGATGAAGCCCGATAGTGTCTTGACAATTGAGACATTGAAAAACGGAAAATCCGCAGAGTTAATTACAAAGCTGCGCGAGCACGTGGAAACGGTGCTGGCTGTTGCTGCAGCTCGGCGTTCGAATCAATTTCGCAAATCCTGCGATTAGCCACGCGTCCGCGGTGTATATCTGTCAGTCGGCCCGCGACGGCGACGCTTGCTTGTTAGCTATCTCTGACGGCGGTATACGAGATCGGTATTTAATTAATTTTTACGCAATAGTCAAAACACACGTCCGACCGCCGCTGCTCGCTGGTCTTATAGACCAGTTTCCCGATCGACGTTGATTTATTAGCGGGAATACGATTAGCGTGTCACTCTTAAATCCATGCAAGCTTATGGGTCGCTCCTAAACTTTGTGATCAAACGTTATCGATGTATTTTATTGCTCGTGCTTCGGAGTGCCTGTTACGTAACCGTTGCGCCGAGTAACAAAGAACGGTCGTGAGCTCGTTTCGCGTAGAAAAGTTCTGCAAAATATCGCTGAAATTAATTGATGCATTTAATAGCAGGCTACATTCGAGGAGGATTTTCGCGTGTTCGCGATGCACAAGAATGATCGAAACGAATATAAAATCGTCGTGGATAGTACAATTTGACTTCGATGGTTTCGAAGAATAATTTCAATCGCAGTGGCGCCTCGAATACAAGTAAAATATACAGACAAGCAAGTTCTAAATAGTTTAGCTTCGTAAGAATATTTTTCTCTTCTAGTGAAAGTCTGGAAATTATTCAGAAACAACAAGAAAGAAAAGTGTTCGAGCTTGATCTTCGATTTTCAATTGTTCCTCGATAGCAAAATTCTTGGTCCAACGAGAAAATGCGTGTTTCCTCCGAGGCGAGAATGATAAACAGGTAGAAGAAACGTGTCAAATATTTTTCAAAAAGCTATGTCGCATGTAAATTTCCTGGAAACCAGCCTGTCACACTTGAGCGATATCCTTGCCCGTAGACCTAATACACTTCGCCGGTTAACGATTCAATCAAACTTTTCACTAAGTTGTAAGGCCGCTAAGCAAAATTGATTTTCACTTACCCGTTTGGTAAGACTCGGCATTAATTGAATTATCTAATTGAATATAAAATGGAAAGTCCACTCGATCCTGCACCTACCGGAATCCTATTAACCCTTTCGCTACGGCGGTTCAGTCCGCCGTAGCGCCCCTCCTGAACGGAACCACCCGCCGAAATTGTGCACATTGCGCGTGGATAGTGTATTTGGGAAGAAAAGGGATTTTTCTTTAAAACAATATAGTTATAATTTCTGCATAAGATATAAAGTTATTTAATAGGTAAAAAAAGTTTCATTAACAATGGAAAAAGTGAAGAAATAATATATAATATACAGTAATAAAATAAAACATAATATTCATAATACAAAACATAATACATAATAATTAGTCCTAAAGTAAGTACTTTCGATTTTCTATCCCTTTATGACATGTAACACAATAATAATGGGAAATGCAGGTAGAACAAATATAACTTGAATGGTGTGTCGTTTATTTCGGACTGTCGTTTGTTTGTTTCGTCAAAAGATTCACGCAATAGTAACAAGAGGCGGTGCAGTCCAAAAATTAGGTCGCAATTTTACCAGCATGTCGGATATATCCGGCGTTCGTCCCCAGAGGGCGATCATGTGGATGTCGGATATATCCGGCGTTCGGCTCCGCGAGTGTTCATATGGATGACGGATATATCCGTCGTTCGGAGCGAAAGGGTTAATATGCCTCCGAACTCTGAACGACCGTGTTGCATCTGGCAGAAACGTAAAAATCAGTTTGAAAATGTATCACGTCGCGAATTGGTGCGCACAGGGATGCCGCGGTAAACAAACCGACGCGAACTAATTAGAAATCAAGTATGTACCGTTCGAAACGCGCAATAAATTCGTGGCCAATTAACATTCGTGTTATCAAACTTTTACAGGGTTTATGAAACCAATATGTTCCTTAATGCCTTAATGAATTCCATTTAAATATGGAAGTTGCCTAGAGCTGGCGCAATATCCATTAAACGGATTTAAAAAGAGGGTATAATTTATTATAGTCATTACTATAATGGATACTGTATTCAAAAGTATTCGAATAATATAATGAAATATAGGTTTATAGACCTGCCTCTTTACTACACCAAACATACTAAACACGCAATGCTATCTATTGCGAAACGACCGTATTTACTGCTCTCGGAGCTAGCTCCGACTCATGCGAGCCAATGGATCGCATTCTTTCGTGAAATAGGATAAAGAACAAAAGCTTCGGAAAAAAAGCGGGAGTGCCTCTTTACTGCTGGAATCCATTTAATTGCTACCGCCATTTCAAAATGCAAGTACATGATACTCCGATCTTCGCTTCCCGCATTATCCGATCCTATCTTAAACTTAATTTCAACCAATTCGTTTGCAATACTTATTTAATTGGCTCTGTATCCAGGGGTTCTACCGTGTCAAAGATATCATAAAAAAAAATCATCGAATACTCGAAACTCTCGATCGTGCAACTGATAGAAAAGCAAGGAAAAGAACGAATAAGAAGGGGTCAATCGAAACTCATGCAGGAAGCAACTCTGTCGCGACGCGCCATGGCGTCGGTGCATAGCCGAACAAATCCGCAATTAACCGGCGATTCGCGGAACGGCGGTGCCATGCCGGTGGGAAGTTCGGCTCGCAGAAGGCAGAAACCGATGGGGAGTAAATTACCGGCAAGAATTTCCGAGCGATAACAGCGACACACGTCCCGAGGCCGACGGTTTTTAATTCCGGCGCGACGCGGCGAGCCGACTGCCAACTGGCCGAGTGTCCGCCGCGTTCGGGACGTCGCGGCGTCGCATCGGGAGCGGCACTTGATCGGGGTGAGGTATCGATACCGCGAGGCACATCGGTATCGAAGCTATTTACGAGGCATTCTGGACGCCCCGCGCCTCTCTATCGCGATCCACAAATTCCCACGTCCCACGCCGGCGCGGCGCGGCGCGCCGCGTCCGCGGCCGCACGGCCGCGTGGCTAGTGTGGCGAGCGTGGTGACAGGCAGTTGTCGGCTGGAATTTCACCGACTGACTGCCGTTTTCTCGTGAAACGAGGAGCCGATTCGAACAAGAGATTGGATAGCGGTTTTCGGCAATTAACGACGACGAACGAAACGCCGCACCGCGCCGCGCCGCGCCGCTCAGCGTCAGCCAAATTACCTTCTCCGCTCTCGTCCCGGCACCCCCTCTGATCAAGAGATTTCACGCGTTCTACAACTTCATATGCCGCGCGCCGCTGGGAATTCCACGGCGGAACGTTCGGCCGCCCGTTTCGGGCATAGTGGGTTAACTAATGACCCACTTATTTCGATGGCTTGCGTGCGTGACAGGTCGATCGGTAACCCGCGTTTTCAGATCCCTCGACGATCAACGCGCGTCGATTTATGCCTTAATTCGCGAAGGGGATGGCGACTTTCTACCGGCGCGGCGCGGCGCGGTGGCCGGTGCGTCGGCAGATTATTACGTGCCGAGTGCCGACTTTAATCGTACCGCACTTAAAATGCCGCGCGAAAAATCGGCCCGGTACGCACACGCTTTCGTTGCGAATTGCGGCGTGCTGTTCAAGTGATATTAAGCGAATTGTTCGACGTGTGCCTATTACTCGTGCCGTATCCGTCAGCGCCGTGTATCGCATCGAACGGGGAGCCGCGAGACGCGGCTGCTAAAAATGTGGGACACGAAATATTGCGGCAAGATGGAGCCCGAGCCGCGATACCTCTATCGAGGCTATTTAAATAGGTGGCACGGCGTTCATTGCTGACCTATCGACAGCCACAAATTCCCACGTCCTACGCCGACATTGTCAAGCGGACCCGACAGTAATTTCGCTCGCAATTCATGGGAGCGTACGGCGAGCGAACACCGAGCCCCCCATAAAAACACCACCGACGAACGGTCTTGGCTCGACATAACCTCGACGCAGACCGTTCGTTAGCGAACCTTCCGTTAGCGACCGTTCGTTCGACCGCCGAAAAAAGCCCGGCTTTTTTAGAAATTTGTTAACACGCGATCGTAGCCTCGCTGTAACTCGGTGTTCTTGCTCGACGAAAATTTAGCGCGCACCGGAAGCCTCGCAGAATCTAGAAAATTGCAAATTGACAGGCGCGACTATTTCGTTCGAAAGTGAAATTCGAAAATCTGCTGATCCCGCGGTAGTGTCATCGGCGCGGCCGTTTAAATCAGGAATCCTGAGGTCATTTGAAGTAACTTTCTCCTGAGCGAAAATGCAGCCCGCGGCTTTGTTTACGAGTTATTAACGAAAAACTCTGGCCAATAAGAGGCGAGCTTGGCCGGCGCGAGGCGGTCCAGCCAACGAGCGCACCAAGCCCAGTTTCGCTGATTGGCTCGGTCGTCTCGCACCAGCTGATCCCGTCTCTCATTGGTCACTGTTTTTCGTTAATAACTCGTGAACGAAGCCGCGGATCGCATTTTCGCTGAGGAAAAATTTACTCCAAATGACTTCAGGCTACCGCTATTTCCGTATTGCGAGACATTTTTGGGACACCCTGTATAGCGCGTGGCCGCGCAGAAATAACGCGACGACCCGAGCAGATTCTCCAGCCCTCGGTCTGCCTGGCAATTATGCTCGGAGCTTGTATTATTTACGGATGTACGACGACCGCCTCGGCGGCGTGCATTAATTTCATTAAAATACACCGCGACATCCCCGGCCGATACCTTTATCTGTAAATCAATAATATTGAGGCCAGGTATTTATAGCGGACGCGGAACACGATAATCGTATGGAAACGATCGGTCGACTTGTAATGGCTCGGTTCCGCATAGAAAATCAATTGCACGCGGCAACGACAACGACGGTGACGGCGACCAGGACGAAGACGAAGACGAAGACGAAGATGACGCGCTCCGTTATTCCTTTCGGTCCGTTCGCGTCGCCCTATCGGCGCGTTTACGATACATTGAAGTATGTTAATCACACGGCGTAAAACCGATCGTCGAATTTTAAGGGGCGCCATAAACTCGGCCGACGGCCGAACCCCTTTTCCACGGTCCGCGTCCGCGTTCAGAAAGTCGCGTGCGCGCGCGCGACAAGGCGGCAGCCTCGCAATGCCCGACAAATGTCCATTAATGCCGAGGGTGTTTTCTGTCACGGATTCGGTAATAATATCCGTGGCCGAACGGGCACGTGGGTAACGCGCGCTTTATTATTAGCGACGCGGTACTGCGAATTATCATCGGCCTTTCGCATGGCCCGCACCGAGATAACAGATCCGGAGAACTGTTTCTTGCTTTGCTCGGACGTCTCGTGCCGGCGCGCCGCTGTAACGATGCTTTTAGCACGTTCGTTAATTACCGCGGACGCGGTTCGACACCGATCGAGGTGTCCCGTTTGGGTTCACGCAAACGATCGCACCGTTCGCGAGCAAGTTTTCGAGTGTCTTCCATTGCTGGGGACCGTCGAACGTTTTTAGAGCAACATTCGACGATTAAAAATATACGGTAACGTTTTTGTGTGCGACGCGATGAAACTTCGTTGTCTATGGTAATCGAATTTGAGTTACGGCGGATCGAAAACAGAAGAAAAGACTGTTACCGAGATCGCATACGATGCCGGGCATAGGACGAAGGGATGCTGTGAAACCTAACTCTAAATGGCTATCGTTTCGTTCCATTAGTGAACGTCTCCGTGCTATCCGTAAAAACTTGTTATAGTATTTGAACAACATCGTTTTCGTTCAGACGAAAACGATTTTCTTGTATCACTGGCCGGCTGCTCGGGTCTGCAATAAATAGTCTTGTCACTTATGGTAGTTTTATGCATCGGTGCTGCGATCTTTTTAAGGAAACGAAAGAGCTGCGTATTCATCGATAAAGACAGTTACCATTACACGATAACAAATCTTCGACCATCCTTTTTTTGCACGAAGAAACGTTTTAACCCCTTCGCGTACCATGTTCTTCGCAGTTACTGCGATTAGAAATTTTTCGACTGCAATAATTTCTTTGAAGGGAGAAGAAATTGTGTGCTCATTGTATGCCTTTTGCTTGAATGCTTAAATATTGATGATAAGAGACTCGAATTTTGTTCCAATTTTCTTTTTATATCTGTACTCAATAAGTTATTGCCATAAATTTTCATAGCGAATCAGACTCGTCAAAGTACGGCAAGGAGTTATAGTTGCGCCACGAAATCTCGCAATGCATAATCGCACGATTCAAGACTGGTAATGTAATTACAGAGAGATGGTTACGATTTCCCCGATTGTTTCATTAGTCGGCGGCTCATTAATATGCAATCTATTATCAGCAAGCATCGTGATATAGTAGGAATGAAGATGCGATCGTAAGGAGTTTGAAAAGGTGCGGTAATAGGGAGGGAATAGAGTATTTTTTGCAGGTGTTATTATATTCTCATCGTAGCAATTAGCGAGATTTTGATGTGCGCGTACGAGCGGAAGATTGATTGCACGGGGCAAGCGAAGAATGCGATGAAGAACGTAATACACTAAATAATGTATGACGTGATAAACGACACTGCAGCCTGTTTTTCGAACGAGGAGACCTGCCGTGCATCATTGATCGTAAGAGCTATTCATCCACTACACCGTGATCGTTCTGGACTGATGATACTTGTACTCTCGAATTAGGATGGAATTGGAATGAACAGATAATTGCCGTTTCTACGATATCTTCTTCCAAACGATACGAGAGAACTGCCAAGCAAAACGAACGACCTTTCCGAGAGCGCGTTATGTATTCTTAGTTACTCGAGATTAGGCTAGCGTTGCAAGTAGATCGCGAATTTTGCTACGAAACAAAAATGTTCGAAGCCAACCGTATAGATCGGAACCCAATGGTGACGATGGATTTTTTCTTTTAATCATTCTAATAAACGTCTTCGCAATCTTCTATTTCCAATTAATTTCTAAATAATTTACATATTTAGAACGGGCGAAGCTTCTTTCTGCGAAGCCCGGTTTACAGCGAAATTCTAAAATTTAATACAAATGCCGGAGATGTTTACGCGAGTTCCAACCGAAAACAGCATTATTTTCGAAGTCTAGAGACGAATTGCGCGGATGCCCGCGACGGTTGGCTTGGGCCCAAGGAACGACGAAGCTAGTTCGCAAGACTCGACGAGTTCGTGCTCTTGTTCGAACAGTTCAACACTTTATGGGTTCTAGCAACTGATTCCGATCGAAAAGTCGCTGTCGATAAACAAATCCGAGATAAGGGAAGGTGCTATCGAAAGAGTCCTCCGGTGACAATTAGAGGAATCGCCTTAAACCGGCAAGCCTGCGGTCGTAAATCACCGAATACCGCAAGATCGGTAAAACGTTAGGCTAACGGAGGGGCGAGGACTAGAGGAGGACTTCGGAGTTGTCACGCGAGCCAAGGCGAGGCGAGGCAAGACGTTGCGTAAAATATCGGTGTTCTTGGTTCGCAAGGTCCCATGATAACGACCGGCATTGATGCACGCACGGCAGACACGCATCTCGCAGGTTGCTCGCGGCCGTAGATGAGGCCGAGCCTCGGCAACCACAATTAACCTTACGTAACTTCTTCGGTGTTTCTTGGTGGCCCGATCGGCCGGTTCGCCGCAAAGATAAACTGCACACAATGCGTCGCACGGAAGGCAAGACCGGGCTCCGAGGACCCCGGCTTCGAAACCGGCCTGAACCGAGACGAACGGTGCGCGGCGCGTCTTCCCCGCCGACCCCGCTCCGCCGAACAGCCCGCGCCGGCGAATATATTGGCGATAATTGTTTTTAGTGCCTCCACGCCACCAGGAAGGCGGACACGCCGACTACGTGCTAATCGAAATCGTAAATCCGGCTGATAAGAACCGCCGCAGTTCCACGTACAACCGGCGACGCGTCCGCCTCGCGGAATGAAGCTCCGAGCCTTCGGGGACCTTTCTATCCTGCATTATGATCCGGTTTCAGCCCGGTGGGCCGGCCTTTTTACGCCGTTGTCATTAACGTTGCACGGGTTTCGCCGATAAACCAACCGCCGAACGTTCCTATCTATCGCTGCCTACAAAAATACCCGGAACGAGCGAAATCCTGCGTCTCTGGGAACGTCGGCTCCGGAATCTGCCGTGGATACTCTCCGATGATCGATCCCTCTCTTTAGGCTTGCTTCGCTGCGATTAATACGAGCAACGATGCGATAATGATCCTGTTATCGGTTAGCCTCGATCGACGGATTCATTTCGGAAGCCACGCTTTCGCTTACTTCTGGGTTACGGGGCACAGGATATTCAAGAGATATTTCTTTCATAATTACGTTGATCGGCACTTCTTTGTCCCTAATCGATTGCTGGACGAGATTTTTATCCTTCTTGTTCTAGTGGATTACGTTTGAAATTTTCGAAACGAGTCTGACGCGACATTATACGGCAAATCCTAAATTACTTCGTCCTCCACGCATTTTCATGGCTGTATATTCATGGTTGTGCCGATCAACCATACATAACACGTCTCTCAATAAGTCTCCGGTCTGACACATATATGGCAACACTGTTGACAAACCTATATGATTTCTGGATAGCAGCATCCTTCAAACGATACATGCCAAAATTTCATGACATTTTGATGATTAGTTTACAGGTTACAGTGGTTTTAGTGATCCCAGTTTTGTAATTTTCAAAACAATGGTTGGAAAAGAATATCGTGTATTGATTAACACTTTATCGACCGCTAGCCTATTTATCGGCTTTTCGATTTCCAATGTTTATCGATTGCTAGCCTATTAATCGGCTTTTCGATTGCCAATGCTTATCGACCGATAGCCTATTAATCGACTTTTAGCTATCGACGGTTTTCGCTTCTTTACTGTTTTGTTAGTAGCTGACCTCCTGTATGCTGACCTCCCCATATCCTTATGAATTATAATTATAATAATTATTATTATTTATTATTATTTTTAAAGGAATAAGCACAACACAATGAATAGCGAAAATTTAGCCGGTACTGGGAGCAAATGCGCGCGCGACTAAGCCAGTCCTTACTGAGTGGCAGCCTCAACCACGACCGGACGATAAAGTGTTAAACATTGTTTTTTGATGGGGGAAAATACTGTTGAAGCCAAACAGTGACTTAACAAGCGTTACGAAGACTCTGCACCAGGGAAATCGACTATTATCGACTGGTATGCTAAAATTAAACGCGGTCGTACAAACATCGATGATGCCGAACGCTCTGGTCGCTCAAAATCGGCAGTTGTTCCGAAAAACATAAAAAAAGTCCACAAAATAGTTTTGTGAAAGACCGTATAGTGAAATTGCGTGAGATAGCTGACACCTTAACCCGAGAAAGATAACCTACGTCGCAGGGGCGCCTGCGAAGACTATTGATTTTTGTTAATTTTTCATAGAGGTCTAGTGATTTAAGTTTAAAATTACTTAAAATATAAAAAAATATAATATAAATGCATTTTATTTTTACAATAATGCTAAACCTTTAAAATGACTAGATTAACTTAAATAAATATCCATTGTTAGTATAAAATTGACGCCTTAGAAAAGCATGCGCCTCTGAAGCGTATGGTTATCTTTTACGTACGTTATCATATGGTTATCTTTCTAGGGTTAAAGATATCAGAAGGTAGCGTGTTTACAATTTTACACAACAATTTGAGTATATGTAAATTGCTTCCGAAGTGGGTGCCGCGTTTGCTCACGCCGGACCAAAAACAACAACGTGTCGACGATTCGGAGCGCGGTTAAGCGATGGTTAAATTGAACGAATTACGCTTCGAACTGCTTTCCCACCCACCGTACTCTCCAGATCTAGTCCCCAGCGACTACTGGCTTTTTGCAGACATTAAAAAGAGGCGCCGGGGAAAGAAATTTGGCTCAAATGCTGAAGCGATTGCCGAAACGGAGGCCTATTTTGAGAACAAAGACAAATCGCGTTCTACAAAAAAGGCATCGAAAAGTTATAGGAGCGTTGGAACGAATGTATCACTCTTGAAGAAGAGTATGTTGAAGAATAAAGTCGAATTTCTATAAAAAAAAAATTGGTTTTCTTAGCTAGACGGGAGACTTATCGAGTGATGTGTTACATAGGCAGAACGACGTCGAGAAAATTTTGGAAATTGCCCGCCTTCTACGAAGAGCATCGACGTTCAGCAGTCGCCCGTACAATAGTCGAGGACGCATGATCAGAGCCTGATCGCATCGAGGACTGAGAACAGAAGCGGTCCGTGAGCGGACGTAGGGATCGCAGAATGATGTCGACACCTGTTCACGATCACGCGAACAGACCCGAACGCGGTGGCTGTAGGAGCGGATTTCTGTATTCGTAGTTGGGTTAGGTATCCCACGAGTATCTACGCGGGTGTCCGAGCAATAAGTCATCGGAGTGCGGTCAAAGCACCGTGCGGAGATTCATCGGCAGGGCTAGCAGCGTGCAGGGTCGTCGATCAATCACCCACGCGAAAAACGAAAAACACGGATCCAACCGTATCTGCGGTGGGGATACCATCCCGTCGTCCTTCCATCCGAGAGGACAAGTCGAGTTGCAACCAATTCGACAGGTTGGTACACATAAGGCGTGCACGCGAAGGAGAACAAGAGAAAACGGAAGTGGAAGAGAGCGAGAGGATCGGCGCGGCTCCGCTCTTCTCGGCGCGGCTCCTCCACTCGGCTCGGCTCGGCTCGCCAGGACGGAGAAGAAAACGGAGACGGAGACGGGACGAGAATCCGCATGACAAGCTTCATCGACCAGTCATGCTTATCGCACACCTTAAGGCTCGTTTGCAAAACAAATTATTAGAAGGAGAGTCTGGCGAGCCAGGCGGACGTACAAAACGTCCTTTCCATATTTATACGGGCGAGCGATACAATCGAGCGGACGCACTGTCTACCACGGCACGGCGAAAATATAACGATAGACAATTAGACGGATCCGGCTGGCGCCGCGCCGCGCCGCGAGATTAAATTACGCGCGCATTGTTTGGTTTTCAAGCTCGTTTATTTACTTTCGGCGAATATGTAACGGGACTCGGCCGGCCAGTCGATGCTGATGCTATCGAAATCGAGAACTGATTACGTCGGGAAACTGTTCGCCCTTGTCTTCTATCACGGAGACTTCATCGCTAGAACTTCGTTATATTTTTTAAGACGCCCGATCGCTTTTGTAGATTTTCTTCATTACACTTTTTAAACCCTCTGCACGAAAGTCTTTTCATACATCTGTCGGTTCCAGAAATATAAATCGATCTGTACAAATGGTTTCATTTGGTTATCGAAAGAAAATTGTTTTTATTCGATTTCCTCTTGGTAGAGGCACCTCTGCGTGCATAGGAAGCGAAACACGATTTCGAATTTAATCGAGTTTAACAAAGAATCATTTTAAACCGTATAAACTTATGATGTCGATCATGTTGAAATAAAAGTAATCGCAAAGTCGTCCTTTTTTAAATCGTACAATTTGAATACTGTACGTTACGTTTGAACTGCGAAATCAAAATTTTCTGCATCGATCGCATGAACGGGGCGATTCGATTCTTAATATTTTCAGTCAAATTCAACATATTAATTTCATCATTGATGCGAAATACTCACAAAGTATGTCAAATACAGTTCACGCTGCGTCCCCTTTCCCCACAGTGAATATTTCATTATAAACAGGTTTAACTCTGAAAGTGTCCAATTTTCACAGATGCTGTCCCTTCAAGTTCTCGAGATTCGATTCAGAGATTGTTTCTATAGGAACTAATGGCCTTCGTGCGATGATGTAAAAAATAAATTCAATTGATTTCTCTTTCGCCCCAAACTCTCTCCGCGGAGAGGAATATAGTCACCATTTACACGGTAGTACTATCAATCCACTTTATCGAAAGTCCAGTCGTTCTTCCTGGATGTGGGTCTCGAATGAATTCCCAGATTATACCACTGATATTTCATGCAACAGTCAATTCGACCATTAAGGCACTTTGTGGACATAACTTGCCGCGCGAGCATTTTGTATTCGATAAATTAAACATGCCGCAATGTAAAACACGTTTTCTAAAATCTTCAAAAGCAAATTGAGCTATATCGTTCTATTCTTATTGCGGCAATAGCGCGTACTAACGATCGTTTGGATCGTGTACATACCGCGTAACAGGCAAACAAGCGACGCTGAAAAGCGGATTAAAAGCATCGGAACATTAAAAGGCACTAACCGCCGATCCTCCAAAATCCAACAATGGACACGTTCGATTTGTTTGCTGTGTACAAAGTGGTGGCCAAACAGGCCCGAAAGGTAGCAGAATAGATAAAACGACACTCAAACGGTCGCTAATTTCTTTGCCAAACAGACAATTCTTTTCTCGAATGAAAGGAAACCGTTCGCGTATCTAGCTCGATGCGTGCTATGTAGCCCCACTCTGAGAAACTAACGGAATATCTCGTCACGAAGAAGTGGAGGCGTCGTACTCATAGTGTCAGCAACACCTTTATGGGTTTAACACTCGTTAAACGTTTGTGTACATTCGGTTGAGTAATGAAAGCCACGGCGTGGCAGGTACATTGGCTTCTGCCTTGGGCATACCTCACCGAAACGAGTCTCGGCCACCTAAAAACTCGTGTGCTCCTGAACTTTGTTAGTTTCCTTCATTTTAGACAGATTGACATTATAAAATTCTTATAAAACAAGATACGGTGATTCTGATGCTAAATGCACTCCGACAGTAAGAAACAATCCTACGACAATACCGCTGCGTTTAGGCAAAACATCTACTATATATATTTTATATATATTTTATATATTTATTTCTTATTTTATTATTATTTTATATATAGTATACATATAAAATATATATTAAAAAAATGAAAGATAAGCGCATTATATATAATAATAATAATAATAATAATAATAATAATAATAATAATATATAATAATAAATATATATAATATATATATAATAATAAAATATATATATATATATATAATCCGCTTATCTTCCATTTTTATGCTTTAAGTTTTACGGTGGTAAATCGCATCGATATTGTAGATAACAGTGATTACTTAACACAATTGATATGATTTTATCGGGAGGAACTAATATTAAATATTTTTCTCTAAAAAAAATTAAATCTCAAAAACTAAAAACTTGAACTTAATCTCAAAACTAATTTATGACGATGCACCGAGTGTTATTATTGAGGACCCAGAGTTCCTCCCGATAAAATCATATCAATTGTGTTAAATAATCACTGTTATCTACAATATCGACGCGATTTACCAGCGTAAAACTTAAAGCACAAAAATGAAAGATAAGCGGATTTTAAACTGAGATTACCCAGACCTTCGACGATCCCTCTGCCAGTTCTAATCAGTAACGAATAGACTGCTGAATCGGAAAAGTGAAAGGACCGAGCAATAAACTGCTGCCTCGTTGTCAGCCGAGTCTAAACAATTCGGAATAGCAACAATCCTGCAGCAGACGGTGGAAAGAAGGAAAGATCCGGAGACGATCGAGCCTGGATCGAGCAAGAAAAGAGCGGAATGCGCCACGTGGCTAGCAGATCGTGGGGTTTCGGAGGCAAGAGAGTTGATCGTACGAGGAATTCTTTCCCTGGGTCCTAGGCGGAACGTCGAAGCGCGCCGCTACTCCTATCGTTATCTCCGCCATAAATTATTCAAATTACGAAACGGCCGATAACCGCGACAGTGGTGGAAAAGATAGGTGGCGCGGCGCGGCGCGGCCCGATGAGAAAAGAAGCACCGCGAGGAGTAATCGGTGCGCGGTTCCACGGTATCTCTCGCGTGCGAAGGATATCTCCTAGAGAGAATAAGAGGCAATAGTTCCTTTCGAATGGATCCTCGCCGGTCTCGAAACTGGTTTCGGTCCGCGGCGACTAATTGGAATTAAATGCGCCGCTCCTCCCCACCCGGGCCCGTTACAAACGCTCCAATGATAAATACCGTGATAGCGACAATAATTAGAGATACACGGTATATCCATTGCTACGTGACGCCGCGCCGCGCCGCGCCGCTCCCCTCGCGGGACACCTCGCTGTCACAATCGTCTTCCCCGGCTAATTAATCACCTGAACTACAATTCCGGCTCTCAACGGCTGCGACCGCGACCGCGAGCCGAGATAAACTTCGTTATTATGTGGCGCTTAGGCTTTCGTCGCGTCTCGGCGCGTCTCGCGGCACGAGCAGGAAGCGAGCGAGCCATTATGGCTCGCCGGAGTCCTCTCGCTGCCGGAACATCGATGATCCCGCGATACACGGTATCCTTAATTGCGGGAACATCGATCTAGCCCGAGAACATGAAATACGATCCGATACTTCGGACGTTCCGATGCTTTTTCTGCAATTAAGTCGACGACGAAGACTCTATCCGGAGGAGGATCGGATTCTTTTCATGGGAGAGCGCGCAGCGAGTGTCACTGTTACAGTCTCATAAGTTCAATGCTTAAAAAGCTCGAAAGCTCAATGCTAAAAAAGCTCGGAAGCTCAAGTCCCATAAGCTCGATGCTAAAAAGCTCGAAGCTCAATGTTCAAATAGCTCGAAAGCTCAAATCTCACAATTGCAATGCTCAAAAGCTCAGGTCTGACACTATCAATGTTCAAAAGCTCGAAAGCTCAAGTCTCATAAGTTCAATGCTCAAAAGCTCGAGCTCAATGCTAAAAAGCTCGAAAGCTCAAGTCTCATAAGCTCAAGTCTCATAAGCTCAAGTCTCATAAGCTCAAGTCTCACAAAATCAATGCTCGAAAGCTCAAGTCTCATAAGCTCAATGCTCAAAAAGCTCGAGCTTAATGTCCAAAAAGCACGAAAGCTCAATGTTCAACGCTCAAAAGCTCAGGTCTCATAAACTCAGGTATCGCAAGATCACGCTCAAATGCTCAAGTCTCAAAAAGCTCGAAAGCTCAAGTCTCATAAGCTCAAAAAGCTCGAAAGCTCTAGTCTCATAAGCTCAATGCTCAGTGAGCTCACCTTGATGACTGCCATTAGCAACGAAGACCGTTCCCTCTAACAGTAATCATTGCTGAGATTCCATTCGAATTCTAGACTCAACGCCACTAAATCTATTCGAAGGAACAAGATCGTTTAAACCTTCGATTGACCTGATTATTATTTAATTTAAACCTGATTATTTAAACGTTTCACTGTTTTTATTATAACGTGCGGTTGGATTAAAAGAAAATCGAAACATTTTCTATGAAAGTGTCTTTAGAATTTCAACGACTTTGAAACGAAAAATACGAAACCGAATGCACTAAAATGCATAATTTGGGAAAAGAAGATACGATTATTCGAGCCTCGTTTTCATAATTGTAGACAATTTATAACTATAAAAATAAACCGCAGAGCTCGAATGATCGTATCTCCTCTTCCAAATTGTCCATTTGTGTGGACGATCTGGGCGTCAATTAGAGAGACATTACTGCATTCCGACGAGATCGGCATGCGTGCTAATTACTGAACTAGGTCAGAGTATGAAAAATATTATCGACTGTCAATTAACTGGAACCATCCGCGATGTAAAGCGCAGAAGCATGGTACGTCTGGTTGACGTTGAACCGATCGTGAAAACGAGAATTAGCTGTTAGAAAGCGGGGAACAAACGCGGAACCGCGTCTATTAGCTTCAATGTTGACGGCCGAGACGTCGGGCGAGTCATGTCCGAGACAAAAAGCTTGCAACTTGATTACCGCGTAAAATTCAATCTTCGCCGCGATAACTTGGTGCAGGCGAGGCCGTCAGTTGTTTAATTGGTGCGCCACATGCTTGCTCGGGCTCGGGGATGTTCGGTAGCGGCCGCGCAGCGGCGTCGGGGCCGCGCATCCAAGATTTACTTTCGTCAGCGCCCCGCAATCATCGCGTCAACTCAACTAGAGTAGCGTGATTACAATGACGGCCTGTAATTACAAAGGATTACGATCGCCACGCAGCCGTTCGTTCGGTCTTCGTTGCGCGAAACAACCACCCTTTACATTGCGAAACTCTCAGGTCCCGCGGTGACACGTCGCGTCGGCCTTTCTCAGATCCGGCCTCGGTTTTCGGGTAATTGCTTGCTGAAACCCGCGGCGCAACATCGAACACCGTTCACGATTTTTATTCGGACACCTGCTCGAATTTAATTAGCCAGTGTTCTTCAGATTTTGTCGCATATCTCTAATGGACAAAATGGTTTAATTTCGTGATCAATAGACGCAGCGATTCGATGACGGTACAGTTTAGTCGAACGATATCGAAACCACAAGTTGCATCCGCAAGAAATCCCAAGCTCGAATGGAAAGGTCTACCTCCCTCCCTTTTTGTTTGCTGCATCGGTTGTAGCTAACGGCGATCAGCAATCATGTTTCTTCTCCGGGCTATCTTTACTAACGATTACTACCAGTTTCACATTCCAGCAGTCAAATTGAGCACACGGACTCTCGTAGTTCTTGCTCGACGCAAATTCAAAGGCAAAGATACTATGCATTTTAGTGTGCGCAAGTGTTCCACGTCGACCTATAATTCGAACGAGAAGTCGATTCGGTTCCTTGTACGCCGTCGCTGTTCGCGAGTAATTGGAAAGGTTCTGTCAACCTTTATGTCTTTTCTCTTTTAGCCCAAGTTTATCGTGTAGCGCAACGAAGTTGCCACGGAGCCGTTCCTCCCAGAAATCAATCGTAGCGCTTCGTTGACGCGAAAGTCGCGCGGAAACGCCGAACCGTGGACGAAACGGTCTCCCGGTACAGTTGAACGCGTGTAACGTTTGCGCTCGTAGGGGTCAAAGGCGAAGAGGTTCGACCGATCGCGAGCTTAGGCTGCCCGTAGGCATCGGCGTCGTGAGTCGTGACTCGATGTCGATCGGCCGACAAATTTTTGCCGAATCGCCGCGCCGCGCCGCGTCGAGATCGTCGGCCGAACGCCGAACGCCGTCGGCCGAGGATGCCGCAAAAACCGGGAACGCAGCATCGTGCTACCTTTTTGCCGCGCATTCAACGGAATCTCTAATAAACTCTGAGTCACGTCTACCGGCTACCGCCGACAAGAACCTGGCGAAACACAAAGAGACCACACACTCCCGGACGGAACATCTGATCGATCGGTAAACCGTGACGAGGAATGCCTGAAGGAAAGGATTGTTAATGATCTTGACTTCTCCGGCTTACCTAGTCCGGTACTGAATGGCGAGGAACGCTCTCGGTCTGGTTTCGCCTCCGCGCCTCCTCGCGGATGCAACTATGCGCGTGTACGCGTATGCAGTCGGTGAAAACGGAAATTCGGAACGACTTGCTGGCTCGTAAACGCGTCTCTAGACGAGAGTCACGGGCCGACGGTGTCGATGATGCCTCGAATTTTCGTCGGAATCGGAACCGCGTACCGTCGCGGGCTGTTACGTTACGGGATTAGCATAATCCGCGGAGACTGGGCCGAGGCGAGGTAAAAAGATTCACTGTGTCGACGGGCCAGAGAAAGAAAAAGAGAAAGAGAGAGAGAGAAAGAGGATGAGACACCTAGGAACTACTGATCATTCCATGAGAGCTGTTTAGAGGCATTTAACAGCTGCTAAATACCGCGAGCGTCCAGCTTAGCGTAGCGTCCTGGGTAGTCGAGTTCCTTCCAGTTCTCGTATCCTTCCATTGAATGCCTTGTAGCGGGTTCCTCGCTGGGAGAGAGAGGTTGCGAGGAGGCCTTGCAAGGTTACCTATCTGTTAGCGAGGTCTACGAACCTCCATCGAGTGCGTATTACCGATCCGACCCCTCGCCGTGTAGTTTTTAACCCGTTGCCGTTCCATTTTCTTCGCAGTCGCGATCGTTACAACTTTCTCGATTGTAATCATTTTTCGCCGGAACAACATTTACATTTGTTCTGTTAAATTTACATCCGTGACAAGAGAACCGACTTTTATTTCGACTGCCGCGTCTCCCGTATAATAGGCGACACGATTATCTGCACAGATCTCGAAATGAATTGTTACGCTAATTTATTACATCGCCTTAATTTTGTTACCATTTACAGGAATATTTGCAACCGAATCGCGACAACAGAAATCTGATCAATGCCGAATAAGCGGTAAAATAATCTGGTTTCTAAATATTAGGTCTACCGGAAAGTTCTGTCCGATAGTGTCACTTCAAGTTTCAATTCATATGCAGATGTTGATTTGAGACATATATGACTATCTCTCTTTATCGTTGCATTTACACGCATGTACTCTCCGAAATAAACTGAAACAAAGATGTCTCGTGTCATTATTAAGTGAGACGCGATCGTGAAAACATGGCTACCGATGATAATGCCAGACCACATGCTGCTTTGGCGACTCGTCAGAAAATCGCAGAGCTAGGCTGGGAAATTTTGTCACATCCACCATACTCCCCGGACCTAGCACCCTCCGATTATCACTTGTTTCTCTGTTTGCAAAACTTTTTACAGGAAAAGAAATTGAAAACTGAAGCTGATGTCAACCAAGCACTAGTCGAGTTCTTCGCCTCTAAAAATAAATCATTTTTTAAAAATGGCACTTACAAGTTGCCATCACGCTGGCAAGAAGTCATAAGTAACGATGGAAAGTATATTCTACAATAAATATTATTAAATGTATGAAAATCGTGTTATATTTCAATTCAAAAACGGACAGAACTTTCCGGTAGACCTAATATTACGAATAATAACGGAAAGAGTGGAACACACAAATATTTGACGTGAGAGTGTAGCGCGAATGTTAGTATCGTACAAGGCTTCGGGCAAAATCGTAGGTCATTCAAGTTCATTTCCTTGCCGTGGAAATTGTCGGAGTTAAGAGACGCGTCGAATACGCCGTCCTTGAATGTCCATTTTCTTTCGGCAGCAGCGGACACACCAACATATTTCAATGTCGATGTTACAACTCATTTGCGAGGCCTAATAGCTCACACCTCTAAATGTCAAGTTACTCTTGCTTGAAGCGACCAGTTTCACCTTCGATACCGTAATTATGCGAAGCATAAGCGATAAAATCGAATTCCTTACTTCGACTTACACGGTTGATTAAGATTACACAATCTCTGAAGAACTTCACTCGAGTGCTCGTGGAAGTGAATCGCGAGTTCTGCGTTCTGCAAGCGAACTAGTATACGTAACACGCGAATGTTGCTTAATTACTGCGATATTTAAGAAGCATTTCGCGAACCTGGTGATACGATTATCGTTAGCGATCCTTCATCTCCGCGATAATTACTGAATTACTGAATTATCGCGGAGATAAAGAAACGATAATCGCAGTGTCGACTTCGTGAAATTTGATCGTCGCTAAAAATCTTTTGCAATGTTTCGAAATGCAATGGTACAGGGAGCCGACTACATCGCGTTACTAAAATTCTTGTTATTGTGACTTATTAAAAAGAAAGCCTCAGTCAGTGGACATTTAGAGCGAGCAGACTCCAAACCGTAAGTCATGCTTCAAGAATAACCCTCGTCATCTAATCGTCTCTATCGCTTCACGTTTGAAGTATACCATTAATTCCGCAGAGCGCGCGACAGGATAATTACACATTAGGCAGCGCAACAATATTCAATTAACGTTAAAGCCGTAATGAGTAACGCAACCCGTCAACATCGTAACGCAACGAATCACTTAATAACGTCCTAAACGATGTTGAAACGCGTCTTCTATTACGAGAATTGGAGTATCATTACCCTAGAATTGCGCCGGGCGCACTGATGAAATTTCAGTTGCATACTTCGATTTCCGATCTACTTGCCGATGAATATTCAAGATCGAATGCATCGTCCAACAATGAATGTGCGATACTAGGCATAAATATGGGATTTCGCGTGGCTTCAAAAATTGATCTTAGAACAATCTTCGAAGCTTCGCAGTCAGCTATGATATCTGGAACGAAAGTATGAAATACTTTTAACGTAGAACGAAAGTTATCTGTGCACGAATTGCGAGAAACAAAAACCGCAATAGAACGTTCTTCCTTTGTGTAATAATTTGATAGATTCAAAATGATATGTTTACATTTTGAAATTCTTGCGACACGAACACGCGAATATTTCGTGAACATTAATTATATCTATGACATAACATAATATAATGCAAACTTTCACAGCATTGTAACGAGGATGAATAAACTTAATTAACGATGGAACATCGGCCAGCAAAGGGTAGGAAAGCTCGTGGCAGGTTGTATCATGAACCGTCAAACGACTGTCCGCCGAGCACGCACGGCACAACATTAAAATGTTTTCACCGTATCGCGAACATTGCGGCAATTTAAATAAACGGCACGTCGGCCCTGTCGCAGGAGAATAAGGAAACGGTACGGTAGCGTGTCTCGTCTCGAATCGGATCGGATCGGACACGATGTTTGTTTAAGCGGCGCCAAGAAATAAGGGAGGAGCCGATTCATGGGGCCACGTCCCTTCGAGCACGCTTTAATTACCGGCCATTGTGCAACATTACGATTGCTAAGACAGTGCTCTTTGTGCTTTGACGTTCCCGTGACGTCAGCTGACAGCAGAACGCTTTTATAATTGCGTGTTCCCGTCGTGTACGCGAAATCGGTTCAATGTTGTTTCGTTCTACCGAAAACAGTACCGAGTGTATACAATAGTTCCAACAACATCTCTGCTCCATTTTTTAAAAATTCCATCGATTCTAATTCGCGTCTTTGACAAAAATCTAGCAAATTCCAAACGCCCGTTCTAAATCACAAAATACAGTCGAACAAAGCGTTTATAAAACACAGAATCGTTCATGAAATACAGAATGAATCGTAAAATACGGTGAAATATCTGCGACTCGCAGAACCTTGTAGCATATCTAGCATAATGTTTCGAAATTGTTTCACCAGCACCGTTACCGTCGCGTACTGTCGTCTCTCAGAGTCGTCGACGACGCGCTTGCGGACCGCGCCGGTTATCCTTTCGCCTCGGAAGTCGTGTCGCGAGTCCCCCGTTCCGTAATGAAAATTTCACGGAAAAATAACGCCAGCCGTAAAATAAGGTGGCGGACGCGTTGTCGAGTTAGAGCCGGGTTGGCGTCGGGTCCGAGTCCCTATGTAAAACAGAGAGTGTCATGCGAGGAAACGCTTGGCAGCCGCAAGGCGACGAGCCATCGTTGCAGAAAAAGCGTAGAAGTGGCTTAGGGAACGATCGCGACTCGTCGCGACACACGATACACGGCTGAACGAGAGATACACCCTGAATGGATCACACAATCCAACGAGCAGAAGAGCTCTCTCCCCGAAGGCCGTTGGATCGGCGGATCGGTGGAAGGGAGACACGAAAAATACAATTAAGCGTGATCAGTGTGAACCATTTTGCTTAGCAGGCCGCGTGTAGCCAGCATAAGGTGCTCTATCCTCTCGCGAGTCTCGAGTCGCAAAACTGGTTTTACACGCGGTCGATTCCGATATATAAGGACGCGAGATGCAGGGACAGACGGGTTTAGCCTGCCACCGAGTGAGCTAGCACGAGGATTCTTTAAGGACTGCACTTTCATTAACCGAATCTAAGGTCGGCGCGGGGCGCCGATTAAAAAGCAATCGGTGAACCGAATTCCGATGCGCGCCTGCAGTTAGGCGGCAGGCATGTCGTTTGAAATTAGTCGGTTTCGCCGATTATGGAGCGACAGAACGAGAAGAAACCTCGAGAGTCGAGTTGTTCTCTAAGTCTTTAAATACCTAATTTCGAAATCCCCGGTAATTAATGTAGTTATTTAAAAGTTCGCGCAATCATCGATTAACTCGTCGAGTCTGCCATGTTTCGATGTAAATCGACCCGCGCTTACTGATTCAGAAATATGCGATAATTAGTGGAACAATAACTGGCAGCAATCGATAGTCCGGTTAAGGGTTAAATGGAAGCCAACGATAGCTAAGATAACGCGATTGAAAGTTAACGCTGCGCTTGGCAGATAATAGATACTTATTCCATTGGAGCAATCAAAGGAACAGCTGGAAACCAGCGGTGATACATTTTACTTCAGTATTCGTTGCCACGAATGATGCAACGTAGACCTTTCTCCCATAAGTTTCAAACACCTACGATGCTTTCGGCTGTCGACGGAATACATTGCAAATCGCGCACACACTGGAACAACTTACGGATAAACTGAGCCGTTTGTTTTGAAAGTGGCATAAGTCACTTTACTGTAATGAAAAGTGGTGATTTTTTAATGTTTATACGAAATTATTTATACTGAGAAAAATATCAGTATCGACTTAAAAACAAAGCGACTTATGCCACTTTCGAAATAAACGGCTCAACTATTACGGACGACAATTTTCCAAGTGCTGAGAATATTTTCTCCAGAGAATTGGATTACGTATAAAGTACACGAATAATGAAACAAACGAATATGTAGTTACGTAAACGATCGAATACTATGCCAAGCGGCTTCTCGAATAAGATGCACAGTTCCGATATCGTTGATACGTCGACGTTCGTAGAATTAATTTTCAACGAAAACGCTGACAAAACGTTTCCATTCAGGAAACGTTTCCAATCTTAGGAAAACCAAAACAAGGACAAATTTTATGATAGATCAAGGACTTCTTGTGGCAGGCATTGCTCATTCTCATTCATGTATAGGCTCCGCATGCGCCACGAGTGCGTAAAGATCGACTCGTAAATAACTGTTCGTAGAGGAACCTCGATAATGATTCCGTTCAATTATTTCAAGACTGGGAATGATAGACCGGGAATCAGGCTTTTAATAGTCATTTAATTCGCGAGGGATAATACAGAAACGTCGATAATAACCTCGATTCTGCGAACACGCGATCGCGTCTATTCGGTTGCATCGCGGCGTGCCGGCCAACCCCGAGTGAGAATTTCATTTTCTTAGTACCCCGCAGTCAATAACGCGTGGTAATGACCGACACTTAGGCTGTCATTCGGTCGTATTTCTCGACGAATCGCGTCCATGCTGAACACACTCGCGAGATCAAACGCGGTACGACTATCCCGTGTGTCCGGCGCGGACTGTTTACGGTTTTCCGCGGATGTAATTAATATGATTTCCTTCGCGCGCGGAATGCGATTCGGTGAAATTGGATCATTGAAAGTAATCTTAATTACAGTTGGTGTACACGGATCACGGGAGCTGACTTTCTCGTGATCGTAATCGCGTGCCTGCGTAACAATTGAAGCTTGCGCTACTTCCAAATGTAATTCTGAGGATATTAATGTTAGATGATTGTCGATAATATTATAGTACATCCTGCCCCCCGTCAGATTTCTATCAAACGCGATTTCGATTCGCTCTTTAGATATCATCGTTCATCAATCGATAACTAATCGAGTATCTGAAGTGTCGGTGAATTAAAACCAAGTGCTTTACTGGAATCGGTAATCGCAACAGAAAATATGGTACACAGAAACAATAGTAACAATCGATCGTGAAACTTTCTTCTAAATAAATTGCTTTCCTTCTTTAACGAGTTTAACCGTTTGAGTCCCAGGAGTTATTCAGAAAACACGGTCGGAAAGTGCCGAACAGCGTGATAGCGCTTGTCTTAATTGATTGCGAAGAGAACCAAGCGAAAAGAAAAAAAAAAGAAAAAAAACAGCTATGCGATGTACGCGCGTCACTAAAGTTTGATGCGACACAAAATCTGAACAGCGCGATCGCGCTGCTTGCGACTCAAACGGTTAATAAGTTAAGCATAAGTCAAGTATAAATACATAAAAATCGTATCAGAAGTGACCCACATAGACTTCCCACTTTAGGACAAAGGCCTAGAATCTCGATGAGAAACACGCACTGTCATCTGCTCTATCAAAGGAAGCTTGCCCACACTTCCCAGCATGGTCGCTGGGACTTCCGGTGACGGTGACGCGACAGCGGCAGATGCGTATGCATGCCTATTTCTTCGTAGGAAACATTTCCTTCTACTCCTTTTGTCTAACTTCATCCACGATAGCGGTAAAAAGCAATCGACGAGGATCAATAGCAACGAATCCTTTACGCCACAATACTAAAACCTCGATCATCCGAAACGGTCATTGAAACGAAAGAAAATTCGATATTAAACAAGCTCGTAAAAGTAACAAACTGAACAAATTTAACCGTTTTAGTTTTGTCACTTGCATTTACAGACTATTACGACGGTCCCTTCCTTCTTCGAATCGGAAATAATTGTTGGCCAATTTAGCAGTCGGCCGAACCGCGAGTGTTTAATTTTCTCACATGCGCGGCGAAAGTAAGAGTTCGTTGGGAATCGTAACCGTGCCCTAAAGGGAGCGACATTTACGTGTCCCGCGAATCGTTCGTTGTTTCGATTTTGCAAGAGCCACGCGAGCCGTACACAAGCTCGTCGAACGGAACGCGTTCGGCTATGTAATTCCACGTGAAAGTAGTAGACACGTCAGGCATAATTTTAAACCGCGTGTTACCGCGTGTTTCGCGAACGATGATGAAGTGTCTTTTCCGCGTACCGAAGCCGAACGTTCCGCGATGTCGAAATTATCTGGCGAAAAATGTTGATCAGGCACCGCATGTCTCCGAAGCCACGTCGATCTTCTAGAATCAAGAATCAAGAATTTAGAATCTAGAATCTAGAATTTAGAATCTAGAATCTAGAATCTAGAATTTAGAATCTAGAATTTAGAATTTAGAATTTAGAATTTAGAATTTAGAATTTAGAATCTAGAATCTAGAATTTAGAATTTAGAATCTAGAATTTAGAATTTAGAATTTAGAATTTAAAATTTAGAATCTAGAATTTAGAATTTAGAATCTAGAATCTAGAATCTAGAATCTAGAATCTAGAATCTAGAATCTAGAATCTAGAATTTAGAATCTAGAATCTAGAATCTGGAATTTAGAATTTAGAATTTAGAATCTAGAATCTAGAATTTAGAATTTAGAATTTAGAATTTAGAATTTAGAATTTAGAATTTAGAATTAAAAATTTAGAATTTAGAATCTAGAATTTAGAATCTAGAATTTAGAATTTAGAATTTAGAATTTAGAATTTAGAATTTAGAATTTAGAATTTAGAATTTAGAATTTAGAATTTAGAATTTAGAATTTAGAATCTAGAATTTAGAATTTAGAATCTAGAATCTAGAATCTAGAATCTAGAATCTAGAATCTAGAATCTAGAATCCGGACATAAAATTCATTCATAAAATCGTTAGGTACGGCAATATTACCGCAGTTCTGTAATTTCCTGGTATCATATTTTCGAGTTCGATCACCGGCTGAAAAATTCTAAGCGGATAGAATATGCTTATTCCGTATGATAGCAGAAGCAACGTATCGTTGTTTCGTATTCGCAGACAGAAGTACCATAGGTAAGCGCGCGACTATTAGTATCCTTCAGTTCGCTAAAAAATCGCGACAACAACAAGTCGGTGCCAAACTCTTGTTGCTCGAGCAGGCTCGTTAATTTTCCATCGTTTTAGTCATTGTTTCTTGTTCGGTCGTGAGCTGTGTGCCTCGTAGCTTCCTACCTAGCACCGGGCTTTATTAACAACGAATACTTTTCAAATAATAAATTACTCGGTCGAACTGACGTGTACGTACATTCAGATGCGCCGCACGTCTTCTTCTTAGCCGATAAACCTATCAGTTGCGCCCAGAATTTACAACATATTTAAACCCCGTCCCGTGTGCCGCTTGTTGCTTGTTACTTGTTACCAACTCGAGAACAATCGGAAGAAAGGGATGTGTAATCAAAGGGGCGGCGAGTTAACGCGCGCATCGGAACACTAGAATCTGGGAACGAAAAAAACTGTTGCTTTCCCGCAGCGAAAGCGTTCGCTTCTTCCTTCGATCTCGGTAGGTGAGGATGAAACAATATCGTTCTTGAATTCGCGTGCGTAAGCATACGTATACTGTGCTAAAAGGATAATCATATTTTCGAACACGCGGCAAGAATAACCTGAACTTGGCTTCCACTTTTCGAGATCGGAAGCAATCCGACGAGACGTTCGATTTCTTTTCTGAAATCCTCTGAATGCAGATGCATTGTTCGACGTCCGTACGAAGCACCGATCTGATAATGTAGACGCATCGCTACTAATGCATTTCGAAAGGGGGAAGCGCATTGATGTCAAGCGAATAAAGGCCGGGTTGCACATAAATATTTCATACATCGTACTGCTAGATATACAGATGTCTGCGACCGTACGATAAACCATTGAAAGATAGACGGAGGGGAATGCGCTTAACCGTTCTCCGCGTCAGTCATCGTCAATGCTGGTTCCATAAAAATTAACAGACGTCTCCATTTTTGCAAGTTGTGCGCGGTGCTCGTGCTCGTACTCGAGGAACGTGGCCGGCGTCGTTGCGTATGAAATGTCAATTCGTCGGTTCCATACCGGAATAAACAGCGATGGAGAGTTAGATATCGAGATCTCGAGACCGACGAGATATTGGTATGCAGGTTAAACAAACCGTCGAATTCTTCGGATAGATTTTTAATCAACGCTTCCACGGATTCTCGTTCCTTTTAATTAAAAGAATCCGACTCCTTTCGTTTCACATCGTTCTCAGAATCTGCAGGCGTTGCGTCGATCTCAGGTCATTGCGTAAGAGAACGTTTACGTATGTAACATCGCGTTTAATAATTGATTCTTCTCGCGTAATCGATGCATTACAAAATGATGCACGCAGTGCTCTGCAAAATTTCCGAACTCTTCGCATATAATAAAATTCCCCTACCATTTCTATTTCATTTAACGAAACTGCATCTTACAGAAGCGAGCAAGTAAACGCATTATATTTTTACGCAGAATAAAGTATCGCGCCAGACAATACGCGATTCGCACGAAGAGAGCGTTCATGTGAGAGAACGTTCCGCGTAAAGAAGGCTCCCTCTTTATTTCGCCAAAAATCGTCGTCTTTGTGCAATCGATTCAGGGATCGGAGCCGCTTCGAGCCGAACTTCCGTGTCGCGGAAGAACTCCGTGAGTGTACACGGAGCCGACGACAGGGTCGTTCTCGAAAGAATGTGTTCGAATCGATGCAAGAAGGTTCGCATCGTCTGCAAAATATTTCATATATCATGTTACGAGATGCGCGAGCCGTTCGAGGGCGTGCGCAGGACGAAGTCAGATGCCGGAAAGAGCGAAGAAGGCGACGGAAAGAGAAGGCGTTTTAACCGCTCCCGGCTCTATGTCCGCCGGCTGGCGAAAACTTCTGCACGATTTTACGTTGCGTCATAAATGTGGGATGTAAATCATAGCCGGAGATGCGGCCGATTCTGTAGAGGCGCGTAAAGGTTCGCAGAAATAACAGAGAAAGGAAGGAAAGGGAGAACGGGGGAGAGAGAGAACGGGAAGACGCGAGGGAAGCGAACCCGTCTTAGTTTTAACGCCGAGGACAAGCGTCGCCGACCAGAAACGTAATAGACTTTGAAAGGCTCCCTCTGAACGCGATCGGTGCTTCCGTTCGAGTCGCGGCGGTTCCCGCGTTCCTCGCCATTCGAAATCAATCGGCACCGAGCGATCTCCCTTTCAACCAATCTACGGTAATGTCTCATTGACGCTCGGGTGGACAATTTGGGAAGAGGAGATACGATTATTCGAACCTTGCGACTCGTTTTTATAGTTGTTGACAATCGATAACCATAGAAAACGAGCGACAAGGCTCGAACCATCGTATCTTCTCTACCAAAATTGTCCATTTTTGTGGACAACCTGAGCGTCGGTAAGGGAGACATTACTGTATAATGAAAGCTGCTACGAAGAAATCGTACGCAGCTCGACTGAATAGGATCCGGCAGTTCCAGAGCCAACACCCTTAATCGAACGGAAACGAATGAAACGTCAGAAACGAAAGAAACAGCTCTAAAAATGTGATTTGTAATTTGTAGCTTGTCGAAACACGTTTTCGAAACGCTATTGTAGAGATCGATAAGGATTTAATCTAATCGCATATGTAAGCGGACCTGCCCTTGCTAATTATTTGAAACAGTATAGATACTATCTAGATCCAGCTCGGATCGCGACGATCAAAGTTTCATTTCGCGGCGATTATGAACGCGCAATGGGCATGTCGCAACGAGAAAACAGATAGTAATCCATCAAACAAAAGACATTCTTCGCTGTAACAACGATTCGCAATGGTTCCACTTCCGTTATCCAACCGCGGCCATGCCGATTCGTTTCAAGGAACGTTCGTGCTTCGTTAAAACGGCCGATGAATAATGAACAATTCGCAAACAATGCAGACAATTATAATTCCTCCGTGGCAAAGGCTGCGCCGTCGTCGTCGCACAGAAGTCGGCTATGCGAAACAGCGCTCGTTGCGTACGGCATTTGCATTATCAATCCGCGCCATACATTACTTCCGTCGAGGAATAAATACTCGATTGTCATCGGCACGCCGTTCGCGCGTAATTGCCTCGGTTCGGCGGGAATTCAAAGTTACGGCCGGTAATAGCCGGCGACTAATGTTGTCACCGTTCGTAATCGAAGAAAATGCCAGCCGTAAGTCAGAGAAATGAGCGAACGCGATCAGTGGACGCGAACACCTATGGCGCGCTGGTTTATGGCTGCTGGGAATAAAACGAGCGTAAAAAGACCGGCTAATCGTATCGAACGCGAGGCCATACCAGTCTCCGGCCCGAAACAAATCGTCGATCGGCCTAGGCCTAAGCAGAAGCCAGCGCGAGATTCTCTGTGATCGTTCTCGACCGACATCCCCCTTCGATTGTGGCGCGTATCGGACGCTCGTCGACAGCACGCACCATGAGTCACGGCGGTATTTTTCGCGAACACGGAGACGGGGACCGCTCGCCACGCATGCCGGCCACGTATTTCCACAGAAGCGCGGCAAAAAGGAATTTCATCGCTAAGCGCCATCTCCGATCGCGCATGCCGGCACAATGCGAGACTATAAACTACACCGGACGGTTTCCACGGTGGCCGGCCGGTTTTTGTATCGCGTGGACTCATTTCGACGACGCGATCGCGGATTTTTATGTAGGCTAAAAGCGCTTGCCGCGTGGAAACCGCGGAACAGGGAACAGGTTGCGTCGCGACGAGCAATGAACTTTACCGATAGTTCTGCAAAACATTTGCAGAGTCGTTTCTTCTATTCGACTCGAGATCTGTTAGAAGATAGTTCAATTTCGTAGACTATATTACCGCGGAAGGGTTTATCGATTGTTCAAAATTATCACACCGTTTTTGAATGTTTCTTGGCGTAATTACTGTCTTTCCATAATACATATACAGGGTGTCCCAAAAATGTCTCGCAATCCGAAAGTGGCGGGTTCCTCGGGTCGTTTGAAGTAACTTCTTCCTTTACAAAAATTTTCTCCGAGGCACCGTTAACGAGTTATTAACGAAAAACAGTGACCAATGAGAGGCGAGATCAGCTGCCGCGAGGTGGCCGAGTCAACGACGTCAGCAGTAGAGCGGTCGAATCCCAGCTCAGCTGGCGCGAGTCGGCCGAGCCAGCGGTCGAGGCGGTCGAATCCCAGCTCAACTGGCACGAGGCGGTCGAATCCCAGCTCAGCTAGTGCGAGGCGGCCGAGCCAATGAGCGGAACTGGGCTTCGTGCGCTGGTTAGCTGGACCGCCTCGCGTCAGCCGTACTCGATTCTTATTGGTCACTGTTTTTCGTTAATAACACGTTAACGGTGCCTCGGAGAAAATTTTTGTAAAGGAAGAAGTTGTTTCAAATGATCTGAGGAATCCGCCATTTCCAGATTCTGAGACATTTTTGGGACACCCTGTATATTATATTGTTACCTAATATAATAATCACCTAATTTACTACTGTGCATTATGCACGCGGTAGCTGTCACATTCAGTATTTATGTTACCGATTATAGTCTACAAGATGATCTTCGCTTTAGGATTAACTTCAATGTGGTTCCCAAATCGATCTACTAAAAAATCATGTAGCAGCTTGAATAATGATTGCGAGTGTTCCTCTGAGGGAGCATTCTTTTTCTTAAATATTTTATATATATTTATATATATTTTACATATGTATATTTGAAAGCAGTATTTCATTTCAGAAAGAGCGATAAATTACTCGTTTGTACGGCTACTTTTATCAATACCTTATTTTCCCTCTTACTGGAACATATTTTCACGTTCGTACAAGATACGGAAAGGTTGCTGCGCGCTGTTTACGAGGTTACACGATAACTTCTGTCGAATTAATTGTACGGTTTCATTGTGAAACGAACTGGGTCACGGATCGCGCGATACGCGCGGGAGAAACGGGGAAGGCAAACAGATGAAGCGCTCGCGGTGACGAGTTAAGTACATATCCGCGGTAATGCAAATAGAAACAGAAGCTGGACAATGATGGTACGGTTGTGGAAACATTGTTGGCGATATAACGTTATTCAACACGGCGATCGACGCCGTTTGTGCACACAATACTGTTGCCAGTCCTCTGTAATCGCGGAGACAGTCATTGGTGCTCTTTAGGGTACAGTAATTTCTCCCAGAATTGTTCGGAGGTCGGAATTGAAACCGGCTGATCTGAGAATGCTAAGTCGCGATTCTTCGAGTTTCGCGGCTCGTTTTTATAGAAACTCGGAACAGTGAGCAAAGGAAAAAGGCAGCGGCCAGCATGCTGGTATACATTAATATGAATACATAGTAATGCTAGAATAAAAACGATGATTCTTTCTACTTTTTGCCACGATTCGAAGGCAATTCGGAGGCTACATGACTCGATTCGGAGGCAATTCGGAGGCCACATGACTCGATTCGATGGCCACATAACACGATCCGAAAACTACATGACACGATTCGAAGGCAATTCGGAGGCATTTTCGGGAGAAATTACTATACTTGCACCGCGTGCTTTTGGTAAACGAGTAGGTCCGTTTGGTTTTCGCGTTTCATTTTGTACGCGGCGCTTAGAAGTCGTGGAAGCTATACGAGCATGTTGTAAATGCGATAATTTATGTATCACGATGCATAACCGAGTGCAGAAATTCGATTTACGGGATCCTACATGCGATATAAATCGAGCGAAATCGAAGAATGAGAAACGCGTGTTCCACAGCGTCGGAAAATAAACTCTCGCACCTCCTGTAGTCGATAATCGAACAATCCTAGCGATAACATGTAACAGTCCTGTAAATATGTGAAGTGTTGAAAAGTTCGGCTCGAACCTCGAAACGATTCTGTAAACAGGATCGTTTTGCTTCCGCTGTGGAATACTGCAGCGCGGAGCACAACGTCGGTGCGGTGTAAACTGTTTCGAAGGTTTAGCTGCACGTGTCGACCACGTGGTCGTTCGAGCGCGCAGGAAAACGATACATATATTGCCCCTTAAAACTGATTTCACAGCGGCCGCTTACAAATGGTTCGACCGAGTGACGAGAAAATGTTTCATTGCTTCAATATCCTTCGTCTACCAATCTGTACGGTTATATTTAACCCTTTGCACTCGAGTGGTGACTCAGAGGCACCGCTAAAATTTGTTATATCTCGTTTCTAAGATAATTTTTATATTAACAAAGTTCGAATTTAAGAAATTGTTTAAGAAATTAAGAGTGTGACGGTTGTGCGAGTCCCAAAAGTCGATTTCATATGCATCAAATGCATTTTGTCGTATAAAATAGAAATACTATGAGTTAGAAAAATGATTTTATATTTACAATTAAGATAGCTTCGAGTGCAAAGGGTTAGCTGCTCGAATCTCGCATGGCGGACCTTAGAGACTGAACGCTGGGTTCGTTCGGACCCAAGCTTAATCGTTTCGCGCTAAATTCTTTATTTGCTCGATACAGATTATAATTCGACAAATTATTTGCACGTTTTATTGACAATTTGTAGGCGATTCAGTTGTAATAATATTGCGACTCGTTTGCACGAGCGATGACGTCGAACTTAAAATAATATTCTGGATAACAAGAGCAATTTTACGATTGATATTCTTGTTGAAAACAGCGGCCCAAATTCCTGCGGCGAACTTCCTACAGATATTTCGTGTGAAACGAGCCAAGAAGAGTGTGATCCTTCGACGAAAGAAACACGTGGTGTTGTCGTAGAGCATAATTTCCCCGTCCCGATCGAATTCTTATGGGGAACACGTGCGAGTTACAGCGGATGGGATCACGAAATCATTTCTTCGACCGTAAATCGCGCTTACGTGATGTTTCCGGCGTTGCGCGGCTGCCTGATCGTCGGCCCACCGACTTGTGAATGACGGTCGAACGTTTATCACCGCCGAATAAACATAATGTGCGTGTGTCATCAAACCATCGAGTCACATTGATACTCGTGTTTGCAGTGGAGGAGACTTTTCTTTGTGGTAGGCTATCGACCGTGATAAGACTGCGACTCCGATTTCCTCCCCTTCGGTTCTGCTTCTGCGGCTTGATTGGCACGAACGTGTCCGTGAACAAACATTTCTAGTGTCTTAGGTCAAGCAAAGAAGTCTTCGAGTCTGTTCTGTCTTGCTATCATTCGTGGTGGACGCTAATTAACGTCACGAGAACGTCTCGAACTGTACGCTCGTCAACGATAATACAAATTTTGTGCGGCAACGCAGCATTCGATTTGATAGAGGCACCGAAGCGAGCGACCCTCCTCTAATTGCGAGACGCAATGCCCTCGACCGCGTAAGATATTCGCAAGCGACCGGCTCGAATCTGTTTCAAAATAATCCTCGCGTGACGGCGCGACGGTGTGCCAACGAACAATAGATTCTGGAGCGAGTTTTGTGACGAAACATCAGGCGCGGTCTATCGTTGATTAAAGGCGAAGCACGTTCGCAGAAATTGCTCATCAGCATCGCGTGGGATTCGACTCACAGAAATAACCCGATCCCCTGGCTCGAGCAAAGGACTCGCGCGGGCTACGACGTTGTTGTCGCACCACCGGACTTTTCCGTTTTGCAATCATTCCCAGTTCAATGTAGCAATATACTCTCTATTGGAGAGACTCTATTCTCTCTCTCTCTCTCTCTCTCTCTCTCTCTCTCTTCCACTCTCGTAATCGCACCGAATACACGCGAAACAGGAAGCAACGAGAACAACAAAGCCTAGGAAAAATCAAATCGGTCCGACAAACGTGAAATCTGTTGGAACAGTTCAGTGATTCCGACATCGACGAGTCAAATTCAAGTTGAGTGTATATAATTAGAATTCGATCAACGATATCTAATATTTTACTACGTTTATTATCTTTATGATGCTTTCGGTATTATTGATTGTACAAGTCAATAAAGATTGCAGCTACCGCTTCAGGCAAATTACCGATCTATTGTAAGAACCACTGCATCTCAAAATATTCGAGCAAACTACAGTAATGTTTCTCTAATTGACGCCCAGATTGCGCACAAAAATGGACAGTTTGGGAAGAGAGGAGAGCCTTGCGGTTTATTTTTATAGTTATAAATTGTCCACAATTCTAAAAACGAGCCGCAAGGCTCGAATAATCGTATCTCCTCTTCCCAAATTTAGTGGACAATCTGAGCATCAGTAAGGGAGACATTACTGTAGTTTAACTTTTCATTGTACACCAGGTATCTTGATTCATTGTGAAAGCACGGGATTGGTTCTTTCCCTCGTTTAAAACGTTATTCGTTGATTTTCAATAGACAGACGTTGCTCTCTCTCTCTCTCTCTCTCTCTCTCTCTCTCTCTCTCTTCCTCTCTATGTCGCTGAACATAGGAATCAGGAACGGCTGTGTGTCACAATGACATCGAAACCCTTGTTGATAGAATACATTTTCAGCACTGTGACCGACTTGTTTGAAGCGAATTTTATGCGCTTACGATGCAAACAAGTAGGAGACAAAACAATAAAAATATTGCAAGAATTACAAAAGACTGCTGTACTGTTTGCAATTCATTAAAGCAACAGAGAGAATAAATTTTAAGTTTTACTCCAATTTGCTGCAACCGAGACATTAGTTCAACGATTAAACTATGCACTTCGAACATATTTACACACCGCGACAAAACTATAAGACGATCGTGATGATTGATTAATTAGAAATTGTAAGTTACATGTAATTTTATGTTATTAGGCGTGCAGTATTTAACACGATGACTGCCACGCGTATTTACAACAAAATCTCCTACAGGCCACCCGTGCCGCTATAGGAAGCGTGCGCTGTTAATTCATATCTGTTTCTGTTCCTGCATGAACAGTTGGAATCTTTGCCGAGTACCGAATGGTATAACTTAAAATTTCTGCCCTTATTTTTGTTCAATAATGAAAAGAGATCGGGATTGCCCGGAAGGAGAAGCATAAATAAAATTACATCGTCAGATTCTGATTCGGATACTGATAAATATAATCTTAGTGATAATGAATGTTATGAAGATACTATTGACGAGATTTTACGAGAATTGGTCATGGAAGAAGAAAGAAATGTTGATGATACCGAGGAAGCTACAGTTCAAATAAAAGATACGAAATGGACCGATCAGAGGCACGAGCATATCTGAAAAAACAAACAACTTATTGTCCAAGCTGTCCTGATCAACCTCAACTTTGCAGAGAATGTTTTAACGTTATACACTGCGAATAATTTTTTTAATAAACCATTTTTATAAGAATTCAATAGTTTCATTACCTCCTGTAGAATATTTGTCGAAATATTTTCGGAAATCCTTTGTAAGTAGTCGAATCAGCGTCACCCGAATTACGGGTGACGTGGCCTGATGAGAACTTTTGCTGTCACCCGAATACGGGTGACGCGGCAGTCAACGTGTTAAAGCAATCTTGTGTGCGCAAATGAAATGCAACGGCAACGAACATCGACATAATTAACAACTTAAAGAAGGAAAACAATTGTATCAGTTTCATAAAGGATGATATACAGTTTTGTTTAAAGTCGTAAGTCAACGATGCGAGAACTAAAAATCCGGTGTTCCGTGCTCTTTGGTTGAAAATATGGATAAAAGTACATGGAAATAACAATATGCATACTATGGCAGCATGCCACGGGTCTAAACGAACAATGCTCCGATATTTTTAGTTAAGTATATAGCGATAGCGAATAAAAGACTGGGTGACACATGCCAACCGTTCTAACGCAGGCCTAAGGTTTACGTTTGCACGGATAATATCTTCTCCGACGTTTGCGTTGTTGACTCCCGCTGAACGGATGTCAGACCATTTTGACTCGCCTCCTGGTACGCTCACCTGAGCGGAACAGATCTTTTCCTTATCGTTCTAATATAAACAGCGACGCGTCGGGTCAGCCCGAGCGAGGATAGTGCACGTTTCCGAAGAGTACGTGCAACTGTATCTACTACTACGATGAAGTATTTCTATTCTCGAACTCCCAAACACTTCGAATCTTCCATGTCTTTTCGGAATTTCAGCTATTTTTGTTGTACAGTAATGTCTCTCTAATTGACGCTCAGATTGTCCACAAAAATGGACAATTTGGGAAGAGGAGATACGATTATTTCGGTTACGAGCCTTTCGGTTTGTTTTTATAGTTATAAATTGTCAACAATTATAAAAACGAGCCGCAAGGCTCGGATAATCGTATCTCCTCTTCCCAAATTGTCCATTTTTGTGGACAATCTGAACGTCGGTAAGGGAGACATTACTGTATAACGATCGTATACCTTCATTTTAATACTACTGCAGAACTTTGTGCACACTATCGTACACTTTCGTGACCCTTCGCACGAAGAACAAATAACTTGTATTTTGTCTACAAGGTAAACATAAAAATAAAATATGAATTATTTCTAGTATATTAAAAATTTGACATGAAGAAATTAAAAATCATATCTAATAAAAAGACTGCGTTCATCTCTACAGGTTTAAACCCGTGAAACATCGATGCTAGCAATCCGGTTGCAAAATACTACTAACAAAATAACTATTTAACTGCTTCGAACAAAAGGACAGCGTATACAAATAATTAACAAACTTAACTCAGGATTATTGAAATTGTGAAGATACATTTATGCGGAATTTGTTGAATAAAATTTCGTTTATGATAAAAATCGCGAAAATTTAAAATCGAAAAAATTATTCAGCGACATAAACATAGCTGCATTTAGCGTTCCGTTAAGCTAGGTGTTAAGGGACAGATTCCAGTGTGAATCCCATGATATAAGATACTGTTACTGGCATTAAACAAAGAGGCTCGAAAAGAATCCGAGAAATAAGTACCGAAGGCGAAGCGAATAATCCGCCGGATTGTGACGAGCGAAACCAGGATCTGAATTTCAATATGAAATTAACCGAAACGCGCGCGTCGATATAATCCGGCGGAGAGCATCGAAAGCGTGAATGCCAATTTTTTTCGGCACACGAGAAACTACCATCGCCGAGAGAAATGGCTACGCAAAAGATCGGCAGTTATCGCGTGCAGATTTAATCGGCAGGGAATTCCACGAGGATGATGATCCTCGATGATGTCACCGCGACATTGATTGTGAGCAGAATCGTAATCAGGATTTCGCCTTCGAGAATCGTGCATACTTGCGGAACGGGTCTTCGGCAGATAGCAATCGGCCGTTCGATAAATCGATCGATTACGGACCACTACTACCGCTTGTAGTTAGTGCCCGCCGTGTACCGACCGACACCTTTTTCGATTCTGCGTGCTTCCTCAAAGAATACCGCGAACAACGCGGTTTCGTCCACTTTGTTAGCACGAATGTCTGTTTCCGTTTTTTTTTTTTTTTTTTTTTTTTATAGACATTTCAGCGAGATCTAGAATCGAAACAACATTAGTAAAAAGGTTTCAGTTGCCACAGCATTCGAATCTAACTTTTTCTGTAATTTTGCAGAACGTATGCATAAATATAATCTGGAATGTTGTAAAAAAAATGTATCAAGTGACTCCAGATTATAAGGTATTTCTGTTAATCGGTAATCCTTTAATTTACCGAAAGTAAAAATTCAAGTAAAGCTACTAAAAATTGTGTCGTATTTCATTTACTCGATTCATCCAATTCGAGTAAATGTCAAAAGAAATCTAACAGCTGTCCACGGTGTACGTGCACTCCGCCGTCGGCAAATCGAGAAACGAAATCGTCTACACTCGTAACATTGATTATATCGTAATAGTATGTATGTATTCGGGTAATCGTGAGTATCGGATGGCGGTGAAACCATCGATAAGGGTAACGCAGAGATCGGTATCGGAGACAACGATCTGCATACGCGTTAACCCATTGACTGCCGCGCAAATTTAGCGCGTCTTGCCCTGGGTGCCACGGTTTTATTTGAAAGAAAACATGAAGTTTTACAAAATATAATAATATTAAGAGTTACTGATATAATATTGCAATGGTATTTACAGTATATAATATAATATTAATATATATAATAATATTAAGTTACTGATATAATATTGCAATGGCATTTACAGTATATAATATAATATTATTAATATATATAATAATATTAAGTTACTGATATAATATTGCAATGGCATTTACAGTATATAATATAATATTATTAATATATAATAATAATATTAAGTTACTGATATAATATTGCAATGGCATTTACAGTATATAATATAATATTATTAATATATATAATAATATGAAGTTACTGATATAATATTGCAATGGCATTTACAGTATATAATATAATATTATTAATATATATAATAATATTAGGTTACTGATATAATATATTGCAATGTCATTTACAGTATATAATATAATATTAATATATATAATAATATTAAGTTACTGATATAATATTGCAATGGCATTTACAGTATATAATATAATATTATTAATATATAATAATAATATTAAGTCACTGATATAATATCGCAATGGCATTTACAGTATTTTTTTATTGATAACCAATGTGTTCTCCACACTATATACATTTTTCATTCATCCTTTCTAATAGTTCCTAACTCAAATAGCCATCTGTAGCCAACCTAAACTTGCAGCACCCACTACGAGATATCTCGTAGCTGGCAGTTTTGGTACAGACGCTTACTACGAGATATCTCGCAGTTGGCGGTCAATGGGTTAAAGAGTGCAGTGCCTAACGGCGATCAAAAAGAAATTGTAAACAACGACGATCGATTGTTAATTTCGAGTTAAACACTCGTGTAAACTGCTCGGCGATCTGGGTTACGTCAACAAGGTAATCGATGTCGCTTTCGACACTTGACGAAATCACCATTGACAGCTCGATACGTAAGACCCTCGAGAAGATCGATAACAGTGTTTCGCGGCGAATATTAAATACTTTCTAATGTGTCCAAACGTTGTACAAATGGACAACTTTCATCGGGCATTTCACTTTTTGATAATTGTCAACCAATTTATGTAAAACTGTTGCATCCTTACCTGCGAAATTGCCGATCGTGGACGTTGTAAAAGTATTTTTATGCAATGTAATAATCCTGCAATGTAACGTCAATAGACGAGTCGTATACATAAGTCGGTAAACGCGATCATCATACGAATTCGTTTCTTTGTAGTTAATTTCTTGCTAACGAGAGTGATTTGTTGCTAATTTCAATCGCGTTTAGCGTTCAATTGGCATCGTTTTGAACAGAAAAATTATTTGCGAAATGACACGAAAATGCTCTTTCAGCAGTCTTCGGAAAAAGGGTCATTGGCGGACATAAACCTACTTTATCTCTCGCATAATTCTATCGTACTATGCCGGCGCCCTCATAACGTGCATTCATCGTACGCGAACTGCATAACAAGAAACGCCTCGATTCCAACGTGTTTCGCACACTTTTCGCGAAACTCGATAGCCATTATTACATTTCCAAAGAATCAATCGCTCCACGATACCGCGAACATTATTCGTCATTTCACGTTGCACTACAAATAGCAATAGATGTCCCACCGGTGCCGCTAGTTCGAACATCTGCCGCGATACCAGAAGAGGAACATACTTAACCTCTTAACACATCGTTTTTTTTTTTTTAAACCGGCCAAAAAAGATGAACTTTCTTTAATGTAAAAAAACACAATTTAGAACATTGTCTTGCCAAAAAAACGAAAAAAATACAAAAATAATCAAAATTTTAATTTTAATTTTGGATCTTGATCCACATTGCAGAAAAGAGCCGAATATTGCGATGTTACACGTACATCGACTCTTTTTTCCATGGAAAAAGGCTATATTTTAGTCTTGAATAAATAAGTGTTACAGCTTACAATCCCATGTAAATGACAAATATTGATAAATATTGAATTATTATTAATATATAAATATAATAATAATAATAATAATAAATATTAAATAATTAATAATATATAAATATTATTAAATATTGACAAATATTGAAATGATAAATATCAATAAAACGATTTTTTTTCTTTGCTTTCACATTGTTATTTTCAATTCTCGATTATATTCGAGTGTGAAGAATTATAGCAGCATAAAATACAACGCTGCTATAATACAACGAGCGTACAAGTTAAGAGGTTAAACCATGCGGTGGTCATCAAGATCAAAAGTGGTTCCGTTCTCGCGAACACTTCCCGAACAAGCTCCGCGCCGCCAAAGAGCCGGCGAGCAAGGTTGTCAAACCAGCAGCGGTACCAAAAATAATTAGACCGAACGAACGGGCCCGGTGTCCGTCGGTGAAAATACGACGGGCATCGTGTTCGCGATGTCTAGCATGCAACGGCAGTGTCTGGCTGCCAACGAAAACGCGGTGTTTACCTAGAATTTTCGTGCAGACACGTCCGCCGGTCAGGAGCACGCCGTCGTCGACAGGACTGCATGCATCCACGTGTTCGGTCGCAAGGTTAAATCCACTTGTAGAAACGCCGCGCGAGACGCGGCTACGATGTGCCACCCGCCGTGTGTTCCACGGCCACGAGAGAAACAGAGTAACGGTGGAGCGGAGGAGCGGAGGCACGGAATACCTAACCTGAGGAAACGAGAAAACAGACTCGCGGAAGAACGCGAAAGAGAGACGCGGGACGAGCGGGAGACAGAGAGAAAGCGAGAGCGAGAGGGAGAGAGAGAGAGATAGAGGAGCCGGCAGCAACACCACGTTTCTCACACTTCTTTTCAGTTCGAATTCACTGGGAAGCCCGCACTCGCCAACGAACTCGACGACGCGACGACGCGACGACCATTACGCACTGCGCACTACGGGCTGCGTGGTCGCGCGAAATTCGAAATCGAGCACGCGGATGGCGCCGGTGTCGCACGTGGTCTGGACGTCACACTTTCGATTCTCGCAGCATCGCCGCCGGTGCGGTATCGACTGATCGATGTTCCCGCCAAACGTTCGCGATCGAAGCACAGTCTCCGGGAACAACAGTGTCAGTTGTCAAAGAGCACCGAAAAGCGCGCGGAGTCCTTGGTTGGGGATAGCTTGGACGGATAGGAGGAAGACGAAGAAGAAGAAGAAGAGGGGGCAGAAAGGACTGCTGCGGAGGGATCGCACGAGTTGTCAACCGAATCCGACGATCGGTAACCTCCGGCAGGATCACGGTCCGTCGGCGGATGCGTGTCTAATCCAAGTGACACGTTCCACAAAACGGCACATGGCGGCAGAAACGGAATCGCGGGTAGACGGGGACGGGTGTCACGAGCACCGCGAAAAACTACTGTCAGAACCGTCTGGCACGACCGCCGCGGCGACACTGAGAAACGACGCGACGACGACGTTCAGCACAGCTTGGTTGCTGCTTGCCGCTTGCTGCCCGCTCGAGTCTCGGCACGCTACTACTACGCGCAGGCGGCAGGCGGCAAACCGACCGTACGAGACGAGCGCGAGCGACGAGCGTCGAGCGCTCTACCCTTCTTTCGGTCTCTGTCCCGCCAAGCCTCCAGCCCGGTGCCGCGGCGATCGCGTTCCTTCTCCAGCCGTTTTCTCCGTCCCTTTCTTCCTACCGTTTCGCTTCTCCTTTCCTCCTCGCCGCCCGCGTTTACTCTTTCCGTCCGTTCCTCTTTTTCCCCGATACTTTTCTCGGCCCCCCTCGGAACCCGCGTTCCCGACTTTCCTTCGTTTTTACCGTTCCATTCTTTTTCTAATCTCTTTGCAGCAACGGTTCACGGTTGTTCCCTTCCGCCGATTTTCCTGCTCTCGCGCGCTCGTGTTTTCCATCCGTCTCGCTCCTTCCCGAGGCTTCCATCCTCGTACAGCGCTCGCTGGCACGCTGCTCCTTCGCTCTCCTCTCCGTGTCTCTCCGCGGTCTCTCGCGGTTCCTCCGCGTCTCCCTCTCCCGTCCATTTTTTCCTTTTCCTACGGCATTTTTTCTCTCGCTCCCGCGCGCCGCCTATCTCTCTCCCACGCTCCCTTATCTCCGTCCTTATCCGGTCGTGTCCGTATCTCGCTTTATCTTCGCCGGCGTGACTCTCGCTCGCTCGCACGCTCCGCGCGCACCACACTCGCACGCTACCTGGCCGAGGGCAGAGACGAGGAGCTGCCAAAGCAACGACCAACCGCCGACTCTCGGGCGGGAACTCGTCAATGCGATACGTGTGTGGTGTGCGCCGTGTGCCCGGAGTCCTCGCGGCTCGCGGCACTCTGCCCCCATGCATATGCACAATGCGCGAGAGTGCATCCGACGCGACCGGCGCGGCGTGGCGTGTTGGTGCAGCCAAGCGCAACCCAGGCGTGGGTGTTCCTTCCACCGAGGTGGCTGAAGGTGGAGGCGCCGACGCAACGTTTTCACGAAACTACCGCTCCCCGGTCTACGCTAGGCGAAGCGGCTCCGTTTGTTGCCACTACAGCCTGAACTAGCTACTTACCCTCTCGAGTATTTAGTAGTCGAACGCTGGAATGCCTGGAGGTTGACGAACCTATGATTGTTAGGCGATGCACAGGCCTTCGCAGAGGAGTTTCCCTCTTCCGTCTTACAGCCTGCCGCGCGCCGTCTTGCCGCTTCTTGCCACCGGAGAGGGAGTGTTCCAGTTCGATGTGAGTGAGTTTTACTCTATTATTCCACGAGCTCCTATTGCCTCGCGAACGCTCGGCCCGTGGATGTTGTTACGTCCGATCCCGTGAAAATGTTACCGGTTGCTAAAATAAATCTCGCGACGCGCGGACTCGGTTACATACCGCGATAACTTGTTTTCATTCTTTCGCGGGCTGTCCTAATCTCTTTTCTTTGATTCCCCTCGGCGCAGATCATTGTTGTTCTTAATTCTTCGGTGTTTCTTAACACGTCGAATGCCAGGCCGGTTTTACAGAAATTGTCCGTGGCGTCACGATGAATTTCCTTTTATGTTATAATATTGTTTAATGTTGAAATATTATCTGCAATAGATACGTTACAGTGTATAACCATGTTTGACATGTTAATTGCGACAGGGGTCACTGTTTGAATCGACGATGGTGATAATACAAAATTTTAGATATTGACATTTGTTTTAACCCCTTGACGTGCACGCTCGAGTCAACTCGAGCGCGCTAAACTGGCCGAACTGTGCACGCTCGAGATCATTCGAGCGGCGTTGTACTTTATGTTGCTATAATTTTTCACACTCGAATGCAATCGAGAATTGAAAATAACAATGTGAAAGCAAAAAAAACAATCGTTTTATTGATATTTATTATTTACATGGGATTGTAAGCTATAACACTTACTTATTCAAGTATAAAATATATCCTTCTTTTTTCTACTTATCACTTACGACTTATCTCTTCCTTGGGAGCCGCTTTCCGACAGCGTATTCATATTCAGATTCTGATTCGCTCATTTTTCAATATATATTTTACTAAAATGTAATGTAAAATAAAATATAATAGTAATAATAATAATAATAGTAATATTCTGAAAATTAGAAATCATACTAATTGTATAAATATTTAATATTTTTGTATTTTTGTAATTTTCTTGCCAAGACAACGTTCTAAATTGTGTTTTTTTACATGAAAAAAAATTGACTTTTTTTGGCCGGCCTTTTTCAAAAAAACTGTGCATTAAGGAGTTAAATTATATATATTTCTATCGATTTGGGTGCGCCGGTCACCGGTAGCCCCCATGGCGTCATCGCCAAGTTAACACTTAGCCAACCGAACGGGGAGATCTACCCGTTTTAAATTCAGTCGGTTGACGATCGAATGGATGATTGATCAAAAATTAAAAATGATTGCCTAATTTTATTTAGATTTGCAAGAGGTACGAATGCCGAAGAAGTAATCGATGCCATATAAGTTTGCTTCATAATTTTTGTTTAATCGAATGAAATATTTTAATTTTATGAAAATTTTTTAGCTTTCTAGCGCGGTCGTGGAAGTGTTAAGCGCCGGTCACCGGTGACCCCCGTGGCATTCAACGTGTTAATCTGCTGCTGTTTTTGACTACCGATGATAACTCTTTCACTACGGAATGCTCTAATCTAAGTAGAACCATCGCCGAGGGCACTGGCGTCACTGTGGCGTCACTTAATTGTTTGCCTACACCAAATCGCGGAAGCAAACATTTTTCACGTCGGATGTACATGTAAGAAGTTATGGTTAACGCTTCGATTACCAGGGCGGTCGCACACGGCGGATAATATTTTTAACCCCTCGCACTCGAGTGGTGACTCCGAGGCACCACTAAAAACTTTTTGTATCACGTTCTAAGATAATGTTTATATTATCAAAGTTTAGATTTGAAAAATTACTGAAAGTGTAATAAGTTGCATGAATCACGAGGCTCAATCTCGTACGCGTAAAATGCGCTTTGTCTTGTAAAATGAAAGTACTATAAGTCGGAAAAATGATTTTAGATTTACAGTTAGAATGGCCTCGAGTGCACAGGGTTAACCCTTAGGGGGCCAAAACTATGTATTTCCAGTTTACACACTGCCAAGTTTAGACTGTTTTTCAGACGAAGAGAAATTTTTTTACTGAAAATTTTCGCATCAAATATAGAGAAGAGATATTCATTTTTTAAAATAAAACTTCGTTGATATATTCTCATCGAAACAATCGTGCCTATTCTTCCAATGTTTCCTGCCAGATTTTACGGTTTTATTGATTTTTATTGTTAAGGGTTAATATAATTTTTCATATAACTACGATCGGTTTACAAATTCCGAACTTGCGAATGTCTTAGAAATCCGGTGCGTCACGGAAATGTAAATTTCCAACGAGGACGACGGACGCGTGTATCGGTTCGACGCATGATATCGCTGTTTAATTTTCCGTGAGATCTATTCGAGCGTAGTTTATTTATGGGAGCGTAGCGTCTCCCACGAATCCAGCGGTGTACGCGACTCGCATTCCTGGAAATATTTGAACAATGCAGAACGGAGTGGCCGGTAGATCGGCGACTCGCGGGTGAAATTGTGTACCACGCATTTCCGAGATAAAGCGGAATTCCTTAAAAGCGAACAGTATTTCCCAACATCGGGCAAACGCGGAGTCTTGGAAAATTTATCGTATCGCGGCTGATCGGCGGTATGCAAGGATGTTGGTGGCACCATTGCGATAGAATGTTTCGTCCTCCAATCCTACAAGCCTCTGTCCTTGGGACCGGGAATCCTGGGGCATTAATTTCGTCGTGGATGTATCATACGGTGGAACACTCGTCTTCTCGACTCTCAGCTGTTTTCTACGGACGCGTAGAACGTTAGCAAGCACATACATACACGTTTCCCTATCTTGTTGGCGAAAGACCGGGTCTTCGAGCTCGGCTAACTTTGGTTCAACGTGTGTCGGCGTTAATAATCCGTGCTTGGATTCCCTCGAATAATTTGAATTCCTTTCGACAATGCCTCGCGGACAGAAATATCGCGGATTGTGCCGAAAGTTTTTAAATTCTCGTTGATCTTTTTATTAATTCCATCGATCGCGTTCAACTCCTGTATTTGCTTGCTTCGAAAGCTGTTTCGAATTCATATTTAATATGAATTAATTTAATTAATCGTCGGAATTTTAATAGTCGAATGAAGATTTTGATGCTCTTTAAAGGTTGAAAATCGTCAGATTTCTACTCGAATGGCGTAAAGCCGCTTGCAGCATGATGGCAAACATTCGCTGCGTTCGATGAAATCTATTTCTATTAAATAAATTCAGTTTAAAAAAGAAATGATTAATCTGACAGTTTTCTGTTTAATTGAATTATGAATATTGGTCGCGGGTTCGAGATATATTCAGCAACTTTATGGATCGCAAGTGAAAGTGAATTTATGGGTTATTTTAATATCCTTCGAGCATGTGAAACGTTCAATGGGATCGAGTATCAAGGATGACGTTAATACCAAGAAATAGTCATCGTCGGATTTTATTTTTAGGATTAATGGCACACGGTATTCGCGGGTAGTCCTAGCGCCACTTGACAGTTATGAAAACCACGTGAGATTTCGGACCATTTCAAGGACCCTCGAGGCGCCGCGGCGGGCGTGTTCAGGGGCGTGTTAAAGCTCGCCCGAGCCTCCCTTTCTCTTCAATTTATTAGCTTGGTGTTCGTGGTTTTATACACGTTTTATTCAAAACCGTTGAAAAACGTAATCCTGCAATAAATTTTATCGTTTATGTTTGTATCGCGACGTGCGATAAATGGAAAATTCGACTTTTTAAGCTATGTCCTCCCACAACGAGCTTTATTTACCGTAAACTAATTTTGATTGATATTCCACGCGACGAAATAACACGAATTGCGTTCGATCAGTAAACGAAGCATCGCATTATCACGTAAATAATATACGATCGCAGACTTTTTATCTGTTTACAATGAAAATTCGTAGCTGAGGTATAATATAATATAATATAATATAATATAATATAATATAATATAATATAATATAATATAATATAATATAATATAATATAATATAATATAATATAATATAATATAATATAATATAATATAATATAATATAATATAATATAATATAATATAATATAATATAATATAATATAATATAATATAATATAATATAATATAATATAATATAATATAATATAATATAATATAATATAATATAATATAATATAATATAATATAATATAATAAACGTCGGAATAAATCTACGAAGGTAAAAATTAATTTTTACGCAACATCGCTTCGGTGCAATCGATGTAAAAAATTTTGTATTTTCAGTTAGCTGCACGGCCTGCTAATGGCCGCCACCGTTAATTCGTGCTCGCATAAATTCTTGCATGTCATAGACAAAAGGAATACGCGGACCCGTCGCGAGATCGCGTCACGCGAAAGTAGTTCATTGACACAATTCTGAACTAGATGAAGTAACAACAAGATAATTCAGTTGATACGCGACGAACGCGTTGCGCAGTTCGCGTCTGGTTTTCGCGAAAAAATATTCGCGCGGACATGCCCCGTGTTTTCCATATTAATAGAGCCGACCGTGTGTGAATCTTTTCCGTTACGTGCGACGCGAAATTGCGAAACGTACGGCAAAACAATGAGACTTTATGACAATGTTTTATAGCGTCTCCGTTTCTCGTGGGCTACGGATCGCGTGACGACAGGCTCAAAGTAAACGAGCGCGGCGGTTTCTTTGCGGTCCACTCGTACAGTTTAATTTTAATCCGCCGAGGGTGATATCATGTGCGCCCGCATGCCTTTCCATTAATCTCAATTACCGGGCAATTAAAAGCAGTTAACAAAAGTGGGGTCATGAACCGTTCTGCGCTCACCTTTGGTAGCCGGCTTTCTTTTCGTCTCGCGATCAGCCTCTTCGATAATTCGCATCGGCTGTATTCTGCTCGGTCTGTAATCTGTTGCTCGGAAGCTTCCAGAAGTAGTCGATCGAACCATAGTTCATTCGTTTAATGGTCAACATTTTATTTACATATCTCCGAAGCGCTCTCAATTCTTTAGGAACCGCGAAATTTACGCTTCCAGAAGTAGTCGATCGAACCATAGTTCATTCGTTTAATGGTCAACATTTTATTTACATATCTCCGAAGCGCTCTCAATTGTTTAGGAACCGCAAAATTTACGCTTGCAGAAATTAGAGAATTAAATATAAGCTTATAATGCAGCATTTTGGACTGAAATCGAAAGGCTTCTAAGAATCGATTACAGCAATTAAATATTATTGTTTCGTCGTCGAACAAAGGAGGAGAGCGCGCATGGATGCATCGCATCCGTTGATTATTGAAAAACGCGTTCGTTATTCGCCCGGTGATAAATGTTATATGGAAGCGATAAAATCCATCGTTTCCGAGAGCTGATAAATAACACGACATTTCCAGGCGAAACAACAATAACCGCATCTGGCGGTTAATAATGACAAATATCAGAAACGCTGCAGAAACATCGGCTGTTTCGCGATTATGGGAAGTGTTGGATGGAAATGCGGGCGTTAAATCAAGGACTGACACGAGCTTAACTCATTCCTCCCTATCGCGTTGGCACTCGTTGCGCGGAGCCGAGATTCAGCAAACAATAGAAAACGCGTCCAGGGTAGCCGAGTGTGAAGATAATAGAGGGAACGAAGTTGCATGTGTCAGCTGCTCGGAGACTGCAAAGTTTAATGTCAATTCTCCCTCGATGGATGCGATTAATCATCGCTTATCGTTGCATTTACTGTCTCGCTGTCTACGAAGATCGTTCCACGTGAACAACGCATTCCTGATTATAATTCGTGGAAACGTGGAGCGTCGACCAACTAGAACAGTGATCTTTCTGCCGTGGGTGGCTATGTACGTGTTCGGCGATTTACGAGTGCGTCAAACTTGACGAAACAATTATGTCGATCTTCATATAAATTCTCGTTTCCACTTCTAAGTCGACTTTGCTGGATCAGTGTTCTTTTTATTATATTATATTATTATTATTATATATATATATATATATATATATTATATTATATTATATTATTAATTATTATAATATATATTATATATATATATATATATATATATATATATATATATTATATTATTAATTATTTTATTATTATATTATTGTATATTTTTTATTATTTCTTTTTATTATACAGGGTGTCCCAAAAATGTCTCGCAATACGGAAATGTGGGATAGCTGAGGTCATTCTAAGTAACTTTTTCCTTTGCGAAAATGCAATCTGCGGCTTTGTTTACAAGTTATTAACGAAAAACACTGGCCAATGAGAGGTGAGGGCGCGAAGTTCGAGAGCCCGCAGCACGAGGCTTTGACAGAAGGTCGAGACGGACTCGAGCCGCGTTCGAAGTATTGAACAAGTCACGAAACGTGAACTTTCTGGATTTCTTTTTACTACGTAAAAGTGATATTTTTGAGAAAAACGCTGTTCAACTTTACTTTAGAACGTCTGAAGAATATTTACTAATTTTTCGGACCTGAAATAATATGTAGTTCAACCGTGACAGCCGTTTTAATTTTCTGGTGTGCATGACACTACATGTGTACTATATGAAATTTTTATGCAAAGTGTACAGTGAAGATTAACAAAGTTCGTAAATGATATTTTAATTTGAATAATTCCATGTCCGAATAGAATTCAACGAATGATTCGCAAAGCTGATTTAATAATAAATAATCGCGTTAAGGAACGTAAAGGATTTGTTTATTAGAGAAATATGAAAAATATTATCAGTAAGAAATTCACCCATTTAGTTGAGGATGCATTTGCTGACTCGTACGCGCTATATTTATGCACAGACATATACTTTTATTTACTTGGGTATTAAAATTGCAATCGGGGAAATAACACGTTAATTTTTATATATATTTCTTCATCCCTGTACAATTATTCTCATAAGTATTTGGAAGTAGGACAATGCATTATGTTTGCATATTAACTAACAACGAAAAATTTGCAAGGATTCTGTTTTCTAACGAAGCGTAACTTAGAGTTTTTTATCCAATACTTCTGTAGATATCTCTGTGTAGACTAGAAGTAGCAAATTCACACCACTAGTCATCTAAACAAGCTTGATTTCCAAAAGTTAACGTGCGTCACAGTCGCGACATATTTGTTTAAGTTGAAATTCATGACGACTCGTAGAATTTCAAAGGGTTAAACAAACTACCGTTAAAAGGAACTACCACAGCACAGGTGCGAGAACCTCCAGAAAATCTGCTTATGTTTATAGTTACCGCAGATTTTGGAGCAGCGCTAGGTGAAAGAATACCGCGAATTACCTAGCCCATCGTGGATCATGTAAAAACGGTTTTAGCTTATCGGTTCATCTAGATCCCTATCATTCGGCGAAGTAGATTCTAATAGGACAGGAGGAAGAGTGGTTTCATGGGCGAGCGGGGATCATTTGTTGGGTTTCCGACGCTAAGCCAAACCGAACAAGCCCCGCAAAAGGACACCTTAAAAGGGTCCATAGATTCAAAGTCACTCCGGGGGGTTCTTTCTCCTTTTACCGGAAGATCGTATCTCCGTAGCTCCTTCTGCCTCCTATCTGGTTTGCACCATCGGCTACGACCACGAAAACGAATCATTGCCGAACGGCTGTACAACCTGACACGTAGCCATGCTTTTGTGAATCAGTGCCCATTAAATTTCCACGTTCGCAGGATCTCGGTGTGGTTCGTACAAAATAGAAGGTCAGCGTGCTAGTCCCTTTAAATCTATTCACAAACGAAACCGACTATTCCCGCCGGTCACCGGTTTCCTCTTATTCGCGACCCCTTCGCATTAATTCATTGCTGGCTGATGTCTCAATTTCAGGGGACATCTTCATGCTATCGTCATATTTTTCTGCACGCATAACTGATCTTTAGGCAAATGGCTCTTCCTTTATTGTCTTTGATCTTTATAGTCTTTGTAATCTTTAATCCTCGTGTGCTGCTCAAAATTCATCCAATTTCTCTTTCTAAATATTAGGTCTACCGGAAAGTTCTGTCCGATAGTGTCACTTCAAGTTTCAATCCATATGCACATGTTGATTTGAGACATATATGACTAACTCTCTTTATCGTTGCATTTACACGCATGTACTCTCCGAAATAAACTGAAACAAAGATGTCTCGTGTCATTATTAAGTGAGACGCGATCGTGAAAACATGGCTACCGACGATAATGCCAGACCACATGCTGCTTTGGCGACTCGTTAGAAAATCGCAGAGCTAGGCTGGGAAATTCTGTCGCATCCGCCATACTCCCCAGACCTAGCACCCTCCGATTATCACTTGTTTCTCTCTTTGCAAAACTTTTTACAGGAAAAAAATTCAAAACTGAAGCTGATGTCAAGCAAGCTCTAGTCGAGTTCTTCGCCTCTAAAAATAAATCATTTTTAAAAAATGGCATTTACAAGTTGCCATCACGCTGGCAAGAAGTCATAAGTAACGATGGAAAGTATATTCTACAATAAATATTATTAAATGTATGAAAATCGTGTTATATTTCAATTCAAAAACGCGGACAGAACTTTCCGGTAGACCTAATACTATAGAATTTGTTGTTTCCCTATGATTTTAGCACAATGTTGACGTATTTTGTTTAAAGTATTAGTTTATAAAATGAAAAGAATGACAATTATTTCTAAGCAACCCACGATGGTTAACAATGTTTACAGAAAATTAATTTCATCGGATCAATTCGACCGTGGATTGGCGCTTTATCTTCGCGTTTCTATTTCTGGTAACTGATAATCGTTAGCGTAATGCGCGTAACTGTGTTTGTCGAAATAAGCTGAATAGTTCCCGATTCGCGGCACACTTTCTTGGATCCTGTTATCGAGAGTTTTGATTGATCTATCCCATTTCCAATGAACGGATTCCGATAAGTTCGGAACATCTGCGATTCGCGTGATTCTTTCTTTCCTTGTTGAACGCGTATCACGCGTTTTGCGTCGAATGATCGATACCGCGCGTTTCGAAGGCTCATCGTTGCAGCGATTTGGTAGCACGGTAAATCACGAAATCGTGTTTATTTAAAGAGAGCCGGAGAGAAATTGATCATTGGCGCGGTGGCAGTAGTCGTTGGCTTTCTCGATTGTAGGCGACCTCGTAAGCCACGGCATTCTGGTACGTGGCCCGATAAAGATCGAATTGTTATTCACACGAAATCAATGAACCGAAGCTGGACGAGGCGTGATCCTTTTTTCTGGTGCTTTCAAAACGTTTCCGCGCTGTGTCACAGGATATCCATGTCCGCGATCGCGACGATCGACGGGGTTTTTGCAATCGGACGTCACGTTGCGAGTCAAATCTAAATATCGCGCTGCTTTATTTACATTCAGCGGCACACAATATTGGAGTAGTTCACCGTAGTCTTTCAGATTCGAAGCGCATAGAGTGTCGCAAGAATTCGGAGCAGAGTACTAGACCAGTGCAGAAGTTTCGAATGCTTTGATGCTCTCTTTTCTCATATCCGTGAATTGAATTTTTATTTGGATATAATTCATAGAAATTTTTATTCGATATAATTTATAGAATTTTTTTATTTGAATATCATTCATAGAATTTTTTATTTGGATATAATTTCTGGAATTTTTTTATTTGGATATCATTCATAGAATTTTTATTTGGATATAATTTATAGAACTTTTTTATTTGGATATCGTTCATAGAATTTTTATTTGGATATAATTCATAGAATTTTTTATTTGGATATAATTTCTGGAATTTTTATATTTGGATATCATTCACAGAATTTTTATTTAGAGATAATTTATAGAACTTTTTATTTGGATATCGTTCATAGAATTTTTATTTGGATATAATTTATAGAATTTTTTTAATTGGATATAATTTCTGGAATTTTTATATTTGGACATCATTCACAGAATTTTTATTTAGATATAATTTATAGAATTTTTTATTTGGATATCGTTCATAGAATTTTTATTTGGATATAATTTATAGAATTTTTTTATTTGGATATAATTCATAGAATTTTTATTTGGACATAATTCATCGAATTTTTATTTCGATAAAATCATAGTTTGAACAGCTTCTTCGCGTTCAATCGAAACAAACATAAGCGAACACAAATGTTGACGAAATATCCGACGTGTACGTCTAAGATAACACAATTTTAATGTTTGAAGAAATTCGTGAACTGTCGTAAATCATACTTGAAATACAAGACAAGAAATTCTAAGATCGGGGAAACATTTGATCTCGTATAGGTTCGGGTTACAGTCCCATTGGAACCAAAGGGCTGCCGCTCCACATGCTTGAACCATTTCTCCGTTCTTTCAGAATGTACAATTCATCTCCGCAGGCTGACGCATCGAGTTTCTACAATGTTAGATGTTCAATAGTGGTATGTGCTCGAGCAAAAGTGCCTTATTCATCGTTCGATAGGTTGGATACTCCCTTTCGTCTTCTAGTTTAAGGCCAAGAGGATCCGGCTTCGGCCGATCCTGCGGTAAAACGATTCCTTTCGCGTTTATTCCTCCCATTGACACTTGACACTACTATCGGTGCACAATAAAGCTGGTTAAGACTGATTAGCAAATGAAAGGTGCAGGAAGTGTTATACACACATTCGGGTCGCAAGCATTCGTCGACGTAAGTTCGATAGCGCGATATCGAATATCGGTGGGCAGTTGTTTAGAATCAACGACGAGCACGTAGATAACAATAAAAACACATTAGAGTGTAAATCATGTTTTCTATACGCGCCTATTTAACGTAATACTGTGTTGTTATTCGGTTCTATAACGATGTGCGGCGCATCAGGGGTGATTATGCAGACTGCAAACACCGCAACACATTACGCTTATCGCCGACACTTTATCAGCATAAACAAAAGATGTATGCATTACAATACCACTGTATTGCAGTTGAGCTTATCTTGAGACGATAATTGATAATACGAGGGCTGACGTCGACGGCGAAACAGTCGACGACCGGTTAAGCCGCGATACGAAAATCGGCAGAGTTATGTAATTGATCGAAAAACATTTCTTACACAAGCAAGCTCGTTTCATCGTTACGCGAGGATCAGGAAATTTGTACTTGACATACGGCTTCGGCCGGCTGTTGCAGACAATTGTTTTCATCCGATCACCTTGGGAATATATGTATAGGCTGGAAGGACGCGCACCGCGAAAAAGATCAGGAACATGTGTACCTATTTCCTCTTAAAATAGAGTATCACGGACCGTAAGCGCGCCTCCGCGAACACAATAACTAAATCATTCGAGCCATTCTTACGCAAGATGCGATCACGGCTAACCGTTGGGTGGCTTACGTAATTTACACGAATCCGTTTGCATTGCAAATTTTTCTGTGTCAGTCGCGAAAAGTCTATTCCGACGTTTCGATTTATTTCGATCGACGATAAAATTCGACTCTGCGGAGACGTCCACCTACAAATCCGTTGCATTCAGCTCATCCAATTCCCAGTACAATAGTACGATCTTGTTTCTGAATCGTAGCAAGATCAAACTCAAGGATACCAATCTCCCACTAAAAAGGACACTCGCGATAGCATCGAATGGCTCCGAGTCCTCCTGCTGATCTCCGGCTCCTTGAAACGCATCTCCAAAAGCAACCCGAGCCAGAAACGTTTCCCGTTAACATGGGAATCGATGACTATCCCAGCCGATGTCGAAAAAGCGTTCGGAGGCCGCTTCGACAGGTCCCTGCACCTGATCGCAATCGGTCTCGCGTGTCGAAACTCGGGTTGCCGCGGGACTGGAAACAAGGTTACATCAACAGGGGCCTGGCCAGCGTATCGCGGCGGTGACTATGCAAATCGATGACACACGTCGGTGGTTCTCTGCGAAATAAAAGTGCGAAGGTACTCGGCACCGCTCGGCTCGGCTCCGCTCCGCTCCGGTCCGCTCCGCTTCGGTCCGCGCGGAGAACGCTTCTCGCGTCGTTGGCATGCAGATGCCCGGATAGAATTCGCTGGCAGAAAACAGAGACCCTCAAGGCTACCTAGTTTTGCTAGCGTGCTGGTCGACCGGTCACTTCTCTAAATGTCCGCGCGCGCGACACGAGCGAAACGGACGGGACAGGACGAGACGTCGAGCGTGCAGCGCGCATAAATGTTGCACAGGTATGCGGACGTGTGCATAAGCAAAAGAGGCTGGCTATGAAGGGAAGACGTTAACTACCGCATGGAAAACATCGTTAAACCGGTTCGATGCCATCGAGGGAACATTTTCTCGGATGGAAATCACCGATCGTTCCGCTGCCCGCGCGCGTTATGAGGAAAACGACTACAAGCCACTGCGAAAGAAACGCGGCTCTAGGAAGAACGTAAACAGTGCGGCATGTCCGTGGCAGCGCGGAGACTGAAGAGACGGAAGAGAACGGACCATGCCAGAAGACAAGACGTTTGACGGGGCCCCGAGACCCACGGCCAACGGACCCCCGTCCCGGGCTACAATGCATGTTCTCTGGCAACGGGAGTAATTTGGACGGAACACGTCTTGTCTGAATGCGAATGCACGCGAGCGAAGATCCACCTAAGCTGAGCTACGCTGGGCTTAGGCTGTGTCAAGTTTCTGCCTTCTACTCAGCGTTCTCTAAAAATTCAGTGATAAGCCTTGGAATCGGCGATTGTATTGAGACTTTGTACACTTATAGATACTAATTGCGAATGTTGTTCACGGCTTTCAAATCGAAATACAGTTCTACTTCTCTATTACGGACACTTAAACTTTTGCAACAAAATAAATATAAATTATTTATCATTTTGATTAGCCGCTGTTGGTACAGATTTATTTGAACAAATTCTTGTATTTGGAACGGATTTAATTTGCTGATGCGCGGAATTAGTATACAGGGTGTCCCAGAAATGTCTCGCAATCCGAAAGTGGCGGGTTCCTCGGATCATTTGAGGCAACTTTTTCCTTTACAAAAATTTTCTTCGAGGCACCGTTAACGAGTTATTAACGAAAAACAGTGACCAATGAGAGGCGAGATGGGCTGCGACGAGCAATGAACTTTACCGATAATTCTACAAAACATTTGCAGAGTCGTTTCTTCTATTCGACTCGAGATCTGTTAGAAGATAGTTCAATTTCGTAGAATATATTACTGCGGAAGGGTTTATCGATTGTTCAAAATTATTACACCGTTTTTGAATGTTTCTCGTAATTACTGTCTTTCCATAATACAAATACAGGGTGTCCCAGAAATGTCTCGCAATCCGAAAGTGGCGGGTTCCTCGGGTCATTTGAAGCAACTTCTTCCTTTACAAACATTTTCTCCGAGGTACCGTTAACGAGTTATTAACGAAAAACAGTGACCAATGAGAGGCGAGATCATCTGCCGCGAGGTGGCCGAGCCAACGGCGCTAGCGGTCGAGCGGTCGAATCTCAACTCAGCTGGCGCGGGTCGGCCGAGCCAACGGCGCCAGCGGTCGAGCGGTCGAATCCCAGCTCAGCTGGCGCGAGGCGACCGAGCCAATGAGCGGAACTGGGCTTCGTGTGCTGGTTGGCTCGGCCGCCTCGCGTCAGCCGTACTCGATTCTTATTGGTCACTGTTTTTCGTTAATAACTCGTTAACGGTGCCTCGGAGAAAATGTTTGTAAAGGAAGAAGTTGCTTCATATGATCCGAGGAACCCGCCATTTCCGGATTGCGAGACATTTTTGGGACACCCTGTATAAAGGCAGTAGATGTTGTGTGAGAATTTATTTATATGAGCGATGTAATATACATAGTAATTAGAAGTTTGAACGACGAATTTGCCTCGTCACTCATAAAATAAGTTTAAAAAGTGCATGGCGAGTCTCAGTCGTCGAATGTAGTCAAGGGGTTAAGCGACTATGAATGCAATGGAACCAAGCAAATTGGTAGCAGGCATAATTCTCCAACACAAGAAGATGACGGTTCTGATCCTATTAATAATCTTCGCCGCCGATAAATGACTTTGTTAAATATTTATCATCGTTCGATGAATCGTTAGCCCGAGAACCGTGACGGAGAGTGTTTCGCTCTCGAGATTCCGACTTGACCCCGGTCTCTCCTTTCGGAAAGATTTAGAGAACATCCAGAAATAGAAATACGGAGCGCGATATGCAGCGAAAGGGATGCAGGGAACCTGGAATACATTTTCTGTCGTCGGGCTGCTAACCCTAGTAAGGAGTTCCACGAAACGAGGCGATAAAGCATTTACGGCGTTCCCCCGATCGTCGTCCAGACTTTTCTCCAGCCATTTTGAAATGGGTTAATGAGCTGGCTGCGTTGCCCTCGAAAGAATGCGCGACGCGATGGTTCGTTGGGTTTCGAAGAACTCCAATTTTGTGAGGGGGAAAAAAGCTGCAAAAGTCGCGGCACTTTTCTGTACGTTTCGCCGTCGGAAAAGATTTTTATGTAGGGGATGCGACACCGGCGAGAGCGTCATTTTTTTTAGGAAGATACAGCCGATGTTTTTATTGGGATCTGTTCTCTTCGTTGCGCGCATATGTATCGGACGATGCAAGATACTATCTCCGCTGTTCTCCTAGAGTCTATAGGGTGTTTTCTTTTATCTTGTTCGCCTTAACGTCTTCGTTCCTTTTGCTGATGCAAATATGTGCTACGGTGAAGGTCTTTTTATTCGAAACGATGGATGTCGAGATCCATGGGTTGTTCGCTTCAAGCTTGTTGTTTTCGATTTTTCAAAGCTGTCGAGAGATTTTTTTTTTTAGTAGCGACAGTATGTTCACATTATGCTATCGTAAGTCAGCTAAAAAGTTGAACTATCTATTCTCTGTTATCTACGACAAGATCGTAGCGAGACGAAACGGAAAGGAAGAGTTAAAAGAAATAAGTTATAAATGACAATATTCGTCTCTCTGAACCTAACGTCCTCTTCCTGGTGTGTTCGTGACGTTCGTAACAATAAACAATAAAAATGTACGAAATATTGAGCCGAATCGATGCGCCGATTTCCGAGTAGTTTCAACGTTACGGATGACTAACGTGATAAGAGTTTTCGAGAGAACGCGCGGACGACTTGGAAAAATGGTTTTTGGAAGTGGCCGACCATTACGGTAGTCTGTTAAAAAGGCTCCCTTTTATGGGAGGACTCGATATATATTTCGGTGATGGGACAAACGCCAGATAAAAACGCACACGACGAAATCGCGTATCTTTTCTCCGGTCTCGGCAGGATACTGTTTACGATGCATCTTTATTCCTCTTTCGCGGCGCGTTTTCTCACAGAGCGGCGCGGCGTCATGCATCGCGAACAGGCTGCGGCTCGAAAAGAAACGCTTATGAAACTAGGCACGTCATTAAAGAGACAAGAGAAATACGACGTATTTAATCCGCACGATTAGTTTTCGGGAGATCCTGAGACTCGAGACTCCCACTGTTATCTCTGTATTTGCCTCGAGATAACGCGCAATGATTTATACATTCGAGTGCCGCTGAATCGCTGAATATCCGAATCAAATAATATAGCGTGCAAAGAATGATTTGTGGATACCGGTAATTCGACTTGTCATTTTTCTCATCGATACGGCTACGGTAGATTTATCTACGGTTCGTTTCTACGGTTAGTTTAATCCACGTGCGACTGCAGCGACGCATTTCGATTTTTCGAGTATTCGATACTTCTCCGAAATCTTCAAAAATCGATTTAGATCAGAATAATTGTGTACAAATATTGCGTCGTTTCTGGTCAATCAGATACACGTCTTAACATGTATATGTATATCCCTCCCGGTGTTGCTAATTTAATTGCTTCTAATTTATGATTATTTGAAAGAAATGATACAACATCGTATTCGCATTGAAACCAGATATTGTAATATGACTAAAAGAATGAATGGTCCTATTTTAAAAAATCAACTTGTTCTTGAAATATTATTCACCATTATGTCAATAAAAAAATTATTGATACTACCTAAAATATCTCTTTATACTGAACACTTTTTGTATAAACATTGTTTTCGTAGCTTCGATCTATCTCGAGATATTTCACTGTTCTCAGTTAGACGTAACACCCTGTATGTCTTAACATAGAAATCATACCGTGTTTCATAAGATAGTAGTTGACACTTGGACGAATCTACCAATATGATATAATATTTACTAAAATACTTTAAATGTACGGATCAGGAACTTAACAAAATTCTGTCATTTTGGAGACGTTATAAAATTTTCCAGAAAAGTTCCAGAAGTTCCAGAAAAGTTCCAGAAAAAGTTCCAGAGGTTCCAGAAAAGTTCCAGAAGTTCCAGAAAAGTTCCAGAAAAAGTTCCAGAGGTTCCAGAAAAGTTCCAGAAGTTCCAGAAAAGTTCCAGAAGATTCAAAAGTTCCAGAAGTTCCAGAAGTTCCAGAGAAGTTCCAGAAAAGTTTCAGAAAGGTTCCAGAAGTTCCAGAAGTTCCAGAAAAGATCCAGAAAGTTTCCTGAAGTTACAGAAAAATTGCAGAAGTTCCAAGAGATCCAGCAGATCCAGATTTTCTACATTTCGAACTAAATCGAGTATTTCGCATGGATTTGAATCTAAATCTTGCATTTTCAATGGATTTGTCCAGAAGTTACAGAAAGGTTTCTGAAAAGTTCCAAGAAACTTCCAGAAAAGTTTCACTATGGTTCCAGGAAAGTTCCAGAATATATATATATATTAGTTAGTTTACTATTAATCATAGTTCCTTACATTTTTAGGTTCCCTTCAGACTCCGTATTTAATTGAAGTTTCTAATATTATGAAGAGTTTCGATGAAATTATTGTAGAATATTTACAGAATTATAGTAAAAATAGTCGAGAGAGGAAGAATTGATTCGATTGAAATTTTTGGATATACTGTTTAATCGTACCGTTCCGTTCCGATCTCAGAAAATGAAGTCATTTCCAAAGAATTGCCTCTTTAGATGAAATATCGTGCTACGGCAAGAATTTCTTAAGAGAGATCCAACAGATTTTATAGCGAAAGGAGTGAGAGAAACTGTAGGGGGTTGAACGTTAAATGTATAGGGTAATTTCTGCCGTTCGAAAACGCAACTGCCGAAGATCCCACCAACAGTATTATCATGTATGGTATAGATTTATGCGGATTATAAAATAGATACAAGGGCTTTTCGCAATATGTACAAAGCCATTGTACGGTATAAATCGCTTGGCTGCCACCCACATGTGACTCTACTTGTGTCGACGCATAGAAGACGCCCATTTCGTTCTCCTCGCAAGACGAGGGATACTCGCCTTTATGTTTTTTCTCTTTTCTTTATCTTCCGGGCTGTGTTTAAAGGTGCGCCAGCGTCTGGCCGGTGCGTGTCACACGGTTTTTCGTCCCGGCGACTTCAATCTGCCTGCAGGGCTGTCTTCGGCTCCGAAAAGATACCAATCGCTTCAAGAATCTTCTCTCTTCCTGCAGCCAAAAATGGCGGGGCAGATAACCAAAACACCGGCCAACCAAGGCTATTCAACAATTTTAATCGATTTTTACCGTGATCTCGATGATAGAGAAGTTTACTAATAATTAACTAAGAGTGTGGATTTTCTGCTTTTATGAGAAAAATGGCGCGAAATATGTTATCGCATCTGAAGTATTTCCAAAGAAATACTGCATCAAACGAGAATCTACCCTGCCCGGGTCGGTGTTCGAAATGTTCTTCTCCGGTTGTTTTGCTTTTCCCGGAACAATTTTCTCGAGGGACAAAGCAACCCTCCGGAGGATTCCTCCACCTTTCTAGGATCGGTTCCCAGGAACGTGAATGAAGGAAAGCACGACGAAAGGGCACGTCCCTGGGTAGGAGAGAGGCATCGGCGTGCATTTTAATATGGTTTTGTTGTCGGGTCGCCGGGTGTCGGACGTCGTTCGTCGTTCGTCGGGTGTCGTGACAGTGCGTCACACGGAGTCACACCACACCCCGGCGCAGCGAGCGCTAAGACGCGCGCGACCGTCCCGGCTACGAATTATTTATTGACGGGCCGGCCGATAAATTATTTCCGGCACGACGCGCATAGAGAAACAGCGGCGGGCATGCCTCTTCTAAACGGCGCCATCGTGTTCCCGCAGATAATTTCTGCGTGACAAAGTGTCCTGGCTGCCACATTCTCCTCGTCGACGACCCTAGTCCCCGTGGTATTGTTCACCTCTGCTCTCCTGTCGCCGTGGCCGGCTGATTTCGTTCTATTGTTTTCCGCGCCGGAATTAATAAACCCCGCTGAAAAATAGACTCCCCGGCGCGATAAATTGATCGGAGCGGTTCGGCGCGTTTCGCCTCGTGAAACCGCGTTTGAGACTTCTCGTCAAACGGTGACTCACCTATCAAAAACGGCTGTAACCTACGATGGACCACCGATCGCGGTGAACGACAATGTTACCGGTAAACGTTCTCGCCAACAGTGGCTCCACAAAGTGACCGTGAACGAAATTCCGCATTTTCGACGAATTGTTCGACGCTCGAACAACGGACCTTTGTGACAAAAGTATGCTTGGGATCATTTATAATTTTATTTGACGATTTTCTGGGACATATTTTTTGTAGATACTCCATTTAGACACGCTAATTCGTCCACAGAGCTTCATCGGGCACGTGAACATTTTAATTAATTGTCAGAAACTAGAAAATGAAATAATACATACCCGAGTGTTAAACCGTTGTAATTTCGTAAGAGACGATGAACCTCGATTGATTTTAACGCTCGAAGCTTCTACTTTCGCCATGCGTCGTTCATTTTCCTGCAACGTGTCCCTAAAGAAGATAACAGCTAGGAAACCGGAGACATGCTCTTTTTTTGATAATGCCACGGGTTGAAACGTCGGTAAATACGTCGGAAAATATTTTTCCTGTCTGATCCTAATATGTATGTGAAGGTTTATTGGACAGCCTGCCCTCTCGATAACGTATCCATTAAGGACATTTTAGATGGTTTCACCACCGCGGCTATCTAGGCACCCTGCCAAACAGCTGGTACAATATTTAAGAAAACCTACGTCATAGAGCACAGGGGAAACTGCAGGGATCGCGTTTCAAGAATATACAGGGTATTTGATTAGGAGCAACGCAAATTTTGCGTTGAAAATCTGTTAAAATAAAAGAAAAATTGATAGTAACGATATTGTGGATTTGGCTTTGTTTGATTAACGATTTAATATTTACCTGAAGCATCATCAGTACTAACGTGAGTCCGATCCGGCAAACAATTATGTAAGTGTACAGTTTCATAGCTACTTAGCGTAACAAAAATTCAGAAACGATCCTAACTAATTATAAACATTTAAAGCACGGTATTAACCTTTAGCGCTCCACGCGTTTCTCGAGTACTACCTACCAGCAACTCCGACACATTTTTGGAGCAAAGCGTCTGGGATAAAGGAAGTCTTATTTTGAGCGGAAAAGATTACACGTCCTTGCGAAAGCGTTTGATTTTATTCATTTTATGTTACTAAGTATAAAAATGGGCAAAAAATGTTTTAATCGTAATGGTATCTACTTAACATTGTGCGAGGTCGGTGCATCGACATCGTGAATTGTGACCGAAATTTCCAAGCAGCAAATGCATCCTCATCGAAACGGGTAAATTTACTATTAATGATATTCTTCACAATTCTTAAATAAATATATCCCTCATGTTCTTTGACGCTATTTATTATAAAATTAGCATTGCGAATCGTCTGTTGAATTCTGTTTGGATACGGAATTATCGAAACAAAAATATCTTTTGCGTGAGATTGCCGGAATTTTTTTATTGTTAATCTTCACTGGAATCGGCTCAATTGATAATTAAATTAAATTAAAAATTAGTAAATATTCTTCGAACGTTCTAAAATAAAGTTGAACAGCGTTTTTCTGAAAAATATCATTACCAGCAACTCCGACACATTTTTGGAGCAAAGCGCCTGAAATAAAGGAAGTCTTATTTTGAGCGGAAAAGATTACACGTCCTTGCGAAAGCGTTTGATTTTATTCATTTTATGTTGCTAAGTATAAAAATGGGCAAAAAATGTTTTAATCGTAATGGTATCTACTCAACATTGTGCGAGGTCGGTGCATCGACATCGTGAATTGTGACCGAAATTTCCAAGCAGCAAATGCATCCTCATCGAAATGGGTAAATTTACTATTAATGATATTCTTCACAATTCTTAAATAAATATATCCCTCATGTTCTTTGACGCGATTTATTATAAAATTAGCATTGCGAATCGTCTGTTGAATTCTGTTTGGATACGGAATTATCGAAACAAAAATATCTTTTGCGTGAGATTGCCGGAATTATTTTATTGTTAATCTTCACTGGAATCGGCTCGATTAGTAACTAAATTAAATTAAAAATTAGTAAATATTCTTTGGACGTTCTAAAATAAAGTTGAACAGCGTTTTTCTGAAAAATATCATTCCCAGCAACTCCGGCACATTTTTGGAGCAAAGCGCCTGAAATAAAAGAAGTCTTATTTTGAGCGGAAAAGATTACACGTCCTTGCGAAAGCGTTTGATTTTATTCATTTTATGTTGCTAAGTATAAAAATGGGCAAAAAATGTTTTGATCGTAATGGTATCTACTTAACATTGTTCGAGATCGGTGCATCGACATCGTGAATTGTGACCGAAATTTCCAAGCAGCAAATGCATCCTCATCGAAATGGGTAAATTTACTATTAATGATATTCTTCACAATTCTTAAATAAATATATCCCTCATATCGTGTTTGACGCGATTTATTATAAAATTAGCATTCCGAATCGTCTGTTGAATTCTGTTTGGATACGGAATTATCGAAACAAAAATATCTTTTGCGTGAGATTGCCGGAATTTTTTTTATTGTTAATCTTCACTGGAATCGGCTCAATTGATAATTAATTGGAGCAAAGCGCCTGTGATAAAGGAAGTCTTATTTTGAGCGGGAAAGATTACACGTCCTTGCGAAAGCGTTTGATTTTGTTCATTTTATGTTGCTAAGTATAAAAATGGGCAAAAAATGTTTTAATCGTGATGGTACACACGCTAAGCACGTTTTCACTACAAATAACAATTGCCAACGTCGACAAAAACATAGCATCCTCAGTGTAATCATGCTAAAAACATTAGGATCCGCAGCAGAGCCTTCGGATTTACGGAACAAATGACGGATGTCTCCATAGCGGAGCCAACGGAGCGCTAAGGGTTAAACAATGCAATTCCAATGATCGGTTAATAATGCTCATAAGGGAATTGCTGTACCAACAGTTCTCTGCGCGAATGAGATTTCTATTAAGAAGAAATCTCGACCCTCGATCACGAGGGACGTTTGTTTCGAAAAGTTGACAGCTGCGTTGTGTGGTCCTCGAGTCCTCGAGCCAGGAAGTCATGGCTGTTTTACAAAGACCTCGTTGTGACGTGTGCACGTGGGGTTGATCGGAAAGGTCACTTTTCAAGGGTTGCTTCTCGAAGTCTAAACTGAAGGGAACGAACCGGAAAGCTGATCGGCACGACGCGACGGGTAGGATCATTATAACATGGGGGGACGCACGTCTTGCGTATTACCCGCTCGTAAGCACAATACCGCAAAAGCTGTAAAACGTCCGTCGTACTAAATATATAGGATCCTTTGGCTAGCACGAGCAACTCGAGCCGCGTGCTTTATATTGTACGCCGTTGAGTGCATAAAACGCCATTTGTCCTGGGAGTGATATCGGCCGTCGTCTGAAAATTGTCGTTTTTCTAAGCAACAGGCAGCACGAAAGGCCCTTTGCTTCTCTTCTTATTTACGAGTGCGGTGCTTGCGGTGTTAAACAAAAAGAGAAGGTTGTTGTTGTTGGTGTTATTAGTTCGCGGAATGTATCGTGTACGAAGTTACTCGCGTCTTTTACTGAATGAAAATGGTAACATTTAAATAATGGACACATCATATTAAGACGTTGGTGACGTTAAAATTATTTTGTAAATTATTCGATGATACACTTTTCTGTGCGAATTGAATATTTAGAGTTGCTGCATTTTGGAGCTATGTTTTCTATAAATGAACATGGTCGTCAATGTTTAATAGATGCGTTTCAGCGAGGTTCTAAACTTCTAAACGGTGAACGCGAGATGGGACGGGATAAACACTGATCTATTAATAATTCAGGTAAATCTAGATCTGGATCCATCTGTTCCTACCGACGCTGTTGTACCCTGGTCTATTTAAAATCTGAAATGTTTGTACTATTTAAATCCTGTTTCAGACAGAAATGATTTTCTCTCACATTCGATATATTTGAAAATTCATTTTACCGAATTAAGTGGTCGTTTTATTGGTAAAATGCTGTCTATATTTAAATGCTGCAAAGGTCACGAATTAATAATTAAACAGTCCGTCTATAACGTTATGAAACAGCAATATTTCCAATGAGGAAACTACCGGTTGGAATATTTTACGCACGAAAAATGTGAAACCGAAATAGTCTATTAATTCGGAGAAACTTTATAGCACCTGCTTCGTGGAAGCCGTGTTTCGGCGATCCTCCGGCCCGTAGCATTCTCGAATTTAAATGGAATGTGCCAGTCGCAAGGTCGCTGAGATTGAAAAAGGTAAGGCGAAAGAAAACAACTGTCTTCTATTCCCCAGCCGTGGCCAACAATACCGACGGAGTTTCGACGATTCTTCAAAGGAGATCGAAGAATAAAGGAACGGTGGTCGGGGGGCTAGACCTCATAATTCAGCCTGCGAAGAAGCTCGCACTCACACCTCTTGTCCATCGGAAATTTATGGCCGAGCGAGTCGGAAATTCAGACATGGAATCGCTAGAAAATACAAGAAGCCGCGATGCGTCGCGATTCTTCAAGCTTTGAAACAAATGTAAACGGAGGAAGCCTGGAAAGAGATGATAAACCAAAGTAAGAAAAATATAGGAGAGAATCGAGCAAGAATGCCGAGACACTTCTGGCAACGATCGACTGGGAAGAGGGTGAGTTTCGTCTTTCCTCGCGTACGTTCCCTCAAGTACAGTAAAACCATGCGGTGGTCTGTTTTATACAACGAGGGACTAAGTTGTTGAAATGGCACTTTCGACGCTGGGTACTTCAACTTTGACACACTCGAACCTGTACTTCTGGCAACGGCGATACAAATACACTAAGGAATTCGACAAGACGACCATTGACAAAAAATGCCGTAAGCTGCGGCTGTTTTATTGGGAATTTTCTGGATATCTGAAATTGATTCTTGCATTTTATGACAACAAGAAATTTCGAGATGTATCTATTGCTAACAAATATTTGAAAATAATAATAATAATGATTACTTGCTATCGATTAATTTTTACGTACTATAGACAAATCTAGAACTGCTTTCTTCGCTAAAAATTAATTTTTGGAGTTTTATCTGTAAAAATTTTATAAATACCGTTTGCAGAATTTAATTCTTTAGATTCTCCTAAATGCAATAACGTATATATTTGCATAACATTATAGATATTGTGATGGTGAAAAGATTAAATATTCTTTAGTTATAGGATCATTATTTAAAAGTTTCTAATATTACAGTATGTTTGTAATATTTACCGTGTCACCGTACAGTAAATTTTCTTCAACTGGCCATCAACTTGTAAACAATTTGGGAAAAGGAGATACAGTTATTCGAGTCGCGCGACTCGTTTTTGTAATTGCCTAATGTCAACAACTATAAAAACAAATCGCGAGGCTCGAATAATCGTGTCCCTCCTCTTTCCAAATTGTCCATTTCTGTTTACAAGTTGAGAGACAACTGAAGATAATTTACCATATTTAGAATTATTTTCTGTAACGATATTTATATAATATCTCGTTTTCATATTTATTTTGCACGTGGAGCAGAAAATTTCTATATTAACAAAAAAAAAACTAGTTTACCTACACCTACAGACGAGATACAACCCCACACTATTACACTCCTACCACCGTGTTTCACTGTCGGTCTTAAATTTGAAATGTTTAATTGTGTATTTACTTTACACCACACCATTTTTCGACTGTCGGATCCGTAAAGATTAAATTTGCTTTCATCCGAAAATATTACACCATTCCACCACCAGTTGCCTTTGTAAAAATATTCTTTTGCAAATTGACAGTGTAACACGGTGGTAGGAGTGTAATAGTGTGGGATTGTATCTCGTCTGTAGGTGTAGGTAAACTAGTTTTTATCGATGGTATTATGGACAAAATGAAGTATTTGGACATCTTTTTTTTAAATTTAATTACAAGTGCTACAAATATGGGTGTACATACAGTTCTAAGTTTTATCAGGACAATGATCCTAAACACAAGGCCAGAATTGTACAGGAATATTTATTATACAATTGTCCAAAAGTACTGCATCCTACTCCTCGATCGCCCGATTTAAATCCAATTGAAAATTTATGGGATCAATTGGACCGCAAAATACGTACAACACCTACAAAGACAACAACAGAGATAAAACAACGTTTGTTAGACGAATGGAAACGGATTTCGCCGGATTATTTAAATAAAATCATCTGCAACATGCCCAAGCGATTACACGAAGTAATAAAACAAAAGGGTCAACCGACAAAATATTAATATTATGATAACATGATTAAAAAGATTTTCATTTTATATAAAATTAATGTAATTCATTCGCTGTCCGAATATTTTTGCGACGTTAAATTTTGTCACGATCTTGTTTATCGCTTATTATACAAAAGAACATGTGCAATAAATAAACAAAATTTATGTTTCTACTTACCTTAAGAAGTGCTTTATTATATGAGAAAACAATTGATTCAATAATACTATCATAAACAATAAAAAGAAGCAATAATTAACAATATCGTGTCCGAATATTAATGCGGAGTCACTATTATATACCATGGTGTATACAAATGTATACCATAATATGTCAATATTGAATTGACAATGCTGCAAGATTTACTGAAATTTTTCAATATCGCAGCTTTCACTTCTACAAAGGATACGCTTCTCGTTCTTATAAATCACGAAAGAATTATTACGGGATATCGTTGAGCAACTCGCAGATTAATAACTGGCCAGTTGAAATGCAATGTCTGTGTGACACCTCTAAAGCACTTTGTAATCAGACTCCTTTACGATTTATCTTTGGGAACTTTAAATCGAAGACGTTAAAAGACACCGTGGACAGGATTAACAGCAACGCGATAAATTACTATAGCTGCACTTGACAATGCTACGACCACTGCGTGATTCATTGCCGGTTCGTGACAATGGCGGATACTTTAACGATGCAACAAATTCTCGGAGCACAATTAATGCCTTCCTCTTGTTCTTTTACCTTCCTGTTCCTTCCGCGGCTTATTCTATCACGATTCGTTCGTATCTTGAGTTTCACCGGCGCAAATTCTGCTATCGCTGTCGGTGTTTCCCATGGTAACACCGAAGTCTAACTTACTGTGATCTAGAACACTTTGACGATACCACGCTAATAGAAAACACACCATCCGGTTTCGCAAAGTATTTTTCCCGTCCAAGGCTACGCAGAAGTCTGCGGTTTAGTTTACGTAGAACATTTTATACACTATGCAAATTGCATTCTCTTCGCAACTCCATTGACCTGGAATCTTAAGTTTAATCGACAACATCGCTTTATACATTTGTCTGTAGCTTTTTCACGTTCGCTGGTATCTCGGGACAATAATGAAGAATATTCTTAAATGTAATGTTAAATGTTTTTACTTATTTTTTTTTCTTTTTTAATGAAATCAAAGATTCAAATGTGTTCTAAGAAATAGGATGCATGATTAAGTACATCATGGTGCTCGATAGATTCAACAAACAATTGTTAAATATAATTAAAAGATTACAGGGAATATAAAAAGGTAATTCACAGTGCAAAAAGTTGGTAAAAACGCGATAGTATTTTACTTCGCTAGCCAGATATTTTTATACGTCCTCGTACACGCATTGTAAAAGTAACGAGCGATTTTTCGATCATAGTATTACACGTATTTTTCATTTATACCCTGGCACAAAGCAACGCTTCTACATTTTATTAACAAAAGCATGTCGGACGCTTGCTACGGCACTAAAATGGAACACAACAAGTTGATTTATCGTATAAAATCAAGTTCCTGTTCCAAATATAACCAATCCATACTGCACTGTAATAAATTATCGAACGGTAAAAACTGGCGAGGAAATTATGATAAATGCGGGTCACATAAAAATGGGTTACCATGGACAAACAGCACAGCAACATAGTGCTCTTTGTCGTCTTGTTAAGTTGTCGTCAGCGAGGATGGAAGGCGATTATTCGGCGCCCCAAGATCTCGAGTGCGTGTCGAATCGATTGGCACGCTCTACCCGTGATCCAGGTACCTCGTTAGCCATGAACACCTATCGATATATTATCATGCGACATCTCCGGTCCCATTACGTTCTCGTCGAGCATTTTTTTCCCATGGATTTCACTGAACTTTCGGGGATAAGTACTTGGCCTTTTCTATTGCATCATTACACTGATAATTGTAAGTTATACGAAAACGTGACACGTTTACGCTTTAAATTGGTATATTGGATAACAAACGTAAATGAAAGATGTCCGATAGAAAAACTCCGTCATCTGCAACTCTAAACTCCTAAATGAATTATAGGAAACTTGGACGATTCTCTTTAGGACATTGAGTATTACTTTTTACAATAATTCCATATTCATGATCGAATCTCAATAACTTTTCAGTTAAGAAACGCATAACATTAAATATATCCTCCAAAGTCACAGAAAGAAATAATTAATTTTTCCTATGAATAATGGTACTTTTGTACTTCTAATCGTAGTTTTTAATCAACTTCTTTAACTCGATCGTGTCCAGAAACGACGAACATTTCGAGAGCAACATAAATCGGACAATCATCGATACGAGGAATGAATTTTAGCAAATGAACAATTCCACGATCGAGACCACTCCGCGACACCCCGTAACGTCCGAGCCGTCCGAAACGATAAAACGCCGCCGGACCGTGCTTCCAGCCATTCATTCGTTGCCGCGGGCATAATTAATATCATTATTGTGATGTCAACGGGAGGAAAGAGTACGAGCACGTCGAGCGTGCGTTACACGAGTAGTATATATACCGACTAGACAGGCTACCGCGCTGGATATGCTAAATACGATCAAACAATGTTGTTTTATGCTAAGTGACCCCTGTCACGCCGAGAAAGACAATGCCGCTTGTCTGTTCTCCGCGAAATGCATCAGGATGTCTGCTCGGCCAGCCAGAAGAAACCTTCCGCCGCGGTATCATTATCTCTGCTCCCTTCTCGATCGGAGGTGTATCGCCTCGTTCTTGCGTCGATCAACATTTTCGAAACTATTAAAGACACGATCCGAAACCCATGCTAAAGCTGTATAATAAAAATTGTTCCCACTTTTTAATCGTTCAATTAACATCTTTTTATACCTGAAATATTTTTACTGTTCTACGTTCGATTCTTCCATTTTTCTCGCCAGCCTATAAAATCTGCCGCCGATTTACAAATACGGTGGAACCACGTAACATAAAATACTACTACGGTGTAACATTTGAATTAATTTATTTTTTTTTAATTTACTATTAACCCTTAGCGCTCCGAAGGCTCCGCTACGGAAACATTTGTCATTTGTTCAGTAACTCCGAAGGCTCCGCTGCGGAGCCAAATGTTTTTAGCATACGTTATCGTCGGCGTTAGCAATTCTTATCTGTAGTTAAAACGTGCTAAGTCTGTACCATTACGATTAAACCATTTTTTGACCTTTTCTATGATTAGCAACATGGAGAAAAATAAATATTACGATGAGAATTTAGAGCCGAGTGATACCGAAGACGTATTTGATTTTGAACAGTTAAAAGACATTGCGGAAGACAATGCTGGTTATGATTCTGACACTTCGAGTAGTAGTAGCGAAATTATACTACCAAAGAGGCGAAGAATGAGAATTATTGAAAGTGAAAGCGAAGATTCGTTGCAAGACTTCGATGAATGGCGCGATGTTACGGAAGAATTACATATTCCAGATAGAATACCTTTTAGTGTATTGCCACAGGTCATTGGACCACAAGTTCCTACAAACATTGAACAGCCGATACAATATTTTAAATTATTTTTCACGGACGAATTGGTAAATGAAATTATAAAGGAAACCAACAATTACGCAGAAAATGTTCTAAACTTGAAAGAAATATCTGGTAACTCTATTTGGCAAAGTGAATACTGCGACACTTGTCCAAGTAAACCCAGAATGCACATGGGAGATTGTTACCAAAGATATCGCACCATGGTGAATTACAAAATTTAAAATTGATCTTCTATTTACAATAGGAAAATGTATATTTCTAAAATAAATAAAATCAAATGCGTTCGCAAGGACGTGTAATCTTTTTCGCTCAAAATAAGACTTCCTTTATCTCAGGCGCTCCGCTCTAAAAATGTGCCGGAGTTGCTGGTAGGCAGTATTCGAGAATCGCGCGAAGCAATAAGGATTAACATTTTAATTAAATGTTACGTTAAAAGCCATTACGATTTCTATGTATTTTAAACGCGCGTAAGTCGCGAGAATGTAGAACATTTTGACGACATGTAAAATTGCTGAACGTACTCCGACGAACGGATGCAAGAATCTAGAAGGGTGGAAGTTTTTTTGCAATATTCAGCGCCTAATGATAGCATTGATAACGTGAACGAAATTATTAATGCTCGGGCATTCATTGACGTATAATCTTTTCGGCTGAAAATAAGACGTCTTTTTTCTCAGGCGCTCCGCTCCAAAAATGTGCCGGAGTTGCTGGTAGGCAGTACTCGAGAAACGTGCGAAGCAATAAAGGTTTAACATTTAAATTATAAATGTTACGTTAAAAGCCATTACGACTTCTATGTATTTTAAACGCGCGTAAGTCGCGAGAATGTAGAACATTTTGACGACATGTAAAATTGCTGAACGTACTCCGACGAACGGATGCAAGAATCTAGAAGGATGGAAGTTTTTTCGAAATATCCAGCGCCTAATGATAGCATTGATAACGTGTACGAAATTATTAATGCTCGGGCATTGAGGTACTGCTTAAAAACGCTGGCCACCTTTCAAAGAAGTCAGCTTACGACTGTAATTCAATCGGGATGAATAGTTACAATCTGTATTCGAGTGTAATCTTTCCATTATGGCATACCTCGCGCGGTGTATTACCGGTACAATGTTCGTTAAAATCGCTGGGAAGCCGAGGCCGGCCGCGGCAGCGGTCGCGGACGCGGCCGCGGCCGAGAGGATGCCGTCTGCCGTGCCGTGGCAGGCGCAACGAGTCCGTCATTCTTTGTGCGTGGGATTAGCGATGCAAATTTGCACTACCGCGGAACATAATTGGCCGACATTGTGCGTTCGTTAGCCGAGTATTCTGCCACTTATCGGTGCCGCCGCGAAAGGGACAAACGTTGAATAGCAGCCTCCTAATTGAAGGTACGCCGCGTCGCGTCGTGTCGCGTCGCGTCGCGCCGTTTCCCGCCGCATCGCGGTTTTCACGCCGCCGAGAAAGAATGGAGGGACACCGAACTGTCGGGAACGAGCCAGCTTCTTTTCCCCTACGAGCCCGCGTACCTGACAGCGAGAACGGCACAGAAGAGTCGCTAATTATGGAAAACGATTCTGGAAACGGACTGGGCGCGTACGAACCACGAACTGGAACCACCGATATGGTAAAGCTTGAATATGGTTGTTCATCGAATAAAAGGATGCTGGCGATTCGCAGGCTGGCATTTTGAATTTAGCACGTTTGTGTCGTTAGCGGTGTACTATAAATATGCGCATAATTGATGTGGACTGAAACGACTTGAACGAGAAAAGATCGGGAAGGTCGTTTGTTTGTCAGATGTGGAAAGAAAACGAATAATTTATAGGTATGATAATCGCCATTAAAATGCAAAGCAGTTTTATATATCGGCCACTTCAAATAGCGCTATGCAAGACAATTTAGGATAAGGACGTTATCTTTTATTCCGTTTTGCACGTCTTGCAATCAACATTTTTGTAGTACGTTCTGTTCGTAACGATCAAGTTTTCTGCTTCGTTCGGGACCCCGATACAATCACGGTAGTTTGATCTATAATTATTCTGAATCAATGGATATTGTAATATTAATATTTCTGTAAATAAAGAACGCTTGAATTGAGAACAGTTCTATAAAATCGTACGTAGCGTGCGATCTTTCGTCGTACACACGCGCTCCATTGGCAAATATAACGGATGACGCTGCAACGAATCTTTCCTTGATTTTTTGTTGGAAACGAAGCGAGGACAGCGTCGTGAATAGGATCAGCTGTTCCCAAGATCCCGAGATCCACGTGTCACACACTCACACGTGATGTCCTCAACCGCATTACAAGGACCTGCGCGTGCTGTGCACCTCTCCGTTAACATGCTCGCGTGCATGAACACGACATCCGATATGCCTCGCTTAATTCCGTTGAAGATCCGCCGCATAATCGTGTTATCGTGGTGTTACGCGCGAGGGTACGCCGACTAGAAAAATCCGCAACTTGTCGGCTGATAATTAGTGCCTGGAGGTGTCGCCAGAAGAGCGTGTATAACTATCAATAGACTGATGCATAATATAACGAGCTGCAACAGCCGATCGGTCGCGTCGACCGATGTTTCCTTCGCAGGAGATAAACGATTCTTTATCGAATCGTTTTAAGCGTAACTCGAACTACCCCAGGACACTTTTTTTTTAAATATACAAATAACACTTGAAGTTGATCGATTCGCTGCCTCCTTTTTAACACGTTGAACGCCACGGGGGTCACCGGTGACCGGCACGCCCAAATTGATAGAAATATATATATAATAATAATAATATAATAATATAATATAATATAATATGATATAATATAATATAATATAATATAATATAATATAATATAATATGATATAATATAATATAATATAATATAATATAATATAATATAATATAATATAATATAATATAATATAATATAATATAATATAATATAATATAATATAATATAATATAATATAATATAATATAATATAATATAATATAATATAATATAATATAATATAATATAATATAATATAATATAATATAATATAATATAATATAATATAATAATAATATATACTATATAAAATATATATATAATTTAATACAAATGTCAATATCTAAAATTTTGTATTATTACCATCGTTAATTCAAACAGTGGCCCCTGTCGCAATTAACATGTCAAACATGGTTATACACAGTAACTTATCTATTGCAGATAGTATTTCAACATTATATGTATCACATAAAAGAAAATTCATCGTGGCGCCACGGGCAATTTCTGTAAAACCGGCGTGGCATTCGACGTGTTAATTGCGTTGGCCGCGAGAACGTTGCCTTCGAGGAAAGATCCAGTTTTCCATCAAAGTTTCGTGATCTCCGATAATCGATAGCTTCGAAAATATTATGAAATCTCAATTGTATTTTTCTTTTTTTACAGAAACGTTCATACAGAGTTAAATTCGTTCGTTAAATCCGACGAATTTCTCGGTGTGCAAATTCATTAATTTCCTTCTATTAGATATTGAAAAACGTTCGAGACTTCCTTCTATCTATATTTCGACAATGCGATATCATAAATGGCGCGTGATTTATCGATTGAAATTATTTCAGGAACTAACGTGCAAGTATGTCCGAGGAACGTGCCAAGACTTTGATGTGCTTGACAGCCCGGCGCATACGTTCGTCTGATACATTATCCGGCCGCGTCGAAAATGTTAACCCGATCCGTCAACCGATTCAGAAATGAACGTGCAACCTTTCACGTTTATCGTTAATAAGGATAAGCATAACGTATAATTAGGAACCGTCGCCTTGCGATCTGTCACTTTACCTCGGCCGGCTACGACGATATCTACGCGGGCGGCGCGGCGCCAGGCAACACGGCCAATAAGAAACAGATTTTTCCCTACAGCAAATGCAACAAATTATTGTAAAGAGTCCGGACACCCATGACTCTTGCATAGCTAATTAACGAAAAAAAGTGACACGTGTAAACACGTGTCAGGTATCGCGGCGAGAATTATGAAGGCACGCGAAACATGGTGTAGAAGCAGTTTAACTAGACTCTATCATTCAGGATCGGCTAATGTCCAACGTTTCATGGAACGAGAAAGAAGTACAGATTAGAGGCATTCGCATAAATTATTCGCGGCCACGGCGTCGCTTAATCGGTTTCAAGCACACAAACGAATGTAATAAATCGTTTCGTCAAGTCGACGGGAGAAACGCGAACGTTTCCATGTACGGACCGTACGATGTAGAATGTAGAATGTAGAATGTAGAATGTAGAGAGCATCGCGGCGCGGACTGTACACATTGATATCCCATTGATAACAGGGTTTACCCAGATGTGGCGGAGCACAGTGTCGCGAGCAGCGTTTCTATGCTTCGAGCAGGCAGGGGGCTCGGGGCTCGGCGGATGTGTTGCAGCGGGCAGCACCTGCAAAAATAAGTATCGCCTTGATAAATGGATTATCAGACGACGACTTCCTGCCTGCGCGGGCGAAATTTGTCGTCGGTGAAAGTGCGATGACAGCGGCCAATGGAAAAGTGCTTTTATCTGGCTGGAAATGGCGCCTTGCATAGGAAGCTAGATAACGCTGCCGTAAAAATAGAAGACTCTGCGCTTTTCTTCCCTTTTCCCGATTAATCGAGAGAGCGATTGATATTACGTGTAACGTCGATGTTATTGCTAATTGATTGAAAAGAAGAAACCGTGCAGAAACTCGACGGACCAGCAAGATTGCGCTAATGGATGGAAATTGTCTCATTATCTGTCACGCTAATCATTTCACTGGACGGTCGGGTATACGTTTCGCAGTTTTACAGTACTTTTTAAGAGTTGCGTGAACTACGAATTGTTGTACGAACTATTTCATCGCGATACACTTATTGCGCACGAGCAGGAATCGGTCGTTCCAAAAATAGATGACAGATCGTCGTAACACAGTACATAGTTGTAGTCTACAACGATGGACCTTTAATTTCGAAATGAATCCTGTGCAAGAATATGCTGAAAACCGCAAGAAAAGTACACTAATTACGTTAAACACATGCTAGAAATATGATAGATATAGCAAGAAATCTGCAGCATGCGCAAAATACGTGGAGAATATGCATGAATTTCGAACAATGCAAAATGAAGGCTGCATCTGTCAGATCTTCCTTCGATCAGGAAATATACTTCTATCGAAATTCCTTTAATTTCGCAAAATTATGTGCTCGCAGAGCCGGCAACTTCCGCGAAGCCGGAAGTTATTCGAACAGGACGATTTCTACCGCGTCGCATGGTTTACAACGATCATCTGGAAAATCGATTGTGCCTCTCGATTTCAGCAACGCGCTGTTCGAATCGCGCCGAGGAATCTGTAAATTCTAATGAAGGAGGAAGCGATAAAAGTAAATGGGCCCGGTAACGATTGCATTACAGGCTACAGTTCAAACGGCGTGCAACGGGTCCGAACAGTGCAGTCGCCGCGACGACGCGGGAATGACGCAAAGAGCCGGATAATATTGTATGAAATGCATAAAACGCTCGAACCGTCGTAAATAACACGCCGCGTAAACATTCTAGCACGCGATCCTCTCGGCGCTCGCTTCCGGTAATTTACGAGGAAATCAATGATGTCGCGCCGATGACTTTGCGCGCCGCGCCTTTAGAAATAACAACGCGGCTGGGAAATCGGCTACAGGCATGCCCGCCGCGGACTAAATAATTGCCGAATAAAATAATTCCCGGGCTAAGGAGGAAGCAATAAACGTAACCGATCCTAACGACCGTTTCGATACGAATACGTATGCGAATGCATCGGTGCCACGGCGGAACGCGACGCGGCGCGACACGTTGCCGTGTTCGATTGAAGTATACCACGCACGATAAATTATCCATCGACTTGCCCGAGCTTGCGAGCCGTTAATGCGCGCATCCACTTACGCCATTTCCTGATCTTACTACTTACTACTTACTAGTCGCAACGCAAACGGTCTCTCTCTCTCTCTCTTTCTTTCGTCGTTGTTGCTCTTTCCGCGACGAATCGTCATGCAATGGGTCCTCGGGTTTCCTGCTGCACCTTTTTATTAGCCCTTAAACTGGCGCGATTCTTCCTTCTTCTTCAACCATTTGAAGCTTAAACTGCGGGTTTACCGTTAGGTACTTGCATACTTGCCAGCCACTTTCAACTCCTCTTGAACTGCTCGAAAAAACATACGGCGTTTGGTCCAGTTTGAGAAGCTAGCCGAGTTACGATCTTCGAAGGACGTACAGAAATACGGTTGCTATCTACGTAGAAATATTTCATATCTCAAATAAACATTATTCCTTATAAGATTAACCCTTAGCGTTCCGTTGGTTCCCCTACGGAGACATTTGTCATTTGTTCAGTAACTCCGAAGGCTCCGCTGCGGAGCGAAATGTTTTTAGCATACGTTATCGTCGGCGTTAGCAATTGTTATCCGTAGTTAAAACGTGCTGAGTCTGTACCATTACGACTAAACCATTTTTTGACGTTTTCAATGGTTAGCAACATGGAGAAAAATAAATATTACGATGAGAATTTAGAGCCGAGTGATACCGAAGACGTATTTGATTTTGAACAGTTAAAAGACAATGCTGGTTATGATTCTGACACTTCGAGTAGTAGTAGCGAAATTATACTACCAAAGAGACGAAGTATGAGAATTATTGAAAGTAAAAGCGAAGATTCGTTACAAGACTTGGATGAACGGCGCGATGTTATGGAAGAATTACATATTCCGGGTAGAATACCTTTTTAGTGTATTGCCACAGGTCATTGGACCACAAGTTCCTACAAACATTGAACAGCCGATACAATATTTTAAATTATTTTTCACGGACGAATTGGTAAATGAAATTATAAAAGAAACCAACGATTACGCAGAAAAAGTTCTAAACTTGAAAGAAATATCTAGTAACTCTATTTGGCAAAGTGAATACTGTGACACTCGTCCAAGTAAACACAGAATGCACATGGGAGATGTTACCGAAGATATCGCACCATGGTGAATTACAAAATTTAAAATTGATCTTCTATTTACAATAGGAAAATGTATATTTCTAAAATAAATAAAATCAAATGCGTTCGCAAGGACGTGTAATCTTTTCCGCTCAAAATATGACTTCCTTTATCTCAGGCGCTCCGCTCCAAAAATGTGCCGGAGTTGCTGGTAGGCAGTACTCGAGAAACGCGCGAAGCAATAATGATTAACATTTTAATTAAATGTTACGTTAAAAGCCATTACTATTTATATGTATTTTAAAGGCGCGCAAGTCGCGAGAATGTAGAAGATTTTGACGACATGGAAAATTGCTGAACGTACTCCGACGAACGGATGCAAGAATCTAGAAGGCTGGAAGTTTTTTTGAAATATTCAGCGCCTAATGATAGCATTGATAACGTGAATGAAATTATTAATGCTCGGGCATTCATTGACGTGTAATCTTTTCGGCTGAAAATAAGACGTCTTTTTTCTCAGGCGCTCCGCTCCAAAAATGTGCCGGAGTTGCTGGTAGGCAGTACTCGAGAAACGCGCGAAGCAATAATGATTAACATTTTAATTAAATGTTACGTTAAAAGCCATTACGATTTATATGTATTTTAAAGGCGCGCAAGTCGCGAGAATGTAGAAGATTTTGACGACATGGAAAATTGCTGAACGTACTCCGACGAACGGATGCAAAAATCTAGAAGGGTGGAAGTTTTTTTGAAATATTCAGCGCTTAATGATAGCATTGATAACGTGTACGAAATTATTAATGCTCGGTCATTCATTAACGTGTAATCTTTTCCGCTGAAAATAAGACTTCCTTTATCTCAGGCGCTCCGCTCCAAAAATGTGCCGGAGTTGCTGGTAGGCAGTACTCGAGAATTGCGCGGAGCGCTAAGGGTTAAAGACTTGGTCTCTCGTCGATGCATTTCGATATCCAGAAATTCCAGATTTTCTCTTTCACCGATCGATGCGGCCAAAACGTCTTACACGCGACCACGATAATAGAAACTGACCATAAGATTTTGCAAATAGTTTCGATTCGACGGATCACGGAGATATTAGACCGCAATAATTTCAGCCAGACTTTTCGTCGTCACAACTTCATTTCACGTATCGTTTGTTTAATTACGGTATCTGCGCGCATTATCGCTATCGAAACGTTAACAGTCCCGTTTCAATAACCGTTTATTAGTACACAAGATAATCGCTGATTCATTGAGTACCAAGGGAGGATACTGGCAATGAATCTCGCCGTATCTTAACTGCGTTCGGTTGTAGGATGGTTTCGATCGAAATCTGATATGCCGATACGCGAAATCCGTCGGGCAAAAAGCGGAATCGTTTCAAGATCATCTCGAAATCTTTCCTCGGCGATGCTTTACGACCGATCCAGCATTACCTAGCGTTTATTACATCTGGCCCTCTACGGTACAGCGCGGCCGATGGCACTGCAATTACGCGAGATAGTCGATGCGCTAATTAATTAGGATATAAAATAGTCTTTAACGGAGCGAGGAAGCAGTAAAGATAACCGTCTCCGACGATAAATATCGTGTCGATACCTCGGATACAAACTAACGAGATGAGGTTGCATCAACTGCACCGTGGTACCGTTCACCGTAACAGGAGAGCCGGCCCGGCCCGGCCCGATCGGCAGAAACGTCACCGAGACTCCGGATGTTCCGCATTTCATTCGATCGAATGGCCAACTATACAGATCATCATTCCTGACGGACTTCTGATTTAACCAGAACTCAACGGTTTACGTTCACTACCGTAGCTCCAAGATATGCGGACACATTTCTAATAGCATTCACCTAATAATGCTCACAAAATCATTCACGAGTATTACTAAATTTTCTATTTTATACTTCGACTCCGTTAGTAAGATCACTTTATCAATATTTTAACAAATAAGTATCTACACGCCACAGAAGATTACAGAATGCAGGCAATTTTAACTTTTTATTGTTTTATGCATTTAATGCATTGAAATAATGAAATTGTTCGATTTATTGCTGTCGGTGGATATACTCTTAAAAGAATTTACAATGTTATCATCTTCGCCAGGTATTAGAGCTGTCGACATATCTTTTAGCAATATTGTGCGTGCAGGAATATTGTTTTCGTCTTGATCGTTCTTCCTGATCATATTAATATTCTTCGGCTCCGTTCTTCTTTTAGAAATTTAACGATTATATTTACCACGAGGAGCCGAAATGTTGAACAAATGCACGATTCACCGTGCACTGAATGTTCAGCGTGGCCTCGTGGCTTTATTCCCCGCTGTGTCCAATGATCCAGCACCAATCGAGACATAATCACTATCATTACACCACCTTGTTGCAATTGAATCAGTGATGTTCGGCCTGCTACTAAGAAAGTCATGAAGCAATTCTAATTAAAGTAGCCAGTACTTACCGCGTCTCCTCGTTTTATTATACTTCGGCATAATTTTATTCGTTAATTAATTAAGGCATGCTCGAGCAGGCGCTGCTGTGGCAATGCGGAAAATCGCGGGGACACTGCCACAGGCCTTAATATCAAGCTCCAATTGATTGCCTGACAAGGCAGCAATGAAACGAGTTCGTAAAGAACCAATGAAACGACGCGTACGGAAGCGTTTAATGCACTGCATACTGAAGATGTATAAAGTTGCACTGCCACGATAGAAAACGGTGCATTAGATCGAAAATGACTGGACGTATTAACTCCATATCCTCAAGAAAATGAATATATCATCTTCCCACAGAAACATCTCCTGTAATTAAGTTTTTCTCGATTTGCTCGTCGCGAATCGATAAATTCGTAACTGTACAAAATCTTCCGATTAAAATTGACCACCATAAATCCTGTTTCCTCCTTTCTACGTTTATTTTGTTCCAAATTCACTCTTTGTCAAACTAAAATACTTACAATATACTGTAGCATAACTGTATTTATAAATTTAGAAGTAAGTAAATGTGCCCATAATTATGAAAGTGGTCTAAGTCAAAATTTAAAAAAGAATGAATTTATCACTTATTTCACACGACATGATTTTCAACTAAATTTATTCAATGTAATTTTTACGATATCGTCAAAAATGAACCTTTAGATAGTAGTTGTAATTACAACGTTATACGGAATTCATTTAGTGTTAATTATGAAAGTGGTCTAAGTCAACATTACTATGAATTGATCGAAAATTGTAGAACAAGAAATACATTTTCGATCAAACGAATGTCGCAGCCGGATTTTATTTCAACGAAATCACTTGAAAAATCAATAACAAGGAGAGTAAAAAATACCGCGAGCGAATCTGTCTCTTGGCTAAAAATTCAATGGATGAGATTCTTGAAAAATGAACCTTATAAAATGTTTTATAAGACTTCTTTAGATGATTCTGAATTCCAAGTTTTGGATCTTTCACCTAAAAGAGGAAGACCAAAAATATACGAAAATATTCAATTACTTCCATTATACAACACCACTAGACCAGTAACGGAAGAAAAATATAAAGATCTTATGTGTTTAATACCATACATCCCTCCAGTTTTCCAGGAACATTTTAAAAATCTTAAAAACTCGAAATTATGATAAAAATGGATTACTTTTTAAAAATGATTAATAAATGTTTATGAATTATTTCGTGAAAGTTGTTGTTTCAAATGGACCGTTTATTTTGAAAGTGGTATAAGTTCTTTTTTTTAAAGAAATTCAAAATGCCGAATCTGAGCTTGTATTGTCTAAATACCCCACGCAACGCTACTTACAATTTCTTTCGATGACATTGGACTTACACCACTTTCAAAATAAACGGCTCAAATAAAAATCACAATTTTTGATTACTTTAAGTCAATTATAGGACATTCAGTTAATTTTGAAAATGGTCTAAGTCAATTCAAGCTTTAAAAACAATATTTTCCTATGAAATTCACACAAAATTTCATATCTATAATAAATCTCCATTAATCAAGACTAATAAAATTATAAATTAAAATGTCGCATAATGTAAAAATATTTTTTAATTTATTCAAATGCGATTCATTAAATATCTCGAAACAAGAAATATATGACTTAGACCACTTTCATAATTATGGGCACAAATTTCATACATTATATTAACTATAATTTATACCAATAACGAATTTACACTTGACGCGTGCATTCGACATGTATTTAACTAAATCCATAACATCTACGAAACAATAATGATATCGCATGCACAAACAAAACAAAACAAAAAATGCTTCGAATAACAGTACCGGTGTAAAATGATTTTCAAATATACCTAACCATTAAATCACTGCAACTTCGATGTATACCTACTTACGCGAGATGCCGTAAACGTCGACGACTCGTCTATTTCGTCGCCGGATTAAGGGATGGTCGTAATGCATTTATGCGAACGCAGCCGGCACTCTAATCCGCAAATAGTCCTCCGTAGAAATTCAGCAGTGGCATTATGTCACTGGAATGCCAGAACGAGTTGTGATTACGGTCATCGTGGCGTCGCTCGAACATTCCCAGAAGCGCCATTGGCCAATCGGCCGGGCAATGAAACCGAACCCTTTGACCTGTTTCTAGCCTCAATTCGCATTCCGGAATCGTAGAGAATAAGCGGCACAGACAGTCTCATTAAACGCTTCTTGACGCGGCTGAACCTTCGAACGGCGCGGTCGCGGACGCGGACGGTGAAAGTGCGTGCATGTAGCGCGGTTCTTTCCACGTCCGAGACGAAAACGCGATCGAACCCGCTCGACATTAATTACAATGCAGCACATACGTGAAATTCGCCGGGAATGCCGACACCCACGCGTGGAAATAATAGCTGCGGGCTTTGTGAAATGGGGCGCTATCAAAAGTCGGCAATGCCTTCGTGTAAAATAATCCCCGTTTCATAATACGGGAAAGAAGGTGCAGTAAAGAATTATGACGAAAGAGTTTTACTCCCACGACAATAATTACCATACGCTGCAGATTTTATGCAATCGTACGAAACAGTAAAATCAATTGTTTTCGATTTACGAAAATTTTTTTTAAGAATCGATACAATTTTTATTTGTCTCGTGTCTCTTACAGTTGATGCAGAACATTATTATTCTCTGTACAGATCCCTTTGTCTTCGTATATTTTCACGCTAACATGCCTTCAGAAGGTCGCATCGATATAGCGCAATGTGTATAAACCGCAATCTAATACATGAAATCATTACTCTCTTGCATTATGCTTCTGTTTGCCATAAATTATTATAAATTATATACATATTATATTATATAAATTATATATATTTATTATATTATATTAATTATATAATATATATAATATTATAATAATAATATATTTATTATTATAAATAATTGTAATATATATTATATTATAATATTATATATTATATATATTATATATATGATATAAATTATTATAATTATAAAAAGCTAAATAAAAATAAGCAAAAAATAATAAATAAATAAAAAGGCAATGAATAAATAAATGAAATAATAATTGTAATAATTATAATGTTTCGAATAAGGTCGAAGTAATTCCGAAGGTATGCTCGGCAAATCCTTTCTTGGCCGCGATCGAAAATAGGGCACATCTATCTATCTATCTGGTGTCATAACTTGTTGCCACCAGTTTGTTCGCATTCCGGTCGAATTTCATCGGACGCGCGAAAGAATTGCGGCGTTGTCGTACGATTTCAATGAGCTCCAATAGTCCGGCCTTTCATCTGCACTCGGTTACGTGATTCTGCGCTAATAATTCACTGTCACCGATAGTTATCATGGTTTGCCGTGCGAGCGCGTCGCGCAGATTCGTGCTAATATTTCTAGATTTACAACGGTTAACGCGCGACGAACGATGCCGAACGGAACAAAATGACCACATTTTAGTCGACTCTGTCCTGCATTCTTTGATAGTAAACATACGGAAATGAATATTCGTTTCTAATTTCTAGTTTCTTAACCAGTTAGCTGTGGCGCCTCCTTTTCAAAGCGCGCACCATTCTACACCTTGCATAAAAATTTCATATGGTACACACGAGGTGTCATGCGCATCAGAAAGTTAAAACGGCTGTCACGGTTAAACTACATATTATTTTGGATCCGAAAAATTAGTAAATATTCTTCAGACGTTCTAAAGTAAAGGTGAACAGCGTTTTTTTGAAAAATATCACTTTTACGTAGTAAAAAAAAATCCGGAAAGTTCACGCTTCGTGACTTGTTCGATACTTCGAACGCGGCACGAGTCCGTCCCGACCTTCTGTCAAAGCCTCGTGCTGCGGGTTCTCGAACTTCGCGCCCACACCTCTCATTGGTCAGTGTTTTTCGTTAATAACGCGTAAACAAAGCCGCAGATCGCATTTTCGCAAAGGAAAAAGTTACTTGGAATGATCTCAGCTACCCCACATTTCCGTATCGCGAGACGTTTTTGGGACACCCTGTATGTGTCGCGAGAATCAAGCGATGACGAGTATACTCGTCAAATACAGAGTAAGTGACGCTGTTGAAATATTGCATCGAAAATACGGTTTTATTTGATAAAATTAACAATTTTATTACTAATATTTACTTACTCACTTAACACTAACATATACTGCATACATAATAAACGAAAAACGCAAGAAAAATCAAATACTTACGAAAGTTAAAAATTCAAATCGCTGCTGTAGAATGATATTCAGCAAAGCAAGGAACGATACATAATGGTACATTGCATGTCGAACACCAATATCGCGAATTATTCATGCAATCATTCATATGTTTTATTTGTTTGTTTTATTCTGGTCTGGCCTCAAAATATTCTAAACATCTTGAAATTTCAGAATACGTTTTTGTTTTCACAAAAATTACAATTTAAACAGCCAATGGTCACTACTTCTTACGCACGACGAGTATACTCGTCATAACACAAAATACTGCCACTTCTTCATGACGGGTATACTCGTTAAACACAGTTAACTGGTTAAATTGAAGTTAATTTCTATTTAGCGACCAAACAATTTACATTCGTTCCTAATCCAACCTTTGTCCCTGTTTCAACCTTTTGCACTCGAGTGGTGACTCCGAGGCATCATTGAAATTGTTACATCACGTTCCAAGATAATTTTTATACTACCAAAGCTTAGATATAAAAAGTCGTTAAAAGACTAACTGCTGTATAAGAGTCACAAGACTCAATTTCATACGCATGAAATGCACTTTGTCGCATAAAATGGAAATACTATAAGACAGAAAAGTTAAGTTAAATTTAAAATTCAAATCGTTTCGAGTGCAAAGAGTTAAACTACTTAACATTAAAAATCATAGAATTGAGCGACCAAATATCGAAGATAAGCGTTCATGCCAGATGTTATACAGGGTGTTCCACAATTATTTTAACAGCCCAAGATATTATCTAAATTATTTCATACGTTGACCTTGACATGACCTTGACATGACCTTGACATGACCTTGACATAACCTTCACATGACCTTGATATGACCTTGACATGACCTTGATATGACCTTGAAATAACCTTGATATGTCAAGGTCATGTCAAGGTTATGTCAAGGTCATGTCAAGGACAACGTATGAAATAATTTAGATAATATGTATAATATTATCTAAATTATTATTATTGTTAATTAAAAAATAAATTATTATATATATATATATATATATATATATATATATATAATATATATATTATTATATAATACCTTCACATGACCTTGACATGACCTTGACATAACCTTGATATGACCTTGAAATAACCTTGATATGTCAAGGTCATGTCAAGGTTAGGTCAAGGTCATGTCAAGATCAACGTATGAAATAATTTAGATAATATCTTGGGCTGTTAAAATAATTGTGGAACACCCTGTATAACATCTGGCATGGACTCTCATCTTCGATATTTGGTCGCTCAATTCTATGATTTTTAATGTTAAGTGACATGACCTTGACATGACCTTGATATGACCTTGACATGACCTTGACCTAACCTTGACATATCAAGGTTATTTCAAGGTCATATAGAGGTTATTTCAAGGTCATATCAAGGTTATGTCAAGGTCATGTCAAGGTCATGTGAAGGTTATGTCAAGGTCAACGTATGAAATTTTTAAGCAAGGTGTACAGTCGTCACGGTTAAGTTACTTATTATTTCGGGTCCGAAAAATTAGTAAATATTCTTCAGACGTTCTAAAGTAAAGGTGAACAGCGTTTTTCTGAAAAATATCACTGTTAGGTGGTAAAAAAAATCCGAAAAGTTCTCTCTTCGTGATTTGTTCAATACTTCGAACACGGCTCGAATCCGTCCCGACCATCTGTCAAAGCCTCGTGCTGCGGGCTCTCGAACTTCGCGCCCTCGCCTCTCATTGGTCAGTGTTTTCCGTTAATAACGCGTAAACAAAGCCGCAGATCGCATTTTCGCAAAGGAAAATGTTACTTCAAATGACCTCAGCTACCCCTGATATTCGGCTGTTAAAATAATTGTGGAACACCCTGTATTACAACGCGAGGTCTGTGACCATTTCATCCCACGAAGTGATTACACGATATTGATACGAATTGATATGAGAAATAAATATATTGCAATTATTCTTTCAACTTTTAATGCCAAGGAAATTTATGTTCTTTCAGAACGCGATCATCCATGTTCGATCAATTCCCAACGCAAACAAATTTCATTTCTAAAATCGCGCGATTAAAACGCTGCGAACAGTAACACTCCCTGAGATTTAACGAGCGTAGACAACACGTCGGTCCCAACAGCAGCAGCAGCAGCAGCAGCAGCAGACATTCTACTATTTGCGAAATGCAGTCTGGACACTCGGATAGAACTGAATCGCTGAGTCGGTTATTAACACCTTGCCAGATTTTATTGCCTCAAAGTATTCTTGGCAATTATGTCGTTACACGTTTTCTGATAGCGATCGGACAATCGATCTTGCAACCGAGATTGCAACAGGAACGACGTTGTCCGTGATTTCCATTATTTCAATCGAACCGCGAGTTCCGTTAACTGCTTGGCCAACGCGTGATTTCGCGTGAGCTTGTCTTTCCGTCCGTTTATGGTTCTTTCACTGTCAAATTCTCCGGCCGCGATCCTATCTTGCGGTCGAACAAATCGTTTGATTATCAGGTCGCCAGCCAGCTGTACAATCGTTTCAAGAAATGGAAAACGCTTGTGTTTTCAGCTCGCTGGATGTGCCCAGGCCGGTGGAAAGACATCGGAGTAATTAACTGACGTGAAAACGGCTCGAACTGGAAAAGACTGACTTTTCATGAAATACGAAATAAATTTCGATTGCTAAAAAACAATGTTGCGATAGTTACCAAGAAATTTTCGTGCGTGAGATCTCGAGGGCCATAATTTACGTTTCAAAGATGGCGATATAATGGCAGAATATCACGTGCATACCTAAAATGAAGTGCAATGCTTGCAATACTATTGCAAGTATAGTAATTTTTTTCTAATTCACGCTCAGATTGCGCGCAGAAATGGACAATTTTGGAGAAGGAGATACGATTATTCGAGCCTTGGGAATCGTTTCTACAGTAACCGATTGTCAACAACTATAAAAACGGCTCGGATAATCGTATCTCCTCTCCCCAAATTGTCCGTTTTTGTGCGCAATCTGAGCGCGAATTGGGGAGACATTACTATATTATAAGGCCATAATTTGTTTCAAAGATGGCGATATAATGATAGAATGTCACGTGCATGCCTAAAATGAAGTGCAATGCTTGCAATACTACTGCAAGTATAGTAATTTGTCTCTAATTCACGCTCAGATTGCGCGCAGAAATGGACAATTTTGGAGAAGGTGATACGATTATCCGAGCCTTGGGAATCGTTTTTACAGTAACCGATTGTCAACAACTATAAAAACGGGACGCAAGGCTCAAATAATCGTATCTGTTCACAAATTGTCCATTTTTGTGCGCAATCTGAGCGCGAATTGGGGAGACGTTACTGTATCGTAAATTACGAATTTCATGAATCGCGTACAATTCATTTTTAATGATTTATTTCACGTCGAATGAAAGGCGAACACGGCCGAATGGTCATTCGGAAGGAACAGTATCACGGTACATGCGCAGATAAGAAACGGAGCGCTCGATAAATGTGCAGGCAACGAAATCGATCGGATAACGAAATAGCCGATCCGGCGAGTTTATTAAATTTACGCATCGGCCAGTTTAATAACGGCGTGCGCCACCTAATTTCTCGAGCTTCTGCCTAACGAGTCTCCGATAATTACGTTGTAATAATGATTAACGACTGGCATTCGGTCCCCGTGTACCTCATTAATTCTTGATCACCTACGGAAGTTCGGAGCTCACTAGTTATTACTAGTAGACACAGTAGTGGACGCTGGTAACGCGGATTCCGTCGAAGTGATTAATGTGCACCGCTATGAGCCAGATATATTTTTGCCCGATATCCTGATTAACTTTAAACGGAATCTCGTTTGCTCGTAAAACTTCGAGACGAACACGGAAAACGATCCTCCTCTTTTTCTTCAATTATATTCGCAACCCCTTTGATATAATCATTACCGGCCGCCACTCTTTTTGCTCGCGAATACATTGTCATTAATCTTGCGCGATAATTACTCGACGTTATAGAAACGGAGTTAATGAGAATTTGATCAGAGTCGGAACGACGCGACTCGGACTTAATATTATTGATCGAGATGCGGCCCGATAATGTTTTATTGAGTGCAACAGTATCATTTCGATTACAGGGGCATAGTTAAACACACTTTATTCTCTAATTCTATGATATTCATTTTTAAGGAGTTCTTTATAGTTCGCGTTTCGACGAAACTTATGGATCATAATATTTATTAGTAGCTGCTAACCCCTTCGGCATTAAAATCTCCGGTCAATGCTGAATGGAAATTGTGACTAACGTGCTGTCAATAGGGAAGAAATTACACTTAATGTAGGACGAGTCGCGCATGCATCACCGCGTGCATGGTTTATGGTTATATCATCAATTCACAATCAGCTACCGAAGTCCTTGGGGAATACAGCCTTCCAACCTAACGCTTCGAAATAATTGCTGTCTAGCAAATTGGCTGGTGGATCTATTAATTCGTCAGCCGCGCGAATATAATTACTGTGATCTACGTGGATAACATATGAGTTCCAAGATTCGTATTGTCTTCAATTTCACCGCGGACCGTTGTGCTTCATTCATCGATAAATCTCGCGGTGACTTTAATCGAGGGAATTCCTAAAATTGTGAGTAACAACAATTTGCCGGTTTTCAGGCGCGAGGAAATAGATGCGGGTAACCAATGATGATGACACGCGAATGAATCACGATGGTCGGCTAAAATCACAGGAAAAAACCGTTCCAGTCGGCGTTTCTCAACTGTTTTATCTGCAATGGTACCGCAACCTACACGTTCACGCATATAAAATTTTACAACGATCCTATTCGGGGATACACCTAAAATCGTTTCGCCGGTTCTTCTTTGGCGCGATATAAAAATTGCTGCGCCCACTTGTACCGAATCTGACTCTACGAAACGAAAGTTAAGCGAAGTGATAAAACGATATACGTCGTTTGTGAAAATTCTCTTTAAAATATAAAATCAAATGGATATTATAATAATAATATATAGTTTTGGAACATTCGTCGATATTGTTAAGGTTAAATTTTTGCATAACCAGAAGGAGTTCACCAACGAACACTTTCGTCGTCTCGTTAAGCCTAATATTAAGGAAATTTATTTTAACCCTTAGCGCACCGAAGGCTCCGCTACGGAGACATTTGTCATTTGTTCAGTAACTCCGAAGGCTCCGCTGCGGAGCCAAATGTTTTTAGCATACGTTATCGTCGGCGTTAGCAATTGTTATCTGTAGTTAAAACGTGCTAGGTCTGTACCATTACGATTAAACCATTTTTTGACCTTTTCTATGGTTAGCAAAATGGAGAAAAATAAATATTACGATGAGAATTTAGAGCCGAGCGATACCGAAGACGTATTTGATTTTGAAGAGTTAAAAGACATCGTGGAAGACAATGTTGGTTATGATTCTGACACTTCGAGTAGTAGTAGCGAAATTATACTACCAAAGAGACGAAGAATGAGAATTATTGAAAGTGAAAGCGAAGAATCGTTACAAGACTTAGATGAATGGCGCGATGTTACGGAAGAATTACATATTCCAGATAGAATACCTTTTAGTGTATTGCCACAGGTCATTGGACCACAAGTTCCTACGAACATTGAACAGCCGATACAATATTTTAAATTATTTTTCACGGACGAATTGGTAAATGAAATTATAGTGGAAACCAACAATTACGCAGAAAATGTTCTAAACTTGAAAGAAATATCTGGTAACTCTATTTGGCAAAGTGAATACTGTGACACTTGTCCAAGTAAACCCAGAATGCACATGGGAGATTGTTACCAAAGATATCACACCATGGTAAATTACAAAATTTAAAATTTATCTTTTATTTACAATAGGAAAATGTATATTTCTAAAATAAATAAAATCAAATGCATTCGCAAGGACGTGTAATCTTTTCCGCTCAAAATATGACTTCCTTTATCTCAGGTGTTTTGCTTCAAAAATGTGTCGGAGTTGCTGGTAGGCAGTACTCGAGAAACGCGCGGAGCGCTAAGGGTTAAGTATGAACAGTCAGCGGTTAACCAAATTTCATGGAACAAAAGCAATTTTTGTTTGACGATAAAATCGAAAGTAGTTTTAAATAACCAATTTAGCCTGGAAAGAGCTCGGTTGTCACTTCACGATTAATTAATTAGTAGCGTAGCGGCTAAGGGTTAAGTATGAACAGTCAACGGTTAACCAAATTTCATAGAACAAAAGCAATTTTTGTTTGACGATAAAATCGAAAGTAGTTTTAAATAACCAATTTAGCCTGGAAAGAGCTCGGTTGTCACTTCACGATTAATTAATTAGTAGCGTAGCGGCTAAGGGTTAAGTATGAACAGTCAACGGTTAACCAAATTTCATAGAACAAAAGCAATTTTTGTTTGACGACAAAATCGAAAGTAGTTTTAAATAACCAATTTAGCCTGGAAAGAGCTCGGTTGTCACTTCACGATTAATTAATTAGTAGCGTAGCGGCTAAGGGTTAAGTATGAACAGTCAACGGTTAACCAAATTTCATGGAACAAAAGCAATTTTTGTTTGACGATAAAATCGAAAGTAGTTTTAAATAACCAATTTAGCCTGGAAAGAGCTCGGTTGTCACTTCACGATTAATTAATTAGTAGCGTAGCGGCTAAGGGTTAAGTATGAACAGTCAACGGTTAACCAAATTTCATGGAACAAAAGCAATTTTTGTTTGATGATAAAATCGAAAGTAGTTTTAAATAACCAATTTAGCCTGGAAAGAGCTCGGTTGTCACTTCACTATTAATTAATTAGTAGCGTAGCGGCTAAGGGTTAAGTATGAACAGTCAACGGTTAACCAAATTTCATGGAACAAAAGCAATTTTTGTTTGACGATAAAATCGAAAGTAGTTCTAAATAACCAATTTAGCCTGGAAAGAGCTCGGTTGTCACTTCACTATTAATTAATTAGTAGCGTAGCGGCTAAGGGTTAAGTATGAACAGTCAACGGTTAACCAAATTTCATGGAACAAAAGCAATTTTTGTTTGACGATAAAATCGAAAGTAGTTCTAAATAACCAATTTAGCCTGGAAAGAGCTCGGTTGTCACTTCACGATTAATTAATTAGTAGCGTAGCGGCCCATTAACGTGACCACAGGTTGAGGGACGCTGCCTTAAATTACTGTACTTCCAGGTAAACTCCGTCCCGAGTTCGCTCGGAAAGCGAACCACCTCATTAGTTCGCGCAAGGAAGTGTCGGGAAGGAAGGTTCTCCGTTCGTAGAAACCGGTGACGCGATCGATTAACCGTGCATCTCCCTAATCGAAGTCAATTCTGGCGGGATTCTGGCATCGATGCGCGGCCGATACCGCTGAAAAGTCGATTCCAGGTCCGGACGCAAATGAGATCGGTAACAAACGGCGGCCCCTTATTTATTCGAGGAAACCTTCGTAAATCGCGACGGAACGATTCGCAACGCGCGATCGTCGCCGACGCGACGTTCACCCGCACGACCAAATGATTTCGCGTTCGGCTTAACCGGCTCTCGCTCTCGCGCTCGCTCTCGCTCTCGCCCATTAATCTAATCGATAAAATCACTGGTAATCGATAGCCGGCCGTGACGTGCGCGGTCACGCTGCAATCGTGAGCTCCCACATGTGCATACGTTTGTTAAACTGGCGCGGAACTGTATCATACGAGTGCGCGATGCAGGCTCCGCGTTTCGGAACCTTTGGGTATCCATCGATCCTCGCGGTCTCCAGCGTAGATTCAGCCATCACGATTCCGAGGAATCGTGGAACCTTTTCGATCGTGCTGCGGTTTACTTGAACTTGGCTCACGCTTGGTTTTGCGAAACTTCTGACTGCTTTATTCGTAAAACACAGATTTGTCCGAGGCAATCTACATCAATTTTGCGAAACCAAGTAGAAAGTTTCGCCTTTCTTTTAACGCTGGATCTATGGAGTAATAAAAATGATCGTTTTGTGCATTGTTTCATGAGAACAACCAGAATCTTGTTATACAGATTTATAGCGGTTTTGATCGTGATATGCGTTCAAAGACATTTCGTTGCATAATTCCAAATATCACGCTTTAAATTGGACGCATTCGCGTCTGTCACAAATGCATAAAACGGGGCCCAACGGCGATGAGAAAAATTGTCTCGGATGGATCTAACGAGATTCTTCTAGAAAACCGAGCATAATTATAGAGACTTTGATTTTCACGTCTTTGCTATGTATCCAGGTTAGATCGAACAGTCGCGAAGAAGGTAAATGTCGTCGTGCTTACAGATATTCTGCGAACAATGGAGAATCTTATTAGTACACTGCTATTGTAATAATTTTGAACGCCATAATTTATTGATATCGTCGCAGTGACAGACTTCACGGGCAACGGAAGTGAAGCGAAATATTCGTGGCCTGGATAGAGGGGCCTCTAGCGAACATGCATCGGCGTGCTCCGGCAGAACGAAACGACTAAATTAGCCGACTACTGTTTCGAGATTTCCTCAATCATTTCATCAACCATCATTATCAGCCTCTAGAGTTAACGGTTCGTGGGCCAGTTCAATCCCACGCGATCCCATCGACCGGTCGCGGCTACGGTCGCAGAGCCGCGGCCGCGGCCGGTCAGGAACGAAGGGGGCAAAATTACCTTGATGTGACGTAATTCTCGATATGACTCGCCCACTTGCAGATTTCAACGCCTCTTGAACGTTTTGTTATTGCATCGATGAAAATGATTTATGTTTTTTTTTTAGTACCGACCAGATTAGAGCCGCGATAGCCGTGTACCGTGATGAAAGATCGCCTTTGTTGGATTCTTATGAGCGCCTGCACATTGTTTTCGGTTTCACATGTTTTCCGATTACGTTTGTTTCTTATTAATCCGAGAAATTAATTATTATGTAACACGTCACTCAACAAGTCTCCGTTTTGACACATATATGGCAACACTGTTGACAAACCTATATGATTTCTGGATAGCAGCATCCTTCAAACGATACATGTCAAAATTTCATGACATTTTGATGATTAGTTTACAGGTTACAGTGGCTTTAGTGACCCCAGTTTTGTAATTTTCAAAACAATGGTTAGAAAAGAATTTCGTGTATCGATTAACCCCTTAACGTGCACGCTCGAGTTAACTCGAGCGCGCTAAACTGGCCAAACTGTGCACACTCGAGATAATTCGAGCGGCGTTGTACTTTATGTTGCTATAATTTTTCACACTCGAATGCAATCGAGAATTGAAAGTAACAATGTGAAAGCAAAAAAGAAACAATCGTTTTATTGATATTTATCATTTACATGGGATTGTATAAGCTATAACACTTACTTATTCAAGTATAAAATATATCCTTTTTCCTAGATTTCCTTTTTCCTTGTGAGCCGCTTTCCGACAGCGTATTCATATTCAGATTCTGATTCGCTCATTTTTCAATATATATTTTACTAAAATATAATGTAAAATAAAATATTATAATAATAACAACAACAATAATAATAATAACACTAATAATAATAACAATAATAATAATAACAATAATAATAATAACAATAATAATAATAATAACAATAATAATAATAATAATAATTTATCAAAATCCAAAATTGCAATAAAAATTTTAATTATTTTTGTATTTTTGTAATTTTCTTGCCAAGACAACGTTCTAAATTGTGTTTTTTTACATTAAAAAAAATTGATCTTTTTGGCCGGCCTTTTTCAAAAAAACTGTGCATCAAGGGGTTAAACATTGTTTTTTGATGGGGAAAAATACTGTTGAAGCCAAACAGTGGCTTAATAAGCGTTACGGAGACTCTGCACCAGGGAGGAAATCAACTATTATCGACTGGTATGCTAAAATTAAACGCGGTCGTACAAACACCGATGATGCCGAACGCTCTGGTCGCCCAAAATCGGCAGTTGTTCCGAAAAACATAAAAAAAGTCCACAAAATAGTTTTGAAAGGCCGTATAGTGAAATTGCGTGAGATAGCTGACCCCTTAAAGATATCAGAAGGTAGTGTGTTTACAATTTTACACAACAATTTGAGCATGTGTAAATTGCTTTCGAAGTGGGTGCCGCGTTTGCTCACGCCGGACCAAAAACAACAACGTGTCGACGATTCGGAGCGCGGTTAAGCGATGGTTAAATTGAACGAATTACGCTTCGAACTGCTTTCCCACCCACCGTACTCTCCAGATCTAGTCCCCAGCGACTACTGGCTTTTTGCAGACATTAAAAAGAGGCGCCGGGGAAAGAAATTTGGCTCAAATGCTGAAGCGATTGTCGAAACGGAGGCCTATTTTGAGAACAAAGACGAATCGTTCTACAAAAAAGGCATCGAAAAGTTAGAGAAAAGTTGGTATGAATGTATCACTCTTGAAGAAGAGTATGTTGACGAATAAAGTTGAATTTCTAAAAAAAATTTGTTTTTCTTAGCTAGACCAGAGACTTATTGAGTGATGTGTTATTTAATGCATGTTCAAATACATGGAATGTATTCAGATTTTATAGTAAGATTTAAAGCCGAAGAAATGATTACATTATTTTCAAAAGGTTGCGACTATACATGCGAATCTCTTTGCAGACTCTGCTCCAAATATCCCAATGAAATTTCGAAGAAAAATCGCACTAGCTTCGACGTATGCTCTACCAGAAACTTCGAACTGGACGTTAATTTCTTGGACACGCACTCCGAGGCTATTGGTTTACCTTGAAACCAAGCTTACGCTGATTCCGATAATATTTTATGTTGTTCTTCGGTATGCAGAGTGAGCATCGCAACACGACGACTTCGAATAACCGGCAACTTGGTCGATGCGCAAAAAGATTGTAGTCCTAGCATCGCGTTTCGCGCGAACAAATGTTCTACGTCAAAGTACGTCTGCCTGGGAACTGTGTAACTTCTGTTTCAAACATGTTCTCGTACAGAAAATAATTTACGAGTTATTCGTAGTCGGCATGTTACGGCAACTATTAATGTTCCCCGGTCTAACACGCTTGCACAAGAATTGTTTTAGCATTTTCTACAAACGAGTCCGTTAAGCCTCGCGCTTCGTTTCTGCATCGTGATCCAGCGTGAAGCCTAGAATTATCATCGAGGAAAAGTGCACGCAACGGACGTTAAAACTGATAATACAGCGCGAATGAGAGATACAGGCGGCGCAAACTAAACGTCTCAATTTCTGTGAAATATTTCTCGAGGCGGGTAATATTTCCTCCCAATTCGCTACCACGAAATGCATTTAGCATAAGTATCCGTTATTGAATCCCTATTGAATCGCTATTCTGACAGAATAGCGTAGAAACTAACAGTACCATCGACTTAATAGATCGAAAACTCGGACAGCGATAATGACAAGCGATTCGACAAGATTTGAGCGACTATAAAAATGGTTAAACGCGAGAAGATAGGATGAGGAGCCGCGAGTTGCATGACTTAGTCAGTACAAACGAAGGTCTGTAGTCGAAAGTGATTCAGTATTTGCATAGAAACTTTGCAATCGCTTACTTAAACATTATGATTTCATTTCCTCGAATAAACTACATATTTGTACTATTCGTGTTCCAAGTATGTATTTATGGCAGGCGTCATATTGAGTCATAATTTCCTTTTGAGTCATAGTTCCCATGTTTCTCGAGCTCGGTGACAGCAGGCCGCGTCGAGGATACAAATACAACGCAGTGTCTCGGTGCCAGCTGCAAGATTATGCGATTAAGAACGCAGATTTCCACTTAAACGCTTCACAGCGATCTGTACGGGAGGACTCGAGCTCTTAGCGCGAGATTTCCTACATAGGATATCCCCAAATTCGCGATACTTTCACGTCTACGTTTTGCTAACACGGTGACAAAGATCACAGAGTTTCAATTTTGTTAGTTTATTCGTCCGATTTGTCGAGATTGCAGAAAATCATAATTTTTCCGACCGCGTCGAGCAGCGTAATGAATTCGAGGGCCTTGACAAGGTTGAGAGCAGACTATTGAGAGCTCCGCCACTCAAAGAAATCAATGAATGCAACAGGTTTAATGTACCGATCGGCCGGGAGATTCAGCATTCAGCCGCGCGTCCGACATGAGAGAACGATCGAATCAAGTTCAAGGTAACTCTGGTAATGGAAATACAAGTCGTATTCCATTCGGAGATGCTTGAAATGCCACGGGCGAGCCCAAGCTTCCCTAGAAGGTCGCCGATCCTTCTGCGGAAAATGACGGTACTGTTCGTCAGATTAGTCGTCGGAAAGATCAATTTAACGGAGATCCGTACGCCCCCGCGCGCCGTGGTTCGTTGTCTCGTACTTGGATATCATTAAAACGTTCTGGCCCCTTCGTTTCTCGGCCATGTTCCTCTATTGTCTAGAACTTCGTTGTTAAGCTATCGGAACAGGAAACTTCCATTTCCATCGCGAAAGATGGAGGCACTAAAGATTTAGAAGATTGTTCACAAGATACCGTTCGTAGACCAGTTCTATTTTGAAGGAAATATAATATATATTATAATATAATATAATATAATATAATATAATATAATATAATATAATATAATATAATATAATATAATATAATATAATATAATATAATATAATATAATATAATATAATATAATATAATATAATATAATATAATATAATATAATATAATATAATATAATATAATATAATATAATATAATATAAAATAAATATAATATAATATAGTATAAAATAAATATAATATAATATATCCGAATTCGCGTTACCTGAATTCATCAAACAATTCAATCTAAAGTGATTCATACACGACACGAATCGATAGAAATGAACACTAAATGCTTGTTTTATTATTCAATCGGGATGTTAAAAAAAGACTAATTTTTTCATGAGAAATGATATCGAAACCGTTACGACGAAAGTATTAAATATTAAATTAAAAATAAAATGTTTACAATGTAAAATTAGAATTTGCGATTATAACAAATCGACTTTTAAAATGATGTCATTCATGATGTATTCTCTTGTGGACTACAAATTCAGCAAATTAGAGAAATCGTTGAAATATCTTTTCTGGGCGATTTCACCGAGTGAAAGATAATGCAGCAACAGTTTTAGATTCTCCAAATGGTTCCACCGTTTTGCATTCGATCTGCAGAGTACAGAGGCTTTCAAAATCAACGATAAGAAGAACTCGATCGGGCCGAGGTTCGAACGATGCGCTGCATGCTTCGACGAAACTCCGTAAAACAGTATCGAACTACCTGTTCGATCCGTCCCAGGCCCTCAAACGAGATTCTACATCGCGTAGATCTCGCGTTGGTCGCCGACGTTGGTACACTTTGCGCGAGACCGAGCACCTCTGCAGTCTCGTATTTCTCCCGGTGCATACTATCGATACGCGCCTCCTTCGATATCTCGTTCCCGATAGTCGCAATGTAATACCGGAAGCTGCGCCTCGATCACGTCGGCCCTGTCGATCGTCAATAGCTTCCTCGTTGCGCCGTGCCGTGCTCGCTGCCGCTGTTGGTTTTACCGATATGATCGTCGAGACCGCGGCCAGCGAGCAGCAAATTTCTTTATCGTGCGCCACCTACGCGAGATTATACTCGATTGGAAAGTACGTGACTGTCAACTGGCTCGAACCGATCCGAAGACAAAAAGAACTGGGGTAGGAATTCGTGCCTCGCGATGACAAACTGTTTTCTGGATGCCGCGGCTGCCATTCATGCGAATATCAATGCGAAACAGGTCTTTATTGAATAACCGAGAGACCCGGTGTACAAACACTCTAGCAGCAACATATACGAAAGGTACCTTTTCATTTTCAAAACTGGATTCTGCAGATCTAAGAATGGTTAGCCAGGCTCTCAAGCTCGCATTAGAACGATCGTGATCTTCTAAAAGAGTATCCCGAAGCTCGGAGATCGCCTTACTGATTTACCTGTACATTTTTAAAACTGGATTCTGCAGATCTAAGAATGGTTAGCCAGGCTCTCAAGCTCGCATTAGAACGATCGTGATCTTCCAAAAGAGTATCCCGAAGCTCGGAGATCGCCTTACTGATTTACCTGTACATTTTTAAAACTGGATTCTGCAGATCTAAGAATGGTTAGCCAGGCTCTCAAGCTCGCATTAGAACGATCGTGATCTTCCAAAAGAGTATCCCGAAGCTCGGAGATCGCCTTACTGATTTACCTGTACATTTTTAAAACTGGATTCTGCAGATCTAAGAATGGTTAGCCAGGCTCTCAAGCTCGCATTAGAACGATCGTGATCTTCCAAAAGAGTATCCCGAAGCTCGGAGATCGCCTTACTGATTTACCTGTTCATTTCCAAAACTGGATTCTGCAGATCTAAAAATGATTAGCTAGGCTCTCAAGCTCGCATTAGAACGATCGTGATCTTCCAAAAGAGTATCCCGAAGCTCGGAGATCGCCTTACTGATTTACCTGTACATTTTCAAAACTGGATTCTGCAGATCTAAGAATGGTTAGCCAGGCTCTCAAGCTCGCATTAGAACGATCGTGATCTTCTAAAAGAGTATCCCGAAGCTCGGAGATCGCCTTACTGATTTACCTGTTCATTTCCAAAACTGGATTCTGCAGATATAAAAATGATTAGCTAGGCTCTCAAGCTCGCATTAGAACGATCGTGATCTTCCAAAATAGTATCCCGAAACTCGGAGATTGCCTTACTGATTTATCTGTACGTTTTCGCGCGTATTGCTCAAGTTTATGCTGTTAAAGTAAATATTTCTGCTGGCGGGGGAGAAGTGTGTAAATTAGAATTACTTCTCGTGTAGAACGACGTGAGTAAAATACAGCGTAAACTAGTAAACTGAGATGTCATAGATTTTTGACACGACAATTGATAACACATATTTTCTCTTATTAGACTTAGTCTCTCTAATTGACGCTCAGATTGTCCACAGAAATGGACAATTTAGGGAGAGGAGATACGATTATTCGATCCTTGCGGTTCATTATTTATAGTCACGAATTGTCAACAACTATAAAAACGAGCTGCAAGGCTCGAATAATCGTGTCTCCTCTTCCAAAATTGTCCATTTTTGTGCGCAATCTGAGCGCCAGTTAGGGAGACATGACTATACTCCTCTTTTTTGAAAACAATAGGGACAGCCATTGTATTATACAGGCTTAAAATGGAACGTGCATAATCTACGGCATTAGGTCACTAAACTAGAACTCAACACGGGTACAAAAAAATGAAATAAAGCTACCGACAGAAGAGAACGCACGATTGAAAACGCTTGGAACGCCAAAGTTCCAAGGCTTTTGTCTAGAAAGAAGCGTCCGCGAAGTGACTCCTCGCTCAATCTTATTACGCTCTGACCACCGAAGGAGCAGCAGCTTTTCAGCATGATTTCGCTTCTTATCTAGCCTAGAAAAAAACACAGCGACACGCTATTTACCACGGCAAGTTATGTACGGCGCGGCGCAGGGACAGGATGCGTCCCGCGTTCGCCTCCGTTAAAGGATCACCCATGCGAGTGCAAGATCCTCGTGTACCTTCCATAGGCGCGTATCGCAATTTGATTCGAGAATTCGCGAAACGCGACGCGTGGGTGCGTCGGCGTGTTCGCGTGTCCCACGTGCGTGTGCCCACATAGCGAAAGGACTTAATGGACTTCTGATAGGCTGGCTGAACAGGGTACCTGGTACCTACGGCCGGTGCCCACGTGAATCTTTCTTCAGTTTTCTGCGCGTCCTACGGAGAACAGTCGAGATTCGAGCGGTTGAAAATTGATCGTCGCGCGACGCGATTAGACGCGACGGCGACAGAAGAGGGTAAACTCGCGGTCGCGTTTATTCTCCCCTCGTTTTTCCGACGACGAGCGATCACGAGCCGATGACGACGACCACGCGACGACGCGACGATTCGACAAAGCTGTCCCGACGCGGCGCGACACGGCGCGCAGCGTCGTGGTTCGAGGAACACTTTGCACTCGTTATGCTTCGGCCAATCCGGCAAAAACTTGCCGGGAGTTCTTCAACTTCCGTCGCCAGGGACGTCGAGTCCCGCATAAAACTAACTCCGTTCCCCTTGTTCGCCTTCGTTACATTCATCGTCGCACGCTGGAATCTGATATACAGCGTATACTGTATAAAACCACTGTATAAAATATCGGAATTATGCGGCGACGTGCTGCGTGCCCGAGAGGTGGTCGTTAGTCTTTCCACGGATAGATGCGAGCTCGTATTATTCCCCCGGGATGCCCGAGGAATATCGAAAAACATACAGAAGCACCGCCTAGCCTTCCTCCGACGGTTTCTGTATCGAACGTGAAAAGTTGTGCCGAATGCTTGCTCCGGCTTTAGAAAATCTGACCGAGGGAACCGATGATATTTTTATGCTTTCTGAAAATTCATCGAAAGATACACCGACTGCTGTGCCATGCTTCAGGATGCTTACTCTGCAATTTATCTATTAACCCTTAGCGCTCCACGCGTTTCTCGAGTATTATCTCCGGCACCACTCCGGCACATTTTTGGAGCAAAGCGCCTGAGCGAAAAAGATTACACGTCCTTGCGAAAGCGTTTGATTTTATTCATTTTATGTTGCTAAGTATAAAAATGGGCAAAAAATGTTTTGATCGTAATGGTATCTACTTAACATTGTGCGAGGTCGGTGCATCGACAACGTGAATTGTGACCGAAATTTCCAAGCAGCAAATGCATCCTCATCGAAATGGGTAAATTTACTATTAATGATATTTTTTCTTCACAATTCTTAAATAAATATATCCCTCATATTGAGTTTGACGCGATTTATTATAAAATTAGCATTGCGAATCGTCTGTTGAATTCTGTTTGGATACGGAATTATCGAAACAAAAATATCTTTTGCGTGAGATTGCCGGAATTTTTTTATTGTTAATCTTCACTGGAATCGGCTCAATTGATGATTAAATTAAATTAAAAATTAGTAAATATTCTTCGGACGTTTTAAAATAAAGTTGATCAGCGTTTTTCTGAAAAATATCACTACCAGCAACTCCGGCACATTTTTGGAGCAAAGCGCCTGAGATAAAGGAAGTCTTATTTTGAGCGGAAAAGATTGCACGTCCTTGCGAAAGCGTTTGATTTTATTCATTTTATGTTGCTAAGTATAAAAATGGGCAAAATATGTTTTAATCGTAGTGATATCTACTTAACATTGTGCGAGGTCGGTGCATCGACATCGTGAATTGTGACCGAAATTTCCAAGCAGCAAATGCATCCTCATCGAAACGGGTAAATTTACTATTAATGATATTCTTCACAATTCTTAAATAAATATATCCCTCATGTTCTTTGACGCGATTTATTATAAAATAAGCATTGCGAATCGTCTGTTGAATTCTGTTCGGATACGGAATTATCGAAACAAAAATATCTTTGGCTTGAGTTTGCCGGAATTTTTTTATTGTTAATCTTCACCGGAATCGGCTCAATTAATGATTAAATTAAATTAAAAATTAGTAAATATTCTTCGGACGTTCTAAAATAAAGTTGAACAGCGTTTTTCTGAAAAATATCACTACCAGCAACTCCGGCACATTTTTGGAGCAAAGCGCCTGAGATAAAGGAAGTCTTATTTTGAGCGGAAAAGATTACGCGTCCTTGCGAAAGCGTTTGATTTTATTCATTTTATGTTGCCAAGTATAAAAATGGGCAAAAAATGTTTTAATCGTAATGGTACACACGCTAAGCACGTTTTCACTACAAATAACAATTGCCAACGTCGACAAAAACATAGCATCTTCGGTGTAATCGTGCTAAGAATTTACGGAAGAATTCGGATTTACGAAACAAATGACGGATGTCTCCATAGCGGAGCCAACGGAGCGCTAAGGGTTAAATTGTACAGCGTCAATCTGGTTCCGCAATTTCTACACCTCGGGCTAGTTTTTCATTTCACCTAATGAAACGAACCTTAAATACAGCGTTGGCTAAGATTTCTGTTGAAATTGGTTTCATCGGCAGTTGTCATATCGAAAATGTCAGCGAATGGTCAAGTGGTGAAGCAAATAGAGAGAGAGAGAGACCACCTTTCACTTTAGGTACCCTCGAAGGCCTTCACACTTCGCGCATTTCGGATGCGCAGAGTTCACGATAACCGTTTCTGAATTATACCGTTCTTTATGAAAGAGCAGATTTTCGGGATCCGTCGAACGATGTCCGTTCTTCTATGCGGGTTCTCTGAAATTCTCCTAAACTCGATGAAATCGGAAGAATAACGTTATCAGAGATATTGGAAAGCACGCGTGCTCGTCAAGGAATAAGTCCAAAAGGCGAGTAACTGAGAAACTGGTTCGAATTTATTCCTTTTACCTTGATCCCTTTTTTATTCAATCGATCCAGTTAATCCACTATCGCGGCACATCTACGTACATAAGAACACATTTTTTTCCTCGCACATAATCGCCCATCTGATAATACGAATCGTTTTTTCCCGGGCGAACCGATTCATTTATCGCGCCGGTAAAAATATTAAAAGGATCAGCGATTTCTTATCGTCGCTTTAACGTTTATGCACTTGCTCCTTATTTACTTCGTATAATTAATAAAGTAATCGCCGCGTGGAAAGTTAAATAAATGCCGGCGATCGCCGAGCAACTGGTAATACAAATCTTGGAAGAGCCTAACACGTTAATCCGATAATTCTCTCCTTGAAATAATAATTTCAGAACAATTAATTACATCACACCGTCGTCGCAACTGAATAAATCCTTATAAAATTCTCAACGGTCGATTTTCAATCTCAGAAGAATTATCCAAAAATTTCTGGTGCCCAAAGTCACGATGCTCAAACGATGGGAAACATTCCTTCAAATTATAGTTTGAAATCACTTTCGTGCAGATCTGGATCGAGTATTTTCGCAAGCCGTCGCGGGCTCGCAGAAAAGAAAAAACAGTACATTTAGCGCGGCCGTAGCCTATATCCCCGCGCTATCCTCATCAACCCTAATCAGTGGCCTGTTCGGATCGGACGCTGCCGAAGCGCGTCGTCCCGCGGACCCCGGACCTCGGGCCGGCACGCCAGCTCGTCAGGCCTCGACGTCGGAAACACCTCCAAGAAATCGGACTGGTTTGATTTTGTCCTCTTATCTCGATCCTTGACCGGCCTCCCCGTGAGCCGATGCTGCGCGCCGTAGCGGGACGGGTTCCGTACAAGTCGTAAAGAGTTCGCTGGCCCCTCGGCTCGAGTGTCGTCCGGGCGGTGCATCAGGATGAATCACCTGGGCGAAGGCTGTTTTATTATGCAAATACGCAGCGGTTTCGCGCGCGCCGTGCCGCGCCGCGGATACGCTAAATACAGCGAACGCGATAGTCGCGAATGGTCGCGTCGCGGATCCCGCGTTCGTCGGCTGCGGGCCTGTTTACTATCACCTGATAGGAACGGGGATTCTAGCTAGACGCCTAACCCTAATGCAAACCCAGTTAACCCTCTATGGGCCCGTGTAACTTTCAAGTCACAAACTAATATATCCACATTTTACCAAATAGTTTTAGCTTTTTTCACAAGATGATGTATACGTCTTAATTATATAATGCCTCTGAAATGGCCAATAATGTTAACAGGACGCGCGTCCATAAAAGATACAGAAAATCAATGTTTTCGACAATATTTTTGAAGCTGCTTCTTCGAAGCGAATGTCGATCTTCTTCCTGGACTCGATACGAATAGGTAATAGCTTATAAGAAAATTGGAATCCAGATGAAACGTTTGCAATTCGGAATGTGGATTTGTTGAATTTGTCGAAGCATATTTCTAGTATCTTTAACCTTCTATGGGCTCATGTAATTTTCAAGTCACAAGCTAAAACAGGGTGTCCCAAAAATGTCTCGCAATCCGGAAATTGCGGGTTCCTCGGATCATTTGAAGCAACTTCTTCCTTTACAAAAATTTTCTCCGAGGCACCGTTAACGAGTTATTAACAAAAAACAGTGATCAATAAGAATCGAGTACGGCTGACGCGAGGCGGCCCAGCCAACCAGCGTACGAAGCCCAGTTCCGCTTATTGGCTCGGTCGCCTCGCGCCAGCTGAGCTGGGGATTCGACCGCTCGACCGCTGGCGCCGTTGGCTCGGCCGACTTGCGCCAGCTGAGCGGGGATTCGACCGCTCGACCGCTGGCGCCGTTGGCTCGGCCGGCTTGCGCCAGCTGAGCTTGGGATTCGACCGCCTTGACCGCTGGCGCCGTTGGCTCGGTCGCCTCGCGCCAGCTGAGCTCGCCTCTCATTGGTCACAGTTTTTCGTTAATAACTCGTTAATGGTGCCTCGGAGAAAATTTTTGTAAAGGAAAAAGTTGCTTCAAATGACCCGAGGAACCCACCACTTTCGGATTGCGAGACATTTTTGGGACACCCTGTATATTCACATTTTACCAAATAGTTTTTGCTTTTTTCACAAGATGACGTATACGTCTTAATTGTATAATGCCTCTGAAATAACCAATAAGAATATTGATGACGGTTGGCAGCACCTTCAACCTGAAATATCAAAATAAATACCTTGCAAGTTGTCTGCAGATAGAAACCAAAGGGACCATCTTGTGCAATTGAGATTATTTGTGCTTTTGTCGGTGTTTACTAAATAAAAAAAAGCGTAAATAATAGCTCTGGGTTCGTATATCAATAACAATTTATTTATTTGCATTTCAATAATCATTTTGTTATTATTTGTATATGATACAATTTTGTAACTTTCAGGTTACATTGTGATATTGTGGTAGATTCGAGTGTATTTAGGATAATAGTTGTGCTTTCTTCTATTTTCAAATTTGTATATCGAATACCCCCCCAAAATATGGATACAAAATCATATAAAAATAAAAGAGGAATTAGAATTAGACGTATTAGCGGTAATAGATCCGAAGATTCTTTATTAGACTCTGAGTCCGCCGAAGAAGAAAACAAGAAAAGGAAAACGAATACAATACTTCCAGTACAAAACGTGCGAAAAAATGAAGTAGCACATTGGCCAATTTTTTCGGACAACAGAGAGCGCTGCAAAACGCCGGTAAAGGAGTTCCAAAAATAAAATGTTGCAAATGCAACGTGCATCTATATTTAACGCCAAATTCAAACGGTTTTATGGAATTTCACGCTTAAGCATTTACGCACAGAAATGGAAACATTGCAAGCCGTCGTTACTTCAAAGCCACAAATTGAATTAATTATAACAAAGTTGCTTAAACTGTTAAATATTTTTTTAATCAGCATATATAGGTTCATAATAATAGATTTTCCGTTGTATAAATTTTTTTATATTTAAGAAAAAAATTCGGCCCATAGAGGGTCCAACGCGTCAAGTACCGGAAATCAACCCTAAAATCGAAGTCATTGTGTTATGTTAACTGTTTCGCATTCTGAACGTCCTAACGACGCGCCTCCAAAGTGCAAAGTTTAAAGTCGCCTTAATCCTACCTTTTCGGTCAAGAATGACCCGTGTCACAATTTTCATTTGAACACCGTTGAGATTGTAACGGCTCTTTTATAGAAAAAGGTTTCGAGCCTAAGTAAATTCAGTCTTACGGTTCGTCTACAACAACCCGCATCAGTCACTTAGTGCTCGATAAGTTTAGTGATAAGTCCTAGAAAGGTCGGGTTAACCTGCGGGTTATCGAAACTACGTGAGTTATACAGCACCTAATTTGATGGAGGTCACGTTTTCAATCCCTGCCTGTTATCCCCTGGATAACGCGGATCGGACATCCGACTATGGCCATTCGTATGTCACCAGCCTGTTTGCTGGTGCTCGTCGCCTCGCCTCGCCTCGGCTGGACCTCGCGGACGATCGAAATCCGGCTTTGGTGGTTTACGACCGCGCCAGGCTGCGCGCGGATCGTACTAAACGCCGAGCCGCTTCAGGAACGTTTAACGCTCGCGATTAAAGCGATTTCGTCGAGAATCTGGTGACGATCGGCCGTCGTAAACCGACCGGGACGCCTTCAAGCCGCGGACCAACCCTCCGCGGAGCGGATCCGACGTCGCTTCGCTGACATTTTTAAGCCGGCCCCTGTCGGGGCTTATCGCTTCGTCCCTCTCGATGAAAATGACGCCGGTTCGGGCTTTGGCTGGTTCGTCGCCGATGCGAGTTTGCTGAAATTGTTTTTTCGATGGATCGTCGCAGTTGCTCGTTGACTGGTACGTCGCTTCTATTTAGACGACGCGGCCATTTCATCCTGTAACAGTGCTACAGTAAATTCTCTACAATTGTCGCTCAACGTGTAAACAGAAACGGACAATTTGAAAACAGGAAACGCGATTATTCGAACCTCGCGGCTACTTTTTGTAGTTGTTGACGATCGGCGATTATATAAACACGAGTCGTGAGGCTCGATTTACCATGTTTCCTCTTTCCAAACTCCTCTTTCCATTTCTGTTTACACGTTGAGCGACAAGTGGAGAGAATTTCATTGCGTAGGTCAAACTTCTTCAAACACATGATCAAGACGTTTACAGAAACTCTTTCCTTTTCCATTAACCCCTTAACGTGCACGCTCGAGATAATTCGAGCGGCGTTGTACTTTATGTTGCTATAATTTTTCACACTCGAACGCAATCGAGAATTGAAAATAACAATGTGAAAGCAAAGAAAAAGCAATCGTTTTATTGATATTTATCATTTACATGGGATTGTAAGCTATAACACTTACTAATTCAAGTATAAAATATATCCTTTTTCTACTTATCACTTACGACTTATCTCTTTCTTGGGAGCCGCTTTCCGACAGCGTATTCATATTCAGATTCTGATTCGCTCATTTTTCAATATATATTTTACTAAGATATAATGTGAAACAAAATATAATAATAATAATAACAATAATAATAATAATAGTAATATTCTGAAAATTAGAAATCATACCAATTGTATAAATATCCATTATTTTTGTATTTTTGTAATTTTCTTGCCAAGACAACGTTCTAAATTGTGTTTTTTTACATTAAAAAAAATTGACTCTTTTTGGCCGGCCTATTTCAAAAAAACTGTGCATTAAGGGGTTAATACCAACGTACATCAATCGAGCGAAATGCAAGCATTCTTTGCATTCAAGCATGTCGTATATGCAGAGTGTCCCATAATCATGTTAACGTCCAGAAAGGGGTGATTCCTAGGGTTATTCTGGCTTATTTCTGGCTTCGTCCGCTCGTTGTCTCTTATTGGTTACTGGTTAACAGGAAGAAGTTGTTACGAAATATGCGAATGCCAGAAAATCGATTGAACAGTTAAAAAATTAACGAAATTGTTAAACAGTCAGAGTTCGACAGTGGACACGTTCAAAGATAAACAGATATTTTGAATAGCGTGGAACGCTGCCACGGAGCAACCAAAGTTCGCAATTCGCGAACTTCGTTTCCCATTGTCTAATGTTTCACTCTCGTTTCTCAGACGTAGACGTTATCGAAAAGTCGACGAAATAGATTTATGAATTCATGATAGGGTAATTTCGTATTATTATGCTACCGTTAGCTGACAGTGCGCAACTTAATGAAACAACAAAGAAGATAGAATGAATACGTGAAACGAGTTTGATGATAAATATGTGATGATAAATGCGAGGGATTTACCGTAATTGAAATATGAAAGTTATATAGTGTCGAGAGGTCTTTAACATTTTCAATGATAGGCATGATCATATGTTGCTGGTCTTCCTCGACGATAAAAGATAATTGAACACTTTCACCAAACAATATTTAACTTTCTTATTCTTCAGTTCGAAATGTAGCAAAGTTAGTCGTCGTTCTATTACTATCTCACGCTCGGACACGTCTATTTGTTCTCTTTCTGATTACTTGTTGGCAAAAACGCTTTTTACTTTCGATAAATCTCGCAGATCCAACGTGCGCGACGATATTACGTATGTTTACGGTCTGGCGTGCGGAGTACGAATGCAACATACGAGCATAATGATCGCAAGTGAACAAGGATAATTAGGAAAAGCGAAATGTTGAAAGTTCGACGTGAGATTTCTCCATCAAGATTCTCACGGGCTCCGGCCAAGATTTATGAATGAATTTTACTAACTAATTGTAAGCGGAATGTTTCACTCGGCCGTGTATCCATAAACGCGCGCGGCATGATTTAGGTGCACTCGGCATCGTGAATTTCAATTATTTTCAGTTTTTTCTCCCAACATTCCTCTAATCAAATATGTACGATATAATCTGTTTTACGATCTTAACTACATGTAACATTTTGTTGGCATTTGAAGAGACAAGCAGTTAAACGATTGGTCAGTGGTTTCCATGTTCCTTTTTCTTCGGTCTAATTTAATAAACGTTGCAGACACGCCGACTACATTCTTACACGTTGCCTGTAATTTATTGTTATTATGCATTGAATTATGCAACGACGAATAGAAATTGTATATTTCTACGATTACATACAATGCAGCTCGGATCGGCTGACAGTAAAATACGATTTAGAACGTTAAAGGTATGACCCTGACGCGACCACCGACTTTAGAACCGACCACCGAAATTAGGGAGAAATATTAACCCTTAGCGCTCCGAAGGCTCCGCTACGGAGACATTTGTCATTTGTTCCGTAACTCCGAAGGCTCCGCTGCGAAGACAAACGTTTTTAGCATACGTTATCGTCGGCGTTAGCAATTGTTATCTGTAGTTAAAACGTGCTAGGTCTGTACCATTACGATTAAACCATTTTTTGACCTATTCTATGGTTAGCAACATGGAGAAAAATAAATATTACGATGAGAATTTAGAGTCGAATGATACCGAAGACGTATTTGATTTTGAAGAGTTAAAAGACATTGTGGAAGACAATGTTGGTTATGATTCTGACACTTCGAGTAGTAGTAACGAAATTATACTACCAAAGAGACGAAGAATGAGAATTATTGAAAGTGAAAGCGAAGATTCGTTACAAGACTTAGACGAATGGCGTGATGTTATGGAAGAATTACATATTCCAGATAGAATACCTTTTAGTGTATTGCCACAGGTCATTGGACCACAAGTTCCTACAAACATTGAACAGCCGATACAATATTTTAAATTATTTTTCACGGACGAATTGGTAAATGAAATTATAAAGGAAACCAACGATTACGCAGAAAATGTTCTAAACTTGAAAGAAATATCTGGTAACTCTATTTGGCAAAGTGAATACTGTGACACTTGTCCAAGTAAACCCAGAATGCACGTGGGAGATTGTTACCAAAGATATCGCACCATGGTGAATTACAAAATCTAAAATTTATCTTTTATTTACAATAGGAAAATGTATATTTATAAAATAAATAAAATCAAATGCGTTCACAAGGACGTGTAATCTTTTCCGCTCAAAATATGACTTATCTCAGGCGTTTTGCTCCAAAAATGTGCCGGAGTTGCTGGTAGTGATATTTTTCAGAAAAACGCTGATCAACTTTATTTTAAAACGTCCGAAGAATATTTACTAATTTTTAATTTAATTTACTTATTAATCGAGCCGATTCCAGTGAAGATTAACAATAAAAAAATTCCGGCAAACTCACGCAAAAGATATTTTTGTTTCAATAATTCCGTATCCGAACAGAATTCAACAGACGATTCGCAATGCTAATTTTATAACAAATCGCGTCAAAGAACATGAGGGATATATTTATTTAAGAATTGTGAAGAATATCATTAATAGTAAATTTACTACAGAATGCACATGGGAGATTGTTACCAAAGATATCACACCATGGTGAATTACAAAATTTAAAATTTATCTTTTATTTACAATAGGAAAATGTATATTTATAAAATAAATAAAATCAAATGCATTCACAAGGACGTGTAATGTTTTCCGCTCAAAATAAGACTTCCTTTATCTCAGGCGCTTTGCTCCAAAAATGTGCCAGAGTTGTTGGTAGGCAGTACTCGAGAAACGCGCGGAGCACTAAGGGTTAAAATACCTTCTTACCAATTACCTACCCTTCTTACCTGAACCAGTTACTTAGAAAATCTTTTCTTAAACATCGCAAGTGAGGCAGATATTTAGACGACTATATCTCTTGAAATCTGTCAACGGATAATTCGAGTAGTGATTCAACTTTGAATGAAACGGCGAAAAGACTCCGGTAAATAGTCCAGAATAATAACTCAAGGTCCTGTAATTTATATTCGTGCACAAGTGCACCAAAGTAGACTTTACAGAGCGCAGGTAAATCAGAGACTATTGTAAAATTTATCGGACCTTCGCTTGTCCAGTTTGAATGATTTTGCAACGCGCCACCCACGGGGATCTCCATCTACATTCTACGTTGATTGCAGCTCTACCGAATCATCGATGTGTGCCGGTAGTTTCCGCGTATCGAGATACTCTCTTGGTATCGAGCAAAATCGGCTAGTCTGTAACCGAGTATTGACACATCCTCGATGAGCAGCGCAGCTCCATCGAAAGCCAGTTTCCGCGGTATACGAGTCATCATCGGGCCCCTATATGACAATGGGCCGTGTAGGCGTCAACGACGAAGCCGTTGTTCACCGAAGGTGTTTAGAAATCGAAGGGAGGCGAGCACCAGACGTTCCATTGTCTCAATGGTAACTCCTGACGAGATATCGTCAATCTCATCCGACCTGGTTGCACAATGGTCGAAAGTCAAAAAATCGTTTCTCCCTCTAATGAACGTCCCGACATGCGCTGCTCATTATCATCGGCTTCTAACCGATTTCACGTAATTATAAAACCGCATCGGTCATCATAAATTCATTCACGTTTATGGCATAAAAGCATGCGCTGAAACCTGAAACTATATTACTGTAGTACAATCTCATTGAACGTCGTACCGAGCATTCACGCAAGATTAATGTGTATCGTTCGTTCGTACGTTTCATACTTATTTTAGTCGGTCAAACGTATATTGGAATAATAATAATAAATAAATTTCGCGTATATATATATATATATATATATATATATATATATTTGAGAAATGAATGCCGTGTTGTAGTATTTTTATTAAGTAGTTCGATGGAAACAAAAGGATAAATATGTATTCATACCAGTGTTACAGAACCAAAATGGCACACTTTCGCGACATAGATTTGTCCGAAAAATAATAAGCTACATAAATATATGAATATCGCGTCACTATTTCAAACTACAAAGCGTGCACTTGCGTTCCCGTTTCGGAGAAACATTGGCATGCTTTCTTATCGAGCCCATTGGTACGCTGAAAAATGCGGAGGAACGTTTCGAATGATCCGTAGTAACCGGCTGTTTATTACCTGTTAACGGGTGGCACTTCTTCATTCTTTCGATCATTCACGAGCCCATTCAGCAATGGCATTGTCGAGGCTGCTATGCCATTCAGCTCTCGTTTCACCAGGTTTTCCTTCGTGGGCTCAAGAACACCGACTGGTTTTTGTCACGCGCGGATCTCGTTAAATTCCATCGTCAGTCGGTTTTATCGATCGTTCGAACGAGATCCGCGCGTTTCGATCTTGCTTTACGCGTGTATTATATAATCCGCCTCTGGCTTTCCGTTCCGTTCTGCACGCTGAAAGCAATGTCTATCATATTTCACTTCGTTGACAGTATTCCCCGATGAATACCTTCCGCGGCTAGACACCAGGAAAAACACAACTTAAAGTGGTTAATTAAAGTTTACAAATACGGAGGTAGATTTATACGGATCTATTTTTGCCGGGTTACAATTTCGCCGTGTTTGCGCCGCGATTACGTGGTTACGAAACGCCGCGCCACTGCGTTCTATGAAAAACGTACATCGCAAGGACACGTTGAACTTTTCGAACTACAGTAGTGTCTCTCTAATTGACGCTCAGATTGCCCACAGAAAGAGACAATTTGGGAAGAGAAGACACCATTATTCGAGCCTCGCGGTTCGTTTTCATAGTTACGAATTGTTAACAACTATAAAAAAACGAGCCGCGAGACTTGAATAATCGTATCTCCTCTTCCCAAATTGTCCATTTTTGTGAACAATCCGAGCATCAGTTAGGGAGACATTACTGTAGTTAGCTTAACCCCTTAATGCATAGTTTTTTTTAAATAGGCCGGCCAAAAAAAATCAATTTTTTTAAATGTAAAAAATCATAATTTAGAACGTTGTCTTGGCAAGAAAATTACAACAATACAAAAATAATCAAAATTTTTATTGCAATTTTGGATTTCGATAACATTGCAGAAAATAGTCGAATATTGTAATATTACACGCACATCGACTTTTTTTATCTTTCTTTTCGAATTCCCATTTCAGAATAAACATTATTATCAGTAAAAATATTTATTTATACTTTCAAAACATAAATAATAACAATAATAGTATTCACAAAATTAATCAAACTTTTCTTTTGTGTGATATATTTCGAAACAAGGTGCAGCACAGAGCCCAACATTGCAACTATTACACATGTAACGACACTCTTTTCTTTTCCTTTTTCCTTTGCTATCTCTTTTAGCACAACACACAGCGCAATATCTTGTGGGCGATTCTTTTTTTGGTGTTGGTGGAACAAAACTGTACAACGCCGCTCGAATTATCTCGAGCGTGCACGTTGAGGGGTTAAACTCGAGCGCGATATTTCTATGCGCGCGCAAGAAACGGGCAAGAAAACGTTTCATCGAGAACGCCAAAAAATTCGGATCGCTAAAAATGAACCATTCGTAAATAATATCGCGAGGAGTGTCGCGGAATACGCGGGACGAATTTTTGAAGTTTCCCAGACGCTCGACACACCGCGTAATTTAATCGCATTCGAAATTACAGCGATCAACGTCAACTTAACGTCACGATTCGCCTCGGGGCTGACGAAAAATCTCTGTAAAAGCTTAAAATCGTCCGCCGTTTAATGTCAATCATCGCCCGGAGGGGACTGAATATTAATGAGAGGAGCATCGAAGCTCGTTCATACGTACACGCATTTAAAGTTTCAACTTCCCTCGGATACGACGCGCCGGGGCACCCGAAGAAGCGTCACGAAGATGGCCGGCAAATATTTTCTTGCTGCGTCCGATCGTTTCCAGCAATTTTATCGCAACAGATGTATCGTTTCCATCGCGTCGCAGGTGTGGCTCGCGACAGGATGTGTCAACGCTTGTGGAAGCCGGTCACGTAGGTGCGTGCATCTCGTGATTGTGGACGGTGCGTTCACCCCGCGAAGATATAATGAACGAGCCAGCTTGTCGACACCTTTCCCGTTCCTCAAAACGTTGCAACAAGGCTTTCGTCGCAACCTGGCCTTCGAGGATTCCGAAACGTGCGAGGAACAGAAAGAATGCTCTATGCTCTATGCCGGAACTTACTGATCGCGTAGTTTTGAAGTCTCGAGGTGGAAACGTTAACGCTTGCACTACCAAACAAGCCTAAACGGTTTCCTGATTTTCTGATTTTTCTTTTCAGAGATATTGAAAATTTAAAAATATTTTTGTGGAATTAGAATGGATGGAATAGTAATAGTAATAGTAATAGTAATAGTAATAGTAATAGTAATAGTAATAGTAATAGTAATAGTAATAGTAATAGTAATAGTAATAGTAATAGTAATAGTAATAGTAATAGTAATAGTAATAGTAATAGTAGTTGTAGTAATAGTAATAGTAATAGTAATAGTAATAGTAGTTGTAGTAATAGTAATAGTAATAGTAATAGTAATAGTAATAGTAATAGTAGTTGTAGTAATAGTAATAGTAATAGTAATAGTAATAGTAATAGTAGTTGTAGTAATAGTAATAGTAATAGTAATAGTAATAGTAATAGTAATAGTAGTTGTAGTAATAGTAATAGTAATAGTAATAGTAATAGTAATAGTAATAGTAGTTGTAGTAATAGTAATAGTAATTGTAATAGAAGTTGCGCGAAGTTTGAATAAAACGAATCTGAATGAACCTGAAAAGATTAACTGCAGCAGCAGCGCCCGGCTTGGATTTCATCTGCCAAGTTTGACAATTCCCGAGAGCGTGCGTTGCCTGGATTCGATGTAATCCCGCGAGTTATATGTAGATTTACGAGCATTAGGCTGTTTCTTTAACGGCCCGCTATACGACCAATGTATCCCCTAACAGAGGGATCGAAGTTTCTATTCATTTCTCGCCGCATCCATAAACCTTGAAGAATTTAATGAGCAGCTCGACTGCGATTTACGAAGACCAGCTGTCGAATTATGTTTTTTAACATGATTCACCTTGATCCGCACACCCACAGACACGATCGTGAATTTATGAATAAGCTTCGAACATCTATGCACAACCACGTGTTAAAGTTCTTACACCGTCGAAGATTATTCCTTCGAAAATTATAGCTATTCTCAACGACGGATATAAATAGATTCAAAACGGTTGGACGGAGTACCTTCGATGATCGAAGATCGAACTTCGTTTTTCAGTTCAGAAATTATTCATCGATTTTTCGTTCGTTTATTTGCAAATTTGTGAGTCACGTGCTGCAACAATGTTTAATACATTTACCTGACGGAATCATGCTTAAAACAAATAATCCGTCGAAGCTCGTCGCTCATAATTTTCTAATCCGATTTGTAGCACGAATTATGAACCACCCTGTATGCGACAGTAAATTCCCGATCGATTATGAAATTCGAAAAGCGAGCAAATTGAATACACCGACTGACAGAATTTTCAGTGAAAGCGTAATGACGGAGCCGAAAGGAATCAGTGAAAGCAGCTTATGAAATAATACGTGCGGCGAACGCTTTAATACCTTCAGCCCTGAAAAAAAGAAAAGGAAGAAATGATTCAGTCAATCCATTGTGGAAATAAGTACCTCCATTTTCGCTTAACAGGATAATTTATAACGTCGGGCGACGATACGTTCGGGCCGAGCATTCATCTACATAAAACGTTCTGGCCACGTTTGGTGGCGGAAAGTCGGCAGCCATGTAAGGCACTGAGAAACCAGTTAACGTTTCAATTGTGATTTATGCCGGCTCGAAAGCTGCGTTTTCTCCCCTTTGTCTGTAATTCACACGCGACCTCTACCAGCACGGTAACAGACGAGAAGACAGAAAAACTGGGTGCAGATTAATAGCGTGTGATAAAGCCACGAACCACTGCCCATTTGCCGAGAATCGAGGCTACCGTTCAACTTTTTAATCCCCGGGATATTTTCGTACCGTTTACCACCCACGATGTTACCTCAATTTGGTAGTTATTTCTTTTCATGCAGACCACGATATAGAACAATCGTCGAACGACGTACAGTAAATTCTTCCAGATCGAAGCTAAAGTCGTGCATAAAAGTGGACAATTTGGGAAGATGAGATACGACGATTGTTCGAGGCTCGTTGCGGCTCGTTTTTATAATTGTTGACAATCGGTAATTATAAAAACGAGACGCAAGGCTCAAATAATCGTATCTCCTCTTCCCAAATTGTCCATTTTTGTGCACAATCTGAGCGTAAATTAGGGAGAAATTACTGTAATCATTTCGATAAAAAGTAAATGTTGACTCGACAAACTGCTTTACTATGGCAAAAAGGCTCTTAGCTTTCGAGAATACTATTTTTCGAATAAATAACAAAATGACATTGAATCGTCGGCTTTGTACAATAGCGGGATTTTCAAAAAATAATTGAAATAATCAACTTTTACTTTATTTCGCGTTTATCGTAATTACGAGTGCATAAAATGTACTGAATTGCAAGACAGCGAGTACAGTGAACGAAGATAATAGAACATAGAAAGTTTCTTCAAATTAATAATTTTAAAAATTCAAGACAATGATGTTCGAAAAGATTACTGTCAGAAGTGTCCAAAATTCGCAGTCTAATTACGAGGGAGAAGGAAGAGCCAATTTTATAGTTACCGATTGTCAACGTCTTAAAAGACGAGACGCAAGACTCGAATAATCTTATCTCCTCTTCCCAAATTGTCCATTTTTGTGCACAATCTGAGCGTAAATTAGGGAGAAATTACTGTAACCATTTCGATAAGAAGTAAATTTTGACTGGACAAACTGCTTTACTATGGCAAAAACGCTCTTAGCTTTCGAGAATACTATTTTTCGAATAAATAACAAAATGACATTGAATCGTCGGCTTTGTACAATAGCGGGATTTCCAAAAAATAATTGAAATAATCAACTTTTACTTTATTTCGCGTTTATCGTAATTACGAGTGCATAAAATCTGCTGAATTGCAAGGCAGTGTGTACAGTGAACGAAGATAATAGAACATAGAAAGTTTCTTCAAATTAATAATTTAAAAAAATTCAAGACAATGATGATCGAAAAGATTACTGTCAGAAGTGCACAAAATTCGCAGTCTAATTACGAGGGAGAAGGAAGAGCCAATTTTATAGTTACCGATCGTCAACGTCTTAAAAGACGAGACGTAAGGCTCGAATAATCGTATCTCCTCTTCCCAAATTGTCCATTTTTGTGTACAATCTGAGCGTAAATTAGGGAGAAATTACCGTACTCTGTATACTATTAAAGCCGTGTTGTTGAGTCGTCTTTTACGGTCTTAAGGAAAATCGTGACGAATGCGTTTTACATTACCCGAATGATCTTGTAACGAGAATGAACCTGACGATTCAACCGTTAATAACGGCATCCCTCGAATCTCCGCGGCTCCCAATTTCGATCATTTGCAAACCGGAATGACAATGAACGAGCGCATACGATTTCGATTCGAACGAAACAGTTTCGAAATGTGTGTCGCACAGATTCGTGTTTGAAGTCTCGGTTGCAGCGTCCTGTTCTTCGCGCCCGCGCCGCCATAAATATTAGGTATGCGCAGGCTACGCGGCAATAAAACGTCTTGGTTTTCTAGACAGACGTCGGCTCATAATATTTTGCGTCGCCGGGACGGTCGGACAAATGTGTGTACACCATGCGCAAAAATAGAAGCAAAATAAGGTCGAGGGACATATGTGGATGATGGGGGCCGGAGAAACGCGGAGGAAACAAATAGTAAGAAGAACGAGAAGGAACAGTGCCAAGGGGTCGACTACTACATAAAAGTAGTATACATATAAAAGAGGGGCAGCGGAAGAGACGAGAGAGCCGCACGGTGCTAGCCCTGAAACCAATTTCACCGCGAACACTTTGTGCGATTCGACACGGCGCTATGACGACGAAACGTTAGCCTTCCCACGACTGGCGACCGAGGTTTCCGTAATGGTTACCCTTTCCAGGAAGCAGCTCTAATTCGGTCCTCGGCTATTATAATAGCGCGCACGAATTTTCACGGTCATGCGCGAACGGTGTTCCCGCCTAAGTCGTTCCGACGCGTATTTCAATAAGTAACCGGAACGAAATCCTTAATCGAGTGTTAAGTGTATAGCATGAATCGGCGGGTCAATGAGAAGTCCGCCATTTCGTGACGCTGCCGTTGGCGAGATGGCCATCGATGTCTCGCGAATTGTGCGAGCGCCGTTCTATTCTCGACGAATAACGTGATAAATGAGCCGTTTATTTTGAAAGTGGCGTAAGTCACTTTGTTTTTAAGCCGATATATTTAAGGGCCCGGGTCGCCGCACACTATGACGACCCACACATAGAAGAAAACCATATACGTATATTAGTTTTAGAGGTTTCTATCAACCAAAACTGACGCTTTAATATCGAAGTATGCAGTTCACAAGTGGAAAATTTAGATTCCGAAAAGACTAAACGACTGGACTTCGGTTGTAGAAATATCCGTTTTGCAGTTATTGCGGAGATATTTGCAATATTCGGCCAGAGTGGTGTCAATCTCACGAGCATGACGTCACAAGATGGCCGCCGCTAACAGTTTTTCGTAAATATCGAGAGATATAGAGCTCGAATCGAAAATTCACAACCGAAGTCCAGTAGATAAGGCACGTGCAAAGGCAATGGAGTGTATTTTCAGTTGATTTCTTAGTTAATTAAGACACAGGAGTAGTTGATAGACCGAAACACCAACTCGAGCTTCCGACATTTTTCACTACTAGCGTCACAGTTCTCTTCCAACCAACAAGCTACACCACAGCGAGCTCAACCGTCAGGTATATAACATGACCTTGACATAATCTTGACATAACCGTCTTTGTACGTGTCTTATCTACTGGGCTTCGGTTGTGAATTTTCGATTCGAGCTATATATCTCTCTCGATATTTACGAAAAACTGTTAGCGGCGGCCATCTTGTGACGTCATGCTCGTGAGATTGACACCACTCTGGCCGAATATTGCAAATATCTCCGCAATAACTGCAAAACGGATATTTCTACAACCGAAGCCCAGTCGTTTAGTCTCCGGAATCTAAATTTTCCACTTGTGAACTGCATACTTCGATATTAAAGCGTCAGTTTTGGTCGATAGAAACCTCTAAAACTAATATACGTATATGGTTTTCTTCTATGTGTGGGTCGTCATAGTGTGCGGCGACCCGGGCCCTTAGGGGTTTGCGTTTTAACACGTTTAAATATATGGATGCCAACTTTCGAGAAGATTTACTTGTATTTGTTATCTCAGGATACTGATATTTTTCTCAGTATAAATAATTTCGTATAAACATACAAAAAATCACCACTTTTCATTACGGTAAAGCGACTTGTGCCACTATCAAAAGAAACGGCTCGAATATCGAGACGTTAGAGAGACGCGCGAAGGAAAAATATTCGTACACGTTATACGCTCTGTAAAAAGTATCTCCCAATGTACAGATTTACTATTTCCGAGCACTGCGCTAAACGTGACCAGGTTTCCGTTGCATAAGTGAATGCTGATCACTGCAAAAGCAACAGAAAGCCGTGCATCGGCTGCCGGACCAGAAATCTAAGAACAGTTCCGTTCAAGGAGGTAGTTAATCTTAATAAGTGGCTCTCTGAAAGTAGAGACCATAAATTTTCGGGAAAAGATAGATGAGTATCTCGGAAACTCGTAGGCGGCCTTATCGCGGCTGCTTCATGAAGATGCAATGATGCATTAATGCAACGACACGCTTTGCATCAGCGATCATTTCCCCGCAATTCTACCGAACGAGGCGTTGGGCGTTCCCGATCACGGTGGCTGTCGGAGACGGAGACGGACCAACAACGCTTCCACCTTGAAGTGGCCAACGTTGCTCGTCCAAACGGGAAACCCGGCCAACAATTATTTAATGTCCTATCCTCGCAGCGCCGCCGTGAACTTCGGAACGCTCGTAGCCAAGCGTCGTATTGTATGCTCAAAGAACGATCCCCCGATTAGCATAACTCGACTTCAACCTGAAAATTAGGCTATCCTTAAAGCCGACAATTTCATATTTATGCCGGTTAATTTATTTATGTATTCGGCCGCGTTCGCCGCGATCAGCCATTTAATAAGGTTTTGCGTTACGCGATGACACCGCGGCGCTCGGACGAGATGCTCCACGAACTGTGAAATACTTACTGCAGGCATTAACTTAATATTCAATCGTTCGTTTTACAGCGTTCGCACCTAATCATCGTTCGATTCGTTCGGAGCGTAATTAAAATAGGATACACAGTTCGAAGCGCGTCTTGGAAAGCTGAAGCGACGAAGATTTCATTCGTAATCTGCTAGACACGGGCGGTAGTCGTTTCTTCAAAAGCGAAAGAAAAATTTGATTTTCCTGTTGTCATAATCTCCGAACGGAAGTAAACGATGACGTACAGGGAACAAAAATATTGACTCGCTCTATCGGAAAAATTATTAACGAGAAAAGGAAACTCTCCGTGGAACTCGCGACAGTTTGGACACAGTGCAGGATAATTGTGGGAAAAGCAACGCGCGGCGACGTGAAAGTCGAGTTTCCACCCTGCGAGATAAGCCCAGAAGGATCGCCGTCCGACTTTCTTCGAGCAAGTTGCAACAGGTTTAGTACGAACAATGTTTCGCAGAAAAGTTCGTGATCCTTTGCTTTCGCGATCGTCAACGGTTTAATCGGACACGACCGTAATTTTTCTTTTCCGGCCGGTGGAAAGCAGCATGAACTTTCTGCAACATCTTAGAAAGTCAAATCAGTTCCACGGCACGGCTCGCCGGGTTTGCCGAACAATCAATAAACATCAATTTTTCCCATTACCGTGTCCCGATGGAAATTAATTGAAATTTAGTGGCCATTGTTTTACAAGCTCCTTATATAACCGGAAAGCTCGCCGATTGCGCGGGACGGACTAATAAGAGAAGAGTCTGTCTGGCAAAGCGCGATAAACCCGTCGTAAATAGCGGTAGGAAAAGGATAATCGTGTTTTGACTGCACGAGGATCTTCCGTGAAATCGTAAAATACCGGAGGAACGTCTGATTTCATAACGTCGAACGAGACCGCGCGATCGTGGAGCAGCCCGTAACCGGCGCGGGGGACGCTTTTGTGGCCTGTTCGACTCGTGTACCAACGAGTCACAGCGAGACCACCTAGGTCACCAGCCTAGACTTTAACACGGACGTATGTATGTTGCGCCGAAGGGACCCTAAAGATCGTGATTTCACTGTTTCGTGTATGAAACGTTAAACTTACCGTCGCGCGCCGCACGCCGCACACCGGTGAGCTGTCTTTCGTTGGCAACGCTACAGTTTCGCGGTCTGCCGCGACGCGACACGGTGGTCCAACGGTACAGCGCTTTGACCTATGAACTCTCGTGTAAGACATTGTTGTTAGAAGCTACAGGAACCACACTGCCTTCCGAGTGTCACTCGACGAACCGTTCGCTCGTCCAGTCATAATTGACGGAATCCACTCGAGAGTCGACAGATTCATTATTTTTTACTGTTCAGTGTAAATAAAGCTCTAGCATAAGACACCGGATAAATAATGGACGATGTTATCAATTTCCCAAGTGATACACTTTTTAACCAGTTAGCTGTGTTTGACGAGTATACTCGTCACGGAGAAGTGGCAATATTTTGTGTCGCGACGAGTATACTCGTCGTGCGTAAAAAGTAGTAACCATTGGCTGTCTAAATTATAATTTTAGTGAAAACAAAACATATTCTCAAATTTCAAGATTTTTAGAATATTTCGAGACCAATGCTACGCGAAGGTGTTTACATTGTTAAATAAAATAAGATTAGAAAAGAATCACGGTATTGGTGTTCGACGTGCAAACTGCCATTATACAGGATGTCCCAAAATTATGGTACTTCCGGGAAATGGTGGGTTCCTGAGGTCATTTGAAGTAACTTCTTCCTCGGCGCAAATGCAATCCGCCGTTTTGTTTACGAGTTATTAACGAAAAACAGTGACCAATGAGAGGCGAGCGATCAGTTGGCGCGAGACGGCTGAGCCAATAAACGAGACTGGGCTTCGTCCGCTCCTTGGCTTGGTCACCTTACTTCAGTCGAGCTGGCCTCACATTGGTCAGTGTTTTTCATTATTAACTCGTAAACAAAGCCGCGGATTGCATTTTCGCTAAGGAAAAAGATACTTCAAATAACCTCAGGAACCCCTCATTCCCCGGAAGTACCATAATTTTGGGACATCCTATAACCGTTTCTTGCTTTACTGAATATTACTCTACAGCAGCAATTTAAATTTTTAACATTTATAAATATTTGATTTTTCCTACGTTTTTCGTCTATTATGTATATAGTATGTGTTAATGCTAAGTGAATAAGTAAAACATTAGTAATCAAATTGTTATTTTTATAAAATAAAACCGTCTTTTTGATCCAATATTTTAATAGCAACACTTATTCTGTGTTTGACAATTATACTCGTTATCGCTTGATTCTCGCGACACATACAGGGTGTCCCAAAAATGTCTCGCAATCCGGAAATGACGGGTTCCTCGGATCATTTGAAGCAACTTTTTCCTTTTCAAAAATTTTCTCCGGGGCACCGTTAACGAGTTATTAACGAAAAACAGTGACCAATAAGAATCGAGTACGGCTGACGCGAGGCGGCCCAGCCAACCAGCGCACGAAGCCCAGTTCCGCTCATTGGCTCGGTCGCCTCGCGCCAGCTGAGCTGCGATTCGACCGCCTCGACCGCTGGCGCCGTTGGCTCGGCCGGCTTGCGCCAGCTGAGCTGGGGATTCGACCGCCTTGACCGCTGGCGCCGTTGGCTCGGTCGCCTCGCGCCAGCTGAGCTCGCCTCTCATTGGTCACAGTTTTTCGTTAACAACTCGTTAATAGTGCCTCGGAGAAAATTTTTGTAAAGGAAAAAGTTGCTTCAAACGACCTAAGGAACCCGCCACTTTCGGATTGTGAGACATTTTTGGGACACTCTGTATAGGTGCGCGCCTTTAAAAGGAGGCGCCACAGCTAACTGGTTAAGAACGATAAGAACAGAGGATAAATTTAGGAACATTTTTTATTATTAATTAATCGTGTACTCGGTTGCTGTCGATCTTTCGTTTTCACAACGAAGTCGGGAAGGTAAGCGTCCAGAAACTTCTGCACCCCACTGTATATCCTGACTTACGCCCACTTCGGGTAATCTGGTTGATGATCATGTTCTTATTCGAATGAATACGTGAGTCATCCTATGTCCTTCATCCAAGAATTCAAACATACTGCTCCTCGTACTCTGTTTATCATAATTTTATACCGGCATAAACGTAAAACGAGCATAAGCTGATGTACGAGCTTGAACGTTGTTATTAATCCAATCCGATTCTCATTCGAAATATTTGCAATAACTGGCAGCTGTCTGGTAATGTTATGGCATAGTTTTACATAGTTTTTTTTTATTGAAAAAGTAGCTACTTCATAATTCGTATTTTTGACTTATTCGCGTATAATTGCTGAATTTAGCAGGAGAATAGTTAACTTTCCTGCTAATTTGTTGATACATCTGCACAGAGGTATTCACGTCCCCACAAGAAATCTTTAGAAAATCCGAGGATATTTGCATAAACAGTTCGATCTATCGATTACAGAAATGCGAATCTACGTTTTTATAAAGTATTAAAGAGAAAATTAAACCTAATTGGTATTCGAAGTGCTGAGACGCGAATCTTTGAACCAAGAAGATACGATTATTCGAGCCTTGTGACTCGCTTTTACAGTCACCGATTGTCAACAACTATAAAAACAGGGCACGCAATGCTCGAGTAATCGTATCTCTTCTTCCCAAACTGTCCATTTTTGTGTACAATCTGAACGTCAATTAAGGAGAATTCACTGCATTTCAAAACCTGAACCTTCCAAGCGCGGCTCAACAATTCGCTTTCCTCGCGCAACCGAATTTAAAAAAAATGCAGAGCTGCCGCCAGAAGATCAAGAAGGCTCTCCCAAAGAATTAGTTCACATGCGAGACCACCGAAGTTAAACCGCCGCGTACCGAGTGCATAACGTAAAGCTTGAAACCGCAGTAACTCAAAATGCAACGTAAACGACGGCGGCACGTTAAGCCGTGCCGCCGCAAGTATAACTTACAAGACCGTAGAAGGTGGACACGGTTGCGAGTAATAGCAACCCATTCATAAATCTCGGCCGAAAAAGTGGTGGGTATCGGGTGCAGGGTTACCTGCGGGTGCAGTGGGGTGGAGGGTGGGTAACTCGCGGTGAAAAATCGCACGAGACCGTGCCGCGGTCGCGTCATCGTTGAATAAAGGGAGGACGGGCAGGAAGCGTGGTGCCACGAGGGGGAGGACGAAGAAAAAGTGCGGTTGCGTTACAAACAAAGGCGCTGCCGGTTTGTTTGTTTGTTTGTTTGCGCATGCACGGCCGAGAGAGGACTGACGGTCGCCGACGGACGCGAACGGGAACAGGTCGTGGAAGCGAAACGTCGTGTCGGCGGAAGAAGGACGAGGAGGAGCGAACAAACGGAAGCAACGAACAACGGGTGGCCGGTTTTAACGAGACCGAGGGAAACTTTTCTGGATTTCTTGCGGGCCGCAACTGCAGCTGCCCCGCGATCGCGATCGTTGGAATTCACTCGGGAAGGTGCGTGAACGTGTCACGCCGCGCCGGACAGGATAATAAGTATTTTGTTGGAATTTATGATGCAGTGTGCGCTCGACGAGCTTTGAGCTGCCGGGAGAGAGAGGCCCGCATTGTGTCGCCGCTCGTACATTGTAAGTTTTTAAGAGCTGCATAATTACCGTCGAATATAGTGATTATCGAAAATATTCGGGCCTTGTCGTGTTACGACAGCAGATGGCCCGAACGAACTTTTGCACCTGCTCTAATCGATTCGCGGGATTATTTAGGTGCCCGTACAATCCTCGTGGAAAAGATCAACCTGTTACTAGCCTCCTCTTAAGCATTCCTGTCGGTCAATTCGAAGTAATTAACTCCTTGCGAGACACGATATCGTGTCAGGCTCGTTGCGAACATTTGGAACGTGATCTTTATTGTCTAATCCGACAATTAGTACAGATGTTGCTCGGGTCTCTTGAATCGAATTAAAATTCTACTCTTCTGTTATTCGATATTTCAACATTAAAGTAAAGTGTTGGCGTTCGATGAATATAAATGGGACGATCTGTCTCGTCTAGGAATTTATCGGCGGCGAACAAGTGCTAATCAACGTAGCGTTGATCAACGTGCGAAAGAAATCGTAGCGGTTAAGCAGCGGTGCAATTGTTTCTCATGAAATTCCATTTAAACGACCCAAACGTCTCGTCGTTCGAATAATTGCAAACGCTGTCGTATATTTATAAAAATTCGGCCTACCGACTCGGCCGATAGAGCGTGCTTTATGAAAACAGCTTCGAGCCTCCGAACAGAAGCGATTACAAATACCACGAAGTTCATAAAAAAGGTTAATGGTTTCAATTGAAATTGCATGTTGAAACAATGCTGTGCGCCTCGTGGGAACGAGTAAATTGCTTCTTAAATTCAGATGAGAAAAGCGGCATGAAGCGCGGCGTGCACGATCCGATTTCCGTGGGAAAGCCGGCCTTTGTTTGCTCATCCATTTTCTGAAAATGGAAGAACATTAACATGCGGGCGGATCTAAAGCGTGATATACGCGAAGGATTCGTGGGAAGAAATTTCGTTTGACGTGTCCAGTTATATTTCTTTTCCCATGTTTCGCCTTTCGCCGATCCTTTTAACTTGAACGTGCCTGGCCTTCTCGCTTCTCCGCATTGTTTCGTTTCCTGGGTTCATCAAAACTGCATTGTGCGAGGCCGCAGTCTGCGACATGTTTGCGGACGAGCTGTCGCCTCGATTGCTCGAGACGGGAGTAATAATAGAAGTGATATCAGTGGTTCAGATCAGCTGTTGCACGCTGAAGAGATCACATTATATGGAGTTAGGAACGAATATAGCAAATTACGGGAACATTCCCAAGCTCGCGAGAATATTTTTTACATAGAATACAGTGACGATTGTTCTTTCAAAAGTGGCGTGAAACCAGCTGTAGGATATAGTTTACACTTTGAAAATAGTCAGACAAAAAAATGTGCATCCAAGAATTATTTGTCTATTAAATGTAAACAAATATTATATTTAACTATATAACTATATAACTATATAACTATATAACTATATAACTATATAACTATATAACTATATAACTATATAACTATATAACTATATAACTATATAACTATATAACTATATAACTATATAACTATATAACTATATAACTATATAACTATATAACTATATAACTATATAACTATATAACTATATAACTATATAACTATATAACTATATAACTATATAACTATATAACTATATAACTATATATCTATATAACTATATAACTATATAACTATATAACTATATAAATTTAACTATATAACTACATAAATTTAGCTATATATCTATATAAATTTAACTATACAACAGTATAAATTTAATTAATTCCATATAAAGACTACCATCATCGCGTGTCTTTGTTAAACTACAACAATACATAAAATTATTCTAAACAGATAAACATTTTTTTAATATCATACTATAAGTTCTGACGTCAGTTTCGTTCTTGATGTCTCATCATTTACTCGCGTTCACATTTGTTAAAAGAAGATTGCGGTGTAATAAGATTGAATGATCGTTCTCACATTTTCTGCGTTCAGCGGGACAAAAGGATTTTCGAAAAGAATTCGTGCCGCTCGTTTCGTATTAAAAGGACTGATGCCCGCTGAAAGATAATAAGACAGGTGACTCGTATGCTATACTTTGTATAATATAACAGATTGAACAAAAAGATGTCGACGCTCCCTCGGAAGAGAGCGGCGTACACACATCGTCTAGGTATGTATAGGGAGTACTTAATCTTCTTGTGGTACGCAATTATTCTAATGAAGGGACCAGACGCGACTGACATACGAAGAAGAATCTTTGGTCATAGGGAAGCCAGGGGTGGCTACAGACCCCCGTTGTTTTTCAATGCGGCGTTCTCCGCTTGTTACGGACTATCCCGTGGATGATTTGTAACAGAACTGATCTACATATAATTTTGCCCCGTAGGATTCAACCGTTTCATTGGAAAATTGGATTCATGAAATATTCGAACTAAAACGACCGACACTGCGGCTTGAATAATCGTCGCGTCAAATAAATAGATGCGATCTAGACGATAGATTAATTTTACTGCGACAAAGTCGCTACCTTCGTTCAGCGGAGCCACAAGCAACTTCGACTTCTCCGCTATCAAATTATTCTCGGCAAGAAGAACAACAACAATTCACTTTCGTGTTCATTAATTGGTAACCCGTTGCGTTACGGTGCTTTATCAAATTGTTATTCAATGAAATTAGTGTTCGATACGAAATTCGGTACACACCTATAGCGTATCGATTTCTCAGGGATGTATAATACAACCACGCTGAAGCTAAGTTCGAGTAGCATCGTCGGATAAAAAGCTCATCGAACGTTTGAAAGTTGATCATAGAAGGCTGGATTACACATCGCTCGGAAGAAAAACACTCGGAACGATGAACAGAGACTTTTAAAGCGAATATAATGTTACTTCATCATCGGCTGAGATCGGTCAAAGGACTACGTCAGATTTCGCTCCAGAACCATGTGTGGCTACTTCATCTCCATCTCTTTTTAGGCTTAGGCATCTTCTTTTGCATTACGCAACACGCTTGTGCCAAGAAACATGGAGACTCGCTCTCTTTCGAGATCATTTCGTACATCAAGAATGATTTTATCGATGTTCCTCGACGACCATAACTTTCGACACATTCTAAAAAGATAACTACAGTAATGTCTCTCTAATTGACGCTCAGATCGTCCACAAAATTGGACAATTTTGGAAAAGGAGGTACGATTGTTCGAGCCTTGTGGCTCGTTTTTTATGGTTATCGATTGTCAACAACTATAAAAACCAGTTGCAAGGCTCGAATAATCGTATCTCCACTTCCAAATTGTCCATTTTTGTGCACAATCTGAGCGTCAGTAAGGGAGACATTACTGTATATCGAAATCACCGTACTAAAACGCACAATTCACAAACACCCTAAGTTTCGTCGAACGTATCAACGTCTTCATTCCGTCCGCAAACGTGCGCATTTTTAAGCTACGATATTAACACTATTCCATCCGGTGGCACCATGCTGGTGCCATGCAAAAACTATCTGTTGTATGCCGGTGGTACCACTTTGGTGCTATTTAAAAAAAACTGAAATAACATTTGAACTATATTTCTTGGGTGTTAAAAAGGCAGCAAACTAACTATAGCATTGTGCTTATTTAACTAAGAATTAAGTACGAAAATTCTTCGATGACATATCTTAACCCTTTGCACTCGAATGGCGACTCTGAGGCGCCACTAAAAATTGGTGTACTATTTTTCAAAATTATTCTAAGAGCATCGGACTTGTTTCTACTTGAAAAGAAACTATTAAAATTGCATTGTACTTGTCAACAGGATCAATTTCATGTGCATAAGTCACAATAAATTATATAAAATAGAACTATACAGTAGATCAGAAATCATGTTTTGGATTTCGAATTCGAATAGCTTCGACCGCAAAGGGTTAATTTTAGGAATTCGAATTTTTTTTTTAAATCTAAAATTTCCAAGCTATTATGCCGGCGTCAAACAAAAGAATCATATCTAAGATCTGCGGACGGCGCAGTGTTAAAATACTGTTCAACGAGCACAGGTTCTACGAGCGAAGTAATTATGTTGTGCAATTGATTTGCATAGAAGAACGAGATTGCAATAGCAATCTTCTTGAAGCGCAGGCCACTTCGTGGCCTAATTTCCATAAAACAGGCGCACGCGTGTGTTTTCAACGGGCGGCATCGTTTCCGTTTCGATTAGTTTACACGGCCCGAGTCGCATTGTTTCTCAGCGTCGTTTCGTTTCCGCGATAATTGCAGCAACAAGGCTCTACTTAGCTCGGGCCATCGGACCCTTTAAGCTAACCCTGCTCCGCTGCCCGTGCTTCTCCGTGTCAGTGATCTCTCTTTGTCCTTGGCGCACCGAGTGTGGGAATTTTACGGATGATTCAGAACCATGAACGATATCAAAAGCGACCAAGTGCAAGTGCGTCGCAGAAGCTGACTGCTGTTTCCATACAATTTAATATGACGCGGACCGACGGACGTGCTACACATGGCAATTCTATTCCAGAGCGACACATTTCCATTCGGTCGAGTGCGTTTTTCGGAACGTTTCGAAGCATTTCTAAATCAATATTTCTACTGGGAACGCTACTTCATCCCTGCGATCAAGGATAATTCCGATTTTCGATTTAATACCGAGTTTTCTTTTCTGTAAAATAATCGACGAAGATCAGATTTAAAGTGCAACTCCGCGAATTCCTTGGTTAGCGACGATGATGAAAACAGTCTCAGAGAAAGTATTATTCTAGAATTAGTAGTATTATCAGTAGAAAGCATTCTTACTTTCATCATGATAGGAGCATGCATACGTATGCATCTTTTATAATGCATACGAATGCATATATTATAATTTGTACAGCTTTATCTGACAGAGAGTTATCCCGATTAAATAAACAAACAAGTATCCTGTGATTCGTGTTATTGCCATCGAGGAGGACGCGAATCGGTTGCAACCGAACGATATAAAAGAACTTAACGTCGAACATAGTTGCGTCCAATGAATTTGAACCGAGGAAGCGGGGCGGAGGGGGACGCTGGAGGAATCCACGTCGCGAAGAGAGGCGTTCGCTTTTGAAATGATGTGTTTGATCCGTCGCTCGAAGCCCGTCTACCGAATCAACAGAGCGTATTGTCGGGCAGTTCGTTTAATCCCGGCCGTCACAAGAAATAGCCCATAATTAACTTAGTCGCAACGAGGTGTGAGTCAGAAGTGACGGCGGGAGAATCAGTCGGACGCGTTCCACAAGTTTATGTAACCCGCGCGCCTTTATGTAGCAGACAAGCCTTTCAGGCAGCGTTTAAACGAGCCAACCGTGAAACCTTTTTACCGTGGCTCGCCCATGAGAGACGGTATCGCCGAAAAAAGGTCCGCAACATGTTCGCGCGGAGAAAACCACTGACACTCGTCCGCCGATTTCATACCGAGTAGCACTTAATTACACGCCGCGCCACGATCCCGGATTTCAGCATGGGATACACGGACCACGCTAATGATAAGATATGTACAAATGTTGCGGTTGCTTCGACGCGGCCGGCCATACTTGTTACTTGCTTCACGGTGACATTCGGCTCGCTTCGTTTTCTTTTCGCATTACGACGCGCCGAGCCTACTGTGGCCCGACCAATCGCTATGACTTTCCTTTGTTTCGGGGCATAATTAACTTTGCATTCATCGAATCAGACATATTTTACCCTTAGCGCTCCACGCGTTTTTCGAATACTACCTCCCAGCAACTCCGGCACATTTTTGGAGCAAAGCGCCTGAGATAAAGGAAGTCTTATTTTCAGCGGAAAAGATTACACGTTCTTTTGTGAATGCATTTGATTTTATTTATTTTATGTTGCTAAGTATAAAAATGGGTAGAAAATGTTTTAATCGTAATGGTATCTACTCAACATTGTGCGAGGTCTGTGCATCGACATCGTGAATTGTGACCGAAATTTCCAAGCAGCAAATGCATCCTCATCGAAATGGGTAAATTTACTATTAATGATATTCTTCACAATTCTTAAATAAATATATCCCTCATGTTCTTTGACGCGATTTGTTATAAAATTAGCATTGCGAATCGTCTGTTGAATTCTGTTCAGATACGGAATTATTGAAACAAAAATATCTTTTGCGTGAGTTTGCCGGAATTTTTTTATTGTTAATCTTCACTGGAATCGGCTCGATTAATAAGTAAATTAAATTACAAATTAGTAAATATTCTTCAGACGTTTTAAAATAAAGTTGATCAGCGTTTTTCTGAAAAATATCACTACCAGCAACTCCGGCACATTTTTGGAGCAAAACGCCTGAGATAAGTCATATTTTGAGCGCAAAAGATTACACGTCCTTGTGAATGCATTTGATTTGATTTATTTTAGAAATATACATTTTCCTATTGTAAATAGAAGATCAATTTTAAATTTTGTAATTCACCATGGTGTGATATCTTTGGTAACAATCTCCCATGCGCATTCTGGGTTTACTTGGACAAGTGTCGCAGTACTCACTTTGCCAAATAGAGTTACCAGATATTTCTTTCAAGTTTAGAACATTTTCTGCGTAATTGTTGGTTTCCATTATAATTTCATTTACCAATTCGTCCGTGAAAAATAATTTAAAATATTGTATCGGCTGTCCAATGTTTGTAGGAACTTTTGGTCCAATGACCTGTGGCAATACGCTAAAAGGTATTCTATCCGGAATATGTAATTCTTCCGTAACATCACGCCATTCATCCAAGTCTTGTAACGAATCTTCGCTTTCACTTTCAATAATTCTCATTCTTCGTCTCTTTGGTAGTATAATTTCGCTACTACTACTCGAAGTGTCAGAATCATAACCAACATTGTCTTCCACGATGTCTTTTAACTCTTCAAGATCAAATACGTCTTCGGTATCGCTCGGCTCTAAACTCTCATCGTAATATTTATTTTTCTCCATTTTGCTAACCATAGAAAAGGTCAAAAAATGGTTCAATCGTAATGGTACAGACTTAGCACGTTTTAACTACAGATAACAATTGCTAACGCCGACGATAACGTATGCTATAAACATTTGGCTTCGCAGCGGAGCCTTCTGATTTACGGAACAAATGACGGATGTCTCCATAGCGAAGCCAACGGAGCGCTAAGGGTTAAGTGTTGAAAAATGAAAGGATGCAAAAATGCGACGTGCCCTATTCGATAAATATAAAGTTAATGATGCCGAATATCATCAGATTTCGAAAGTTTCCAAATGTCATCCCAGATTTCGAAAGTTTCCGAAAGTCATTCAAGATTTTCTAGCATGTTCCAATAATTGACGGTATTTCATCGCCTGACGCCGTCATGCTGATGCCACACGACATGACACGGAGGTTTGGATCGCGCGATGCCTCTCAACGCCGAAGGTTACAGCGAGCCTTCAGAACGCAGCTACAAAGAAGAATTTTCGTAGTACTATTCCCTTCGTTAAGTCGCGCGTGTTAATCGTTGATTAGCTCGCCCGTTTGCTCCGAATCGATTGCATCATTTGAACGCTATTCAAGCTCATAGTATCTTCTATTATAATGGATGAGTACCGTCTGTGCGCCTAAAATGTACTCTGCAGCCTTGACCGCGCGACTGATATAGCAGGCTTCGTGAAACAAATTGAAATGTATAAAACTCGATATCCTTGATTACCCTTCTCCTTCGAGATAGGGTCGATTCCGACCACCCACGTGCACCTTTCTTTATGTCCCGATTAATTTACGGCTTTAGATATCCTCCTCAGCCGCTATACGATTCTCAGAATTTCACTGTGTCACGTCAACTTGGCTCCGCTCTGACAATTTCTATGAATCTGGAGATTATTCATTTCGTTTCGATAGTTGCACTCTATACTACACAAATGTGCTATCAAATTGTGGGAAATTATTGGAAAAATACGATAACTATTTAGTACATGAACGGCGGACGCTTTTGACAATTGTACGTTTGGTGATGTTGCATTGGCAAGTATTTCTACAAATGTATCTTCGAAAGTGTTTAATGTAAACACTGTATTAGTTTATTGCTTCTAATGCAAAAGTTTCTGGAATGCATTAGCAGGAACTGTAGTAGTTGAATGACAATTTTGATACCCCGAATCGAAATACAGTAAATTCTCCTCAGAATTCCAAATTTCGGGTTGCTGTGAATTTCCCTATGCTAGTTTTGCGCCTTTGTGATTTATTGCTACGTCGACGTTAAGGTTAGGCGCAGTCAAGGCAACACAACATTTTTTTCTTTCGGCGTGAGTCAGATAAGTAAATCCGCGGAGACTGTTGATGGTCAAGTTCTCCGTCAAATCGAGGCATATGGCCTCCGAATTGCCTTCGAATCGTGACATATCGCCTCCGAATTTCCGTCGAGCATAGGCCCGAATAGCATAACTCCACTGATATTTTCTTTCGAACGACATACATACCTTCATTAACGTTGCGTTTAATATTTTTCTAATGCTCTTTTTGTTATAATTACAATTTTTCTAATGAAATCAAACAAGCTACCTGCTACGTATAATGAATAAATATGGTCTAAAGCATGTCGTGTTTGGTCTCATTTTAATTGGCAGAATCTGACGGATCTATTAAACAAAAATTTCATTTATAAAAGATTAGAAATAAAAAAGATAAGGCATCGTTTTTGTTCTAGCATTACTTTGTATTCATATTAATGTACACCGATATGCTTTCTCTCACGAAGTGTCGACATCTATAAAAAAAAGTCGCGAGGCTCGAAGAATCGTGTCCGAGTGCCCGCCGATTGCCGTTTTCAATTCCGAGCTCCGGGCCTTCTAGGGAGAATTTACTGTAGTCCTAGAAACTGGATTGATGGTATGCACGAGGTAACCTGCAACTTGTAGCAATATTAACACGTTCCGTGCCGAGCTTTTTTCACTCGAATCTTCACACTTTGATATTTTACTAAAACTTGATGTATTACGTGCAATTATTAATTCTCGTACACATAACAACGTAACAAAAACTTATCAACGCCCATTCTTGCGGTGGAAATTGATTCTTCGGTTCTAAATTTCTTGTAAACAATTTGTTCAGTTCACTAAGTAAACATGCAAGCGTGTACCATCGATGGTACACGTGGCACGGAACGTGTTAAAAAGCTTCAATTTACGACTCTGTACGGTAGTAACAAGACATTTGTGTACAAGAGACCGAAACGTTATAATTTTTGCACGATTTCATCGCGTGCTCGCGTCGGATATTTACTTTACCGAAATGTCCCAGTGCGCGCAGAATAATATGTTGCGAAGCGAAGTGGCGAGAGGAAGACCGAGCCGAGCGATTCCTCGAACGGCACGGCGGTGGAACGCGTTCAGCAATTAGTCTAACAGCGGGCAGAACGAGACAGCGATTTCGATCCGAGAGCGACAAAACTCGTTTCCCTTCGGAGGCTCCGGCAGCTTATCAGTTTTCCGTAGGCAGTGCGGCACGTCCGCCTGTCGCTTTGTGTGGCTCTTTACGCCGCAGAGAGACCACAAACGCGCGGTGTCAGTGTCCCATTGCGTGAGATAATGCATTGGGTTGCCAGCGTATGTCTACGCACAATGGCCTCGACAGCTTTTGTGACTTTGTACGGTCCCACCATTTGGCCTCCTTCGACCGATACAAACGCTGCATAATAATATCATACAGCCACGACCGGCCGGTGAATCACGGTGGTTCAACGGTGACAAACGGAAACCGAATGTATTCGGATATTGAGTCATTAGCTGCTTGATCGATGAATACTCGCCCTTCGATCCGCGACAATGCCGTGTCGTCAAATGGACGGCACACGCGTTCTTTTGTTTTACAGTTTCGTCCCGTTTTTTAAAGCGCGAGCAACTCTCGAATAGCATTGTATACTTCGGTCGTGCTATTTTGGAAACCTTCTTTTTGGCAATTTGAAGATGTTACGTCATTAACCCGAGAAAGATAACCTACGTCGCAGAGGCGCCTGCGAAGACTGTTGATTTTTGTTAATTCTTCATAGAGGTCTAGTGATTTAAGTTTAAAATTACTTAAAATATAAAAAAATATAATATAAATGCATTTTATTTTTACAATAATGCCAAACCTTTAAAATGACTAGTTTAACTTAAATAAATATCCATTGTTAGTATAAAATTGACGCCTTAGAAAAGCATGCGCCTCTGAAGCGTATGGTTATCTTTTACGTACGTTGTCATATGGTTATCTTTCTAGGGTTAAAATGTTTAGGGTTAAATGAGTAAAATAGGAATGTCATGCTAACGATTGTTCGGATTTCATTGCTAACCTTGATCGAATCGAACGAAGAAACTGCCTTGAGATCGGCACGTAAACACGGTGACAAAAATGAGGTGACACATCGTTAAAAGGATCGACGGACAATGATCTAGAAATTCGAAGAAAAATCGTGGCAAGCAATTTTTCTCTTTCACGAAGCTCCGCAGTCTATCGATTATGTACTTCCATTATGATTACGCGCGGATGTTATCTCGGGCAGCTGCAAGCCGACAAGCAATTATCGATTTCACGAGGGAAAAATTTGCATGCGGGACCTTTAATTATAACGCTTGTAAATATCATCGCGCTTCACAGCTCGGTTCTCGGCGAACTGCGTTCCTGGAATACCGGCACCGATCGTCGTCAGATCGTCTGACGCTGCCGGATTATAAATCACTCGGCCGTTTCGAGGGCCGAATTAAACACGCTGGAATGCTATAATTCGATTCTATGGATTTAAGGAGGGGCCCCCGGCTGACCAAGCTCCTCTCAAAACACCGTGTCCGTATCCATATTAATCCCGTGAAGTATCCCGGCCGCTGCCCGACCGTCGCACTAATTAACATAAGCTTTTATTCATTGACAAATTCGAGAAGGCGCGGTGAACTCTTCCGTGGATAATCCGCGTGTATTATACCGCGACGGGCGCAGACACGCTCGAAGTGTTAATAATTACGGCGAACACTGTGTTTTTTTGATAGCGTCGAAGAATTTCTCAGAAACTAGTTCTGCTGTCGCGAACAAATTAGTGGGATCAAAGCCGCTTTGTGTTAACCGACCATTTAAAAACCTTCCGAATCAAAGCGTAGAGTGCGGAGCGTCTTGTTTCTTTTTTTCTTACAGCGCTTTTATTATTTCGCCGACAGCCGAGACAGCAAGCCGATCGAAATCTGTGTTGCTCTCGCATCGTTGAACAACGATTGAGCGATTATTGTTCGTTTCATTAAAAGAATGTCTGCGAGGTTGGAAGAAACGCGGATTTAACGGAAACGTTTTTTTTTTACGATAGGATGGATTGGATCGCGATCTCCTCCCCCCTCCCTCCCCGCTTCGGATGAAGTACACGTTAATTAGAACCTATTAATATTTCGCGGTAATATTTAGTTAACCGTTTGAGTCCCAGCGATTATTCGGAAAACACTGTCTAAAAATGCCGAACAGCGTGATAGCGCTTGTCTTAATTGATTGCGAAGAGAACCAAGCGGCACGATAGCGCTCGTCGTGATTGACAAACAAAACAAAAAGCAAAAAGAAAAGAAAAAAGCAGCTATGGGATGTACGTGCGTCACTTAAAGTTTGATCACGACACAAGATCTAAACAGCGCGATCACGCTGCTTGGGACTCAAACGGTTAAATAATATCCAGTTGAAAGATTTTCAACACAATGCACTAGTCTAAAAATGCCGAACAGCGTGATAGCGCTTGTCTTAATTGATTGCGAAGAGAACCAAGCGGCACGATAGCGCTCGTCGTGATTGACAAACAAAACAAAAAGCAAAAAAAAAGAAAAAAAGCAGCTATGAGATGTACGTGCGTCACTTAAAGTTTGATCGCGACACAAGATTTAAACAGCGCGATCACGCTGCTTGGGACTCAAACGGTTAAATAATATCCAGTTGAAAGATGTTCAACACAATGCACTAGTCTTTTCTCATTTCGTTGAAAGCCTCGACTCTCGGCATCAAGTAATTGTTACGACGTCTTCAGCAGCGAAATTATGGAGGCCACCGAAATGGCTCCTGGTCATCAGTCCGACGATCCGGTAGCGGTTTGGGTCGTTATCCGCAAGACAATGATAACATCGTCACCGGCATCGAGGAAGAAAACTGCAGACATCGAACTCATTAACCGGCATCCGACTTTCATTTATTCGGCTCGTTGACAATCCGGTTGGTGTATTATGCCGCTGTTTTCGAAAGTGGATCCCGTGAGCGCAGGTGGTACCGGAGCCTCTCTACCTGTCGTACGTGCGCATCCCGAAAGCAATTACGGCCGAATGAGTAAATTTCGAGTGCGATCGTATCTCACTCGCCGCTTAGCGTCCACCGGTGTCTCCTTCTTCTTTTTTCTCCCTCGCGGGTGCGCCTCCGCCGTTGCGTTGCGTTCCGCGTCCGTTTCACCTCCGCCGCGTCCTGTTGTCTTGCGATTCCTTCAACATCTCTCTTTCTCTCCCTCTCTCTCTCTCTCTCTCTCTCTCTCTCGCCGATTTGCTCTGCTCTCTCTCTCTCTTTCTCGCTCTTTTGCTCTTTCGCTCTTGCTTCGTTTGCTCCTTCTCGAGGGAATTCAGGTTTGGGCGGTCGTAGGAAGTATTGCGACTGGGTGGTCCTTCCAGTGGCTGCATTGAGACGTCAGCACCGAAGTAGCCTGGCCGAAACCCTTCATCCTGGTGTGCGTGATCCCCGAATCCACGCCGACCTGGTATCCCGCTCAAAGAAGCACCGGCCATTTTACGTATAAACGCCGAAGATCCTGTTCATGGAAGAACATTATTTCCACTGGTTCGTGAGCCGCTTCGGGGTTGCCGGCTGTGCTGCTCTTGTTCACTCCCTTGCGTAATTGCTCTGCCGCGATCACCGCGCGAAACAGCCCCTCCGAATTATCCTTCTGCCTCGTTCTCGGACTATAGCATTCTTCTTGGGAACTGCGACCGGATTCGCGGAGGCTCGCGATCCTTCGCGCTCGTTCATCCCTCATTTTCCCAGATTCGTTTGTCCGTCGGCAATCGACGACGTACCTTCGGCAAGCAGAAGAACAAAATTCGATTTGCGAACGCTGACATTGCAAAGTGACGAGCAGCGCACGATTTGTCAAATTCGAAATGCGCGAGACGTGCCGCGCGATGCGGCGATGAATGCGAAAAAGTAAAGCGCGAGGAAGAATAGAAATTAGAATCACGTCGGTTATAAGGAAATGCGACGGAGAAAGTAGCCTTTCTGCGTGAATTTCAAGCCCATAGTCGAGCACAGGAGTGTGATATTATCGGCGAGCACGAATCAAATCGATGGCCTCCGCGCGGAGAACATTGAGTAACGTAGCCTCGAATTGCGTGTCCGATCAATGTAGAACATTTCCTATTCCCACGACGAGTTGTTCGAATCAGAAAAAGTGGAACTTCGGTGTTTCGCTTGTGCCGGCGAAGGAAACGGCAAGAAGTAATAGGCGGCGCAAATGACAGGAAATTCTCGTCATTCTTTACCTACGACCTGAATTCCACGACTCGCAAGCAATTTCTTTGTTTTATCACTCTTCGAAGGTTGCAGAGAAATGACATACAAACAATCACGACGTTCCAATTATCAATCTATCGATAAAGAACTGGTAGTACGAGACATTTAAGCATTTGACGGCCGGAAAGCCAATATAATGGCTCGAGTCATGGCAGTATGTTTCTGAAAGAAATATACCTCGCATATGTACAATAGTTTCCCTCGGAAATGCCAAATCTTTGGTTGCTGTGAATTTCTCTGTGCTAGTCCTACGCCAATGTAATTTATTGCTACGTCGATGCTCTAAGATCAAGCGTGTGATGCGGCACGCGACGCGAATTCCCGGAAGACAACGCAAAAAGGTCTGTTTTGGGTGTGAGTTAAGTAAGAAAATCAGCGAAGCTACAAGGTGCGTGGCAAATCTATGATCTATTTATTGTACTAGGCACGTAGCCGTCGAATCGTGGCATGTGGTCTCGGAATTGCTGACGAATAGTGGCATGTGGCCTGCGAATTGCCTTCGAATCGTGTCATATGGCCTCCGAATTGTCTTCGAATCGTGTCATATGGCCTCCGAATTGCCTTCGAATAGCGGCATGTGGCCTCCGAATTGTCTTCGAATCGTGGCATATAGCTTCCAAATTGCCTTCGAATAACGGCATGTGGTCTCCGAATTGTCTTCGAATAGCGGCATGTGGCCTCTGAATTGTCTTGGAATCGTGGCAAAAAATTCGAAATAAAAAAGTTCAATCATCGTTTTTATTCTAGCATTACTGTGTATTCATATCAATGTCGACTGCCCTGAGTTTCTATAAAAACAAGCTGCATGTCTCTAAGAATCGTGTCCGAGTGTCTGGCGATTACTATTTTCAATTCCGAACTCCGGGCCTTCTAGAGAGAATTTACTCTCAACTTTCAGAATAAAAATACCGTATACACAATGAATGCCAGCCCTCTACAGCTTAAAATCCTTTAACGTCAGCATGGTTAGAAAACACAGCTGGGAGATACATCGACGACAACATCAGTCGTCAACGAATGTATCAGATTCGCAGACGTCGAAGCAGCTTGTTAACGAATCTAAAAGTCGTCGAATCTGAAATTCTTACTGGAAGCGTCAACGCCCCGTAGATCGATAAGTGCCGAATAAGATCGAATATGTTAACTAGAACCGATCTACATGTATGCTAAGCGAAATGTATAAGGCTCGAGCGATTGCCAGGGATCTCGATCTTGATCGGCTCCGACAGTTCGAACGGCCCGGTCGCGCCGTACAGTCTCGACGCGACGGAACACGGCCCGAATCCGTCGACATCTTTCTCTTTGCTTAGCGGCGTGATGCTCAGGTGTGGTAAACTCCCGTGAATCTATTTGCAAGTGAGAACGAACAACGTGTCCGTGTGAACAAAGAACCGTCGCCATTCTGCTCGCGATACCTCTTTGAACATTCTTCTCGACGAGTCGGACATGCGACGAGGATTGCAAATGAAATCGAGAGTGACTCTTGCATTACGCATCGACCGCCGCGTAAAAAGAATTTCATATTTTCAGCACACGCGTCTGTTTCGTAGAGTTTCGTTCAACGGAATGTTAGGAACCGGCAGACATTTTTGTACGAATTAATCGAGGAAGCAACGGAAACAGTAATTGTATCGTACAAAATCCGCGCGTATTGCTATGACTTTGGGCTAACGTTACTACATTATAAATGCTGAAATATTCGCGATTTCTTAGTCAAGAATACATTGTGTTACGAAGTACTAAAAAATCTTAAAAGATAATTTAATTAATCCGTGAAAATATATATGAAATATTGGTATATTAGTGGGAGAATTTCGAAATATTATAAATTAATTATAATATAATTATAATTAATTAATTACACCTTCGCCATAATATAATTATAATATAATTACGCCATAATGTAATTATAATATAATTAATTACACCTTCTGAAACGCAATAACTATTTGAAAACTGAACCGAATGACCTGAATTTTTTTTTAGATGATAGATGAACTAGTCTACTAGACGATGACAGAAATGCTTTTCTTAATTTCGCTATTACTTGAAATGACAGAAAAGTGAAAAAAACTCTCGATTTTTTAACTTTTTCATCAGAGCCTATAACGAAAATTTAAAAAATGCCTTTCGTAGATCTTGGTATCTTGTATGCATGTTGAAAATTTTATCGAAGTCGTTTCACGTTGTTATGGCGTAGAACAAATTAAAGATCGGAAAAATCGCAGATTTATCACGATTTTAACCAAAAACCGTAATAAAATCTGCAGTTTTTAAAATCCTGCAGCTCGACTCTGGGTTAACCGATGTCGATCAAATTTTCAGCACGCATATAAGTTACCGAGATCAACAAAAGGCATTCTTTAAATTTTCGTTATAAGTTCAGATGAAAAAGTTAAAAAACGAGTAACAGAAAAATTAAAAGGAAAAGCTTTTTAGCCATCGTCTAGTGGACTAATTCCTTTATCATCTACAAAAAAATGCAAGTCATTTAGTTCAGTTTTGGAAAAGTTATTGAGCTTTAAAAGAACACTTTTGTGGATCACTTGAAATAAAACTGATATTTCACATCGACATGGATCGAGTAGATGAAGAAGAAGGCAGGGAAAGAAAAGGACGAAGGAAAAGTACGGGTCAGCGAGCACCTAAATTGCTTTATTTCGCACATAAACATCAGCACTAGCGCGGAGAACCGGTCTAATGAACGCCACCGTACGATTCCGCGTAACGGGCAGAGATATCCGATTGTTATTCCCGGTGAAAGACAAAACAGGGACGAGAGGTAACGCGAGTATCACGCGGCAACATACTCGTTGCTTCTGCTGCTCCTGCTTGCGAACCGCCTCGGGGCATTTTCGACGTCGTAACACACGAACGAAGCAACGCGGCCGACTCGTGGGAAGATAGAATTAGGTTAATCTTACGGACGGCTGTGTTTCGGCGGATAAGGGAACTGTCGCGATCAGGCTACCCTCTGCATTTGTCAAAGTCTACCGGATACCGAGCGAGCCGGACCGCTTGAAAAATGAGCGAACGCGTTTGGAGGAAGACGCATGAAACGCGACCCCGTAACCAATGCTAAATACTTCGCCGACACTGAATTATGCAAACGATTCGCGAGCAACGCGATGCGATGCCGGCGTGACGCCGAGCCGTGCCGCGCCATTGCATGCGGGAATTGCTACTGGAAACTTGGAAATTGGGTTATCTACAAATGCGTTGAGAAGGGCCAAAGCCGACAGAGTCACAAATGTGACAAATGTGCAAAATTAATCTGTTAACGAACATTCTTAATAACGATGGCTTATAATTTCTCCCTAATTCGCGCTCAGATTCCGCACAAATATGGACAATTTTGGAAGAGGAGAGACGATTATTCGAGCCTCGCAGCTCGTTTTTATAGTTGTTGACAATCGGTAATTATAAAAACGAGGCGCAAGGCTCGAATAATCGTCATCTCCATCCCAAATTGTTCATTTTTGTCCGCAATCTCAGCGTAAATTAGGGAGAAATTACTCTAATCGTTTCGATAAGAAGTAAGTTTTAACTGGACAAACTGCTTTACTATGGCAAAAAAACTCTTAGCTTTCGAGAATACTATTTTTCGAATAAATAACAAAATGATATTGAATCGTCGGCTTTGTACAATAGCGGGATTTTCATAAAATAATTGAAATAATTAACTATTACTTTATTTCACGTTTATCGTAATTACGAGTGCATAAAATGTGCTGAATTGCAAGGCAGCGAGTACAGTGAAGGAAGGATAATAGAACATAGAAAGTTTCTTCAAATTAATAATTTTAAAAAATTCGTGATAATGATGTTTGAAAAGATTATTGTCAGAAGTGCACAAAATTCGCAGTCTAATTACGAGGGAGAAGGAAGAGCCAATTTTATAGTTACCGATTGTCAACGTCTTGAAAGACGAGACGCAAGGCTCGAATAATCGTATCTCCTCTTCCCAAATTGTCCATTTTTGTGCGCAATCTGAGCGTAAATTAGGGAGAAATTGCTGTAATCATTTCGATGAGAAGCAAATTTTGACTGGACAAACTACTTTACTATGGCAAAAGAAACTCTTAGCTTTCGAGGATAAAATCTTTCGCATAAATAACAAAATGATATTGAATCGTCGGCTTTGTACAATAGCGGGATTTTCAAAAAATAATTGAAATAATCAACTTTTACTTTATTTCGCGTTTATCGTAATTACGAGTGCATAAAATGTGCTGAATTGCAAGGCAGCGAGTACAGTGAACGAAGACAATAGAACATATAAAGTTTCTTCAAATTAATAATTTTAAAAAATTCGTGATAATGATGTTTGAAAAGATTATTGTCAGAAGTGCACAAAATTCGCAGTCTAATTGCGAGAGAGAAGGAAGAGCCAACGGCGCAGATCGAAAAGGAACGATCGGGATTGCGAGCGAGGCAAGGTTCACGGTGTGGCATCCACATTTCGTTTACCTGAACGTGCACAGGGTATACGTGTGCCTGCAGCGGTGCATGCATCGATTCCGCAATGTATAGATCAGCCTATTATACCGTGCCGTTACAGTCGCCTTTAACGTGCAAACACGAGACGAGGAGCTCGTGACATTGCACTGTCTATGATAATACGACACGTGAACTCTATAATCTGGTTTACCAATGGCGGTATCGTGTTTGCATGCGTGCAATACGGCTCCCCCGATGGATCTAACCGTGTCAGGGATCTAGAATTTTTATGGGAATGCATGCGATTCGGTTCCAGCACCCAGACGCCCCAATTGAATTGCTAATCAATTAGAATCACTTTTTTCCCAGTTTATTCGCTCGTGCGACAGGAATGTTCGGAATAATTCGACGCGGCATCGCGGAATGCGATTATGAAATTGTCGGAACCATAAGTATCTAACATGCCTCGTATCTCGCCTTCTAGTACGCGACATGCTTTTATTAATACATTCTCATGTTTTAGGACTCTTTAACTGAGCTAATGATCACAATTTTCGGCCATAAGGCGGTGACTATTCTAATTGGAGAACGCGTGTCACCCGTGCGTCTAACCACGGTAGTAAAATTAGCGCGTCTAGCACACAGGGTTAAATTAGAATTTGAAAGATGTTTTGTATTTCACCGCGTAATTTTCCTGTAATAATAATCTAGACGCGGATGCGAGCAGCGGCTTGTCCACGAATAACCGTTCAACTATATTCCGATGACTGTTCAAACATTCGCCATTTATCTGGAAGCAGCGAAATTGATAAACAAACTTGCAATTAATGCGGACAATTTTCATTTTACAGAAGAACCCGCAGTCTATACATAATGAAATCAACGTGTTAAACAACGCCAACGAGAAATACGAATTTTTAAGAAATACGTGTTCTTCCCGATCGCGTATCCTAAAACCTTCGTGATACCGCGGACCACACACGCACAGCGCAACAATTTTCAACGCACGCGCACCCCCCAGTATAATGACACACCATCCGCAAACATAGTAGCCCTAACGCGGCGTGACAACCTCTGACATGCTATGATTTTAATAATAATAGGCATTTTAGGGATACGGTGATTAATATAGCGAACGCCGATTCCTCCATTCGTTCGCGTTCTTTATCTTCAGCATCCGGAATGTTGTGGGAACATCTCTGCACCTTTCAATTTCTCAGTCCATTTCGAATTTCATTTTCGATTGAGATTCAATTTCATAGTCGAATGAATAAACGAAGCTCCACGAAACTGTTAATTTATCGAAACGATTCGAGGTAGAAATTCATTTTTATACTTTCCTGTGACAGTTGACTCGAAAAATGTCTGTCTCTCGCATAATGATCCACGCGGCGTAATACGAGTGTAAACAAGTTTTTCGTACGTTCGATAGACTTATCCCTTAGCGCTCTGGTGTCCAAAGCCAAATGTTTTTAGCATACGTTATCGTCGACGTTAGCAATTGTTATCTGTAGTTAAAACGTGCCAAGTCTGTACCATTACGATTAAACCATTTTTTTGACCTTTTCTATGGTTAGCAACATGGAGAAAAATAAATATTACGATGAGAATTTAGAGCCGAGTGATACCGAAGATGTATTTGATTTTGAAGAGTTAAAAGACATTGTGGAAGACAATGTTGGGTATGATTCTGACACTTCGAGTAGTAGTAGCGAAATTATACTACCAAAGAGACGAAGAATGAGAATTATTGAAAGCGAAAGCGAAGATTCGTTACAAGACTTAGACGAATGGCGTGATGTTACGGAAGAATTACATATTCCGGATAGATTACCTTTTAGTGTATTGTCACAGGTCATTGGACCACAAGTTCCTACGAACATTGAACAGCCGTACAATATTTTAAATTATTTTTCGCGGACGAATTGGTAAATGAAATTATAAAGGAAACCAACGATTACGCAGAAAATGTTCTAAACTTGAAAGAAATATCTAGTAACTCCATTTCGCAAAGTGAATACTGTGACACTTGTCCAAACAAACCCAGAATGCACATGGGAGATTGTTATCAAAGATGTCACACCATGGTGAATTGCAAAATTTAAAATGTATCTTTTATTTACAATAGGAAAAAGTATATTTATAAAATAAATAAAATCAAATGCATTCACAAGGACGTGTAATCTTTTCCGCTCAAAATATGACTTATCTCAGGCGTTTTGCTCCAAAAATGTGCCGGAGTTGCTGGTAGTGATATTTTTCAGAAAAACGCTGATCAACTTTATTTTAAAACGTCCGAAGAATATTTACTAATTTTTAATTTAATTTAATTATTAATCGAGCCGATTCCAGTGAAGATTAACAATAAAAAAATTCCGGCAAACTCACGCAAAAGATATTTTTGTTTCAATAATTCCGTATCCGAACAGAATTCAACAGACGATTCGCAATGCTAATTTTATAACAAATCGCGTCAAAGAACATGAGGGATATATTTATTTAAGAATTGTGAAGAATATCATTAATAGTAAATTTACCCATTTCGATGAGGATGCATTTGCTGCTTGGAAATTTCGGTCACAATTCACGATGTCGATGCACTGACCTCGCACAATGTTGAGTAGATACCATTACGATTAAAACATATTCTGCCCATTTTTATACTTAGCAACGTAAAATGAATAAAATCAAACGCTTTCACAAGGACGTGTAATCTTTGCGCTCAAAATATGACTTCATTTATCTCAGGCGCTTTGCTCCAAAAATGTGTCGGAGTTGCTGATAGGTAGTACTCGAGAAACGCGTGGAGCACTAAGGGTTATAAATTCTCAGAAATCGTGCGTGAATATTATGTCAACATAAGCCACAAATTGTTCGGAGGTGGAGCAGGTGAATCGATGAAATTTGTAATCGGACGTGCGTCGTGCGTCAAACTTTCGTACGACGGTACCCAATCGTCGACACACCTTGAAATGAATTTCTACGGAGACGAGGCGATATACTACGCCGAGAAACAGGATCGTTTCCCGACGCTGGACCGAGCCGGGAATTAATTGGACGTGGTTTTAACTTTACTACTGTCGCTATTATACGCCCTTACGTCGACTGAAAGAGCCGTGAACCGAGCTGCTCGTACAAGATAGTTAACGATTAATACGATCGCTCGTATTTACCGGCGCGGCGCGGCGCGTGTTTCACACGCCGACTGGCTAGACGACGCTAATTACGCTATCAAGTAACGCGAGGGAGTCGCGCACCGGTCGCAATAATTGCGTCTAACCAGCCGCCACAATTGCTCCGAATTCGCCCATTTTCCGTCGCTTTCTTTCACAGCTGCGCGCGCGCGCCTTTTTTTGTTCGCTCGTCTGCGTCAACTTTTGCGGCGGTCATAAACGTTAACGCGGTATCCTCCGCACTTGTTGGCTCCATTGAATGATCAAAAAAGTTGTTACGTTTATTGCTGCGTGCCGGTATACGACACAATAAGACGCTCGATGGCCATTTGCCGCAATACGTGCGACGGGGTTGTTGAAGGTTTCCGAAAGAAGAATATAGCAGGGGATGCGAATTTTATATGCCATTGTTTCTTGCACTTGAACACAATGGAGGAGTAAAACCTAAGATCAGATCTAATAATAGTCTTGCAATGCAACCTCATATTTTACATAGTGTTTTCTTTCGACCTTGTTGTATAAATGCACGTGTGCCGAGGGACCTCGTACTTTGACAGTCATATCTTGCCAGCAATTTTCTCTACTAATTACTATATATTCAAGACGACTCGTGCGGTACACTCGAATTCTAATTACGCTTAAATTTTGTATGCGCGAGGATCGTTGTTTAATTGGCTTAAGGGATCGAGCGAGAAAATTAATATCAATTAATATCTATTTTACGTAATGTTTCGATTAAACCGGCGATAACGGATGACCTAACTAATGGACGACCTTCTCTAATTTCGTGTTTGGTAAATCCAATTTCCCGTTGACAATTAAACATGAAGTGCAGTCTGCTCTTCCTGGCATGTATCATTTTTCAAGGATGACGAACAATTGTTTTCAAAGCCGAGTTACATAAAGAGCGCTAAACTCATTGTCGGTCTACCTTGTTACGTAAATAGCAGAATTAAAACTAATCGTCGATGTGCATCGTGGATGTTGACGCAATAACGTTAAAACAAAGGATATTATGTTTCTCAATTAACTGGGAAAAAAAATTTGGTTAATCACTCCTCGGTCCGTTTGAATCATAGGTAGTCGTTGGTTCAAACGGTTCCTCCCTCTCTCAGAAGCTGTCTAAGATGAGTCACCCAGTATATACAGCGAACATTACGATGAATAGGTCGATATAATAATATAATATTACAGAAATGTTCCAATTAATGAACAGACACGGATGCGGCATGTCGACTAATATGGAGCCGGACTGCAGGCGGCGGTTGCAGTTTGCGCAATACAGGATGCACTAATATGGTTCCAGGGGCTCCGATAGAAAGCGAGATACATACGTTATGAGCCCGTCTCGGCCTCTTTGCATACGCGCCTCGTGTGCGGCTCCGGCAAAAATCACCGTTGATTCCTCGAGAAACCTCTTTCCGTGTTTCGTCGATCCGCCTCCGTTGTCTCGGTCCCCATTTCTTACTCCCATTTCAGCTATTTTACCGTAATTTTCCCGCAAATCATACGGTGATCGAAATCATGCATCTTCGATGCATCTCTGGTTCGATTTCATGCCGCATCTCCATGCTTTTCAAATTTCAATTTCAAATTTCCCTTCATTTCACGAACGTAACATATATATATTTTTTAATACGAATGTCAAAAATATTATTCGACAGACTTTTTGAACAATTTGAATTATACGTCTTTGAAAGCTTCTTTTAATGATTTTAGGTTTATTTTCAGATGAGAATAAATAAATAAAAGAGAGATGTTTCTTATATTTATCGTTCTATTTGTACATCTACAATTGTAAAGTTTAGTTGTTTTGGTGAGATTTTTTCTTTATATTGAACAAGTTAGCGTTGTTTAATAAGTAAAAGAATATAATGTGTTAAATATTAAATTTTCAGATCAGAGCAAATAAATAAAAGAGAGATGCTTCTTAGATTTATCGTTCTATTTGTACATCTACAATTGTAAAGTTTAGTTGTTTGGTCAGACTTTTCTTTTATATTGAACAAGTAGCGTTGTTTAATAAGTAAAAGAATATAATGTGTTAAATATTAAATTTTCAGATTAGAACAAATAAATAAAAGAGAGATGCTTCTTATATTTATTGTTCTATTTGTACATCTACAATTGTAAAGTTTAGTTGTTTAGGTCAGCCTTTTTTTATATTGAACAAGTAGCGTTGTTTAATGAGTAAAAGAATATAATGTGTTAAATATTAAATTTTCAGACATTTCTATCAAGTGGATAGAACGTTCACTGATCAAAAGTATCAAAAGTGCCATCTCTGACTCTCGACAGCTAACATCGTTGTTGTACGCGATATACATCTTCATCGTACCGAATCGTAGACGAACGTGTCAAAAAACACTTCCCTTTGAAAAATGTTTCTTTAACGTTATGCCTTCGAGCGGCCATTCTCAACATTCCCGACGAACGACAAAAAAAAATGTATGCACAGCGGATTATTGCTGAAGTGTTTTCTTAAAAAAGTTGCCTGACCTTTTCCCGAAGCTATAGGCGTTCGGAAGATGAAATCGGTCCGACATTTCGTGAAGTGTTATTTTTTTCCAAAGGCGATCGAACGATAAATACTGAACTTCGAGCGGTATTGCTTTCAACCGGCGAGTCACGATTTAAAATTCAATCTACAAAAAATATCGGGGAACGAGCAATCACGGTGGTCATTTTAGGATCGGGTAATCTGTACTACAGCCGGGCACCGTGTTATTGTTCTCTTGCATCTCGAGATTAGATCGGAATATTGAAACACGTCGTTAGAAGGATATTCCCCTTTCGAAATCTCCCTTCGAACGCGTGCTTTTAACATTTGTTTTAATAAATTAAATTACGCGTACATCCTCAGAAATTTTCGACTTTTCTGCACGTTTGCGTACACGAACTTTTGCAAGTTATAATTAATTCATCGAGAAAGTCGATCGCCAATCAATTGATTTCTGTGTCTCATAAACGAAATCGATGGCACTTTTTCTAAGAACTGTGATTTTCATTGTTCTCGTTTGACGCGACAGTTGCATTCGTATCGACTGAGTACAGTGATGTCTCCTTAATCGACACACAGATTCTGCAGAAAAATGGACAATTTGGGAAGAAGAGATACGATTATTCGAGCCTTGCAGCTCGTTTTTATAATTGTTGACAATTGGTAACTGTAAAAACGAGTTGCAAGGCTCGAATAATGGTATCTTCTCTTCCGAAATTGTCCATTTTTGCGGACAATCTGAGCGTCAGTTAGAGAGACATTACTGCACTGCGCTAAAATCCCCCAGCTTGGAAACAGAAATGGACAATTTGGGGAGAGGAGATACGATTATTCGAGCCTCGCGGCTCATTATTATAATTGTGGACAATTTATAACTATAAAAATAAATCGCAAGGCTCGAATAATCGTCTCTCCTCTTCCCAAATTGTCCATTTTTGCGGACAATCTGAGCGTCAGTTAGAGAGACATTACTGCACTGCGCTAAAATCCCCCAGCTTGGAAACAGAAATGGACAATTTGGGGAGAGGAAATACGATTATTCGAGTCTCGCGACACATTATTATAATTGTGGACAATTTATAACTATAAAAATAAATCGCAAGGCTCGAATAATCGTCTCTCCTCTTCCCAAATTGTCCATTTTTGCGGACAATCTGGGCGTCAGTTAGAGAGACATTACTGCACTGCGCTAAAATCCCCCAGCTTGGAAACAGAAATGGACAATTTGGGGAGAGGAAATACGATTATTCGAGTCTCGCGACACATTATTATAATTGTGGACAATTTATAACTATAAAAATAAATCGCAAGGCTCGAATAATCGTCTCTCCTCTTCCCAAATTGTCCATTTTTGCGGACAATCTGGGCGTCAGTTAGAGAGACATTACTGCACTGCGCTAAAATCCCCCAGCTTGGAAACAGAAATGGACAATTTGGGGAGAGGAGATACGATTATTCGAGCCTCGCGGCTCATTATTATAATTGTGGACAATTTATAACTATAAAAATAAATCGCAAGACTCGAATAATCGTCTCTCCTCTTCCCAAATTGTCCATTTTTGCGGACAATCTGAGCGTCAGTTAGAGGGACATTACTGCACTGCGCTAAAATCCCCCAGCTTGGAAACAGAAATGGACAATTTGGGGAGAGGAGATACGATTATTCGAGCCTCGCGGCTCATTATTATAATTATGGACAATTTATAACTATAAAAATAAATCGCAAGGCTCGAATAATCGTATCTCCTCTTCCCAAATTGTCCATTTTTGTCCACAATACGAGCGTCAGTTAGGGAGACATTAACTGTATCATCTTCGATTACTCCAGGAGGAATTTCTCGGTGCACGAAGTCTTCCTAAAACATACGAAATTCCTACTGTGTATTAAAATCGGCAAGCCTTCATCGTTTCACATACCTAACTGCTACATAACTTCCGATCAAGGATTCGTGTTCGGTTCGGAACGATTTCCATGGCTTGTCAAACGCATCGGAAAACTGGCACAAGTCAGACATCGCCCAAAGTGCTTATATGACCCGGTTACGCTTATCTGCCGACAAAAGCGTTTGCCACAAAGTGGCCGTCCATTTAATAGGCCGCGTATTTGTTAACACAGGCGACGACGCATTTACCGCGGCTTTTCTTCATCGTCTCGGAGACGTTCGCCTGTTCGCATCTTCAAAGCCTTGGCGCCTTGGTAACCAACAGAAATATCATAGTCCTCGACAAAGCGGTGTCCCTGGAGGAAATAAGCGGCTCGCCCAGCAACATTACGCGTCGAAAACCAAATTTAACCCTCCCGGTGGACGGATGACGAGCTTCAAAGTGGAAAATCCGGCTCGGACCGTGAAAAGATCGTCCCCAAAAATAGGAGTTCCCACTCGTAAATCTGCGTATGGAGCGGCCCGATTGCTCTACCCTCCCTCCCTCGCGGCGCTGGCAAAACTGGAAGACAAAAGGAGGCTGACAATATGTGAGCCGGGGCTCCGGCGACGGCGGCGGCGGCGGCGGCAGCGGCGGCAACGACGACGACGGCGACAGAACTGTCGTGCGACGAAGTGAATCGAGTCAACGGCCCGAAACAGCGGAAAGGGGCGGAAACGGCGGGCCGCGCATAAATAAGCGCTCGGAAACCACAATGCATTTGCGGAGAGACGTTGCGTGTGGGCAGAGCTCGTGCTACGGTACGAGTCTCTCGACCTCAAAATCAATGTGAAACAATTTGACTGACGACCTCTCCTGTGACACGTCGTAAATCATAGCTGCATCGAAGCAGACGCTCGCCTCGCGTATTCCTCTATGTCCTCTGTCGCGCTAGAAAGTAGGGAATAACGCGAACCCCGCGTTCCCTCCTCTCGGATGGAGACCTTTTGTTGGTTTTCCGTCGCGAGTGTTGACAGATTGGACAGTCGTCGGCGACGTGACATATGGAAATGGCGAAATTCTTACAATTAGACGGAGAAGAAATGTTAAATCGACGGGGAATGCGCAAGATTCGATGTTCGGATGTTCGCCGGTAACGAAGTACGGTGAATACTCCCTAATCGACCCTCAGCTTGGAAACGGAAATGGACAATTTGGGGAGAAGAGGTGCGATTATTCGAGCCTCGCGGCTCGTTTTTATAGTTGTTGACAATCGGTAATTATAAAAACGAGGCGCAAGGCTCGAATAATCGTATCATCTCCATCCCAAATTGTCCATTTTTGTGCGCAATCTGAGCGTAAATTAGGGAGAAATTACTGTAACCATTTCGATAAGAAGTAAATTTTGACAGGACAAACTGCTTTACTATGGCAAAGAAGCTCTTAGCTTTCGAGAATACTATTTTTCGAATAAATAACAAAATGATATTGAATCGTCGGCTTTGTACAATAGCGGGATTTTCATAAAATAATTGAAATAATCAACTTTTACTTTATTTCGCGTTTATCGTAATTACGAGTGCATAAAATGTGCTGAATTGCAAGGCAGCGAGTACAGTGAAGGAAGGATAATAGAACATAGAAAGTTTCTTCGAATTAATAATTTTAAAAAATTCGTGATAATGATGTTTGAAAAGATTATTGTCAGAAGTGCACAAAATTCGCAGTCTAATTACGAGGGAGAAGGAAGAGCCAATTTTATAGTTACCGATCGTCAACGTCTTAAAAGACGAGACGCAAGGCTCGAGTAATCGTTTCACCTCTTCCCAAATCGTCCATTTTTGTGCGCAATCTGAGCGTAAATTAGGGAGAAATTACTGTAATCATTTCGATAAGAAGTAAATTTTGATTGGACAAACTGCTTTACTATGGCAAAAAAAACTCTTAGCTTTCGAGGATAAAATCTTTCGCATAAATAACAAAATGATATCGAATCGTCGACTTTGTACAAATCCGACACAACGTCGGATTTTCATAAAATAATTGAAATAGTTAACTTTAACTTTATTTCACATTCATCATAAGTGTAAAAAATATGCATACAAGTGCATAAAATGTGCTAAATTGCAAGGTAGTGAGTATACAGTGAACGAAGGATAATAGAACATAGAAAGTTTCTACGAATTAATAATTTTTGAAAATTCAAGATAACGATGTTTGAAAAGATTGCTGTCAAAAGTTACCGATTGTCAATAAACTATAAAAACGAGCCGCCGTCCCCTTCCCAAATTCTCCATTTTTGTGCCCAAGCTGAGGATCAATTAGGGAGCATTTACTCTGCATCTCTTTCTTCTTGTAAGATTTTATTGCGCTAAGCAGACATAATTGGTAGAAAACGCGAGGAAAGATCCGAGATATTATTTCCAGAATCGCGATACCGACTTATGCGTCCCACGTTCTAGAATGTATCTTACATAAGATTCTTATGAAACCTGTTTCTTTATATTTCTCATCATGAATGAAAGTGCTTTCGCACACAAGAAGGAACGAACCGTCAGCGGGTCCAGAAGTCTGTTTACAGTAAGCCTTTTTTTAACGTCTTTTTAATCTCTTGCGATGAACGACACGATCGACTAGCATAAGTGCGGCACTGTCCACACACGGTTCACCATCTCGCTGCACCGTCGGCATCGACGAGGTGACCGCGCTCATGTCGCAATTGCAATAAAGGAAGAACACTCGCGTCGAGGTCATTTTCCCAGGGGTAAAAAAAAGAACGTGTGCGCGTCTGCTAGCATTTAACGCGTGACTGTATCGATGTCGTCGTGGATTTACGGAGTCGAAAGAGGCAGAACGCAATCGGGGTGCGAAGAGGTGCTTCTATCTCGTTGCGTTGGTGGTCAAGAGAGTGTTTATTTGCGGAACACTGTAGATTCCTCCGGGCGACGACAATGGCACTAGATTCTACATCGTGGGAGTTTGTGGCAACGGCGAACGCGGCAGATGCTCTCCTGCAGAATGTTGAAGAACGTCGGCGAGTGTACGAACACAGCGTGGGACTTTAACGCGGTTGCCAGCCGTTTGTTCTGTTCGGTATACAAAATAACAGATGGCCAACGTCAGAGAATACTGGCAAGTGCGGATAGCACTCGCGCACACTCCGCGGTCCTGGCGAGTGCATGTAGCAGTGGTGCACGTAACGGGATTTCAGTGAATGTAATTGACAGTCGTTTACGTTGCAAGACGCGATCGTGTACAGGTAGCAGACGTCTAGTCGGCGGACGTTGATAGTTGCAAGTAGCACTAGTCAACAGTGGAAGCAATCGTCACTGTCAAGAGAAGGCAGCGGCGCGGCGCGGGTCACAGTGTGCAGGCGAACAGGTAGCCAACTCGTTGTCAACGAATGAATTCTATGCAGTAGCGATGAGCGATCAGCGAGATGTAGGGTACAGAGATCGAATCAAATAATTTTTATCGAATCAAAACAACGCATCGCGCAATAAGTCTCCGGTCTAGCTAAGAAAAACAAATTTTTTTTTAGAAATTCGACTTTATTCCTCAACATGCTCTTCTTCAAGAGTGATACATTCATTCCATGTAACGTTTCGATGCCTTTTTTGTAGAACGATTTGTCTTTGTTCTCAAAATAGGCCTCCGTTTCGGCAATCGCTTCAGCATTTGAGCCAAATTTCTTTCCCCGGAGCATCTTTTTAATGTCTGCAAAAAGCCAGTAGTCGCTGGGGGACAGATCTGGAGAGTACAGTGGGGAAGCAATTCGAAGCGTAATTCGTTCAATTTAACCATCGCTTAACCGCGCTCCGAATCGTCGACACGTTGTTGTTTTTGTTCCGGTGCGAGCAAACGCGGCACCCACTTCGAAAGCAATTTACACATGCTCAAATTGTTGTGTAAAATTGTAAACACACTACCTTCTGATATCTTTAACACGTTCCGTGCCACGTGTACCATCGATGGTACACGCTTGCATGTTTACTTAGTGAACTGAACAAATTGTTTACAAGAAATTTAGAACCGAAGAATCAATTTCCACCGCAAGAATGGGCGTTGATAAGTTTTTGTTACGTTGTTATGTGTACGAGAATTAATAATTGCACGTAATACATCAAGTTTTAGTAAAATATCAAAGTGTGAAGATTCGAGTAAAAAAAGCTCGGCACGGAACGTGTTAAGGGGTCAGCTATCTCACGCAATTTCACTATACGGCCTTTCAAAACTATTTTGTGGACTTTTTTATGTTTTTCGGTACAACTGCCGATTTTGGGCGACCAGAGCGTTCAGCATCATCGGTGTTTGTACGACCGCGTTTAATTTTAGCATACCAGTCGATAATAGTTGATTTCCCTGGTGCAGAGTCTTCGTAACGCTTATTAAGCCATTGTTTGGCTTTAACAGCATTTTTCCCCATCAAAAAGCAATGTTTAATCAACACGAAATTCTTTTCGAACCATTGTTTTGAAAATTACAAAACTAGGGTCACTAAAACCACTGTAACCTGTAAACTAATCATCAAAATGTCACGAAATTTTGACGTGTATCGTTTGAAGAATGCTACTATCCAGAAAACATATAGGTTTGTCAACAGTGTTGCCATATATGTGTCAGACCGGGGTCTTATTGAGCGACGTGTTATTGTCCTATCTTCGGAAAGATCGGCAGCAACTTTGTAACCGATAAATGTTTTTAGATGAAAGCGCCATAAGATGCTGTCCAAAGCGAGCTACATTGTATAAAAAAAGAAATATTTCCTGGAGAAAGTTTTACAGTTTCCGTGGGAAAAAAATTCTCATAGGTCACGTTTTCGCTGTTCATAGTAGCAAGCGCTCGGACACTTTCATAAATCGTTTCAGAAACGTGATTCAACAGAATTGAGTAGTGCAAAAGATTAGCATCACAATATTATCGCGCTGTCCCGTTTCCAAACGATTCGAATGCTAATACCCGACAATTTCACAATATCACCGTAAATACCTTTGTCAGATAAAAAGGGAAAAAGAACGATAAACTGGAACGACAGCGGAATCGTCGAGATCAGCATTGAATACGCGTTGAGAGAAGGGCTTTCACGGTTGTTCGTCGCGCAGGTAGCGCTTCTTCGGGCCTCGGTCCTCGGTGGTTTCTTTCCCGATAGCTCTACATACGCATACAGCCGCATTAAATTGTAGGCGGCACGGAAGTGCTGATAAGACTGATATCGCGCATGAGGCGTCCATAAATGGCGTGTAAAAGTATGAATGGAACATTCTTCTTCCACCGATAAAACAACGAGAAAATGTTCCGTGCTCCTTTATGGTCTCGTTTCGAGTCGCGTAACCACGATTTCGAAGGCGTTACGAGCCGAGATTCGATTCCGATTAAACTCGCCAAGAAGTCAGTTTTGCCAGCGAAATTACATTTCAATGAGTGCCCATTACGAGCTACTTTCCTCGTATAATGTCCGATTCTATCGGATTTACAGTTCGCCGGTGGTTACCGATCGATATTAACTCCTTTTCATTTTGCAATCGGTGCTCGCGATCGCGATTTAGAAATCGAATATTTTTCCTGCTTTGGGGAATTGTTTTCTGCACAGATAACAATCTCCGAATGTAGTCACAGAATGTTCATCTGTGTTGTTTAGTACTTTTTCTACGCGAAGTGACCGTTCATTGTAAAAAATATAGTACATTTTGTGCGACGAAGATCTTCTTGATAAAATTCTAGAATTGAAGAGACTACAAGGGTGTCCCAAAAATGTCTCGCAATCCGGAAATGAGGAATTCCTGAAGTCATATGAAGTAACTTTTTCCTTAGCGAAAATGCAATCCGTGGCTTTGTTTACGAGTTATTAAGGAAAAAAAGTGACCAATGAGAGGCGAGCTCAGCTGCCGCGAGCCGGCCGAGCCAACGGCGCCAGCGGTCGAGCGGTCGAATCCCAGCTCAGCTGGCGCGAGGCGACCGAGCCAATGAGCGGAACTGGGCTTCGTGCGCTCGTAGATTGGGCCGCCAAGCGTCAGCCGTGCTCGCCTCTTATTGGTCACTGTTTTCCGTTAATAACTCGTAAACAAAGCCGCGGATTGCATTTTCATTAAGGAAAAAGTTACTTTAAATCACCTCAGGAACCCTCCATTTCCGGGTTACGAGACATTTTTGAGACACCTTGCAGTATAAGGGATGGAGTTGATTTCAAATCAATATCTTCTGTATGAAAATATTGTTTCCAATAAACAGGAGCCATGATTGAACGTTGAACAGGAACCAGGAAAAACATGTACAGTAATGTCTCCCTAGTTGACGCTCAGATCGTACACAAAAGTGGACAATTTGGGAAGAGGAGATACGATTATTCGAGCCTTGCAGCTCGTTTTTATAACTGTCGACAATTGGTAACTGTAAAAACGAGTTGCAAGGCACGAATAATGGTATTTTCTCTTCCGAAATTGTCCATTTTTCTGTACAATCTGAGCGTCAATTAGAGAGACATTACTCTACAATGTGCGAAACCCGTTAACCCATTGACTGCCATGCAAATTTAGCCTGGGTGCCACGGTTTTATTTGAAAGAAAAAAAAAACATGAAGTTTTACAAAATATAATAATATTAAGTTACTGATATAATATTGCAATGGCATTTACAGTATCTTTTTTATTGATATAATCAATATGTTCTCTACACTATATACATTTTTCTTTCATCCTTTCTAATAGTTCCTAACTCAAATAGTCATTTGTAGCCAATCTAAACTTGCAGCACCCACTAAGAGATATCTCGCAGCTGACAGTATTGGTACAGACGCTTATTACGAGATATCTCGTAGCTGGCAGTTTTGGTACAGACGCTTATTACGAGATATCTCGTAGTTGGCAGTCAATGGATTAAACGCGTAAATTATGAACCGCGACATATTAACGAATATGCTCATTTTTGCCGGCGTCAAAGTTCCCCGGCGAATGAAGCAGAAATTCAAAAAAAAAGGTGATCCATACGCGTAGATCACGTTCAGCCGCTTCAATTTCGAGTAAGTGTGGTCGAAGCGATGCTTCCAGATAGATCGTTTAATTAGCGAGGCAAGAGATGTAACGCGCGCGTTAAGCAGCAGTAGAAGTCCGCTGGTGTCGTTGAGACGGGATCGATATGAAATAAAGAAGCAGCGGCAACGGGTACTCGTATCGTTGTAAAAGTCGTTATATAAGATCGTTCGAGCATGAAACTTTGAACCAGTCTAGAGGCGCGCGCGCGCGCGAAGGAAACGCCGCGCCGCGGATTCTAACGATGACACTCGCTCGTTTCGTAACTCCGCTGTCCGCAGATCCGAGGTGTCAGATAAGCTTTCAAGACTGAAACTTTCGCTGTCCACTGGTCACGGCACGCGTAACGAGACGCGACAGAGTTAATTATTGTTTCAGTTATTGCTGGAACGGCGGACGCGCTCGGACTTGTCCCGGCGTGTTCTAAAACTGCGGAACGCGCGTACGATAAATCACTTAATGCGTCTACATTCGCGCGAAAACAAGAATGAAATCGCTGCAGGAAGCCGGCGGGCAGGCCGGCCGGCCGGCCGCGTCGCAAGATAAACCGTTTTTACGGTGCATTTGTTAATAACCGGGATATTTTAGTTGCGCGGAACGGACGACGGAATTTTTCCCCGACAGGGTTGAGCCGGCGCGAGGCCGAGGCCGAGGCAGAGGCAGAGGCATGTAGCTAGTTAACGCAACGCTGATTGCGATACGCGGCGCGCACGCAACGACGCGTTTCTCGCTTTACGTGCGCGCGACATAAACTCAATCTGACTCGGCTTCTTCCATCTGCGCGCGACTCGCTCGTGATCTTTTATGAAAGCATAATGCAGCGGATCCACCTCGGGATACTTCACAGTCATTACGAGCGATTCCGTTCCTTTTACCTGGGCTCTGTGTCCCGACGTCCCGCCACCGTGGGCCTTTCCCTCTCCGTCCTTTTCCCTTGATTATTCGCGGTTCGCACGGCGGAATCGTAAATCGCGAAACCGGCTTAACGAGCGGTGGACAACGAGTCGTGAAACGGCCAAGGCGAACCTCGAAGGCACGGGCAAACGCGCGCGCCGCGTTCGATCATCGATCGGTCGTACCGATTATAATTGCGCGAGACAAGGGCGAGATCCTTCGGGCACCTATTCACTTGCACTCGCCTACATTTCGGAGATCCTTTCCGACGAACGCCACAGAGTCCTTTCACTTTTCGATCGTCGTGGATAGCCGATCGACAGACATCGATCCTAACCGCCGATCAAATTTAGGCCGATTAACCAGTTAGCTGTGTTTGACGAGTATACTCGTCATGGAGAAGTGACAGTATTCTGTGTCATGACGAGTATACTCGTTAAACCAGCTAACTGGTGAATGGTCACTAGAAAGTAGTGACCAGTGGCTATTTAAATTGTAATTTTAGTGACAACTAAAACATATTCTCAAATTTCAAGACGTTTAGAATGTTTTCAGGCGAATCCTGTACGCAGATGTTTACATTGTTATAAAAATAAGATTAGAAAAGAATCACGATATTGGTGTTCGACGTGCAGAGTGCTAATATACATACAGGGTGTCCTGAAAATGTCTCGCAATCAGGAAATGGGAGGTTCCCGAGGTCATATGAAGCAACTTTTTCCTTTGCGAAAATTTTCTCCAAGGCTTCGTTTACGAGTTATTAACAAAAAACACTGACCAAATAAGAGGCGAACTCGGCTGGCGCGCGGCGGCCCAGCCAACGAGCGCACGGAGCCCAGTTCCGCTTATTGGCTCGGCCGCCTCGCGCCAGCTGAGCTGGGATTCGACCGCCTCGACCGCTGGCGCCGTTGGCTCGGCCGCCTCGCCCCAGCTGAGCTCGCCTCTCATTAGTTACTGTTTTTCGTTAATAACTCGTTAACGAAGCCGCAAATTGCATTTTCGCTAAGGAAAAAGTTGCTTCAGATGACCTCAGGAATCCCCTACTTTCGGATTGCGAGACATTTTTGGGACACCCTGTATATCGTTCCTTGGTTCCTTGCTTGCTTTTCTTTAACTTTTATAAGTATTTGATTTTTTCTGCGTTTTTCGTTTATTATGTATGTAGTATATGTTAATGTTAAGTGAATGAGTAAGTATTAATAATAAAATTGTTAATTTTATAAAATAAAACCGTCTTTTTGATCCAATATTTTAACAGCGACACTTGCTCTGTGTTCGACGAGTATACTCGTCATCGCTTAGTTCTCGCGACACATGAGCCGTTTATTTTGAAAGTGGCATAAGTCCCTTTTTTTTTAATGAAAAGATACCGTTCAATTGTAATTAGTGTTACCATTAACTCGATTCTTTTGAAAAAGTGACTTATGCCACTTTCAAAATAAACGGCTCACATATAGGAGCGCGTTCTGAAAAGAAGACACCACAGCTAACTGGTTGAATCTCCACGTTAACACTAAACTTACCAAGCAGTAATACTAACTGGCATGTACTGCTTCACAAAAGTGAGAAGGCCGAATTTATTTAGAATTTGTGAAGTTTTTATTATAAAACTTGCTCCAATAATATAACTTATTCAAGCGTTTTCCACGAAAGAGTCTCGGAACTTTTCAGAATTGCGAAATAAGAAAGCGGTCACTTTGACCGCGGTAGGTTTAGTGTTAAATTGTCTTTTTTCCACAGGTCAGATGTAACCGAAGTAACTCAGTTTCGATGAGAATTTCTGCATCGAGGCAAATATAAAAAAGATGTGAAAGCGGCAGCATGTTACAATCTTTAATAAACTGGACAACTGGACCGTTATAAATTCGAATCGATATTGTACAAATGTTTATAGACGCTTATACGATCATCGGGGATCGATTGGTCGGGGTGTGGTCGTTCGGGAAGTGAAAGTATCGTCGTGACAATAAAGACTGCACGTTATTATGCCTACCATCTTTTACGAAACCATTGTCGACAGAGGAAAGTCGCGTTGAAAAAATTCCCGTGGTCGTAAATTTCGTTTTTACCATATTTTGTTGGTGTTCGCCATTTTGATCTCGAACGGCAATAATGGAAACTTTCTTTATACTTCGATTGCATACAATTCGATCGCTGCACGCGTGATTTACGACTCATAGTTAATTAACGCTGCGAACATTTCTATTCTCTAAGGTACAAAGCTAAATCTTACCTAAAATCATGGACAGTTAATATTATTGAAAATATTAAAAAAAAATGTTTCTTCGGCGTGGTTGATCAATTTAAACAAATAATAGTCCAAATCCAAATTGGACTATGTGATAATGCATTTTAATAATATATTTTATGTTATATAATAAAAAAAAATGTATAAAAGAACATTGTTAAAACAGAGATACATATTTAAAATTCTGTGAACATTTCTTGACCTTCCCATAAGCATGCCAGGGTTGAACTGGTAGTACGGACTTGTTAAAGTGCTATTCGAATGAAAGCAATTCACGAATAATGATCACTGTTTGTAGCCATTTAGACGATCTAATTTCATTATGAACCGATAACAATAAATAAAACTTTCTCGAAAGGCTTTGCGTTATCGTTCGCGATTGCGATCTTCACTTTTATGTGCGGGAGCATCGCTTCGTGAAAATTTGTCAAGCGCACGCACTCTCTCCCGCGGACAGCTGGAGTCGCTAATTACATGCAAGATACGAAACATTTCACTGGTACCGGTCCATTAATATTGACTTCGACAGACACGAACACGGTGGTCCACGAGGGAGGATTTCTCGAGCCGTCATTAATCTCCGTATCAGGAACAGTACAACTTAAGAGACTTAGAAAGTAACCAAGTTTCTTCTACCAACACCGCACCTACGATCGCGAATTCTGATTAAAAAAAAATTTTGTTCTTGACCTTATCGTTGGATAACATGCAGTCGAAACTATAAATCATTTCAACTGCGTTAATTGAATTATTATTCGTATTTTATACGCTTGGAACGTAAGCACGCTGCGTTCAATACACTTTTCGCTCACTAAAATTACATTGTGAGACATGTCTCTGAATTTATAGTTAGAAATGAAAATATTAATTACTTTTATTTTTCACAGCTTAAAACATTTTAAAATTTATAACGAATGCTAATAAATTGTTGGTTTGTTTTTCTTGCAATTAGTGTTGGGTACTGTGCTAGTACTGTAACACTTGAATGAACGTTTTACAACCAGAATTGCACTTTTTAAAGTGTAGAGCCGGATTTATTGAAATCTTTTTGTAATTATTCTTTCAGGATGTTATAAAATTAAATACTATGAGAGATACTTGTAAGTGCATGTTCGCGCCATCTATGGTGGCCCGTGCCAAGTTATAATACAAAATCTGAAGATATCAACGCAGTTGAGACAAAAATAGCAACGACGTGGTATAGGAGTAGACTTTATACACAATGCATCAGCACGAACAAGGTATACCTCGTGAGAATCGAGTATTACGTATACCTAATTTGTATTACGGCACGTTTTATAATTGGAAGCTACAGATTCATACGGCGCGTTCAAAAGACTCTTCTAAAACAGACGAGAGATCATTAACAGAAGAAGTTGTTTTAACAATCCATCGATCGATTTATGGAATTAAAATTCTTTCGTTATTGCGAGAACTAGATAGCTTTCTTGCAAAATAAATGGTTATAAACATTAAATAATTAAAAACAATAAAAATTATCGATCTTCATCCAACACGACGATCACGGAGATCATCGTTCATCGAAGTCAGTAGGGGAGGTAACCGACGCTCTCGGCTACCTGAAGGATTACTGAATTCTCAGTTGTGTTGATTAAATTTATTTGGTAATTTATTCGTTCTCATTTAGAAAAATAATATCAAGTTATTTTTCGTCACACGACGTACAGCGAATAATCACATTCGGGTTTCGGATATTTGTGCGAAATACAGCTAGATTTGTCGAGCTCTTAAGTATAAATTATACTAACATTTGTTACTTGTCTCTATCGCAGATTTTCTAGGCATACTAGAGTACTGGAATATTTATGTTTCATATGAAAATGTATTACATATGCATGCACTATTGGTTGTGTAAAGCAACCAGCTACAAAAATTCTCTATTATATAAATTTATCAACAGAAGTATAAAGATCTTCAAAATTTGGACGGATGTTTTCTTAGACCAATATCAGTCTTCCGTTATGAAACGAAAATCCTAGATCTTCAGGATCTAGGACCAATTGTACATTAATGACACTTAAGTATGGTACTTATGTGTTAATATCAATAGTATTATATGTATTGAAATAAATAATAATAAGCAAGTTAGCATGGCAGATAATCGTGGTTATACTACTGTAAATAATGGTGTCGGTTTGGCTAACCTTTATAAAAATATATAAAATAAAATCTGATAAACTCATCTCTAACAACATTGTATCTTACTTTGGTGCCAATCAATGTACTTTATGTCTCGAAAGTACTTACACAAGTACTTAAGGCCATAGCAGCTCTATATTCGGAGACTGCAGCTTCTCGAATATTTTGTACATAGACAAAACAACCAACCAACAATATACCTACAAATAATATTGAAAGAAAATGAAAATATACTACTATAGGTGTGGTCTCAGCTTTTAGCGGATGTTACAGGTATTAATCTTAATTATACTTACATTATACGACATCCAAAGCCATAGACACATTGCTGCAAATGTTGCTTCGAGCTGGAAAAAATAAATACCAGCACATTAATTTACAAAATCCAGAAGTCCACTTCTAATGTATCTAAAAACTTACATAGATGTAGTATCCTCCCACGAGCCAAAGCCCAAAAACTAGTTGGAAGGTACACGCGATAAACCATAATATAAGCCAAGGCAACAACCAGCCTCGTATTCTCTCTCTTACTCCATGTACCATTAATATTGACGATATGATGAGAAGAACGAAATAAGCGATGAAGAAGCCTCCAACAACTTGCATAGCTAAAAGAATATACATAAAACACATATTATTATTATAGACATTTTTATATATGCATCGTAACTTACATCCTCTGACATCAGCCTCGAATAAAGGATTATATAGTTGTGACGAATCTCCTCCTTGTAACTGATAAGAGACTAATGTAATAAGGATTATACAGATTGCCTGAAAATGAAAAATTTATTGCACATCATTAAAACGTTGTAAATAAAAGATTGCAGCTGTAGAAAATTAATTTAACAATGAAGTACATACAATTGTGTAAAATGCAATTGCTTTGCATCCTGTCTTAACACTATTAGTCCAAACAAATGGTGACCAACAAGATTCCAAAACTGCCATTTTTAGTCTACTCAAAAACTGTCATATATTCTTTAGTCACTACAAAATACGAATTACCAAACTAATATTCAACACCCACTTGTTGTTAGTGTATTAAATGCTTGGGCGTCGACGCGTCGACGCGCAGCAGGTCTGCCAACTCTGAGGACGGCGAACTATAGTACTAACTGCTAACGGTTAAAATAAAACCGAGATCCGAAAGTTTGTGCGCGATTAACTTAATTTAAATTAAGTGTGACGTGTAAATTATAAATTAATTTACATTTAAATATATACACTGAGTGTTATTCGTGTTTCCACGCTATCATTTCTTCAATATTCAACGTGTCACAATGGATTAAGACGCAAACTACAATAAAAGAAGAAACTTGTCCAGAAATTGACTAACCAGAAAGGAGTAGAAGGCAAGTATGAAGCTGTACATATATACAATGATTAACAACAAACTAAATACAAAATAGATCAATAGCGAGTTGAATTTTGTATTACGTCCGTTCCTAACTTGAATCATTGAATATTCGCAATATTTTCGAAAAAATTACTGTTCTCAAGCTATAAAAATTATTACATACGCTTTTTATTTTATACATTTTGCACACTACTGTTAACCATGAATCTTTCGTTAAAATTATGATTTTACTTGGAATTATTTGGAAATTGAATAAGGAGAAGATAATTAAAGAAATAGGAATTATTTGAATATAAAAATGTATACGTTCCTGCACATTGTTCTTGCAAATTAATTGAACAAGTTCAGCAAGAGTTTCAAGTTTATGATTAGACGGCGATTATTTTCGCATAAAATAAATAACTCTTGCATCAATGGCAAGACCAAACAGTAACGTCTTTATTTAATCGTTTGAACAAAATTGAAGGTAATACTGAAAACGTTTAAATTTTCTAATAAATGCGCAAAGTTCTACTTACATAATGTTTAAATGTTGCCAGAAGGATTTCTAGAGAATATTACATACATTCCGTATTACGCAATGATGTTGATGTTAATAATGGATGACTAAAGATCGCTGTAATTTAATAAAACGCGCCGTGACAACGCATGGCTAAAAATATTGCAGTTAACATACGCGTATTAGCAGGAGGCAAGCATTGTCGGTGATTAACCCGTAGAAAATGTAGTCCAATGGTTTCGAATTACCTGGTTGCGGTTTCCGCGGCGAGCAGCCATTTTGGTGCCGCAAAAGAAAATAAACCGCCTGAAACCAGATAAGATCTGCGACTGATAATGCAGTCATAAAGAAAAACGAGCCCTGTTGAATCCATTGAATGTTCGGTCACTTAAAATTACTTGTACTGCGCTAGGATACGGATCTCCGATCTAATTGCACCTACGCCGGTACTTATGGCTCCGGAACTTGGGAAACAATGAAGTTATAAGCGTGATAACTAAGTCCATGGAAGAATCCGTTAGCTTTCTAAACCCACACAGAGGCTCGCCGTAATCTCGAGCGGAGGAACGAAGAGAAAAAAAAGATACCTCTCCGTGCGATCTAATTGGAAGCAACGCATTTGTTCTAAACTAAACGATGGACGCTCGGCGAATCTCCCGATAGAAACTAGCTGTTGGAATGCCAGGATTCTGTACTATACAATTCAGTGGAACCCGGTGTAATCCATTCGATGGTTTTAAATTCCCATAGTCATCGAACACAATAGCGCACTTCGTAATGGATGGACCATTCTCCGGGACAATAAAATTGTAGGGTATCAACATAATATGCTCACCGTTTTCGTCGTGGGAATGTTTGGACTACGTATCACGGGCACGGTAGAATCCATTTGTGCAGTAATTCACTGAAGGAAACAGCTTGGAGCGAGATCTAATCGATGTACAATGAATTTATTTTATTGTTTTTAAAACAATAGTTATGGTAAATAATCCTAGACGAAGGAATAGTTCTAGCTTGCAGTTTCGTTTATACTTTCATCCCATTTAAATAACTTAAGCAATGATTGCGAGAACGAACGATAAAGTTTAAGCTTTTCAACCCTATAGTGCACTTAATTAAAGGGGTAGAGATCTGCACACGATAGAGCACTAAAAAGTATGCACACTCGCGTTAATATGCCACCGTTGTACGGGAAGTTATAACGAATAAATTAGGTTTACAAATACTTTTCACTGGAGCCGCTGTTACTCCCTCTAAAGTAGAAAAATGTTAGTCTACCGCGTGGAATACAATAAGAAAGCAGGAATAGCCACCGTAGTTAAGGCGCCAATCTTAGAGCAGCAGATGCGTTTCGTAGTCCCAACCCGGCTAGTCCAAAAGCTATAAATATGTGAGTATGAATGCGTGGAACTCCTCTCAATACCTCGGACCATCAAATCGTCTGTCCCGCTTCGTTACACTGTCCCCCATCCTCTTCTAAGATAGTCTGCCACCATGTTGACAGTTTTAGAGAACGATCGTAAAGTAAGGTTCACACTTGGACACTCCGAGCCTAAATTGAACGATATATGATTTTAAACGTATCGTATGGAATTTATGACGTATACTTCTTTACGCGAAGCTAAAGCATGATTACGACTCCCGTTGAAACGAGCAACGGATGAAAAGTATATTGCCGATTCTAATTATTGCCGGTGAATACCTTGTGAACTGTGAGACGAAGATATGTGAACCGCGTCGAGGTATTTTGAGATTCGAAACTGTGATTTCACGTCGGCGAAGCGTAAGAAAAGTATTGACATCGGAGAGGCATCGCTGCGAACATTTCACGAGCCGAAACTGTGAATTAGCCTTAAACTGGATCTCGATTTAGGTCTCGCTCGAAAGCATCGGTTTTCATTCTTGAAATTATGTCTCTGGCTTGTGAATGGTCAGTCTCGTAGCATCCTCGTTACGTAGATAAATAGTAACAGCAAGATCGATAGGTTTTCAATGAACAGGCGACACCTGTCTAAATCTATGACTGTCCGGAATAGAAAATTGTTAACTAGCTTGTCATAATCGATGCGAGTCTGAAAAGTTTCGAAAATTGTAACTCGTATAATTGGCCGTTCTTTCGTACGTCGGGAACACGATTCAATTGTTAATCATTTGTACGAAAGAAAAATGGACTTGGAGCAAGTCAGGATTTAAACTTGTCAAAAGCAGAGGACAGCCGAACGTTGTTAAAATGACGTCATTACGTCTGGCAAATATGAGTAGAAGACCGTATTCCTATAAACTATTTAAAATTAACGGAAAAATAGTAATTGACACAAAAAGAAATCACACAAAAATCCACAGTCCACAGCAGCACGCAAACCCACAGCATTAAAAAATGATTTGCTTGTTTCTCTGGCTGTACTCGTGCGCCAAGCTATCACAGTTATCGGAAACACGATATAGCGGAGACGTCTTTTGTGCCGACGACTCGAAAACCATCCACTTTCATTGCCTCCAATTCTGAACACGATGCAAACTCGTTCGAACACAATTAATCCGTGGAAGGAAACCAAGCTCGAATAAAGCCTAGAAATTATCCGATACATCCACAGAACGGAGCAGAGCACGAACAACGTTCAAATCGCAGTTGCTTCCCGCCGGAACGGAATCATTAAGTGATAATTTCAACGAACGAAACAACCACGGACAAATATTACGATTTAGCAGATTAAAACCGCAGCTCTTTCATCTTCCTCGATATCCGTACAACTCCGTGTTACCGAACGAACGACTACGCCGCAAGGTTCGTGTGCTGGCTGGACCTAATCATCGGGTAAGTCCCAATAAGTTGCAGAAAGCGTCTCGCGTCGGTCAGGAAAAATGTTCGAAACGCTTCTCGCGAGGAATTCTCGGTCGCTCGACGCACGCAGGCCGAGGGGCCCGGAGTTAAGAGAAAGGCGCTATAGGGGTCCCCTCTAGTGAGATTGGGGCCCGTTCGGGTCTCTCTTGCACACTCTCTCGCGACGTCGAAGGTTCCCTTCGCACCGGTTCGTGCCGTCGGGTCCGGCTCGGCTCGTGCACATACGCCATGGTCTCTCGTGTCGAATCGGGCCAGCTTCGTGGTGCCCAGCTGGATCCGGACGCCCATTTGTCGGTCTCGAGCAGCTCGTCGTCGGACCCAACCGGACCCAACCGGACCGAACAGCAGATATATCCGTTCTCGATCGGTGTGTCATCTCACCGTGGAAACCAGCAGCAGCGTGTCTCGGTGATCTGATGTAACCCCCTTCTCTCTCCCTCTCTCTCTCCCTCTCTCTCTCTCTCTCTCTTTCTCTATCTCTTTCTCCCTGTCTCCCTCTGTCTTCCTCTGTCCCTGTTCCTCTGTCGTGAAACCGCATCGGCCGTGTGGATCGCCTCGATTAGACCAGAACGGTTGAGCGTCGCCGAGCGGTCCCAACGTCTGGATCCGTAGAGCGCACTTGTTGGTCGCCGATGCAGCCTGCATTTCGTCGCGCGCGCGTGGCCACGATTCATCCGGCGATCCCGCGCTGCTGATTCAACCTGCTGCTCCTGTTAGACCCGGTGCTGGACCTGGTGTGGACCTGGTATCGGACCGACGAGCAACGATCGTCCGGTCGTGGTCTGACCGACGACTTCCATCGAGGGCCCGAACCCGTGGACGCGCCGCTGGAAATACGCGGGCCCCGCGGATGATTTACCGAGAACGGGATTTACGAGCGTGGATCGTACGCAGCGAGTTTCGCCGGGGTTTCGCGGTGTACCGACACGTACCTTGGAGCTCCCGTGACTCAGTGCTCGGTCAACCTTGTGCTAATTTTCGTGCGTACCGTCCGGGCCGTCTGTCAAAAAGTTCGTTTGTCAACGGAGGGACAGGATCGGAGAGGTTACGGGAGGACCGAGGACCGACCGCCGATGGACACCGCGGCACGAGTGCGTCGAGGAGCAGGGAATCTCTCCGGTCGAGGAGAAAGCCGTGATTTCGCGGTGCTGCGCGATTAATCAATTAATCGTTCCGGGGAACGAGCGATTTTCTCGGACTGGTTCGAGTCATCCTCGATGCGCTACCGTCGCCGAACACAATTCCGCGTATAACCGCGCGGAGATTAATTGTCCCCGTTGCAGCCGGGGCCCGGGCACGCCGAGCAAATCAAAACGTTCACGGTGTCGTTTCTCGTGAACTGATAAAGCGATACGTGCACTCTCGCGGCCGATTAAGATAAAAAAAACCACGGGCCTCTCGGAAAGAAAAATATTTATACTCCACGGCGGAACGTCGTTGTAGCGGCCGCCGCTGGTCGCTCGCCAGCTATCGACACTCCGAAACGATTCTCCCGGTCAATTAACGATCGCGAATCGATCGTGCCGCGGGAAAAGTTTTCCAGTGAAAGTGCTTTCGTTTCGTCGCCGGTGCCGTCGCCGTCGCCGCCGCCGTTGTTGTTGCTGCAGCCGTTAAACGTTGCCGTTGCTGCTCCTAATGCGATTCCATTTCGAATGCGAATTCGTGATTAATTAAGATCGGAGAGAAATGCATGCGGCCTGGCACCGAAGAACGATCCTGAGGAGCAGCTCGGCCGATACGTGACTCCCGATGCAGAAACGGATCCGTTATTTACCAATCTAGTCACATTGACTTTCGATCGGTCCAACGCTGGGACAGGTTCTCCGATTGTAATCGGCGAGCGCGGAGCCGTGAGAAATATAATATTACGATAATATTATCTCTCGCTGTCTGATAAGGCTGACGGTAAGCGAATTCTCTAATCTTGGCAAGCAAGGATTTTCGATAAATCTTTCGCCGCTGTCGAGGCGGATCGCGGAGTAGTTGTGTTTGCGCCTTCGGACGAATTCCGAGGTGGTTTCGAGGAGGATCGGCCTCGCGATCGGAAGGGAGTAAGCAAGAGGAGCATCTATAGATTTGAGGAACGTTCATTATCGTTAAAGCGTTCAGCCTCGTTGTCGAGTAATGTACGCGATTGAACGACGCCGAGTCAACGATCGTTTCGGAACGACACGCGACGCGACCAGCTCGGCATTCAGACAGATCTCTGTTTCGAAGTGCAACGTGTCGGCGCTGTGCCCCGTGTGGATCGTGTTTCCCCGAGGTGTCGGTGATTATTCTCTGTGAACGAAGCGTCATTTATTCAACAAAGTTCTGGTTATGGATATCCGCGCGTCTGCAAAACGGGAATATCTTCTTGTCTGGGATTATGCGGACGGCATCAATGGAAGCATTTTCAAACCCTCGCAGGAGTAAGTACTTTATCGTTTGCGTAACTTGTGCTCGTGCCGAACGCGAGCCTGTCGATTACTATTAGTTCTGCGTCTACTAACGATTCGCGCTGATTTTCGAATTTTCTTATTTAAAAGCTTCTTTTTTTGGAAATATTTTGTAGATATCTTTGCCGCAATAAGAGCATCGTAATTCTTGTATGAGAACGTTTAACTGAACTGCAGATTTTTGCGAAAAAAGGAACATTTGTTTGCGTCGATTTGTTAGAAACAGTTGGTTTGTCGCAAGCAACTCTAAAATTAGTGTTGTGTAGTACCACACTGGGGTTCGGCAATCTTATTGTCCGCTATAGTAATCGTGAGAATCGTAGCCGCTGTATTCCTAGACAGTTCAATAAAAATTGAAAGTAGAAGACCATTTCTTCCGCCTGCGAAAAAGATTTCTTGACGAAATGCTGAAACAATGATACCGTTCCTTTGTACGAATATCTAAAGACACGATGCAATCTAGTAATTGCAAGACAAACTTCGTTTGAAACGGACGGACACAAGCCTAAACAACCAGTGAACAGAATAATCGGCTAAACGTCAGGATCGGGGACTGTATCTTTTTTCTCTAGAGAGGTACAGTAATGTCTCTCTAATTGACGCACAGATTGTCCATAAAAATGAACAATTTTTGTAAGAGGAGATACGATTATTCGAGCCTTGCGGTTCGTTTTTACATTTACGAATTGTCAAGATTATGTCAAGGTTATGCAAGGCTCGAATAATCGTATCTCCTGTTCCCAAATCGTCCATTTGTGTGCACAATCTGAGCGTCAGTTAGGGAGACATTACTGTAGCTCGAGATTGTGTTCATTCCAGACGGTTCGCTATCACCGAGAATATTCTCCGGAACGAAAAAAAAGAAGGAAAGGAAAACGTAGTGCACCTGCTAAGATGTGTAGGGTAAAGTGTACCATAATCACGATCCGTATCCATCTGGTGCAGCTTCGATAACCGTATGAGAAAGTACAATGGAGCATGTTGGTACGCTATTTATGAATATAATGTTCGATCGTCCTATGTAGCTCGGGGCCGTTGTTTGAACGGAAAAGATGCTGATTTTTTCTTGATCGGTGAAAGTCGAAGTTCGCCGGTAATCTCGGCAATGCCGGAAGCCCAGCTGCTCCTCGCCGGTCGTCGTCGTCGACGGCACCGTCGGCTCCGCAGCGAGCCGGGGAGCAAAGAAATCGGCATTGTGCTAAGAATCCGCGCGCACTCGCGCGAGATCGCGGCCCATTACGGCTACGCCGCATCGAAACGACGAACCGTAACGGGTGCCGATGCTTTTTTGATTCCCGTTTCGTAGAACCTCTCCACCAGGGGGGATATAAATCGCGCGAAAATCGAGGACGAATCTTGATCCCCGCGATGATAAAAGAACGCGTGGAACGGGGGACGAGAAAGTGGCTGGCGCGCGGATCCGATCCGTCCGCGAATTTTTGCCGGCTGGGCGTTCGCGAATTCGTATTTTTTTTTCTTTTCGATCCGAATGGACATCCTATGCGTTTCTCTCTTTACGCAACATTGTTCCATTCCACGCTTTAACCGACGATTCGTGCGCCCATATTTTTTGGTACACGATTGTGTTACGACGCCATTAGCCGAGGAATTCCGCGCTGCCGGTGTAATAGTCGGTTTTGGCAGCTGTATTAAGACAAGTGTGGAACTATTCAAATAAATACATATTCAATTCCCGATATCGGTGTCGTTCAACGGAATCTGATTATTAGCCTGAAGATTTCTCATTCCGATACTGATTACAAATCGGTGAAACAAATCCTTCGTATTTATGGATACGGGGGAAACCTTTTCACAGTAATGGAAACCGTAATATAAATCTGTTGGCGCGGTGAATTATTCGGCGGTAATCATCGTAGAGGTATGTACGCTGTTTAGTCGTGCGTGAAGAATCAATTTATCGAAGACCCGTGTCACTGACTTTATCACATCTTTTCAGACGTAATCCCCGATGATCTAGGAATCCCGCGTACGCCGATCGCCTCGCGGAAATATAGTTATTTATTCGACGACAATTCTAATTTTCTTCCTGTAGCTGGAATATCTCCGCGGCTGTTTTCACGGATGAATAAGAACCTGGCAATATAGTACCTTCGGCAATAGCCGAAGGTTTTATAGAGCTCGATTTAATAGCTGCCGTGCCCCGATCTTTGCGTTATCGACCGTTTACTCGTTCCACTTTAGATTTGTTGCTCGCGCGGTTAATAAACAGAAATTATAATCGAGCGTCGCGATACTTTTCCGCTTAATTTGCTGAAACTGTTTACATTTATGCGATCGTGTCGCGGAATCGAGCGAGTTTCCCATGCGACAGCTCGAAGAAATCGATTCGCTTTAGCACAAATCGGACTATCGCAAAAATGATAGAACGATCCGAATGCGAGCAGACTTGTTTCATGAAAGGTCTCGGCAGAATTCCCGAGTTCTCCGCGGCATCCCGATTGGAATCGGCGCGCCGCGCCGCGCCACGCCGCGCGCCGGGACCAATTCCCGAGACAGTAAACAGTAAAGAAGGTATCCGGCCCCTTCCCCTAGGCCGCGGAGAGGGATGTTCCTGATCTCGGCATCCACTGGCTTTCCAAAAGACACGGCGTATAAATACCACCTCGTTTCGGGTCCTCTCTCCCCCCGCGGTGTCCCGTCCTCCCTCTCCCGCGGCTCTCGGCCCTCTGCTCTCGCATCTCGGCTCTCTCCGCTCTCCTCTCTGCTCTCTGCTCTCTGGTAGCACAGAGTCTATTTAGATAATCTTCCGCTTAGCGGGAGCGGCACTCGGCGCGGCAAGGGAGCCTCTTCTTCGCGAAGGCTTTCACCAAGGTGGCATCATATTCCTGATCGGCGAACCGACGACCGCGTTTCCTCGGTCGACGGCTGGGTGCCCGGTGCCCGGTGCCCGGTGCCAGTGCACGATCGAATTTTTTGGCGAACGCCACGCCCGTGGCCGGCCGAATCTCGGCTTTCGCGGCTCGTAACTCGCCCGACCGCGTGACCTTGAGCCGGAGACCTCTCGAGGACATCGCCGGTATCGGTGCTCGTGCGACATCAAGATCTACGATGGACGCCGCCGAGCAGGAACCAGCCTGCTTCCTCTGCGAACCGTCGTTCGCGTGAACCGCCGCGTCCTCGTCGTCGCAGCCACCGTCGCCGTCGCCGTCGCCACGACATGCGGCCCTCTTGATTCACCGGTAAGCCGAACTGTACTCGACCATGTATCGGGACCGGGCCCCGCGATTTAACCGACGCGACGGTGTTACCGCGGCCGTCGATGGGTCTTCTGCGATCGAAGAGTCCTGACGCATCGCCTTGTGGGAGACGTCGGGTTTAGCGGAATTCTTGATGCAATGACACGGTCGCGTTAAATATAGAGACACATGATGAAAGAGCAACATAGGCTGCGCGTGTCCGCCTTTTGGCAAATGAAATTGAAACTTCGTAGCGTTTGTTGTTGCTTCTGCGTGTACTGTTTAGATATCTCGTCGGCCCGAGGCAACGTGTTTGGGCTCTGTTAGTTTACTTCGCTCATATTGCTTTTTAAGCTCATTCAGCGCGTTCCCGTGCATTCGAGGATCGAACGTCTTGGCTGTTCGGATTCAGCCTGGGCGAAGCATTGTCGATTCGTTCTTGCGTTATTTAAGAATATTAACCCTTTGCACCCGACTGGTGACTTCGACTCGCCGCTTAAACTTGTTGCGTAACGTTTCAAAATAATGTCAACATTAGCAAAATTGTTTATATTTTGAAAACTGTTAAAGTGTAATTCTTGTCACAAAATTAAATTTCATGTACATGTGTTTAAAATGTACTTAAGTCGTGCAAGATGCAAATACCGTAAGTCAGAAAAACTATTTTGAAGTCAGAGTTAAAATGGCTTCGAGCGCGAAGGGTTGATGCCTGTAATTTGATGCTTATATTATTGCTCGATTCGGCATAATTCTCGCGGTTCTGTGTTACCATATCGATCGGTCCGATTTTAGAAAACTCTGCGATGTTCTAACGCGAGAATCTTTCTGTAGCTGGAAAGGTGGAACGGTGTTGGTACCGCGGATATTTTCAATATTGCCTAACAAGCGTTCAGCATTTACATTGAATGCACGTTAGATTTACAGTATCAACACGGAACGGATTCTTCAAAGAGCAACGATAACGATCGACGGATAAAGTCGAGGCACGCGAGCCTTTTATCTCGGTTGTGTTCATTGTTTATCATTGACTGCAATTGCCTGGCTACGTGTGTAGCCGCGAGATCGGGCAGATGTTCGGGACAATTAAAAGTGATTGACGCGAATCTGCCCGATTCTCGAATCATCGCGACAAATTAGGGCCGTATAGAGCGAGCGGAGGGCGAACGACAACCATGCTGGTGTTAAAAGGTTACAGCGTGCCCTCTATCTTTAGAAACGTTTCCCCGAAAAGAAACTCCCGAGAGTGCAAAAGTGTTCGCATTTTTAAACGGCAGAGTGCAGAGGTCGCATTGCGTGAGCGGCTTCGTTGCAAGTCCGATGCCTTGAGAGGTAACTATTAGTTTGTCGTGCACACAAAATGGCGGACTGCTCGCTGGAACTTCGATGTACGAAATTAGATAAAGTTAAAGGAACGTTAATATAGGACGAACAAAAGTCTCCGTCGTGTGCAAATGAACTTTCTAACCGTGGAACATTCCGAAAAGATAATGTTGATCGTACAAATGTTTTTCTAACGCGAACCACTGCGATTTTATTATTTAATTATTCGGACTATTTGGATTTTTTTAACGAATGATTCCTCTGAACATTTCCTAATTATTTCTTTGATACGAATATTGGTTGATTAACGCTTCCTATTTTTTAATTAAAGAGACTGAAACGAGAGAAAACCGGAAAGTGACACAATGTAAGATGCACACAAATAACATCGAAGTAGTTTTCTTAGAGGAATATTCAGCGGTTGATTATATTTTAGCAAAGTACTTTCTATTGTTTAACCGAATACATAATGTTGTTTGAAACATTTAGCAAAAGGTGCTGACACGGACTGCGAGAGAACAATTTTTGCGTTATTTATCGTTCAAATGCGCTCGAAGGAGAAACTCTCTTGAAGTCATTCTTGACCGAAAAAAAAAGAATTTGGTAAAAGAGCCTCGTGGACGCTTCTGAGCGTGTCGCGGCAGCTTATCGTTTCGCAAATAAACCCAACGACGCCTTCTGCCAGATTGCGATGACAAAGCAACGCGCATGTTTATCGGTTGTTTGCACCGAGACGCGTTGCGTCTCTCGTGCAAATAACGTCGCCCAAACGGAATGCGGTTGCCTCTTGTTCTTCGACGCTTTCCTTATTCGCATCCTGTCCTAATTTGCCAACAAAGGCGATCCTCCAAATAACGAGCACCGAAAATAAATCTCGCGGAACTCTTTCTATTTGCTGCGATAATTACGTACAGTGGAACCTATTTTATTCGAACCGATAAGGAGGAACAAACAGAACCATTGCTAAGTTTCTAATTGCTAATGATAATTGCTAATTCGGATCGCTAATACCGTATAGACAACATTTCAGAAACTTTCCTAACAGACAAACTTATGCCTAAATGTCTTGACAATAAGATCAAGCATTATTAATAATAAAAATCGAAGTTCTCTCATAAACGTGTGCTCGCTAAACGAAATGCTCGCATAAACGTGTATATTTTAACAGAGTGCCATCCACTTTGTATAACCCTGGAGCATCCATAAAAATTTTTATTCTGGGATGCTTACAAAATACCTATAAAACTATTAAAGCCACAGTGAACTCGAATTGGCTCGATGACATTGCCGACATTCTTGTTGCCATATCGACGGTATCCTTTTTGTTTCCGTGTGACTTTCGCGCATCTTTTAGCAGAATCCTTTAAATCGTCCCGGAACAAAATATTAGTCCGCTTTCCTCGGTATTTATGTTACACGCGTTGTCCCTCAAATTCTTCGTATATATCCCGCGTGCCAAACCGCTTTAGCGTATCTGGAACCTCTTTTCGATCGTTGAATCATCCAAATCCGGCGTTGCAGTTCCAAACGAAAATCATGGCAGGCAGAGTGCCAATAAGTGATTCCGACTGCGTGCCATTTGCATATAAGACGTTCTTAGTCATTTCGTTCACAGATTTTTTATTGCGAACTTGAACAGCCTTATAAGATCTATTCGAGGAAACGCTCGCCCGTATCTACTGCGAGGGGTTCTTTGCTAAAACGAAGGTGGCTCGTTTAAGTCAATTATTGATTCATTCTGTTGTTTATATTTTGATTTTATAGAGTGAAAATTGCAAGAACCAATTGCATTTGTACTGTAAATATATCAACGAAGAAGTTAATAAATACGAGAAGCTTAACGAAGCCTGCTGGACATTATTTATTTCGAATTTATTCTACATAGTTGTACAAAAGATCCGCCAATTTTGTTCATAGTCTCTTTCGTTTCGAGCAAATACGTGGAACACAAGGAATACAAAGGATTCTATAAATAAAAACGTAAGGTATATAAAAGATCTCGCAAAGAATATACTTCTGATTGAATACGTAAAAAAGAAAAACGGCGATTAAACAGCTGAAATTTCTCCGAACTCCGGTTTCTAATTCTCGCGTATGAATCTCGGCTCGAAAAAGATCGCCTTGCAAATCTACCGAATTTCTATTCACGCTCCGCCTAAGAAAATGAGCGCAACATTTCTGTTCCGTCGCCTTTCTTTTTTTATATCCACTGTAAAACTTTATTGATCGTGTTTCCGTAACGTTCGTTCGACGCGCGTGGGAGGAACGGGTTTTCGTTGCGAAAGAGGTGGAAAGTCACCCCCAGCTGTGTACAAGATGTTCGAAATTCCGCGCCGCGGCGTCGCGTTCTGAATTTAATTAATTTAGCTGTCGCGCGATTCCGATGGCACGTGCCGACATAAACCAAGATGAAAATCCAGAATCCGGGCGTGTGCGCGCGTGCGTGATCGCGATCCACGATCCACGCGCGAACGCCGCGCCGCCGGAATTCGAGAATATCGCGGGTGTCGGTTCGCGGAACGAAAAGAAAGCGAAAGAAAAACACCCTCGGAGTATCCTGCCTCGTTTTCTTCGTCTCCGTCTTCCTCCTCGTCTTCTTCGTCTTCTGCCTCTTCTTTTTATTCGCATCGCGACCCTGGCACAAGTTCAATTCGTTTCGGCCAATTGGACTCGGCACTCTGAAAAAGACACCGTTTCCCGCGCGCCGCGCCGCGCCACGCCACGCCGATCGACCGTTTTCTCGAATGGAATGTATCGGTCCGCGCGAATTTATACAGAATTTCCTGCAGGATGAACTCCGATAGATTCGCGGCCTAAATTGGTTCCACTTTCCAGTAATTCATCTTGCTCAATTATTTTACCCCCATCCGACCCTCATTTTTCCCGCTTAACACGTTTCTCGCGTGTCGAACTGACGCTATCGTCGGAAATCGATACAGTAAGAGGCAAACAATCGCTTCGACTAAATATTTTATCGCGTGTAAAGAAGAACATATTTACGCAGTGTCCTCTTCGCACTTTTCGCGTAGAATAAAACGATCTGTAAATACGCCTGTGGCGGACCAGACACAAAAAGACACGTCCTTCAAAAACGGGGTGTACACATGCCTTTTTCGGGTTTTCCCGACGCAAGGCGTACACCCCGCAATAAAACAATAAAAACGTTGGGACACAGCTTCGGACCATAGGTCCCGGACCACTCCGGTCGGATTTTCTTCGGGAAAGGCCTTCGCCCTTCCCGAGGACTTTCCCTTACCAATTTCAAGGACTTTCCCTACCAATAAATACGAGGACCTCTCGACCGAGAGAAGTCAGTTAGCAAGTTTTCCTCCGACTCTCAACGTGTCCATATTTCTGTATCATCCGTCACTCGTTTACCTTTACCTTCTACACACTGTATCTCATCGCCTTTGTTACAAGTTATATTAAAGTTCTCGTTATTTAAAAACCAAAAAAACTCTCGGATTATTTTATACAAACCGTCGCAGTAACCCCTGCGACAAACGCCGTTTCCCCATCGTTTTTATTGGGTTGGCAACTAAGTAATTGTCGATTTGTTCAATGAAATAAACAATTTTTTTTACTTGGAACGAAGTTTAATCTGTAATGTATCTTCCATTTTGTTCGATGACCTTTTGCCATCTCTCTGACAACTTGAAAATTCCACGCTCGCAGAAAGTCTGATCCTTTTCGGCCAAAAACTGAGTTAAATGAGATTTTACAGCGTCATCGTCATTAAAAGTTTTACCACGAAGGGAGTTGTCCAGGGATCGAAATAAGTGATAATCCAATGGCGCGAGATCAGGGCTATATGGTGGGTGTAACATCAATTCCCAATCAATATCCATCAATTTTTGCCGAGTGGACAAAGACGTGTGCAGCCTAGCATTGTCCTGCTGGAAAATGACACTTTTACGATTGACCAATTCTGGTCGCTTTTCCTTGACCGCTGCATTCAATTTGTCCAGTTGCTAACATTCACGGATAATAAAAAATAACATAATAATAATAATAATAATTTTATAATATATTATAATAATATGTTATAACATTTACGGATATCATAAAAATGGAAGTGAGAGACATCTATAACTGAAATCGACAATTACTTAGTTGCCAACCCAATAGCTACCTCAAATTTCACCTGCTATCCCTACGGCTGTGTGTTTACGAGTTTCACTATAATTTCAAATTAAGTTCACTGTTCGACCGCACATTATTGTAAAAACAGTCCGTTTCGAAGTTTGGGTTTCAGTCGAGGTTTCAGCTTAAATCGTGGATTTTCAGTTGTCAGACATATTCCCATGATCTTCTACATATTTTTCGATAGCGTGGAAGACAGTGATCTACATTTCAAGTGAAATATTGTTCCGTTAGCTTTTACGGCCAAGCTGATTGTTTATTGACGGAAGGTTCGCAATCTTTATTGCCATGTATTCCAAAATTTACGATAAGCTGTTCGCGATAATGCCCCATCGCTGCGAAGACGCGCGAGAACTACTTCAACTTCCGATATAGTTAACCTTCGGTACTTAGAAATAGAAAAGACATACAGCGATATTTATATCCTCTCAATATTTGCATCTATAAAGCCGCTATCCCGATGATATTTCGATGGATGGTAGATTTTTGGTTTTCGCAGGTTTCCACGAAGTTATGATATACCAGGCATTTCTATTATGCCGCATTGATTCCGAACCGACTACCAAATGCGAAACGATTTTTCATCCGTTTGCACAGTAAAATAATTAAAAATATTTCACGACGATAAAATCGATCGCGGACGCGAATATTTGCAGGAAACATAAATTATTTGAACACACACACACACACACACACACACACACACACACACACACACACACACACACACACACACGTAGAAAGTATTATTTATAATATTGATTTCTTTTGGAACCAGTTTATACGGGCACCGTTTATTTCTCTAATCCATATTTAATGTGTTTTCTCGTTCCTTTCACGAAACGAAGTAAATTGCATTGCAACGTGCTCGCTTCCTCCTTGTTTTATTTAATGTTAAGTGCCTTCCTTTCTTGTTCGCATTCAGTCAGTGACACCTGAGTCGGATGTAACGGTTTGATGACGTCGATTTCCGATTAACTTGTAACATATATGTACCTACGAAGGCCGATCTACATACCTAAACTTCATAATCATTCTCTGCTCGAAGAACAGTTATCGTTCGAATTCAAAAATCATTTAAATCGCATCATTTTCATTTCAATTATACGATCATATAATTTTCAAATATTAATTTTCAAGCATCCGGCGAGTCGAAGATACATACATCGCAGATAATACTAATGCGATAATACCGTTAAAGAGTTTCTCGTTAAATTTTTGCATATTCGCTTTTACTCGTAGAATATAAATATTTTTCCAGAATTCTTTGTCCGCGACCGAACAGCGAAATCGCGAAAATAAAATAATATGAACAAATCCAATCGTGCCGACTCGATATGCGAAGTCGCACGCACTTACGCACGCATAACGATTGCTCAATTCCCCCGGTTACCTGCAAACGTTTGCGCATTCTCTGATAACTGTTGAGAACGATTTTATTTATTTTTACGGTGCGCCGACGCCACTGAATGAAATTCCCGGGAATTTCTGAGCGAGTTCCATTAAAGTTCATCGGAAACTTATTGCGGATATACGTCGCGCCGTTACTGAATGCTTTACCGCCATTTTATGGACCGACGCAGTCCATAAGCAGCGAGGCAATTGTGATAGTTGATTTGTGACCGAAGTGAATCTTAAGTTGTAACGGAATCTGAATTCAGTTGTTGAAGTTTCTCGATTCTCTTAATAATTTACAGCGATAGAAACGGTCGCCGTGCAGTGCGTCAAAAATATTTGCAATTGCATTTCATTCGGTTCCGTTAATTTCTATTATTCTGTACATCACGAGTCGAAAGTGTAAGAAACTTAAGCAGCGGTTTGTCACTGAACATTTCTAAATAATTCAAGCCGCTTCGTATCCTAATTATTCCGAACAAATGAATGCAAGTGCCATCTAATTATGAAATATGTATTTCGATTGGTCGGAAAACAATGGTTCCCGTGGGATGTATAATTTCAAGAATCTGTCAGATTCGAACAACTTAAACGAACGTTAGTGTTGCGAAAGCGTTGAATTGAAATCTGAAAGTTACACCGGGACAACGTGAACGTGGCACAGCAGGTGAGCTAACGAATCCAAAGAGACGCGGGGTCTCGTGGTACATACGTCGAAGTTGCGTTAACGAGCGAGAGAACAGGACACTAACAAATCACCCTTCGCGTTCTTTATATCAACGGATGACAACAACAAAAAAATATATCCATCGGTTATTTATACTTAAACGTTCCGGCGTAATTTATATTTGTCTCTGCTAACAAATCGAGCCCGTTTGCCTCGACCGCGTATTTACTCTAAATACAATTTCGATTTATCTTGCGCCGTGAGGCTCGTCGTAATTCTATAAAACGCAGACGGAAAAGCACCGTAATATGATATACTGTAGCGAAATTATTGCGGAAAGCAATTTCCTATTAAAGGAAAGACGCCCACCGTTTCTCAGCGGTGGAACACTTGAATTTTATTAGCCTCTTTGGACGGCACGGTACATCCTTTCGCAGAGACTATTCGAGAAGACAATTTTTTTTATTCCGCAGTCTAACGGGAACGATTGTTTTTGCGTGAATGATCGTCGCCGCGGATTTATGGTACTGTTTGACGGTGTATTTTGCAATTAATCGGCTGATGGTGTTTGTGCGCAGGGTGAAGGGAGGATGAAGAATGCCCCGCGTCGGTGGAGACGGGGGTGGCGGGTCGGAGAAGGCAGGGGGGAGCGGATTCGGAGGATGGCTCGGGGGTGCAGCGAGAGCCATGACTGGGGCTACTGTTGGTGGCGGATACGTCGTTTTGGGGGGCACCAGATACGGTCTCCGACTTTCTCAGGTAAGAACTTTATCTCTCTCCTGTAATTTAGTACCAAAATCTGGCTGTTTACGAGCTCGTATATACTACTGTCCACAAGTGTTCAGGCAGTTTCATCTCCCTCGAGAAATTAGGGACGCAGAGTGTGTAGTCGGAAATTTATTAACCCTTACAGTGGACAATGGTATCAGCGTACTCCGTCTTTCTGTAATTCAGGAATTACTGATCTTTAGCTTCCATTAAATGGGCAAGTGGAATGCAGAACAGTGTGTCGGAAGAATGCAATAATCGCGTTACGCTATTTTCAATTTATCGAGACTATTCAAGAAAGAAGTACATTTTTATTTAACTTGCTCGTCCCTTGTTTGGTACGATCGACGCTGACAATTTTTATTTTGCACAAAAATCCGCAGTTTAGTGACGAATGAATTTCCTTCGAGAGTTAGGCAAGCTTGACGCAAATAAAGAAAATGATAAGCACTGATATAACCTGAACCATCCAGTGCTTTATTATAAACAGTCTGCTGGCTGTTGTTATATGGACTAGATTCGCGCGAGTATAAAAACGCATCGCACAGAAATCGAAGTTGAGAGAATTGCGTTCTAGGCGAACAGACGTGTAACTCGAACGCAAGTAAAATCTGACCATATTGAAAAGCCGACGTCCACTCGGCTAAGAAACCGAAGTCCTGTTGGCTGTCGTGACGACCTTCGACGGATCCGCGACAGCGAAGTTTTGTATGAGCAAAATGAAGACGTCGGGAAGCCTAAATATAGAGCCGATCGCGCAAATAGAATACCACCAGTCAGTGACTCGGTCCGATTTTGAGCCATCTCCCGTTTTCCTTCTTTCTTCCTCTTCCTATTTTTCTGGCTGGCCGTCCTCGCCCAACCGGAATAATATCCACGTTGACATCATACGCACACGTAGCGGGCACCCGAGCCTCTCGCTCCACACACGGGCGAACCCGTGAACCTCTGCCAAGTCTTTCGATCGCGACAAATCACCGCGAATACGCCGGTTGATCGGGTGCCGATCAAGTCCGGCGATCGCGAGCCGATTATAGCCACTCCTGGAATGCCTTTCAATTTCAACCCTTTGCATTCCTTCGCCGTTTCACATTATACATATTCCAGGGTGTCCCCTGGGTGTCGGGTTACTTTGACTTTTCGGGAAACGATGCTATCGGCCGTTTTCATGGCAGCCGTGGGTTAGGTCCGTTCGAATCCTCGAGCATCGTCTATTTTTTACAGATTTCGAAATCCACTTCTTCGAGATATGGATCCGACTTATTGGACTTGGTAGAAATAGCTCGCGATTCGAGCTGGATAGTGGAAAATTAAATTTTCGATCGATTGTCTGTATTTCTGGGTCTACATAGACACCGCCGTCACCCGAAGATTAAAGAGTAAAAGCAAAACGCGGGTGAAATTTGTGAATAATAACTTGAGAAATGTTATTCAATCAACCGAAATATCCGGATGCATACGAAACAGTAACTATCCTCGATGTACCTGAGAGAAGAGATTCGATCATGAGACAAGAAAATATAATCGAAGCATTTCTAAAAATGATAAAAATGTATATGATTATTTTTTAGTCGAAGTTTAAGGGCCGCGAAACAGCAAGCTGCTAAGGAAACATCGATTGCGCGGAATTTTATAAATAAATGATAACGAATTAATCGAGGGGGCACGATTTAGGTGACCGGTACGCATTTGGAAGGTTTCCTCTATATTCTAAATATAATATCTGTGTGTGTGTGTGTGCTACAGTCGTACCAGTTTTATTCGGATCCTCCTGCCTTCGGTGCATTCCGTACAAGCACACTTGTTACCTTGAATTCTAATAGAAGTGCATAAATATTGCGCTAGAGCAAGACCGCGCGTCGAAAAATATTAAAGAGCCGCGCGATTCGTATGCAGATTATCGTTTAAACGCAGTGCGTTATCGGTGACCTCAGCGGCGTTAAGTAGTCAATCCTTTAAGTTCCTCGGGCAACGTAAATATAGATTTCCCGCGAAAATATTGCGATACGGGGCACCGGCATTTTGTTATCTTCCTATTTTATGCATTTCTGCGTAGTATCGTGTTCCTCGGCCGCGGAACGTAAAATGCGGTGTCAGAACGAAGATCGAAACAAACATTTCAGGAGGTATCTCGTTATCTCCCGGGGGATTTCGAGAAAGGAGATTAGATGGTTCTACTTTCCAGCATATCCTCCGTACACCGTGTTGCATACATAAGAGTCGGAGATCTATTTCAGAGGAGTTTATCTTCAGCTCGTTCGTGGGAAGAAACAGCGTCACCTTACCTCAACGCCATTGTCTCCTCTCGGATCCTCTTTACCACAATCGTTCCACTACACACGACGGCTTTAGTCGTTCGTACGAACTTGAACAATGATTTACGCGAACGTTTCTGACATCTCCCGGCAGATTTCAAACGGACCATATCGCGGATCCTTTTCAGGAAAAGTCACCGTCGAAAAATATCCATGTGATACAGACTTTCGGATGTTTCATCTAAATCGCATGAAATCCAAAGTTACCTGAAATTCGTTCGAAAAACTGGTGCAATCGATGCCGAAGTTCGGTAACGAGCCGAATTGGGAAGTTTCTTTCGATACGAAACGGGGGCAAGGTGAAATTACGCTCGTAGAAGCGAGTTCTACTTCCTACGTTTCGTTTTATGCGCTGCCGCAAAAAGCAGTCTTCGATTCTCTTTCTACGCGAAGCCAGTTCATAGGCTTTACGGTCTCGTTTGTTCCGCTTCTTTCGTGGGGTATCGAACGAGGAAGTAAAAGTTTAAACTGATCTGCACATATAAATTGTCCTCGTTTACCTCGCTGTAACCCGTAAATTAGGGGTAAAGTACTTTGTATGATCGAACGGGGGCATCATCGCTGGACAAGTAGATCTTTCTTGCTCGTCTTACTAAAACTCCCTTAGAGAAACTGTGCACGTTCGCTCTGTCTCTTTACGGAATACAGTAATGTCTCTCTAATTGACGCTCAGATTGTCCACAAAAATGGACAATTTGGGAAGAGGAGATACCATTATTCGAGCCTTGCAACTTGTTTTTATAGTTACCGATTGTCAACAATTATAAAACGAGCCGCAAGACTCGAATTAATCGTATCTCTTCTTCCCAAATCGTCCATTTTTGTGGACAATCTCAGCTCAATTAGGGAGACATTACTGTACTTCGAAGCTCTTAGTTAGCTTGCTTCGCGAGTTGTATGTCCCCGTTGACGCGATTATTCGAGCCTTGGGGTTCGTTTTCGTAATTACGAATTGTCAAGAAATATAAAAACGAGCTGTAAGACTCGAATTAATCGTATCTCTTCTTCCCAAATCGTCCATTTTTGTAGACAATCTCAGCTCAATTAGGGAGATATTACTGTACTTCGAAGCTCTTAGTTAGCTTGCTTCGCGAGTTGTATGTCCCCGTTGACGCGATGATTCGAGCCTTGGGGTTCGTTTTCGTAGTTACGAATTGTCAAGAAATATAAAAACGAGCTGTAAGACTCGAATTAATCGTATCTCCTCTTCCCAAATCGTCCATTTTTGTGGACAATCTGAGCTCAATTAGGGAGACATTACTGTACTTCGAAGCTCTTAGTTAGCTTGCTTCGCGAGTTGTATGTCCCCGTTGACGCGATGATTCGAGCCTTGGGGTTCGTTTTCGTAGTTACGAATCGTCAAGAAATATAAAAACGACCTGCAAGACTCAAATTAATCGTATCTCCTCTTCCATTTTTGTGGACAATCTGAGCGTCAATTAGAGAGACATTACTGTACACGGGATTCGATCGAGACATATCAATGGAACAATTTCAAGAATTTTAACAATTCTTCGAATAGAAACGAGTAACGTAACACGATGCTGCATTCTTCCACGAAATTCCAATACCATGTATACACTTGTCCAGCTAATTTCTTGCTGATCAGAGAAATCGCAATTTGACAATTTCAAGATTCAGCAGTTATTGGGAGTCCGTTTTCGAGTTCTCGTATGTTAACAGCAGATTCATTCTATAAATCGTAATCGGAAAGCAGAGAATCGACAGAGCAACGTCTTACTCCACATGCAGGTATTAATTGATTACATATTATATAATTCGTCTAATTTCTGCAGCTTTGAACTTTCCGATCGAACTTTTCTAGCGTGACGTAGAATTCTAAGTAGACGCTACCAGGAAGTTTCACGAAACGAGCTAGAAGAATATTAATCATAATACGCGTACCACTGTACCTATACGCTTATTCGCAATGAGAGGACGCAACTAATAATAAGACGTATTCGTAGGATACAGAACAGTGGAAAATGAATTAGCTCTAGAGCGACAGAAGATAAATGAATGAGTCCTCCATAATTGTTCGGGGAGCGTCTTCTCGACTTGTTCGCAATGCTACTTCGGATATTGCGTTTCTCGAGTTGTGTAACTTAAATCCCAAGGGTGCGGTGTGCAACGACGAAAGCACGAATTAGCGAAGCTGGTTGAACAAACGAAATTCACCGATGAACTTTCTTAAACGAACCAGGAGAACGTTGCTTAAAATACACGTTCCTATAGGTTCGTGTATCATCAAGGATATGTGTCGGAGGATAATTAATAAATAAGACGGGTTCGCAGGAAATACGGAACACGGTAAAATGAATTCGATAGAGCAACGTAGATAGAAATAGTGCCACCTCGGAAATAGCTTTTTGCGAGTCGCGCAGCTTTGGTCTGCAAGATGCAAGGTGCAAATTGGGGTAGCTTAACTAGGCCCGGGAGAGCAGCGAGAGGATCCGTATATCGGAACGGATTGTTTGCACGTGGAACCGACAGACTGTTTGGTTGCAGGAAAGCCTGCCGCCATCAAGCTCGAGGGAGGAGTCTCAGGAGAGGCGACAGAAGCGGAACTCGCGGGAGAACGACTTGCGGGAGCGTTTGACGGAGAAGTCGCTGGAGAATCCGGTGGTGGACCTGAGCTCGAGCATCGCCGACTGCTGCTGCATCGGGCCGCGCTCCCGTCTGCCGTTGCCGAGGATCCCGACGTCAACGTCGACGTCGACACCGCCGACGACGGCGTCGTCGTACTCGTCGTCGACGTGTGGTGCCGTCGGAGGAGGAAGTGTAGGTGTAGGTGGAGCTGGAGGTGGCGGTGGAGGAGTAAGTGGTGGACAGACTCCGTTTCCTGGGCCTCCCACGTCTTCGAGCAGCCGTGCTGCCGGCATGGAACAGCCGGCGACGCTGACGACGCCAACGATGTCGGCGCAACCGTTGGTGAACTCTAATAATAACCAAGGGATGCTGCAAACGTCGGTGGGGAACAGCACTGGCCAGCACCATCCACCACAATCGTCCGCAACTGTAACGGCAGCGGTACCGTCGTCCTCGTCGTCATCCTCCTCGACGTCGTTCAGCGCGTCGACCGCCGTCCCGACGCTGCAGTCCGTCTCGGTGCCAAGGCAGCTCGCGCAGTGGACCAAGCATCAGACCCTGAAGCTCCAGGTATACCCACGAGAACCTCCACGAGCCCTCGTCGCCGGTTATCCAGGTGTCCGATCGGTTCCAGTTCCACTTCCGATCCGACCTCTCTGACCTCTTTCCTCGTTACGATCGTCGTCGATCCTCGAATTCGGCCGGGAGTTCTGCGATCGGCCTCGCGGACGACCGCGCGATCGTGTTCATTCTCGATGGAGGATATTTTTGGTGAGCCGACGATGGAGGAACCGCTCGCGGAGCCCGTGGAAAAACTGTTGTGATTTCGTAAGAGTGAGTCGGATGGTAGGAATTTGGGACGGTGTGTCTTCGACCTGGGACGCTTTGTGTCAAAACTTGAGAGGTGGGTTACACCGTGCTGGTGTGGACGTTGTAGCGCTTTTAATGGCTGCGGGCACGGGCTCGGTTAAGACACGTTCCGAGAACATTCGGTGAGAGGGCCGGACGCTTCTTCCCGTCGATACCTCACGGCGCGTATCAATTTCTTGAATGCTCGTTTATTCTCCGGTACGCGTCGTGCCAGATTTTCAGACGACGAGAACGCAGTGTCCCGACACGCTCCGAGGCATAAATCTCGTCTTCGTAACTCACCGTGGTGTCTTTACGAATATGATTTACGTTATTATAAAGTCGCTAGAACCGTTGAATTTAGTGGCCCGCGTATTTGTGTCCGAGGAATTTCGGCGGCCGGGAGAAAAAGCTTGATCGTGAAAAAGTGGACTAGAGAATCGGAAACTCGCGTACGTACGATACGTAGGTGTCTAGTCGAAGAGCGATATTCTATTTCGGTCGTCATCTGTCTTTTCCCTTGCGGCAGGCACGAGGCAGCGCACGTTGCGCGCCGCAGTCGATTCAAAAATCGGTCTGGCTACGACGAGTACACGATCTTAAAATCTGCCCGGGGTTCGCCGAAATTCTGGAAATCGGTGGATTTAATTCGTCGCGATCGAACTGTAATCGGGGTCCCTGTAAAACCACGCGCAGTTTTCTGGTGGAGGGTCAATCAAAGAGATCGAATCGTTTTTCTTTAGGAACCAGCAGTGATAGCGGTGGACCGATTGCACAGGTTCCGATGGAGCGGGGGCGGAGGAGGAAGCGGCAAGAAGTCCTCTTCCGCCCCCCGGAGCGACAAGGCCGAACGCCTTCGAGAGCTCACCGAAAAACTGAAGGGCCCAGCACCGGTGCCACCGCCGAGACGACCTTCGAGGGTACAGGCGTCCTCTCCACCACCCACTGGTTATTTGCCAACCCCGCAAAATTATCCGCAAGTAAGAACTATACACCCTAATTCAGAGTCGATCTATCCTTAATTGCTCTGCCATATTCGATATGGAAGCCTGGAAACTTTCGTGTCTATATTTTAGAACAATGCTACCAAAACTAAGTTTAACAATTCATCGTAATAAACTTGTATGATCTGTTTCTCTAGAAACAAATGCAAATTTGCTATCCATTTAACGTGTCTCCTTGAGTCTAACATGCGTATATTTAAAATAGGGTGATGATTTACACCTTGTATCAAAAGAGCGCAGTATCTATGCATGTAGTACAAAGATTGATAAAATCCATGGCCTCTTTACGAGCCACTTTATCGGACGTCTTGACACCTACTTAAAAATATGTGTAATACGTGTACATGAATATACTGTTCGCTGAATTAATTGCAAATCTTGTAACGAAATTCGAATAACCACGATAAAATAACGTGATTAACACATCAACTGTATCACGATCCACAAAATTCCACGGCTCACGGTAATCCAACAAATCAATCCAGAGCACGAAACTCAAGTTAAATTCATTAGTTTTTGTTTTACCCTGTGGTATGCTATAAATCTTAGTAAAATTGATTTACCACGATGAAAAGTGACTTTCTAAACTCCATCACCATTATTATATCAAAGGGATATTTGATTCTTATACCGTAAGAAAACCTTACAAAAAGGTAGTCAATTATATTTACACCTAATTAGTTTAGGTGCACCTAAAGTATCTATTCGATTCGGATATCTAATGCCTATTGAATTTAGGTAGCTTGTGCCCAACGATTAATTCCAGCTTGTACATCGAAGCACTGAACAATCTCTGGCAAATGTGTACGAGAAATGAAATTGTTGCGCAGGCAATCAGTCAAGGATGTGGTCGGTGCGATGGCCGCCTATCTTGTCGAAGCTACACGTACAGCGAGGGAAGCGGCCACGGGTCGAACAACCAGCATTCACAGCAACATCACCTGAAGACGATCGGCCGAAGTGACAGTGTCGGTGACGAGTGTTTGAGTGAGTCGGGTAGGGATACGTGCAGGAAGACCTGCCCGGATTCGAGGAGATCCTTGCGATCGGGCAGGCAACACGACAGGAGCAGTGGTGATGTAAGTGACATAAAAAACGAGCTGAACGCCAGTGCGAACGCGGCGAAACATTTGAGACAGTACAGTGATTCGGTGGTGGACAGTGCTACGTGTGTGGACGATTTGTGCGACAACCTGAACGCTGCCTCGGCCGTTAACGAAGGCGAGGCCAGGGACGCCGTCACCAGGCTAGAACCGAGAGGACCTCTTCTCACCTTCCACAGAGCTGGCGCACCCTTTAGAAGCGCCTCCTTTGGGCAGGTAGACTTCAATCAAGGTAACTGAATCTTCTAATTCACTGCACAATCGATTAGGTCGACGCAGAAATAATTCTGGCGTCGAATCGCCGAGTTTCAAGCTACAGAATCTTACACTGTGCTCTATTCGATTGCTTGGCTAATCAGAGCCTCGTTGTCGTTCATAATTTCATAGAAAACATATAAAATTCATACCTATCGTATTATTTTCACCGATACCGGATAAAAAGATAAATAAGAATATTATGTGCAATTCATTTGAGACTTCCGGGAAATATTTTTCACGCGGTATACTTATTACCGAAGAAAATCTGCGACAAAATGGCGGACCAAGCACAGCTCCTTAAAGATCAAGGAGGCAGAAATCGAAAAGGGTATTTGCTTATCTTGCGTCCAATTTATTTAATAGACCGAAACTGATTTGTGACATTTACCTAACCGTTCTAAAGTTAGCGTTAGGTATTTAATGTTGGATGAGATCTTTCGCGCATCGGTATTTTCCGCAATCGATGTATCAAAATCAGCGAGGAATAGGTCTTCTAAATGCTATACGAGATCTTCAACACGTTCGCGACTCGGGTTCTCTTAGTTAAGGTTACCGGTTGCTGTATCGTTGTATCTTCGGAGCTTCGATGCAGCCAACTGAAATGCTGGCAAAGCAACTGTATGCCATTTTTCACGGGTACACTACCCGCAGCCGGAAGCCGGGGCAATTTTCAATGTTCTGTCGCATTATTAACACCCTTTCTATTTATCGAAACTATCCGAACGACGTGCACGAGAAGCACGTTGTGGTTCCTATAATCGAATTTAATCGTACGTAGAAGAGGCTTTTACGACGTTTCTCGGTAGTTCATTAAGGATTATCAAATTTCACGTTCGAACGATCAGAAATAAAACGCCGGGAGTTATTTAAATGGATGGGGACGGTGGGAGCTGAAGCGATCCTAAGAACAGTTACTCCGAAGCATTCATTGTGCTTTGTTTCCGTGTTTATCTTTTCGGGTCTTCACCTGCTTGGAACTGGTTCTGCTAGTCGCTGTCCGTAGAAGGTTCTGCTTTACTTCCTCGGAAAATGTTATTATTATCGAAGATTCCAAGAAGCTTTAACCCCGTCTGCGTACGTTCGTCCGAAAAATCTTGGAACCGATCGACGCGAAAAAAATTAACACCGTCGATGCTGCTAACGACCGTAAAGTCAAATCTTTTTAGAGACGGCGTCTCCGATACTTTATGCTCATCATGCTCTTACAACCATTCGTTGCAAGTACATCGTAGCATTAAAATTTCTACATGAAAAATAATGTTCAGTCAAAATTATAATAATTACAAAATTGGTTATCTTGCGAAGTCTTCCAGTCCTCATTAAATTGTTTTCTAAATAACAATGTTCCGGCCAAATTGTAATAAATCGAAATGACTGTAACGCTTGTAACGAACTGTTGAACTGCTATCCTACAAGGGTTTCCACATAGATTACGAGAGTTCGGAGGCTCTTCCCCCTTTCCAGGGTGGAAAAAGAGACAAAATGGGAGTTTTAGTCTCTAAAGCCCTTCAGGCAACCTACCTGGGGTTCCCACTGGTGGGCTTCTGAAAGTATTGCGATTGCAACACCGAACCCTCTCCAGATATCAAATATACATAGACCACGAACGGAACGGACGGGAGAGAGAAGTTGACCCTACCTGCTACCTGTTCGACCAAACTATAGGGCGAATCGTATGTTAACCCTTTGCACTCGAAGTCATTTCAACTCGGAAACCCCGAATTTCCACTGACCCAGAATATTTTGCGAACAAAGAGCGAAACCATGGTTAAATTTTATATTAAGCAGTCCATCGCGTTCGAAAAAATGTAGTAATATGTACATTTTGATATGATCATTTTTAACGGTGTCTCGGAATATTCGTTCGAGTGAAATGGCTTGAAAAAATATTCTAAAGTAAATTACATATGAGTAAATGAGTAGATTGATTATTCTCTCCTCATTTACAGGTTCGAGTGTAGCTTCGTTGTACTTACGAATTGCGCACATAATTCGCCATGATACATCTAACACGTGTTCTGCGTTGAGCAAAGGTATAAAATTGCGAAGTCTCGTGGAAATTACGTTGCTCCGTCGAATCAGCAATTACAAATGCATTTGTATCACTGCGAAAAAGACAAAAATTGTACAGTTTAATAGGATAAAAATGGAAGAACTGTTAATCAACTTTAGATAATCGTAGCTTCGGAAATGCCTGGTTCGAGCGTTCGAGACGCGATAAATAATCCGTGTGTGCCGCGAAACGCGGAAATTTGGAAGAGAAAACATTGTCAATTAATTATACGAGTTGTATACAGCAGCTTGTAAATATTGGCCACCGTCGGGCACCCGCGAGAATGCAGACTTCGGCGGTATGGCGTATCGCCAAATAAACACTACCCATTATGTCTATTATTACATTCATGTAGGTGTCGGTTCGTATAACTAAGATAGGGACAAATCTAAATCGGTGGAAGCGGAGTCTGTTCGCGAAGTTCTTGTTGTACGGAATTTTTCTGCTGGTTCGGTTCTTCGGTGGTTCGCGCGAGCCTGGTTTTCGCGTTTCTCGCTCGTTCAAAGAGACGTCCGCGTCCTAAATTCGTCGACGCGACCGGGGCATATTTTATCCGTGAATTCCAGTTCAATAATTTCGGAGGGCACCGAACACCGCGGTCTCCCGAAAGCGAAACTTCCCGTCGATCAACGGTAAGCCCGTTGTCGCACTTAATCTTCGGCCGCGGAGACACCACGAATTCTCGGCAGCGCTAAAGTCCCCGATACAATTATACGCGGTGCCGTTTCGGAGCCGTTTCGGAACCGTTTCGGAACCGTTTCGGTGCCGTTTCGCGACCGTTTTATCGCATCGGTAAAAAAGTTGCCTCGAGAGTTTACTCGGGGCCGAAAATAACGTTTTCGTCCCTGAGGACGCGGTCGTTCCGCGTTTTCGGCAACGTAACATTGACTTTCGTCTAGCCGGATAGCTCTAACCCTGAACTACATACTGACTCAGGCAGATTCGGTTTCATAGCAAAGAACTTGAAGTACCGGAGACACTAGAGACCGTTGTCTGCGGCGTTTAACGGAATGCATTCGCGTCCCTGACCTGAATCAACCCGTTCCGCGCTTAGGTAATTATTAAGTAAATACCGCATCGTAATCGGTTTGCCCGGGCATGCCCCGGCTAATAGAGACGCGGCGTTCAAGCATTTGTTGCGTCGTTTCGGAATTTTGTGGAGACGAGGAAAATCGAGGAGGCTTGTCGAATGGCTTAATTGCCGGTAGAGCTTGGCAATAATGTCCGTTTTTGTTTAAACGATTAACGATTGGTAATTACTATCGTTTCTAAGCATTGCTTCGATTCGTTCGTTTTCGTTTTCTTCGCGGTTGCAGTGATTAGAATTTATTCGACCTCGATAATTCCATAGTACGAGGAGGATGTACATATTTTTATCATCTTGCATCTTGTAATATGCGTTGTACGACTGGCAATTTATTGTCTTTTTTTTAACATTCTTTAAGAACCCATGAAAATTTTTTCAAATTCAGAGAAATCGTATCTTCGAGAGATTTCGCATTTGCTAAATCGTGCGAAAATCTCTCAAACAAAAGTGTATTGATCTATAGAGGTAAAAAGTAGAGACCTAAAGCTTTAAAATTAGTCCAGGTTTATCGTTGTACGACACCTTTCCACGAAATTATAACTGCTTAAATACCGACAATTTCTCGAGTCCGATTAACTTCTTTGAAACCATATTCTGTATAAATGATCAAAGTTATTGCTGTTGGACTCGCCGATTGGAGCATTGGAGAAGGGTTACCCGATTACTATCACATTTCGGATGTGGCGGACAAACTAAGGCGAAAATCCTTCTTCGAAGGCTCTGCTTCTCGCGGAAAGTGAGAATCGAAACTCGAGAGAAGAGAAAAAGTCAGCGGGGAGAGGGAAAAAGAAGAGAGTTGGTTGATTTATCAATGTGTAACAAGGCCGAAGGCGTGAAACGCGTCGAATCGCGTGCGCGGCGCAAGCCGGAAACGCTTCGCGCTAACGCGCCAACAAATCTCTCGCGGGACACCTTTTATGCTCGGAAGACGGTTTACGAGGACGGGTAACTAGGTATCTTCTGAAATACGGCCGCTACGATCTTCGACTATTAACCGCGGTAGAACGCAGCGTGATCAGGGAAAAAAGAGACCGAGAGAAAGCAGAGGAGATAATAGATTTCCTTTATCCGAGCATGCTGGAAATAAATGTTCGCGATGACGGTGATCAGTTCTGTAGAAACGAACCATGCAAAATTCGTTGTGCTCGCAACGAGCAAACACGAAAGAATGAGTCGACTTTACTGGCTAATGCCTCCATTGTTAGAACGATTCATTTTCGTGCACTTGTTGTGCCAGGATTCGCCCATTTTAGCTGTTGTGATATTAATTGTTTCTCCTGTGGTTGAACTGCAATTCGATGCTTGCGTTTAAAGTACGAGATTAGGAGGAAAATGCAATTTTTCTGGATATTTCGTGCTACAGTTTTTTTGGGGGGATAGGTCAATTTTTCTATTCGTTGGGAAAATTTAATTTGTTCTTGGTTATATTCTATTTTGAGCTGAATCATATTTTTCTTCGTGCTTCTCATACAGATGCTCTGTTATTTCCACTAAATTTGTTACACAGCGATATTAATTTAACCTTTATTGTGGAATCCATCGATACCGCGAATCGCATCGCAGCTAAAAAATATTGTGCGTATTTCACAGTTTTCGGAATTGTATCGAGGTTATATCTACGTATGTTCGTACTTGATTTATCGCTTCGAAGTGTAAACAAGGAATTATGTCGGTGCGATTTATACTTGTCGATATTGCGCGAAATATGAAAATGCGATCATTAAAATGTTTAATGATCCGAGAGAGGTATCTAGCGACGGAAGGATCTTGGAAAATGTAGCGAAAGTTTTCCGATAAAGAAGCATTAATATGATGCACGAAATTTAATACTGTCAGAAGCAATTCGCAATGATCCCAATGATCAAATTATGAAAAATCATTGCACATGATTCGGTTATCGCGAACGCGTGCACATTGTAAATGTATTTCCTGGAACGAGGGTCCTTTTAAATAGATATTCTGCGCAGATCGCCAAACGATTTTGCAACGATGCAACGATATACGAGTGAAAGACGAACACGACATGTTTACCGCAAAACTAGGATAAAATTTCGAAAATTGCGTTGAATCGAAACTGCGAATGTGTTTCGAAACGCAATGGATTGTATAAATACAAGAAAAGCTCCGATGGTTATAGCACGAATATTTTTGAATAACGATTCGGAAAAGTTGAAACCTCGATGGACCGGTTTAACTGCGATTCGTCGTACAATTGCACAGCCATGAATCATCGGGAGCGAAAACATGGCAGGGTTAACGGACTCGCGAAGAAAAAAATGGCAATAGTTGCTGCCCTCGAATTTCAGCTCACGTTCGACCGACGAATGGATACAATATCGATGAAGGATCGGGGCAAGCTTCGAGAATAGTAAAGTCCGCGTGTTGATCGGGCGCTATCTTTGCCGGAATTCGGCCAAGAAGACGTGCTGTCGATTTGGAGCGTCACCGAGATTTTCGTTCCCGTTCCCACTCTCACACTCCGCTTGTTATTATTGGAATGGTCCACCTCCTCGTGTTGAGAGGGCTGCCAAACTTACCTAACACTCGACGAGGTAATTAGAACTTCCTCTCTCTTTCTCGCGTGGTCCCGCTTCCGATGGCCTTGCGGCAGCCGGCACAAAAACAGCCGAGAATACTGTTAAAAATACGACGAACACAGGATCCGACGGTGTGTATTTTCTTTTTCTGTGTTCACGGTAACATGTCGATTAAAAAAAAAAGTTCGATTAAAAAATTGGTGATTCACCGATGGTAAAAGGTGTCGGGAACAAATAGATTCCATCGAAGTTTATTTTATATCTCTCGTTCGTCTGCTCTTTCTCCCCTTGTTTTACGCTGAGACAAGCGAGACTTCTCCAACCCGCTGCGAAATGGTTAATTACTTGATTGCAGAAATCTCACGGAGGATTCGTTGCTCGTGCGATGGTAAACGAATTTATTTAATACCGTTGTTCCTTAGTTTTCGATTGTTTCGTGAAAAACGCAGGTGCGGCAGAAAGTTCACGGATTCGATAGTTCGAATCGCCGTGTTTTACGACTGTTCTCTCGCCATTGCTTGCGAACACTGTAGAAAATACTTAGCATTTAATGTTACGTACAGAGGAAGCCACGCTTTCTTTATTGCCTGTAAATATCTTTTAATGAAAGCGAGACTTTTCGTTTCCTTGAAACTCGAATTAACACGCGTTGGCGTGACAAGCCGTCGTACGTCTGTGTTTCATTAGTTCCGAGAAAGATGAACATAAATCCTAGGCGTTTCTAGTGTTTATTTTTTAAATCCAAGACTTTCTTTATGTGTTCTCGTAGGAGATAACCGTGACCGTCCATAGGCAACAAGCAATTAGCATCATTTTGCATAGCAATGAAACAAAGGATCTGTACGCAAAGTATTTCTTCAGCAATCATACTCATTACTTTCATCGAATATATTCCGTCAAGAGTAGTCTTCATCCTTTAATGATATCCTCGAGTCTTTTATGAGCCCACGATAATAATAATAAATAAGAGATGCTTGAACCTTTTACGATACATATACACCTTATAATCTTGGATAATATATCCGACAATAATTATAACTGCAAATAACTTGTAACGTCCAATTATACAGGGTGTTCCATAATTATGTTAACACCCGGAAGGGGGTGATTCCTGAAGCCATTTGAAGTAATCTTTTCCTTAGCGAAAATGCAATCCGCAGCTTCGTTTACGAGTTATCAACGAAAAACAGTGACCAATGAGAGGCGAGATATTCTGGCGCGAGGCGGCTGAGCCAATAGGCTTGTCCGCTAGTTGACTCGGCCGCTTTGCGTCAGCATATCTCGCCTCTCATTGGTCAGTGTTTTTCGTTAATAACTCGTAAACAAAGCCGCGGATTGCATTTTCGCTAAGGAAAAAGTTACTTCAAATCACCTCAGGTATCACCCTTTTCCAAGTGTTAACATAACCTTGACATAACCCTGTATATTTGACAGGAATTTGGTAAATTTTTATCAAAGTCCGAGTAAGTTTAACTTGTAGCCCGAATTAAAGAAAAAAATGAGTGGTCATTGAATTTTCCAGTGAACCGAACGAAGGCTCAGCCGATAGCCACATCGAACCGCACCGAAAACAAGGACGTCCGTGCGAGCACGCTGCCACGGCGCCGAGGGGATGTCAGTCCAGTCGTCTCGACGCCGCAGAACAGCCCGAACCGTCAAAGTCCACGAACATCGACGCCCAGCGTCGACAGCGCCGTCGGTTCCGCGGAAGGCTTGGGTGTACCGCAGACCGGAAATCACGAAGAGATCCGACCGAGGAGCGATGGCTCCGACAGTCTGGCGACCTCCAGTGCCCTCACCAGCCCGGAACCACCGGTGCCCGAAATCCACGAGCCCAGAGTCGACCTGGTGCAACCGGACGGTCTTCCGATCGAGATCGTCACGTCCGAGCCCGTCTTCCCGCTCGTCGAGAACTCGGCGATCGAAGAAACCGTGCAAAAAGGTGAGCCTCGCCAATCTTCGATTCACCTCGTCATTCTCGAACAATCTTATCAGTCTTTTCTATCGATCAGCGCAACATTTTTACATTCGCAGAAACGAAAACAGCATAATTCGACGGATATCATCTCGTCGAAGTATCTTCGATTTAAAACTTCATACGCGTTTTAACTCCATAAAACAGCAGAAAAATCTTGCATCGCTTATTAAACATCTTCAAGGAAGAATGTTATACGAATATTATACGAATATGAGATTACAACAATTTAGTATAATTTTGCTCGGTGATCGAGATCTTTGACAAGGAAATAATCTCTCGCCTGTAGAACCGTGATTAGTGGGTTTCTGGTAGGCATCCCCGGTTTTAAATACTCAAAGTGTCTGCTCCTCGTGTCACTTGCCAGTCCGAGACGCCTAGATCCGATCGTTGAGGATTAAGAAGGATTACTCGAAATCTCTTTCTTAATCGTTGACATTCAACACTCGGAAGCTCCACCGTGTGAATCGCGAGAGCCCCGATAAAGCCACCAGATTATACTGTCAAGAAAGCAATTAATGCAAAATAGCGTTAACTTTTCTCAGCAGTATTTCTCTTGCAGACACTTGTGGGAACGAGATTTCATGACTTACACTGTTCCTTTATTTGTAAATGTCATTTCGTGACTCGTGAGATGCGAAATGTATTACAATGTACAGGCGTTGATGCAACGAGACGACTTTCAACACTTGGTATACGGCTGAACTTGTAAATTGCTTTCGGTGTAACCTGACAGCTTATTATTATTCGACCGATTTCGTCGGTAGAAATTGGCAACATAGTATTATTAATTTTGACATCCTCGGGGCTTGTAATGTTAATTTAATGACGTTATTCGTGCCAGATTCGCACCTTGTTCCGTGTGTTTTCGCTCATTTTGATACTCTTGACGTTCTATCCCTTGAACCACATTCGACCGCAACATTACAATTTAAATTATAAATTGCACGCTTTCGTTCGCAAGTTTCCAAGGCGAATACGCCGGCGAATCACCGATATCGAGGATCAGATGTCACCGATCGATCATATACTCTCGAAATGATGTGTCACTGTAAAATCGGATGTGCAGCCAAATGTTGCTGCTTGTCCACCATGACGAACGAAGTATTATTTTTGGTAGTTCGACAGAAATACGATTAGAAAGGTGCAACCGGGGTTCCATTTTATTTCGCGCGGCTCTATTTTCAGAACGATGGCTACCAGCAAACGAAATAGAAATTTCGGACTATAGCCATCCTCATTGATGACTTCACGCCCGTTTACTCGTGGCCGAAGTTCGCTAATCACAATAAATTCCCTTGCTCTCGAGGATCTGTTTAACTATGACGAATACTGCTCGTCGGCGTGCTTGTTCCTATAGCCGAACATTCATACTCTGTTAATTAGTTAATTAATAAACCGAGTTTCTACCGTATTACGCTATTTCGCCCGTCGCTGGTCTAAATGTCCCCGAGTATCGCTAATTACAGTAATGTCTCTCTAATCGACGCTCAGATTGTCTACAGAAATGGACAATTTAGGTAGAGAAGATACGATTATTCGAGCCTTGCGGTTCGTTTTTATATTTACTGACAATTGGTAGCTATAAAAACGAGCTGCAAGGCTCGAACAATCGTATCGTCTCTTCCCAAATTGTCCTTTTTTGTGGACAATCTGAGCATCAGTAAGGGAGACATTACTGTAAATACTAGACAGCGGATCTTCACGCAAGGAAAAAATTGTTCTCCGTCAATTGCAAGACATGGGAGTCAAACACCAGATTTCTTCTTTCTATAACGATTTCAAGAAGTTCACAGTTTTTAGTCTCTTTGAACCCATTCACTGTTTTAATCGATATCTAGTTATTTCTGTCGCAATGCATAAAATCCGCAATCTACTAATTCGAAAGCGGCGAGAACCGTTGATTATCCGAGGGTTAAATCGATGTGGCTTCTCCCAGAAAATAGGATAGAGCCGCACGAAGTGATAATAACGCCGCCGCCGGAGGAGCCTAGGCTGAGCCAAGCGAGCGAGGGTAGCGAGGCGGCCAGCGAGGCACCCTCGGAGACGTCCTCGCCGTCGGGTAAAACGAGAAGGTACCGGGGGGACACCAGCAAAAGGAGAAAGGGCGTGTACATAACCCAATGGCCGGAGCCCTTGGACACCGACAGGAACAAGCTGTCAGCTCAGAGCAGCGAAGAACGAGACGAGCCACCTGCGACGCCCAGTGACCTCTCCGACTGCGAGGGCCACACGCCTAGAAGGTAACACGAGAACCACCGCTAATATATCGGAATAGAATGCAAATGGACCCGAAGTGTCTGCCTACGGATACGATTTAAGAGGAGAGCAACGCGGCAGAAGCGGCCGGCTGTTTGCCTAGCATTGCCTTTTTCGTCTCCTTCCCCTTCTCGAGCTGCCATTTCCATCGCGTCTATTCGAATACCGGGGAATCAAATGCCACGCAGACGTCCCGGGATCGGTATTTCATTCGTTTCAACCCCTTTCGCGTTGACGCCGTTTGCCCAGCGTTCGGCGCAACCTACTCGAGTCGGTGCATTAGTATCGAGTCTATTGAGTTGGTCCGTAAGCCCCTGCGAATTTATAAGACGATTCTTGGAGATCGTTAGGAGCTCCTGCCGTCGCTTATCGGGATCAGATTGAAGAAAAAGTTCCTTTCTGGAAACGAGAAAACGATTGTAACGTTTCGTACGTCATCGATCGCCTCGCTTCATTTATTCCAGCGTACTTCGTCATCGTGTAGAAAGCGGAATGTGTAGTGTACTGTTTTCAAAGTTGCAATAATTGTGTGCAGCTGAAATGTAGGCGTTCGTACGAGCACTTTATAAATGTCAAAATAAAATGGCGCGCGGAAAGACGGATGAAACGGAAATTTGATATTTGCCAGAAAATTTAATTTTGCAACGTTTAGACTGCTTACTTGTCAGATTCGTCGAATTGATGTTTACTGTTCGGTTATTTAACACAAAATACCTTCGCTGCGCCGTTGCAGCGTTAATCCTTTCCAGACGACGATTTTTTAAAGTGCTAATAATAGTTTCCTCGGGCATCTAGACTATGTATTAAAAAACTAAGATAATTAGAAAAATGAATAATGTAACTTGATCCTTTCTTATCTGCATCATCGAATTACAACTTCTGCAATAAGACGTATAGTTCGTAGAGTGGTCGGCATGTCGACATTCGTCCTCGAAGGGTTAATAAAGTAGGAATTTCGGTAAAATTAGCATAAAATGGAAGCGGATGGAACGGTGCAAGTAAGCCACGGCATTATGCTTGTTTATTCAGGTATAGTAAGAGGCCTCTGCGGGGTCCCTACGGGCAAATGCTCGAGGCCGAAATGGCGAAGCCACGAGCCACCGACATCGCCCTCGAGGAAGGTCTTCGTCCACGTAGGAAAGTTTCCGCGAATCTTTCGTACAACACCAGCTCGAATAACAGCGGCTCCGAGCCGCCAACACCTTGCCATCACAGGACGACCTCCAGCCCGAGCAAACTCGAAGGACTTCCGGGACCAAGTCCCGAACTATTGGCGGAACTACTTCGAGGTTCTTCGGAGAGGGTGGCCCGAGCGCCGGCGCATCGAAACGTGAGTACCATTAAGCTGAATATTACATTAGTTCGATACAGAAACGTCGAGATCGAAAGGAAGGAACGTCGAGCAGAGAGACTCGGTGGACGAAATAAGATGGCGTAGGACTTGGAGAATTTATTTAATTAAAGGTCCACGCAACGTGACCATCTCGATCGTCCTCGTTATTATTAACCGATCGATCGACATTCTTCTTATCACGCGTGATACAATTTTGGAGGACATTTATGATGATAACATTTTACTTTATTCCATGTCTTTTCAAAGAATCGTGATCAAGGCGATCTTCGAAGCATTGAATAGACATATAGAAAAAATGAAATGTCATTACAGTAATGTCTCTCTAATTGACGCTCGGATTCTCCACAAAAATGGACAATTTGGGAAGAGGAGATACGATTAATTTGGGTCTTGTGGCTCTGATTTTTTATGGTTACCGACTGTCAACAATTATAAAAACGAGCCCCGAGACTCTTCTCTTCCCAAATTGTCGATTTTTCTGCACAATCCGAGCGTCAATTAGAGAGACATTACTGTACCTCGAACGTTCTTCGAGATCATCTGCATCAACACATTTCGATGATCCCGCGAATAAAAATAGTGTAAATGAACAATTCTTTCGATTCTTTTCAATCGATGCATTTCGTCTTGCATAAAGATCGGCCGTTTTCTAATTATTTTACGAATCTTTTAGCATCTAAATTGACGCGCTATATTTTCCTGCTGTAGAACTTTTGCTGCGATTCAAAAATCTATCCTCGGATAGTGACTAATGACCAATGGCAAATAAATCACAGAGCCTGAAATGATCGTCCATCAATGTTCAAGATCGCGAGCACAAGTACAATTTGAATTCATAAATCTCTTTTCGTTTCAATTAATTGTGCGGGATTTTTAAGCGTTTCACTCGCTGTTGAATCATAATCACGCATTCACGGGACGCGATGCAACGAGGAGGAGCTAGTCAGTGGATCGATTAACGAACCGGGAGCAGCAAAAACAAAAGGGAGGAAGCCAATGATCTCGAGTCGAGTCAAGAGCACCGCGATTGATCTTATCGTGCCGTCGTATCTCTCTGGCGGTCTCTTCGGCGATTTCCTCCTCTTGTAGCATCTGGCGTCGAATTTAAAGCAACGGATTAATAGATTGTGTTGTTTAGCAAGCAAAGAGAACCAATGGAGCGGCCTCCATTCAATTTGCGAATGGTGTCACGGTCTCTGAAACTAGCGAAATTGCGAATCGTCGTCATTGTAATGCTATAAAGTTGGCTCTTTTAGAAATTCTTTATCAAAAAAATTATAGTACACCAGTACACGCTTCGCTGTGGTTTAACCATAATCGTGGTCATGTAAGACAGTTATTGTGGTACCAGTTAATAATTATGAAACCAATAAGGAATGGTAATTTTTATTGGTCCGTTTTATAGCGTAGTCGACGTAATCTGCATATGCACGTTGTTTCGTATCTCTTGTTATTTGCTTCTTTCTATTGTATCTTCAGCAATATTATTTGTTGATAAAGCTGTAAAGCCAATAAAAATAGCCAGGTCAAAGCATAAAGATTATTAATTGTTTTTCTTTCCGGTTATTGTATCACAAACGAAATGGTTTAACGAATGATGCAATTGTCTGTACAGATTTAAAATTTCATTCTTGCGCTAATCAGCGCGCCTTTGGCTTTACGCCGACAGCGGTCAAGTAAATATTTACAAAGGAATTTTTTTTTATACGTGACCTTGAATGATTTTGCACCATAGGTCATCGTATTTTTCCCCAAAGTCGCTAATAAGCTACTATTATAAAAATACATCGTTCTCTTTAAAAAGAAAAAAAAAACAAAGATGACCTTCAATTTCCGAGACGATTCCTCTTGTAAAAAAAATAGCTACCACTACACCATGATCACCCTTTTTTTTCCACGCAAGCCTTACACGACAAATTTTTCTGGAACTTTTCTAGTTGCGAATATATTCAAGGTGGTCATTTTTTATTGGTTCGCAAACAGGGGCTCGGACCGATCCAGAAATAACTGTCAGCAACTGTTAAGTAGAAGCGTTCAATGAACAGTCGCTACAAGTCCTTACGATTACAGTAATGTCTCCCTAACTGACGCTCAGATTGCGCACGAAAATGGACAATTTGGGAAGAGGAGCTACGATTATTCGAGCCTTCCAGCTCGTTTTTATATTTCTTGACAATTCGTAACTATGAGAACGAACCTCATAGCTCGAATAATCGCATCTCGTCTTCCAAAATTCACCATTTTTGTGGACAATCTGAGCGTCAATTAGAGAAACATCACTGTATCTCGAAACAATAGCTAAATCTTCAACGAGCTAAAACACATTTTCTCTTTCAATAATTTCGAACCGCTGAAGATCCTTCGCGTAGACGTCCACCTCGAATGAACCGCACTCTGTACGCAACGCTGTGCTTTCTTTTCGACGCATAAACAATTCTCCGCGCGATCATAGTCACCGCTTTATTTTGCTCGCTTTCTTTATCTCTCCGAACACGGTTTACATAAGCGCGAATTCGCAAAATATTGGTAGCCTAGTTACGACACTGTGCGCGTATGCAAAGTGGTTCGCTAGCTCGTTCCCCATCAGCCTAATGTTCCCATCCAACTCGGACAGGGAATTTCAGAAACGAAGGAACAAACTATTCGAACAGTCGTCATTTGTAATACAAGACTCCAGACTGGCGAGGAAAATGTAATCTAATAATAATGTTCGGCCATATTTCTGGGATGAGTTGGTGGTTTGGCCAGTGCACTCGAGATTAGCATAGTGTCCCCTTGATTCTGGCACAGCGGGGGCGGCTACGAGGATATTCCTGGCCTTAGGTGTACCCGGGGAATGATCGGTCTCTACCGATGCGCACGGAATCTGCCGACTGACATTTTTATGCAATCCGACCTTGCTCGATACATACATCGCATCGCGGCGATCCCTCCGTGTCGCATGCTATCGCGGAACCATAAGTCGGATCTGGTTTTCGTGCACCGTCGAATTTAGGATCCCAAGGGAACCAGTAACGGCCGGAGCTTTTTCGTTAATCGAACTCCTACGTGTCTATGAATCTAGTCGTCCGACGAGCTCCGAGTCTGAGGGAAATACTGCTCCGAGATGTGTCTATAACGTAGCGTGAGATCCGATCGTAACTTCAGGAATGATAGCAGCAGCATGGGGATTTGCTTTCGAGTTATGGTTGCTCCCGGAATTGATTCATCGGATGCTTGTCGCAAAGAGAAGCGATACGTAACGTCGATTGGCTGCGAGTCTTTTGCAATTAAATTCATCGATGGTAATAGTGTAACAGACTCCGAATGAAGTATAACTCTTTCCAGATTCTAGTTTTCATCGTTTAAGTCATTCCTTTAACCAGTTAGCTGTGGCGCCTCCTTTTCAGAACGAGCACCTATATGTGACGCGAGAATCGAGCGATGACGAGTATACTCGTCGAACACAGAGTAAGTGACGCTGTTAAAATAACGGATCAAAAATACGGTTTTATTTGATAAAATTAACAATTTTATTACTAATATTTACTTATTCGTTTAACATTGGCATATGCTATATAAGTAATAAACGAAAAACGCGGGAGAAATCAAATAATTATAAAAGTTGAACATTCAAATTGCTGCTGTAGAGTGGTATTCGGCAAAGCAAGGAACGATGCATAATGGCACTTTACGCGTCGAACACTAATATTTAATCTTATTTTTATAATCTTCGTGTAGAATTGGCCTAAAAATATTTTAAACATCTTGAAATTTGAGAATGTGTTTCTGTTATCGCTAACATTACAATTTAAATAGCCAATGTGGTCGCTACTTTTTACGCGCGACGAGTATACTCGTTACGACACAAAATACCGTCACATCTCCGTGACTAGTATAATCGTCAAACACAGCTAACTGGTTAAGTCGACGCAAAATTGTGTCCTTCCACTGACATAGTATTTGAACAGCGAACAATATCGTGTTCACGATATCGTGCAAAATATCGTACGGCAAGGAATCATTTCGCAAAGGTTCCCGCGTTTTGAAAAAGTAGGCCGAGTGCAACTCGACTTGCGAAACCTCCGCGCGGAAGCCCGAGCAGACAAAATAAAAATAGTTGTTCAATTTGATCGATGACACACGAAATGGTTACAACGAAGTGAGCCCGAAATATGAAAGCAGTTTTGTTTCACTTAGAAAACAGCATCAGGCGTATTTGTCGTGATTATAGTGTTTACGGTGGGAACTGCGTGCGCGCGCGAACAGGATATTAGTCATACAAGCGGAAAATGGATTTCCCCTGATTGAGAGAAAGCAGAATCGTTTGTAATACCGAGCACGGAACGTTGGTGATCATCTCACGGAATCGTGTGAAAAGGATCTGTTTTCTTGTTGAAACATTATCGAGGAACGTTTTTTCGTTCTCAGAAAAATTACGCTTGCGAAAATGAAATCGAACGAATGAAAGTTGTTCGGCGGCGTCGACGGCGTCGATTCGTGTCGAACAGGAAAATCTCTCGAACGGGAAAAGAGGGAAAAAAAAGATCGACACTTCGCCGCAGAAGTGCCGTTCAGCAGTTTATGAAATACAATCGACTATAATAACGAGCAGACGCATAGAATTTCTAAAGCATATAAACTAACGCGAGCGAAAATAACGGACCCCACTATTCGGATAAACAAAGATATTTTCAGTTGAGCTCTTTATCTATCTTCTGATGTCATCGGTTCGCAAGATATCGCGTAGATTTCGAGATCTTCATGAATGGATCGCGATGCCGGCGATTTACGACATTCGGGCGCGGTGACGTCGACGGCAAACGTGACGTTCGATCGTACGTACGTTGCCCGCCGGTAAGTTATAGCAACCCTCCCGCCCACTTCATCATTTTGATAAACGCCGCGTTCCGCCTGAATTTCTCTTCGTTTTTTTTGTCGCAAATGTTACAGCGAGTTCGTACCAGTTAACCGGAAAAATAAAGGGCGGTTCCGCTGAATAATCTCTTTGACCGTTTAATAATGCACAACTCTGCATTGCATCGGAATAATGTAGAAATAATGAGGGGTTTCGAAAGAATGTCATGTATTTTATTGGCTGGCTAAAATTATTTGAAATTCGAGTATTTACGAGAACCGCCAACGCGTAACTGAATTATTCAGGAAATCATTTAGAATTAAATGTTATAGTCGCATTCGATCAAATAAGAATTAAGTGTGTCAAATTTAATATAGAGAGAGAGGGAGCAGCTTGTGTTTATAAACTATTTGAAACATGGCTATTCAAAATGCTTTACCGACATGCATTCTCCGCGCGAATGGACGTTCGTGAAAGATGGTCTGCTTTGAAGATGTTCGATAAATAAGTAGAAAGATACTTGAACATTGCGGAATCGGACGTCGCTGCAGCGACACAGACTAAACAATCGTCGCATGGAGACGTTAAAAAAAAGATATAAAATAATTCTTGAACACGCGCAATAAACGTGCATCCCCACTTTTTTGTCTCGCAGAGATGGCCATCGATTTTTGTGTACCTTGTTCGTGCCGGTGAAACAGATTTGTTCCTCCCCCACACGCAAACGATGCGAACAGTCTAACTCCAATTGGATTGAAATTTTGTGCAGAATTTAAAAATCACCAAATTCGACTCTTTAAGAACTAACGTTCCTACTTTGATTATATACACAGTCGTTCTATTCAGCTGCATCGATTAGCTCTTCTTGGTCCTTAGTAATTTCTCCCATAGAACGAGGCAATTTTTGTTTCTCGCGCGTCTATACTTGCTTCAATTCCCAGATTTCGGAAGAAACGAATAACATCTGTATTTGATCTGTATTCAATTAGATCACGCAAAAATCGCGCATACTGCTCGCAATATGCCACTTCGCTTCAGCAACGTAATAATATCCCAAAATCGGAATCGTTGCATAATTATCAATCTCCAGCCGACGGATGTAAAACGTCGAAGCAGCTTATGCTAGCAGTTTCAATTTAAACGTTTTATCATGAATTCGATATTGCGTCCTTGCAAGCCGCACCAGGTGTGAAAGCCGCCCGAGATCCGCAGCCCGCTTATACCCGATTTCCCTATCAATCTCGCAAAGTACTTGAGCAGATGGAACACGACTTCGCCCCGGCAGCATTGAAAAAGGCTCAGCGAGCGGAACGCGAAGGAGGCTCGCGGAAAAAGAATCGGCCGACACACGGGCGCAGGAGTTTTCGCGAAGCTTTCGCGCGGTAACAAAAAGCTCGGCAGCCGTCGATAGGAGCGGCGCGTTCGAGAGGAGCGATTGTCGATCGGGGTGTTCTTTTGGTGGTAAAGGTACAAGGTCGGCGAGGCTCCCTGGGACAAGGTCGTGGCGGGAAAGCTCCTCGGGCAGGATGGACAAGCGGAGGCAGAGGCGGAGGCAGAAGCGGAGGCAGAAGCGGAGGCAGAGACAGAGGCAAAGGCACAGAGGTAGAAGTAGATGGCAGAGGCAGAGGCAGAGGTAGAAGCATGAGTAGAAGCAGAGGAAGCATGAGCGGAGGCAGAAGCAGCGAGCCAGGCCAGGATACGCTGTGGCGCGCGTGTAATCCACGTGAGAGCGCGCGCCGGCGTTCTGGAACCGAAACATCTGCCTCTCTTCCTCCTTAGCGGCCGCTATTCTCTTGGGCATCGATCAGACTAGCCGTGGTTGTGCGACGGGTCGCCAGTTTCAGGCGTAGCGCCGTGTCTCGCTGTCGCTCCGCAAAAGCTCCAGCCGATCGCGATCCCGCGAATCTCGCGATCGCCCGCGACCGCGACCGCGACCGCGAACGCGACCGCGACCGCGACACGTGTGAACCTCGACGCGAATCGGTAGTATGCTCGCGTGGCGAACACCTTGACTCGCGTGCTCTCGAGGCCGCGTAGCTCCGAGCCGAAGGGACACAGACACCCTTGCTCGCTCGCTCGCTTGCTTGCGATCGTTTCCGAGGTCTCTCTATTCCCCCCCTCGAGGCCCCGCAGCTCTCGGTACACCCGTCACGTGTGAGTCCTTTGAAAAACGTATCCCGAGAATGGTAACGGTAATCGACGAGAGCATTGTACGCTTTGTAGACTAGTTTCCGTTGATTTCGGTGCGCTGGTCCGATCGGCCGCGATCGGCGACGATGTGATAGTTCCGCGCTCGGCACGCGGTAGAGTGGGGCATATCGGTGACCGGTGACCGTGATCCAAGGGAATTACGAGATTAGGCGAGAGTGCCGACGCTACCCCCGGCTGCAACGGTGCTCGTTAAGATCATTGAAATATCCCGCACGCCGCCGAAGAAAACGAGTATCGGCTGTAAAGTTGTTTGGAAGATTCCAAAGACTTCCCGTGGTACTGTTAGCCGCGGCTAGAACTAATATTACCCGACTAGAGTAACGGCATATTTGCTAGTGCATCACGTAAGCTCGGCCACCTTCTATTTATTCTCGATTCTATTCGGATCAACGTGTACCACTTGCTGCTCATAATCTAAGAAATCGTGGAAATAATCGCGGCTGCAACAAGTAGCACGGCGGCCGGTTGCTATAAATGCGAATCCGTAAGACCTTCTGCTCTCGGAAGTCGAGTAGCGCTGCTCGACGTAATTATTTCACACGCTCGCGCCACGAACCGCACTCCACTGAAATCTTTTTGATAACCGACGATCCGCCGTGCGCCACTCGAGAGACACCGGTGCCCACGGAATCACCGATTCCGAATTTCGAGCAACTGGATTATTTTCGAAATTATTCCCTCGGTCGATTTCTTTCGTCGACTCGATCGCATTTTCGTCGTTTAAGATACCGACACGGTGTCCATTCGAGGCGATCTTCACGGACGGCAGAATCTCTGAACTCGTGGCTGGCCAAACGTGTGTTTCACGTGTACATTGGTCAACATATGCGACACCGTTTATCGCGAAATTCTGGGAGAATTTAATCTAGCGCAGCGCCCGAATAAATAACACGTTCTCTGCGTGGTTCGGTAGAACCACGTGAACCATCTCGTTTCAAACTTACCTCGTCTCGTCTCCGAAACATCGTTCCCGAGGAAGGAATTTAACCATTACGTTACTTTCACATCGAGGAACAAATTAAGTAAAATTCGTCGCAGTCCCGTTAGATGGAGGTTCATTATTCGATTAGAAGTTTGTGTTTTACTATGGCTGGTTATCGTAACGAAGCGTCCACTTTAATGCAGAGTGCAGGCAGTTAAAGTATCGTACGATATTCGATTCGGGGCCCATAACGATCGCGCCGCGTCATCCCCCCCCCCTCCCCCGCCCCGTTCGGTAATTAACATTTTCGTGGGTAATTGTGAGAAAACAGTCGATTATAATTTTTACTACTTTATGGAAACGCGATAACTGCGCTCGCGGAGCGCTTCCGCGTTCCGCGGACCGTTCGCATTCATTCTGTTATTGTGCAATGAATATGGAAAATGATCACGGGAATCGCGCAGCATGCTGCGGGAATATCGAGGGAACCTTTGTTTGATCCACCTAATTGGAGGATAACAGAAATAACATAAGTACTGGACGAGCAATACCGATATACACTTGGCAAAAGTCAAAGGTTAACCTTCAGTTTCGCCGCTAGTTAGGCAGGATTACGCGCGCAGCTCCTTTGAATCGTTAAAACTCGCTGCGTATAGTTTCGTAGCGGGATCCTTTGAGTCCTGCGAATTAGCTGTACGCTACGTTGTCCCAAAGTTGCGCCGATCGGTAACTAATTTCCGCGCGGTGCTACTTAACACTCGATGATGATCATGCGCGGCTTCGCAACGCCGAAATTACAGTTCGCGTCTCTTTCCTCGCTCGTTCAGCAACGAAAGCGAGTTCACTCGTCCCGCGTATACGACTTCGTAACCACGTTATTTTACATGTTACGACGTGTTATGTTTGCCCGTTCAATTATACCGTAATCCGTGCATTACTCGAAATCGCATTGAACTCGTGCGTTATCGCATGGCATCGAACGGGCTTCGTTTATCTTCTCTTGTATCGTTATGCCATCGCGTGTCGTCGCCGATGAAAAACAAGAGACATAAACGTAATGGATCTTGTATTTATTGCTCGCGTTCATCTATGATTGGACACAACTGCTTTTTCATCTGTCCATCTATAAGACCTTAACCGGACTGCCAATTACTGCCAGTTATTGTTTCAGCAAAAAAATGACATGTTTCCAAATTAGTAAGTGCAAGTAAATTTACGTTGAAACGTTGCAAACTCGCTGAACTAATAGAGGATTGCATACATCTTTGAACAATTACATTAACGTATATTAATGACGACTTGTTTAAAGTTGCGTGGGACCGTCGCGGCAACCATAATCCGGTTGGGGGTTAAGTGCATACATTCTGCTGTATGATAATTAATACGTATTGCTGTATAATATTTATTGTATATTACGCTCCTGGAATATCTTCTTTTTTTTAATTTCAACGACTGTACATCCGTGTGATAAACTAATGTATTAATTATTCAGTTATTCGTTGGTGAATTATCTCGTTACTAATTAACTATTTGGTCCGGGAAAAGTACTTTGTTCGATAACATAAGATAAAACGGTACTTCGTAAATTACTCCTTTCATATGCTTCTTTAAGAATTAAATAAATAAAACACGTATAGAAATAGAATTACGGATTCTATGCAATTCGCAATGTATTCGATCAAAACAATTTGTACGTACACCGTGTATAACACCGAGCGGTTATCGATCAATTATTTGTCATCCGCCCAATAATATGGATTGCTGATAATAGGTTTACGTTGCACGATTATGTTTCCATTTTAACACGGAAGGTTGTCGATAATAGTTACGAGTAAAGTCGATCGTCATGTACCTTCTGCGCTGCAATAATAAAAAGGTCAAAGAGTACGCTCTCCGCTTGCCTGCCTCTTAGAAAAGCTCCTTAGTTCTCAGATCTTTTCCCGTTGAGCTGTCGTTGTTTAATGCCACATAGGGGCACGCAGATCCACACAATAAATAAAAACGATCTGTCCAATAGAAAACATTATCGCGGAAACCGTGACAGATCCGTGGAAAACATTTCCTCCTGTACAGTTTCCCAACGTCGTCTTAGTTCGTCGTTCTAAATTGTTGCATTATTTTCCGCACATAAATAAATATCGCTCAATACATAAAAATGATAATTTATTATTAAAGCGTTCGATTATGTTTCAAAATACTATTGTAGTTGTCAGAATCTGCAGATTCGCTCTACGCAAGAATCGTTCACAGTAAGAATCACAGTTAGCTCTGAAAATATTCTGAAATTTGATAACGTTACTTCAAAAATTGAATTTCTGAAAAGCCGAGAGAATGACGCGAAAACAATCTGTTACGTAAAAATCTACAAGAATTGTCCACCGGTTATCAAAACGCAGTCTCGGTGTCGATCGATGTTGCACCGATTCGGAAACACCGTGGTCGAAACGTGCTCCACTCGGGCGACGAGCCGCGGCGCCCGGTTCTCAAAAACCTGGGAATTGCATAAACATCCGCGGTCTAATCAGTTCGGTAATCGGATGGAATAGCGAGCCTTCTCGATGGAGGAAGGAAAGCCTCGCGAGCGAAAAAGACAGAAAAGGGAGCTTGTAAGCTCGCGAGGGGGCCCTGAGTCAGCTCGCTAAATATAACACACCGTGGAACGGCACACGTACGACGTGTTCGACGTATGATCATCCAACTCGAAGTGTGAAAGCTCCGCGTGGAAACGCCAAAACTTGCCGGACGAGTCCGGAGTGGACCGAGCTTTTAAAGTGACGCTGCTGAATCACTCCGAGGCGAGAGGCGAGAGGCTCCAGCAGACACGAGACAGCTTTTGTCCGTGGTTCCGCGATCAGAATTTCTGCGATCGACGGTCCGCTCGCTGACGATCATTAAATCAATACACGCGAGCCGTCGCCCATCGGGTTTTCCCCACGAACCTTCAATGTTTTTAACTTCTACAGACCGCCCCATAATCGGCGATCTACACGCCCGCTAAAAAACAATCGATCATGCCGATCAACCGTATATCGCTGTACAATGGCTCCAGATTGAAACTATTGCAATTCAATTTGTAATACTGAAAACAGCATGAGTCGTAATTGATAATCGGCCATTTTTATTCTTATTTTAATGTCGTCCAGTCAACCGCGCTCGTCCAAATGCGGTACCGTTTTTCGTTTCTAACAAATGCTCGCAGAATTTCAACGATCTTATTTACAATCTTGATCGAACATTTTCTGCCAAGGTTAATGCCGATCAGCTTGCTTTATCACAATCTATTTTCTATTTTAATTGATCTTAGTCATGGCCAACGGCTGTAGCTCGGCTGTTACGCGTTCAATTAAGTTGGCGCATAAATAAAACCTCGCATAAAAACAATTTATTCTACACAATCCGCTCGCTTTTACGCATCGAATCGTCTTCTGTGTCGTCTTCTCAACTCTTTTCTATTATTTCGACCGTTTCTATTATCTCCGACTGTCGTCTGTAATCATTGTTTTACTATAATCGTCTTGAAATCGGGGCTTCGATTGTTTCCTCGTGGAAGGAAAGTCGGAAGAAATAGAAAATTCTTGTTACTCGACCAGCAATGAAACTTACCCTCGAATTAAATTCTCAATATCTCTATGGAGTATCGATTCGATTGATCATTTCTTTCGTCGCGAAAAGTAGGCCTGTTCGCCTAGTGGAATTCGCTAGGAGCAACGCGACTCTCCTGTAATTATCTTTCTTTGTTATTAATAATCCTTTTGCCACGGTGTCAAGGAAATGTTACCAATAAAGTAGCGGTGTAAAATTAATGACCCTTGTAGTTGATAAGGGGAACCTTGATCGAAGGAAACCTCCTTTCCTCACATCGTTAGCTTTTCCGATATTATAAATCTCTCGCTTCTGTAAACGAGTACAACTTTTACACAATTCAGGATATTTTTACTGGAACAGGCGATGCTAGTGAACGTGTTCCGAGAATGATCCCGCGTTCATATCAACAAACAAAAGTGAAATTTAATGCGGGGGCAATTACACGCTCGCGCTGATATATCGCTATTTCACTGTATGTCTAATAGATAGAAGAAATTACATCGAGCTGTCTGATAAATTTGCGGAAACCAAACAGAAAATATCTGCTTCAAACACGTAACGTTCGTGCCGGTCCCCGATCTTCTTCTAATCGGAACTCACGTTTTACGGGGTATTTTGTAGCATTTTTTTTTTCTCGATTCCATTTTACTCCTTTAATCCGACAAAAATAAACGTAAGCATGATTAAACTGACGCGGAGTATCGACGCGGTCTATTTTAAAATGGGACCATGAAAGTTGAATACAAGGTGTGTGTGTGTGTGTGTGTGTGTGTGTGTGTGTGTGTGTGTGTGTGTGTGTGTGTGTGTTCCGTAGTACAGTAATGTCTCCCTAACTGACGCTCAAATCCTGCACAAAAATGGACAATTTGGGAAAAGTAGATTCGAGCTCGTTTTTATAGTTGTTGACAATTCGTAACTATAAAAATGAACCACAAGGATCGAATAATCGTATCTTCTCTTCCTAAATTGTCCATTTTTGTGGACAATCTGAGCGTCACAATTACAGAGACATTACTGTATTTCTTTAAAAATAAAATGCGAATGTTGTCTGAACGCGAGTTCATCAACGATTTATTGCAAACTCACGGTTGAATGAATAATACTAATATGAATAATAATACTAATAATACTCTCTAATACTCAATAATATGAATAATAATACTAATATGAATAATAATAATACACCGTGTACAAGGTGATCGATTTTAATCTACGGTGCCGATTATTTCCTCGCGACGTATGCTATTTTCTCACGGACAGTCGCACTTGCAGAGAAAGATAGGTCAGCTTCGTACACGACAGAAGAATCGACAAATAGCGAAAGGTTAATGAAGTTGCTAAATATTCGCCCTCTGTGCCCTCTGTAGAAATTACACGAGAAACAAGTAGAGCACAAGGGACTTTGTCATAAACGTATGTTGCGATCAGCTAGAACGTAAATACATGAATGACTGCGCTGCATCGAAAAGCCTGTCGATATATGTATAACTTCGCCGATCTTCTCGAAATTTCTTACACACTATTGATTTTCCCTCGTCCACACACGCGTGCAGAGCACGCGAGTAACGTTTTAAAAACGTTATTAACATCTCGATTTTTCCATTACGCGCATACTACGTACACGCATGATAAAATACAAGTAGAAGGAGATATTACAGTTCCCCTCGTACTATCAATGACCTATATTTTGAAAACATTATTGTTTCATTGTTAATCATGGATCCTTACTTCAATCATTTTTCTATATAGATTTACGAGGCACTTCACATTTCGCAATCGATTAATATTTATAATTATATTTACGCGATATATAATCATATAATTATATTTATCGCTACAGTCGCTTCCAAAAGTTACTATCCACAAATAAAAGTATTAAATACACAAACGAGCAAGCCGCTATTTATCCACAATTAATACATGGTTAGGCTGCCAAGCATGGTTTCTGCCTCACTGAAATGAATCTGCGCGAATGATACAGGTATATGACGCGTACTTATTGTCGTGCTATCTATTGTAACAGTTTCCTACGCCAGAGCTGATATTATAGATGGAAGATATGCCCGTTTCACCTTTATAGTGACGGAAAGATCTATTTCTTATGAAAGCACTCGAACCGATTTCTTAAGGAAAAAGTGATTTCAAAAGGTGCAGGTAACCCATATAAGTTACCACGAATGAAATGTCAAGAGATGTCGCACGAAATGATCCAAAAATCTGCAAAAGCAGCGAGAGAAATGTCATCACGCCGGAAGCAAACCCCGCACAGAATGTTTCATTATTCTTTGTCGAATTTTTAACAGCAATCTTTTGCCATCTCTATACCATTTTTAGTGACGTACTTGTAATTATCATGTACTAAGAACTCGCAATTCCGTTCTAACTAAGCCACCTAATTATTTCCTTTAGCTGCGACAATGCGAGGAATGTTTCTTGCGTGATTTAAGTGATTTAGTGGCAGAAAAAAATTCGTTTATGCACATTACATTTCAACGTTTCCTTCCAACCTACATTTACAATTTATTTACCAGTTAGTATTACAGTAATGTCTCTCCAATTGACGCCCAGATAGACCACAAAAATGGACAATTTGGGAGGAGGAGATACGATTATTCGAGCCTTGCGGTTTATTCTTATAGTTATAAATTGTCCACAATTATAAAAACGAGCCGCAAGGCTCGAATAATCGTATCTCCTCTTCCCAAATTATCCATTTTAGTGGACAATCTGAGCGTCAGTAAGGGAGACATTACCGTATTACTTATCGCTAGAGTCAATATCGAATAATGTTCATTCGAGACGTGCAACACAGAAAATCTATTGTAATAAGAAATTAGAAAAGTGACTGCAAACAATAACTAAAAATAGAGAAAGTGAATATTTAATTGAGCAAATCGATGGCGAGAAATCATTCTATCGTTCTTAATCCGCAAAGGAACGAATCGCGCGTCTCGTCGGTTCTAACCAAGCACCAACAATCGCGTAAAAGTGAGAAAGGCGGATTCGTTCGGTCGGCAGGGATTGATCAGTTGTCGATTTTTTGGTGCAGCATCGGTTGGATACGCGGAACGATCCGGATAGGAGTCGGCGCGATTGATATGCGAGTGAAAAGTTCACGTTATTGCGAAGGATTAGCAAAGGTGGTCGAAGAGGATGACGATGAACGCTGGTCGGAAACTCATCAGCCAGACGTCGGTGGACAGCGAAAGTAACGAGCGTGTCAGCACAGACCGCGTGGGTAGTTTTCCTTTTCATGCTTACACGAATCCGAACCGTCTGAACGTGCACCGTGTGCACAGTGTTTGTTGTTACACTGCCGCCACAGTTTTTCCCTCCTCGCACGTACCCCGTTTTATTAGTTATTCCACGCGAATGCAGAATACGCTGGCTGGCCCGAGCATTCTACGCTTTCCGAACCGAGGCCTCCCACCCAGACCACTGACTAGTTAATATACGACTCGAAATCTATGTTTGCGCTTCCACCCACCACACTTTCTACATCCGCGAAATTTCGTTTTATCAGTTGTTTCCCGGAAAATATACGGGGGATTTAGTCGAAAGGTGAAGGTTGTTGCCAAACGATTTGCACCGCTGCATTGCAATGGATTGCGCTGGATCGGGCTCGGTCTTTCTGGTAGAACGGGTTGGACCGTAAAATCAATCACGGTTTGTCGTTTCTTTTTTTTCTTGTTTTTTTTTCTTTTTTTTAACTATCGAACAGCAATCGGTACGGTTGCGCACGTGTCGAACGATCCGGCGATTTTTAGCTGTAACGAAATTTCTTTTATGCATGCGGCGGAACGAAACTCTGCACAAAAGCTTTCGCGAGCTCTTAACCCTGGAGCGGTTCTGTTCGACCCCGTTTGCTATTTTCCACGTTTACTGGTTTACAAGATTGTTACGGTTGAGCGGCGAAACGTTTGTGTCACTCTCTATTAGAAGTGTCGCAATCGACCAGAATGTAGAATCCTTTCGTGCGGTTTCTTTACCTCCGACATTCTCTCCACGTAAATGTCGTTTTTCCTGATAAAATAGACAAATCGTGACAACGTGAGATAGCAAGCGACGTTGGTAACAGCTCTGGAATACTTCTCATGCTTAAAATTGAAACGACGATGACCTCAGAATTAGTTGTGTCGCAATAAACTCGAGAGTTCTCAACTAGATCGATAAACATTTGACGACTGTTCCAGGGTTCGCATCAGATCAAAATTTATTGTCATTAATACGTTCAGTTGTATTCGACCGATCATTTGTATTTGACTTTACCTTTCAATAGCGATTCATATTTCTCGGTACAGTAATGTCTCTCTAATTGACGCTCAGGTTGTCCGCATAAAATGGACAATTTTGGAAGAGGAGATGCGATTATTCGAGCCTTGCGGTTCGTTTTCGTAATTACGAATTATCAACAACTATAAAAACGAGCTGCAAGGCTCGAATAATCGTGTCTCCTGTTTCAAAATTGTCCATTTTTGTGCACAATCTTAGCGTCAATTAGGGAGACATTACTGTACATGTTCACTCGATACAGTATATTCTACAAAATTGTCCCTCAGCTTGTACATAAAAATAGATAATTCAAGAAGGCTTCGAGCCTTGTGTTGACAATCCTCTTCTATTCTATCTATTCTTCTATCTTCCTCTATTTCCTCTTCCCAAATTGGCTATCTTCATTTGAGCCGTTTATTTTGAAAGTGGCATAAGTCACTTTTTCAAAAAAATCGAGTTAATGGTAACACTAATTACAATTGAACGGTATCTTTTCACTTAAAAAAAAAGAAGTGACTTATGCCACTTTCAACATAAACGGCTCATTTGTAAGTTGAGGGATAATTGAAGAGAATTTACTGTAATTCCTACATTCAATGTACCATACTGTTTCATCCAATGCGAACTGCACATTACATCCATGCTTGTTTCAGCAGAGACTCCCTCGGGTCAATTTCGTTTGCCTTTAACTGTGCTCTTATAAATGTTCGTAACGACAAACCTAATCTGTTAACAAGACACCACATTTTTCCAGGAAATTGTACGAATTGATTTCACGATTAGCGCTGTTGACCTTTGAGATCGTAAGCAATGCACTTTTATTGAAAATGTATTCGGAATAAAACACGCTGGTACGTTATTAGCAGTTTACAGCGCGTTGCAATAATTCTACTAAGAGGTTCAAGGCTTTTATAATACATATAAGCATCAAATTGCTGATTCTAATTATATTAGATTCGAAATTAAATTATGGAGACCCTCTGGATATTTTGACTTGCTTCGACTGTGTCTATCAAAATGAACTTACGAATAATTCGAACTTAATAAGTTTATTCCATGAATGATTTGCCACCGGAAACAAGTGAAGTAATTTACACAGGCTCTTTCGACTAATACACCGCCGCGTGCATTCATCGACCGATTGATTGCAAAAATATATGCGTATGCACGGGGATGCAGCAACGATTATGTCATAATCCCCGATTACAATGATGCAGTCGGGTATCAGGACGTAAGATTATCCGTCGTGTCTTACACGTTGCGTAATAGAAACAGTTTTTCTCGACTGCATAATACCACGCATAACACTACGCTAGTTAGCGTTATGACAATGACACGTGACCGAGTACACGTGTTCACGCGATACGCGGTCACATGTGATCTTTATCATGAGCCAACTCGATCAGCATGTAACGAGCTCATCGTTCCTAGAACCACTCTCGGAACACAGAGATTTAGCTACTGAAAATTAGTGTGTCGTTGACCGTCTCTACGCATGTTTACACAGATCGGTATTTCTTGGAAGCCAAGCTGCAGGCACGGTAATGAAATAGAATTTAATTAGTATAGACAAAGAACTTCTACCCGTAGGAAACGAAAACAGAATCTTGTGTTTATGTAATTGCTCGTTATTTCTTTTAACACCTGCCGACACTTTCATTCGAGCTTTTATTATTGCGATAGAGAGACAGAAAGAAAACGCATAAATGTTTGTAACGCGGATGTATTGCATTTATGTTTCAGGATACCAGAACTCACGTAGTCGTGGAACTTTATGATACCGAACGATCGTACGTGGAGGCGCTACAAATACTAGTCAATGTAAGTACATTTTAATGAACTTTAAAAGTGAATTTCACCGCGCAAAATTATCAAATACTTTCACTTTTTACCAACGTAAAAAAGACCAAGGGAATATCAGATATCGAAAATTGAGATTGGAACTTCACCAATTTCTATGCAACGTTGATACGTTTTAAACAATTTCCTTGACGGAAAGCAGTCTCTAACGAACAATATTACATTTAGCTTTCCATCGCATAGCGCGAAAAGCGTGGGACTTATTTACAAATTCTGTAGCTAAAAATAGTTGGCCATTGTGCGGCATACAACAGTAAATAAAATAGTTGAGAGCAGACTGGTGGAAACTTTTACTGAAAAAGTTGCAGCAACAGTTATCGTTCATACTTGTTTTCATCCTCGACAATTGGACAGAAATTGGAAAAAGTTGCTCCAAGGCTTACATCGATGTTACATGTACACAAAACGTTGTGGAAATCGTTCTCTAGTACCACAATGTGTTTCCAATAATCAGAAAGCGATTCGATTCTGGTAGAAATCAAGCGAATTACGTAGAATAAAATTTTGTGCAAATTCGTATTTTCAACAATTATTTTGTAAAATGTAGAATATGGTTTAGTTGACTAGAAATGTTCTCGTGGTGAATGTAAAACGGAGAAATAATTAATATTTACAAACGAGTAGATCAGATTGCTCGTGTAGATTCAGCCCTTTTCGAATTGCACCACCGTAGCGGAATCACCCTGTATGTAAAATTCGAAGATTTCTCTGATCAGAATTGTCGAAACAGGAGCGATTGCCGTGCTACCTTTTCACTTATTTTCCCTTCCAGCAGAGTATCGACTGAAACGTGTTTCACGAAAGTTCCTAGAACATTGAAGCCCCGACCTTGTTCCTCGTAAACAAGCCCGTTGCCCGTTTATTTACTTCGAACAAGGATTCCACTTCAATGATCTACTTGTCGGGCAATTTCTAGCTAAGTTATGCAGCCTCGTATCTCTCCCGGTTGTTGTTTTCATTAAATATGCCGCGCGGATTACGAGCGCGGTGTGGTAAATTCTCGAAACTCTTCCGGCAATAGGTTCGACCAATCATAATAAGATAATATTACTTCACGTTACAAAATTAGCTCATTCCCTTCCGATGCTTCCCATTCTATCGAAACTGCTCTTCGGTCAATTTAATGTAACCCTTTGTGTAGCAAATTCTCCCAAAAATTGTTCACCAGCTTGTAAACAAAAATGGTTAATTTGGGAAGAGAAGATACTATTATTCAAACTTCGCGGCTCGATTTTATAGTCGCCGATTTTTAACAACTACAGAAACGAGGCGCAAGACTCGAACAATCGTATCTCATCTTCTCAAATTTTACATTTTCGTTTACAAGCTGAGGGACAATTGAAGAGAATTTACTGTAATTCCTGCACACTACATCCATGATTGTTTTAGCAGAGTCTCCCTCGGGTCAATTTCGTTTGCCTTTAACTGTGCTCTTATAAATGTTTTTTAACGACAAATCTAATCTGCTAACAAGCTACTACATTTTTCCAGGAAATTGTACGAATTGATGTCACGATTAGCGCCGTTGAATTTGAGATTGTAAGCAGTGTACTTTTAGAAAAGACAATTTGGAAAGAGAATATATTATTATTCAAACTTCGCGGCTCGTTTTTATAGTCGTTGATTTGTTAACAATTATAAAAACGAGGCGCAAGACTCGAATAATCGTATCTCATCTTCCCAAATTCTCCATTTTCGTTGACAAATTGTAGAACAATTAGGGAGAATTTACCGTACTTGTTTATGCCTCTCAGAGAGCATAATGCTACCCCCGATACTACCGATAATTATGACACTAAAATCTGTATCAATGCGGTAAATGCCAAATCCTACGCAAATGGAGTATACCGCAGCCGACTCTCTTACAACGCAGCAACTCAAAATCATGGTTTGACACGACACGGTGTAAAAAATACGGTCATCTTCTTGTAATGTTACATTCTAGCGGCGTTAATCGATCTTAATAGTTTCCAAATAACAAAACTTATCAATCTTGAATTATAACAAGGAACAGTTTGCATTATTTCTGCATTTAACACGATTTCTATACAATACGTAACAAATCAGACGTGTTACAGGATGATCCGCTGTATTCGAATAACATTTCTATCATTTGACAAGTCGCCGGTAGAAGATGCGAGAAAATGCTAGCGTGCGAAGAGTGAAAAAAAAATCGACGCCGGATAGGTAACTCATTGGAAATAGTTACAAGCAATTACATTGGCCTCGCGATTACCGGGCGAGAAATGTAAAAGCATTATGCGCAACATGATAGCAACAAAACCCTCCTGCCGAAGGAGAAAACACTTTTCCTCGCCGTTTGACATTTCAAGAAGCTGATCTCGAACGCGTCTCCGCTTTCAACGCGCTCTGCTTGTGTCAAGAGAGACGGCTAGCATCCCCCAAACCCCCTCGCGTCCGATCGATAAATAATGCCTGCAATTAGTTCTTCGTAATTACCGTGCCGCCTCTGCGATTCGATATGATCGAGGAAGGACGATTCTTCATAAACACCGTTGGAAATCGACGCGGTAAATAGGTCGCAACCTTCGCGCGCGGCGCGTGTTCTGAATTTAATGGCTGCGTCCCGCGACGGCTATCGATATATCGGTCGCGGCTCTCGTAAACGATTTTGCGAACGCGTGTCTGCGTTTTCAATGGGGTTGATTGGAATCCTTTAACCGATTTGCTTGGCTTTTATGAAACCCTGCCTCGAAGAATAATTGGAGGAGATTGGAGTTTAGAGCAGCGGGTGGCGAATGTAGCGTTGCCGATAACGGCGTCCGACAGCCAAGCGGGATTTGTAATTTTTGGTGAACCGGCAGTTCTTATAGATCCTCATGGGAATCTAAATCTGTTATTTCGTAGAATCTGTTGTCTTCTTCGGATTCGGATTCTTTAAAATTCTCACGTACACTTCTCCGATGAATCGATTTTGTAAGGAAGACACAGAATTTCAATTTTGAAGATGCCTTGGACTTTCGACGGTCGTGGTGAAACAGTTGCAACTTGCGTGATAGTATTCTGCGAACTCTTCTGAATATGCCGAAATGATGGTTTAAATGACAGACACCTAGAAATGTGTCTATTTTAAAATACACGGATAACGTAATGAGAATTAATTTTGTCTATAAAACGATATGAAAATGATATTAGCCAATCGTCGTAAGAAATTATTTTTCAGACTATAACATGTAAAATCCCATTTCGAGGGAGGATAAAAAATATATGGCATTTCAGAAATACCTGCAACCACTGAAGAGTTCCGAAAATGCCGGTTTGGTGGATGCAGCGACAGTGGACGAAATCTTTTACCAGGTGAGTCGATTTCTTATTAATTTACCACATAAAATCTATTTATGACATGCACGGTATAATTGCACAGTTTCATTTTGCATCATTTTGCCGAAACAAACAATTTACAGCTGTTTTCAGAGATCTATTGATTATTGTGAAAATTAATAAAAACTTAAAATAGTTTCAATTTTGTTTCTTATACCGAGATCACATTTATTGGTACAAAAGGGGAGCTTAAATGATTCGCTAACATTTTGATGAACGTGAACGGAGCTTGGAAATGTTTAATAACAAAACGCGAGCTGCGGGTAAAACTGTTTTATTTTTGCGAAGATTACCGTGCGCCATATTCTAAGGGCTGACCATGGTCGGATTTCTCTACTTGCCTGAAATTCCATTCGTGCAGTGTGCTGGAATTTTCGCGTCCACAGATTGAAAGCAGTATGAAAGCCCAATCTCAGATGATAGATTCCTCGAGCTGAATTTACTACATTCATATTAATTTCTGACGAGTGCTTCCTCAATTCGATGTTGAAGCTGCAATTACAATATGAAGATAAAAGCAATTTGAATATAATAATATAATATAAATTATAATTATAATAATATAATATAAAAATTATTAAATCTTATTAAATATCTTCAATTATATTTTTGTGCGTACAAAATACTATTTTACAACGCGAATGATAATACACTGAAAATTCGTTGAAACGGTTTTAACATTATTTCGATAAAAATAGCACGGGATATCGTAAGGATAAAACAAATATTATAGAGGAAACATGTCTTTTTTCTATTTATTTAGGGAAAAATTGTTGCATTCCATTTTTTAAAAAAACGGAGAATTATTCGTTTCAGGATGAGATATTTGTTAGGAAACTAGTATTTTGCAAGTCATTTCGTGGAAATTAAACTGGAATATCAAGAAGAAAGCACCGACTCGTTTAGCACGAAACGTTGTTTATCCGGTCTATTATTTTATGCACAATAGTTCCTTATCAAAGGGAGCTATAGCACTGTTAAATGATCGTATTCACGAGTTTTAGGTTCCCTCTATCCTCAATCATCACGAAGTATTTCTGGAGGAACTGCGCAAAAGGCTCGATACTTGGGAACTTAAACAGACAATTGGCGATGTCTTTCTCGATGCGGTATGTTTTTTCGTATCTGTACACAGTCGACGACAGTCGATCATTATCGAATGTAATCCGATAAAGAGAATTCAGCGTTTGCATGTGCCAACTTTTTTTACGAAATTCGAATTTCTTAAATGTCCTCGCAAGATTAAAAATAACGTAAACGCAGCGTTAAATATCGAGAACATTTGCTGCATTTAACGCACGTTATTCAGATATATTAGAAGCGCATCACGCCAACAATTTAATAATTAATTAATTTGCATTTGAACAACATAATTGAATACTATTTTCGAAATTGTATTTTTTCGAATTAGTTGGTATAGTTGTAGTTGTATGCGGGTACGTTGACAGACGTAATAGATCGTGACATTTTCTTTACAGTTCACGAAGCCAGTCGTCCTGGACACGTACACCCTTTTCCTTGATAATTGGAAGTCCGCGAGGAAGGCGATAAAGACGGCTTGTCAGGCGAAACCGGCTTTCGCACGATTCCTCGAGGTACGCAGAGGATCTATTCCCTTTCATTTTCAATATTTCAATTAGCAGTTTTGTTTCTCTGTACTCCGGTGCCAATTCGATCGCGAATTTCTCTAGCATATTCAGCGAAAACAAGAAATCACATTCACGTTTTTCTCAGTTCTCTAGTTTCTATAAAAAAAAAAATCCAGCAGGCTGAAAAAGAATTGGGTTACACATTGCACGTACATACGTACATGCATATGTGTGTATGTACGTGTATGTATGTATGTGTGTGTGTGTGGAACGTTCTCGTGTTTGCGCACCATAACGGCATAGCAAATCAATAGATTCCGAGAGTATATATATAATTAATAAAAGTAAGAGGAACGTTCTATAAATAAATAAAAATAATAAACTCTTGCTCAGACGCATTCATACGACGGCGTGCCAATTTGTTACAAACACGTTGATGTTCGTCAAGTCGTATTTAAAAATACAAAGGAAAGTCAAGGCAAACAATTTTGTTATTCTCAGGGCTCGCGATGGGCCAGAATATACGATGCGTAAAGTTTTGTTCGGGGTGCATATTCGTACGATTTCTGCCAGCTTAGTGAAACGATGGGAGGACTCGTCAAATTAAGCCTAGAAAGTTGATATTCTCGATTGTTGCATCGTAGACAATGGAACGAGAGCACAAGGGAAAACTCGGACTAGATCAGTTGCTGATCATGCCGGTGCAGAAGATACCCCGTTACGAGCTACTCATCCAAAGATTGTTGAAGCACACCGATGCGTCGCATCCCGATTTCGAATTACTGCAAGCCGCTCAAAAGGAGGTGCACGAGTTAGTCGTGAAGATCAATTGCACGGAAAGACAGTCCCTCGAGTGGCAGCAACAGCAAACTACTTTGCGGGAAGTTCAAGCCCTCGTCGAAGGTCTCGTCGGCATCGTTACTAACGACAGGTAAACTTCTTCGAGTTATTACGCGTTTACGTAATATACGGGGTGGTCGAATATACGTCAGGCCGAAGAATTGAGTCGACAATATAGGATCGAATTTTGCAGTTCAACATTTTATTTTTCAGAAAATGACAAATAAAATTGCACGGTGACGTTAAATAACGACCGCTGGATTTCTAATGAAAAATCTCACAAACTTTTATTATTACCGTAACAGAGATATTTTTATAAATTTTGCCATCATATTTTTTTCATGAAACTGTAGATTTTTTTAAATAAACTTAAAACTTATAACTTTTTAAAATATAAAGTAAATCTTTATTTATCCTTTTTATTTATTTTTTAAAACTATTTATTTGTTTTCTGATTTATGAAATATTGTCGTTCGCAAATTGTTTAAGCATTGTTTAAGACAGCTATTGTCATTATCCGACCGAACGAAAATAAATTTGAACGTGTCGGAATATTGCTGTAAGACGAAACAAAAGATAAACGAAACAAAGCCGATTGAACATATTTATTTGAACATGGAAGTTCAGCCTTTGTCCTCGTGTCTGGTGCCTATGGTTTCTACCTTTTGAAATTGAACGCGACTGGTTTCCCACTTCGAACGGAAACGAATGTACAATGACTCCTTCAAATACATATGTCCCCGTCGTATCCATGCGAAACCGTTGTACCCGGTTTTTCATTTCGCGAGCTATTCAATCTTTAAGTATGCATATCGTATTGATTCCCAATACAGGTGCGTGTCGCGGTTAAAACTGCCCTGAAAGCAAAATAAAGATCCGTTTGCATTGACATATCTATTTTTACCGCAGAGCTTTCGTCCGGCACGATCTGGTCACCATTGCCTCGAACCAGGGAACGAGAAAAGAACGCGCGTTGTTCTTGTTCTCCGATCTACTCGTCATCACCAGCATCAAAAGGAGAAGCGGAACCATCAAGAAACCGTCGACGTGAGTTCCAATAAGCTCTTCTCGAAGCTGCGCAGAAATTCTACAGTAGAGTTTACGCATATTTTAGCGTTTCTTTATATTTTATTACAATTTTCATCGAAAATCGCAAACACAATCTTTCTCTGTACTCGACAATCCCGAATTCGTAGGAGTTCCTGTCCGAACAGTTTGGTCGGCCTACTGGAAGCAAACAAGTACAAAATGTTAATGAGAATACCGCTGGACGACCTAGAAGTTATGAAAGGTATTTCTTGAAACTCGTTTAATATTCTCTTTGGCCCACGTTTTACTCTGTCATCGAAATTCTAATAAATTGCTTTCATTCGACAGCCAAAGATGAAAATTTGAGGCGAATGGCAAGGGAGGTGGACTACCTTCGAGAAGACTGCACCACGTTGGTACAGCTTCAGGAACTCGCGTCAACGTTGCACGGTGCAAAGCAACAACTCGAGGATCTTATCAAGGACATGCTTGTGCAAGCGCAACGTCAATTAGCCGAGAGGAATGCGGCGCATTCGCAATTGGCCTGTTTAGAATTAACGCTTAATACTCAGTGAGTAATCATTTATTGTCGCATACTGATTACAGAATTTTCTCGAATTGCGTTTCGTAATTTGCAATATATGTTAACTCCATTCAATTTTCTCCTTGTCTCAAAGTCGTGCAATTAACACTTCCACGACCGCGCTAGAGACCTCGAAAATTGTCATAAAATTAAAATATTTCATTCTATTGAACGAAAATTACTAAGCAAACTTATACGGCATCAATTACTTCTTCAGCATTCGTACCTCATGCAAATCTGAATAAAATTAAGCAATCAATTTTAATTTTTCATTGATCATCCATTCGGTCGTCAATCGACTGAATTTAAAACGGGGAGATCTCCCCATTCGGTTAGCTAAGTGTTAATACCTCAAGTATTTACGAAAATCATTCAAACTCATCGTTCCCGGCATCGTTAATTTCAGGGCCGGGATCGAGAATATCTCCGTCATGTTCACGAAACCGGACAAGAGGGCCAGTTGGGAGGAGAGCTTCAACGAGGCCAAGCAAAAGTTAGGTGAGTAATGTCAACATTCCCAGCGGATGATCAACAGTCTGACCTCTTTCGATGCCTTCATTTGCAGCGTTGTCCGCCGATAGGAGGCCCTGCCCCGAGTTTGTGGGTCCTCTGCCAATTAGGAAGACTAGGGCCGGCTTGCAGTTCACTTGTGCTGCGCCCACCTTGACCAACGGTCAGGTTTCCCGGGATGTCTGGGTGTGCAACAGCGACGGCTTCGTCGGCCAGGTGTGCGTGTTGAGCTTGATGCCGGAACCGCCGCATGTCACCTCTTGCAACGGTGTTTGCAACTCTAGGATCCTGTGCGTAGCGGGAATCCCGGCGTGTACACAAAGGTACCTTATCCCCTTTTTAATGAAGTATTTACAGTGGATCGAGGTTCTCGTGGCCTGCATACTCACCGTTAGCGATTGAGTACACCCGCTGTCAGGGGAAATATCTTCAATGACCACGATCTTAAGCACCGACCTTCGCAGCGTTAACAACCTCTGCTGTGCCGTTTAGGCTGGTCCGCATTTGTTCGATCATTTTCGGACAGCGTCGCGATACCGTCGTTTCATTGTATTTGAATAATTCTAGGTCTAACAAGAAAATGTTTGTACTCGTATACTTATATTAACCTTTTAGGTACGGCTGAATTCGGCGCGAGGCTATTTCTCTGGACGGCAGAGTCTGATATGTACTGTACAGGGTCTGATACTGTATATTCTGTCTGTATATACAGGATGTCCCAAAAATGTCTCGCAATCCGAAAGTGGCGGGTTCCTCAGGTCATTTGAAGCAACTTTTTCCTTTACAAAAATTTTCTCCGAGGCACCGTTAATGAGTTATTAAAGAAAAACGGTGACCAATGAGAGGCGAGCTCAGCTGGCGCGAGGCGATCGAGCCAATGAGCGGAACTGGGCTTCGTGCGCTGGTTGGCTGGGCCGCCTCGCGTCAGCCGTACTCGATTTTTATTGGTCACTGTTTTTCGTTAATAACTCGTTAACGGCGCCTCGGAGAAAATTTTTGTAAATGAAGAAGTTGCTTCAAATGATCCGAGAAACCCGCCATTTCCGGATGGCGAGATATTTTTGGGACACCCTGTAGACTGTTGTAAATCGATGTGAAGACAAAAAAAGTGTGAAACAATGCATATGAAGACGATTATTTGGTTCAAACGATGAGCGAGTGAGCTACTAGAACAAGCCACTATAGTGGCGCGTCGTCCAGAGAGATGACATCCGCGAAAGCCACTATAGTGGCGTGTCGTTCTGAAAGATGACATCCGCGAAAGTCACTATAGTGGCGCGTCGTGCCTAAAAGGTTAATTGTGCTAAATGTACTGTATTCATATAACTGTATTGACATTGCGATTTATAACTGATCATGTTTCATCGTAGGATATCGTTTAAATGCATTTTCTGGCATGCGTCGCTGCAAATTTTCTTTTACATTGGTCGCATATGAAACGCATCTCTTTTCATTTTTCATCTAACACTTTCGCAATTATTTCAATAAGCTGGCATTTGCGATAAAATCGTGTAGGTGCAATTCAGAACAGTGTCAGTTCTCGAACTTGTGCAATGTGCTGAAATCTAAAAAAAGGTTATTTAGGAGGGTGACCGTGACAACGTATGTAAAGATCGGGGTCACTGAAGATGGGTCTCCTAAGCAGCATTTTTGAACTAGTCCGCTTTTAGAAGTCATCGAAATGTAACGCTTTGCTCGTATGCCGTATAGGCGGGTAGAAAGAATCTCTACTTTACTTGTATTGTATTTTAGATCGAATTCATGCGTGACTAACAACTCTTCGTACGCGAACAGTAAGAGCAGCATAAGCATATCGGTCCAGGATGTCGATGCCAGTGGCGGGAACATACACTTAGATAGGTAATATTTTTGACATTAAATCGAATTCCGTGATTCAGTGGACAATATCGTGCAACGAAAACGCGATCTGTCGAGAAACAGTAGCAGTCGAATGAAAATTATTCCAAACTTTCGAACGATAATAGTTACTCATCGATTCCTTGTTTCGTAGGGTGACTCGCCTAACCTAGCACCCTTGTGTTGCTGGGACAGAAAAACAACAACAGTGTGTAATCGATGAAAACTGTGAAATCATTGCACCTTTCGTTCTGTCAATTAAATATCGTACAATGTTGAACAGAGAATCGTTGGACTGTAAGAAATATAAAAGAATAATCCGCGATGTTATAGTGAAAAGAGATCTTTTTACTCGTTACGGTATAGATAGTTCCAAACTCCATGAATGTGATGTTGATCCACACATTTATCGCCAGTTTCCAAACGTAGACACTGTCGATTTTGAAAGTATAAGTTAACGATTATTTGATGTAGAACAAATTGAGTTAGGTGAATCACCCTGTACAATATTGTAGTTTTATTTGCATCTAGAATTTATTATCATCGATTGATAATCTAATAAAATCGTTTTACAACAGCTCGAGCTCCGAGGACTCAGACTCGGACGACATTCCATGTGCAGATACGGGTAGCCTGACCTTGGGTGGCGATGTTCCAAGTATTGATAGTTCGACAACGGAAGAGGAGACCAATCAACCTACGATGTGGCTGGGAATGGAAGACGGATGCATACACGTTTACAATTGCAACGACAACATCAGAATCAAGAAGAACAAAGTGAAGCTCCAGCACAATAGCAGCGTGCATAGCATCATGTAAGATCCTTTATCAATCGTCTGTTCGATTATTATTGGCCACATATTTCTGACAATTGTCAGCAACTTGTTTTCAATAGCAACACTTATTTTGTTAAATCTACTCCTAGATACTTGGACAATAAAGTGTTCGTGTCGCTGGCTAATGGAGACATCACCGTCTACATTCGAGATCATTGTAAGTGCTCAATAATTTTCAATAATTTATAGAGTTTTGTTTTACTGGCTGATAAACATGCTGTTTAAAGGAACTACTTTCAATGCAGGTGGTGCATTATTTACATAAATATTATTTTATCCGAATTATTTGATTAAATGTTATTCAGCAAAAGATCCAATTAACAAGATTGTAAATTTCTAGTGGGTGGTTGGAACACACCAGTCCCAACAACCATAATGGTAGGAACGGCAGCGACTCCCATCACAAGAATGCTTTCGGTGTCTGGAAAACTTTGGTGCGGCTGTCGCAACACTGTGAAAATCCTGAACACCCAGACGTACGACGTCGAACACAGTTTCGCCGTCAGCAATGACTCGTCCACGTCGGTTTCCTGCATGGCGAGTTCCGGTGGTCTTGGAGTTTGGATTTCTTTGCACAACAGCGCCGTTTTGCGACTGTTCCATTCTACCAGCTATGAATGCTTGACGGACATCAACATAGCTCCGGCTGTTACCAAAATGCTTACCAGTAAGTCTTTACCTGGATACGGAAGCTTTTAAAAAATAATTTTGAAAGAGACGTGCTACAGAGGCGACTCATTGATTTACAATTGAAATTGTTAGATTTATTCATGAGTCCTTAGCTATGAATACTTTTAAAAACTGTGGACCAGATGATGCGTGTCTCGAATATTTATTCTACGCGTTCCAAATTATGCGAATTCAAAGACGAACTTCTTGATACAAACGTCCATTTAAACATTCGTTTACTAACTAATGTAAGGAATAATAGTGCACACATTCCTGTACAAAGAGGGCTTTGTAATTGCTTCATAGACGTTACCAGTGTCTTTTCACACACGAACTGAGACGAATCTTCATGTGCTGTCTATGGTATTTATTTTAACGGAAGCTTTAAACTTGCTGCAGGTTGCGATGACATAATACGACAGCACAAGGCTGCCTGTCTTCGAGTTACCGCACTTTTGGCTTGCAACGAGTTGCTTTGGATCGGTACAAGCGCCGGTGTTCTCCTAACTGTGCCAATTCCCCATATAAAGCCATCCACTCAGAGGATGTCACAGCCGCCAATTGTAACCGGTGAGTATTGACGTCAGATTTAATCGTCTATAAACAAGCATCGTTATTGCTTTCGTTATAATTAGAAGCTGGCTAGACTCGACCGATTTTCGCGAAGTGTCAGTTCCGACACCACAAAGCTACAGGTACGATCAATCATTCGTGAAATTTTTGGATCCGTCCGCGTATTTCTGTTGCGATAACGCGTATTTATAAAATCCTCTCTAGCAGAAATCATATAAATCATTGGAGACAGTATTACTCTTGACATCGGAGCTCGTATCCATTTATATTGGATGCGAACAGATCTATGTTCCTGAGAAAATTGATCTTCTTCGAAGTTTCAATTTGAACAACTACTATTGAGTATAAAAATATACTGAAAAGAAACCTGGATACAAAGTCAATGTTTGTATGTAGATCCTGCCTTTAAAAATAATCGCTATCAAGGATCACTGATTAATTCATTGTTCTTTACGAACTTAGCGGGCTAGAAAATTTCAAGAATTATTCTATCGATGCACACATCAATAGAGTACTTTCTTTCTCAGGCATTCCCCATGGGCACACCGGGCACGTGCGTTTCCTCACGTGCGTGGAAACATTGACACCATCGAAACCGGATCCACGTCCGAAAGTGAACAGATACTCCCTAAAATCCAATAAGAATCAACAAAACAACATCAATCGCGGGAAACTCCTGGTGATATCAGGCGGCGATGGCTACGAGGATTTCAGAGGACCTCAAGCTTCCGCTGAGCCGCAGGCTGGTCGTGAAGACTCGACCAATCATCTGCTGCTTTGGAAAGTGTGATGTGATCTAGAACGACCCTCGGTAATTGAAAATAATTCTACTGTTATTCGAACACGTATAGATATTTAAAATCCCTTACTAAATTGAGCGTACACATGCTACTCAAAATTGTATTGTTTAATTGTTGACAAGAGACAAAGAGTTTCTTGACAAGCGAATTTTTCTGTACGCTACACACAGTTTTAACAAACAATTAAGTATTTTAAAAAACAAAAGATGTAGTAGATTTCAGAATCACAAAACATTTCAAATGCTTTCATCTGTGTATATATAAAAAATGATATGAAATATGTAAATTACGGAATCGAAAAAGTATTTTGATGGTACAGGAATATTCAGAAGACTCTCCTGAATCTATGTCATGTAACAAAAGTTTATTTATTATTGCGAATATCGAGGCCAGATGATTCTTTCTCCATAAGAAACCGTGTTAAAAACGAAACGAATCGTCTGCTTCTGAAAATGTTGAAATAGCGCCATTAATCGTAGTGGCAAAACGCTTAAACCGTTAGCCAAATTACCGACGCAATGTTTCCACGTTGATGATAGATGGCGCCACCTAACTTTCTTTCCCGAAAAGAACCGATCGTCGGTACATTGTTTACAAGTTTTAACGTTTTGCCGCTACATCCAGTGGCGCTGTTTCGAGCAGATGATTCGTGCCGTTTTTAACACATTCTCTTGTGGAAAAAGCAGCATGAATCATCCATCCTCAATATTTACGAATGTAAATAAAACTTTTGTTGGACACGATATAGATGCAGGATAGTCTCCTGAATATTTCTATACTGTCAAAATTCTACATACTTGCAGCAATAAATAGACTTTCATGCTACAATATAAATGGAGAAAATTCCCCTGAACACATTTCATTAATCTTAAAACATTCTCTTAACTCTGGACGTACTTTACAATTACAATTAAGTGATAGAATACAATCAAACGAGACCTTTCAACTTAAACAATAGTTCTTCCGTTCTCGTTACGAAAATTCTCGGGATTAATAATCGCGAAATTTTTGGATTCCGCAGGCAAGGGTCGCAGTTCACGCACGTCGGCATGACACGCCGTGGGAATCGTTGTCACGTGTGCACTCGACACGTGGTCGGGTCCGAGATCGTCCGATCGTGGCTGTTCAGGACGTATTCGCTCGACGGTTTTTCAGGGAACGCGGGAAGGTTCTCTGGCTCGTTTTGGCCGAGTCGATCAAGAGCAGAATGTGGGAGGTTCGTTGTTTGCAAGGTGCCAAGAGGAACGGGTTCCGCAGCGTGACGGGACCCGAGTAGGCGATTTTTCACCAGTTACCTTCGACGCTGACGTAATTCACGATCAGACTTCGAGACCGGGTGATCTGTTTGACAGTTGTTGAAACGTTTTAGACAGAGACGCGGACAGTACTGTGTAAACGATTTGCTGAAATCAGCGGAGAGACTCTGAAATTGACTACGTAGATCGCTCAGCACAATCATTTGACTAACGCGGGGCTTCAGGAAATCGTTTAGCAGAAGATTTGTATTTTTGCACCGGATCCAGAAATAATTTTTGCGAATTTGTCACGCGATCGTGTTTACTATCGATGTATTTTACTGTTCGTTAAAGAGGAATGCGAGATAGATAGGACTACGCGTGTACCCGTTCGGAGAACAGTAATTGGGATAGATGGCGTAATGAGGTACGGTACCTGGGAGAGCGTTGAATCGAGCTTATTATACAACCGACACAGGCCTAACCTAGACACTAAAAAAGAGACTAATCCAATGAATTGTGCCAAAACGAATTTATCATTGTCCATCGATCGACGCTAAGCAAGAACTGACGTACTTCATTATTCGTTTTCTTAACCGACATCAAACTGAATGTGTTCGTGTTGAACGTGATGGAACTGGTCCAGACTTCGGACATCGGGTGCGAGTAATCTTTTGAAATTCAAATATCTCTAGATACAACTGTTACCTTGTTGTTGGTCGGGAGTTTAAATTAATCTGTTCCCCCGCGTGTGAACACGAGAGGGAAATAACAGGGAAATAACATTCGTCGAACGGAAATAACAGTGATTACGTATTTAGCGAAATTTTTGTCCGCCTTACGCAAAAAAAAGAAAAATAAATGAACAAATGTTGTCGCAAGTGAAAAAGAAACGCAGATCTAATGGAAAAGTAATTTCAGAGTCGTGAGATATTTTTATTCGGACGAAGAATATTCCTTGAAGCTTCGCTGCGATAATTACTTCGGAGAAATCAGGCCGAATTGATTGTGGGCTGCATCGAGGGCTGCGAAATTCGCGAGGCCACTTTGTATAGTTTCCCCTGGTCAAAGTGTACTTTTCGTTAAGTCTTTAAGCTCTTTACACCTTCCGCGCGGTTTATTCGCTTAAACGTATAGGCGACTCGTATACTTTTCTACAAAGTTCCAACGATCCACGGAAATATCAACTATGTTATTAACATACAGCGTATTTGACAATAATTAATTGATATCGATTGTTCGAGTGATCCTACGCGAGACAAATGTATCGGTGACGTCAACCAAAGCCGACGAATTTTGGTTTTCGCGTATCGTCACGCTAAAGATCGTCGTTTAGAGTCGCGGAATACGGGCGTTCTTCAGCTTGGAACACTTCGTCCTAAAGATTGTTGTTGCAAAGATTTAATTGTCCTCCTTTTCAAGATACCACCTTTCGCCGAAGAAAGGTCTCAACTTCGTTGCTGTTGTAATATTGGGATCACTGATTCGAACACCGCAAGGTTAAACAAATTCCGATTTTAAACTGGCTGTGCATTCTTTCCAACTTGTGCAACTTGTCAAAAAAAAAACAAATACAGTTGTATTTAACTTTAGTTTTTGCATGTTACACAGACAATGTGATTCTGAAAAACGTTTAATTTCAGTTGTAGCAATTGCGATCCCTGGATTTTGTGCAATACATGTATTTGTAATTGGATCATAAATGGGAAAAAAATGAGACAATTGAAAATGCGAGAAAAATTGGTTAAAATAAAATTCTTTGTCGTGTATGCAAGAATAGGTAAATTACATCTGCAAGGTAAAGAGAGCAAATGACAGATAATATGCTGAGAGCATATAATATACCGAATGGGAACAAGTGCTTGTTAGTGATCTTCGAATTGAGCTTCATATCGAGCTTGCTGTGGCTACAAGTGAAAAATGACTTAATGTATCATATGTATATTTGTAATTATGAGAAACATCATTTTGAATGTAATTCCTTTCAAAATCAATATCAGCTGTCAATAGTCTTAAATGTTACTTAAACGTTGACAAATTCTAGACAGCGTGATTGTCTGCTTCTAGAAGATATCACTTTCGTTAGGAACACATAGTATGTTCTATCTATGAAATATTTTATGTGATAAATTTAAGTCTTCGACGCATTGGTAACGGAAGATACCAACCTTAAAGAACCAGAATTTAAAAAAAAATGTCAAATCTTTTCTCGAGTCTTCCTTGTTTCGTTACGTACACTTCAACGATGGCGAATTAGGAAGAATTATTTCTATCGATTAGCTTCGCCTGTCATTATACCTCTCTACCGTTCGCTAATATGGAGCCACATCTTTTTCGTCTCGCAAACAAACCAAAAGTTCCCGCAACACGAAAATTAACAGTCGGATCGCATGATTTGCAGCGGAACGACTGTCCTCTCTCTAAAAAAAAAAGAAAGAAGTGATTACAATTATTGACCCCAATATTATAACTTCTCACCAAGTAGAATACAGCGTACCTTGTCACTTCACAACTCTCGTATGTTAATCAGCGCTTCTTATTTCAGAAAACGGAGAACATTGATATTCATCGCGAAGTTTTTTGAAACATTGTACAAACCCGTTACCTAATTATAAACACATACACGGAAACAGTGATAAAAAGGCAGTCCAAATACACTAAACTAAGGGTCGCATCGTTTTACTGATAGAGCCGGTGTCGCTTCGTTTACGCACGTTTCAAGACTGAAAACGGGATCTCGGAAAACGACACGGAAAACAATGTCGTACGCGTGGAACGTCGTACGACCACAATAAACTCGATAGCTTTTGGTACACGATATTCTGATTCTAGATAGAAATTACAATTCCCATTATCGACTGGCTCAAACTGAAAAACGATCGCCGCTTAAATCGCTCCTCAAAAATAGTTTAAGACCTTTTCGATGTATTTTTCCTTGCACCTGTACGTGTGATGATCGCTTTCCACGAGCCTGCTGCACGAGTCGGTCGCGTAGCTCTCCGATTATTATCATTGCAATTCGCACCACTTGGGACTGCGATCGAACTGGTAACAAGTCGTACGAATCGTTCGAACAGAGCGTACAATATCGCAGGAAAATTTACCAGCCGTGTACAGGTTTCGTATAGAGTATATTTATCGGTGTAATTCCCATTATCTTGCAAGATGTTATGCGATTCGTGGAGAGAAGCCAAGAACCATTGAGAATGAAGATCCAATGACGAACTCTGCCTTCGATGCTTGTCTTTCAAACGAATGTTAGATTTGCTCTACCGGCACGTGTAATTGCGTTTTGTTGATGCATGGCTCTGTGTGTGCGCGCGATGTGTACAACTAAAAGAGAATCGAAGCGCGAGGATACACGATCGACAATGGTCAGAAGCAGAGCTTGCGTGTGAATCTTGCGTGTGGATTTCCCTTCGGTTGTCTCTGTTCGTCCAGGAATTGGTCGAAACACTTGTTTAGGGAAACGTTGCTTCGCCGACGAACGTGGCCAGGTGTGGAAAGCAGATAAACAAGAAATAATATTATTTATTATAGCAACGTAAGGTATGCGGAAGTACACACGCCAGCTGTATCGCGATTGATACTGTATGAATGCATCTGTGGTATTTCTAGTGTGCAATAAGAACGGTGTCATGTGTACAGCAACGATCGCGCTCGTAAGTTATTGTTAATGTTATTAATGATAACTAGAGGGCGAAACACGCAACTGCGGAGAAATATATTTGTATTATATGTATTCGTTCCTTCCTATTGGTGTCGTTATTTCATTATCCTGGTCATTTGCGCGACGAGTCAATTATCGTACGACAGTTCTTATCTCATCAAGTATTGGTCGAATAAAAATCAATCCTACATACGCACCAAGCATTTTTGTCGTCTGTTCAACACCCTAGGGATTAAGCTGTCCCAATTATTTGCTAACGATTGCATAGCCCGTCGTATTTATTTTGTGTACACGATGCAGTCACTGGAAACCAATGTAATTCTATCATGTCGTAAAGATGCAAGGGAATGTCGAAAGAAAAGAATATTTGCTTCGGAAAGGCAATTATTGAGCCTGAGAAGGAATATTACTGCAGGATATTGGATTATCAAATCCACGGTATTTAATTTTTATTTTAGAAGCAAATTGAAAAATATTTGCTTCGAAGTGGCAATTATTGAGACTGAAAAGGAATATTACTGCAGGACATAGGACTACTAAATCTACGGTATTCAATTTTTATTTGGAAAGCAAATTGAAGTATATTTGCTTCGAAGTGGCAATTATTGAGACTGAGAAGGAATATTACTGCAGGATATTGGATTAGCAAATCCACGGTATTAAATTTTTGTTTTAAAAGCAAACTAGAATATATTTGCTTCGAAGTGGAAATTACTGAGACTGAAAAGGAATATTACTGCAGGACATAGGACTACCAAATCCACGGTATTCAATTTTTATTTCAAAAGCAAACTGAAGTATATTTGCTTCGAAGTGGCAATTATTGAGACTGAGAAAGAATATTACTGCAGGATTTAGGATTATCAAATCCACGGTATTCAATTTTTATTTTAGAAGCAAATTGAAAAATATTTGCTTCGAAGTGGCAATTATTGAGACTGAAAAGGAATATTATTGCAGGACATAGGACTACCAAATCCACGGTATTCAATTTTTATTTTAAAAGCAAACTGAAGAATATTTGCTTCGAAGTGGCAATTATTGAGACTGAGAAGGAATATTACTGCAGGATATTGGATTAGCAAATCCACGGTATTAAATTTTTGTTTTAAAAGCAAACTAGAATATATTTGCTTCGAAGTGGAAATTACTGAGACTGAAAAGGAATGTTACTGCAGGACATAGGACTACCAAATCCACGGTATTCAATTTTTATTTCAAAAGCAAACTGAAGTATATTTGCTTCGAAGTGGCAATTATTGAGACTGAGAAAGAATATTACTGCAGGATTTACGATTATCAAATCCACGGTATTCAATTTTTATTTTAGAAGCAAATTGAAAAATATTTGCTTCGAAGGGGCAATTATTGAGACTGAGAAGGAATATTACTGCAGGATATAGGATTATCAAATCCACGGTATTCAATTTTTATTTTAAAAGCAAATTGAAAAATAATTGCTTCGAAGTGGCAATTATTGAGACTTAAAAGGAATATTATTGCAGGATATAGGACTACCAAATCCACGGTATTCAATTTTTATTTTAAAAGCAAACTGAAGAATATTTGCTTCGAAGTGGCAATTACTGAGACTGGTAAGGAATATTATTGCAAGATATAGGACTATCAAATCCACGGTATTCAATTTTTATTTTAAAAGCAAATTGAAAAATATTTGCTTCGAAGTGGAAATTATTGAGACTTAGAAGGAATATTACAGCAGGATATAGGACTATCGAATCCACAGTATTCAATTTTTATTTTAAAAGCAGATTGAAAAATATTTGCTTCGAAGTGGAAATTATTGAGTCTGAGAAGGAATATTACAGCAGGATATAGGACTATCGAACCACGGTATTAAATTTTTAATTGAAAAGCAAACTGACTGTTAGAATCAATTACGAGTATATTTTGCAGAGAAAATTAATACAGTTGAAACAAAATGAACGTATTTCCGTTTTATTGGTATTTTCTTACAAACACAGTAGAAGATCGTAAAATATACATGACTATGAATTTCACCGGCAGATATATGTGTATAATACACGCATAAGTAAATTCTGACGCGAGAAATTGTGTACGTGCTTCCCCCTTAAAATCTACACGAGAAAGTACATTGTACGATTAAATACGCTTCAACATTCAATACTTTGGTAAATATCCGCTTTGTGCTCACGTTTCTGTTCGTTTGCTCGCTTGCATTATTTTATTGACTAGACATACATTTATACTTAGACGAATGTTACAGAAGTACAATGTATCGAATCTTGTAAAGCGGTGCTTTCACTTCGATTTGTTTCCGATTGAAATATAATAATTTGGTGCGTCGATTTTATACATCCTTAAATTAATTTTGATAATTAAGAACTGCGGATTCTAGGTGTGTGTGCGTTTACAATAGATACAGCCGAATGGAAACAATAAATTAGTAGCTTCGATCGCGTTCAACGTGTTACCAACACACGCAACGCAAATGTTCTTTACCCGACAAGATTATTAAAACGTATTAACTGGTTATGGCATTACATGAATCTGTAGAAGTATCAATTTCCATAAACATCCGCAGTCTACCGTTAACGCTCGTATAATTTCACCGAAATAAACGACACTCGTCCTCACTTGCAAATCGCAAACGAGTAGAGTCTTCCTCATTCTCCAATTAACAAGCAATGCATGTCCGTTAAAATGGAACTCGCAAGATGTGTACGTGTTAACAATTTTCTGGAATAACATCGACCGCTGGAATAATCATAAACTGTATGGAATCCTAATTTGTCAAATATTTTCAGTTGTTCCGATCGAAGTTACAATGGAAAGAAACTGACAATGATGTGAACATTATCGTGTTGCCAACCGAACAAGCGAATATATAGCATTATGCCAAACGGCGATGGTATAAAATAAACTAAAAAAAATCGAACATTAAAAAATATACAATAAGCAATTGTTAAGTAACAATAACAATAGAGATATTCGAATCGAATAACAATTACTCGAATTAACACGTTGAATGCCACGCCGGTTTTACAGAAATTGTCCGTGGCGCCACGATGAATTTTCTTTTATGCGATACATATAATGTTGAAATATTATCTGCAATAGATAAGTTACAGTGTATAACCATGTTTGACATATTAATTGCGACAGGGGTCACTGTTTGAGTTGACGATGGTAATAAAACAAAATTTTAGATATTGACATTTGTTTTAAATTATATATATATCTATCAATTTGGGCGCGCCGGTCACCGGTGGCCCCCATGGCGTCACCGCCAAGTTAAGTGCCGGTCACCGGTGACCCCCGTGGCATTCAACGTGTTAATAATAGCCGTCGAATCTATGCAATAGGTTAATCTTAACGCTAAGATATCCGAGGTCCAAAATCATAACTCTCGAAAAAAATGGCGTGGGATAATCCTCGCTGTTAAATCCCTTTGAGTCATTTATGTTCCCATTGATCGTCACTCGCACGGTTGGCAAAGGATCGCTATCATCCACGACACATAGAAAACATGACAACGCAGAAATTCTAAGCAGTATGAAAACAAAACCCGATGTAAATTGTACACAAAATATCAGCGAGGTATCGTTCTCCGACATACACATTTGTTCTTCGGCGACTCAACGTGGGATCTCAAAGTTCCGCCAAAGAAAAAGAGAGATTCCAGAGCTGATCGCGAACACCTTTGTCTACACAGTCTCCAAATTCGAAACCGTGAAGTGCTCGTCGTCGCGTTCGAGTGCGATCATCGAGTTCTCGAACGCTTTTAATTAATCTTGACAATCGTACGAATCGAGTCAATGTTTCATTGCGTGATCCATCGGTTTATGCGAAGATCCTCCGAAGATCCAAAGTCTTCGAGGAGTGGCTCAAACGTTGGTAACGTTGTCACTCTCGACTCGTTTCCGGAAGATCGTTCGCAGAAACCTGCCTCAAACGGACACCGCCACTAAGGGTGGATCGTGCATTTCGCTGACAGGCGTGGAAGGCGCCTCGGTGATCGGTGTCGATACATCACCGCTGCTCCCGTGATGATCTGTAGTTCCTGTCGAGCCAACAGATTCGATTAAGGTGGGATCTCCTTTAACAAACCAATAATTATCTTCAAAATCGAACGTACAATCCTGTCATACTTAAGAGAAGCAACCCGAAGCGACCGGTTATTTATCGAACAATGATCCGGAACGTGTCGAGAACGATCTGACCAGAAATTCTTCGTCTCGCGGTTGGCATCGACGAGACAAATTAACCAGTTAGCCGTGTTTGACGAGTATACTCGTCATGGAGAAGTGACAGTATTTTGTGTCATGATGAGTGTACAGTGACCATTGGCTATTTAAATTGTAATTTTAGTGAAAACAAAAACATATTCTCCAATTTCAAGACTTAGAAAAAATATTTAGAATATTTTCTTTATTACTTTAGAATATATTTTCAGGCGAATCCCGCACGAAGGTGTTTACATTGTTATGAAAATAAGATTAGGAAAGAATCACGATATTGGTGTTCGACGTGCAAAGTGCTAATATACAGGATGTTCCAAAAATGTCTCGCAATCCGAAAGTGGCGGGTTTCTCAGCTCGTTTGAAGCAACTTCTTCCTTTACAACAATGTTCTCCGAGGCACCGTTAACGAGTTATTAACGAAAAACAGATAATATGATTAATAACGAGCCGAAAATTATTAAAATATAACAATATGTAGAAACCAATAATATAATTCTGTGTGATATATTTGAAAGCAACGATCTACAGGATGTCCCAAAAGTGTCTCGCAATCCGAAAGTGGCGGGTTTCTCAGCTCGTTTGAAGCAACTTCTTCCTTTACAATAATGTTCTCCGAGGCACCGTTAACGAGTTATTAACGAAAAACAGATAATATGATTAATAACGAGCCGAAAATTATTAAAATATAACAATATGTAGAAACTAATAATATAATTCTGTGTGATATATTTGAAAGCAAGGATCTACAGGATGTCCCAAAAGTGTCTCGCAATCCGAAAGTGGCGGGTTTCTCAGGTCATTTGAAGCAACTTCTTCCTTTACAACAGTTCTCTCCGAGGCACCGTTAACGAGTTATTAACGAAAAACAGATAATATGATTAATAACGAGCCGAAAATTATTAAAATATAACAATATGTAGAAACTAATAATATAATTCTGTGTGATATATTTAAAAGCAAGGATCTACAGGATGTCCCAAAAGTGTCTCGTAATCCGGAAATGGCGGGTTTCTCAGGTCATTTGAAGCAACTTCTTCCTTTACAAAAATGTTCTCCGAGGCACCGTTAACGAGTTATTAACGAAAAACAGATAATATGATTAATAACGAGCCGAAAATGATTAAAATATAACAATATGTAGAAACTAATAATATAATCCTGTGTGATATATTTGAAAGCAACGATCTACAGGATGTCCCAAAAGTGTCTCGCAATCCGAAAGTGGCGGGTTTCTCAGGTCATTTGAAGCAACTTCTTCCTTTACAACAATTCTCTCCGAGGCACCGTTAACGAGTTATTAACGAAAAACAGATAATATGATTAATAACGAGCCGAAAATTATTAAAATATAACAATATGTAGAAACTAATAATATAATTCTGTGTGATATATTTGAAAGCAAGGATCTACAGGATGTCCCAAAAGTGTCTCGTAATCCGGAAATGGCGGGTTTCTCAGGTCATTTGAAGCAACTTCTTCCTTTACAAAAATGTTCTCCGAGGCACCGTTAACGAGTTATTAACGAAAAACAGTGACCAATGAGAGGCGAGCTCAGCTGGCGCGAGACGGCCGAGTCAACGGCGCCAGCGGTCGAGGCGGTCGAATCCCAGCTCAACTGGCGCGAGGCGGCCGAGCCAATGAGCGGAACTGGGCTTCGTGCGCTGGTTGACTGGGCCGCCTCGCGTCAGCCGTACTCGATTCTTATTGGTCACAGTTCTTCTACAAAGGAGGCGCCACAGCTAACTGGTTAACATTCACATAAAATACTCGTAAATTCTAATGTCTCTTGCTCGCAAAGACAAAACGTATTTTTCACGCTGGAACGCAAGTATCGCCTTGAAGCTGACACTCGAAATTGCCCGTCTTCGAATAACTCGCACGTCGTTGTTTCGCACAATTAGCGGATTGCAGCTCGATACGAAAGCATTCACCTGTGAACGAACTCGATCGGCTTCTATCTGGCCAACAGATCTTGCAAAGCGGTTTCAGGAGACGGAATCTTGGCCTCGGCATCCTCAGCAGCACGTAGATGTATGGATCCAGGGTGAAGTGAATACAAAGGAGCACGTCTGCGGCCACGTGGAACATGTGAATTGCTTTCCGCGCTAATATCGCCTTCTGGGGCAGCTGGAGCGCCAACTGTGCCAATGGTATGGAGATCTGCCGACAAAAGAGCGCGAACAATGCAAAACGGACATCGCAATGTGGAGAATCATTTATTGCTAGCCACGGTGTTTTGTTTGTATTTTACGGCAAGGTTTGTATTTTACTTCCATGGGGGCCTGCGCGGAGACGGAACACTTTTCAATCTCGAAAGCGCTCAACATCCGACACCGTTCGCGCTCGAAGCGAACGATTTAACCAGCATCGATAGTTGTGCGGATGTTGCGATCGATCGTACGTGAAGACATTCTAAACTAAATCGATGTTTCCAAGGTTCGCGTTGGCTGGCCGGAAGCACGTCGGATTTTGCATCTTTACACGACCGAATCATTACATTAATTCTGCGGTACACGCGCCTACGCGAGTCCGACGAAAGGGTTCCGTGTTTCTGTTCACGGGACGGCAGGAGGTGTTCTTTGTTTAATTTCGCGAACGCGTCGTTCGGTTGTACGTTTCGTGGTTTAATTTCGATTCGAGAGAAAACTTCCGGCGTGCACGCGGAGAAAACGATCGAATAAGAAGATGGCAGCGCAGGAAGTTGTGTGCGATTGAGGCAGCCGCGGGTGCATTGTTCGATGCGATTGTATTCCTCGGGGGCAGAATGAATAGCGATTATGTTGTGCTGGGAATTCGAAGAATGCGGCTGTGAGAATGACGAACATTCCTCCAACTACGACCAATTGACATAATTTCTCTTCCTTGATGAGATCACGCTTTGCTAATCAGATGTGTCGCGAATTTAACAGTCCTTTGCGGGCTGTTAATATAATCGGCTGATTCTACATCGGAAACAATGTTCTTTTTTCTTGAGATAATCGACGCTCGACACTTTCTCGGAACGTCTGTTGTTAAATAGAAATCGACTGTATGCTCGTAATTTTTCATTTTGTCAGAATAATATTTGTGCAACCTTGATTGGCTGAGAACGACGCAAGAATTTTCGAATTGTTTAAATGTTTTTAACGCTAGATTTACGGAGCACAAAAAACAGCTGTTTTACATTAGTTTATACAAGTAACGATAAGACATTTATTCTGATTATTAACAAGTGTTATGCGTAATTATTATTGTAACATTTGCCATAAGTAACATATAAATTGAATAGATAACTTATAAATGTATCTTTACGATATGAATAATCGTAAATTAAACGATTATTTTTTACCTGTCGCTTTAACGGATTCCGTAAATCTAGTGTTAATATCTTGCACTCGATCTATTTACTTTTGTCTTAAATACATAAAATTTGCAGTATTGATTACAGTACTCTAATTCTTCTTTTCTATAACAAATGCGTGATAACTGTGATTCAATATTAACTGTGATTTAATATTAAACAAACTTTTTATTAAATATAACAGAGAGACAAGTTCGTCCGTAATCTTTGTTTCAATTGTGTCTAACTGAGGGTTAAATAGCAAAATATTAAATAAACTTAATATTAAATAAACTGATTCCTGTGTATCATAAAGATGTCACAGAATATTGAAGAATGTAATAGAAAGTTTCCTTCGCGATGGTTAAATTCATCGTTCGTTATATAAAATTCATCACCGGCTTCTGTTGATTTTCATTTCAGAAATAGTAAGTTGCCCATTACTGCTCCGACACGTACTTAATCATAATTTAAGGACACGATATGGCGAGGAATCGTAAAGTGTCAATCGACGTTTAAAGTCTCGTCACGATCAACGCGATCGCGAATTTTATCGACGTTTCGACCGCGAGGGTAAATATTCTCGTGCGATAGTTCGCAATCAGTCCACGTAATCGTCATTCCTTCCCATAAATGAGTCTAGAGTCTACAGTCTAGCCGGAAGTTTCTTTTTCTTCTAGACAGCTTACGGTTCATTGTCGAAATGTATCGTTTGTGATAACGATCGAGACCGTACACCCGAGATAATATCGAACGAGAAAGCATCGCGTGAGAATAAAACATCGATAAACCGTCAGAACAATTCCCAACAGTTTTATACGCTCGTAAAACTTCGGAGCACACAATTCATTTTTTAAATCATGAGCGAGGCTTCGATGGAAAATGAATGTCTCCGCGACAGTAGCCGGAAGCAATCGGAGTAAGTGGTTCCGCGAAGAGAAAGCCGATCAAACGGGGGTTAATATTTTCAGGATTATGCTCCCAGAGATGGTACATATTTAGCACAGCATAATTTAGTTTTGCGACAATTGGAAATGTTAGATGCTTTAACCCCAATCAATTTTTTTTAATGTAAAAAAACACAATTTAGAACGTGGTCTTGGCAAGAAAATTACAAAAATACAAAAATAATCAAAATTTTTATTGCAATTCTAATTATCAGAATATTACTATTATTATTATTGTTATTATTATTATTATTATTATTATATTTTATTTTACATTATATTTTAGTAAAATATATATTGAAAAATGAGCGAATCAAAATCTGAATATGAATACGCTGTCGGAAAGCGAAAGAGATAAGTCGTAAGTGATAAGTAGAAAAAGGATATATTTTATACTTGAATAAGTAAGTGTTATAGCTTACAATCCCATGTAAATGATAAATATCAATAAAACGATTGTTTTTTTTTTTGCTTTCACATTGTTATTTTCAATTCTCGATTGCATTCGAGTGTGAAAAATTATAGCAAAATTAATATATATTTTTAATATATATATATATATATATATAATATATTTTTATATATTTTTAATATATATATTAAAGTACAACGCCGCTCGAATTATCTCGAGTGTGCACAGTTTGGCCAGTTTAGCGCGCTCGAGTTAACTCGAGCGTGCACGTTAAGGGGTTAATCTGTTAAACGCGTGGAACAAAATGTGAAAAATGTGTCATCAGAACGATCTACGAGCAGTCAGAATTTGTATAAGACGAAGAATTGTAACAATTTGTAAGAGTTTGTAACTGTAAATGTCTGGCATTTTCGATGCTATTGAAAATGGGTACTTTGTATGTTTTACGGGCTTGTCCGTTTTTCAGGTAAGACGGCTCTTGCGGCCCATCTGCGGGGCACGTGAGCGCTAAACGCGCGTCGACTCGAGTCGAGCAAATTTTGACTCGAAAGTCCGTTACACGCGGTGCGAGAGCGGATTGGTTATTTACGACCACTAAGGATTTTCCGACCCACAGTTTGCGTGTCTTCCGCGTTTTTTAGTTGGTCGTCTGCGAGCAGCTTACGAGTACACTCGTTGTCTCTAAGCTCTTAAGAGCAAGCCTGTATATTAGATCTTGTGTTTCCGTGTGTTCAATAAATATACTTTTACCTAAAACTCTGCCTTTAATTATTTGCAAGCAAATAATCAACAGTAACAGTTAAAACATAATCATTAAAATTAATTTAGCTTTCGATTGGGCACGATTATTCTGCTGCATGGCATTTTTAAAATAACGCTGCTTTAAATTGATTGTCTTTTCATTCAAATTAAAGAATATTATTGAATTATATTTAGTCTCATGGGAATAACTTTAATACTCTTCACTATTTGAACTTTCAATTAGAACTTTTATTTAATTAAAGAAGGTATAAAATACGTTCTCTCTTTAAGAGATGTCTGCGTTAACTGATACGATTCAACTCGGTAAAAACAATAACGATTAGAAAAGATAAAATAATGCATTATCACATTCACGATTAAATCGTATCAGGTGGTAAATAAGAAACTATTAGCTAGATCGATTTTTGCGTTCAATGTATATGTTGAAATTCAACATGTATTACAGGGTAATTAAAAGTTATTAAAATTAAAGGTTATTAAGTAAATAATTAAGATCATTTCATATCAAACTAAAGGGTTTTCGTTTTTCAATATAACAGAGAGACAAGTTCGTCCGTAATCTTTGTTTCAATTGTGTCTATATATATATATAACCGAGGGTTATAAATAGCAAAATTAATCAACCGAGAGCGATGCAATAAAATATCGAATGGATCATTATTTACATACCATTTGCGGCATCCAACAAATAACGAACGAAATCGACAGCACCGCCATCAGTCTCGCAAACGCTCTTTCCTCGGCAGTCGCCACGACTTCCGAAGGCGGACCCGCTATCGTCAATAAAGGTTTCGCTCTTGAAGAGGATCTTGTTACGCGTCGTAAAGCACCGGCCTTCCGACTCAACCTGCTAAGTGCTCTGGAAACGGCCAAATTACACCAGACTATGGACAAACAGAGACCCGTACCTGCAATTGAAAGCCGATGTTCAGCGTTCGTCTAGTTATTTTTTACGAGCATCTAGGGAGAAATAAATTTTAGGAGAAATATAATAGTGGCGGAAAAGAATATTTCAACTCCCTAGACGCGCCGAGAACGCTAGAAAATATTGGTCAGAAGGTGTTATCCCATGAAAAATAATATTGACCGTCGAGAAAGGGTATCTACGATCACTTTGATTTAGGAAAGTGGAATTATAAAAATACCGCGATCTAATCTTTATCGTCACTTTTTTCTCCTTATAATGATCATCGCAAATAATTTTGACCAAGGTTCAATATTATTATCTTCTTAAAGATTATCTATTTTATTATATTTTTATTATATTTTCAAGATCATCTATTAACCCTTAACGCTCTCCGTTGGCTCCGCTATGGAGACATCCGTCATTTGTTTCGTAAATCCGAAGGCTCTGCTGCGGAGCCCAACGTTTTTAGCATGATTACACTGAAGATGCTATGTTTTCGTCGACGTTGGCAATTATTATTTGTAGTAAAAACGTGCTTAGCGTGTGTACTATTATGATTAAAACATTTTTTGCCCATTTTTATACTTAGCAACATAAAATGAATAAAATCGAACGCTTTCACAAGGACGCGTAATCTTTTCCGCTCCAAATAAGACTTCCTTTATCTCAGGCGCTTTGCTCCAAAAATGTGCCGGAATTGCTGGTAGCGATATTTTTCAAAAAAACGCTGTTCAACTTTATTTTAGAACGTCCGAAGAATATTTACTAATTTTTAATTTAATTTAATTATTAATTGTGCCGATTCCAGTGAAGATTAACAATACAAAAATTCCGGCAAATACACGCAAAAGATATGTTTGTTTCAATAATTCCGTATCCAAACAGAATTCAACAGACGATTTGCAATGCTAATTTTATAATAAATCGCGTCAAAGAACATGAGGGATATATTTATTTAAGAATTGTGAAGAATATCATTAATAGTAAATTTACCCATTTCGATGAGGATGCATTTGCTGCTTGGAAATTTCGGTCACAATTCACGATGTCGATGCACTGACCTCGCACAATGTTAAGTAGATGCCATTACGATTAAAATATTATTTTCCCATTTTTATACTTGGCAACATAAAATAAATAAAATCAAATGCATTCACAAGGACGTGTAATCTTTTCCGCTCAAAATATGACTTATCTCAGGCGTTTTGCTCCAAAAATGTGCCGGAGTTGCTGGTAATGATATTTTTCAGAAAAACGCTGTTCAACTTTATTTTAGAACGTCCGAAGAATATTTACTAATTTTTAATTTAATTTAATTATCAATTGAGCCGATTCCAGTGAAGATTAACAATAAAAAAATTCTGGCAAACTCACGCAAAAGATATTTTTGTTTCAATAATTCCATATCCGAACAGAATTCAACAGACGATTCGCAATGCTAATTTTATAACAAATCGCGTCAAAGAACATGAGGGATATATTTATTTAAGAATTGTGAAGAATATCATTAATAGTAAATTTACCCATTTCGATGAGGATGCATTTACTGCTTGGAAATTTCGGTCACAATTCACGATGTCGATGCGCCGACCTCGCATAATGTTAAGTAGATGCCATTACGATTAAAATATTTTTTTCCCATTTTTATACTTAGCAACATAAAATGAATAAAATCGAACGCTTTCACAAGGACGTGTAGTCTTTTCCGCTCAAAATAAGACTTCCTTTATTTCAGGCGCTTTGCTCCGTAAATGTGCCGGAGTTGCTGTTAGGTAGTACTCGAGAAACGCGTGGAGCGCTAAGGGTTAAATGTTGAAACGTACTGTTGACATGGCTCGTTCGAAAAAGTTCGGTGTACTCTTCCGCAAATGCCGCGTTAATACTATTGTCACGATAGGAACACCTGTCGCGTCAGAGACGTCGGAGCAAAAGTACGTCAATGAACTTATCGAACACAATGGTATCGGTATACTCACCGAAAACGAACCAAACGTAAGCGTACGCAACATCCGACGGTTCGGTGGCTTCTCTGTATCGGACGCATCGCTCGCCCTTATAGTACAAGCCGAAACCCAAAACCGGCATGCTAGTCAAGGCCAGGGCGATCAACCAAAGTGCCAGCATACAACGTACGATCATTGGATACGTCACCTGCTGGAAAATATGTATAGGTGTCACGGATTAGGCTGCAACAGTTTTCGCAGCTATTCACTTTTTGATCGATAGCGCCGTCTTACGCCGATTCTGCATTCGAGAACCAATAGATCGATTTAATAAAATCAATTTGAACGCTACGCAAATCGTTCGCACAGCTTTTACGATTAGATGAGACATAATTCTTGGAGTTAAACATTTCGGTCTTTTCCTCAAATGAAATTAATCGATCGAACATTGCGAGTGACTCTTTCGGAATCGTCTACTGCTTCTCGAAACGCAGAAAAATACGGAGAAAAACCAATGAAACGGAGGGTAGGTAGAAGCAGAACCGGAAGTGTTGATTAATTGAATTTCTGAACGTGGAATCGAAGCCGGCTCTTTTATTTGCCAGACTGCTTTACTCGATCTCGGTGATTTCGGACCGTCGGCAATGCCTTCGATAAACCTCATTAGCAACAACTACAAGCAAATGATAATCGCTAAAAGCGACGTTTTATCTTTCATCACCGAACAATTCGACAACAATTTCGATGAATAAGTTTTATTCGAAGCCATCACGTTTTTACGATCTATTTTTACCCAGTCACATTTCCAGTTGTTTCTTTACGATAATTATTCCATTAAATAAATGATACATCCATTTATCAAATGATAAATGATAAACTTGATACGCGTCCAAGCAGCGAATGTAACAATTAAGTGTGCATAATTTATTCGGAGACCATACTAGGCCTTATTAATTAAACGTAATTGAACAGGATCGATGGATGCCCTTCCTAAAGATCCATTAGAGAAATCCATGAATTTTAATTATATTCCGTTAGGTCAGTTTTATGTATTCTCTGGGGAGGAACAGTTTTCAAACTAGAACCATCGAGTTCGCGATTAGTATCATGTGATTGCTACGTCTCGGGAGCCCCGACGCTATAATGGGTGAGTTTATTGCCAGGGCTAGGTAGGATCACCTCTAGGGTCATTGAACTTGATGATGTCGACCCTATCGTCGACCTTGTGTCTTGTTTTAGATATCTCAAGAATAAAAGGAACCACGTGATAGGGAAACCATGACGTCAGTTCAACAGTGTCTGTTGACGGTGTTTCGTCACTAGATAGATAGAGAATTTTCATTCGATTGCAACATCCCTGCGAGCATCGATTCACTCGATATTGATAGATATACTATCACGAAAATTCAGAGCAATTTAAGCTACTTTTCATTGATCTTATTAATATTCTCTGATCGTATAAAATAATATCGTATAAAATAATTTCGTATAAAATAATTTCGTATAATATGCTTGACATTGAAATCTGCAAGCAACGAATCGTTCTCGTAAAATTCGAAGAATGGCAATAAACGTGATTCTTCATGCGTTCACGATATATATATCACGAAGGATATATAACCATGTTTGATATCTTGAAATCGCGTCTCTTTGCAAACGGAAAATATGTACAGCGAAATCATACTGTCAGCCCCGAGGGGATACACGCGCAAGCTTCGAGAATAGAAAATGGAAGATTATTCCGCGGGGAGCAGATAAAACATGGAAGCGAAACGGAAATTGCAGGAAACAACAACGCTGATACGAATAATGCGTGCTTTTTGATCTCCGAATTCTGTCACTCCTGAAGCAAAACCGGGAACTGTCAAGTCCGACAAATCTGTTTCCAAACCGTCACTGCGAATTTAAAAAACATTAAAATAAACCGAATGATCCTGAATGTACGAAATAGTTGACAGAAATCAATCTTTACATTGAATTTTGAAATAATTGTAAATAGAAAAAATTAACACTAGATTGCCGGAACGAGTCAATTTGACTCATTTACGATTTTATTGCTTAATTAAGCAATACATATATATTATATTAATAATATATTATAATATTATAATTAATTATAATATATATTATTATAATTATTATAATATATTATATTATAATTAATTATAATATATATTATTATAATTATTAAAATATAATATATAATAATATATATATATATACTTATTCAAGTTTTTCTATATATATATATATAATTTTTTTCAATATAATTTTTATTGATTTTTTAATAGAATTACAAGATGTATACAAATACTAATTCCTTCCCCTCTCCACCCCTTAGTTCCAAAAATCCATATGCGCTATGTCCATTTCGACGGATGCGAGTCAAATTGACGTATTAAATATTTTTAAAGTTAGCAAAAGAAGAGTACGATATATCCCGGATTTCGAAACCGAAAATTAATTAGACGCTGCAGATAGATCTGATAACGAAGAAATTTCAACGCAAAAAGCTGTTGATAGGACATTATGGGGAATGTTAAAAAATGGTATAAATACTGGTAGATTTCTCGAAAATACCAAATTCAAAGACGTCTCAGGGTCAATTTCCTGTGCCAAAAGAAATAGAAGGGCGTCTGTGCTAAATGTAATAAAAAGAACTGCGAAGAATGTATTTTCAAACCAGAATGTATATGTCAAAATTGTTCCGAATGAAGTTCCTTTAAAATGAAATTTGATTTTCTTTCGAAACCTTCAACTGTGACATTTGAGTCAAATTTACTCATTCCAGGCAAAATAAGCATATACCATCTAGTGTTAGTATGTGATTTCCGAGCTTCCAATATTCTTTAACAGGTTTTTATAGTTAAAATGTTCTCACATCCTTCCGCTTTTTATCCGACATCAGATAAATTAAGGATCGTCGCAGCCCTCCGAGAATTCTGTTCGGAAAAAAACAGGCATTTTAGCCGAAGCTTTATCGTGCCTCTTTCTAATGAGTCAGCGAGCTCGTATTAGTGACACTAGAGAAACGGCTCAAGCTACGCATCAAAAACATCTCGAATTCATCTACGTTGTGAATTTACGATGGCACGCCGCGCTTCGTTTTGGACAGAACGCCGTTGAATGCTACGGTGAACGATGGTTACGTTATGGTGCTTCTGCTGAAGTCCTATCAAAGAGAGCATTGTTTTCGACGAAACGAATCCATATTGCACGGATTTGAATAGAGCAATATTTGAAACAGATGGGCCGGTCAGATAACACTTTCCGCACTAGGCTGAAAGATTAAAAGGAAAACCATCGGAACAACATCGATTGCACGTAGCTGATAGCATAGCATGATTCATGCAATCATATTTTTGAACTTCGCTACTTGAGACGGTGGTTAACACGCGTTGACTCGAGTGAAAATTCCAAGATCTATAATCAGAAATGGCTTCGGGAGATGAGGAGTATGTATCTGGTTCATAAACAAAGTTGTATTAGGTTCGGATTTACGAGGAAACCTGTCGAGATACATACACACACCGAATCATCGTTTTCATAGACCGCGTTATTGATAAAAAAAAGATTGTACAGAGAAAAATATCTCATTTATTTCTATGATGCAGATTTATTTTTATTATGCGACCTTTTTTGATCGAAAATTTCGTGACACATCTATGATTACGGTCACGTGTTAACGTCGGCTGAATTCAAATTGTTGAAGCAACGAAAGGTTTGAATAACTAGATTAGGAACGTCGATAAGATCAACACGAGACGAGATATGAATTTTCGTTACTCACGAATCTGCGCGTTTTCACCTCATGAATCGCTCGTCGCTAATTTGAATACACTCTTTCACGCTTTCGTTGCGACCACGCCAGAAATCTCTCAGTATTTCCATTGCTGCGAGGAGGATACATGCCGGCGATGATGCCACATACGGATTTTACACGCGCGTATGTGCCCGCGTCGACCAACGACGCTATCAAATATGCGTTTCACCGCATACCCCAACAATTGCATCCAGTGCCATGCAAATAATATTGACCGTCGAGAAAGGGTATCTACGATCACTTTGATTTAGGAAAGTAGAATTATAAAAATACCGCGATCTAATCTTTATTGTCATTTTTGTTCTCCTTATAATGACCATCGTAAATAATTTTTGCTATTAATATTCGTTTCACCGCATACTCCAACAATTGCATGCAGTGCCATGCAAATAATATTGACCGCCGAGAAAGGGTATCTACGATCACTTTGATTTAGGAAAGTGGAATTATAAAAATACTGTGATCTAATCTTTATTGTCATTTTTGTTCTCCTTATAATGACCATCGCAAATAATTTTTGCTATTAATATTCGTTTCACTGCATATCCCAACAATTGCATCCAGTGCCATGCAAATAATATTGACCGTCGAGAAAGGGTATCTACGATCACTTTGATTTAGGAAAGTGGAATTATAAAAATGTTGCGATCTAATCTTTATTGTCATTTTTGTTCTTATTATAATAATCATCGCAAATAATTTTTGCTATTAATATTCGTTTCACCGCATACCCCAACAATTGCATCCAGTGCCATGCAAATCATAGGATTACCATGATCTGTTTTTCATTTAAATAAATCTATGAATATGATGCGCGAATGTAAATCTCGCACGTTGCCAAGTCGATGGGCTGGTTTACTTTGATCACGTGCTCCTGTTTTCAATAACCAACGAGATTGAAATTCTCCGCTGCCTCTAGTTAGTTCAACTCTTGAATCATGCGCGCTGCGTTCAAAGTAAATTGCATCGTGTTACAAATTTATGGTGTCCGCGACAATCTGAGGCTTCCCTCGGGTAATATCGCCGGCAACCTCGAATTTTCATGTATCTTTCGCTTTCTAGTTTGGTACGAATCAGTGACCCATTTTCAAAGATACTCCGCCGCGGCGGAAACACGATATACGTAAAACATAAAACACATTTTTCTGTGCAACAGAAATTCTTCCTGTCACGGAAGATACTGTGTCGTGATGCCGATCGAATTTTGGTACGAAAGCATTCTTCAAGCAACATGTTTTTACGAAAAGAAAGTATGGTATTTTGATGAACCTAGATATTCGTAACGATTTATAGAGATCAGAGTCGTAAAGATTATTTAATCGCTCTATTCAGAATTCTATTGGGTTGGCAACTAAGTAATTGCCAATTTCAGTTATAGATGTCTCTCACTCCCATTTTTATGATATCCGTAAATGTTATATTATAAAATTATTATTATTATTATTATTATTATTATTATGTTATTTTTTATTATCCGTGAATGTTAGCAACTGGACAAATTGTATGCAGCGGTCAAAAAAAAGCGACCAGAATTGGTCAATCGTAAAGGTGTCATTTTCCAGCAGGACAATGCTAGGCCGCACACGTCTTTGTCCACTCGGCAAAAATTGATGGATATTGCTTGGGAATTGATGTTACACCCACCATATAGCCCTGATCTCGCGCCATTGGATTACCACTTATTTCGATCCCTGGACAACTCCCTTCGTGGTAAAACTTTTAACGATGATGACGCTGTAAAATCTCACTTAACTCGGTTTTTGGCCGAAAAAGATCAGACTTTCTACGAGCGTGGAATTTTCGAGTTGTCAGAGAGGTGGCAAAAGGTCATCGAACAAAATGGAAAATACATTACAGATTAAACTTCGTTCCAAGTAAAAAAATTTTTTATTTCATTGAGCAAATCGGCAATTACTTAGTTGCCAACCCAATACATATATTAATTATATCATTGAACGTTTCATTCTAACGAAATAAACGAAGGTACTGTAGTATCGTGGTGGCTACTTTAGCTGCTGTAATTATACGACAATACGTTCGCGTGCTAACGAGATGTAATTTACTCTATTTAGTTCTATTCACAACGTGAGATTTTATGGGGCAGATAATAATCGACTGAAACGATAAGCTAACGGAGAGTGTGTTATTGTGTCGAATGCCATAACGATGCGACCCGCGGGTATAACAAAACGCATGTACGTGCGAGGATACACGTACCGTAAGAAAAAGTAAAATCCTCCATGGCTTCGCTCTGTTCTCGCATCCGTTCAGCAAGGTTTACCATTAATTTCACCGACCTTGGCCAGATGTCTGTCAAAAGTCGAGATTCGGAAACACCAACAGTTTAGTTTGTTGTACGAGAGAATATACAATTGCGCTAAGAATTCTATCGTGTCTACGATATCTATCCTTATTTTTTTTTTAATGTTAGATTTAGATTGCAATATCTAAAGAGATAAAAATAGATAAAAGTAAATAGATAAAAATATATAAAAATAAATAGATAAAAATATGTATATATATTTTTATCTATTTTCATCTCTTTAGATATTTCAATCTAACATTTTCGTTCCTCTTTTTTTGAATTCAGATATTTTTTTATGCAACAACTAAATATAATATTTAAAAAAAACGAAGATAGTTATATATATAGATCTATATATATACTTTATATATATAACTATTAAAAAAATATATATATAACTTAAATAACTATAACTATAATTTTAAAAAAACGAGGATAGTTATATATATATAGATCTATATATATAACTATAAAAAATATATGTAACTTAAATAACTATAATAACTATAACTATAACTTTTAAAAAACGAGGATACTTATATATATATATAGATCTATATATATACTTAAATATTATATTTAGTTGTTGCATAAGAAAATATCTGAATTCAAAGAGGAACGAAAATGTTAGATTGAAAAATCTAAAGAGATAAAAATAGATGAAAATAGATCAAAATAGATCGAAATATGTAAATTCAACGAGGAAGAAAATATCGAACCACTTTCATTGCCATTGAGAACCAAAAGAAACGCCGTCGGCAGACATCGAGCAGAGCGTAGGTGTAAGTCCCTGCCATATTTGGGTCACGGTATGGGCAAGAAGTTCTTCCCTCCGACACGACAAGTTTCGGTATAACCAGTATCGGTGTTAGTCGTAATCGTACACCGCGTCCTTGAATCGAACAAAAACTAATAAGAGCCGCGAGGGAGCCGTGTGTTTCGCTTAATCGCATTCCAGTAGCCGAAATATCGTAATTAGGCGCGATGTTCGCGATCACGTAGCTTCCCGCTCGTTCTCGGAAAAAGTTAAAGCCGGTTATCATTATCGCGAGAATGACGAGGAGGTACACGCGCGCGTTTCGGTGACCCATGACCCTCCCTAATCGTTGCACCCTCCCGAATCAGTTAATAAAGCGAGTGTGCCCGTTCCACAAGATCTATACAAACAACGTAACGATTCCGAACGATCTAACGATGTCACTGCGTACACGCGGACAGAGTGCACAAATGAAAATGTTGATCGACAATTAGGAAATGTATCGCATAATCCTCGGCATATTGTGCTCCTCGTCTACTAATTCCGTAAGTACCGTAACAAGGTAGAAGACGGGCCGGAAGTGAACAGTTTCGGCAGTCAAATTCTATCGTAGCGCGCGCCGCCTCGGAGTCGGTTTAAATAATTGTTTCCGCCGCGTCTTAAAAGGACGCAAATTGATACAAACGCATTACCGGTCGCGGACACGGGGTTTAATATTCCCGCGCTGTCCGTCCGATACTGTAGGTATATGTAGGTATAACACCTGCGGAATCCGGAGAATGACAATGCAAAGACTCCCGCATCACAGATTCCGCCGGCGAAACGGCGGGTAGCGTAAACGATCGGCGCGTACGCAGCGCAAGCTAATGATGCCATTAACCTTGAGTGGATTGATACCATTGAACCGTTCTCGAAACTGTTTAATTAGGTAAGAAAGAGTCGATTTACTTAATGAAAGAGCTGGCGGGACGTCTCTCGCGCCGCCGATGCTTACCGCAACTGTGTCTTAGCGATTGCGTCTTCTGTTGCATATAATCGATTACGTAAACGAAATAAAACGGTTGCATTCAGTGAAAGAATTATAAATGAACCGTCTAATTAACCCCTTAATGCACAGTTTTTTTTAAAAAGGCCGGCCAAAAAAATCAATTTTTTTTAATGTAAAAAAACAATTTAGAACGTTGTCTTGGCAAGAAAATTACAAAAATACAAAAATAATCAAAATTTTTATTGCAATTCTAATTTTCAGAATATTACTATTATTATTATTGTTATTATTATTATTATTATTATTATATTTTATTTTACATTATATTTTAGTAAAATATATATTGAAAAATGAGCGAATCAGAATCTGAATATGAATACGCTGTCGGAAAGCGGCTCCCAAGGTAGAGATAAGTCGTAAGTGATAAGTAGAAAAAGGATATATTTTATACTTGAATAAGTAAGTGTTATAGCTTACAATCCCATGTAAATGATAAATATCAATAAAACGATTGTTTTTGTTTTGCTTTCACATTGTTGTTTTCAATTCTCGATTGCATTCGAGTGTGAAAAATTATAGCAACATAAAGTACAACGCCGCTCGAATTATCCCGAGTGTGCACAGTTTGGCCAGTTTAGCGCGCTCGAGTTAACTCGAGCGTGCACGTAAGGGGTTAAGCCAAGAAGAGGATGCCACCTAAGGAGATCTAAGAGGAGAACTCATATCTTACAGATGCCAATTAAAATTTTATCAAGGTTCTGACAGAATGTTCGATCATTTTTTTAATTTGGTCAGTGAGACATCGGATAAAAAGAACTTCGTTAATGCTTGCAACATGAAAGACGGTTGAATCTCGTCTAATCTTATATTAGACACGGCCAACCGAGCGAGTTAACCAAGGAAGCGTACCAACGTCTAGAAGACGTTAAGTGGTGCTGTCATTGTCACTGGTGTTCAGATCGATCGAAGTCGCTCGAATCGGTTGAAAAATGGGTCGGGTTCGTACGTAAAATACAGCAAACGTAATACGAGCGTTATCGCGTGGAGATAAAACCTACGAAGATTGTTGGACCGAGAAACTCGCTCGTCTTGCTCTCTCGTTTATATCTGGAGGAGCTTAGTTTCACCAAAAACGCACGTAACAAATCTTCTGGTCTCTACGATCGTTCATAAAATTGATAATTTGTCAAGCAACTGACGTCGTTTGAACGCGATAATAAGAGGAGACATTTTTTTGAAGATCACCGACGACACTTCGAGAATACCGTTTACTTTCAGTGACACGAACGAGCGGCTGAAATGTTTCTACAGTAAAATGATTACGAAGATTTATGATCATTCGTGTATCATTCATTGCTTAGCTTCTGTTCTTGCAATCGATGCAGAACATTCTTGTTTCGCATCAAGATTTGTTACAGGACAAAAAATAAAAAGCAGACTGAGAATCAATCCGCACAAATTTTGAGAAATGTATTTATAGCATTGTATGTATATATGAAATTGTTTCGCTGATTCGGGTTAGCCATTTTATAGATCGTCTAAAAATAGCTGGTGAAAGTGGCCGCCGATAAAATTTCTCGCAGGTATAAGAAATCTCACCCTACGTACCCTCCGAACGAAGTTATCGAGAATCTTGACTTACCTTTTGATAGACGAAGGGCCTCGTCAAGGCCAGCCACCTTTCCGCCGCCATCACGATCGCTACGCAACCGCTGAATAAACCGAATAGCCTCCATACAACACGAAGGGAGCAAAACCCTCTGGTGGATATCACGCTGCCAACGTATATTGTGATGTACATCTGCACTAGCATCCCCAACAGAGCAACCAGATCGTTCGTTGCCAGACAGCGCAGCATCAACAGGTGCTTCGGGTTTCTCCTCTGCAAAATGTAATACGTTTCTCTTATGCTTGTACAGATCTTAGTCATTTTCTCTTGGTGTTTGAATATTTCGGGGCTAACATTCTATTCTCTTCGTCTCATTTTCTTACTGTATAAATGTAATATTTTACGAACGAATGCACGATAAATTTAACGATCGAAAGTTCCCCCGCGCAACGAACCCCTAAAACTTAAGGCACACCTCGTTTTGCTGTTCCACGGAGTAAAAGAGACGAACATGCCGAATCTCGTAAATTTTGTATGATGTGCCGTATATTTAGATTGCGGACCTGCATACATTCGTACAGAATTTTCCCTCGTTTTACTTTTTGTAACATTCAGCATGGAAATGGAAATTTACATGGCGATCCGCAATTTACTCATACAATTGTAAAATTTGCGGTGTATCTTTCATTCGTGGCTCGATAAAAGGCCAGGAAGCCTTTTTTGTCAATCTTTAATGGACAAAAATGGTTGTAAAGGGGAAAATTCCATCCTCAAATCTGCTATTATAGATGCAATAGTGACAAAAATTGTCTACCGTCTTTCGAAACTTCGCAATTTGCAATAAATACAATAGAAATATGTATAAACATAGAAATACGTTTGCGCAAATATTTGCAGTTCGCAACCGCATAATATTATTATTTTCTGATTGCTACGAGTGCCATACTATAAATATCGAAGATCGAATCATACCGCACCCTTTCCCAGAAAATGGTAAATACGTTCGAAATAGCCGGAAAAGAAAACGATTAATTAAACCGGTAACAATTAGCCAGCCGATCGACGCAATTACCTTATCACGATGGAAAAGAATGATGAGGGCCGACACGTTGCCGATCACTCCGGTTATGTACACAAGGGTGAGCACAACTTGAGCGACGACAGTCACGTGCCGTTTTGGCGGGTTCAAGATGATGTTCGGCACCGTCGTGGTCGAGTACAATCCCAACATCGACAAGGTCTCGTTCCACTCCTCCGTCGAGGTGAGCGACATTTTTTTACGAGCCTCGCAATAACCAACAGATCGATGATAATCGATCGATACTATAGATCCCCGGATAACGTCAGATAACGCGCTCAGATTATCGTCGATCGCCGATACAGTGATTCAGAGATCTCAATATTTATAAAAATCGATCACCGTCGCAGTGATGCAGAAATCTCAACATTTACAAAGATCGATCACCGTTGCTCCGCCACCGTGGCTCGTAATCGTTTGTAAATTTGTCTCCGACAGCGTTTTGTCTCTCCTACGTGAAAACCGGCGAGCAGATCTGACCACCGATTTTCCGATTAGAGGGCATAGTTATCGTTCCAAAGTCAAACCGATTGCCGTAGTGACACTCGACGGCTCCCAGTTATCAATGTACCTTTGGTACTTTATTATCGCATCTCCCTTTCTCTCTCTCCCTCTCTCACTCTTTTCCTCGCGCGCTGTTGCTCTCCACAGACTTGACTGCGCAGTGTCGACTTTCCCAGGAAACTTGACAACGTTGGGCCTGGACCCTTCTCTGAGGCTACCTGCAGTCCCGGGGCCCTTTTCAATTTCCAAGCTCGCTGACACAAGCAGCAGGTCACAGCCGGGGAAACCGATCCAGTTGCTCCTCCAGCGATCCGAGTGAAAAACCCAACTAAAAAACCAGTCTTCTTCTTGGAGACTTTTTCCAGTTACAAACGCGGTTGCATCTTTCTCTAACCGATCGTGATACTTGAACAGCACTTTGGAGATCGCCCAGCACTTCCTCCGTTTAGAGATTTTTCGTTTGATTTTCGTTTTGGTGCGTGATAGTTTTAATCCTTCTTTCGCGGACTCGAAGTGCGCGCGGACAGGATGGATCGACTGTCGATGGAATTTTAATCCGAAATTCTTCTAGGACCTCGATCACTGTCCCCCGATCGGAATCGCCGTTCCTGTCGATAGCTCGACAGCAGTTCTTCTCGTCGCAGGGTGATCGATTGCCGGAGAATTAACGATGCGAACCTGCGATACGTCCGATCGAGCTCGATGATGGGAGGAAGAATAGGGGGGGAAAATAGTTTCACTGACTCCTACGACTGTGAGAGTCGTCGGCTCACTGATCCGAACCACGCGGTCGCCTCCGGTTTTGTTTACAATCCGACGCTCCCCCATACGCGCGCCTGCGCCCGATTTTGAAGGCGACGCCGCGCCGCTTTGGCGCCACATTTCCGTAACACCCTCCACGGAATTTTTCTTCCGTTATTTAATATGTGTTATCACATTAACACTGTGCCGTCCCGACAGATTCACGAGTTTCCTTCAGTTAAAGTAATTCGTTTAACAAAATAAGAATTCAAATGTTGAGATGCTCGACATTAAATCGACATCTTTCGACTTTGCAGATGCTAACATCAGAATATTAGTCGATTCGTTCGCGAAAAAGATATTCCTACGTTTTAGACGACGCTTTAATTTCTATTATTTTCGAGTAATATGTTCATTATAACTATAGTTACAATTAATAAAATGATGTAACAGATAATAGTACCTGTATGCAATAAATTGACATGGAATAGTGTGAATAATAATAAATATAGTGAATATTATATATTATTATTATATTATTATTAATATTATATTATATATATATATATAATATTATATTATTATTAGTTTATATTATATAATAGTGAATAATAATAAATAGCAAATAATAGTATAATAATAAATCTAATTCGTGTCGTATATAATATATATTTGTAGATGCAAATGTACAGAATTGTTATGTGATTAACGTACGTTACAGAGTTTTCGAATAAGGGTGGCACATAAAAAATAATTGGCGACTGCGTGATCGCAAGCCTAACGTTAAACGCAACAGCATTTCGTCGGTATGCAGATAGTGATAAATAATGCATCGTACATATACTTTTTTCGTATACAACGCGGCACATTCGCCATTCACATTGATAAATAATTTCACGCACGGTGCGATAAAGGCTCGTTGTTTGTACTCGGTAAACACTATCCTCCTCAAGGATGCAGGACACACGAAAGAAGGGATTCCGCTTACGAATGGCGGCGATCTTTGTAGAGATTAGTCAAGATTTGGAATCGTTCCAGAGAAAGCAGTGTCGAGATTACCAATCATATCATTGGTTTTATTTTTGGTTGTTTATGTTGTACGTCCCTTATATATTTTTCTCTTCTATATTATCATCTTTACATTTAACAGAAAAGAAGTTTCACTCACATTATCGTTAAAGAAAACGATATCTTCACTGTCTAAATCACTCTAGGCTATATAATTAAAAAATTATATAAAAAATACAGGCTATTACAATCAATTATAATAATTACAATTAAATAAAATAATTATAGTTAATATAATTATTATATAGTGATTACCATGTAATTTAATATCATTCAGAAAATTAAACAAATCGAGTTTATTATACTAATTTCCACTAGTGCTGTCACTAAACGTAGAAAAATGCTAATCGCGAGAAAATATTTCGGACGAAAGCGGGTTATATGCAATTTGTGCCGCCGGATAGAGGTCACCACGTGTTCATTGAATTGTCTCGGGTTGAATGAACTTTTATGTGCCTGCGAGACGACCGATAATTGATGTCTTTTTTATCCAATTTATTACGGGTACCACAGGCTATACTTAAACTAAGATATATATTACCATCCACACAACCCGTACCAAATATTAGTTCCCCGTCGTACCGCGTATTATTTAAAATTTAAAGCAAGACAAACATACACGCACTTGTCAAAATCGTCAGAAATTTTGTTGCTTACACTTATTCAAAATTTATTACTTGCGCTGATCGAACATTTGTTGATCGCATGATTAAAACAACGAATATTTTTATTCATTGCCACGAAAAGGGTTTCGCAGATTTCAAACGTTGATCCCGGATGCCCTGGCTTGCCGCTATCAGGACAGCGTTAATGAAACGATGAACAGAGGCGGTAGTGTTATAATCGTTAACGAGGTGTTTCTTTCTCACTGTATCAGCGAAGACTGAGACCGCCGACAGTCGAGAATTGCAATCGCGGCTCCTTAGAAACTAGCTCGAGTGTTATGCAAAGCAATTACGGCTATTAAATGGAGCACGTTAACTCGTTAAAGGGGCGAGCTGTTCGAAGTTGACTTCAATTCTGACTGAAATCTTATTAATATTATACATAATACTACAATTCTACTCGATAAACAATTGAACATAAATTGAACGTGAAATCATTTCTTGAATTAATACATTATAGTCTTATTACATATGTATATTAGCCTGATAAGTGAACAGTGAAAAATGTTAAAAAGTTCATCGTTCGAGCTTGCGTCTAAAGCGATTCTTCTTTTAAAAAATATAACGAAATTGAAGTGATGTTTTTATTAAGATTATTTTTCAGTATGAAAATATCGTTTCTATAGAATATATTATTTGATTCTACTAAAAATTCCTTTTAGATATCGTCAGAATACTTGTATCAAAATGTTTTTCCAGTAAATATATTGTCATGGGTATGGTCTTGTAGTATATCTACATACGAATATTGCACACCCCGATTAAAAATGTACATTTATTTATGAACTCAAAAACTGGAAGCATAAAATATTTTTGTGCACGCGAATACATATAGTTTATTTACTTCCACAGAAAATCCATAACCGATGTATATTTGCTTTTACATTTTCAAAATCAGAGTTCGTAGTTAACACGTTCCGTGCCAACCCATTTTTGCCTAACTTGTCGTTCAGGCCATTTGATGTTTTGACTAAAGATTGATACATTATCACATAATATTTCATTATATCATCAGTAGATAAGTAGTGATTGCCCGAATCAACCGTTTTTATGCAGCTCTTGCTTTAAAAAAGTCAAACATTGTAATTAATAGTTATTGTGTATATAACGATTAAACAAATTTATGTGCTTTGTTCTATACAGCATTTCTTACAATGCCTCTCATCCTTTTGGTGGAAATATATTTTATACAATCAAATTTGTCACAAAATGTATGTCTTCAGCGCTTTAAATAAATATGTCCGCGTGTACCATTTATGGTACACGTGGCCTGATGGTAAAGTTTAACGTGTACCATTTATGGTACACGTGGCACGGAACGTGTTAATGCACGCGTTATTTATACAATCGATATTATGGACTGGTTTCCAAAATTACTACGAGCGACATGCAGTTTCATTTGTCTCGAGGACATAACTCGGCGTCTGCCAATACAAATACCAAACGCTTCGAAAAACCACATGTGCGTAGAAAATAAAATGTGTCTCGGTATGAAATTCCTACGTTTCGAATCAAACTCGAGCAAATTAAATATTATTACCTCGTTGATGCGGCGAAACGAATATCATAAAAAAAAGAGAACAAGAAATAATTTGAGCGACAATTGTAATTTAACTAATTTCAGCTTGATGCGCATCGATACTTTTTTTTTTTAGTGGTTCACCGGATCTCGTCAAACCAATTGACAAAATAATTGCGGTTGTGGGAACCCCGCTGCGTCACAATGAGAATTTCCCGTAATTTGGTTTATTGTATCGGCGAGGGTATTGATGAAAATATCCTAAATTGCATCCTCCAAACCATTATGTGCTATTTTCGAAATGCATCGATCACCAATGATGATCTCTGCGAATGCAAAATGCACGTTAGCTGCATGCATGCGATAGACAAATACAGTGCTTACAATGACGGCTTGTCTATAAACGGCAATCCATAAGCATACAATGGGTAATACGGAAACTAATGTGGAAATTCATTTAAATAAAGCGAACTTGATGGCCGCCATTTTCGCGCAACGTGATTATAGTATCTGTGTGGACGTGCGAAGAATTTCATATTTCAGTGTCTGAATCTTACATTAGATATTTAAAAATAAACCTACAGTTCAATTTATTAATCACGATCGAAATATTGTCCAAGTAACTAAATGTAAGTACTTTTATTATTGCTGTTATATGATCATAATTAAGTTCTTCGAAAGAAAGAAATATATTCGTTAAGTAATTTTTTATTTACAGTTTTATTATATTAGCAATAGATTAACATAATTGAAAATACATTAATGAGAAAAATAATTAACTATTACGCAAAATTAATTAATATAGGGTTTGAGACAGCAGCTTTCAATGCCACTAAACTAATTCAATGTCCCTAAAACTGCTTACCATTTACATATGATATTTAATAATAATTTTTAACAAATAAAGTGCTACAGGTTCATATTGTAATAAATTTTTATTAAAACTCCACCATAGCGACCTCTGGACTCATAAGTGAGAATAAATAACACAAGCTTAAATATATCTAATACGTCGATAACGACGACTGCTGCACAGGTATGATTATGGATGGGACTCTGTGATAACACATTATGAGAGGAAGATAAAGCAAGAGAACACAGTTACCGACAAAATGAGACTAAAACATGGGTTTATGGAAACTTTTCTCTTTCAAATGATAGCAATACATAACGAAAAAGATGCTAATATAAGATAGTTAACACTTTACCGACCGGCAATCGATTAATCGACTTTTTGTTCCCAGCGCTTACCAACCGGTAGCCGATTAATCGACTTTTATTCCACAGAGCTTACCGACCGGTAGCCGATTAATCGACTTTTTTATTTTCCGTTAGACTCGATTAGGTTAGACTGGCAAGTAACAAGCAGCGAGCATTTCTTATTTTGTATTCTGATACTCGTTACTTTGCTCTGAAAGCACCCATATTTTTATACAGTTTATAAAAATTTAGCCTTCACGATGAATGAAAAGGATAGTGTTGGTGAGTTTTATCTCGATGATCTGTCAGATTGTCTTCACTGCTCTTCAGCAAGTGGTACTGATGACGAAAGTGATAGCAGTAATGTAATGATTCGAAAGCGACGTTCTGTATTACCACTAATATGCAGTGATTCAGAAGACGATGATATAAATAATAACGTTGAAGACAGCGGCTAGAATATGCGGCTGAGTGGCCGGTGAGAAGGGCATAGTATTCTCGAACCGCTACCGGTCGGTAAAGTGCTAAGTGCCAGTTCGTAAAAGTAAGGATCGATTCACATCAACGTGCCAGGCTCAGACCGTGCACCAACGCCGACCAAGACCGATTTATTCTTACATTTGATTTACACTGGAGTGTTCACACTACGTGAACACTACGTTCACACTACATATGAGCCGTTTATTTTGAAAGTGGCATAGGTCACTTAGTTTTTAAGTCGATATATTTAAGGGTTTGCGTTTTAACACGTTTAAAAATATGGATGCTAACTTTCGAGAAGATTTACTTGTATTTGTTATCTCAGGATACTGATATTTTTCTTAGTATAAATAATTTCGTATAAACATTAAAAAATCACCACTTTTCGTTACGGTAAAGTGACTTATGCCACTTTCAAAATAAACGGCTCATATGTACATGCCGTGCTCGCAGCATGCCAGACCGCCCGGCACCGTCGAAACGTGTTTACACTTACAGGCAGACCCGGACCAGACTTGCTTCACCCGTAATCGGAACAAAGCGAGACGGAACTACGGAATTGGTACGATGTGGCCAGAGTGTGCACTCTTCCGTTCTAACGTTTCAAGTAATAAACCCGGGAGAGGATTTCGACTTGACAAAGCATGCAAAATAAAGAATCTATGAAGGCTAGATGATGGGTCGACTTCTGGTGATTATTTGTGCGGCATAATTCAATAAAATGTTAAATTCTGAAGAAAGTATATAGAAAGTACAGAAGAAAGTAAATATATTTATATTTTTCATAAAAATCAATATAACCTTACAAAAAATATATTGTGTTTGGTCTTATTTTAATCAGAAAAAGCTCACGAATGCATTGGGAAAAGTTCCATTACGAAATAGTAAAAAATAAAAAAGTTATACATTGTGTTATCTCTATGGGAGCAAGTGGAAGGCAGATACTGGAAGGTGATGGGAGGCGGTGGGAGGGAGTGGGTGGGAGTGGGAGGGAGAGAGAGGGAGTAGGAGGGAATGGGAGGAAGTGGATGGAACTGGTAGGGAGTGGGAGAAAATAGGGGGATAATGAGGGTGTGAGAGTGAGTAAGAGAAAGTGGGTGAAAGTGGGGGAAGTGGGAGTAGGAGGGTGTAGGAGGAGTGGGTGAGAAAGGGAAGGAGTTGGAGGGAGTAGGAGAGTGTAGGAGGGCGTGGGAGTGAATGGGAAGGATAGGGTGGTAATGGATGGTTGTGGATGCCTGGGGGTGGTGGTGGGTAGTAAGTTAGCATAACCCTGATTAACTTTAGCATAATTTTGGCATAACTCTGGCATAACTTTGGCATAACTCTGGCATAACTTTGGAATAACTTTGACATAACCTTTTTCCTATGTGAAGGATACCTCTCCAATAGGTCAGTAGGTCACTAGGTCACTAGGTCAGCAGTACCCTAACGGGCAAGTTACAGGGTTGAAATTTTACACACATGGGTTTTTCTTGGTCAGGTATTGAACGGTATAAGGCTCATTAAAAAACCTCTAAGAGCAATTTTGACCATCTTAATCGACTAGGCCCTTTATAAATCAGACAATCATTTCGATACGGAAGGTATATAAACTACAAAAATAAAAATTTCGACTAGCTAGCTAGCTAGCACACACACACTCACACGCACAAAAAGTGGATCAAAGACAAAGTCTCCAAACCACGAGGACCAAAATGAAACAGAGCAGAAGGCATTGACTCGGGGGTGACGAGACACGTCAATGCTTACACAAGTCTAGAGCCACGCAGCTCTCAATGTTCGGCGCTTCCACATGAGGAATGATGATCCAAAGTTACACCCTCCAACACTCGCTGATCGCTGATCGCTGATCGCTGGAATCGGAACAGGCACAGGAATAGGGACATCCGCAGGAATAGAGACACCCACAGGAATTGGGACATGGGAAGGAATAGGGACATGCGCAGGAATGGGGACACCCACAGAGATAAGGACAGGCAAAGAAATAGAGCAAAAAGACGATAAAGCAGTATACAATAATTCCCGTAATCGCACGTCGAAATCGTAAACCGTGTTCGTAAACTGTATTCGTTATATTATAATTCTGCATCGTTATCCATATCGTAAACTGTAATCGTGATCGTGTTCGTAAATCGTAATCGTAAACGTATTTGTGGGCGTGATCGAAAATTGCGTGTCAACGTTCGTCGCGTTCTGCCGCTTGCCTTACGAAGGCAGCGCCTCGAACAACACCTAACATCCGCCAATCGTCCTAGCAGCGTCGCAATGTTTACATCGCGACACTCACGTACGCGCACGCACACGTACATCGTGTAAGGTTAACGCCCGAGTGTCTGCGAGCACCGATCGGCTGTTGTGATTTCGGAGATCGTTCAGAAATCGTTAACCTTCGGCTCCTACAATAATTATAAAAGTTCCTTTTCCTAATGAAACCTTCTAGTACTCTCTTTTGTCTGTTTTACTATCTAATAGTTAAACAAAATTAACTAACACAACTCGAGATGAAGAAAAACTTTCGAAGCATAAATATTAGATTTCATGCGGATGTTAGTCATTTACCAAGTACATATGTGTAAACGTCCGCGAAAATCATGTTTTTCCATACTTTAATAAAATTTCGACAAGTAAATCAAAAATTGTTTTCAAGATTTATTATCCGATCCGAAATTATCGCAGCGAGATTGACACATACAGTGTAATGTAATTGTTTCAATGTTGCTAGTAATTGAAATTGATTTTTGTCTCTTAGTTAGTCTTATATCGATTGAGCGAGGCAGACGAGCAATTTTGTTGAGTTTCACATGTAACAATGTAAATATACTGAAAATGCATTTATTAATTGTTAATAAATTAAATTTACATAACAGTAGAACAGTAGGATTTTTGTACAATCCCTACATAAATTTCTTGTTGGCCGCTGCAATGTATTTATGTGAATGTTTATACGTTTCTATAAATGTTAGAAAAACGGCATTGTATTCCTCATTTCGCACCGCTGAAAAAATGTTTATTATTACAATGCAAAAAATATTTAATTATCTAAAGTTAGGAATGATTATTTTTTAAATATTTTCAGTGAAAATTTCATTGCAATACCTTCAATGGTTCAAAAGTTATGAGAAAATGTCACTGCATTTCTCGATCCGGAAAATACATTTCTATTTGAATTGAGTTTCTTTTTAATCTCCAGTAGAAAACGCCGGTAACTCCATCTCGTATTTATCAAGCAGCTATACATCTCTAGATAATACCATTTATATAACGAAATCTGTACAGCAAATACCGACCTGCTGAATCCGTAAAATCACGTGACTACCTTAGGCCTTTAAACAGTATTTTTTTAAATAATCTGAAGTAAGCATATAAATGCATATATGTGTGTACCTACACATTTATTGAATGATAAAAAAATGTACATCGAAATAATCAAAATTTTTATAGTAAACTCAACCAGAATTCTTGAATGTCATATTTTGTTTGTGTTGAATATTAGATATATATATAGATGACTGCAGTATGACTTCGTTCTTTTATGCGCCATTTATTTAAAGAAGATCAAGATTGGTTCTAATTGTATGAACGCATCAAAATTGACAGATACAGGTAGAGAGGGTAAATTATGTATGTGTTAGATCATTGACATATTGACATTGACATATGTTCATAGGCATATTCGAATAAATGGAGTTCTACTGTGTGTAGTCATAATAATTAAAGTGATCCATACCACGAAACATTCATACACAAGCTGACTTGCACATCTAATCTAACTAACAGAGAAGAAAAAAGTAACAGGCTTTTTAAGAAGGTAGTTGGTTAGCTCTACCTTAAATGTTGATTGAAGCGCCATCGATCTACGAATCGACTTCTATAGAATCCGATAAGTGCCTGAACGGAATTAAACAAATTAAACCACGACAGTTTGTAATAATGCGCAAAAAGTATTATTACATGGAATGAGTTCTCCTATTTCGGTATCTCTCTGCGTTATTCGCGTCGAGATAGTTGACGAAGATTCCGAAGAAACGAATGGTAAACATTTTTGTAATCTGTGTCTTGAAATAACAGATTTTACTTTTCTTTTTAGAAATCCATTGCTTTTGTACAAGATTATACCAATAAGTTTGTTTGTTTACAATCTTCTTTGAGGTTATGTACCTTGTCATAACAGTATTATTATTTTTTCATACCTGGTTTTCTTTGTTAGAACATGGATAAAATATGGTCTATAAGAAATTCGACCATAAAATTTCATCTTGTAAACATGTGTCGACCGATAAATGTTAAACATACATAAGATTGTTTATAGGTATATTTATGATTATATTATAATTTATATTGCCAATGTATTGTTAGCATAAACAATAATATTGTTAATAATATAGCTTATAGTATTGAGCTATATCATTTTTTGATACTCTATTATAATCAGCATTAGTGCAAAAATTATTATCAAATTAATTATAAATAACACCTGGTATGAATTTATTTATTATGGATTTTATTATCTAGGAGCTAGAGCTGCCAAGATGAGAGGTCGTAGAGAACCAACAAGAATAAATATGGAGAATTGCACAAATCTTACGGACAAACCAGACTTATCGCTCCCTTCTCAAGGAACTAGCACATCTGGTTCTACTTCTAGAGCTAATTCTGAGGAAACTACTTATGATAATTCAGATATGGCATGCGCAAGTGCCTGTGCTTACGATCAAATCAATTTTATTTCTGGAAATCCATTTGTTGAAGTGACTAAAGGCATTATACACTTGTATAAGGAGAAGTCTGTATAACTTATTCTTACTTTATTATGATTGATTACAGAAACTAACTGTGATTATCATTTTATAGTAAATTAACAGACATACGTCAAGCAGCAGAACGCACTCAGACTATCTGTATTCTAGCAGTCCCAGCCACAATGACCTGCCATGATCTTTTAAGATTTACAGCACCTTGTCATCAAGATATACGACATTTTAGGATACTTAGAGATGGTAGTCCTAATCAGTATATGGCTTTAATTACCTTCAAAACAGCAGTAATTATAATTACTATGTTTTCTTTAAAATTCTGTCATACTAGAGATCATGCAGGTATATATTCAAAACAAAGGGGATATCATCTCAAGTTTATGCACAGCTTATACATCATGCATATGCAAATAAGAGTGCATTTAATATGGATATATTTTCATCTGCATTTTTTAGTATGATATTTATTTATTGTACCATGATATCAATGTTTAAATAACATTTCAGAATGCTGCAACAGAATTTTATGGGTCATTTAATGGTACTCCATATAATTCCTTCGAACCAGATGTTATCTGCCACATGGTGTTTGTGTATAGCGTAGAAGTAACATATAATGCAATGCCCTTGTCCGGACACACAGAACTACCACTTTGTCCAGTGTGTTTGGAAAGAATGGATGAAAGTGTAGACGGCATCTTAACCATACTATGTAATCACACATTTCATGCAAGTTGTTTAGCTAAATGGGGAGATACTACTTGTCCAGTTTGTAGATATGCTCAAACCCCTGAGTCACTTGCAGACAGCTACTGCATGGAATGTAGTATGTAAAATATACTTTTTCTTTGGCTAATGGAAGGGAAAGTAAAGATAGTAAAAGCAATAAATAAATTTTTCAGATAGCAGTGAAAGTAACGATGCTTTGTGGATCTGCCTAATATGCGGACACATTGGTTGCTCACGATATCATCAGGGACACGCGTTCCAACATTATTGTGAAACACAGCATTGCTATGCTATGCAATTGGGGAATAACAGAGTTTGGGATTATGTGGGAGATAATTTTGTTCATCGATTGTTACAAAACAAAGACGGAAAGATGGTCGAAGGCGGCCCAACGGCAACTAAAGCTGAAGGTGCTGCAATGGAGGAAAAAGTAGATTCTGTACAGTTGGAATTTACTTACCTTTTGACTTCGCAATTAGAAACTCAGAGACAATACTTCGAAGATAGACTTTCCCGATTAGAGCAACATTCTCTTGTACAAACTACAGAACTTCGAGAAAAATTAAGTCAAGTAACAGAAGAGAGCGCAAAAGTGAAGGTAATTTTTATTTTAGAAAAACAATAAACCAGACATTTATATCCTTTTAATATTTATTTTAGGAGGAGTTGGCAATACTCAATCGTGAGAAACAAAATGTAGAGAAGCGGTTGCAACAAGTTAGTAATAAGTTAGGACAAGTACAATTGGAATTAACTGAGGAAAAAGAGCTAAGAAAAGCATTAGAGTTGAATCAGGTGTCGTGGAAAGATAAATATCAAACATTGCAAAATGAAATGACTGAATATAAGAACAGTAAAACAGGAGAGGTCACAGATCTAAAAGAACAAGTCCAGGACTTAATGTTCTACATCGACGCTCAAAGGAAAGTGGAAAATTCGGAATTAAGGGAAGAAATAGCAACAGGTCGCATAATGATTCCAGAAACATCTGGTACCGTTAAAAAGAATACTCGGTCTTCTAAGTCTCGCAAAAAACGCTGATGTTATTATTTGGGAATTATATATAGCAATTAAAATTTAAGTCGCGCATAGGAGTCATCGATTTTTTATGATTTTAATTGTATTATAATTAAAATATATGCGGCGCAAAACTTAAAATTTAATTTATTAATTTTAATAAATAATGATATAGAAAAGAAACAAAACTAGTAAAATAAGACCAAAATTTATAACGTAACTTTTCGAAGTGAATAATCTAACGTGTCTGTTTATTTCATGAAAGTATTGCGACGACAATTCTTTAAGATTCAATGTTTTGAAAATAAGGAAGATATACGAAATGATACATATTTTATATATAAATCAATGTCTAGTGTATAGGTATAGCTATGTGGAAAATTAATTTTTTAATTATTTCCTTTCTTTTCTGTCTACAAAAATAAATGAATTGAACATATTATTGTATTTATTATATTCCGTAAAACTGATATTTCAGGAAAGAAAATATACGTTTTAGGTCCTCTAACTAGGCATATGAAAATTAACTTAATTAGATACTTGGTCTCTTCTCCTACTTTTTGCATAAAAGTTTTATGAACTGTAACAGGCGAGAAACTTTGATACGAAAACTGTTAAATGTCGTATTTAATAGTTTTTTAGGTTTCGTTCAATATATTCATTAATTATTTCAACGAAAGCAATGTAAAAAATATCGAGCATGAGGGACGTTGTGTACTCTAATAAAAGTTAACTTAAAAAGTTTCAGAATCTTTCGTGCTTTGTCCATCAACACTATTTCATAAGAATCCTATACATCTGTTTGTATATTCTAGATTCTAGAAGATTTATTTATTATTAACTTAATAAGTAGACTTTGTGAAACAGAAAGAGTCAAATTGTATATGTGCACGCTGTCCAATCAATGTTTATGGACGGGGCGTAGCACACTCACACGCCGAACTGACAGTGTGAGCTGGTTATAGGTAAAAAGATTAACACTCTTTTCAAGTGGACTGTATTTAATATAAAACTGACACGATAACGAGTGAAAGTATAAATTGCCACTAGAGAGAGGGAGAGAGAAAGATAGAGAGAGAGAGAGAAAGAGAGAGTATATAAATGTGTACTTGAACTTGAATAAATTTCTTTTACTTATAAAGAAAAACATATTTTTACCTATCTACTTTGTATAATGCAAGACAGATTGTTTAGTCATATTTGAAATTAGCAGCACGTTTACCTTATAAATACATATATTGAAATTCTTTAAAGACTTCATTATGAATGCGACTCCTTTCATATCGGAGCAACTCGGAATGCACTTCAAAACTTCGTAGAAACTTTAGCTCATTTGTACATACATACTTTCATGCCCCTCTCACTAACGTTATCATTTGCATTGCATGCCAAGTATTTCGTCGCATTTTAAACTCGGAAACAACAAAGGGTTAAAACAACGGTAACAGTGTACTAACAAATAAAAATGCAAAGAAGAACTTATTTAAAAAAGTACCTCAATACATAATTTTTATTAAGGTATACACATGTTGCTGATTTATAGTTTCTTTTTATGGTAATAATTATCCTATTTTATCCTCATAATAGTACGAGTTGTTTTTTAGACAATTATTAATTGCCAACAAGAATTCGCTGGCTCTGTTATAAAATAAAATGATATACATATTTACATTATCTACATTCGCATTCAGTAGGGAATGCATATTTTTTTTTATTTTTTAACTAAACGATTGCACATTTGGACGTCGATGTTGGTCATATGTGTAAATAAGCTACGCTCAACATCCGAGAGTATCGAAAATTGTTATATTTAACTAGGACAAAACGCACGGCTTACTTCTGCATCAGAAGAAATAAAAACGTGTGGTTGTACATTAAGAATCTTAGAAAATCATTTATGTAATAACCATCAACAAATAAAAACTCAATGCATCGGATATAAATAGAATGATTGGCAAATGATCTATGCCAAATTTCGTTCGGATTCGTAACGATTTCCACAATAAAAACATCGTTTTCATAACAACAACGCGTATTAAACACAGTTCAACAAAATTTCAATACGTGATAATAATCCCAGCGCTTCTTTTCATTCATATTGCTCTCTTGAAATTCTGTGACAACGAACAGTCACAAACACTTCACATAATATAAGAGTCAAACGTTAAGATACTTGACATAGTATACTTGATTATTTTGGTTAAACACGAATTTATTTTCGTGAAAATTTTCGCGTACACGATCCCACTTAAGGTTACTAAAATCTTCTTACAAGCATACACGTCGCTATATACTACGTTTATCTGGGAGAGCAATATGAGGAACCAACATCGATCAGTCTTGGAATTACAATTAGCAATAAAAATCATTACATTTTGCAAAATATATAAATATAGAAGAATAATAACTAAGATCCGTAACTACCTTTGTAATAATTAATGACGCTAATTATCATATAGGGCCTTGCGCGTTGTAGAAATCAACGCAAATAAATACGGGCCTCTCTGTCTCTCGCCACTACCTCGTGTTCTCGCATTTAATGCCAATGCATTAAACCACAATATGCATGCCGTGTGTAAAATAGTTATCGTAAAAAAATCTTATTTTTTTTTGTTTCGTATAACGATCAACACATAAAAAGTGCTTAATGACTCCATTACATCGATCAGTTAGTTCGTTATTATCTAATAGTTAATTAGTGTAAGTTGGCAAAAGCATCTCATCGTATAGGCTTCCTTTTACAGAAGTTGCTCAGATCTCCAGACAATATGTATCAGTTAATATTACAAATTTTCTTATTATCTTAAGTAGTTACAGTCTCGAGTCATTGTATTTTAGCAGACTATACGACAAAAATTTCATGAATTAGAACGTATCGTGTACCACGCAAGGTACGTAACGCAAAACCGTCTTCTTCATTATGAAGATAAATTAAACTTTTTGTTATACGATTGTTGATACGGCTAGCATGACACAAGTTATGCTTAAACTCAAGTTTAAAGTGTCTATATTAAAATACTTAATACATAAGAGAAAAACGAACGAGACCTTTAAAAACAAAAACAAAAACAATCTATAGAGCATTCCTACATTATAGAATAAAATTTTTTCCATTTCATAATTCTGGCTTTTGTGCTAAATTAGTATTCCATTAACAGAAAAAAGTGAGGAAAGATAATGAGATGAGAAAAAAAAGAACTGAAGAATAATAGAATTAGGCAAAATATCGTAACGCAATACAGTAAATTCTCCCCAACTGTCGTTCAGCTTGTACACAAAAATAAATAATTTAGGAAGAGGAGATACGATTATTCGAGCCTTGCGCCTCGTTTTTAAAGTTGTTGGCAATCGGAAACTGTAAAAATGAGCCACGAAGCTTCAAAAATCGTATCTCTGCTTTGTCCATTTCCAAATTGTCCATTTCTGTTTACAAACTGTGGGACAACTGGAGAGAATTTACTGTACTTTTAAAAACATTGATATTGACTAAATGAATAAAAACTCTCGTTCGTTTCGTTTAGTTTTCGGTATTTACAGGTTCTCGCGCATGATGAATCCTAACGTGCTTGTTGTGGTTCGACTTCGTACCGCTCGATTTCCCGCAAATATGACATGTATATGGTCTGGCGCCCGAGTGTACTCGCAAGTGCTCCTTCAGATAGTACGATCTATGAAATGTTTTGTTGCAAACATCGCACGTGTATGCTTTATTCTCTTCGTGCTCTTTGACATGCCTTAGACAATTATACTTTCGTATAAACTGCGCTCCGCAATAGTTGCAGGTATAAGGACGCACGTTCCTATGTGAATTCATGTGAGCGGTATAATCGCTGTGCCGGTAAAATGCGGCACTACACTGATTACACTTGAAAGGTTTGGTGCTACGGGCAGCGTGTGTCCATTTGTGCAATTGTAAGTTCCACTTAGTACTAAACGCCTTGGAGCAAACTTGACATTCATATGGTCTCTCCCCGTTATGTACTCGCATATGTACTGCTAAGGAAGATCGCAAATAAATACACTTACATATAGGACATTCAACGTTTTCGCTCTCCCTTTGAGCATCCGGAACGAATCTTCTGTTGTGAGCACGACGCATGTGTCTGGTCAGGCTAGCCATATGAATAAATCTTTCATTGCAATACGTACACGCTTTGGGCTTGTCGTCGTGTGTCTCCTTATGCCAAGCCAATTTTTTCTTCGTATGAAATACCTCGCCACAGTGACATATATAATCCTTCAATTTCCTTTTTATGTTTAAATGATGTCTATTTTTGTGTTGAGTCAAATTTGAATATCTACGAAATGTTTCATTGCAAAGATTACATTTAACGGGTGCATTTCCAGTATGTCCGTTGGTATGCTCATCCAATTTCTGTTTCGTTAAAAATGCTTTGTCACAAACAGTGCATGGGAACGGTTTTATCCCTAAATGTCGTTTCATGTGTAACTTGAAGTTCTGTTTCCTATAAAAATACTTCCCGCATTGACCACACTCTAATGGATGTATTTTAAGATGTGCATTGAACAACAAAACTGAGGGAAACTCTTCTTGGCATATCTGGCACTTGGTACTATCACGAACTCGTTTTGACGTTTCTGTGAGATGTACTCTTTTATGATGTAGCTGTAACGATTTTTCACTACTAAATCGTTGATTGCACAGGGTACAAACTACCTCAATGTTTGACGGTAACACTAAAGAAGTTTCAATCTTTTGATCAGGTTCTACTTTTGCAGTTACATCCAAAGATTGCGGTGGTTGCAGTTGATGTAATAGTGGCTGTTGATGATAAACTTGTTGAACATGTAAACCTGGTACAAAAATCTCCTCAAATGCGTTCATGCGGCCATCCAGCAATTTGATATCTTTCACCTCAGGTTGATCTGTAGAATCTCTGCTACCACTAGGTCCAGCTTCTTTGTGCGTAGTAGTACTATGTACTCTGCGTTCTTTTGGACAATCAAAAACCTCGGGACAATGGTAACACTTGAATGTTCGTTTTGTTGGAGTTTTTCTGTCTCGATCTAGGAACAGACTTGATGTGAAATGTGTAGCTAATGATCTACTGTCTAATAACGGTCCACTAATTTCATTGTCTGATCCTTCAGATTCTTCCCAACTCTCACGGGCCATTAAGTCATAAGAAGTAGACATACGTGATGACTCCTGACCAGCATACAGCTATGTACACAATAAAAAGAATCTTTCAATATATATATAACTAAAGTAATTAAAAAGATATTACAATTGTTTAAAAATATAGCAATTACACTTAAAAATACAAAAGATTCAATAATAAACGATGCCCTATAATAACTTGTGTGATTAATACAAATAGACTTACTTCTTAAAATTATTTGTTAAATAAAAAATAGATTATATACACACCTGCCAAGCAGAAGGTTCGGTGCATCCATTGCTTTCCTGTTCTGATAATTCACCTCTAGGTGGCATAGTTTCATCAGCTCTCATATTAACACTCTTTACTTCTTCATCTATACCTATTCCACCTTCACTGCTTGCCATAGATTGCTGACTCGTTGCACTAACAGCTTTTTGAGAAGAATCACTTATAAATGTACTAGGAACTAAGATGTGAAGCCCATCAAATTCAAAAACATTCATTGGACCTGCATGGGCATCTTCATTTAAACTAAGTAGTTCCATTGATGGTTTTTGTATAATTGATTTAGAAGAATGGAAACTCTTTGAATCAGAACTACTTGCAACAGCTATAGATTCTGACAGATTTACAAGATTACTTTTATTTGGTGTACTAGAATATTGTTCATGCGATGATGATGTTGATTGTTGTGAAATTGTGGGAAATGAGCTCACATGTTCAGTTATTACAGATTGATATGCTGAATTTCCTTCCATTTTCTTCTCAACAGTTTCATTCAAAAAGATTTCTGATTGATCTGCTTTTACATCTTGCTCCATAGAAGAACAATCAATAGGATCTTTCTCTGGTGTTGCATCCATTGCTATATTACTTTCTTCATCATGGCTTATACCATTATCTATATGACAAAATGAATGCACTGAAGCCGGTGAACATGGTTTACTGAGATCCTTTCTCACCCTTAATACAGAAATACCACTGCTCACAGATAATGGGGTATGTGATCTAACATTATCTGAATTTTCTCCATATTTAATGAAAGGTGTATGAGGACTTTGAATTTCTTCTATTTCCATATCTGCTTCATCAAAGTTGTCTTGTGTTTCATTTTTCTCATCTTCATTTTCTTCGTCTTGCAATGTATTTGCATCGAAACCAACTGGGTAAGAATTAAGGTTCTCATGTGAACCAAATACTGAACGTACAGAGTAGGTTGAACGACGACTGTCTGTTGGCATAGGTGATACAGGTGCAGACAAGCTGTTCTTATAACGATATGAAAGACACAAATTTTTATCTTCTTTACTATCTACATCAATTTCTGAACTTTCACTAATTTTTAGTTCTATACTGGATTTACAATTGTTTTCAAATTCACTGGAACTGTTAACTGCTGTTTCATGAATCACACTTTCTGCCCTTTCTGGGGGAGAAGAGGGTGGATCTTCTTTTGGATCGTCCTCTTTCTTCTTGTCATCTGTATTAGCAGATTTTTTATGTGACTCAGTATCAAATTCATTTTCCATAATAGTGATTAAAAGACGTTCTAACTGTTCTACTTCAGGTTGAGCTGGATCTTTAGTTACACCTTCTGTGGGTATTTCAGACGAAGTACCTTCAGTTTCATTTACTTCTGTGCAAGGAACTTTTTCTGTAGTTGTCTCTTCAAATTCCTTCGCTGATGTCACTAATGGTACTTCAGGCATATTATCTTTATTATTATCTTCCTCATCTTTATATATGTGCACATATTCTTCTTGTACACTCGAGGATTCGTATTGCATAGGTTTACATTGAACATCTACAGTAACAACACATGAAGTTTCGCCCTCATCGATATCAGGCAACACACTTTCAACTTTATCATCCTCAACATTACAAGTGATTGCCAATGTTCTTGGAATGTTATCATATTCATTTTGAATAATGTGTCGATTTTCACTATCCGATGTAGTGGACTCCTGTTCTTCAGTTTCTATTTGAATTGTAGTGGTCTCACTTTCATTTTGATGAATAGAATTTTCTTCGATTAACGATGGAGGTGAAACTGGAAGATTAATATCTGGTAACACTTGTTCAGATTCCTGTTCTGATTCGGGCAAAATCTCAGGTAAGATTTGTTTTGGCTCGGAATTATTTACAGGTATAGCAATGGCAGTCCTACCACTTGTTTCGCCTGCCATAGTTACTATTGACCTGCCTCTAGTTGTATTAGGTATAGTTGTAACTGGTGAGATCATCTGAACAGTTGGTATTTGTTGTTGCTGATACATACCATAAGGATTATACAGCATCTGCATCATTTGATTAGCTTGAGGAGCCATTGCATATTGCGGTATCATCATAGTGCCATTGTTCACGAACTGTTGATAACTGAACGAAGCAAATTGAGGTGGCATCACAGTACCGATCGGTGGACATTCAAAGATTGGTCCTATAGGATATGGTGATTGAGTTGACAGATGAGTATTCTGTGAAACTGGTGGTGTACTCTGCGGTGATTGTACAGATGGAGAAGTTGGAGGCGCAGACGGTGATAGCTGACTTTGTGGTGATTGCGAGGAATTAGAACTGGCTTTGATAAGAGCTTCGATGACTTGTTCCTTTGGATGTGTGTCCAAATGTCTTTGCAAACTGATACCCTCGCGTAAATAGAGGGTACAAACAGGACAAGCCACTGCACCCCCCGATGTTCCATTGTTGGTAAGATCCATTCTGTCTCAGATATTTTCTTTACACATGCAATTTCCGAACAACTACATTGAACACTGCAAACGTGTTAAAATACTATGTAAAATGTTGACGGTGTAGCGGTAGTATCACTAACTTTTTTTTCTAATTGACACGTCTTCGCCGTCACTGCCGTCCTCGGCGTTTTCGTCGTCACCGTCAGTACACTTGTCGTGAGGGTCGTCGTCGTTCTCGACGCCGTCCTCGTCGTTATCGTTACCGTTTTCGTAGTCGTAGTCGGCGTCGTTGTCGCCGCCGTCGTGGCTATCGTTACCGTGGTGGTCGCCGTTGTGATGAATGTTATAATCGTACTGGTCGTACTCGTCGGAATTTGCCCCGTATCGTTAATGCATATCGCCAATGGCTATTTGCATTTCGGGCCCTATCAGGCTTGCAAGCACGCTTGAGCACGGCATATGCACAGCCGACACGTTGCACCAGCCAGTGCCCCAAAAATATCGACGTTCATGGCTACCTGGTTTGTGTGTGCGATGGAGCCAGCAAGGCAGTCGCGGACAAATCAATATCTTATTAAATCGCCAGCCTCCCCTGCTCTTATTAAATTACACATGCACCATTCACACACACCCGTAACGGAGCACCTTTCCCAACCTTCTGTACGATAACTTGCCCGAAAAGTCTTTTGTTTCTCATTCGATTATCGAAACGGCATGTTTTTCGCCCGATTCCAGCCTAAAAACACAACAGAAAACAGTGACGACTGGTATTCCACCTTAGAATGAGAACAACAAGAGGTCTCACTACAAATGTGGCGCCCCCTTGCACGATGCCCTATTAGCAACCTCCCCCCAGATTCAGTCGATTGTGACACAATCATTCCCTTTTCTACCGACTATTCAATGTCGCCATAGACCAACTCCGCAAATAGATCGAATGCTTTGTAGATATCCATGCCACAAGTTAACTGTTTTATCAATCTAGAAATCCTAAACAGATTACAGCCTATCTTTAATATAGATTTGAAATAAGAATTAGTGTTAATAAGTTAAATGCTAATACTTTTTGAAAGTGAAAGCATTTGCATTGTTGCGTTTTATCTTTACATTGAGATTCTGAGAATGTAGATGTACGAAAATATTTTGGATAAAAGCGCCATTGAATGTAGTAGCAAAACACTGAAACTAGTAAACAATCTATCGACTGTAGATATCTTCTTAAGGAAAAATACCATTCGTCGGTAATTCGGCTAGCAGTTTCATCATTTTATTACTATGTCTAATGTCGCTATTCTTATATTTTCAGAAACAGATGATTCGTCTTACGAATAAAGCAGCAAAAGAATCATTCATACTAGATATTTGCAATAACAAATAACATTGAACATTGTACAGTTGTGTACGTTCTAAATATTTTTTCCAAAGTAACATCTAAAATACAAACATTTCAATTCTATTAAAGATGTTTAAATAAGTTTGCTTTTCAAATATTTCCCGCGCTCGTGTCTACACGTACATCAGCTGTGTTTTAATCTCGTGCTGGACAGCTGTGAAATGATTTAATCTATACTTTAAATAAAGACAGAGGATTTAAAAGGTTGCGTGGTAACTATATGTCTGGGTTATGATACTTTTTTAAACAGTTAATTACTCGTGATTAGTGTGTAAACGTTGAAAATTCTAGTGGATTTCATTATGTCATGTTTACTGGCGTGGTTTCGCATAGAAATAGAAACAAGCGTAAAAGCGAGTAGAGATAAATCATATAATCTATTTTTGTAAAATAGGGTTGTCATAAACAACCCTTCTCAAGTTAATTATAAATTGTGACCGACATACTCCTGCCGAAGTTACTTTGTCTGCATAATTAAAAATGACAGAAGAATTACGTGAGTAATATTTTGACTTTGACATACCATAAACATTTGTGTATTGCATGTTCATTTCTGATAAAAGATATTAATGTGTCTAAATGATCGATCGTGATTTATATTTCCTAAAACTTTCGTTATTTGTTTCAAGTATGTAAGTATAAATTGCTATATTGTCGGTAGCAAAAAGTCTCCATTAATGTACACTGTGAGAGGTATCTGATTAATAAATTATAAGAACCTCTTTGTCAGCCTTTGAATAAATAATTAAGTAAGGTTATGTATATCTGTTTAACAGCACCAGAGGTGACCAAACACAGTTTTCGCCTGAAAATATGGGATTATCTGATGAAAAATGAGCTAGTCCATTTTCCTTTAAGCGTATACGACCGTATACCAAACTTCAAAGGTGCGGCTGAAGCAGCTTCACGGTTAGCAGAGCTAGAGGAGTTCAAGAAGGCACATATTATAAAAATAAATCCGGACAAGCCACAGGAACCTGTGAGGTTTTTGGCATTGGAAGCCAATAAAGAAATACTGGTTCCAATTCCAAGATTGAGATCTGGTCTGTTTTTTCACGTTACACCGGTAGCTGGCATCACTAAGAATGAGCTGAGAACTCTGTCTAAAATTCATGGTCTAAACGAAGCTGGTAAATCACTTGGAATAGACTCCAAGATAAAGGTACATGTTTATTATAATAATTGAAATATTTCATTTGTACTTTATCTCTATTACTTCTCATATCCTTCATGTTACCTTTCAGATAGACCTTGTGATATTGGGATCAGTATGTGTGAGTCGCGACGGGTACAGATTAGGTAAAGGCAAAGGATTTGCAGATCTAGAGTTTGCTTTGATGGTGAGAATGGGTGCAGTTACACAGGACACTACAGTCATCACAACAGTGCATGATTGCCAGGTGGTTGATAGCTTGCCACCAGCACTGTTCAAAGAGCACGACGTACCTGTGGATATAATTGTTACACCAACCGAAACAATAATAGTCAACCCAAGATTAAAAAAACCAACTAGTATAATATGGAACATGCTGAGCGAAAAGAGACTGGAGGCCATGCCGGTATTGCAACAGCTGAAAGAGATGGACGAGAAGTATGCACAGATTTGTACTAATTGCGTTAATTTGTACCAACAAATATAGCGAATTATTATTTTCCAGAGACGGCATAGTAGTGATCCTGGGTCAGAACGAACCCGATTATGTGCGAAACAAGAGACCTCCTCGAACAAGGAGAGTTGTTCTCGCAGACGGTTGTGGAGGAGAACGAGAAAAGCCAACGAAAACGGGTTTCCCAAGAGGATCTTCATTTCGCAAAGCCAAGGCCGATGGCGATACTAATGTAGCCTCTAGCGAGGTGCAGGTTGGTTATATTAACTTCATCCTCTATGTCCGACTGCACAACAATCATATCAAATCTAATTTCAGGAGAAGCTTCCGAATGGGGTCAAGCAGCGTTCCAAGAAGCCAAGATCGAAATCTAGATTACAGATCGACTTCTCTTTAAAGCTGTCGAACATCTCTTCCTACGCAAGAATTCGCGACCTGAAGAACGAACTATCAGTGCGTGGAGTCAAACCGAATAAGATCATATGGCAGGGCTGTCGCGGGGTCTGTTATCTGCACTTTAATAAGCTCAAGAAGAAAACCGATTTGCCGGAACAGCCTATACAGGTCGACTCGATAATGGCGAACCTGCGGGATCTGCGAATCGGTGAGTCTTCCAACGAGACCGATTTTATAATAGTGGAACCTACGAAACCAATCTCGAGAATCGAGGTCACCGATGTGACAGCTGTTTAAGTAGGTCGTGGTACTTCCTCGATGAGCAACTATCTCTAACGATGTACAGGGTGTATGAAAATATAATAGCAAAGACACTCTGCGCATCATTTAGATAATTGCAGAAATTAAGTATTTTTTACAGTGCTTGCGATCGGGACGAATTTTCACGAATCAGTAGTCGTTTATAACTTTTTTAAATGTACAAAGCTTTACAGGTGAAACGCCAGATGTATATAGATACGAAGCGCAAAGTAATCGTCTCTGACTTGTACATAATTAATTTGTTAAGGCATTTAATTTGTAATAGATCGATAGTCAATCCGGGAAAGACTACCAAGCTTTACGTTTCGATACAAACTTTAAATCGCTAAGTTATTTAATCGAAATCGTGTCTTTTCTTTCTATTTATGGTTGGTTAACAAGTCCATGACAATATTATAGTTTTTGGATAGCTTCGATAACAACTACTGTGATTACGTAAAAAATATTTAACTGTAAGTGATAGTGGATTTGAATGATTTTTCGCGTGACCGGTTGCCAGAAGCCAAATGACCGGGATGCATATCTGTGTGGCATTCGATAACGCTTATCTGACCCTACAGACTGATGATGATAGTTTAATTAATCGTTAAAGAAAACTACCTCCCGAGAAAAGTATACAGCGAAACAAAAAAAATAGAAATTATTGTGAGAAATGCATCAGATCGTTCCACAGGAAATCCTTCTTCTTTAACTTTGAATAATCAAGCACTAATCGTTGAGGGTAGCTATAGTGTGATATGATTTTTGTTCACTTACAATGTTAATTTCGTCGATCCGTGGAACGATTTGACATTTGACATATAACCTTGACATAATTTTCATCCCAGTTAATTCCATTTATCGAGTACTTTTCGCAGGGGGTAATATTCGGGGCATATAATAAACGAACATCGAGTACGTTATTTTTCTGAAAGAATATTTTTGCAGATGGTAAAATAGGAATATAAAATTCATTCTATTTTCATGCTGATATAGCGTAACCTATGACGGCATTGTGATGGAGCACTTATACGTAATTGTAATCTGTGTGCTAGTATAAGAAGCAATATTTTTGTGATATATTAACAGACACAATCTATCGTTCATTGAGATCGTAGATAATTATTATGTTGTTGGTTTTTGTTATCACCGCAGTTACTATTGATATTAAGCAGAAATTATATCCTGTATCTGCTGGTCGAATCTTTGATACAGTAAATCCGTATATTTTGTCGATTTATTTTCAAGCTAAGAATAAATGGATATTTTCAAGGCTGAGAGAATGGTGTACTTTTTCCACGAAACAAAGACCTCTGGACGCTTCCTTCCTCGTCCTTCGTGATCTAATTCCTCGCGTTGTTAGAGGAGTAATTACTCACCTCGGCGAATCGATCGATGTTTCTTCCATTCCTAAGAAAAACCTTGGAACCTATCTTTCCAGACTAGCAGCCCCTCGATTAGCTCTGTTCCATTATCTCTTCCCATTTCTATTTCATTCACAAATTAACAAAGTGCACTCTTAGTACATTCTATGCGCCGCCTCCTCGACGACTTTCGCCCCTTCTTCATCCAGGCTATAACTCATTTTCGCGATTAAACGTTTCTTTTCATTCGAGTATTCGCAAATGTTGGATAACCTTTGCAATCGGAGCGGTAACGAGTTTACCCTCGGACCAAGAACTTTCAATGTTTTGCATAATCGATCGCAAGGAACGATTCCCGCCGCTTCTGAACGGCAAATTGCATTAATCTTGATCGAATCTCACGGACGCGGATCTCTGGGAAGCAGGAAGGAAATGAAAATTCCTTTTCCAATAGAAATAGCCTCGCGGGACCCTCGAGTACATTGAGTTAGCGTTCTCGAAAGTAGGCATGCTCTCGACTCACGAAATTAAATGAAACGAACGTACTTCTCGTTCTCGTTATTACCGAGTTTGCTTGATTCGTAGACGCGGCCCGGTAAATAATACAAAAGAGGAAGAAAAATCGTTCGCGGATCGACAAAGTTTCTATTATTCACGAAGCCTACGTTCGACTCGGCTCGCCGGTCCGTTTCAATTGCTTTTACGCTTTCTATCGAGTGTGTCGCACAACGACGTATCGATTCCCCACACTTCTTCGTTTTTCTCTCCTTTCCATGCTTATTCCACCCTTCGTCAATATTTCATCGCGGAGTTATTCCGCTGCGCGGAATTAAGATTAATCTGCAGTAGTTCGAGCAAACGTCGAAGAAGAATGTTTCATCGATTTTTCTAACGCGCTATCTACCACTTACAAACTCACAATTATATATCTACTTTTATTCGCGAGTACAGTAATGTCTCTCTAATTGACGCCCAGATTGACCACAAAAATGGATAATTATTGGATAATTTACTATCATGGATAATTTATTTTTATAGTTATAAATTGTCCACAATTATAAAAACGAGCCGCGAGGCTCGAATAATCGTATCTCCTCTTCCCAAATTATCCAATTTAGTGGATAATCTGAGCGTCAGTAAGGGGGACATTACGGGAGACATTAAGAAATGTTTGTCGCCGATTCGAGCAGCGGCTTGCGATTTTGAACGAAACGCTTCGAAACGATCTCCAAGTGCTCGGCCAGGATGAACGGGATCGTAAATGTTTTTTGCACGCGTGAGCACACAATCCGCAAGCCTTGCTATTGCTAGTCGGATTCTCAGTTTCCTTTTTGCGAAATGGCGCCGGTGGTATCGATTACCCGCCGCTTCGCCGTCAAGTGCGCGGCTTTATGTCCAATACTCGTTAACGAACTCGCTGGATACCGTAAATATCAATTACATGCGGAGAGCCCGCGACACAGGCGTATCCTCCATCGGCGTGTTCCGCAAACTGAATGCCCTTTGATCTCGCCGATTTCCAGCTATCAGATTCGCTTATCTGTTTGCGCTGGTCGCGATTTCTAAATCCATTTCGGAGAGTGTGGGCGCGGACGCGGCCTGGACTGGCTGGTTCCGTTCACTAGAATGATTGCACGCGACATTTTATCATTTCCCGGTCTTTGTTTAACCCCTTAACGTGCACGCTCGAGTTAACTCGAGCGCGCTAAACTGGCCAAACTGTGCACACTCGAGATAATTCGAGCGGCGTTGTACTTTATGTTGCTATAATTTTTCACACTCGAATGCAATCGAGAATTGGAAATAACAATGTGAAAGCAAAAAAAAAACAATCGTTTTATTGATATTTATCATTTACATGGGATTGTAAGCTATAACACTTACATATTCAAGTATAAAATATATCCTTTTTCTACTTATCACTTACGACTTATCTCTTCCTTGTGAGCCGCTTTACGACAGCGTATTCATATTCGGATTCTGATTCGCTCATTTTTCAATATATATTTTACTAAAATATAATGTAAAATAAAATAAAATAAAATAAAATATAATAATAATAATAATAATAATAATAATAATAATAATAATAATAATAATAATAATAATAATAATAATAATAATAATAATAATAATAATAATAATAATAATAATAATAATAATAATAATAATAATAATAATAATAATAATAATAATAATAATAATAATAATAATAATAATAATAATAATAATAATAATAATAATAATAATAATAATAATAATAATAATAATAATAATAATAATAATAATAATAATAATAATAATAATAATAATAATAATAATAATAATAATAATAATAATAATAATAATAATAATAATAATAATAATAATAATAATAATAATAATAATAATAATAATAAATAATAATAATAGTAATATTCTGAAAATTAGAAATCATACCAATTGTATAAATATAAATTGATTATTTTTGTATTTTTGTAATTTTCTTGCCAAGACAACGTCCTAAATTGTGTTTGTTTACATTAAAAAAAATTGATTTTTTTTGGCCGGCCTTTTTCAAAAGAACTGTGCATTAAGGGGTTAATAATGATCGGGGATCTTTTACCACCGAGGTGAAATTTGAAATTTCAGGTTCACGTCAGCCGACGACAGTGGCGCGAATTATTGAATTTCGAAATTAGCGCTACGTTCAACGAAGAGGTCAAAAGACACCTCGTTAAATTTTCGTTCAGAATTGTTCTCCAAGTTTAATATGCGATTAACAATGGGAAGTGTATAATTCAAGAATTTATAGTCCCAAGCCATTCGCATGATTAGCGTACGCCTACGCTTCGTTTTACTGGATTGTTTGTCGGAATGGAAACGAAGAGAAACAATTTAACGGCGCGATAGCTGCCAAGTAGTTTCGCGCACACTTCAAGTAATGTGCTGTAATCGATGATAAGACAGTTTCATTGTTCCTTGTGAAGATCGAAGCTCGATATTTTTCATGTTTCTCTAATAAACAATTCCTTCACGTCCCTTAACGCGATTATTTATTATTAAATCAGCTTTGCGAATCATTCGTTGAATTCTCTGTTCGGACACGGAATTATTTAAATTAAAATATCATTTACGAACTTTGTTAATCATTACTGTACACCTTGCATAAAAATTTCATATGGTACACATGAGGTGTCATGCACACCAGAAAATTAAAACGGCTGTCACGGTTAAACTACATGTATTATACATATATTTACTAATTATAAATTAGTAAATATTCTTCAGACGTTCTAAAGCAAAGGTGAACAGCGTTTTTCTTAAAAATATCACTGTTACGCAGTAAAAAAAATCCGGAATGTTCGTGACTTGTTCAATACTTCGAACGCGGCACGAGTCCGTCCCGACCTTCTGTCAAAGCCTCGTGCTGCGGGCTCTCGAACTTCACGCTCTCACCTCTCATTGGTCAGTGTTTTTCGTTAATAACTCGTAAACAAAGCCGCAGATTGCATTTTCGCAAAAGGAAAAGTTACTTAGAATGATCTCAGCTACCCCACATTTCCGTATTGCGAAACATTTTTGGGGACACCCTGTATAGTACTGGCACGCTCGTGTAAAGATGCGTAGCCCAGTTATGGCTTCTCTAATGGTGAAGAATCGAGTGTTCCATCAGCGGTATCGGTTCCGATAATGGAAATCCTGCCGCAGATGTGGGCCAAGGTTGCTCCAGTGGTCGAAAACCAACGACAAATGCGACAGCGGGATTGAACAGTCTGGCTCACCGAGAATATCATCGTAGAATCGATCGTAACTATGCTTCGGATGCGAGATGCTAATGTCACCGCGTCCCTTAGCATCACGAGAATCCGTTTCTGCTGCAGTTTCGAAAACAACTCGTCCCGAGGACCAGCCAGCCGGTCGTTTCGTCGAGCCACGAGTAGACTGCGGATGTCCGCGCGAGCATAGATTTTTCGGGCAGCAATTCCCGGGAAGTGGAGCGAGAGTAAACAGGAAGAAACGTAAAAATCTCGTCGAACTTTATTAAACATTTTATTGTACCGAATTCGAGATAACGGGGGGTGTGTTACAATTGCGTAAATATTCGTAACTCCGCTGGTCGCTGAACTTCTCGACGATTTCTCATTCGAGTTATATTCGTAACGGTTTCTGGGCGCTGTTCTATCTCGAATTCTTCTATTACGCAGATTTGCATTTCTAGATCAGCGACGAGCAAGCAGCGCGGAAAGTTCAGAGCTTCCCCTTTGAATCACGCAAATTTCCCCCGTATCTTCTCCGAAACGGGAAGATACGAAGGGAAATCGCGCGGATTCGAGCCTGCCTTCTTCCGGCTGCTTTCGCATCCGTTTAAGTGCTCTCTAGAAAGGGCTCTCTATATTTGGTCGGGTTTGAGTTTTCCATTCCATATATAAAAATAAACAATAGACTTTTCCTTGAGATGTACACGTACACAAGGTAGGAGGTAAAATAGAGATATAGCTTGTCGTTTATCTAGTAGAAGGTGTTAGGTCTGACGGGAACTCGGCTATAAAATCGTGAGAAACGGAAAGAACAGTTTTCGTCCTTGCACCTTAACTTAACCTTAGTAAAATGCAACAACCGTGTTTCATATAGTTTTATCACGTTATCTGTGCGCCGGGGCGGATTCGCGCGAACAGGCCGCAAACTCTCGATCGTGTTCGACCGAACCGAACGTTCGCGGATGCCTGCTCGGGGAACCCTTCCTCGTTCTTTTCGTTGTAACTGTATCAATTAACGTCATTTTCATCGGGGTAACAAGAGTTGTCAAGAGTTTCGAAGTATCTACCGGGTGGCATTTCTAGATTACACGATACATGTGGATACAAAATGAAGATATCGGAGACAGCCGTTCGCCGACGAAACGGAAACGTATCGTAACAGGAAACAAATGATTCCTCTACTACTCTATTCTACTCCTAGTGAAAGCACAAGTATCACATTGGTCCGTAGCAGTCACGGAACCGAAGATATCGTCGATTGTTGTACGGTAGACAGGTCCAAGCACCCGGTTAGCTAAGGTTCGTGCCGTAACTTCGTTTCCGGACAATTCTTGGTTCTGGAATCGTCGAAATTGACTTGGACAAGTCGGGTTCCCGGCTAGAAGCCCGTTCACATGGTTCTTCGCATCGGAACGAGCTGAACGGATCCAGATTCCGAGGACAATGCGGCCCCAGCGTGCTTTAGGAGCATTCTCATCGAAGAAAAGCGTGCCTTTCCACGTTCGGATTATTTTCCTAGGATTTAGGATGTCGAGGGCTCTGGACTAGCGTCGATGTAGTCGATGTCCGAGGACGTCGCGGTGCTTGCGCGTCTTCCCTGCCGAGGGGACGAGCTTATCCGCGTTTTGACGTTCGCTGTCGAGACGGATAGTCGGTTTCCAGTCCTCTGCGCCGGCTGTTGTTTCGTCCTGGAACGAAATCACGAGTAATCGTCGAGTTTAACCCTTTCGCGCCGAGCGCCGCATATATGCGGCATCCATTCGACGACCTGTGGGTATGGGCGCCGCATATAGGGTGTCCCGAAAATGTCTCGCAATACGAAAGTGACGGATTCCTCAGGTCATTTGAAGCAACTTTTTCTTTTACAAAAATTTTCTCCGAGGCACCGTTAACGAGTTATTAACGAAAAACAGTGACCAATGAGAGGCGAGCTCAGCTGGCTCGAGGTGGCTGAGTCAACGGCGCCAGCGGTCGAGTGGTCGAATCTCAGTTCAGCTGGCGCGAGCCGGCCGAGCCAACGGCGCCAGCGGTCGAGCGGCCGAATCCTAGCTCAGCTAGCGCAAATCGACCGAGCCGATGAACGGAACTGGGCTTCATGCGCTGGTTGGCTGGGCCGCCTCGCGTCAGACGTACTCGATTCTTACTGGTCACAGATTTTCGTTAATAACTCATTAACGGTGCCTCGGAGAAAATTTTTGTAAAGGAAGAAGTTGCTTCAAATGATCTGAGGAACCCGCAATTTCCGGATTGCGAGACATTTTTGGGACACCCTGTATATGAGGCATCCACTCGACCATCTGTGGGTACGGGCGCCGCATATATGCGGTATCGAAATGAGGTGTATACAAAAGACCCAGATGTGTAATTTGTAGCAAAAATAATAAAAGGACGGATTCGCGGTATGAGTGCAAAGATTGCGATGTTGGTCATTGTATAGATCCTTGCTTTCAACTGTATCACACAGAATTATATTATTAGTTTTTACATATTATTATCTTTTAATCATCTTCGTCTCGTTATTAATTATATTAAACATTTAATCGTTAGGCTTTGTGATTATATAAATACTTATGTTACCTATAATTTTGTAAGTCTTTTTAAATTAAAAATGTAAATATACTTGTAACATTAGAGCAATGATTGTTTTATTCGACACAGTTATTATTTAAGACTTGGAACAACATATATTCAGAAACCACGCGCACTGTGCATATTTCTGGAGCTAGTTTCCGTTCAGTGACGGTACTTCGGCGGATGGAGCTGCCGTAGCGAAAGGGTTAAAGGAGTAAGGATTGGTCTGGACGAAGCAACGGTCGAGGCGGTCCGAGTAGACGAAACAGAATTCTTGGGGGATTCGAGGCTTTAATCGAGGCTCTATCCGAGCCAAGATCGTCGGAAAAACAGGATCTAGACAGACATAGACCCGCTGTCCCGGGAATGTTTGCAACATTTCGACTGACCTGAGTCTCTCCTCCGCACCCAGCATGGCAGTGTTCAACTCTTCCTCCCACTGTTTCTCCTTCCTCTCCCTCTCCTGCCTCTCCATCTCGCGTTCTCTATTGTACGCGCGATACTCCGGGATGAATGCTAATCTCCTCAGATCCACGCTCGGTCCGGCGCCCTCCGCTAACGCGAGGGAGTCCTCCGGGGGATGCTCGACTTTCAGAGATCTGGGTAAACAACAGAAAATAGCGGTATCTCCGTCCCCTTGAATTGGAAACACGAACACACGGAGATAACGAGGAACCAGCCCCTCTTGTACTACATCTTACGATCCTCTCTTCATTAAAACCCCCATCCCGACGGCTTTCTGCACCCTTGCGCTTCTCCTAAGAAAATATATCGTGGGATATCGCGGAAGCCTCTGGTTGCGCGACCCTCTGGCTTCGCGATAAAGAGAGGATTTTGGCGCAGTTCAGCGAGCAAACAGTTTCGGTAAATTTATAATCGTGGAAGGGTTGCTGTTTAGTTCCGACTCGGAAATTAAGTAGGCCAGTAGGAAGCTATTCGAGTTTCGGAACTCTCCCCCTATCTCGCGACGGTCTTTCAGTTTCGAAGGAGGGATTAGCAAATTGAACCATTTCGCGCCGTCTACTGGGTTGATTTTTCGCTGTTGCGTGAATTAGCGCGGAAGCAAATTAAGTCGGGAAAGCGGGGGAAGACCTCTAATGAACGGAGTCGGGCTCCGCTGTCACCTCTGCTTCGCCAGGCGTTTTTTCTTCTTGTGCAACGGCTTCGTCTCGATGATCATCTCCTCGAGCTCGAACGTCGGGTCGCAATTAAGATGATCCTTCGGCGGCGTGAACGTCGGCTTGATTTGCTTGTTCAACACCTTCTCGAAGTCCAGGTCTCTCATTACGCTCACTTGCTTCAGCTCCTTCAGCGTCGACACTCGCGCGCCCGGCGCCACCGTTAGCAACCGGTCAAGAAGATCGCGTATCGAGGAACTCCAAGCTGTAGGCGTCGGCCTTTCCTCCTGCGAAATCATTCCTTCGAACCTTAGAGTACTACGCTTCCGATAACGTCGATTAGCCTGAGTCGCTTTGTCTGAGCAAAGGCCGATCGAAGAGCTGCCTATAGTTTTCGATCCGCCGTTAGATCTTACCTGCAAGATTCGCAAAGCTTCTCTATGCGACGTGGTGGAGTGCAGAGGATAAGGACGTTCCCCACTGAGCGTCTCCCAGGCTAGAATCCCCAAGCTCCACCAGTCCACTGCGAAACCATAGCCGAGGACACCAAACTCCTCGCAAGAACACATGTAAATTTCTGGAGCTGCGGGTCAGACGGACGTTAAAAGGAACCGCCGACGTTAGAGCTCTGTTCGGCTGCTCCGTCTCTATCCATGGTGATGCGGTTACGCAGATCCATTGCACAGCATTTACTTTCGTTTATCGAAAGAATAAGGTGGTCGTTGGGACCGCCGGAGGTCGACGGGCGAAACGGTACCGGAAAAGGGTCAAGGGGGGCTGCTCGAGTGCCAAAGGATTATTAAAAGGATCAAGGGGATTTGGAGATCAAAGGGAGGATCTAGGAGGTTCAGAGGTCAAAGGATGCTTTAAAGGATCAGGGAGAAGGGCTATCGTCGAGCAAGGAATAACGGAGCAGCAGGAAATCAAAATCCCGTGTAAAAGTCTAAGAAAACATCCGGCGAGTTCGAAGATTTTAGAGAAAATACGTTTTTCCCGGTGTAAAAAAGAAGAAAGTGAACGAACATCGTAACTGGCTCCCAGAAGATAATTCCCGTAAATTCGGATGATCGTACGAGCTTGGCAAATTATAGCACACATTTGCTACAACAAGATAGGAACACCTCCTGATCCGCTCCGACATTCACGGAATGCAATAATCGACTTAGCACCAGGATGGATAGAGACGCATTACGACAATCAGATTTTACGGTCGAGAAGCCGTTAATGCCTTGACGCGACGGGGACGCGCGGCATCTAATTAGTTCATTACCTATGTATGGTTTTGTTCCTGACATCGAAGTCGCCAACTCGCCGTACTCCAGCACCGTCGCAATATTAAAGTCAGTCACGTGCGCGTGTCCTGCACAGAACATAATATCCGCGTGTTACACAAATCGAGCGCCTTCTTGCTAGAACGATGAGCAGGACGCTCGTTCTACGTCCACGAGTTTTCTCGTCGAACGACGAGAAATCGATCAATTGTCAGCTGGCTGTCGTCGCCGGTCGCAACATCTGTCAAATGACGTTAACGGGCACCGTCAAGATGTCATCTGCGAAGCTACGATCAGCCGCGAGGATATCGGATATCCCATTATCCTTCGCAGCCCCCGACCACCGAACAGAATTTTAATACGACACTGGTGTTCTGTTTCCAGTGTGCAACGGTATAACGTTGCAGCCAGTAGGAGCAGGGGTTGGTTCTCTGAATACACCAGCAATTGCTGGTAATTCCTGGTAAAGATTCCGTCCTGGGAACCTATGATCTACGATGTCTCCTCTAACGAGACAGTAGCCGGCGGCATCGTTTTGATATCATTCGCTCGAAACGAAGGAACTGTCCGCTTTCTCGGAAGGAAACTTTATTTCTTCTCGAGTCGAAAGGGTGAAACCCTCATTAACCCTTAGTGCTCCGCGCGTTTCTCGAGTACTACCTACCAGCAACTCTCGCACATTTTTGGAGCGGAGCGCCTGAGATAAAGGAAGTCTTATTTTGAGCGGAAAAGATCGTCCTTGTGAATGCATTTGATTTTATTTATTTTGTAAATATACATTTTCCTATTGTAAATAAAAGATAAATTTTAAATTTTGTAATTCACCATGGTGTGATATCTTTGGTAACAATCTCCCATGTGCATTCTGGGTTTGCTTGGACAAGCGTCACAGTATTCACTTTGCCAAATAGAGTTACCAGATATTTCTTTCAAGTTTAGAACATTTTCTGCGTAATCGTTGGTTTCCTTTATAATTTCATTTTCCAATTCGTCCGTGAAAAATAATTAAAAATATTGTATTGGCTGTTCAATGTTTGTAGGAACTTGTGGTCCAATGACCTGTGGCAATACACTAAAAGGTATTCTATCTGGAATATGAAATTCTTCCGCAACATCGCGCTGTTCATCTAAGTCTTGTAACGAATCTTCGCTTTCACTTTCAATAATTCTCATTCTTCGTCTCTTCGGTAGTATAATTTCGCTACTACTACTCGAAGTGTCAGAATCATAACCAACATTGTCTTCCACGATGTCTTTTAACTCTTCAAAATCAAATACGTCTTCGGTATCACTCGGCTCTAAATTCTCATCATAATATTTATTTTTCTCCGTGTTGCTAACCATAGAAAAGGTCAAAAACTGGTTTAATCGTAATGGTGCAGACTTAGCATGTTTTAACTACAGATAACAATTGCTAACGCCGACGATAACGTATGCTAAAAGCATTTGGCTCTGTAGCGGAGCCTTCGGAGCGCTAAGGGTTAAGAAATCATGCATCAGAGACTCCTCGCTGCAAATTCTGCAGTAGATGTACGCCGTCATTAGTACTTTCCGATATCGGGAAAGGATAATAAGAACGAGGCGAGCCTTTCCGTCGCTATTAATACGGGAGTTACACTGTACTTTCCATGAAACATCTAACAAGCTGGATCACGCGCTGAAAGGATTGTGAAGCGGAGGTATCCGCGGATCGCGATGGGGAATTCTTGAGCTAGAACGTGCACGCCGACACCGGCCCCGTAATTTTAAATGATGCAGAAGCAATCTCGCGGCTTAAACAACTGTCGGTTAAGCACGCCGGGAAATTAGGGTTGCTCGGTCCTCGAGGGTCCTCCGCGCCGTGCTCTGAACCCCTTTCGTTTTCTCGCTCCGCGTCGATTCCATGCGACGAGACGCGACGCGATGTTTGCCCTGGAATTTTGCACGAACGTTCGCATCGATCGCGATATCGATAATCAAGCGAGTCAAACAAAAGGTTGTTCCATCGCCTTAGCCGGCAGTCGATTACCAATTCATCGAACGTTCCCTGAGATCTTGAGATCGGGTAAATTCTCCATAATTGCCCCTCGCCTTGTAAACAAGAATCGACAATTTTGAAAGAGGGGATACGATTATTCGAGCCCTGCGGCTCGTTTTTATAGTCACCGATTGTCAATAACTACAAAAACAAGCCGCAAGGCTCGAATGATCGCACCTTCTCTTCCCAAGTTGTCCATTTTTGTGCACAATTTGAGCGTCAGTTAGGGAGAATTTACCGTAAGGATTTCTAAAACATCGCGGTACCGAGAATAGCTGTGCGAAAGATTACGCGACAAATAACGTGAATGCTGAAAGGGAGTTCGCGAGTCGAGACTCAAAGGGAAACATCGCTAAACTTTTCATGCGGAAGATTTCTTTTGCCGCTTCAAAAATGAATCTTGCCGACACGACGCGACGCGACGACTCGCTCAAAGGTTTCGGTGGGGCTTTTCAAGAAGCTCCTCAACGAATCAATTTTTCAGAAATACAGAGGAAAGGGGAGCTTGCACAGTTTCTGTTCGCGCAGAACTCGATCGAATCGCGGAGTCGCTTTATGAGCGCCTGTGTCCCACCGGAGCTGAAGAAAATAGCGCGCGCGTCGCGGCCTTTGAAACCGGGGATCGTACATATTCCCAGGGACCCTTGAGCTCTGAGAAGCTCGCGGGAAAACGGGCCGAGAGAAATTCCGTATGACTCGAGGCAAGACCCCGGATCCAGGCTGTGTTCAGCGTCGGAAGTGCGAGGCAGGGTTCGAAACGCGGACTGAAAACCGTCGAATTATTTATAGGCTGAGTCAGTGGTCTGGCGTAGTCACCGCATGAAAAGAGAGAGGAAAATGACCGGATCTGCGGCCTGCTACGTCACCGGAATATAATGCGGCCCTCCATTGTAGCCGTTCTTCGACCTTTGAAGAACCCACGAAAGCGGTTCTCCGTCCATGATACGTCCACTCGACGAATCCTTCCTCGCCGTGCCGGCACCGGCACCGAACAGAGCCGGTAAAATTTAATTAACACCGGCGCTGCTAATAGTGGATGCAATTTTCCGAATGCCTACGCTATCGCGCTAATAGGATTAGCTTTGATAAGAGCAACCCTGCAGAATCTCGCTTATTACATTGCCCCGTTTATCGCGCAACCTGCAACGCGTGCCGGTGTAATTGTAAACCATATTTGCGTTTACACCCGCCGGTAATAATTGCCTCGCGGATTTTGACGTTAAACAGAAATCGTCCGTATAGATTGCGAGAAACAGGGAGAGAGTGAAATTAACGCAACTCCGGTAAAACTTCATTTATGCGAACCTGTCGGGAAACAAACAGTTTATATGACTAGGTAGTTCGTGTTAGTAGTTGTCGTTCAACTGTCCTCACCGCTCGCAACTTTGCAATCAAATAATTGAAGATTCAATCGCATGTCTTGCCGGTTAGTCCTCGGATTCCAACAGTAGCTGTAATATAATTGGCTTTGCTGTAATTGGAGGAACGTCCGGCGCCAGTTCAGATAATCGAAGCTCAGCTAGGACTTACAGAACCCGGGTATCGAGGAAAATTTCGTTCGCATAAATGGAGTTCTACCGCGATATGAATTCAGGGAAAAGTTACGAGCGCGAATGAGGGGAAGATAAACAGCGAATAACAAGCAATCACTGCTTAAACATCGTTTGCGGTAGCAAACGAAATGTTTCCCTTTCTCGCGGGACCCGTGTAAAATACCATTAACATGTTCAAAGTGCTGCAATTTCTGCGGCCGTTTGCGTGCATTAATCCTAATCGGCCGCGCGTAATTCCCGCCGATGAAGCACGGAGTGAGAACGAGAAACGGGAATTTATTCGAACGGCAAGCAACCTTTCGCAAAGCAAACAAACAAATTAATTAACCGGCAGGATAGGAATCGGAGAAGTTCATTCGACCGCGCGATTCCAAAAACCAAGCCGGCGGTCTTGGTAATTGAATCCCGCAAAAATTCCAGCCGTGAGATTGGAAATTTGTGCAAATATCCGCGAAGAATTCGTATTCGAATAATTTTAATTGCTTCCGGAACTCCGCGGCGGAGACGAGCAACGACGCGACGGCGACGCGACGCGACGCGGCGGAGGAGCGTTAATCGAATACAATTTTAAGCCGACAATCTCGAACTCTTATTGCTATCCCTGTCAAGAACACCGGTCCCGTTTCCGAATAATGGCGCCGTTGAGATTTTCGAGGTTTTATGAGGATTGTACCGTGCCTTGTCGAGCCACTCGCAGATTCCAATTTTCGTGCTCCGTCCATCTCATTAAACTGTCTTCCTCTCCCCCTATCTTTCCTGCCGCGCTTCCTCGGCTCGAGTCGAAGCGGGGGTGTTTGCGTTTCATCCCCGAACAACGAAGCATTATGAAAGTTTCAAGGGGCCCGCGTCGACAACGACAGAATGAAAGGCGAGAGAAAGGGTGGAGAGTGTCAAGACGTCAACACACACCGGGACTGAAAGTTAGTAGCGTGTGCTCGCCGTCGGAACCTTTCACAACAGTGTATCGCCGGAATTTCAGACTGACGCGTGAAAGAACCCTGTTCTCAACTCCCTTCGTGCTCGGACGAGGCAAGCAACCTATTGTCAGAAATCAGCTAGTTTCCTAACATTCTTTCGAAACGTGGGAGCTCCTGTCGCGAAGAAGCAACAATATTTTTCCTCAATAAATATTCGCGAGTTCTCCAAAATATTTCTGCGTTGATATATTTGATATTTCTGATGTAGTTGATGTTTCTGCGATACTCGTGTCGCGAAGGAAAACGATCGATGCCGATTCCGATCGTTTCTTTTTTCTTTTTTTACGAAATGATTCAGTTTGATCGCGCTCGTCGACCGTAAACTCGTGCCCGCGCCTTCGGCGCTGCGGTGTAAACGGCACGCGTTCGCTCTCATTTTATTGCGATCCAGAAAAGCTCATTTGATCCCGCCATTTCGTTTCTGCGAAACAATCGGCGCCGCGACCGGGGAGCGCTCCAACTGCTTCTCATCTCCGGCGTTGAATTTTACTGTCGCTCATCGCAACCCCATAAAAATGCTATTCTTATTCGAGTCGGCAAACCACACACGCTTTTATTAACATTTCACTTAATTCGTGGGAAGATCGCCGGCTATAAATTTCCCCGGGACAACCTTTACGCGCCGACGATTCGGAACATTAATCTGTTTTCTCCAGGATCGCGAACGGTCGTTCGTTGAATTATACAAAGAGGAGACGGCGAGCAATAAAGTAGTTCAACCGGGTCGAAGTGCGGATATTACTCCGGTCTGTGCTACAGGTAAATATTATTGATTTCCGGACATCAGAGACGATGGCATTCCAGCGAACGTCGTCGCGAGCGGAATCCGTAGTGCCTCGTCGTTTTATTTTCTCAACGTGGTTTTACATTATCCGCGCAAACACCGGATCAAACTCAATATATATCTTTCCAGTAAATTTGGACACACTTTTTCTTCTAATAAATGATTACAATCGGAAACATTCGAATCGTTGCAGCTGCGAAGACAATGGGCACGGCAAGGGATTAACTAAAAACGAAGGTGTCCGAAAATCGTGGTAGTTCAGGGCGTCGCTGGAAGGGTGCTGGAATTTGTTCACGGAATTCGGATCGATTCTTTTTATTTTCGCGATTACTCCGCGTTTAATGGCGTGCGGCAGCCCGGAAATTGCCCGGAAGGATTATCCGACGATTTCCATGTTGAAACCGAGATTTTACGAGCGACGTAACGTATTCGCGCGACCCAAAATTGCTGCGGTAATTGCGTAATTCACAGAATGTACCCTTAATTCGGCTGCCTTTGTGATCGTGTTTCGGCAATACATCGGGGAACATCGGCCCGGAGTATCCCGATAGTTACGGTATCTCGCAAAATTTCCAACGATTCCGGCCAATAATTATTGGTCAGACAGGAGCCCGACGCGCGTTCGTCGACCGTTCCGAGCTCGTTAAACTGTTAACGACCGTCAAATTTCGAGGTGTCCCGTTCATTGTCGTTCATCGATGTTCAATCCCGTCTATCTTCATACTGCGATCGGCGGTCGTTACGTTCCGCACGGACGAACCGATCCCCGAAAACGAGATTCGAAAAACTGGAACGTTGTTCTGCCCACGTCGTTTCGCGGTGCAACGACAAACGTGCTATCGTTCTACCGTACTTTCTCCGTCGACCGCACACATTCCACGAGAGAAATTATCATTATTGGTAAATTTGAAACATATTCAATATAATTAGCGAAAGTGATAATATTTTCCTCCAGTTCCAGTTTCTTGCTATCGAGGTAGAGAAATTTCAGTCGTTTGAAGACCTTGTCGTATATTTTTTAAACTCTCTCGAAACACGAAAATTTCAATATTTATTTAAATGAACCAAATAGCATATTCAGAGGGTTCATTTTGGAGTCTCCTAGGATCCGAATTTATCGGCGAAGTTCGTGGAAAAGGAAGGATTCTTGAAGCGAGCGTGATGCATGCCGTCGACGGAATTGTCTTCGAACGACTCACGAACCCGTGATTCATCGGCCAGCCTTCCGACCGAAGGATTCACGGGAACGAATGGCGCGATTACGCGGTCCGGTGACTGGAAGTTACGTCGATTCGAATCTCCGAAATTTTCCTCGGGAAGGACAACAATGGTTCTCAATGATCCATTATATCTCCGCGATCGGATAAATCAATCGTTTCGGACCGGATGAGCGAATCTCACGCGAATTTTCCGCAAATTTTCCTGGCGTTTCCGGGAAGCACGATCGGCTTACGATTACCAGACAGAAAAAGAGTACAAGTTTTTCCTTGTAGCTTTTCGAGCGGATATTGCGGTGCTCGTAAATTCATTAGACTGTCGATTTTTGAATCTCGTCCTATCGTCGTGTCCCAGGTGGTTAGAGAAATCATATTTACGGAGGGTGGACAGAAATTTAAAAGTTGTAACGAATGAAGTGGCTCGGACTGCGGATCTTTATGCAAAATAAACATTGTCTGCGCCAATTGCAAAACGTGGGAGCCAAGTGCAATCTCATTTGTCTTTTAAATAATTTTAATAAGTTATAATTAACATATTAATATTTTTGGTTCCTTTCAATTTGTTCACTATTTTAGTGAAATGCATAAAATGCATAAAATCCGCAGTCTAGAAATTGTTAACTCACCTTCCTCGTCCAGAAGGATATTGTCGGGCTTGATGTCGCGGTGTACGATTTTGTGGGCCTGCAGGTAGTCGAGGGCCAACGCGATTTCCGCCACGTACAACACCACGCTTTCCTCCGTGAAAACCACTTCCTGCTGGATGTGGTAGCGCAGGTCGCCGCCCAGCAGCAGGTCCGACACCATGAACAAGTCCTCCTCGTCTAGAACAATCCAAACATCAACAACAACTTCCGCGCATACTGCGCAGATAAATTATTCCTCCGGACACTGTTGCGGCGTCGCTAGAGAGAATCCTTTCAAACGTCTTCTACGCAATCGTTATCTGGAGAATGACAGAATGTATTAGGTGTACAAATAAGTTTTAACCTTCTACCTTTAACCCTTTGACTGCAAGCTGTTCTAAGTTGAAGCGATTCACGCGAGCGGCATGCGGCCCGCGCATGCGATCACTAGGGACCTAACATGCTGTAATAAGTACACAATACAATTACTATTACTTTGTCTAGTCCAAAACGAATCCAAACACTTTTTATTTTCAGTATGTACTGTTTATCAACTGTTCATCAATTTTAAGTTTTAAAACGACATAGTTTGATCATTATAATGTATTTGGATATTCAAATTTGACAAATTAAACAAATCATAGAAATGATTATGTAAATACTACCTACGTTTAACAATCGTAACGTAGATACTTTGTATATACAGGGTGTCCCAAAATTATGGCACTTCCGGGAAATGAGAGGTTCCTGAAGTTATTTGAAGTAACTTTTTCTTCAGCGAGAATGCAATCCGCGGCTTTGTTTACGAGTTATTAACGTAAAACAGTGACCAATAGGAGGCGAGCTTGGCTGGCGCGCGACGGCCGAGCCAACGAGCGCACGGAGCACGATTCCGCTCATTGGCTTGCTTAGCGCCAGCCGAGCTCGCCTTTCATTGGTCACTGTTTGTCGTTAATAACTCGTTAATGGTGCCTCGGAGAAAATTTTTGTAAAGGAAACAGTTGCTTCAAATCACCTCAGGAATCCCTCATTTCTCGGAAATACCATAATTTTAGGACACCCTATATATATATAAAAACTATTAGATTTCATATATTTTCGTATATTTTGTACAGTTTCGTGTATTTCGTATATTTTAAGAAAGAAAAACAATAAGAAAATTAATAGTTCACTTGAGTATGGTAAATCTCAAGAAAAGTATCGTACATAATCCGATGTCGCATTTTTTACACTCGTATGGTGTATCCTTCCTTTTTTGTGTTCCCTGCAGACAACACCTTTTCTTCTTGTCAATTAAACAAAAAAGAAACAAAAGTAAACAAAAAACAAGATTTTATTTTTTCTCGTTGCTAAGCAAAGAGATACATGATTTCTGCGAGTGTAGGACCTAAGTGGAGCATAAATGCGTCCATAACAGTCGAAGGGTTAATCTATCATAAATCTTATTTTCACTAGGAATATCGACCGTATTGCAGTTGGATTGCGTCGTCCTTTAGCTTTCCGAGACGCAACGCAAGTGCCTCGCTTCGTGCGTGTCATCCTCGATAATCATCCAATGCTTAAAGCCATTCGTACATTTCCAGAAATAGAAGTTATATTTTAGAACAGAAGTACTAGAACCGATTTGTACATCCAACAGATTAAGAGCTCCATAGCCAAGAAAATAGGGGCAGTCGATCAGAGCGTGCGAGGGCAATTAATGTTCCCATCGATAATTAATTTTCACAGTGTAATCTCGTGTGGTTAATATGCCGGATGAAGCAGCGCGCTGTGAAATGAATCGCGAAGCGATGAAAAGGGCGATTAAAGAGGAAAGGGGATGAGGTAAACGTGTGTTCGCGATCGCGCAAATTTTCGCTCGATCGTTACTCAAGCGTCGCGATTCGCGGGCTCGATCTCCGTACGCTTTTTGCCAGTCGGGAGCCGAGAAGGGAAGGCTGCCGGGCATCAATTTTCGCGCGTCTTCGGAAAGCGAAGAAACAGCGGGCAGACTTTCGCCGAGAAACCGCGAGCCTCGTTAGAAGGTGAACGTTTAAATATTCGCAGTTGAATGGAAACCGTGCTTTTAATGGAGAGAGATTTCGCGGTTAATCGAGCCGGCGAAACGGGCCGAAAATCAGCGCGCCGCGAGCATCTGATGTTCTCGTCGAGGAGGGAGTTCGATAATGCTGCCACTAATTTCATCCTTCTTAAGAAGAGTCGGCGAGGATCCTTCTTCGACCGAACAGCGACGGAAAGCTCGTCCAATTAACAGCCATTTTTCCGTAATCTCCGCAAAGTGCCCTATTCCGCGAGCCGGCACCCTGGGTGTCGTCTAAAAATTCTACGAACACTTCCTGAAACACTGATCGTGTCTACTCCGAAGCTGCAAAGCGAAATTTTCGCGACGGAGGTTCAAACGATTCGGTATTCGCAATTGTTCCGCTGTAATCGCAGAAATTACTGCGAGCCGGAATTCTTCGACTCGCCGGAATTCCCAGCTGACATCGGGGATGAAAACCGTGGGGAAATATGCTACGAAATAGTTCTCGTTTATTGAACGGCGGCAAATCGAGTAGACCGCGATATCATGCATATTAGATCCAAATCCGCAGAATTAATTCAGCCGCGGCTGTTTCAGCAATCGGGCGAACTCGTTAACATTCGCTTAATCTTTCCAGCGCTGTTACATTTCGATCGACGTTACAGGGTGGAGAACGTCGAGGACTTCTACAAATTCCTCTGCAAACAATCGCGCGTTTATCGAGACGGATGCCGGCTCCGCTCGAATTCCATAACAAGTCGAACGAAAAATCCGCGGGATCCGAAGCTCACCTTGGAAGCTGAACCACAGGTTAACGAGACAGGGGTGTTCGAGCTGCGAAAGGATCTCGACTTCCCTAGCGACGTTCTTCAGGGCGCCCCTCTCCGCGCACTCGCCCTTGTGGACGTACTTCATCGCGTACATGTTCCCGGCGCGATCCCGCTTCTGCACTATGCACACCTATTAAGAAATAATGAATTGCTCGTTAGCCGGCGAACGGGAGATGAATGATGAGTGGCCTGCCGCGGAGCACCGGGAGTAATTAGCCGTTGTTCGGTTCGGAAACGAAGTTGCGCGCGAATGTTGCAAGATGCGAGTCCCGGGACGGTCGAATTCCGGCCGGTAACGAACACCTCACCGCGCCTCGCCGCTGAATTATGAATGGGACCGCGGTTCGATGCAACTGGGGTGCATTTTTTTACCCAGCATTCGGATCATTAACGATCGGGGGTGAGTTATGGCAAAGCCGGGAGGACTCGGGTATATTTCGAACGTCAAATTCCGCGGCCCGCGGGCTGAAATACGGCGCGAGTCGGAAATAAGGGCTGCGAATTTTCAGATCCGTATTTGGGACGCGGACAGGCGGGGGGCTAAATTATGTGACAAGTGGCAGACGGAAATGTAGTTGGCTGTTTCCCGCGAAACTCGGCACGCCGTTGAAAACGGCGGAATGAAAGGTAGAATTTTTTCTGATTTCTATTCTCCGCGTCTGAGCAGGGAAATAGAGATTCCGAGAGTCAAATTGGCCATCCCTCAACAGTCGGACATGTTTGCATGGTTTAAGAGTAGACCGTGGCGCAACTTGAAAACAAAAGCCGGAGATTTTCTGACTCGCGTGTGGGACGTTAATGGGTGGAGGGTGAATAATGGGGAAGGCTGCGGGCAAGTGGGTGGCAGACTATTTTTCAGCAGCGAGATATACTTTCCGCGCACGCTTGAAAAGAACGCGGTGTAACTTGGGGATAATGAAAGATAGGACTTTTTAGGTGCACACTCAGTTAATGGCCGTGGAACAGAGTTATGGCAGAAAGTTCGCCCGAAGGGTTGCTATCCAAGGTAGAAAGCAGCCTACTGTCCGTGGATCGAAGATGAACAGTACGCGTTTCGTAGGCAACGGGAACTCCTGAACTCGGTTCGTATTCCGACGAATTTATTTATATCCGACGCGGACTAACCGATGAACGAGCAGTCGATCACATTTCGCAGTGACGCGCGAAACAGGTTCGAAATTTTTGGCGCAGTCGATCGCGGGTTAATTACGAAATTGTTCCATGAGAGTAATTAGCTTTCTCGTGGCGGGAAGGGACGGGCGGTGCTCCTGGATTTAATTAAACTTTGTAAATAACGGTAATTAAACGTCGTAAAACTGAAATAATACTGATATACTGAATAACTGAATAATTTGGAAAAATTTGAATGTCGACAATATGCATGTTCAAATAGGGATACGGGGCGTCGTTATGAATATGAAATTAATTACGTGAGATTTCGTAGGCACAGCTGGACGTTCGTGCGTTTAATAAATGCGACTGTATGGTAATCAACTTTCCTGATAGCGCTATGGCTGTACCGCCGACGGTCGCCGGCGACCAACGTGTTACCAATTAATTAAATTAATGCTATTACTTAACGCAATGTCGAGAACGGTTTCCCGGGTCATTATTCACACGACGTGCTCGGCATTGCGCTCCGAGTAACCTAATTTCGGGACGATCTTCAAAGTAAACAATCTCTCATTTACAGATTTTAAGGACAGATCGCTTCCATTAACGTCGGATGCGTATATCGGAGGCTGGTAATTAAACCGTGCGCGGTTACAATAATTATTACAGCCTCGAAAGAATGCGGTGCGCTTGATTAAAGGGAGAATAATTAACAGTTTATCTCTCGTACCTTGCCGAAGCTTCCCTTCCCGATGGCACGCAGGATTTGAAAGTGATCGAAGTTCACTGAAACACAAAAGATCGTCGTTACACCTGTTACATTTGTTTACGTTTACCAACGAGAGCAGCAACCGGCAATCTGGGTCTTTAACCTTCGAGCGATGACCAAATTTTGTGTAGCTTGTTTTGCAGACCGATAAGACGTCAAATTGACTTGCGTCACCATTTGAAAGTTTAATACTTTGCACTCCGCTGTCCCCTCTCGTGGGACATCGTAATTCTAGCATATCACTCGGATGTCCCCTCTCGTGGGACATTAAATTTTATTAGTGATTACGGGGAATTGAGTTATTTCAGCGCAACTTTTTGAGACATGCATGTTTCCCTGAAGTTTGCCCTTGAAATGGTACAAGAAATCAAATAAAAATATAGTAAAATTACAGATATATACTTTGAAGTCCGAGCACTTCAAAGACGCCACTTGAAAAGAGCGATAAGACAAGTTTGTAGAAGAAAGATCGGTATGCGAACATAGCACGCACTGTATAGTGAGATTTATAATCATAAAATCTGGAGGAAAAGATTTTCAAAGCTGAACTCAGTCTGTTTTTTTTGGTAAATATCATCTTGTGAGTTAGTAATAACAATTAGAAATTTTCAACCTATGTAATTATTCATATTTTTTATTAGAACAATGGCAAAACGTTCAAAAACGAATCAGTCTCATGACACAAGTAGTAGTGAAGATGAGCTCCAGATAGACGTTTATACAGATATATTAGAAATGTTACACAGAAATGTTACTACAGATACGTAGAAGGTTTTCTTCTACAGTTAGTCTATCGTTTTGACAGCAGTGATAGTGATATCGTCCAAGCAACAAGGCGACGAGAGAAAGAGTTCGCATAGATAGCGATTACAACAACAAAACAAAATTATAAAACAAACAATAACAAAATTATAAAACATAAAATATTGATTTTTTTGCACATTTCTCGGTTTCAGCAAAATTCATATAAGTCCAATATCATTATAATATGTTAGTTCCAAAACTATACTAAATAATACGAGGGTCTGTAAATTCCCGTTTCTGCCGAAAAGTGGCGCCGAGTAGCTGCTAGCCAACGTTCAGAATGGTGCGGAGTGCTAAGGGTTAAGTATCCGAGCGAAGTACCTGGACTACCTGCACCCCTCCCCCTACAGGAACTTATTCATCAATTGTATCGAGTTGACAAGAAAGTATTTTTGTTTGACACGCGTAGAAAGCGTTGTTAATTGTCGTTTCAAAACCGAAATTACTTTCTTGCCAACCCGATGCATTCAAGTAGAAGTTTCAACAAGTACAGTAATGTCTCCTCAATTGACGCTCAGATTATTGCCAAAAATGGACAATTTGCAGCTCGTTTTTATAGTTGTTGACAATCGATAACCATAAAAAACGAGCTACAAGGCACGAACAATCGTATCTCCTCTTCCAAAATTGTCCATTTTCGTGCACAATCTGAGCGTCAATTAGAGAGATATTACTGCATTCCAGAATTTCGTCAAATTTTTTGGGAGCTTAGAGCAACGCAGAAATGAAGTCCGGGCTTAAAAGGCACAGGTTGCCGGTCGCGTTATTAAGAAAATATCTTGCCAGCGGAGGGTTAATTCGCGCTTCGAACGAACGAGAGATTCCGAAACTCGGGCGGGCACTAGCGTAAAATATTCATGCGAAATTAATAACTAGCGAGCTTCGATGGAATCACAATTAAACGATCGACCAGACAGTATTCAATTTCTCGCGGTAGAAACAATGGAATGATTTGAAAGGGGATGACGGATGGCGCGCGGCCTCTCGATTGTCTCTCACAAAGGATCAATTAACAGGAAGCTGGCAGGTGAAACGCGGGACCGGAGCGCGCGTTTACGCGAGCTCCCGTAAACTCGTCGGATCGGTAAACTCGTGACGGTACCAGGACCGCGGAAGTTTATCGCCGTCGAAGTCGGGTCGACGCGAATGCGACATGCCTGTCTGCCGCGTAAAATCGGTTCCACGCTATTCTGTCAACCGATATTCAAAGACTAATCCCCGGCCGACGCCGGCGAGATGCGCGCCGCGAAATTCGAGCATTACCGGGCACCGGGGGCACGCGTTCAAGAAAAATCTCTCGTGCCGATCGCGCAAACATTTGACGCCTAGTAGACCTAATTAGCGCAGTTTCCGCGACTGTAACAACGTCTACGAGGCACAAAAGCTTCCTCGAACATTTCCCGAAATTCGATATCGAGCACGTACGTTGCTCCAACGCGATCGTTCGAGCCACGAAACCACGTCTAATCGAACTACTTCGCACAGAGGGGACGACGTTCGGTCTTCTTGTCTCTGCGGTCTTGATTCGTTGGATACTGATTAGGTCCTTCTCGTCACAGGCTAGAATTCCATTGTTCGAAATAGATGAAAGGAATAAAGAGCTACTATGGTCTTTGGGTGCTGATCCTTCGGGGAAACAGAAATTAGGCTATGCTCTTGCAGCGTGAAAGTCGGGAGCAAAGACGCGTCCGAGGAGTCTGTGAAAAGATCGCAACACTCTCAAGGGACACAGAGCCTCCAGGATTCAACTTTTAGGGGATCCAGCGCATAGTCCGAACAAACCTGTAAGTCGCGATTATCAATTTAGATTAGATTGTCTAGCTAGTCTACGATGCAATTAGCTGCTAAAACGTCCCGGAACGAACGTAGCTCCGCGACCGCTGACCTCCAAAGGTTAGGGGGTGTCTCGTTTCAAGGAGATCCGCGGAGATCGAGAGCAACACCATTCACCTAGAATTATTCGTCGACGTTGGCAAAAACGAAGCTACTCACCTTCTTCGCCGGGGGTAGGCATGTTCCGAGTCGACTGGATGGCACCCATTTTCGCCACTCAATTGATCCGGATACGTGACGAGAGAGCCGGTGGTGGCCGATGTAACGCGCAGCCGAGTAGTACTTTTGTCGAGCCGGGGATAGACAGCCACTCGGAAATCTCATGCTTCCACCTCCTCGCGGCGCGGGTACTCATCGAAGAGAGCGTGAGCGAGAGCCCCTCTCATTCGAGCGAGGCTTCGAGGCTTGCCCTTGTTTGTACCGTTCCGTGTCCCGGCTACTTAATCTTTTTTCTATCTGGCCATGTTCTTCCCGCCTGTGCCGCCGCCACCGTTAAGACGTCTCTATCCCAAGGCTACCGGATTTTTCCTCACGAGGAATTCTTCTCCCCCTCGGCCCTTCCGGCTGTTTATCTTCCCTTTTGTCCCTGGATCGATCACCCCGCTCCCCGAGCCAAACCCTTCGCTTCCGTGTTAGGCCGACTTCCCTCGCGGGAAACTCTCGGACACCTCGCGAGATCTCGCCACAGGGCCTAGCAACCCCTCGACTTTTCCCATCCGCCGCTGGACTTCTGCTCCCGTTGATATTTCACCTGTCGGCGAACATCCTCACGCCGTTTTTTCTTCGACGCGGTCTGCGCTGACGTTTCCGACCAAGTTTCTCATACTACGGATAGTCCTACCTACGGGAACCCTTATAGATGGGTGTTTTCACCCTTCTTCAGCAAGTTCGGCGATCCGTTTTCACCTGGCCCTCATCACCGATGTTTTCGACGGCTGAGTAATGGCCGAGAAACGGCATTGATTCGGTCCCCGATCGATCCCGGCCGGTTCCAGCTGTCGCGTTAATTATCGCCACGCCGATTCTCGAATTAATTAATCCCGGCGCGCGGCGCTAATTCGCGGGATAACGGCAAACCGAGCCGCCCGGTCGTTTCTCGTTCACGTCGTAAGTGTCGAGTAACGCTATCGCCGTTCGTTCTGTTCACCGGCCTGGCGGCCGAGCAGAAACCTCGCTGTCGCGCGGATCGTCTGCTGTTAATTAATCGGCTGATCGGGCACATTCAAACGGGCGGTCCAACCAATTGAAATTGTTCGACGCGATGTTCTCCGGCGGAGACAGGCGGCTGCGATCTGAAAACAGACGTTAGTTGCGAATCATTCGTCTCGCTGGGTTTCGGGATTGACGATATTATTATTCGCCGATAGACGATTTTTGTGGTTTCATCGCAATCTTTTTCCTCGACACCACGAATTTCATGGGAAACACGAACCGAATAGAAAAATCGCGAAAACTTTCACTGGCCTAACCGTGGAGGCTACGTAAACTCTTCCTCCGCAAACACAATATCCTGTTACAACGTTATACACACGTGAACGTGTCCAAACAACGTTCTAGCGTGATACCAGTTACCGCGCCGCTTCGCCTGGACACTTCAATTTATTGTGCAAAACACGGGCTGAAAGCAAAATTTAGCTACGCGCCGGTAAGAACCTTGCACGGCAAGGTTTCTATACTGATGGCTTGTTTCACAGGCTCGGGATTTCTCAACTACCGAAACAAACGTTCGGATAACCGACGTTCTACCGTAAATGGAGCTTCTGTTTTTTGCTCGTCCGGCCGTAGACAACTAGGTGTCCCTGTAAAACCGCGCCGGCGGACAGGGTGCATTTGCATCGCGAGAAACGCGCTCGCTGGAAACTTTTGTATCCGCTTGAAAGACTGCTTCCGCGGTCTGCGCTCGCCTCGGATAACCGGCTTTTCTGGCGAAGCCGAGGGTGCAACGCTGAAAAAGGCGCTGTAAAGGGCTTCTTTTTCGTGCCTCGTGCACAAGATCCACCGCGAATACGCCTTGAATCCACCTCGAATCCACCTTGGATCCTCCTCGAATCCAGCACGGTCTGCGAGCAGCAAACTTTTTCCCTCCTCGTTAACTTCGGCGGGGAGCCGTAAAGCCGTCGGATTCATAAATCTTCCGGCTAATCGCTGGTCCGCTCGCGTGATTCCCTCCTAGTACCTTGTCTCAATTCTTTTCCTCCCCTTTCCACTACTTCCTCAACGCCTCCGGCACTCCAGGTAATTGGAACCGAGCCCCAGATCATTCGGAAAATTAAAGAACGCCTCGGCCGTTTCAGTTTTCCCGTGCAGGTGCTTCCCTCATTCGCTTCACGGTATCGCGATCGCGATTGGCCCGAAACAGTCGCACAGCGTAAACACAAAAGAACTTTGACGATGTTGAATCTCGTTATCACCGACTGCGAGAATTTCACCTGAACAGGTTGGGTTCAGGATCTGAACAGGTAAATTCTCCCTAATTGACCCTCAGATTGTACGCAAAAATGGACGATTTAGGAAGAGAAGATACGATTATTCGGTTTTACTCGGTTTTATAGTTGTTGACAATCGGTGACTATAAAAACGAGCCGCAAGGCTCAAATAATCGTAGAGAAAAAGAACAAAATCAGCTCGGAAAGTAGAAGACAAAGTACAGTAAATTCTCCTTAATTGACCCTCAGATTGTACGCAAAAATGGACAATTTGGGAAGAAGAATTATTCGAGTCTTGCGACTCGGTAAAATCGAATAATCGTACCTCCGCTTCCAAAATAGTCCATTTTTGTGTATAAGCTGAGTCAATTAGGGAGAATTTACTATACCTTGTCTTCTGCTTCGATTTTGTTCTTTTTCTCTGTTCAACATTAATCCGTTTCAATAATAAATTTTTCCGCGCAGTAACTTTTCAGCTATTTCCACAAATAACTGCGGATAACGAGAAGAAACTGTCGTACTTTTCTATTTATGTATTTTGGATTTTATGTCTAGCATTTACTAATAACTCCCATATCATTTCAACACTTTGACGGTCGCGTCGCCTATATTTGGGTAACCTTACAATTTTAATCTGATTCGACCTATTTCATACTTTAAATTCGTGAAATTTTCCAGACTGTCGTGGCCAGTCAAATTGTCGAACATCCTTGTCACTAGTAATTTTCCCAGCGGAATAATACAATTTCGAATCTATTTCAATTTAAAAGAGATGAATAACATTCGTATTTAGCGGACGATGTAGGAAATCATCGACACGGATCCGACTCGTTATTATAGGCGATGTGGAAACGCGAAACAAGTAACTTACAATCAGAATTAATTAACGCGTGGTTCGCTGAACAGAACTTTTCTCGTCGAAACAAAATCGATGGTCGCCGTTGAAAACTTTGATCGCCGACATGACCGATGGTTTCCAGAGCGGTGGCCCATTTCTCTAATCCCGAGAGAAAACAGACAGAAATAAAAGCAGTAATCGCGTTTCTCGGATATCGTGCCAGGCGACAAGACAGGACGCCTCCCGACAGGGGGATTCCCGAGAAGAAATCATAATCCGTCAGGTCTCGTTGCCTGTCCCATCTGTCATGACCGGGCGAAACAGTGGCTCGTTGCAGCCCGAAACAACATTTCGTCTCCGGGGGAAAAACAAAAGTGCCGGGCGCAATGGAGGTGACCAAGGGTAGTCGTGATACATGCCAGTCGATAAATTCTTTTTTATCGGTACAATGAACGCGGACGTGCGAGACACGCGGGCAGTTCGATTGAATATCAACGCGTGGGCGGTGGAACGAAAGAAACTGCGTCGGGGACGTTATTCGGGAATGTTATGACAGCGGAATTGCGATTGCAGCTGACGGGACAAGTGCGGGGCGCTGCTTCCGGGACGGAGAGGGCGCTCCACTAGATTCCCAGCGGCCTTTGATCGAGATGCTTCGATACATGCACGTAGATGGTTCAATAAAAACTACCGTCGAACTTCGGTTATCGCGTCGATTCTACCACAAAATTGTTTCCACTCTTCTATTCTGGGGCGCCTCGCCCTTCGGGAAACGACGTGACCGGGTCGCCGGCGACCGATTCGACATCTCTAAATCATCGGAATAGTCGCGCTCTAGTATCGTTTGTACTTACGAATGTTAGACTTCAAAAATTGACCACTGTAACTGTAACTGCTATCACGTCTCATTTCTTTTCTTTTTGCTTTCTTTCTCTTCTTTTCTTTTCTCCTGTGTATCTTATTTATAAGTTATTAGCAATTTACATTGCTAATAACAGCCCCGTCAGGGTTTCAGTAGCGTCATAATAATAAAGAAAGAACAAACAAAAATAGCCAACTAGTCAAGCAACTGTTTAAAGTAATTAAGGGTAGTTGAAGGACAATAAGCCTCCGAAGGAGGGTGAACGGGGCACCTTTAAAACTAAGACAACACTCGGTGGAAGACAAAGCTCTAACGAAAACAGAGTCAAGTGGCACCGCAAGTTGTTGCATCGCGAGTCGGTGCTCGGTGCACGCCGCAGCGCGCACTTCCGGTTTTCTTGGAATCGATATTCGCTCGCGGGAGCTCATTGTCGTTTCTCGACACCGTTCTTTCCTCTACGCCGTGTCGGCCGCGGTGCAGAATTAGTATTCGTTGTTAGCGTCGTAACAAACCGGCGTAATAATCATTCGTCGCTGTTACGCTTCCGGCTTCGATCCGACCGCATTGTTGCGTTCTGGCGAATCATTGTTTTTCCGCATTAATATTTATCGTTATTACGAGCCTGCCTTCGTTCCGCGCCCGTTATTAATTGCGACCATTATTCTTCGGCTACCCCGTGGTCATCGCTGTCGTCCGGCGTCGGCGGTGTTTTTCGACGCTGCATGCGCTCTTATTGTCGGTCAATATCATTATAAATTTCCTCACCGGGACCGCCGGCAAATTCATGGTCCATTAATTCCTAATTAAACATTTAATCACAGCGATATTAATTCGCCCACCCGCGAGCGATAAAGTTCAATTTCCAGTGGTTTGTGCCAGTTTAAAGGGACCCGGCCGTTTATCACTCTATGTATGTAGAACGTGTTACTCGAAATCAATTTTTGTAATTCCCTTTTTTTGCTAGTCGCCCCGGGTTTCGAATATGCCACGCCGTTTTCGAAGCGACGAACGAAATTTGTATTTCACGAACGATAATAAATTTCGGCTCGCAACCGGATTTTTTGGGGAAACGCGTTGAACGCGCGCGTTAACGTTGAAACGTACCGCGATTACGATCATCGTTGCAACCTTGTTACCTTCATTGCTGGGAATCCAATATTCTAAATTCGTTTTTGGATATTCTGCATCTGTGATGAAATACGCTAGGTAAAAAAACATAATATGTACTTTAACCAGTCAGCTGTTTTCGACGAGTCTACACGTCATAAAGAAATGACAATATTTTGTGTTACGACGAGAATTCTCGTCGATGCGTAACAAGTATTTACACTTTGCTGTCGAGATTACAATTTTAGTGTAAACCGACGCGTATTCGTAAATTTGAAGAGTTTTTGAATATTCGGACGCCAAGACGAGATAAAACGAACGAATAAAAATATATAAACAATTATTATGAAAAAGTCGTTTGCAGTATGAGAGCAAATAGTTGTTCTTCCCTTCGGGACACGTTTGAAGTGCACATTTTTCAAAGAGCTCGCAACAGCTGACCGATTGAAACGGGTTTATATTAAAACCGTAAAAATTTTCGTTTTTCATTCCCGCGAGACCGTGGACGCCGAACGAGATTTTAAACAACGCTACGTTCCCGTTTTATTTAACGGCAATAATAGATCACTTTGTTATCGGGAACCAGTCTATATACCTGGGAATATCGAAATCCTCGCGAATAAAATACAAATTCACCGACTGGATGCAAGCAATATTACATCTACACGCGGCGGTTCGCGCTCGATGTATCGGCGATCGATAGAGACCGCGGGCAGGATTCTCCATCAAGATTCGATTCGTTTCCGCTTTTCCTTCGTTTCATCGCGTCTTTCATCGTGGTCGGGGCAGTTTGTACCTCCTTTCTCCGACGAAAAGCAAACATCGAACAGTGCTCTGCTGCTGGGAACAGAAGCCTCGGATCGCTATAAACAAGCTCCTTGGTTACAAAGGAATGCCAGTAACAAGCCACTGGTTTACGTCGACCTTCACTTCATGTTCTTCGCCAGTGGCCTCTTAACATCAAACCTATCGGTACAGGTCAAGAAGACCGATCAACCATTTTATATTTTCGAATCGTTGAAATTATGAAATCTCTTTTCTGTGAAACGATTGAATAAATCTCTTTGTTCGAAAGGAAATCCTGAAATGGCTAAATAAATTCACTTTCGTCATTCTAATGAAGCAATCAACGTTAATTACTTTTCAAGCTCGGTTGGTTTAAGCCGTGACTGCACAGCCGTTTTTATGGTTTTGCCATCTTTTGTACGCCGTGTACAAAACGCTCGGCAAATTGCGCTCGTTTGCAGGCGTACTATACACAGCGTTTTGTACACCGCGTTGTGTCGATTGTATCACGGATTGAAACGTTCCACGAGCGTTTTGAACACGCTGCGTTCAGGAAGCATTGGTTCAGTATAAAAATGGACCCCTCTACCGACAGGCCGTGTATTGCTGCTGCATGTGTGTTGTTAAGGAAAAGAACTCGGAATCGTCGTTGGTGGTTACGTCGACTTAATAGCGTAAAGCTCCGAACAAGAGAGCACGAAACGGCCGCGTAGCCGCGGGCTTTTAGTGTTTATGCTTCTAGCAGAAGCTCGATGATTTTCTCAGGATAATCTTAGAAGTTAGAAAATTTCTTCGGCTGGTAGCACGGCGGTAAAGCCGGTATTTACAGGGGCTTTACACCCGTGGTTCTCCCGAGACGTAACGCGACGGCTCTTCGACGCCAATAAATGCATAACGCGACCCATTCGTGGCGGAAATCCCATTTCGGTCTATATTTTTGCGCGGGAGAGCGCAAGAGTGATGTTATAAGAGTAATACGGTGTGCAATATCTTTGCATCGCGGTGCATTACAGCCGCGGCCGTAAAATGCCGAACAGTATTTAACGACGAAGTCGAGACGGAGAGGAGGGTGACAGGCCGGCGGGACAAAGAGGGACAGATAAGGAAGATCCGACGCTACGGGCGGATTCGAATACGTATAGACATTTTTCTTCGGATCGACAGCGCGTTCCGCGGGCGGAAGGAAAAAGAAAGTAGGGAAAATCGATGGTACACACTGTCGCGGTCCGACTAGCTTGACGCGAAATGAACCATGAACCGTGCGACGAACACACACCGTCAGCAAACTGGCGCGACTGCTGCGGTGTGCTCGCCCGAGCCCGCCAGAACCTGACGCGACGGAATAAAATATATTGTTAGCTCTGCGGGCGACAAATGTTCGGCCATTACTTGTTCCGTAAATTTTATTCACCGCGTCGTGTACCGCAATATTAAGCCGAGCCATAAATTAGTCCGTTACTTCCATATTAATTTTTAAAGCGGCCGAAGCTGCTCGATTTATCTTCGCGATACATCATTCGTTAGCCATCTCGCTATTCGACTCGCAAAACTTTTACAGAATATGGCGGATTACTCGTGTAATCTGGCGGATTACGACGATAAAAAGTTTTGTTTTCCTTTCTTTGTTATTACTATTATTTTCACGTAGTACCAAATGTAGTCCGACGAATCGGAGGAGCGTAAAAAACATTAACGATCGCAGAACTTCGGAAGACGCGATCAGCTGATTAATGATCTTATAGCATAAACAAGAGGTCTGCTGTTGAGAGAGTCTGCTTCGTGTGTTTTCCCTCGCTATCTTTGTACCATTTTATTTGTACCTCCGTTAAGACCAGTGGATTTCATCCGTCGTATGTAATAAGTAATAATAACGGAAAGATCGAGAAATGTTGTTACGTATATCATGACTGTAGTCGCTGCAGGAATTCTTCGAGTGCTTTCTGTAAACTCGGGCAGGTGGAAATAGCCGGGCGTGTTCCAACAAGGTTCCCCCTTTGTTTGCAGTATGGAACTGTTAAATTAAAAGAGGCGAGAGAGAGAGAGAGCTGTTCCGAATTTAAACGACTCGACAGTTTGATTAAATACCAAAGAATTCATCTTACGAGAACAGAGTTGGACAATCAAATATTTCAAAGTTTCTGCGGGATAAGAAAGGAGCGCGATACGTCGAGCCGAAGGAACTAAACGCTTTACCATTTATTTAACGTTGTGGTTTATGATTTCCGATTCGTGTCGTTTGTTCCTCGGATTACGCACAGTAATCATATTCTGGAATAAATCGGAGCTATACCCTTTGAATAACATCGGTTTGCGGAAGCGCGAGAAATTGCTTGTTGTTTCTGGTTTCCACCACGTTATTTGTCGAGTCGAGGAACAAGAGTACCTAAATAATCTCGAGTTGATAGAAGAAGCGGTACGATCGCGAAATGTCTGGCGATAGAGAATTTTCGCAGACCGGCACGGAAATAGACGTCCATTGTGCAACGAAGGCATTTCGAAAGAGAGTTTACATCGATCAAGAAACGAACTACGCGCGAATTGCGCGCACAGTGCGAATCGAGTTATGCTCAAAGCCCAGCGACGGGCTTTACAGCGTTACACATAATTTCCAACTCGTAACTCGGTTATCGAGCCGGAAGTTTTATTATTTGGCGATGTTGATTGAATTTATAGAACGCAAAGCGGACCACTTTAACTTCGATTTGCATCGTCTAGTGTTCGCATGACCTCCATACTCTCTTCAGGATTTCTAATCCAACGATTTACAAAAAATCGATTGCTACCTGACTGTTTGAACGAATTATGGTTCATTTAAAATCGATAAGAAAATCGAAAACCATGTTTCAAGCACGTGAATCTTCAACGGTTCTAGACGCCGAATATTCTCTTTCCGCAAGTAACAACTTTCAGATCGAAAAGTTCACTCGAAGTCAACGTTATAGTCGGTGTGGGCGATATATGTAGCTCGCTCCCGAGAACTTACAGAGCAAAGTTTGAAATTAGCGATAGAGTAATCGACGCTGACATCAAAATCGAAGTTCTTTTCACAGAGTACGTCATCGGGCAAACATTGGAATAGTTTTTTCTGGATCGACGGCGATTCCAATAAACCCACGAGTTCGTTGACACTGCGACTCTATTCTCAATTAACGCCAAGAGACCATTGGTTGTTCTTGTTCTTGGCAATTTAGATCAAGCAATCGCAAAAAACACCGGTATCCACTGAAACGTCCACGCTGACGCGTCCCGGCACACGTAATCGCAATTGCCGGACTTCTGTAATTTCGTTCGTAGCAGAGTTAAAATGCTGCAAATGCGAGTTCTTCCACTGGAAGTGCATTTGATGAATTTATACAGAATCTTTCATGAATCCTAGATGTGCGAAAAGAGTACGCGCGATTATGATTGTTGCTAGTATTAAGACTGTAACTGCCGGGGGCTGGAACTGACCCGTTTCAGGCTCGCGATTTCGCAACCCATGAAGCCATAAAAGCCCGCGAGAATACGTTTGGTAAACTGATATCGCAACGGGAGTTAATTGTAGTTTCAACGTACGCATTTGATTCCATATTTCAATCCATTGAATCGTTTGGCACTTGCAACATAGATTTAACCCGTTGCCATATTTCGACGAGTCTGACTCGCGATGAAGATTTTTCGTGATAATCTGTTAGGTACGAATGTTATTCCATTTTTTCAAGTCGGAATACAATTCTGTTCTTTTGACGTCGATATTTAAGTACTCAAACTAATGTAGGCACACGATAAATGCATATTTCTTTTTCTTCGGAAAAATGATCAGAATCGAATAGCTTTTGCTCGCTTTAATTATGAAGAAAATGGTACGGCAATGGATTAATGCTGCCAAGGACCGTGCATCGAGGAAACTCTCGCGAAGCCAATTTCCTACCTCACCGTACATCTACTTTTTGCTAATCGAATTTCTGCAACTTCGCCGAGCCTGTTACGCTGTTTCGATGACCGATCGTGGTCGATAAATGTTACACGATGCACCTACCATGAGTCCACTTTCACCGGTCGATCGTTCTCCAAGAAAAGGGACGAGATCGACGGGACGGCGGCGCAATGGTCAGGATCTGCTCGATCCATTCAACGTTTCGTTGGATCGCTCGTGGCCCCGTGGATCCTGGCGCGATCGAGCATGACACGAGCCGGCGTGGCGTGGCGTGGCGTGGCGTGGCGCGGCGCGACGCGGGCGGATGACAGCGGATGTTCGCTGGATGTTGCGATCGCGCACGGATGTTCGCGTGTTGCAGCGGTCGCGGACGCCGCACGAGTGTCGGCGTCGTTCTCGTTCCTCGGTTCAACGGAACGACAACGCTCGTGCTCTCGAGTATGCGATATTCCGCTCGGCGTCTGCGCCTCGCCGCGCCGCGCCGCGACGCCGGGACGTCGGCGTCGGTGTTCAGTGCTCGCTTTCGACGCGTGCCGCTTCTGTCTGGATCCTCGTGTCCTCTGGATCGCGAACGCGCCTGATCGCGATCGCCGATTCCAAACATAGTTCTATCATAACACGGTCGTTGTTACTCGATCAGAATTCCTCCTGGTCGAGGACGACGCTTTCAGAAAACTTTTCGAAGATTCGATTAGCTATCGAATGACGTACGAGGCATAACCGTCAGGCAATTATTACGAGGAAATCGAAATTGAAACCGCACGAACTTATCGACTGACCCAATACGTACTCTGTGATACAGACTGAAAGAACTCGAAAAGGCGTAGGTGCCTTTGGTCTTCGTCCGCGCGTTTGTAATTCTTCTCGAATAGCATCGTGATTGCGGTTTGAATATTGGGTTACCACCTAAGTTCGTTAGTTCGATGCAGTCAGTTTGCGTGGGTGGTAACATCGTGCTTCGTCAGAATGTACATATAGAAGTACATATGGAAGCACCGATGAAATTACATTGAATACACTTCATTCTCAAACACATTCGTAGTCTATTGTACACTTACCGAGGACAGACGACTCGCGAAGCAAGCTAACTAAGAGCTTCGAAGTACAGTAATGTCTCCCTAATTGACGCTCAGATTGTCCACAAAAATGGACAATTTGGGAAGAGGAGATACGATTCATTCGAGTCTTAACTATAAAAACGAGTTGCAAGGCTCGAATAACGGTATCTCTTCTTCACAAATTGTCCATTTTCGTGGACGATCTGAGCGTCAATTAAGGAGACATTACTGTATAAACGCCGTTCGAGTTCGCGTAATCGGTACTCGGACCATCGACATGCCACCGTGAACCTATTGCTCGGCTTCTGCGAACGAAACTTTTCTCATTTTCGGTTTAGGGAGCTGGGGGTTTCCTCCCTAGATTGTGAGAAGATACGGTTTGCTAGGACAACGCCTCCGCGTGGAGAAGATTATACGGGGTTTTGTAGGGCGATCGTCCGCGACCTTTTCCTTTATCCGTATTTTAAATCGCTTGATAGGTTTTTTCCCTTGGCGGACATGACAAATGGGTGGCCCGAGGGCCTAAAGAGGGGCGCAAGGTCGTCGGTGGATATTGACAGAAAAGGTTATTCCGTACTTGATAATTTGATCGTCCTCCCTTCGCCTGGTTCGCGGCGGCGAACTGTTAATACAAGACGGTCATGTTTATTCAAATCGGATGTATATGTATGCAGGGGTGTTGAAATCAGTGCGCGAAGTACTCCGGGGGGAATCTAATCGAAGGACGTACCATCGATTAAGCCCGATTGAATGGTCGTTCCGGAAAATCAGCATACGATTCAGATCTGCCGGCGCTATAAAAATAAATTGAAACGTTCTCCGATTTTTGGTCTAACGAACGCCGCAGCTCGAGAGTCCTCGGCGATGGAAGCGCTCGGAGGCTGAAACATTTACTTCGAAATTCTTGGACTAGACTCTCGATTGACTTCTGTGCTAAAGAGCTTTAAAGGAGACTTTCTCTCTTCTTTCCTGGCACGTTTCGAATCCGATTGTGAGATCGAATGGAAGGTAATCGAGTCGCGATCGACAATCGAATTCATTTTGAGCACCAACGCTGTCGGGTTCCTGGATCCGCAGGGGACACCTGCTTTTCTTCCGTATTTCATTTGAACCACGCCGCAGGGGTGTAAATAATTAACCGGTGCACTTTCCTCGACGTTGTGAACGCCTCGAATTAATGTCCTGCTGTATCTCGCTCGTGATGAAACGCCTCCATACTTCTCAACGGAGTGTCGGGTTCAGGGTTCCCCGGGGGAAAAAAACGAACGAACTAAGAAAATTTATGCTCGGTCCGAAATCCTCGGTTCGAAGATTATCGATTCACCGCGGTCTTCTCTACGCAGTCTAGACAGCTCGAACAAAGACGCACGCGAGGTTCACTGTCCTGCGAACGGTCGTCCGACGACAGGTGACACGATCGATTCGCGGTATCTACCACCTGCTTTCCAAGAACCCATGGTCTTCCCCGCGAAGAACCGGAGTCCTCTCATCGATCATCGTTCGCTGGTTTCCACCTATTTTCCCTAGCCCATGACCCAACCAGCACACACCTTCTCCGATAGTTAAGCTCGAACATGCATCAATCTTCCGTGCGCTCAATTATCGCCTTTCCGCAAGCCGAATTTACATCGTTTCACTTCGGATGATTACCATGGCCGTTCCATCTTTTCCAAGATGAAACATCGAAGGCAGTAATTTCCACGAAAACTGAAAATATTAGTTCCGTTCCATTGAATCTTTAACCCTTAGCCGCTCCGTTGGCTCCGCTATGGAGACATCCGTCATTTGTTCCGTAAATCCGAAGGCTCTGCTGCGGAGTCCAATGTGTTTAGCATAATTACACCGAAAATGCTATGTTTTTGTCAACGTTGGCAATTGTTATTTGTAGCGAAAACGTGCTTAGCGTGTGTACCATTACGATTAAAACATTTTCTGCCCATTTTTATACTTAGCAACATAAAATGAATAAAATCGAACGCTTTCACAAGGATGCGTAATCTTTTCCGCTCAAAATAAGACTTCCTTCATCTCAGGCACTTTGCTCCAAAAATGTGCCGGAGTCGCTGGTAGTGATATTTTTCAGAAAAACGCTGTTCAACTTTATTTTAGAACGTCTGAAGAATATTTACCAATTTTTAATTTAATTTAATTATTAATTGAGCCGATTCCAGTGAAGATTAACAATAAAATAAATTCCGGCAAACTCACGCAAAAGATATTTTTGTTTCAATAATTCCATATCCAAACAGAATTCAACAGACGGTTTGTAATGCTAATTTTATAATAAATCGCGTCAAAGAACATGGGGGATATATTTATTTAAGAATTGTGAAGAATATCGTTAATAGTAAATTTACCCATTTCGATGAGGATGCATTTGCTGCTTGGAAATTTCGGTCACAATTCACGTTGTCGATGCACTGACCTCGCACAATGTTAAGTAGATACCATTACGATTAAAATATTTTTTCCCCATTTTTATACTTAGCTACATAAAATGAATAAAATCAAACGCTTTCACAAGGACGTGTAATCTTTCCCGCTCAAGATAAGACTTCCTTTATCTCAGGCGCTTTGCTCCAAAAAGTGTGCCGGAGTTGCTGGTAGGTAGTACTCGAGAAACGCGTGGAGCGCTAAGGGTTAACCATCGACATACTTCTTCCATCCCTATTACACCAGTCTTGGTTATGGTCGACGAAATGCTCCAGGAACCTCGAATATTTTTGAACCGCGGTTCATCGTGCTCTATACGATGCGTACATTCTTCGACGTCTGGAAAAAATCTGACACTTTCGTAGGTACAGTAATTGGATCGTGGATCTTTACGTAGAAGTCATCCGAGGCATTCTTGGCTTCTTCTAGCGACGTCCTTTCCTCAGTCCGGCTACTATGCCGATCGTCGCTCCATCCTAAAGAAGGAGTACGGGAGCTAATGGAGACAAAGTGGCGGGAGGTCTCGGATCTCCGGAGGCCACGTAGTGCACCCTATGCTGCGAGTGGAACAGTCACGAGGCTGAAACAATTAGACCCGTCGCGTCGCAGCCGCGGACGGTGTTCTCGAATAACCTAATTCCATGGAGAATTCGCAGGCGTATTTTCCTGTTCACTCGCCAATAAGAACGCCATTCGAAACACGACCTTTTTCCGTAGAAAGCAATCGGACTCCGCGGTCCTTCGAAATTATTGCCAATGCTCGAATTAGCCGAGGATTTCCTGGTCTCGAAGGGACGCGATCGCGAGTCGGGTTGCACGGGCCAACGAAGCCCGTGGACAAAAAATGGCTGCCGCGATTGCAGATCGCCGAAACAACTTCGCAGCTTTCATTAAGCGAAGTTACGACGGACGCGATAAACAAACAAAGCTGCCGTTCGACAAAGTTCCCTTTTGTTTGGCAGCCCCAGCTGCCGCTGTTCCGCTCCCTTTCGCGCGCGCGAGCGAGCGGTTTCGTACACGAACAACGGTCCAATCGCTGTTTTTTCATCCGCCCACGCTCGCCTACACCTCTATCCTGTCCCGGCTTTCAGCCGGGATCCGGCGTTGTTTTCCCATCGCGACTTCTCCTCTCCGACGTTGACGGCATCCGCTGACCGAGCCTGAACCCCGGGTCACGCCTCGTCGAGCCCGATCAGCACGCTTCGGCTGCGACGCCTCTTCCCTCTTTCCTCTTCCCTCTACCCTTTTCCCTCCGGGACCGAATTATCGCTGCTAATTGACTTTGCTTTTACCAGCGTTGCACAGAGAAACGTGGCGCGGCGGTTCGACCACCCCTGACGAGATCAGATACCTCTCGTTGCTCCCTTTTACAGAGCCTCGAACCTCCCAGGATCCGCCGCGATATCGGGTCATTCTTTTGTTGTGTAGCTGCGGCCGGTTTGCTTAGTTCTCTCGTGGAACTTGCCGGTTCGATATATGTACGTAATAGGTCGGCCCATAGTCGACCAAAGCTATCGAACAGCGGTACGAGACGCATGTAACTGTTGGGCAATTATTGTGTGAGTAATTGAAATCTAAATTAAAACTGCATTAACTTATGGACCGACCCAATATTTACAGTGGCACTAGAAAATCTCGGTGCACTAAATTTCCGATTATCTGTGTCGATACAATATGCAATAATTACGTTACTGACATTTATGTATACATGTTTTGGTTCTCGCATTTCAAGGTGTACGCAGGTTAGGCTGGTGATCGAACGCCAGAAGGGAGCTGGCGCATCGTTTTATCAAGAATTTTAATTGACCGTCTAAAGACCGTCCCCGCCTTCGGCAAACTCGGTTACGTTGGCACCATATATTAATAAAATTTACATCGGTTAAGCAGCGAAAATAAACTCTCCCTCGGGACACTGTTGTTACGGCGTTAGTCTGAATAATACCTTAATTGACTTAGTGCTATTAATTTAGGAACCTCGAGAACGCGTACAGCGACTTAAGCGAGAGTAGTTTAATCCTCGGTGGCTTTGCGAAATGGGTTTGGCAAAAATTAATTTATTCTCGCGTATACTTTCAATCGGGAGAACACAATTTGTACGAGCGTATGAGCAAATTGTTTAATTTTTCAATTAAACGCCGTCGCTTGTTGATATACGGATACGACGAATTTGTCGTACCAATGGCGCGCGACTGTTATTAGCATTAAATATGAATTTCGTTTGTCTGGCATTTATTGGGCGAATAGAACACTGAATAATGTATGCTTGATTTATCGCGTTTTTTTTTCAGCGCGAACCGGATTGTATCGCCGTGCCCACACCGTCGCTGTTTGCAAGGATCCCACGGAGGATTCTATTTTAAAGAAGTCCGCCAGCGAGAAATTATTTACGGCGCGTCCCATTTATTTTTGCAGTTTCGCGTCGAGTGGATCATCGGCGGTGTTCCCGCTGATCCGGTCGGTCAATTTAGCACCGTCGGCCTTGTGAAAAATGGATTTCATCGAAATACCACGAGACGAACGATCGTTAACGTATTCCGTGGCACGGCCGTCCACGTTGCGGCACGTCTCCGGCTTTTCGCCAGCCTTTTATGGCCGAGGAGTAGCTGTTTTCCGAGGAAGCGTTTGGATACGTTTCCTCAACTTTCCATTTCCCAGGAGTTGTTCTGCTCTATGAAATAATGCATTCGCATTACCAACAGCTTGCCCATTTCGATGATCTTCCACTTGCTCAAATCTCTAACAATTTTTACGAACATTATCAGGCCGAGATCTTGCCTTCATCTAGCCGAAAGCAGAACTAACGATGACTAGCAGAATCCTATCGACTGCATGATATCGCAGCACTATCACTGATAATGTATTATGTATAAACAAAAACATGCCCGTTAATAAATAAATAATAATAATAATAATTCCAACCCAATCTACGATCGACAGCTGAAACATTTCCACAATAAAATCACGCTCTCGGAAAACGTGCGATCGCGCCGGAAGAAGAATTGTGTTACTTTGCTAACAAGTCGAACATCAGCTTTGAAGTTCGACAGGTTTTATTCGTATCTCACCGAAGCTTTTAAAAGTTCAGTGTTTAAATGCTTGTCAAAACTTTCATCCTGTTGATTTTTGTATTCCGCTGCAGCGGATGCAGCGAATCCACTTATAAAACGCGAATACAGCGAGATTCCGCGAACTCCTGTAAAAATGCAACTCGCTATTGGCACCGTGCAACTACCACCGGCCCTGAAACTTCCAAGCGGGAACAGTGGAAAGAGTGTTACACAAGTTCGTCTAATTCTCCTCCTAAAGGACAAGGCGCGCTCCTCGTTGGCGGACTCGCTCTCCGAGCTTCAATTTCGGTGAAGAATGTTCTTTTGAGCATATAAAGAGCTCACCCTACGATACATTCTCGCTCGTTCGCCTCCTTTCACGACCTAATCTAGTCGACGCGAACATGTAGCTAAGTGCGACGACGCGCTGAAACGAAATTCATCTTTCCGCCTCGCGCGGCAAGCGTTCTAAAAGAGACGATGCTCCGCATTTTCCCAGGAAAAAGCAAATTTCGTTCCGAGAAGTTGCCTCGCAACTCGGGGGACCTTGCTGCCCCGGCCAGGCTTTGACTCGTAATTAACACTCTCCGATTACGACATGAAAATATTTGCTTCCCTCTGGCGAGCGCGCTGCTCGCTCTCGCCTCGCCGAACCGGGCACCTTTTTACTCTTCCGTGCTGCTGAAGACTCGCGATTTTACGTACCAAAACGAATGTTCCTCGTTCCGCCCTTCAAAGGGCCACTTCGCACGATGTCTGCCCCGATTTCAATACTTTGTCGATCGAACGTATTAAAGCTTTTCACGGCTAATGTGACATGATTTTTTCATTCGCTTGTAAACCGAAATGGATATTCGCGATTCCAACTGGAACTCTGAGGCTTCTCGGGGCTCGAAAGTATGCCATTTTGTTGGCCCTTCCGTTGCGACATAAAACTCTTATATTATAACATTGCATGCTGATCCGAGTGTGCCTTACCAATACAATAATGTTTCTCTAATTAACGCTCAGATTGTCCATAAAAATGGACAATTCGGGAAGAGTAATAAAATAAACTTGACATGATTTTTTCATTCGCTTCGCTGTAAACCAAAATGGATATTCGCGATTCCAACTGGAACTCTGAGGCTTCTCGGGGCTCGAAAGTATGCCATTTTGTTGACCCTTCCGTTGCGACATAAAACTCTTATATCATAATATTGCATGTTGATCCGAGTGTGCTTTACCAATACAGTGATGTCTCTCTAATTGACGCTCAGATTGTCCACAAAAATGGATAATTCGGAAAGAGAAGATACAATTATTCGAGCCTTTTGGCTCGTTTTTATAGTTATTGGCAATCGGTAACTATTAGGTCTGCCGGAAAGTTCTGTCCATTTAAGAAATGAAAGGAAATAATAGATTTTTCATAAATTTAGTAATATTTATTGCACAATATAATTTCCATCGTTACTTATGACCTCTTGCCAGCGTGATGGCAATGTGTGTGCAACATTCTTCAAAAATATACGTCTGAAATAAACATGTGCATACCTATCGAAATTTGCAATGACATTATCAGACAGAACTTTCCGGTAGACCTAATATAAAAACGAGTCAAAAGGCTTGAACAATCGCATCTTCTCTTCCCAAATCGTCCATTTTTGTGGACAATCTGAGCGTCAGTTAGGGAGACATTACTGTAATTAGCCGTTTTTAGGAGGACGATTTCCGAGGCACTGTTCGACCGTGCTCTCCAAAGTATTAAATACGGAATCATTTTGCTTACACTATAATATTGCATCTCGGCCCGAGTAACTAGTAACTAACACTTTGAAGAGGAGAAGTTCTGAGGGAGTGTTCGACTACGTTCGAAAGGACTAAAATCACGTTGAACTGTCTCGAGAGAGGCAGCACGATATTTACAAATTAGAATTACCATCCACACCCAGGAGCATAAAGCAGCGCGGATGATTTTCGCGATGGACGAAAAGGGAATTTCGGAGGAACGGGATCAGGGGTGGCAGGGCGCGACAGGAGCTGATCTACCGGGTGCCCCCGATTCGAAGATCGCGAGGGTATTTACTCGGCGACTCGACTCGGCTCGGCTCGGCTCGGCGATGGTCCGATCAATCAAGAAAAGCGAACGGCGGTCGTGTTCCCGGTTGTAAACGTGAAACACAAAGGCGGCCACGAGTCGCAGGATCGATAACGCCTTCGCCACGCTACCGGACGTGTATCACGGTATAGGAGCGTGTGCTGGCTCGATGACCAAAGAGCGTGTCCCTCGGCGGGAAACGTTGCTGTAGTAGGAAGGGAGCCTGAAAGAAAGAGAGAGAGAGAGAGAAAGGGTGAGAGGAGCGCGAGAGGCGAGGGAGCAAACGAGAGAGAAAGAGAGAGAGAGAGAGAGAGAGAGAGAGCGACGATCCAGGTGAGAAAGAGAGGGTCATCGCGGCGCACACCTGGCCGGTTGAGAACCGCTGTCCTCTACCTGGCTGTTTAATAGGAGAGCGGAGAGCGTGGAATGTCCTCGTAAAAGCGAGAGCGAGAGGGACGGCTAGATTGAAGGGGATAGAGCAGGAGCACGCTGATGGAGGCCGGTGTTTAAAGAAGGACACTCGATACAGGAGGCATTGTACCCGGTTCTACCGTGTGCCGTTCCAGGTGCTGGAGGGCAGTCGGCTCTCGCCTCGGGACGAGCATATACTGGCTGCATTTCCTTCTCCGCAAACTCGGCGGCTTTACGTTCGCGTGAACGCCGATATACGCACGGCCGCCAAATGTCTCCGGTGCCGCGATCCGAGTCCTCCCGCTGGACATCCGAATCTCGACACCTGCTGTAATCCACGCACGGAGTCCTTCCTCGGGGAACGGCCATCGAGCAGCTCTAAACGATCGTGAACTCGCCAACTTCTTGGTAATCCTCCGACACGCTAGACACGGCTATAGCGTTCTTGTTTCACCGATGAACTTTGCCAACTTCGGTATCAGTCCCCACGCTGGCCTGTAGACTTAGCAAGTTCTCGTTAGTCCTTTAACGCTGTAGACACGGGCATGGAATTCTTCTTTGACCAAAGGCTCCTTTGGAGACGAGTACTTTGTGATAGTTTTTCGAAATCCGTAGGCTTCGTTGAAAATACCCAGGGCAATTGTTCCTGATTATCCTCTAACGTCTTAGCGTTAGAGGATCAGCCTAGCCGATGCAATGCTTCTTTGTAGTACGTAAATTAGGATAAATTGTTTCTTCGGATTTGTACGAGAAATGTAGGTATTAGAACGATGAATCGACTCTGATCGTTCTTGGGTTCTTCTTACTTCGATGAAAGGGACATTTATTAGTGCCTCCGGCGTATTCGATCTCGGAAAACACCTGCGTTTTTTGGAGTTTGCAGATAGCTTAGGAACGATTGATTGTCCCTAGACTCTCCTTCTTTGTCCAATGTCCTCCACTTGCTTCGCCAATGTTCCGTCTCGCTTTTGTGAACAACGACGAACGTTTCCCCGAAGTCCTTGATCCCCGTTTCGGCAGGCTCCTCTTCCCTCTTTTTACACCAATGTTAAGTTATACTTGATGAACACGAACGGAGAGTTTGCGGGGATCTTCGGGCCGATGTAAAGTTCTTTCGAACTTGCGAGCGTCGACAGTTTCTAGAGTTCTTGAATAGTTTAGAAGCAACCGGATGTCTCCGTTTCCTCAAGGAGTCTCGGCTCCCTCGAACTTTCGAGTCTCCGCGGACACTTTCTTCAGTCTTCGGTCGTATTCAGTCGGTAGCAAGTCATTCCGAGGAAGAATCGATTCTAGGGTCTGTAGCACGTTGCACCACGGTGTTTCGACGAACATTTGCGTCGGTACAGTCCCGCCGAGATAATCCTGTTTTCGATGAACGAAGTAATTCTTGGCCAGCGAATAAGAGCCACCGAGCCTTTTCGGTACTCGTTGAATACCGGGAGCGGTTGAATTCGCTGTTCTTCGGCATTTGGACGCGGTGGTGAGACATCTGCGCCGGGACAGCCGGCCCGCTCGACGAGATAGGCTCGTGTATGGGAGGTATAGTTGGCGGCCAACGCGACGTTCGGTCGAACGGTTGAACATCGGCGGCGCCTTCTGGCATTTCTAGCCCGATCGTTGGCCGTCGTGTCGTGGTGGACGTCTGCATCGAGACAGCCGGCGGTACGCGGCCAAGTGGGAGAGAGCTGATTCGCGCGAGAAAGAACGAGACGAGAGAGAGAGAGAGAGAGAGAGAGAAAGAGAGCAAAGGAGTGACGGGAAGGGAGAGAAAGAGAGAAAGAGAGAGTATGTGTGTGTACGTGTGTGTATGTGTGTTTGACCGTGCGAGAGAAAGCGAGAAGAAGCGACACAGGGAAGCAGACCGGGTGTGTATATCGTCGTGGTGTCGGTCTGCAGTGCGACATTCGACGACAACACACGCTCGCACGACTTCCTCCCGTCCCTATCCGACGTGCACTGCTAATAAACTTTCGTACGGTCTCTCCTCTGCTCCGACCACGACCACGTCCACGATCACGACCACGACAACGACGGCGGCGACGACGGTACACGCGGTCGGACGTCGCGACGCGGCGCTCTCTTTGTTCCCTCGATTCCTTCGACCTCGGCCGAGTCGCAAACAGAGAACCGCTCTCGCCTCGCCAGTCGATCGGCGAGAACGCTCGTCGATCGTTTCACGCGAGCGAGCTGCCGCCGTACACGCTTGTCGCGCGTCGTTTGTCCGTCGCGACGCAGGATAGGGATATAAGGGGGATCGCATACGAGTTCACGTGCGCGACAGTGTTCTGTTGTCCCAGCTGCGGATGATTGCCGCGGAACCACCCACGAACCGCTTGGAAACTGATCTCGTCGGTGGTCGCAAATCCTTGGACAGCTTTGTCTTGACAAAGTGTTTTCTATTCCACCAGGGAACAGGAGATTGGAAGAAGCGACTCCGCCAGGATCGACGAGAGGTTCACCGACAAATAGGAGGATACGGTTGTGCCTTGGCCGTGGTCTGTCTTTCTTCTGACAGAAGAGTCTGGGAGCTACAAGAATCCTTGAACGTTCGGAGCAAAAGCGTTCCATCAGGAGCGACGAGAATCCTTGTTCGACCGCGAAGAAAGTTTTTGTCTTGACAGTGATTTCCCTCCCGCCAGAAGAGTTTGCGAGGACTTAGTTACTGGGAGAAGGAACAAGAAATCGAGAGAATCCTTCGGCTCCGATACTGTCCTGACAGTGGCTACGAACCGCGTGGGTGAAAGAAGCCTAGAGATACCTATAAGGAATAGCGAATTAGTAGATGTCCTTGAGCCGTGGATACGGAGTGAATCATCCCCCGATTCGAGCAGGTTTATCGATAGATCGGCGAACGGAGGAACAGTTCTGCGGCGATTCCATCGGTGAAAGGTTCGAGGTTCTCTTTTCATCGGGGAGAAACAAAAGAGTCCCCCGAGGATCGGTGATTGGCGTGCCGGGTTCTCGTTGGTCGGTGAATAGGTGGAGAAGGGTACGCATCCCTGGCGAGGTGTAGCGTGCCCCAGCGTGCCGGTGATAAAGTGGTTCTCTAGGATCGGTTCGCGCGGGAAGACCTCGTCTGTTCCCTCGGCCGGATTACAAGTCGGAGAAGACCCGAGGCTCTCTCTTGTCTCTCGGCCGAGCCGAGAATTAACCGGGTCGACGTCTGCGTCTGCGGAAGGAATAAAGTAAAGCTAAAGTGCAGTGGCCGCTGTGCCGCGCCGGGTCGGCGAGATAGAGGATGTGTCTGGCCTGGTGAAGGCGGCCCTGGCCGATGTCTTCCGGGTGACGGTGTTCGTTACGACCGGCTGCGAAACGGAGCCACGTGAATGCCGCACTCAACGGAACCCACCTTCCCACCGGGCGAATTGTTCTGGACCGGAATGGAGCCCGTCAAAGCCAAGTACGTACCTTCTCGTTCGATCATCTTTGCCCTCTTCGAACAGCCAAACTCCTGTCTATCCCTGGTTCTCATTTCCCTAAGTCTTCCCACTCGACGATCAAAACACTTCTTTCATTTCCCTCGCTGACTCGAGCTGACGACTTCTCGGAAGTCTGTCGCCGGTAGCCGATATTCCTTTCTTCTTTGTTATCGTTACCAGACTGTGGATTTTTCTGCATTCGCGTTTTCTAGAACGATTCTGCCAAATAGGATTTAACATTAAACCTACCGAGTTCTAAAAAGATATGACATGTATTGCTTTGTAACGACGAAAAGACTGTATTCGTTTAGACCTTTCACGGTCAATTAAAAAATTAAATCATTTTCTTTGAAAGAATCTTCATGGTTTCAGCTTTAACAATTTTAACCCTTTGCACTCTCGTAGCCAAATTAACGTAAAATTGAAAATAGTTCTTCTGACCCACGGTATTTCCATTTTATACATATAATATAGTGCATTTTGAACAGATGAAATTGAATTTCGTGACTCGTGCAACAGTTGCGCTTTCAACATTTCTTCAAATAAAAACAAATTTGATTAATAACATTATTTCGAATCGTGACATAACAATTTTTAATGGCGCCTCGGAGTCGCCACTCGAGTTAACAGCAAAGGGTTAACGCAAAAAAATGCAAAGTCGATTATTTCGAACGGCTGGGCAGATTTAGTGTCAAATAGGAATACGTTTCTTTTTATAATAAAATTTAAATTATGCTGATTATTTTTCACGGTTCTGCATTATTTATTCGCACATTTTTGCCACTATTTTTACAACTGTGTAAAATCCACGGTCTAATTTTTACATACGATGTGTCACTGGCCTTTTCACCTGGACATTACACACCAGGTGTGTCATTAGCCTCGAATGAGCTAAGCGAACTTCGAAACGTCCAGATCAACTTCGATCCTTTTATATTCGAGCTGCGCCTTTAACGCAGGACCTTGATCGTTTGCACACTGCCCGAAAGTATTTCGTGACGGTCGTACGTTCGAAGGCTAGCAGAAAACGAATTTGTGTCGCCTTTGTTCGGGTCTAGCTGTACGAGCTTTTCTCATGACCCGTGTGTTTTCTCGCGTTTCGACCTGCACGGCTCCCGAAGTGACTTTGTCAACGGACGTAGGAAATGTTTCGCGGAAATTTGTTCGAGGGAAATTCGTTTGTCGTAGACCTACATAGTTCCGCGTGTTCCGAATGTTACGTTTGAAACGCGACAGCGATCGAAGAAGTTCCTCGAAAACACACGATTAAAAGAACGCAACTCGCCGGCTTACCTGTCCTTCGAGGAACGCTATTTCGAGAAAAAAAAACGGACAGCAGCTTCGCGGTCGCGAGTGTCTCCGTGAATTTTATATGTAATTCTCCACCTTCCGCGACTTTTCGTTCCTCCCCTTCAATTACTTTGTTTTTTCTCCCGTCGATTCAACGAAGTTCCCGGGTTAAAAAAGCCTAGCGATTTTTCACATTTTTTCCGACCGATTCGACCGGTTCTGCGGCGCCATAACTCATCGCTAATTATTCGAGAGAACGCCCATTTTGGCGACTCCTTGCCGTCATTGAAACGAAAACCCGTGATTTATATCTCGGCCGAAGGTTTTTCCCTTGATCGTGCCCGGCTCCGAGAAAGAAGTCAGCGATTCTCGGAGCAGTTTTTACCGACAACGAGATACCTAAACGATGTTACCGTTCCGTGGCCGCGGGACCGTGAAACGCGATGAATGGAGCCCGGTTTACCAATAGTTTCGGCGGAACGGCAACAATTCGGCAAGAAGTGCCGTCGTCGCCTTTACGGTCGCGTTCGGCATACCAGGATTCGTAAACATTTCCACAGAGAATGCGCACGCCTATCGCAGCGGTATACGTTTGCCGTGCCGATTGATCCCTAAAAATTCCACCGATGCCGGGAACTCGCTCGGAAAATGGTATTCGCTCGGTTATGTCGCGCGTATGACGAACTCAATTGGAAGCCGACTGGCGAAATCGGCCGGAGAAAAAGGAATTCCTGACATTTTTCATTTTACTTGTGATGAAATCCGTCACTCGAAACGGGACCTGTTTCCCTCGTCGAAAGTTCTTTTCAATGTGGTTCCCCTAAACGACGTAAGAATCTCGAAAATCGAAGAAACTACGATTATATCCTCTCGCGCGAATGAGAAGACAATAAAAGTGTCGATTATCTTGCCGATGGTAGAGCTACTTTTTTAGTTGCTTCGAAACGCGATTTTGTGGATGCAGGATAGGAAAGGCTCGAAAAGTGGTATTCGCTCGGTTATGTCGTGCGTGTGACGAACTCAATTGGAAGCCGACTGGCGAAATCGGCCGGAGAAAAAGGAATTCCTGACATTTTTCATTTTACTTGTGATGAAATCCGTCACTCGAAACGGGACCTGTTTCCCTCGTCGAAAGTTCTTTTCAATATGGTTTCCCTAAACGACGTAAGAATCGCGAAAATCGAAGAAACTACGATTATATCCTCTCGCGCGAATGAGAAGACAATAAAAGTGTCGATTATCTTGCCGATGGTAGAGATACTTTTTTAGTTGTTTCGAAACGCGATTTTGTGGATGCAGGATAGGAAAGGTTCGAAAAGTGGTATTCGCTCGGTTATGTCGTGCGTGTGACGAACTCAATTGGAAGCCGACTGGCGAAATCGGCCGGAGAAAAAGGAATTCCTGACATTTTTCATTTTACTTGTGATGAAATCCGTCACTCGAAACGGAACCTGTTTCCCTCGTCGAAAGTTCTTTTCAATATGGTTCCCCTAAACAACGTAAGAATCGCGAAAATCGAAGAAACTACGATTAAATCCTCTCGCGCGAATGAGAAGACAATAAAAGTGTCGATAATCTTGCCGATAGTGGAGACGCTTTTTCAGTTGCTTCGAAACGCGATTTTGTGGATGCAGGATAGGAAAGGTTCGGCGGGTTCGCGCCGAAAGGGTTTCTTTATTATGTATTCCGCAACACAGCGGGGCATGCTCACGGGTGCGTTCCTCGTTCCCATTGTCTCGCTCCTCTCCCGGAAACAATTGCCTCTTGCTCTGGCAGAAAACAGCCCGTTTGTTCGCCTCGCAGCTTACGATTCGCTTTGGACGAGGACGCGGAAATCCAAGCGGGCAGCATCGGTGGCACGATTCCGCCTTCTCGTTTCTCGCTGTGTGGGCGCGATCGAAAAAACCGCTTAGAAAGTGCGCGCCACGCCGCGCCGGCTCGCGTGCACACCTTTCTGCTTTACGGTCATACAGAACGCACGGCCGTTTCGCCGATGATCGAAGAAAGCAACGTTCCTTCGTCATTTTCATTTTATTTATCTAGAAGCGGGAAAAACTCATTAGAGTACATAATAGAGGTGTTTGTGCGGCGATTACAACAGATTTCTCATTCGATTTGCACATTTAGTCTCTTCGCACTCGAGACTATTTTAACTCCAAATTGAAGACATTTGTTTCAACGTATAATATTTACACTTGTTATGATTGTTTTTATTTGATACATGTGAAATTGAACGCGTACGATTATAGAACACTTCTATTTTATCTTCTCTTATCTTCTCTTTTATCAATTTATCGAATAATTTAATGATAAAATAAATTCAATGTGAAGATTCTTTTGAAAACAGTGTAGCACTTTTCAGCATCGCCTCAGAGTCGCCATTCGAGTGCAAAGGCTTAACAATAGAGACACCGAAAAGATCAGTAACGGTGCAGTAGTTGTTCGCCAGGGTAGGAATTTTTGTTACAGAATCTGAATAAACGAAATTTGACTTATATTAGGTCGTCTCATAAGTTCGTGCCGTTTGTCGTTCCCATTTTTTTTTTTTAATATCTGTGGGCAGTTAATTCTTCAAGACAACAATTTCTTTTATGAAATGAATTAAACGTATCAAAAAGTATAAACATATTCGCGGCACGAACTTATGAAACGACCTAATATTTTAAAGGCTGAAACGTGCGAATAAATCTTAGCGCTGTTGAAGTTGATGGAAGAGAGAGGTTGAGGACGACTTACTAGGTCATTCAAGATTTGAAAAAGAAAAGCAATACCAGCAACAATTCTGTTAGATTCAAGGAACTCGACGCACATCACGGACGAATAGTTATAGCCTATGCTAGGTTTTGTCTTCGAACATCTCGACAACGAAATGTTTCAAAGGACCCCGGATCTCTGGAGCATGTTTGCTCAGAAATTGCAGCACGCATGCCATCGTAATCGCGTTCATGGAATTTTTTCGACTTTTCTCACATGTACTCGCGGAGTCTGTTGGAACAATTTGCCCCGAGAATCTGCGCGATTTCCATAACGTCGGAACAAGGAGCCGTGAACGTTGAAAAATCCAAACGAAACGAGTTCAATTATGTTTCACGTCCCGCGCACTGTAGTCGTCTTCTCGTTAACGTCACCCTCGGTCTCCGCTTCTCCGTTCCCCGTCTAATTGCTCGTGGCTGCAAGAAACCGGCGCGTCCTCTTTCCCTGCTTGAAAATATTTTCGCGAAAAGTTCGAGGAAAAAGCGGTCGCGGAAAGGTATCGGAAACATGCGGTTCGCGCTTACAGACGTCGTTCTCGTTGTTCCGATTTTCCGTTGTTGCCACAGTCGATGGCTTTTCGCGGGCCGCCGGCGCCCGGAAAACTCTGTTTACCATTTCTCCCCGCATTTAGCCGCGGCGGAGTAATAAACGTCGTTACCGAGCAATATTGCGCGAGTCGATCGCGAACGAGAGGGCCGCGCTGCAACCGGAATCTCGCAGTAGCTGCACCAGTAGCAGCAGCAGTAGCAGCAGCAGTAGCATCGGAATGTTTCGGATGCCATTACGTTGCAGCATCGCGCGAAAGTTAAGTCGTCCGACAGCTCTCTGTCGCTCCCTGCAAATATTCGGCTTCGGATTCCGGCTTGCCCTTGGTTAAATAAACCGCCTCGCGGAGCCGGGAGGTATCTCTGTCATCCGAGCGCAAACAACCGTCGCACAGGGTGTCCAAATACCCCGAAAAGTGAAAACGGCCCCGCACTGTCCCTTCCGGAATCGTTTGCTATACACGGTTGAATCCTTCTCTCTATTTGTTTCGATATTCCAGCCACGGAAGTACATTTTAGCCTTGAAATCTCGCGAAGAAGCGGGCCTCGGGAAAAAATAGCTCTCGCACCATCGTCGCAACTTCATCTCGGGAAGTTGTACGACCGTAAACAACGGCGATATTTTCACTTTTCGTCGCAGGAAAACTCGCGGCAGGCGGCCGATGAGAAAAGTGAAAACATTTCTCGGTTGTTTATAGCCGCGCGGAAAAGCTTTTCAGGGACAAAGTTGCACCGTTGTGGAGGAGGCTCGTGTTTCAGTGGAGGCAATTTCCTGCCGGGGCCATTTTTTCAGGAGATTTATAGCGGAAAAAAAGTGCTTGTCAGCCTATGTATAATCGTGGGGCGAGTGTGGTCGGCTGGTAAATTCGCTGATCCCGGCCCGAAGATAGTCTATTAACGTGGACTCGCTTGTCGTAACTTTATTCGCCGCTTAATTTATCGGAAAATGATGTAACGACACCGTCCAAGCCGCTGAAGGAAGAAAAGTGGAAGGAAATTCGCTCTACAAGTTGCCTGATCGCGGAGTGTACATGTTTTATTTTATTATATTTTATTCGTGAATAGTACAATAAGCCGTTCGACAAAAACGTGGACACATAAGAGATACAAAGAAACAGAATACAGTAATGTTTCTCTAATTGACGCTCAGATTGTCCACAAAAATGGACAATTTGGGAAGAGGAGATGCGATTATTTGAGCCTTGCACCTCGTTTTTATAATTGTTGACAATCGGTAACTATACAGGGTGTTACAAAAATGTCTCGCAATCCGAAAGTGGCGGAAGGTTATTTGAAGCAACTTCTTTCTTTACAAAAATTTTCTCCGAGGCACCGTTAACGAGTTATTAACGAAAAACAGTGACCAATGAGAGGCGAGTTCAGCTGACGCGAAGTGGTCGAGCCAACGGTGCCAGCGGTCGAGCGGTCGAATCCCAGCTTAGCTGACGCGAGCCGGCCGAGCCAACGGCGCCAGCGGTCGAGCGGTCGAATCACAGCTCAGCTGGCGCAAGGAACTGGGCTTCGTGCGCTGTTCGGCGGGGCCACCTCGCGTCAGCCGTACTCTATTCTTATTGGTCACTGTTTTTTGTTAATAACTCGTTAACGGTGCCTCGGAGAAAATTTTTGTAAAGGAAGAAGTTGCTTCAAATGATCCGAGGAACCCGCCATTTCCGGATTGCGAGACATTTTTGGGACACCCTGTATAAATGTGCCTCAAGTCCCGAAAAATCGTGTCTCCTCATCCCAAATTGTCAATTTTTGTGCACAATCTGAGCGTCAATTAGGGAGACATTACTGTATTGTGATTAACGGCATATTAACCGTGGCTCTCGAACAAGTTGAATTTTCCTTCATCTTATCCGACGATCGAGCGGAATTCCCTTTCGAATCATGAGAGGTCTCGTGTTATTCCGTCGTCGTATGCGCCGATGCAATATGCATCTAGGCTCGAGAGCTCGACCCGCTGAATTTAAACGCGGCATTAACTCTGGAATCGCCTCGAAGGACCTGCACACGCGACGATCGTATCGTGCAGGCCAAGACGAAATTGCCCCGCGATAATCAACCTCTGAACGAGAGCGACCGGGAGCGAGAGCTTTTTTTAGCCAGAGGAAGGTTAAAGAGTGGTAAAGAGTATCGCGCGGACCAAGTCCGTTCGAGCTTTATTGTTCCATTTAGACTGCTTATCGTCCCTCACGGTTTTAATATGTTAAGTGCCTCTTCAGCGCGTACGGGCGCCACCACTTTGCGTCCGACATTAAACCTGCATTAAAGGCATTGGATCCCGTTGGACTTTCCGGCTTCTTTCTGCTCGCCTTCATTTTGTTTACTATCCACTGTAAGAGTTCCCCCCGTTGGAAATCGTTCCACTCTTCGGGGAGGCTGGCTCGAAATTTCGCCGCTTACGTTGCGCGAACGCTGTTGCACAAAGCCCCGTACAGCGGCTTTGTTACGCAAAATCGCGAATATGGAAATTGTAGAAACCATTACAGCGACTCTTGCCAGCAGTCTCCTGGCTCGTGCTGGAATATTCATTCGACAAAGTTGCATAATATCCGCGGAAATGGGAGTGCTTCGCGAGGTAGCGCGTTCATCGCACAAAATCGCGACCGTGTTGATTGAAGAAATAATTGCAGAATAATCTGGTGGACGGTGTGTCGAGAGAATACTCGCGTTATAAAGTTGCACGGCACCTGTTCATTTTTAACAAAGGGTGTCGCGTGGCTCCGGGAGCCGTGGAATCGGGAGCCGCGAGCCGAAGCTCTCGAGACGGCAAATACTGTTTAAGGTAGCTTTCAGTGTAGAATCCACGAGTTTGCAGAGCAATGGAGTTGCGAAGGTTGGGTCAGCATCCCACACGACCTGCCCGTGCCTCCTCCGTCTCCGACACCATTATTTTTCCTACTTTGCTGCCATAAACCGTGTGCGAGCGCGACACACACACACACACATACACAGACACACGCAGACGGTCGCGTGGAACGGCCGGAATAAAACGATCCGAGGGGTTCAGCCGAACCATTCTCTCTCGTAACGGTCTGTTTTCTTTGTTTTCCTCTCGACTTTCCCCTTGTCGCGTCGCCACGCTATCTTTTTATCAGGTCTAAGCACGTTTCTACAGCGAGAGCCGTTTTTCCATTTTACAGGATGGCGCCCGCAGGGATGCCGCCGGTCACCGGTGTCCTGCAGCCACCGGCGGGCTCCACGCTGGCCGGATCCACCATGTCCAGCCATAAGAAAAGCTGGTGGAGGAAAGTAGCACCTTGCTTGGCGTTCCTTGCCGCTTTTTCCACCGCCATGGCCTTGCTGCTCGTCTGGAGCGAGGCAGCGGCTTTGAGGTGAGTTACTCCATTTTCCCTCCATTAACCCCGGCACCGGCGAACTTCTTTTCTTTTGTCGCGACAGCCGTGTTTGCAATGACTATGCGACCAACGGAGCACGGTTGTCGGCTCATTTCGACTCGGTATATTTCGATCTAATTGCTCAATTGTCGGCAATTAAGTGACACGAATCGCCGTCGACAGGAAGCGTGTTTTCAAAAATGTGTTTCGAAAAATTGTTCGATGGAACCGAGAATAGTCGTAAAGAATTTTACAGTTGCGGAAATGATCCGTCGACCGGGTCTCTCGACAATTTTTCGAAATTGTCGATATTTCGATCGGTCGAAGATACCGTGTAAATCGACGACAATCGAGCGCATTGTAACACATCACTGTAACGAAGCAGCTGTTCTACTATACAAACGTTCGCATCTAAATTCCAACGTAACTGTTCAAACCCTGAAAGTTTTAATCGTATTACTATCATAATCTGCGTGCACGCTGCGAGGATTACGGCGAAAACAATCGACTTTTTCACGTCGGTAAACCGGCTTACTGGAAAAAGAAAAAGGTTTATTAGCGACGGCAAATTAAAGCGGAGCCCGCACGAAGTCGACGTTAATCTGCTCGGTCGAAGCTCGTTCATCAGCGCGTTTTCGCGAGACCAATCGACGAGGGGGGGAAAGAAACCTGGGGGAACGACGGGGACGTTAATTGAGCGGCAGACTTAATTCGGTGCGTTTTCGCTTGTTCGATGGAGAACAGGCTGGTAGCAGCGAGAAAGAGAGTGCAATAATATCGGTGCACTCGGGAAGTCCAGTTTACGGGGCTACAAAAATCTTTACGTTCTCTGGTGCGTTAAGAAATTACGAAACCGTGGGATTCCCCGACAGAACGGGTACCCGTAAAACTCGGTGAGGAGCCTTTCTTTCAGAGAGGGAGACGAAGAGAGAGAAAGAGAGAGAGAGAGAAGGAGAGAAAAGGAAAAAAGGCTCGAGAAGGTTTGAGCCGTCGTAAACCTTAATCGCCGGAATAATGGAACCGTGGGACAGTTACTTTGCTCGAGATTCATGTAATCCCGGAGAACTTCTCGAGATTGAGTTATATTAGAATCTGATTAGAGTGGAACCGACGGGTCGGTCCATCGGATTTTAAATAACCCGGGCTTCATCTCACGATTAGGATAACTCGCGGAGAATAAATGGTATTCGCAGCATCTTCCTTATTGTTCTCGGTGTTCGCTGGCAAAATAGACTCGAATGATAAATAACAGCGGCAGCAGTTTAAACACCGCGGGAAGTTCGTCCTGCGATTATCGCCGGATCTAACGACATTTTGTGTATACTTGTTTCTACCGAAACCGGCCAGACCGGTCCGCTTTTTAAACAAACGTTATATTCTTTACCAGTCGATTAGGAGTAATAGACAATTTAGCACCGGCAATAAAACACAAATTAACTTTTACCTAATATGCAATTGTAAAACTTCTGTTTTCGCGGTCTAGCGAGCAAGGGAGATGGTATAACTTTAGATAATGGAAACACGAGATTCCAAAGTTATTTCGCAACGGAGTGTTGACAAACGCAATCTAGCATAATCCAGGCATCTCGTGTGCTCGATAGAGTACGCAGTGTTAGCTAATTGGCGAGAATGCCGAGCAGAGCGTGGATTGTTTCTATTGGTTCATGTCTCTTTTATCTTCATGCTCATTTTCTCTTTCGTTTTCTTAGCGGATTATAGAATTAACTATCGTTAAGGATTTCCCGCGTTTCCGGCTGAAAGTGGAATGTGATCCAATTAAGGCATTACAATGAGAACAATTTTCATTCGTTCCTCTCTCACGGTATTAATCAGAGAAATCTCAATCCCCTCATACTTCTGTATTTCATTATGCATATGTATTTTGGTGTCGTTGTGAAACGAAACTTCGCTCGAAGCTGTTTGTTCTGTGCACGAGTGGCCGCACGGTTTTCCACACGCTCGCAAATAAGTCGAAGATGAATCGGGTCGAATTTTTAATTGACTTCGACCGACGGACAATAGAAGACCGCGGATCGATCGGTGGACGACGTATCTCTCTGCATCTGATCAAAAAGATGCAAAGTCGCGTTATTCGTTGTCACCCGACGAAGTTCCGGTCCATGAATAAAACATTTCCGTGTGGACCGGCAATTTTATGCATTTTCACTGTATAGGAATCTGTCCGATCCGACAGTGTCAAAAATGAAATTCCACGAACTTTTGTCCGCGTCACGATTCCGCGAAATAAATAGAGGACAGAATAGGAATCGTCAAGATTCAACGTTGTACATCATTCTCGTCTAGGAAAATCGAGCAGAGATTAACAACACCGGTCGCCGGGCAATTTATAATCTCAGTCAATTTACCGGAACAAATTGCCGTCCGCAAAATCGCGTTTGCCAAGTAAGAAGCGGTGCCATTGTCTTTTTCCCCTCGAGAGATCGACGCCGTTCCGCGGAGACGTTAGCCGGGAGAACGCGATTGTTAGACGGAGCTAATTACTAGGTCACTCGATGATTATCATCCTTTCCCTTCGCCGCGGTTGCGCCGAAGACTATTAACGTCGCTCGACAATGCGCTTACGAGAAAAACTCCGTTCAACGATGCTTGTTAGCGTCTAAGACGATTACTGTTAACGCCGTGCTTGCAACATTATGGAACCAACCACACTGCTGTTTAAAGTATTAATCTCCTTGAAACGGAATGTCTATCATTTTCAGTCTCGGCTTGCCGAAGCAACGCTTCTTCGGAAAAGAACGTTTAACGATTTCGTATCTCGCAATCACCGATATTATAATTGATCTTCATTGTTCAAATATTTTATTCACTCCTCGTTTCTGGTAACAACCTGTTAAGTATGAATTTAATTCCGTTCCTCGAAGTCGGAATAAGATCCTAAGAAATCTAAACATAGGCACGCAATAGATATAAAATATTTATATTTTATCTCTTCTTCCAAGAAACGAGTCAAAAGATGTCTAATCGTTGCAACTGCGAAAAAAGTGGTACATCATGGGGTTAAACGCAACATACCTGCTCGAGGAATCATTGAAACGATGAAACGGGGAAATTTGCACGAATATTATCAAATTTACCATCTTTATATTAACTGCAAGATCACGGCGCACGCTACGATGCGCTCTTCATTGTTCAAATATTTTATTCACTCCTCATTTCTGGTAACAATCTGTTAAGTATGAATTTAATTCCGTTCCTCGAAGTCGGAATAAGATCCTAAGAAATGTAAACGTAGGCACGCAATAGATATAAAATATTTATATTTTATCTCTTCTTCCAAGAATTGAGTAAAAAGATGTCTCATCATTGCAACTGTGAAAAAAGTGGTACATCATGGGGTTAAACGCATCGTACCTTTTCGATGAATCATTGAAACAATGAAACGGGAAAATTTGTACGAATATTATAAAACTTACCATTTTTATATTAACTGCAAGATCACGACGCGCGTGACGATGCGATCTTCATTGTTCAAATATTTTATTCACTCCTCATTTCTAGTAACAATCTGTTAAATATGAATTTAATTCCGTTCCTTAAAGTCGGAATAAGATTCTAATAAATGTAAACGTAAGCACGCAATAGATATAAAATATTTATATTTTATCTCTTCTTCCAAGAAACGAGTCAAAAGATGTCTAATCGTTGCAACTGTGAAAAAAGTGGTACATCATGGGGTTAAACGCATCGTACCTTTTCGATGAATCATTGAAACAATGAAACGGGAAAATTTGCACGAATATTATCAAATTTACCATCTTTATATTAACTGTGCAAGATCACGACGCGCGCGAACGATGCTATCGAACGTGTTAAATAACGCCTGCAAGACTATGGTCTGTCTTGACCCGATTAATCCGCAGGTTTTCGGAAAACCGTTTCGCATTGTTCTGGATGAAACGGGTGGAAAAGTGTGGGCGGTTATCCGAGCAGACGTTGGCGGTATTCGGTGCGCCGCACGGTTCCGAATGCATCGCGAAATTCAGTGGCCGACTCGGAACGAACAGCTTATCGGCATATGCGTTACGTGATTACGCGTCCTGCTTAATGAGGGTGCGGATTTGCATGTGCGCGCCCTTGCGCGTTTGCGTGTGCGTGTGCGTGTGCGTGTGCCGCCTGGATCGCGTGTGCATTGAAGCCGACATGCCGGTTGCAGGAGGCAGGCGTTCGACGCGAACATGACCAGGGACTACGTGTTGAACAGCGTCTCGATGGACAATCCGGAGCTGGTGGCGTACATCAGGGAGGTTCAATTGAAGCCGACCACCCAACAGGACCCTCTGAACGCCACGCAGACCACGGAGGAGAAGTATGTGTCGGGCTTAACCGAGGGAAAACGCGAGGGCGTCTACGTCGAGTACATTAGCAGGGTGAGCGGCGACCTTTTAATCCGTCTAATTGCTAGAAAATTAACCGAGACCTCCGACTGATTCTCTCCAACACCGCAATATTCTCCTCGGGAGATTGCTTCCCGCCCCTCCTAGGAAATAGCCTTCCTTCGCGGAATTTCTCGGCCATTTAGGCGGCGTTCATTTTCTTATTAGGATTCTCGCGTTCCGCAGATAGGAGCTGTCTCGGGGACGGGCTGGCTCGAGAGGAACCTCAGCTGGAGGGGTGTCCTCGTGCTCACCGATCCCAGAAGTTTCTTCGAGGCCCACAGGAGCACCAGGAACCCCAAGACCAGGGTCCTGCACGCTTGTCTCAGCACCGACAAGGATACCAAAGAGGCAAGAGTCCCGCGAACCATCAAGATCAAATCCTTCGAACTTCTAACGACGTTTTATTCGGGCATAACAGTTGCGCTTGGATTGCAGATTACTTATCACCAGGAGTCTGAGGTGCAAGTTACCAAACTGGGGGAGGGTCCGAACAGTCTGGTGTCCTCGGACGAAGGCCTGCCGACGACGAGGTTGAAGTGCTTTCCTCTGTACAGCGTTCTGTTGGCGTACAGCGCGACTACCTTGGACTACCTGAGCCTAGACAGCCCCGACGCGCAGGACGGCCAGGTGATTGTCTAAAATCTCTGCCATACGGCTACCAAACAATGTACGATCTACCCCTATTGTTTCTGCGCAGGTGCTCGACACGATCCCCTGGGAGACGACGAGGATATCGGTCCTCTCGATCCGATGGAGCTCGCAGCACAGCGAGATGGAGACAAAGACTCTGATCGACAAGATGACTAGCCGGAGGTACAAGCTGATGTACACAACCGACAATGGGAAGCTGATCTTCATGTACAACGCGTTGCTTAAGATTTGAACATTGACGACTCTGGCTAGGCCGCTTCTGCGTTTCCCGCGATCGAGAGAACGTTTCTACCGGGTGATCGAAGATCGTCCGACCGTCCGAACTTCTCCAACGATCAAACGCGATCCCGTCGATCTCGTTCTGACCGCTGGAACGTTTACCTGGAACGGATCTTCCATTTTTCCCGGCGTAAAAACGTGCTGTTTCCTTCGCGGATCGTAGAACCGGTCGATTCCTTCGTAGATCGGGCGAGGTTATGACAAGAACCGAGATCTCGAATTCCTTTGCTCCTCGAACGCGTGTGTACGATGCCTTACACCAAATCACGAGAAAGAGAGAGAGGCGTTTTCGTGCTCGTATTTTAGCGTAGGTTCGTTTTTAATCTGATGTTCAACCAGTCTAGACACCGGAACATTTTTACGGACTTAGATTTTTATTCCAAACGTTGCGTCGGCGACAGCCCGAACAGCACCCACCAAGAAGACATTCTAGCGAACGGGCTGTCGCAGTGATAACCGATTACTCTGATTACCTACACCACGGGCCTTACTAGCACGTAAGTCGATACTTAGCTAAGCTAGTTGTGTAGAACGCTGTGAACCGTCCGGATCTTTCCAGGTTCAGGTGGCTTCACCGCATCCTTTCCCCCCACTCCGATCCGAAGGAAATGATAAATTGGATCAGTTCTAGTTGAAGCTGCCGTACCTGAGAGAGTCGAGTCGCGTCCTCGCTTAGGCAACCTAAAGAACAGATTCAGAACTTCCAAGAGACACGTTCCGGGAGTTGTTCAAGTGGGAACGCGGCTTAACAGGGGGTTACTTTGCCCCATCGAGTTCGTGGCGCGGCCGCACCTTGCTTTTACGACGATGATCGAGTATTGCGTCGTGTTTCTGCTCCTTTTATTTATTTTAGTCGATCTTACAAATGACGATAATCCTGCTGATTTCATGCTGGAACGCTGCAATCCTGTTTGGTTCAGATCCCGATCCCAAGATCATCGAGTCGTTTTACGTTCAGTTATCCATGTCGAAGCAATCGTTAATTTATCTCGTTTTACTATTTTTCATCACATGACAATCCTCTTGTTGATTTCCTCACGATTCTTCGTTCAGTGTAGCCACACTGAACTCGTTCTGTTCAGTTCAAAGATCATCGATGCATTTCATTCGGTTGCCAAAGTCGACACATTCCCTAATCTACGTTATGACAAATGACTCAACTTATTCTGTCGTGTTCATTCGCTCGAGGAGGACCTCGTTTCCCTGCCACGATCCCAAAACGTCTCGATGTGGATCGAGGATGGTTTGCACTGGCAAAGTAACCCCCTACTCGGTTCACGGAACACGTTCCAGCGCGATACTTAATGATCAGACCGCGGATCTCGTTCGTCCACGATGGAAATGAAGTAGAACGCCGTTCTATTAGTTTCGATTTATGCGAATTACTGGGAGATCAGGATTCCCGGAAACGACGGGGAACATTTTTATTTTGCTCGAGAAGATCCGCGGTCTATTAATGATGCTCTCCCGGGGATGAAGTTCGCAGAGTTTATTAGCGGCCTTTATTATTTCGCCGGTCGGACTTGATAATTCGTCCGCACGAAGGGATAAAACGTTCGATTCTATTCCGATAGAGCTCTATCGCGCACGGGAGTCGGATAGATAAACGGCCGTCGAACATGATTTATAATACTCCCGATGACATGATTCGCTAACTTCTAGGACACGAGTCACGAAACTAATTCACAGTCTTGAAGCATAATTTATATAGACAGATGGCATATTTTTGTTCCACGAGCAAACTGTGGGATTTTCATTTGTCTCGTGACTTGTGTCATTCTCCTTCAGGGCCGCTGACATAACGGAGGATCGTTGTACATCCTCTACGATTGCGCGTGATGTTTTCCATTTTCGTTCGCCTTGTGACGTTTGTACGATTCATTCCGAGAGAACTGATTCTTTTGGAGAATAATAAAAGGTAGATATTTTCGAAGACTTACACCTCGCTGTCGGATTCAACGTCTTTCCATCGACACCCTGTTCCTGTCACAATGTGAAGATAACCTGGATTATTAAACATTACTCGAAGGTACGTATCTCTACAATTTTATTATTCCAATATGCATGGTATATTAGGGAAAATACCGAAGAAGATAGCACGGCTAAAGGCAGGAGTGCTTCCATTATCCTTTAATTAAAGGAAACTTTAATTTCTTTAAACCAATTGCCCTTTTTAATTGAAGTTCATGGAGGCCGAAAGTCTGGTCGGTTGATTGGCTTCTCGTATAATTGACTTTCATAATACAGAGCTAGACGAGGTAATTCTCTTGGAGAACAATAAGATATTAAAGTCTTCTTAAAGGAAGTCTTCCGCAGCGTCTTTCTTGTAATTGATCGTTCGAATTCTTCCTAAAAATCACGCTGATTCTCCTCTCTTAACAGAAATCGTTGCAAGTGCGTTAAGACAAACAATAAAGAAAGAAACTTCGAAAGATATTCTGTGCTACGTCTCACTTAGAGCCCTCCATCGTTTTCTTTCCGTTGCCTGTCCGCCATACCGGTGTTTCCACTTTTTCACGGTGTTCCTCTCGCTTATCTTTTCTCAAGAACGCCGTCTCAACTTACCCGCGAGCCCTTACATCTTTCTCTTTGTTTCGTCCTTCAATCTTCTTCACCTTCCTTCTCTCTTGGCGTCTCTGTCAGCCTCTGATGCATCGAGCCTCCCGTGCCGGGACTCGATTCGGACTTAAATTAAAACGACACCATAAATCATCGATAAAATATGTTAGCCCTTTCCCGGAATCTCGGAGTTGCACATTTTTCCAGCGGACGAAGAATTATTAGCGTATCACCCGAACCTGCACTTTCGAAACAGACTTTCACGCTCGGATGTTGCGCACTTTTACGAGCTGGAATTTTTCATTTTTGCGAGCGGAATTGCCGGCGAAAAAATCCTAGAAACCGGAGCAAAAAAGATAAAGGCGAGAGAGGCAGAGGAGAACGTTCGCCGATAACAGTTTTTCACTGTCCGTAGCACTTTTTTTTTGTAGAAATCGCGATTCGACGCGCCGGAGAAAAAGCCACGGCAGAAAAAATATTATGATCAGAAGCGTTCCGACATTCGAAGGTCGCGTTCGCCAGAATTCCGATTTCCCTAATGAAATGTTGCGGGGATCGTTGTCGGCGAGACACGCGCCATTTTCATCCACGGTTTCACCCTCGCGATCCGCAGGAACATGCGAACACGGAACAAAACCGCCGCACCTCTGCGACATTTTCAGAAAGCACGACATTCCAGCGACTGGAAAACCGCTACAGAAACAACTTTTTTTCCTTACTAAATGTGCGCTCGTCGATATCGCGAGGAGAGTGCGTTCCGGTTGAATAAAAGTCTGAAACTGACAAACAATGAACCCAAAGTTATATCGGTAGGTATTATGAAACAAACCGTACAAAAGCATTGTGATAAAACCACTCGACGAGGAAATGGTAAAAACATTCGTTGAAACTTCTCCTCGAATAATTTCATTTTCAATTTCGTCGAATTTTTATCCGCGCATTAAACGTATACTTGACGCTAACGAACGCAGGTGATAGATAATTCGATACACCCAAATTAACACTCAAAGCTTTCCCGAGTTTTCGCATGTAAATGCGAAATAAGCAGCTTCAAATTAATTCAGAAACCGGGTTTATATTTTCTCGCGACGCGATTAATACGGGATCAAACCTCGACGCTTTTTACGGGGATGGAGAACGAAATGTTCGCTCTGAGAGACAAAGCGTTTAATTAGTTTATTCGATTCGGATTTCGCAACGGTGTGGTTTTCAAAGAGAAGGATGCTTCACGGTAATTCTAGTGAGGAGACGAAAAGCCGTCGTTGTTTTATAAAATGGTGGGACCTTTTAAAGAGTAGCCGCCGGAAAGAGTGTGCGCGCGTGAGCGAGAGTGCGAGTCGCGTAATCCGACAGAGAATTTTCTCATCCGCCGGAGATTGAGTTTCGTTGATTCCCGGCGTCCAGTGCGTCCCTCATTCTCGATTCGAAAAATTAATTAACTCGACAAAGGAATCGGCCGCGAATCCTCGCGGTTCCGATCTCCTCGCGATACCGATCAATCGTCGAAAACTGGGTCGATCTACGAATAATGCCAATTTTTCGCGAAGCCGTGCTGTTTGTTCCTGATGAATTTCGCTCGCGTTATACGAATCCCTCTTCAGTCGATCCTTCCTTCTCGGTTTCGGATATAGAAATCTGTAACAGGTGACCCAAAAGAGACCGCGATTAGCAGGATGTCCTAGAAACTATTGCGCACTTGGAAACGTTCGATTCGTGATTCATCGGTCTTAGAAAAACTGATATCTATCGTCTAAATACATCGCATTATCAGTAGTCTCCCGTTCTAGTTTTGTAAACAATGCTATCCTTATTTTTGTCGGTGGTCTGTAGAGTCCATCTCGAACGGCGATAATAAATATCGCGAATATAGTACCGACTATATTTGCAATCAAGAATCCAATCGGTTTCAATAAAATATCGTTGCACGAAAATGACCGTGAAAACGTTGCGTCTAATTAAAATCACGCACTTATATTTTGTAGGATTTTCTTATCCACAATTTGACGAACGATAGAATGACTCCTTGAGAGTTTATCTCGACGATAAATTAGTATCGTATCACTCGGTTGACATAGATACGCGTTGCATCGATAGATTATGTAAAAGTGCAGCGAGAATATGCATTGTACAGTCCGGCTCAAACTGCACCGGAAGATTGCTTTCGGCGATGGAAAATGGCCTCGTCGCGTCGCGGCCATTTTGTAGCTTATCCGTTGCAGAATCGTCTCCCATCCGATTCACGGTTCTTCCTAATTGTTCGCAGCTTCGTCCGAACAGCTGATTTAAAGATGAAAGCCCGTATTTCAATCAGCACCCCGTGCTCGATCGAACGAACGTCATAAATGGACCAAATTGCCGTCAGAGTGACTAGATGCGGTGCCGGCCCGCCGCCATCTCTCTTCTCCAACTTCTGAAATTCAGAATTTCTAGGGATATTGAAAGCAATAAACCGGTGCTCGAACTTTCCTCGTCGCGTAGCGTTCGTACTCTGATGTAATTTCCGCGGGATTAGGTAAGATCGTGGCTTGGGATCTAATCTGCCCAAGAAATCAATCTCTGATAACGCTCCGTGGCTTCCTAGGACGTAACTTCGCCAGCACACTGCCGTTACAAAATTACCGAACGCGATGATTGCGCGCTATTTTGCACTTAAATTGCAATTTAGATTCAGTTCTACCTGCGTTCGCTTTTTCATTCGGAGCGCCTAACCTGTATTGTACTTCTACAAACACCGCTGCTACCTGACCGACTTATGGATCTTTCGAGAAGTTTTACCCACGTTCCTTTCCATATCTATTCAGTCCATATTTTGCTATTCGCTCGAGACTGCAATTTCTGCTAGAAAGCTTTAGCAAAAGTTGCATTATGCACAGTTAGAGTACCGCAAATGCGGCTTCAAATTTTCCATGATCGATGCACGTCAATGTCGATCAACATTTTCCTCGGCGAGCAGCAGTTCCTACGAGCTCGATAAGGATCCTAGGCTTGATAAGGATTGCATCGTCCCGGTATCGTCGGGAATCAAAGGTGGTCGCCATTGATTTACTGGCACCGTTTCATTGCCATTGCTCGCCAAACATCGCGGCGATTAAGATAAGTTCTGTCGCCAACTGATTTATCGGCAGGCAATGTGTGCATTCGCGCATCAAACACTCGAGAAAATCCTTTCGCCGATACGATCATAATCCGGCTATAAATTGTGTGTAGGCTTCTCAAACAAAGAAATTAATGAGCCGGCTCCCGGATTTTTCGCGATTTAAGCTTCGGCTAAATTGGGAACCGACCGTTCACGTTCCGATATAATTGTTTGCACAAAAAACATCTCCTCGTTAGCTTACAGACAGTGTCATTTTAGGGATTAACACGAAGCCAGCAATCGTCTTTTTTGGTCTGGGCAAATTCAAAGTTTCATTGTTATTAATAGACCGTGGATTAAAATCTCCGAGATAAGAAGAAATTTAATTGCCCAATCGGTGCGATCGAATGTCGCGAATTTTCTCAATTGCCTGATAAATTTCGTTCAATTAAAACGAGATCCCTGTATGCCGGCACCACCATTGTTGACCGGATTTTCGACGGATCGGCGCGTACAAACGACTAATTTGCAGCAGCCGTCCGTGCAAAATTTAATTGAATTTTCGTTTCACTTTGACGGCCCGTCCCGCGGCCGGCTCTGCCGATTTCCTACGTTCCAACTAATTTTGTTTCCTTCGTTGAAATATTTTCAATTCAATTTTCCTCCGAGAAATTCGAATCCAAGCTGAAACTCGAAGTCTATGGCACGAAACGGCTGGCGCGTGATAACAGGCGCACCTTTCGGCTCTAATTTGTGAATATTCTCTACGGAGCAATTGAATTTTCCCTTAAATTGCGGAGGATTACCGTTTTAGCGGGGAACGGCGAGCGCACCCTGAAATAATTAGATTTCTGCGGCGTCGCGGCGGATACTGCTCACCGATTTGCCCGATTATCGCTGATAACGAATCAAAACGATGGCCCACGTGCCGTGTGCGCCGTTCCGCGTATTAGCTGAAACTAGCGAGCTCCTATTTGCGTGGTTTTTATTGTCGCTTGCAGTTACTGCCGCTGCGAAGAACGAAACCGTAATACCAGACTGTTCGGCGGGATTTTACACGAAAATTCCGAAAGATCAATCGCGTCGCCGCGCTGATTTCCCTCTCGCCAGATAGGAGTATCTGCGACATATCAATATCATCGATATGTCAATCGTTGTTTACAGCGTCTTGAAAATTTGACGGCGCGATAACGCCGTTTCGGGAGATCGAATTAACCGCTTGAAGAGGACCACTCGGACGTGAATGATCGGCCCTACTCGAAATTAAATAAACGATGAGAATCTGAAACCGAACGATATTGGATTACCGATAATTTCGAGATCGAGAGAGCAAGGTTACATTCACAATAGGAATTTGGACCCAGCCTTCGAGAGATAAAAAAGAATCAGGAAAAGAATATATCTTTGTTTTCAATGGGAATGTACTTCCGAATGTACTTCGCGAAGTCGAAGGCTGCGGCATCGAAAACACGATGACCAATGGAAATCGATCATCAACATATCGCCGGCGCTATCGTGGAAAATAAAATGCAACGTGCCACTCACGGGGAATCGATATCTTTTCCTTCGACGTTCCACTATCCACAATTGATGCTCGCGTTTTTCGCTCAAGGTCTATCCTTTCAGTCAAGTTTCAAGCCAAGTCGACTCCCACCTCGCCTCCCAAAGACGACGATCCTTTTTAATTAAAAATTCACCGGCAACTTTTTGTTGTTTTTCCCTCACTATTGGCCTGGTCGCAGAGCTCTCGGAAAGCTTTGACGTGCTTCCGCTCCCATCGGAAACTGCGGGGATTCGACGGGATAGGGATGAAATCGTCTTTTGGGGGAAGCCTGTTCCAATTCAATGGGGGACGTAATAATCCATCTTTGCCGGGAAAGATGGACGGATACTTTTGTTCGGAAGTATATTCGTTCCAACAGAGGAACGAGAACTCTCGAAACGGGCCGGAGTTTCGCGAAGCGTTCAATTTTTAATGGAGGATTAATTTTTTCATCGAGTGTCGGAGAGTTGAACGTTCACAAAGGCGTGGCACGAGATACACAGGGTGTGTCATTTAACTCTTTCATCTCAATAGTTTTCTTAACCTTTTAGGCACGACGCGCCACTATAGTGGCTTTCGCGATGTCATCTCTCTGAACCACGCACCACTATAGTGGCTTACTCTAATAGCTCACTCGGTCATCGTTTGAATTAAATAATCGTCTCCGTATGCATTGTTTCACACTTCTTTTGTCTTCACATCGATTTACAACAGTCTTAACAATATACAGTCAGAATATACAGACACTCTGTACAGTACATATTAGACTCTGCCGTCCAGAGAAATAGCCTCGCGCAGAATTCAGCCGTACCTAAAAGGTTCATCTACGTGATGTATAAAAACATATTTCGAAGGAAAGTCGTTTGGCATAAAGATCTTTGCTATTTTGCTCTTTAAAAGGTGTAATAGCAAAAATTAGTATCAAAATACAGTAAATACAGGGTGTCCCAAAAATGTCTCGCAATCCGAAAGTAGGGGATTCCTGAGGTCATTTGAAGCAACTTTTTCCTCAACGAAAATGCAATCCGCGGCTTTGTTTACGAGTTATTAACGAAAAACAGTGACCAATCAGAGACGAGATCATTTGGCGCGAGACGGCCGAGCCAATGAGCGGAACTGAGCTCCGTGCACTCGTTGGCTGGGCCGCCGCGCGCCAGCCGAGCTCGCCTCTAATTGGTCAGTGTTTTTCGCTAATAACTCGTAAACGAAGCCTCGGAGAAAATTTTCGCAAAGGAAAAAGTTGCTTCAAATGACCCCAGGATCCTCCCATTTCCGGATTGCGAGACATTTTCGGGACACCCTGTATACCATTATAGCAAGAATACCATTACAGTAAAGGGAAAGGTTTTCCGAGGAGCACAGCAGCCAATACGATCATTCGGCGAAAGTGGCCGCGTTGCGACAGCGAGAAGACACAAAGAAAACAATGGTTCGACGGTTCGAAAGTAACGTCGATCGACGGGACCGGCGAGCAGGTTGAAATATCGAGATTTCTGCTTGTCTACCTCTCGAGAATGAGTCACGGTCAAGTATCCAGAATTCGGGACAAGTCGTCGATAGGCGTTTCCACCTTTCCAAACAGTACAATTATCGACACCGCGGCCTATACATACACGTGTAACGCCGATGATCCCGGACCTCGATGGATCGGGGGACGCGGAAGCGCCGTCTCTCGAAGTTTTTCGCCTCGATCTTGAGCGATAGTAGTGGAGAGCGATAATGATGAGTAGATAGTGACGAGCGTGATATATGATGACCCTCCCCAAGTACCGGCGATCATTCGGTTTTCTTCGATTGGCTTTGCCTAATCCGAGATGTCGTGCACTTGATCCGACATCGTGCTACCAGAAAGTGTGAAAGGAACTGGTCGAGGTGTCCGTAAATCCTAGATCGATATTTTCGTGCTCGATCGTGCAAGACCGATCGGCCGGCCGTCGATAGCTCGCCGAGAATCCACGCTGACGATCCCGCTCAACGACCACCCGAGAACCGTTCAAGAATCATCTCGAGGAAATGGAAGGCACAGGGATGATTAATGGGACACCCGTCCGCCAGGAGAGCAGGAAGCTGTGGCAGTACCTCTCTTCGATTTCCGGTATTTAACCGCGTCTCCACCTAACCCCGTCCACTAGATCCTCTCCCAGGATCCGCCGTTGATCCACCGAAGTGAGGAGCCTCGTGACATCTGGTGCTTTCCGAGTCGCTTAGACCGCGCGCGGTTCGGTGCAGTGTTTCGTTTAAATTACCTACTGCAATAAGTATTTCTGTCTCATTCCGGCGACGTGGAATTGCTACTTTAAAGCTCGGCCGGATCATTAGTGGCACGAGCGCGCTCGTCGTTAATAAACGCTCAGGTGGAGCAGGGATTTTTATTCATGTATGGAATAAGAGAGCGCGACGTTCCATGAGCAATTCAACGTGGACGTCGACGCGTTAAATTGTAAATTTCTATGCATTCGATATGTGCCCTAATTTTCTCTGGGTACGCGTGAATAGCGTGAAATTCGGTTTTGAAGTTTCCAATAACCGTGTACACTTCACCTACCTACCTTACGAGGGCTATTAATTTCATGTCAGTGACAGGAATTTTTATAATAACGGTCCCCCGCCGAAGGTTCCGAAGTATTTTAAAGACTTTCTTCGATCGATACCAATGTTTTCAAGGTTTCAGGAAGATTGGAATTATTCAAATTTTATCGAGAGATTACCTATAATCGACCGAAAGAAGGATCCGAGAAACAGGGATTCTTGCACGATAGAAATATATTTGTTAGCGCAACGCTTGTCTCGCGTATCGCGGCCGCGTACTTGTCCGACAGAAAATCAATTAATTAGTAAATTAACTGTATGTGTAACAGATACGGTTGCCGGTAAAAGCTACGTTATCGGTAGATAATCGATTTGTTACGTAAGACAGAAATGTTTTCAGTTCCCACGAGTATTTTTCGGTCGGAGGAGAATCGAAACGGAGTGGGAATCGAACGACTGCGAGATAATAACATCAACATTTCGTTCTAACTTGAAAATCAGCCATTTTTTAAAACAACCGTTCGTGTTATTAATCAAAACCGTGATTACACGTTAATGGGACGGTAAATGCTTAAAAAAAAAGGAATAGGAGGTCGTTCGTATCTCGCAAACGACTCCACCTGTGCGGCAATCATTATCTGTCCTCGATGACCATTTTTTACCGGCCCTGGTTAAACAAATCTTTCTTTCGTTACCACTGTATCAGAGATATTCAAGGTGATAATAGACATCGTGACACTCACTCTATACACTTTTCTACGAAGCAGATACAATATCGCGCCACAGTTCCAATAATAAATCACACTTTGCTGGGTCAGAGAATAGCGAAATCGTGACTTCATCGAAAAGATGGCTCCCAATAATCTCCCACTTGCATTCACTGCAAAGCAAATTTCGATCGCTTCGCATAGAGTGTCCGAACGTTGCTTTTCAATAGAAATTGTTCAGAAATTCCTAGACACCATTATATTTATTGAATTTCGGCCTGCTGGACTCGACATACATTTCGAAATCTGTCCTAATACCACTGTTTCCTGCGAAACCACTTATCCTTCCACGTATCTTACCCTAATCTACTTTAAGCTAACCTATCATAATTTATTGTAGCTATGTCCCTACTATTTCTATTAGTCACAAATAACTTCCGTTCATTACCAGATATTTATTTCTTCTTTTTTAAAAATATTTTTGCTGTCTTTTATCTTAGTTAGTTTGAACCATTATCTGTTCAGTGAAATCAAAAACTCGTTCGTCCCGGTGACTCATAGTGGATAGACACGAACAACAGATTCTACCTAGACACCACTATATTTATTGAATTCCGGCCTGCTGGACTCGACATGCATTTCGAAATCTATCCTAACACCACTGTTTCCTGCGAAACCACTCATCCTTCCACATATCTTACCCTAATCTACTTTAAGCTAACCTGTCATAATTTATTGTAGCTATGCCCCTACTATTTCTATTAGTCACAAATAACTTCCGTTCTTTATCAGACATTTATTTCTTCTTTTTTAAAAATCTTTTTGCTGTCTTTTATCTCATTTAGTTTGAACCCTTATCTGTTCAGTGAAATCAAAAACTCGTTTGTCCCGGTGACTCATAGTGGATAGACAACAGATTCTATCTAGCTGCACCGGAAGTTGATTTACAACTCGACCTAATGTTATAAGAACCCGACGACTAATAACTTTTCTATCATTCTCCTTTCGCAGCCTGTCTTCTCGTGGTTGGAATCGGCACAGCCTTGGCATGGACGTCCCCGGTGCTTCCTCAGCTCGAGAAAGAGACCTCGTTCATGATAGTGACCCAGGATCAAGGTTCCTGGGTCAGTTCGTTGCTGGCCCTGGGTGCCATCGCCGGAGCTCTGCCTTCGGGAACGATGGCGGACAGATTGGGCCGGAAGAAGTCCCTGCTCCTGCTGGCCGCGCCATTCCTCTTGTCTTGGTTGATAATTCTGGTGAGCAGCTCGGTCGTGCTGCTCTACATCGCCAGATTCATAGTCGGGCTCGGCGTGGGCGCTGGCTGCGTCCTTGGGCCGACCTACATCTCCGAAATCTCCGAGGTCTCGATCAGAGGAACCCTCGGCGCCATGTTCCAGTTGTTCCTCACCGTCGGGATATTCCTCGCCTTCGTCCTCGGTAGCTTCCTCAGCTACACCTGGTTCGCCATCATCTGCGCCCTCGTCATCGTCGCCTTCGGCGGCACCTTCTTCTTTATGCCTGAATCTCCCGTGTGGCTGGTGGTGAGCGTCCTTGGAGCTAAATCGTTCAGCATTCTCCAGTCGAATTCCATTAGAACAGACTCGGCCCTCGGGAAAGCTGATTTCGAAGTAAAAATTGACTCTCCCGAGCACAGCGGCAACGTTGAAAACGCTTAAACATGTTGCGATCATTTTTGGAAGGCTCCATCTCGCTCGGGTATTTGTAGACTTATTTCGAAGTACGAGTTATCAGGATTAATTGCAGCAGTTGCGCGACTAAAAACGGTGTCCGGCTTAGGAGGCTAGGAGCCGGTCGATAGAATGCCTGGTTCTGTAGCGAGCACAGTCTCCCATCGGACAGTCTCGGAATTAATTGCTGGAAATTAATTTCAGGCAACGACCGAGCTACTGAGCCGATATGATTAATGTTCCCAGGGCAAGATGATGAAACAGGAAGCCACCGAGGCGCTGCACGTGCTCAGGGGCGACGACTACGATCCCGGAGAGGAGCTGAAAGAGATGCAGAAGGCTGCGGACGACAGCCTCGACAGGCAGACGTCGTTCCTCGACATGCTGAAGTCCCCAGTCGAGAGGAAGGCGATGATAGCTTCCTTCGGGATGATGTTCTTCCAGCAGGCATCCGGCGTGAACGCTGTCATCTTCTACACGGTGATGATCTTCGAGGCGGCCGGCAGCTCTCTGCCGCCGGCACTCTCCTCCATTCTCGTAGCCCTGGTCCAGGTTCGTTTCCGTCCTCTCCTCGGTTTGTATTGCGGATTCACTGCTCCTTCCCTAACGTTTCCCCAACGTTGATCCGCCCCTCGTCGACAAGTTGACGGAACGCTTGGCGAGCGAAACAATTAAGATTCCAATCTTCTTGGTAAACGACGCATGATTAACACCTTCGCTACCAGCGTCGCGCGTACACGCGAAATTTACGACCTCTTACACGACAGATAATAGTTTACTTTATGCACGTCGGCGTGTTATTACATAGCGTATAACGTTCGATTCGTAAATTGTTCTAATATTTCACAGAGAGACATTTCGACAATGAAAAAGGGCAACAAGAAAAAGTAGTGGTAGCGTTAAAAAAAAAATGAGATCGTTCGCAGCGTTCACAGATGAGAATAGTCAGGATGGACGTTATGAATCTTTAAGACCTAGAAAGTATTAAAAAGTCTGCCAACAGACTTCCTCGTGGATAATGCATTCAGAGCTGATTTGCAGATAGATAACACCGAGGTGCTTCATCAAAGTTTTAATCGAAGAATACGCGGCCGGTAGGCTGTTATACTTAATAGAAACTGTCACGGAAGTAAAACCTACGAGATAATTATTTAGCCGGCAGATGACAGCTTGTCTGCTTTTTAGTATTTTTTTGCAACTCCGCCACGTTCGCTGCGATAATACCGCGAGTCGCGAATGAAACGCGTTTTAGCTTCAAGGCGATGCTTTGTTTTCTAACGAAATAGTTATTCCGCTTAAGAGGAAGGAATCGCGTTAGCGTTACCGACAATGAAAACATTTGCATTCTTTTTCACGAGCAATCAGCGTTCTCCAGGTAGCGTTTTGCTTCGAAGACACGAAATTGCGGTTCGCCGTAGTGCCCGCACGAAGGAAAATGATAATTTGACCGGCAAAAAGACACGGTCTTGTCAACGAAAATGCTCGCCATTGTTCGATCTTAATCGCGTCTCGTTAGCCCGGGGAAAATTAACAGGCCGGTCGCTGGCTGCAAACGATGTTTACGCTTGTTTCTGTGTCGCAGTTGGTAATGTCAGGTGTCGCGGCGTTGATTGTGGATCGAGCCGGAAGGAAGCCGCTGCTCATGATTTCCACGGCTGTTATGTCAGTCAGCCTGATCGCACTGGGTTACTACTTCAGGCAGAAAGACAGCGGAAGTGACGTCGGCTCGTTAGGATGGCTGCCGTTGACTTCCTTGATCGTCTTCATGGTCGCCTTCTCAGTAGGGTTTGTATCGGAAAAGTCCTTTTTCTCTCGGTGGAAACTCGTTCGAAAATTCTGAAAAAAATCGAACAGCATGCAAGGAACCGAGCACGCATCGGTGAATATTTTCAGATTTTTCGATGGAAGACATTCGTTGCAACAATGCATTTCCGAGCGTCGAGAATCGATCGGCTGCATCTTTGTGAATGCTGATTATTTCAGGCTTGGACCAGTACCGTGGATGTTGATGGGCGAGCTTTTCTCCGCTGAGACGAAGGCTGTGGCGTCAAGCGTGGCCGTGACCTTGAACTGGTTCATGGTATTCGTGGTGACAAAGATGTTCCCCACCATGAACGAACAGCTGGGCATAGGCGTGACGTTCTGGATCTTCGCCGTAGTTATGGCCGGCGCGACAGCCTTCACGCAATTTCTGGTCCCGGAGACCAAAGGGAAAACCTACCCCGAGATTCTGATCGTACTGCAGGGCCAGAGGAACTCGATGAGACCTATTCCCTAAATCATCATCATCGAATATTGTCCATTCGATTTTAACTTAATCCTCGCGCTCTCCATCCCGCTCCCAAATTAATCTCGATCGACCGACGATTCGAGAGGGCCCTCGACACTCATCTCATCCTATTGGCTCATCGAAGAACCTCGCGAAACTCTTGTTCATCCAACGAATTCAATTTATTTAATTAGTCTAACAATCGATCTGCCTCGCGATACAAATTCACCCATGCTCGAGGACACGCGGAGGAGTTATCGCGGTCAACGATCGGTTCGCTCTCGTTAGGTCTGCGCCGCATGTCGGTCTCGGTGGTAAACAAATTGTCGACACAGCGCACTCGTTAATTTCAGAAGAGGCCAGAAATCGTGGGGAACGAAGTCAGGATCTAGTCGGATAATCGGCTTTCCTGGAAATCTGGAAATGAAATCGTCGCACCGCGTACATTTCAGGGAACAACGCTCGGCGCATCGAGACATCGAGGGTCCGATTAGCCATCGCGCCGATTACGGTTCCGACGGCACTGACGAATGGCTCTGTTGTTTTTCGAACGAGCAAACGCGTTCGTTCCATCTCCTCTTCCTCGCGTCCATTATTTATTAGGTCGCCGGAATCGGTGCGTCAAATTTCCGATCTACCATGCCGAGTTGTAATTTCCACCGTAGACGCTTCAAATTCTATCTCATTCTCTCATCGGTAATTCTAAGTCAACGTAAATCAAAAGATTCGTCCTACGAACCATAGGCAATTTGTAGCAAAACCATTTCAAGACGTTCGCGGAACGTCCGACCATGTACTGCCTAAAGTTATTTAAAAATCCTACCACGAAATAAAAGAAAAGAAATTCGTCGAATCGTGTGTTTGCGGTGACAGTGGTCGGTCGGTGATTCTACGTCAGGAAATCAATTATGCCGGCGTACGTGATCCGCATCATTGTACGAAGGACTTTCCGTCTCCCAATCATGATTCGATGACAATTCTGTTCTGGCGATATCGCGATAAGTGAAACGGTATCGCGATGGAAAGATTTGTACAATGCACCAACGAGCGATCAATCTATCGCTGTGTTTCGATCGTGACTGCAGTATCGCACGAACGATTTTCCCCGTTTCCCTTTGCTCCGATAGCGCAACGATAACGAAGATAATGATTCAGGCTGTCGCTGTGAATTTTCCAACGAATGCCCTAACAACGTCGCCGCCGCCGCCGCCGCGGCGACGCCATTTTGTCGCGTTCGGAGCACCGCCTATTCCCCTCGAATAAAATAATTAAAAAGTCGGGAGCTAGTAAGAGAAGAGGACGACAGCTTCTTCGTCTCTCTAGCACATAAAAGCACCGATAAGCAAGGTCATTTTCAATGCGACATTGATCTCGATAGACTTTATTTTCGACGGAACGATTTTTATCTGTATTTTTATGCGAGCGCGATTGGTTTTTAACGTCGGCGTGTTTCTGTTTGCGCGCTCGATATCGTTCCTTCGCAACACAACCATTCAAAAAATAATGAATTACAAGTGCCTGATAACCGGCTACGTTACTCTCTACCTACCTTACGCCGTTGATGCAATCGATTCGAGAGAATCGTTCGCTTTTCCTTAATCTTTGCTGACGTCTCGCGATAACGCCACAGATTTTGTCGATCCCAATCACCTTCGCCCCGTCACGAAAACCTGGAGGAACAAAGTCTCAACAATTGCGAAAGAAACGATATTAACTGTGCTAATCCTAAACAAAGTTTTTATCGTTTTTCAGAGGCGTGTAACATTTTACGCGATGTTATCCTTTCATTCGAAATCGCTTTCGCCAAGGTATCTCTTGTTTCTCGACGTTGCACCGAGCGTGCGTACATCTACAGCGATTCGGCGTGAAAAAATAAGTCCGACGTATCTTCTTTTCGAAGATAATCGACTTCGAACTCTCGTTCGATCGCGTAGGTCAGTAAATGAAAACGGCGACGCCCGCCCATCCCGTATACAGCTTTCGCAATCATTTTACTATCGTACCTCTACGTGCAAAAGTTTTTATTCTTCTCTCTCATCATTTGGACTCGATTATGCTCGACGTCTAGAACACGATAAACAGAAATTAAATATTTTAGGGATATTTAAAGGAGTCCAGGTCGACGGATCTTCCATCTCAATTCCTTCCCGTGCTTTGACCAATTTTTAACTAGATTTTGAAGTTCGTTTTTATTCTAATACATCGAACGAACCGAATGCTACTAGGTTTTTTTATAGAGTACGAAAGAGTTAAACCAATCTTCTCCGCGGTAAATTTGAACTTTCTAGTTACGGCTTCGTTAATTGAACGACTTTGATATTGTGGAGATGTTTCAAGTCGGAATTCTGTTTCCTCGTCGTCGAGATGTTTCAGCGTTCTAGTAAATATGGATGCGCGATGAAATTAAATTTTTTGTTGGCACGACAAGGGTTCGAGCAACCATGCTCCGACTACTTTAATCGAAGTCGACTAAATCTCTCTCACGACCGTGTATCATCGGGGCCGCCGGGGTTACTCGCGGAGCGATTGGCTGCGTTTTACGAGCTCCGGCGAGGATAAAGCGGAAGATTCATCCGAAAGTCGCCGCGAAACCGTGAAACTTTCCGCTCGATGTGCCGCGAACTATGCCGGCCACTCGGAGAGCCTCTTTATCATTGCGACAATTTTGCGTCCGGCGATGTGAAAGTTTACGCGACGCTGGTCGTCAAATCGCCGTCTTGTGGCGAGTTACGCAACTCCGAAAGCTTCCTGGATCATACGCCGGCGTATCTTCTGCGCCGAGGCTTTATTGAAAGATAACTTCGGTTGGAATTATTATCGAGGGGCGGGGGTTTCGATCGAGCCGGTAATTGGAACGCAAAGTTCCGGTACTCTTAGCTTTCTGGCTCGTCTCGGTTCGGAATTGCTGCGCGACGACGCGGCCTCCATTTATTCAGCCTCGACGTCTAGCCGACGATGATGGCTCCATTAAACTCATCGATCGGCGAATTCGGCTAGATACGTCGACGACAGTTCCCATAAAAATTGCTGATGAAACATTCCGAGTTTGCGTGTCGAGCAGCAGCGGAGATGGAAACGCGAGTGAAATGGTAGGCGAAGTTCAACGCTTTAAACCGTTGCCTAATATTGTCACAGACGCGACAACGAATTCGGCTGTGAAATTCGGCGAAATCTCCCAGACACATAGCTGATGAGGTAACCTGTGCAGAGAACGAACGCTTAAGTTGAGTGTCTGTTGGAATATGCAGTAATGTCTCCCTAACTGACGCTCAGATTGTGCACAAAAATGAACAATTTGGGAAGAGGAGATGCAATTATTCGAGCCTTGCAACTTTGTTTTTATAATTACCCATTGTCAACAATTATAAAAACGAGCTGTAAGACTTGAATAATCGTATCTACTCTTCCCAAATTGTCCATTCTTGAGGACAATCTGAGCATCAATTAGGGAGACATTATATTGTATTCACGAATCGTTATTTAATCCGTTGGATGAAATTCTCAGAAGAGAGCTTATTTTTCTGCACAGTCCATGCTTTCCTGAATACGATTTTAACATTTTTTTATAATTGTAGCATTTTTTAAAAGCGTAATAAGAATTAGTGAAAAATACGTCAAAAAACGACCAATAAATAATTAACAATTTCTGAATGAATTAACAGCGATATAACAGAGAATAATATTGTACAAACTTTTTCACGAGCTAACTTTTACATTGAGCACTGCTTAAAATACAAATTATAGCTTCCAAGTAGTAATACTTACCTTGAAATTAAACAAATGAATGGAAATGAAACAAATTATAAGCAAATACGAAGTGGTATCTGCAAGACATTCATAGGTGTATAATAAAGCTGTTGTAAACATTGTAATGTGAAAAGAGCACGATAAACGGTGTTTATTCATTGGACAAGTATGGTGATGATTCATTAAACAGATTATCCTAGGTGGCGAAACCTTTCACCTTTCTGTATCAAGTGTCGGCAGAAAAGTAAGCGCAACCGACGCGATCGACGAATGCGTAAAGTTCAACGCTCCAAAACATCGTCGAATATCGTTCAATATGTACCTAGGTACAGGAAAATCGGTTCCGGAACCGCGATGCCGTTCGATCATTGTCACGAGCCGACAATGTGAACAAGGTCAGCCAATTGAATGGCGATTTTCTCATTCAAATCGCATCCAACCGCGTGACCCCGGTCGCTCTTGACAGGTTCTACGGCGTCCGCGGCCGTGAGCCGACGTGTACAATCGAATTTCACTGCCTCGGACCATCTGGAAATTTCGTGACGAGAATTCTGGACGCTGGCGTCGGCGTCGGCGTCGGATTCGTCACGCATTATGTGTCCACGAGTTGAAATCCAGGGGATTCACCGGCTCGCAGGTTTCGGTTTCGGTCGCTTCGCACGCGCCTTCGCATTCGCTCTCTACGATTCTCGGTATTTCCTGCCGATTTCAACCATAAGCTCCGCTCCGCAATCCATCGGTGAAATCTGTGTCACACACGTTTCTTCCACGAGATGGTTTAAACTCCTAGATTTCCTGGTAGGAAAACCGTGACCGAGATCACGAACAAATAGAATTTGATTTCGGTTTAAGAGGAATTAACATGTTATTCAATAAGTCTTCGGTCTGACACATATATGGCAACACTGTTGACGAACCTATATGATTTCTGGATAGTAGCATCCTTAAAACGATACATGTCAAAATTGTATGACATTTTGATGATTAGTTTACAGATGACAGTGGTTTTAGTGACCCCAGTTTTGTAATTTTCAAAACAATGGTTGGAGAAGAATTTCGTGTATCGATTAAACATTGTTTTCTGATGGGAAAAATGCTGTTGAAGCCAAACAGTGGCTTAATAAGCGTTACGAAGACTCTGCACCAGGGAAATCAACTGTTATTGACTGGTATGCAAAATTAAACGCGGTCATACAAACATTGATGATGCTGAACGCTCTGATCGCCCAAAATCGGCAGTTGTTCCGAAAAACACAAAAAAGGTCCACAAAATAGTTTTGAGAGACCATAAAGATATCAGAAGGTAACGTGTTTACAATTTTACACAACAATTTGAGCATGTGTAAATTGCTTTCGTAGTGGGTGCCGCGTTTGCTCACACCGGAACAAAAACAACAACGTGTCGACGATTCGGAGCGCGGTTAAGCGATGGTTAAATTGAACGAATTACGCTTCGAATTGCTTCCCCACCCACCGTACTCTCCAGATCTAGCCCCCAGCGACTACTGGCTTTTTGCAGACATTAAAAAGATGCGCCAGGGAAAGAAATTTGGCTCAAATGCTGAGGCGATTGCCGAAACGGAGGCCTATTTTGAGAACAAAGACAAATCGTTCTACAAAAACGGCATCGAAAAGTTAGAGGACCGTTGGAACGAATGTATCACTCTTGAAGAAGAGTACTACTGTGATCAAAAAGTAAGGTGAAATTGTCATTTAAAACTTCCGGGCATTAGGAAGGCAGGTAATTTTTTTTTCCTAGATTGGTAGGACTGTCTATAACAATTGCCAAGCGTCTGTTTGTTAAAAGGTTTAATTATCTCCGAGTTACACGTGTTTTAGTAAACGACCAAAAGTGAATTTTTCGATTTTTACAATGGGTGATTTTGTTGAGCAAAGAACTTGCATCAAATTTTGTTTGCGGAACGAATATTCTTGTGCGGACACGTTGAAAATGTTACGGAAGGCCTTTGGTGATCAAACTATGGCACAAAAAAACGTTTATAAGTGGTACAACGAGTTCAAAGCGGGCCGAGAACGCGTTGAAGACGAACCGCGCTCTGGACGACCATCAACGTCTACCGACGAGGGCCACGTCCAAAAAAATCGAAGATTTGGTGCTTGAATATCGTCGACTGACAATGAGAGACCTCGCTGATAGTGTTGGAATATCATTTGGCTCGGTCCAAACCATTTTGAAGGATGATTTGTGTCTCAAACGCGTCAAGTCTCGATTGGTGCCATGTCATACTGCATTGGTTCTTCGCTACTTTTTTGCCAAAAACTCGACTCATATCGTTCCGCAACCACCGTATTCGCCTGATTTGGCTCCGTGCGACTTCTGGTTATTCAGCAAACTCAAAAAGCCAATGCGGGGACGCCGTTTTGACACGATTGAGGAGATAAAAACCGAATCGAAGAAGGTCTTGAAGGCTAAATCGGAAAAAGACTATTCCGACTGTTTCGAGGACTGGAAAAAGCGTCGGAAACAGTGCGTTTTATCGGACGGGGATTACTTTGAAGGGGATGAAATTGATTTGGAAGAATAAACAAAGAATTTACATTTTATAAACAAATTCACCTTACTTTTTGATCACAGTAGTATGTTGACGAATGAAGTCGAATTTCTAAAAAAAAATTTGTTTTCTTAGCTAGACCGGAGACTTATTGAGTGACGTGTTATAATGAAGGGGAATTCAAAAGGAATAATTATTTAAAAGGGAACGACATCGTAGAGCAAAGAGCTAAAGTGTCTAGATCGATTGCATCCTATTCCTCAGTAGAAAAAGAAGCAATGCGTTTCAAGGTTTACAATCATTTGGAGGCGATGCGGATCGCGCTGCACGAGTCAAAATATCCGGCATTACAAAATCAAAACACCCAATAAATGCATGAAATGCCTCATTAATCGTTGCACAAACAAGCCGCTCGATCAGCAGAAATTGTCGGCAAATTGATGTCTGAATCGATTTGCCCGCGGTATCCTTTACCTCGCGCGAGACACTTCAATGTTCCCGGTCTGCTCCTGCGAGGCGCGTCTTAATGGAGTAATTGCCGTCGAGAAGGATAATTGCGGCTGAAAAAAGAAACCGAGCAACGGGTGCGTAATAAGAATCAATTGATTCTGGGTTATCATTCGCTCGAGTTGATCGCTGATGCAACCGTTTCCTTCCACTTATCGCGTGTCCGTGCCCGACGAATATTCATACGGTGACAAATCACATCGTACGCACAGTTTATAAATCGCACGAAAATAGACTGCAGGTAATAAATAACCGTTGCCGATAACCGGTGTCCTCGAACCTGCGGCTACAAACACGGCTGATCGAGAAAAAAAAAACTGCAAAATAGGCTCGTGTACGCCGACGTTGATATCTTACCGACGCAGGGGACTCGCTCGAGATCCATGAAAATTGGAAAAAGAAATTGCTTCCTCGCTGATGCGTAAAGCGTGCTAAATATTAAATGGAACGGTTTCGAGAAATCCGATTTCCGCTCGTCACAGAGAAGAAAATGTCGTCGGCGAACCAGTTCTGTTGCGACGGAGATGCTTATGCAAATCCGAAAGCACTGAACCCCGGCGCTGATCTCGTTATCTCGGTAAACAGTTATGAAGGTTTAAAAACTGGAAGTTCGACGAGTCCGGGAAGTTTTTCCGGGAAGCTCCTTTCAGGTACATGGGCTTGCATACAATTGGAGCATTACCGCCGCCTCTGTTCAAATAAAAGAAGCATATCTATGATTTTATGGCTTAACAATCAATTAGATTCAAGTTTACCTTCGAAAGAAATTTTCTGGATACGAAAGCATCAACGCTGAACCCTACCGTATCGGCCGAAATGGCCGGTTCCACATTTTTTTACTTAAAAATGATTGCAATTTTGGCGTCTCTCTCGTAGGTATTGGATTATTTTCTCTCTTTTGAATACTCAGAAGTTTTTCCTTCTAGCATATAAGTTACAAAAACGAATCGACGCCGAGAGTCTCGTCAGAGTACCATTAGATAAACAATGATTTCATATGTATATAGAACAGAGTGCTCTTTGTCTTTAGGTGACGTTTTTGGTTTCGTCTTTGTGAATAGTCTTCAGTCTCCTGGAGCAATCAGGAGAGTAAAGACGGTCCTTCCTCGTACATCAAATTAATAAACTAAAAGGGATAAGTTTAATTCACTGCGTTTTACTTTTATTTATCTACCCATTTCCAATAGTAGGAAACGATTGAACGAACTTCTCGGTTCGAGCTTTCGTTACGATAAAACTGTCAATTTATTCGTTGCGTAAACAGAAAGTGTAAATACACGAGCGTATTACACGGACACGACTGTATAATAACAATAATAAGAAGAATAATAACATTAATCACAGTGAGACACGAATTAAGTAATAAAGATTGCTAAAGCATAAAGCAATCAACGTTAGTCACTTATAGAGATCAGCAGGTTCAGCGTTAGAATAAAAATGCGATAGCGAAAGAATCGTCCCCGCAGTACAATTACAGAAGTAATTGTCCGAGGGACGATTACGACTGTGGCGTTGTGCAACATTTTGATCGGACTGCGAGCCTCACACCTTCGTTTGCCCTTGCACACAAGTTCGCTCGTGTTTACTTGGAAACACACCGACGGGAGGCCAACAAACTCTGGCCCGTCCGGGCCATCAGTAGCCAATTAGTCCGCTGATTGGGACAATAGCCCGAAAATACCTTTGTCCCCCTCTTCGTTCTTCCGCGTTTCGGCGATTTTTGGGGGCTAGTCTGCTTCCCGACCTCGACCCAAGAGCGTCGCGCAACAATTTTCCACCGTAGGTGCCGCCATAATCAGACCGCCCCGGCCTCTCGCAATCGTCTCGGAAAGCGAACCTACTTCCCAGGTGTACCCAGAAATTACCGTCGTAATTTTCGGAGTTCGATTCATCGGTTCTCCGCGATCCGACATTGTTTGCACCGTGTGATCGTTTCTTCGCGCGTGCTTCGCGAATCCTCGTGGCGGCTCTCGTGCTCTCGACGATTGTGCGACACTTTTATCTTGCTAGCATTTCTAGATAACGAACGATTCTTAAACAACTGTGAAAACGTTGCGCAAAAAATCATAACTTTACACGTGCCAGATGACGGATAAATTCGAAATACAGCAATGTCTCTCTAATTGACGCTCGGATTGTCCAGAAAAAGTTGACAATTTGGGGAAGAGGAGATACGATTATTCGAGCCTCGCGGCTCGTTTTTATAGTTACGAATTGTCAACGATTATAAAAACGAGCCGCGAGGCTCGAATAATCGTATCTGCTCCTCCCAAATTGTTCATTTTTGTGCACAATCTGAGCGTCAGTTAGGGAGACATTACTTTTATCCAAAAAGTTGCAAATACTGTCGTTGCAAGACTGTTGGTTTTACGTGCGTCATCGTCGATCAGATTCACAACGAATTACGAGCAGAATATCTGCTCGAAACTAATCCAATTGAAATAACCTATTTCATTCTGACCTCGTCTCAGCCGATTGCAAATATGTACCGTTTTAATGTACCACGATTGAACGAATAAGTTAATCAGTGTTATCGCGTTCCTCGAGATGAGATGCGGGCCAATCGGACTGTTTCGCGTTATGTCAAGGTTGGGTGGAGGTGCTGTTGGTGTAGATCAGTGAGTCTGAGATCGATGCGACCTGTCAAAAATGTCGCCGCATCGGTCGACGTTACGTTTCTGTTGCTTCCCGACGAAATGAAACACCTGAGTCCATACCGCGATCAACGAGGGAACTGAATCAAATTTATTTAGCGCTCTTTCAGTGACAAGATTGTCGCAAATGTAAATTACAGAAGACCCGTGTTTGCTGAATATATTGGCTGAATGACGTGAACGGCACTCGATTCTGTTGAGCAACCTATTCAAAATATTCCCAAGCTCTTAGCTGGGAGCAGAATTTCCGAGTGTCGTAATTAGTACAAACGAATTCATTTTGAAATCCGAATGTCCCCAGGTCTTTCGAACTGAACGCGTCTACAGCGTCTACGTAGTCTGCTTGGCAAGATGTTTTCTCGAGTGCTCAGGAATGTCAATAAATTCTTTCGCGATCTAATTTCCGATCGATGCGCCCTGCTCAAATGGCGCAACCGGGTTGCGAATAAAATCGTTTCACGTGGAAACGACGTATACTGTTTACAAACGTCACGATGATAACACTCGTAACGCGGTCCTCGAGATCTGACCTGTTTTCCCTCGGATTTTTTTCTCATCAGATAAACTTTTCGTTTGTTCGCCTTACGCAAACGGCGGAATCGCGACGAGTGGTGCTCACAGATTGTTCCGCCAGCGATCGAGGAGACGCGAGAGTTTCAAAAAATTGACAAACATAAGCCGGTTTCGATCGTATGGAGCCACGATTAAATACGAATTAAGCCGAGCACTCGAGTACGCGGTTCGACTAAGGCTTACTTGAGGACACGATACCGTGATTGATCGTTCGGGCTTTTTGAGCGATGATTTCTTTGTTTGCGCCCGCCCGAATGATTCTCCAATATTTGTATCGGCCTCGATTTCTATCGATTATCCCTCCCGCCGTTCCCGGCATTCTTTAAGCCGTTTATTTTGAAAGTGGCATAAGTCACTTTTATATATATATTTATATATTATATTATATTATATTTTTATATTATATTATATTATATTTTTATATTATATATATATTTAAGGGTTTGCGTTTTAACACGTTTAAAAATATGGATGCTAACTTTCGAGAAGACTTATTTGTATTTGTTATCTCAGGATGCGGATATTTTTCTCAGTATAAATAATTTCGTATAAACATTAAAAAAATCACCACTTTTCATTACGGTAAAGTGATTTATGCCACTTTCAAAATGAACGGTTCATTTTTACGATTTTATTTCGAGAAACCTCCGCAGAGAGTCTAGAAGTTTGTTACAACGTGTAAAAGTTTCCAACTGCATCTCGTTCAGCATCCTTCATCGCTGTCCTAACAATGGGCTGCTCTTTAACCAGTTAACTCTTTTACCAGTTTGACGAGTATACTCGTCATGGAGAAGTGGCATTATTTTGTGTCTCGACGAGTATATTCGTCGTGCGTAAAAGGTAGTGACCATTGGCTATTTAAATTGTAATTTTAGTGAAAACAAAAACATATCTCAAATTTCAAGACGTTTAGAATATTTCGAGACCAATCCTACACGAAAGTGTTTACATTGTTGTAGAAATAAGATTAGAAAAAGATCACGATATCGGTGTTCGACGCGCAAAGTGCCACTATGTATCGTTTCTTGTTTTGCTGAATACCACTCTGCAGCAGCAATTTGAATTTTTAACTTTTACAAGTATTGGATTTTTTCTGCGTTTCTCATTCGTTTCTGCGTTTATTATCTATGTAGCACATGTTAATGTTAAGTGGATAAGTAAATATCAGTAATAGAATAGTTAATTTTATAAAATAAAACCGCCTTTCTGATCCAATATTTTAACAGCGACACTTACTCTGCGATTGACGAGTATACTCGTCATCGATTGATTCTCGCGACACACATAAGTGCGCGCTCTGAAAAGGAGTCGTCACAGCTAACTGGTTAGTGGCGGCCCTTCGAGACGAAGTTGATATTATGTTCCGAACGATCTGGTTACCATTCTTATTCTGGTCGAAAGAAGTGACTTCTAATCATTAGAAAAATAGCCGTCTGAGAGACCGATTTAATTGTTAAGTCTCTACACCTCTATAAAAGAGTATACACTGCATCCGAGCAGTCCCAATTTTTCTCTCTGTAAAGGAGGACATTTTTGTCTCTGTTCAGGACGTGTGAAAATTTCTGTTAAAATTTCGTGGAATTCTTTCAGGCGTGCAGCTCGCAGGCAAATGCTCGCGCATCGTAAAAAAGCTCCATAATTGCAATTATTTCGGAATAGGTCGGCGCGAACTGCCGGGAGAGAAATCTTGCTAAAATCCGTGGATGTTTTCGCCGAGCAAATCGTTTCACCGTCGAACGAGGCCAGTGGATCGTGTTTGAAGTCGCGATACAATTTCCGATGTCGAATCGGAGCTGATCGACCGTCGCGTTATCAAGGACCGTATTGGCCAGACGAAGATATTCCGCCGAACGATTCTGCTGCAGAAGGGGAGGGGGCATCTCTGTGCCCACACACTCTTGCACCCAATCTGAGACGATTCCTCTTTCCATTGCGTAACGAATTATCCAGGAACCTATAATACAGGTGTTCCTACGTGAAAAAAAGCCATTTTGACAAAGTGCGCGCTACTCGACGGTAAGTGCATCATCGTTCTTTCTCCGTTCGCCGCGTCTCCGGAACGTCTCCTGGTGTATTGTCCCCGACCGGGGTCCCCTCGCTTCCCCGCGCGACCGGTGTGAATCGATTATCAAACGGATCACGGTGCTACTATCGACGATTACGATCGTGACAATCAGCGGAGCATTGAATTCCTCCCGGTGGAAAGCCACGTGACAGGCGGGAATGTTTTTATCGATTCCTAGAGAACTCTCAGAGACCTTGGCACTCGACGAAAAATTGAAAATAGTCGATAACCGATCGAGGACGCGGACGATCGACGCTTTCGCATTTTCTACGGCCGGGAATGGAAAATTGACTACAGTAATGTCTCCCTAACCGACGCTCCGATTGCGCAGAGAAAATGGACAATTTGGGAAGTGGAGATACGATTATTCGTGACTCGCAGCTCGTTTTTTATAGTTGTCGACAATTCGTAACTGTAAAAATGAATCGCGAATAATCGCGTATTCCCTTCCAAAATTATCCATTTTTGTGGACAATCCGAGCGTCGATTGGAGAGACATTGCTGTAATCCGCAAGCAGAGTCGCCTCGAGAATTCTTCACGTTTGAAACAGAGATCGGCGTGGCCCGCGCGAACTTGAAATTCGCAGCTGTGAGACTCGGAGCCCCGTTAGCAACGCCTCAAATGAAGAAATTAACGAACGCGTAATTACCTCGAAATGATTTGCATTGTGCGAATGCACGGTCGGAGTGACAAAAGACACGCGGTCCTGGGCGCTCGATTGTTCGATTCCGAGGCGTCTCGAATTCGAAAGAGCGCAGATGCGGCTACAACGAAAATATTCGATGAATAGCACGACGGAATTTCGAGAATTCCAATGGTGATTGTTCCACGATCGAACAGCTGCTCCTCGTCTCTCTCTCTCTCTCTCTCTCTCTCTCTTTTTGATACAAAGTTTTCGAGTCGGTCGTCGCCGCGGCAGCCTCGGGAAGATCGTTATTATTTCTTCGCCTTAGCTTCGTGCACGACGTTCGCCGATCTAATAACAAGTACGAGAACACGATATTCGAGGATAAATGACAGAAAATTTCCCGCCGGCTTCAAAATAACAGATAATTGCCGGAGAATTTTCCTTCTCATGACTCGCAACTAATTGTCGCCTGTGCAGGTAGTTCCCGGTAGCGTGACGATCTCTCCAAAGGAGTAGGATCCAGGATCGGCGTTCTTGATCCGTCGCGTCATTCTATCATTCTTTCGATCGATCTTCTCACCTTAATTGAAACTGTCGTTATTGCAGCAGCAGCAGCAGCTCGCATTGTCACAGCTTTACTTAACAGGCGAGATAATTGCCCGATGAATCGCTACGATTCGGAATAATCCACCGATAACAAAGTTAACGTTACAATGACGTTAAGGATCTGCTCTTCAAGAGTCGCCTTGGAAACGATTAGCTGCCTGCAATCCCTTCGAGTATTTCTTTTATCGAGATCTACGCTGCCTACACTGACGTTTCGTGCATCGCAGTGGAATTTTTTCCAGCGCGAATTCACGTTATCTTTCGACGGACGAGCAAGTTCGCGATACGGCCGCTGTGTTATTGTTATTTTTGTTGTTGTTATCGTGGGGCCAGTCGGTCTGCCGGCCGGTCAACGACCGGAAGCCCCGGAATTGCATCTGAAATCCGGCGAGATCGTCGACGAGCACCGTCTCGCGCGGCTCGATCCTTGTCTACGCCGACGTCTATTTCTATCGTGGAAACCTTATCGGGCAACGACCGAACGAATTTCATCATCGTTGATCAAATATTTCGCCCACGAGTCTACTCTCTAATCCTCTTTTCGAGCGGCACTGTTCTCGTCGTATCCGCCGACAAAATTGTTTCGCCGGTCTATTGGCGGTCGCCGCGAGCGTAACAACTCTTTCCGCGATCGATGATCGATCTTACGTTGTCAGACCCGTGAGACTTTACTGCGATTTCGCACCGATTATCTCGTGCACGGTGACAAATGACAGACATGCGATCGTTCGGTAAAATTCCTTCGTTCGACGTTCGCTTAATCTCCGGAATTGATCATCCCGTGTACGCCCGATTGTGTTTCGGGCCTTGATTACTATCTCGATTTTTCTTTACGCTGTTTACATTCCAGTGGAAACGTACGGGAAAACAGTTCCATCGACGCTCGCGAATCCTCCGTTGTTCGAATTTGAATATAAATTTGAATCTTCCGATGTGTTCGAATTTAAATTCAAATCTTCCGGTGTTCGATTTAAATTTAAATGCGCAGCTTCCGTCGTTCGAATTTGAATTCGAATGTGATTTTCATACGGGTCGCTATCGTTTAAATTTATATCGCGCATCCGCACAGGTCGCCGTTCTTCGAAACTTAATTCGACGCTGATCCGAACGTGCCATTTGACTATGCGTCGAACCGCTCGAAACCGACGAGATTTCGAGATTCGTAATCGATTTCGTAACGAGCCGGCCTCCGGGCATCTTCAAATAATCTATAATTACACATGATATATCCAACCACGAGCATCCTAATCGAATATATGTCTCTCGTAGAGTGTGAATTTCGGGATTCTTTTAGCAGACGTTTCTGCGGGCTAAACGGAGGTTTCGTACGATGATCGTTAACCGTTTGCGTACCAGATGGTTCTGAAAAAACAGGATCGAAAAGCGCCGAAGAGCGCAATAGCGCTCCTTCGATTATGTGTCGAAGAGAGCCGTAAAACATAAAATAAAACGTTATGAATGAAAACATATATATTAGGTCCACCGGAAAGTTCTGTCCGTTTTTGAATTGAAATAGAACACAATTTTCATACATTTAATAATATTTATTGTAGAATATACTTTCCATCGTTACTTATGACTTCTTGCCAGCGTGATGGCAACTTGTAAATGCCATTTTTAAAAAGTGATTTATTTTTAGAGGCGAAGAACTCAACTAGTGCTTGCTTGACATCAGCTTCAGTTTTGAATTTTTTTCCTGTAAAAAGTTTTGCAAAGAGAGAAACAAGTGATAATCGGAGGGTGCTAGGTCTGGGGAGTATGGTGGATGCGACAGAATTTCCCGGCCTAGCTCTGCGATTTTCTGACGAGTCGCCAAAGCAGCGTGTGGTCTGGCATTATCGTCGGTAGCCATGTTTTCGCGATCGCGTCTCACTTAATAATGACATGAGACATCTTTGTTTCAGTTTATTTAGGAGAGTACATGTGTGTAAATGCAACGATAAAGAGAGATAGTCATATATGTCTCAAATCAACATGTGCATATGGATTGAAACTTGAAGTGACACTATCGGACAGAACTTTCCGGTAGACCTAATACTATTAATTTAGAATAGGTAACAACAAAATGCAAATTGGATTACTGACAGCGATGCGACGCGCGACGTACACATGCGTCTGAAAGACTGAGCACGTTTCGACAAATTTCGGGTGGGCCGTAAGTCGTCTGTTTCGGCCAAATGCCCTGGCTTTTCTCGACACAAAATCTGAAAAGCGCAAAAGTGGCTCGTGGTACGCAAACGGTTAAAATAACCTTGACAATGATCGCACAATTGCAACGATATTTACCGATAAACGGAAAGCGCGCGTGCAGTTGAATATAAAATTCCGAAGGGAAGAATCTTATGCAATCCTTCGATGCAAGATACACAATGTTATCCTACATTCGTTATCGACAAGATTTTCTTTTGTTCTGATTCGCTTTAATTCGAGACGAGCATTATCTACAAGTGCTACCGCAATAACGCGCGCGGCTCGTGAGCTGTCAGGCTCAACCTTACAATTCAAAGAAACAATACCGTTAGAAACAACTTATCGATTATCCGGGCTAGCTACTCATTATCGGAGTAGGAAAATTCTAGTACAGGATACCGATAGCCGTCGTAAGTGTAATTGTGACACTTACAAATGCTTGTTCCACAGAATTTTTACCGCTAGATCAGCCTATCGGACGAACAAAATTTCTTACATCTCTTCCAATACGCTCGCTTCAATGCAATACCAAGAACAAATCTTGCACGGTACGATCCTGTTACTCGAATCTGCTCGCTCTTGCGAATTCTGTATCGCACTTTCTACCTTTTTTCGCTACCTCCGCAGTCGCGTTCAAACGCTCCGCTATTTTGGTTATTAAGGCTAATTCGAAATCTGAACTACGTCTTTAAATATTATATTCGAAATCGTTATTTTGGCTTTTCTTTCTTATTTTCCTGCGATATCTTTTTCATTACTCTATATTATATACTCTTGTTCACTCCACTTTGTCATCTTTTTTGCATCGCCTCATTAACGTCGCCGTAAAGATCTCCTTGCACATTTATCATATTTATAATTGCACTTGAAATGGAAAAACCTTTTCCGTCAAGTAAATATATTACAATCTTTTGCCGTTCATTAACGCTTTGCACTCGAGTGTTGACTCTGAGGCACCACTAAAATTTGTTATATCACCTTTTACGATAATTTTGATATTAACAAAGCTTAGATTTAACAGATTATTAAGAGTGTAACTGTTGCGCATATGCATAAAATGCATTTTGTCATATAAAATAGAAATACTATAAGTTAGAAAAATGATGTTATATTTACAGTTAAAATAGCTTCGAGTGCGAAGGGTTAAATAAATTAAAATGTCCAGCAGATCTCGTCGGCAGCTATAAAAACTGCTTAGAAAGGTTCGCGAGTCCTTTCCTCGTCACGTTCACTCCCGAACTGCTTTCGAAAGGTGGTCTTGCGAGAGGATTTCTGGCGGTTCTGCTTTCGACGGGCCAAGCGCAGTCCTAGGTAGATGATCAATCACGAAGGTGACCCGGGGATTCCCATAGTACTCGAGATCCACGCGCCACGGGTTTCGTAGAAAAAGGCTTCCGTTTTGGATATTAGCTGATCGCGGCAGAACTATTCGACGCGGCCGGCGGTAATCCCCGGATTCCGTAGCTCGCCGACAATTGGCTCCTTCCGTTCGGATCGTCGAAATCTAAGCTGAGATTTCAATCTATCATCGTACGTCGCTCTTTTTCTCAACCGTTTAATAACGAACGATGCGTCTTTCTGATGCAAACTCGACGCTAGCATTCTTCAGTCGTGACTGGCATTTACAAGAATTTCAGCCGATCTCCGACAGACATTTAAGCTGCGAATTTTTTCGCAGATCTACACTTTAACCGTTTAAGCGTCGAAAACTCAAAGCGGTGGACTTCTAAAAAAATGAAAAATTGCACAAACGTTCGTAGAAATTATTAAAATGAATTTATATATAAAATTATTATTATTATTATTATTATTATATATAAAATTATATATATATATAAAAATGAATTTTTCAAGTTGAACATTTTTGAACCCGTTTTCAAAGGCTGTGCCAAAACACAGTATAGTAATGTCTCCCTAATTGACGCTCAGATTGTCCACAAAAATGGACAATTTGCGAAGTGGAGATACGATTATTCGAGCCTTGTAGCTCGTTTTTTTTTATAATCGTTGACAATTGGTAATTATTGGGTTGGGGAATAAGTTCGTAGCGTTTTTATTCGAAGGCGATTTTCTTTGTTGTTTTTGTTAAGCTCGTGAGGCACCCAGGCTCCCAATTTTTCGGCAAATCCCATTGAATGAAGACGATTGAGAATCGTTTTATGATCGCAGTTCATTTTTTCGGCCAATTCACGACTTGTTTGGCGACCGTCCTCCTTCAAAAGTGCTTTGAGACGCTCTTCGTCGAATTCAGAAGGTCTTCCGCTGCGGGGCGTGTCGTCGACGTCGAAATCGCCATTTTCGAACTTTGCAAACCATTTCCGTGCTGCAGACTCGCTTATGACACCTTCTCCGTATACGTCGCAAATGTTCCGGGCTGCTTCGGCAGCTTTTTGGCCTCGATGAAAAGCGAAGAAGAGGTGTCGAAAATGTTGCTTTTTACCTCGTGGATATTCCATTTCTAAGCCTCAAAAGTAATAAAAAATTAAATTACTCAAAAAGACGATTAGCACAGTTTAATAGAGTAGAAAGAGCTCTATCGAATGAATATTATACACTTTGTGAAACAGCAAAAGATCTCGTTGTAACATAAAATAGAATATAAAAACGCTACGAACTTATTCCCCAACCTAATATAAAAAAGAATTGCACGGCTCGAATAATCGTATCTCCTCTCGTCCATTAATAATAATTATTAATAATAATCGTCCATTAATTAATAATAATCGTCCATTTTTCTGGACAATTTGAGCATCAATAAGGGAACATTACTGTAGAAGTTTCATAAATCTGTACTCAACCGTTTGCTATGCCGAGCGCGTATCCTCCATTAAAATTAGTCTACAAAGATCAGATCTACAGCGAACTAGCTATTAGAACACTCGCGCGTTTAAGTTCGGTTTGAAATAAGCCCGCAGACTGTTCCATAAAATTCGAGACGGTGGTTCCCGAGGAAACTGAGCCGGCGATTCGGGTCTCGCGAAACTTCTACAACCTCGGTCCGGGTGTCCGTTTTGCATAACCCTTCAGCAACGGTTGCCGGCGATTCTAATAACGGCCACGCACGTGGCCCATCGTATTGATTTTTCTGGCTGGCACAGGGACGAGAGAATAGGGCAGAATAAGGGTGGTTAAGGGAGGATCGGGTCGCGCAACCGGTTGCCGTCGCGTCGGCCCGCTCGATTTAATCTACACGGCGCAGCGAAACGCACTCTCAATCACAATAAAAGCCGCGCGCGTCGACGAAAAAAGTGCGCTCTCGATACAGATATGATAGAGGAAGAAAAGAAAGTAGATTGCGCGCGTCGGAAATACCCGGTCACGTTATTGGACGGCACGGGATTTCAGGAACGGAATGGAATTGAATGGAATGCAATGGAACGAACAGGAAACTACCGGCGCCGCCGCCGGTTTTCTTGTCGAGTTTCTCCGTCAATTAGCAGCAGTTCAATCGATCGATTTATCGACTGGCCAGTCTTTTCCTTCGTCGAACGAAATTTCAATTAGTTTAACAAATGGAAGCGTCGAATCTTCCGACGGTCGGGTTATTTGCAATGTCGGCGATCCTCCCTGTCTGCTAATTGTCCGAATAAATTACTATACGTCGATCGATTATCTCATTTCCACGGGCGAGAGGAGTTCTGTTAATTCAACAAATGGAAATCGTTTGAAATCGAAATGAAACGGGGAGAACGGAGCATAAAATTTTCCCGCGCTTGTGTACCATCGATGTTGATGTTTCTCTGTCTATCGACTGTCCATTAATTGATTAACTCATCGATCGACCACTCCTTTTCTATGCACGGTTGTCGTTCTATTAGTTTAACAAACGAAAATATGTAAGTAGTCGAGGATCGATAGCGAAACAAGCTTAAAATCAACTGCGTCATCCGCAGTGACGCGGATATTATTTGATCGATTTCATCTACTGGTTTTTCCTTTTCCATCGATGACGGAGTTTTATTACTTTAGCACACTGAAACGCCGTGGAATGCGAAATCACATTTTTATTTATTATAATCCATTTATTTGTAAGCAGGAAAACATATATTCAACTCGTATTCAAACTCATATTGTTCATTTTAATGGAAAGTACTAGTGCGGTGATTATAACGAATTTTTCATTCATTCGACGTCTAACAATAAAGACACCAAAAGGATCAATTACGATACAACTGTCATTCGATTAGTGTAGCGATTTTCCTTATAGGATTCGAATAAAGGAAATTCGGCTTACATTTTAAAGGCTGAAACGTGCGAGTAAGTCATAGCACTGTTGACGAAGCATCGAAGTTTACGCAAGAAAGAAGCTGAGAACCATTTATTAAGTCTGTTCGTGACCTAAATAGGACTTCGATAATTTTTCGTCGATAAAAGACTGGAACAATCCGTTGGAATTTGTTAAAGCGTCGGGGAACGTTTCCATTAATTAAGTACCATTTGTAAACTATCTTGTCGCCGGGTATTATCGTCGGGACAAGATAAAAATCGCTGAAAGTATCTTGTATATTTGTGTTCCATTACTCGACAAGCCTCGCTCGTATTTAAAATTATCGTTCGGGATCGCGAGATAAATTGGTCTTTCGAACTTATCACGTTACAATACATGGCGCTTTGCGGGTGATGGGAAAGGGGAACAGTGAGCCTTGAAACAATCGGAAATGCTCTTGGACCCGCTTCGACAGTATTTTCATACGATGAAAATGCCCGAAGGGAACGCCTGTCTACTCTCGTTCTACTTTCCGCTCGATTTATCGATCTTCCTACTTAAACGATCCGATCATTTCCACCGAAATTCGATTCGACGTCACAGCGTGTCATCGTAACGTCGAATTTCTCGGGACAAGTAGCATCGGCCATTTGGAAACGATGCGACGAGAGCATGCCGGATCAGAAAATTTCGATTAGCCGATAAAATTCTGAATTGCCGGGTCCGCGTAAAATGATCCCAGATTTATTTCACCGGAATGTAGAACTTTATTTCAAGCATTCTTCTGACCTAGGAACAGAGACGTTTCAGCTGGCCGTGAATTTATAGGATTATAAAGTCGGATAGCGTTCGCCTCTTTCGAGGCAAAGCGAAATCTGACCTCCCTGCTGCCGCAATGACCTTACGAAATAAATGTAGATCGTTTTCTTCTAGCGAATCACGATGAAACAAATAAAAAATACCAAGTCGTCAAATTCGTTCGATCGAAGGGAATCGAAGGGTTCGTTTTATCGCTGTCGGCTCGCGGAGGATGCAGAACTTCTGTCTAGGTCACTGCAGACTACTCGACCTTGGCCCTAGGACTGCCAAGTACAGTAATGTCTCCCTAACTGGCGCTCAGATTTTGCAGAAGATTGGACAATTTGGGAAGAGGAGATACGGTTATTCGAGTCTTGAAGCTTGTTTTTATAGTTATTGACAATTCGTAACTATGAAAATGAGTCCCGAGGCTCGAATAATCGTATCGTCTCTTCTTAAATTGTCCACAAAAACGGACAATTTGCGAAGTGGAGATACGATTATTCGAGCCTTGTAGCTCGTTTTTTTATAGTTGTTGACAATTGGTAACTACAAAAACGAATTGTAAGGCTCGAATAATCGTATCTCCTCTCCCCGAATTTGAGCGTCAATTAGAGAAACATTACTGTAATATGGAACTACAGTAATGTCTCCCTAATTGACGTTCAGATTGTCCACAAAAGCGGACAATTTGCGAAGTGGAGATACGATTATTCGAGCCTTGTAGCTCGTTTTTTTTTATAATTGTTAACAATTGGTAATTATAAAAACTGTAGCGACCAGTCGTGCGTACAATGGAAACTTCGGTCCTCGTGCAAACGACCAGCGTAATTTATGACTCTCCTTCGAAGAAGCTATTTTTGAGATGATGAGTCCCAAACTTTGACAACGCATGTTCGCAATAGAGTTTTTTTTAGAAATACCTCAATAGCTAACGGAGACCGTCATAAATTATGAGAGTTTCCGAAGGGTATTCGAACTGGACCCAGCGACCCAAGGGCCATGTGGTCCGACACGGGTGACCCGGAAGAAAAGTTCCACACGTTGTCACGAACAGCTCATTATCCCCTCCGATTACCACGCCGTCCCGAAAATGCGCGAAGAGCGTAAGGGACAGGCGGTAAAAAGGGCAAAATGAACAACGCTGATTGGAAAGGCCCAACGCGTGGGGTTAGCCAATCAGGGTTGTTCAAGAATTTTACCAGGGCAAACGGCGCGTGAAAAACGAAGACTCGGCACTGCACCGCGACCCGTCGAGAGAGATAAAGTCCGCGTAAGAAATAAAGAGGTATTCCACCGCACAAACGAGTGTACAAGTTATTCAGAGCTATACTACCCCAAAAAAAAACGAATTGCAAGGCTCGAATAATCGTATCTCCTCTCCCCGAATTGACCATTTTTCTGGACAATTCGAGCGTCAATTAGAGAGGTATTACATATCCTTGTTTTGCTTCTGCCTTCGATCTATATTTTTCAACCGCGATTGCCGGCGGTTTGCAGTCGCTCGTTCGAAAGGACGGATCCGTGCTCGACGATAGCATTTCCCCGTTGTTGTTTTATCCATTTTCTAATTCTCCGTGAGCATCGAGTGCACGATAAAAAGGCTATTGACGCGGAGATAAAGTGAGAGCGAGCGAGCGTTTAGAAACATCGTCGAATGCCGACGACAAAGTTTAACGTTGGCCAATTTTCATGGAGTGGACAAAGTCGCGGTCGAACGTAGAAAAGTGAGAGAGAGAGAGAGAGAGAGAGAGAGAGAGAGAGAGAGAGAGAGAGAGAGAGAGAGAGAACAACAATCTACACGGTCGAACGTCTCTTAGGCGTGTGTTTACATGGCGGCACCCTAAACGCCGTCAATCTATTCTAGGGCGTGACACCCTGCGTCAGGGTGGCCAAAGTGATTCCGCTCGATAGCGCAGGTCAGGGATTCTTCCTCTCCGAAGTACATAGCCGTAGAACGAGTTAGACGTTATTTAGCAATCGGGATTTTCAGTGAAAAACCGACAACGTTCCTGCGCAATCCTGCGCATTTCCGTGTCGAATGGGCTGCGGTTTCGCGCAATTACGGCATTAAAATACGCAAGAGAATAGCCAGATAACCGATTCATTTTCCTATTAAAATTCTCAGGAAACGAACTTGATTCGCCCGCGAGATTACGCAGAGTTTCCTCGACGCGCCGAAAACCGAGCAAAAGTAGTCCGAGCGATTTACCCGAGGAGGCGCGTCGCGACAGAGCTGAATTCCACCGATCGCTTCTGCAGCCCTGTTAGCCCCTAGGAATAGGGGAACCGTGTCACCCAGATCCGAGCGGCACGAACGTGTTAAAGATCCACTAATAGGGTACTAAAACACGAAACCGTGTCAGAGACCGTGTTACCGTCGCCGTTGTTATCAGAACCGCGGGTAACACCTTTCGGCCGCGGGGATCGGTGGACTCTCGTTAGGGATGCGCTCGCGCGGCGCTCGCCCCGGAGGACCCGCGGTTGACCTTGACCCGCGGATTGGTTGCAGGGTCGAGGATACGATTCGATTCGATTCGGCACGGTGTTTGGATTTGGCTGGCGAGCAGGAGGCAGCAGCGGCGGCGGCAGCGGCAGCGGAGCCTAGCTCGCGACGCGACGGAGCAGCCGTGAAGCCGTGAATCGGTTGGCCGAGGAACGTAACGGAACGAGGAAGGGAGATAGAGAGAGAGGGACGGCCGTTTTATCGAGCGAACGACAGAGAACAAGAGGGAGAAATGGCCCCCACCCACGACGGCAACAAGGAAATAGAGGGGCGCTATAAAGAGCGTAAAGCGTATAAAGAGCGCGCGTATGCCTACAGCCCTGTACCAGCGAGTGGCGGCTCTTCGTCAGTGTGCGATTCAACTACCCTTCGGAAGCAGAACGGAGAGATAAGCGAGAACGGTGTCGGGCAAGCCAAATTAAATCGGTCGGAAGGTGTCCACGAGAAGTGTCCTGTGAGCTTCAGCATCGCCGCCAAGATGACGGAGAAAGGATCGACGAGGCTTCAGTACATCGCTGCCGCCGCAGGTAGGTCTCAGCGAACCGACCCCCAGCACTGTCGAGCACTCTCTGCAGGGGTTGGTTTACACCGGCGACCGCAGCACCGCTTTCGATCGCGCCGGCGAACGGTGGCGCGAACTTTGACGGGCCGCGCCAGCCTCTGCCGAGACCTGCGGCAACCTTGCCGCTCGTTCCTCGGTCACGGTTGCGTTTTCATCGGCTCGATGCGGTCGTGAAACGGCCGGCTAGCACCGCGGGAGGATGTTTGGTGGGAAACGTGGTTCGAGGGTTTCGTTTTCTGGTGGCTGTGGGGTCGTAGAAGGCTGCGTGTCAGCGCGGCGCGTAACTAGGGACGCGAGCTATGCAGTTGGAAATTAATTGGTAGAGATCGATGGGACGACGATTTTTTGTGACTATTTGAGATCCAGGCGCGGCATGAGAGTTGTTCATTTACTCGGGACATTTTGGAGTACGGAGAATGGAGGAAATAGTGACGGTAAAATAAATATTTGATGCTGAATGGAATGATAATTCTGTGAATGGATAATTCGAGAGCTAGTCAATCAATTGATAATTTATGTAGAAGATTTTAGAATACGGAGCACACGATTGACGTAGCAAATGATAGTTGACAGAGGCCTCGGTCACGGTTAAATATTGCCGAGAGAATTTTCTATGCGGAACGTGCTTTAAAGGCATTTATGTATTCTTCGGCCATTCGAGGTGTAGATAAACTCTAACAAGAGCTATAAAACTGTAATTGGAGTGGATAACAGTTGCTAGCTGCCAGCGGCGGAAAATTAATTATTTTATGCGCCCGAGAAAAAAGGGGGAACGAAATCTAAACGCTTTCTAAATAGTCTTTGTGCAACTGCAAAAAGGTAACAGTAATACAGAATATTCATTAGCGGGATATTCGTACTCTGTTCCGTGAAGAATCGATGGATTCGTTTAAAAATATCTGTTGCTCGTTGGTCTGCTTTCAAATAAGCCGACACGTGAATGAGATTCGCTAATTCTTTTTTTGGACGATTTTAGACTAGTTTCTCAATGAAATATTTTCACGTCGATCGTGTCAGAACGAACAACAACGCTCGAATCTTTTTATTGATAGGAAGTCCGATAATCGCGATATCTGACGAGCGTATCGTTGAAAGGTGCGATCTGTGTTTGAACAAATGTCAATTGCGAGCGGGTTTTAATTACAAGCGACGTTCTTTCCGAAGTATTTATTTCGAAATTTCGGCGAATTAATAATTTAACCATAAGGCTAACAAAGACTAAATCTTCGAGGTCTGTGAAACACGTCGCAAGCGCAGCGTTTGCGTCGACTGAAAATAGTCGTCGCTCGCGTTGCAATGTATCCAACGTAGTTTGGTCGGTGATTTGAAACTGAGCGTTGCAGCGATAAGCATTTGTACAGCAACGTCGAGCAAATGCGATTCGTAATTAGTAGTACTAGGCGATTACTGTAGACGCGTTTATGATCTAGGGTAGTACATTTATATTTTGGTTGGGAAAATTCTGATAACAGCTCAATTGTTCTTATCGCTAATAACGTAATCGTTCGGGATACCGTTAAATGCCCATGCGCACTAAATAATAATAGAATTGCGACACTAAAATGCGGCTTATCGCGCGACGCGGCTACTGCGCGCGTCCGACGAATAGATGAGCTTCTCTTTCGAGATCCTCTGCGCAAATTTCAACATTGTTCTTCGATGAAAGTAATTAAAAAGCGGTCGCGTAGCCGTTGCCGCGTACGATTCGCGATGTCTTCGAAAACAGCGGAAACAAAATCGAACGAAAGAAGTCCTCGGAATGTTAACAAACGCGGGCAAACAAAAACCAACGATTGTTGACGTTGCGCCGTTCGCGCGCGCAAACATTACGGCGAAACGTGCAACGCGTCGAACTGTGCCGTTGTTTTCCGAGCTATCGCCTCTTAAACGGTTTTGGCTGGGAAGCTTCGGTCACAGGTGAAGCAAGTTCAATCTTTTGTTATCCCTACGCCGATCAGCCGTTTAGTAAATACAACAATCTATAGAATCGAATCTCTGATCGGCGAGGAGGAGCAAGAAAGCGCGAACTTCCTCCAGCTGGAAAATCCATTTTCCTCGACGAATGTCGCGCAAAGCGCCGATCAGAGGAAACAAACCTGACCCTCGCTTGACTCGGTCGTGTGAAAACGACTCGGAAATAAATCAGACTCGACTAATGAATCCGCGGATTTTCGTTTGGCGGCGATCGAACGACGCATGCCGGAACGTGCCCCATCCTTCCGATTCGAGCTTTATTCGGACTTGTTAAATTCGCTTGTTCACCGCTGATTTGGTAATTCGCCTGACCTGTAACTCGTTTGAATCTGAACCCTGACTTCCGAGCAACGTCGCGGGTCTAATAAAATGAACGAAACAGTCGATATTTTTCGGGAAATCTTCACTCGAAAATGTGCATGCAGCTTGCACGCATTTAACATTCGATGCTCGCGGATCTCTATTCTTGTAATATCGTGTGCGCGGCAATGTCTATTACCTGCGATCAAGTACGCGTTAATTATCCTCGAGGAGTCGAGTTTTGTTCGGTGATAATTCTTCAATTACTCTCGACAGCTTCGATGATTTATTAAACCCTTCGGGGGACGAAGCTATCCGCTTTAATAATGTATTCTTAGACCGACTGCAGGTATCGATTCAATTTTCACCTTGTTAGAGAGAGACTGGATTAAGTCGCATCGCTGGGAAAGGATCTCTGCCGCGTTTTTCTCGAAAAAGAAAAATAACCGCTCCATTGTCCCGCTCGGAGTTGAGTCACTGCGTCATTTTAATATCTCTTGCACTTCGCCTCGCCGGAACTTGCAATCGTCGCGGGCGATTCGAGATATTGCACGCGACTCCGTAAAATTTCAATTAAGTTCGATGACACGAATTTCCTTCGAGGAACGTTCGTCGGTGATCTGAGATAGCAAACGACCCGACGTTCCGCTGGTTCTCTTATGCGTTCGGCAGCCGATTCCACGAGGCTGAGGTTTCTGTTTCTCCGGATTCCGGGTTCTCGAAAACTAGATTTCCATGTATACGAAGCCGAAAGGTCGCAGAGGCGCCGGCATTTTAATAGAAGCCGAACGAGCCGCCTCGCGTTCGCATGACCGATTATTGTACAGCACTTAGCATGCCGTCGTGCTTAAACTTGGCGACGTAGTACGTTTAATTGCGCCCAGAAGTTGTTCGAAAGCGGTAGACATTTTCTCCGATAATCCAACTACTGCTATCCGAGTTACGGAATAACGTGTTCAGAAAATTATCGGCATTTTCAATCGTAATTTCTCGGAGAATACAAGGCGCTCGGCACCTCGGGGAAACGGCGTCGATTAAGCCGCCGCGATTTCGTCGAATTTCCCGACTAATCAACTTTCGTCCCGCTGCAAGACCGAGTCTATTCCGAGGTTGCATTTATATATAGAAATAGAGAGGTGCACCGGCGTTGCTCGCAACGTCTAACGAACTCGGTGAACTTGCCATTGGACTGCCGAAACGAGTAAACAGCCCGATGGTTGGAAAGCCTTCGAGTTTTTACGTTACCTTAGCATTTTCGTCGCAATCGATGCGCGCACGTGTTGCCTTCTCGCCGCATCATCCTCCGCTCGTTATGTTATGTCGCGAACAACAACAACATCTTCCCTTATTTGCATAGATACGAAACGCAAACGTGCGCGAGGACGGAGCACCGTGTTGCGTTCTATTTTTTTCGCGCAAGGATAGAAATAAGGCGTCTCGAATTTAGACTGCAACCTCCTGCGCGATCCACAATGGACTCGCGCGATGCAAAGAGGTTGAAACGAATCGTCGTCGACTCGACACGGGCTAAGCCGAAAAATCGTTTCGCGCACGCTTCACGCCGCCGCGCCGAAAATAACGCGATCTATCTTTGTCTGTCGGATTTTTCACCGCGATTAAGTCTGACGTGTCCGGCGCATTCTAAACAACCCTTTTTAGCCTAGCCGTTGCCACCGAGTAACATTATGCTTTCATTTTCGCGAAGGTTCGTGGCTTAGAAACGTTGCGATCTTCCGCGACGAACGCCGCCTCGCAATTAGTACAGCGCGAGCGGCCGTTCAAAGCGATGCGAGATCAATTGTTAATTGGTGGGAAACAAATATCTTTGTTAGAACAAACGTTGCAGAGGAGATGGCAAAGCAATCGGCAGATCGCGGATTTTTATGCAAAATAAAATGTTTCTGCGTCGACTAGAAGAAACGTCGATCAAAAATGTATTTCTTCGTTGAATAGCGTCAATATATCAAACATAATAGTACAAATATTATTCTTATATTCTTTTCCTTGTCAATATTTATAACCAGTTAACTGTGGCGCCTCTTTTTCAATGTGCGCACCTATACGTGTCGCGAGAAACAAGCGATGACTAGTATACTCGTCGAACACAAATGTAAGTGTCGCTGTTAAAATATTGGATCAAAAAGACGGTTTTATTTTATAAAATTAACCATTTTATTACTAATGTTAACATTAGCATACACTACGTACATAATAAACGAAAAACACGGGAAAAGTCAGATACTTACAAAAGTTAAAAATTCAAAGTTGTAGAGTGGTATTCAGCGAAGCAAGGTATAATATGTAATGGCACTTTGCACATCGAACACCAATATCGTAAATTATTCACATAATTATTCATATTTTTCACTTGTTTGTTTTACTCAAGGCCTGGCCTCAAAGTATTCTAAACGTCTTGAAATTAAAGAATATGTTTTTGTTTTAACTAAAATTACGATTTAAATAGCCAATGGTCACTGATTTTTACGCACGATGAATATACTCGTCGAGACACAAAATAATGCCACTTCTCCATGACGAGTAAACTCGTCAAACACAGCTAACTGGTTAATTACCGGTGATCGTGGCATGTTCGATACGTGGTTTTCCTTTTAGAAAAAGCGAACTTTTTGTTTCATCGCCGCGGAAGGCGAAAGAATTGGGATGCGAAAAGGCTGCAGGGTGTTTCGGATGCTTGTCGAACCGAGGAAATCGCGGGGCTGGAAAGAGTGACAACGGGGGGGAAAAAAGGGCGATATCGAATCGGCTGTCAATCAGAGAAATATCCATACACGCGAGGATTCTGTTGAATGTTTAATTTCAGCTGTCCCGTCGCTAAATATTTGATCGCGGCGCGCTCTGAGCGGACTTTTATCGGGGACGGGCCGCGACATTCGAAATTTATTATCGCCGACTGGAAGGCGACGCGCACCTTTTCGTTCTAATTATAGACGCCGAATAGGAAATGCACATTTATATTTTCGTTCGCGAAACCGGCTCGGCTTTCGCGCGAGATCGCGTAACGAGAGAGTAAACACGAGATTTATTCCGGGATTAATAAAACTGCAGCGCTTCGTTCACACGTTTGATTCTCTTCCGTATCTTTGTTTGGCAAAAATTACGCGAACGGCGGAGAGGAGCAGCAGCAACGCCGTTGAAACTTCTCCATTTTATAATTAGAATCCTCGCGTTTGTTTTGGAACACCGTATCTTTATCTCTCATTCCATGCCGCGCGATTACGAGCTGGCTGATGAAAGCAGCTTGATTAAACCGGCGCGCAGAATTTAAATAAACAATCCCGCTATTGGACCACCGTTCCTCGCCGTCCAGCTTCTTCGTGCAAACGGATTATTACTTAATTCCGTTTATTATCTCGCCAGCCAGGATTACCAGCCGCTTAACAGCGATAATCCGCGGAATTAGAAAACGCGGACAACAGGTCAACCGGTGATAAATCCGGCCGAAACATTCTGGAAACGTTCTGGCGAAGTTTCGGCTTAATTACGCCCGCGAAACCGTAGTTAGCAACTGCGAAATCGTATTAACCGTAGTCTAGGATAAAATAGAAGTTCGTGGCCGCTGTAATGGGTTCGAGGGTGTGTGGCGTAAACTTCGCGTCTCGTGTTCTCGGAAAGCGCAGGATACCCTTAGCGCGCTGTCGTCTGGAATGGAAATTTGTTGTACGAAATCCCAGATATTCGACTTGCCGCCGAGCAATTTCAGGGATAAGAGAGAAACCGCGCGGGCCCCGATCTTCGTCGGCGGAAAGAACGTTTTCTTTGATTAAATTTCGAAGCTCCCTCGCGGATGCAAAACCTGCGGGGCGACGCAATCTTCGCGGTCCTGCAAACCACGGCGGATTAGACAAGCCTCGGTCGATTCGGGTGTTCCACGTGCGAGACTCGTAAACTGCCGAGAATTCGCGGACGTCGCTAATTTGCGGAGATCTCGGTAGATTCGCTCTTGAACCAGTTTCCAAGTCTTCGCTCCATTCATTCGATTAGCATGGAAAAAAAGAAGAAGAATTGGCAGGAAACTCTTGTTAGATCTCGAGGCAAAAGCAGAGATTTTCCGACGCATCTGGCTCGTGAGTGAAACAATATTCTCTCTCCGCGATTCTTTCTCATAATTACGACGAGGTTAATAAGGACGTGATCTGATCACGATTGCGATCTTCGCCGGCTAAGATTCAATTCGGACGCACGCCGGATGCGAAGCGTTTAATATTCGCCGCATTCGAGGACGCGGATCTACGAGCTCGTCGCGATTATTGCTCGCACGTAAATCTTACGGCCTCCGCACGTTTCGCCGCGTTCGTCGATTACGGACAAGCTGCTCGCCGTCGATCGTTCGCGGACGTTAAAAGTGATCGGTTTCGATACGCGGCCAGCGAAACGATCAAATAACGATATAATAATATTGTTACGGCGACTTGTCCAAATCAAGTCGCTGTAATGTGAAACTGCCCTGTTGTGAATAACTCCTTAAAGAATAATAGAAGATAGGGGTTGCCACGGAAGTGTGTTACCAACGGACAATCGAAGAGTCGAGATCGGACCGTCGAACGAGCAACATTTCAAATTGAAAGGTCTGAATTATAATTGTATCGAGTTGAGTTATAGTTTAACCCTTTTAGTGTCATGCGAAAAAGAGGTGCCTATGCGAGAATAACCGGCCGAATTTCACGGTTTTACTAGGGTTTGGGAAAATGCTCGTAAAAACCAAACAAGAAACAATATTTACATGATTCGAAAAGCAGTAAATTAAGGACGAAATAGAGAACAAAACGATGACACTAGATTTTCTATATTCATTGAAAATAATATAAATAACAAAGGTATAAAAGATCGTAAAGAAAGTAAAAGTCCAGTTCTCTCATACAAAACGTATTTGCACATGCAAAAAGTCATCTTTTCATCATAATTTTATATAGATCATTTATTACAAAGTATATACTTTGCATTTCTGATATATTTTGTAACAAGATAAATAATATTACATAACAAACATAAAAAATAACTCGAAGGTACATGGTAAGCGCCGGACGGATTATCTCTTCCGAAATATGTAATTGTTATAGGTAATATAACATTGCCGAAACAAAATTATGTTGTCATAAATATGTTTGTGATATAATTTTGTATAATACTTCATTATAATAACATAAATATTTATATTTATATTTATATATTGTAAATGTGTAAAATTTTGTTATTATAAAGCGCTATAAGGCGCGGGCCGATATATCGGCTTTGGCACTTCTCGCCAGTGCAGCAAGAGCCGATATATCGGCCTCCGGCACTAAAAGGGTTAAATATTGTAAATAAAATGCCGCGACGCGAGAGAAACGGAGTGATTCGCATCAATATCATTATTATTATATATAATAATCGCGAACTGCCCGATCAACGTCGCATTATTATTTCGTCTCGGTCGCGCGGAATTCATTTCGCCGCGATTAGTTCCACACGTCGGTTCTAATCGCAGCTCCAGCAAACAGATTCGTGGACCTTGACAATGAAATTGGTTTTTCTCCTGCGATGCCAAGTTTATCGAGCGAATATTTTCGAGCGTAGGCGTGTTATTCGCGTTCGGTCTCGGGATGGAGAACACGGTGTAAATCCTTGGAATCGCCGAATTTATCCTTCTTCGAGATTCGAGGCTCGCGCGCGCGTCTAGAAGCGGAAGCGGACCGGTGATAAACGAGATGCTGGGGATCGTCGGGATGGTGGTTTCGAAACTCCGAAGGAGACGCAACGTTTCGTCGGGCCCGTCGAGTATAGGTCGCTCACCAAAGTGTGTATCCTTGAATTCGGCTGCACTCCGGCAAATGAATTTTAACGTGGAAAAATGTACGAAGATCCGAACGCGACCGAGAAAAATTCGTTTCAAAATCGCGCGGCGTGTGCGGACCAAGGAGATGCTTTCTGGGGACAACTGTACCGGTGCTCGCAGATCTCAGAATTTTCGCCGTTTTTTCCACGGAACCCGAACGACGAATAATAGCTCAAAGAGCCATCCGAACCCTGATATTCCCACCGGATAATTTCCTCCAGGAGTGATCAAAGCGACTTTGCGATCTCCCTTTTCGCGAAGGAGTCTCTTTTTCGCGCAGGAATTTCGGTCGCGACGCGAAGTCGTTCTCTCTAGATTGAAAATCAAGGCTCTCCGAGGTTTTTTCCGCTGCGACGCGGCGGGGTTTCTCACTCTGGCGAACGATCGACCGATTATCTCTCAATCGGCTCGGAAACGCGGGGCTCGACCCCGGCGAAGTCATTAAATTTCGCCAATGGAACGAAGACGAAGTGCTCGTTAAAGCGGCTTTACCGCCTCGTGTCTCGCGGCGCTGTTAGTTCGCGCGGTATAGCGTTTCTGGGTGAGATGTTACGGCTACCCAATTACGTTAAAGTAAAGAAAAGATCCGCTATCTGAGACGAGCACGACGGGTTGATCCGTTATTATCATCATCGTAATCGTGTCCATTGGCCGAGCAAAAAAGTTCCACTTCGCCTTTGTACGCGCGATGATCCGATCGATCTACGAGAGCAATTAACTTGATTTAGTTGGCATCCCCGATAAAGAGCCAAGGCTGCCGGATAATCTTTCGGGGCGTCTTCGGCCGTCAACGCGACGATAATCGGGATCGCTGAAAAGCTGGCTCGGTGGGCGGTTGCAGGCTGCTCTATCGGTAGCTCGATTAAAACGTAAACAACAGCCGGATTTATATCGGCGGATTTAACGGGCTCTCGCCTCTCGATCGAGTTTCGTTCTCCTCTATTTTTCTTCCCTCGGCTTTATTTCCTCGATCATTCTTTTTCCTCGATTTTTCCGGGTTACACAACTTTGTTGCGGAGCAGAAAACTCGTCGATTGCACGCGCGCCGCGTATATACGTGTTCGTTCGGCGGGATCATCGCCGGGCTGTTTCCACTTTGCGATGTTTATAAACATCGCGCGTAGTACGGTACTATTTGTTTTCCACGATGATTCGATAGAGACCGACAGTTAATTGGAATACGCGGCGCGTCGGCCGATCGACGGCATCGATCCCAGGCGGAAACGCCGGACAATATTAGGTGTGCAAATTAATTCGCGACCCCGGCAATCAGTCGTTTGTGTAACTTCGTTCGACCGTTTGCCCTACACAGCGCGCCTGGCGAACGCCGAAAATTGCCAAAGAGTTCACCGGGTATAGAGTTCGATGATAAATTAACGCAACCGCGCTCGGTTTAATTGAACTTCGACCGCATCGTTGACACTGCGACACGGTGCCGTGCTTATTTGCGCGAACTGTGTTCTTTCGAGTTCTCAACATTCCGCGTCGATCGCAAAATTAAACGGAGAACGGATATTTCGGTTCTACGTAATTGCATCGGCCAAGAGGAGGCCGTCGCTAATTAAATTCGTAAGATCGACAGATCATTAGGTTCGCGCGTGGTCGATAAGAAACGCCTTGGCTGCGATTACAAATCGTCACTATCGAAGTTTACCGCGGCGATAGATGTTCTAGTAGACAACGTGATCAGACAACGGAAGGATTTATCGCGTTTATCGATAAACTCCTGTCGATAGGGAGAACAGATTACGGCGAAATAGAATCTTAAGAGATTATCGCTGACGTTGCTTCTCGCTGGAATTGTTTTCCGAGATCTGTACCGATTCGCGGCCCCTTTTTTAAAGTCCCGAAAACAAACTCCGGCCACTCGAAAGCCCGAGTTTACATGCGCGGTCCGCGGATAGTTTCCGTCGAAGTCGCGTGCATTACGTAAACAATGAGCCGACGTACAGAAACGCTGTCCACGCAACGGTCGAATTACGAAATTACGGTTTCGACATGACCGACAAATATTTGTCGGCGAACGACGGCTTTATTGTGACAAAGACGATCGCGTCGCTGTTGCGGAACTACCTTCGGCGTTTCGCGTCACTTCGGAAACGGTACATTAGCTTTTCGGGCCGAGACAGAAATTCGTGTCGCGCGTTTCGCGATTTCTGCAGATTATTTCGCCGCTGGTCGCGGGCGTCGATCGCGCAAAGACGATCGGCAAAGTTGAACCGTCCCCGTTATCAGCGACACTGCAATTCGAGGAAATTCATCGATTCCAGAGACCGGCAACCGACGACTCATCGTAGTTGTGCCATCGATCCAATCGGAACGATACTCGAACAAAACCCGGTGCACACACCGATGACACTCTTCCTTCCGCGGAATTCGAGTCGCAGCGTTATCCTTTGTTTACCGGTGCGCGCTACGTATCACGAAATTCGTTCGGTCATCGATTACGAAACGAGCCAGTGCCGTTTACGTAACATTCCCGCGGCGCTGGAAAATCGCGACGCCGCGCTGCGACGCGACCCGCCGTCCGGATAAGATAAACTGCACCGATGCAATTTTGCAATCCGGGATTACCGCGATTAAAGAGCGATTGCGGCGGTAAAACTTTCTCCGGCATCTCGCGATTTAATTGCCGCGTTGCACTCGCGGACAACGTTCTCTGGTCGCGGCGAATTCATTCCCGTATAGATCGCTGCGACAGCGTGTTGCGTTCGCCAAAAACGATTTGAATTGGATAAACGGAAAATTTATTAATTTATCCCCAATTTATCTGAACGAGGAGGCTCGTTTTTGTAGTTGCCGATTGTCGATAGCTATAAAAACGTGCCGCGAGGCTGGAATACAGTAATTTCTCCCTAATTCGCGCTCGGATTGCGCACAAAAATGAACAATTTGGGAAGAGGAGAGATACGATTATTCGAGCTTTTATTATTCTCGTTTTTATAGTTCTTAACAATCGGTAACTGTAAAAACGAGCCGCCAGGCTCGAATAATCGTATCTCTCCTCTTCCCAAGTTGTCCATTTTTGTTTATAAGCTGGGGGAATTTAGCGCAGTATAGTAATGTCTCTCTAATTGACGCTCAGATTGTCCACAAAAATGAATAATTTGGGAAGAGGAGATACGATTATTCGAGCCTTATGTCTCGTTTTTATAGTTGCCGATTATCAACAGCTATAAAAACGTGGCGCCAGGCCCGAATACAGTAATTTCTCCGTAATTCGCGATCGGATTGCGCATAAAAATGGATACTTTGGGAAGAGGAGATACGATTATTCGAGCCTTATGTCTCGATTTTATAGTTCTTAACAATCGGTAACTGTAAAAACGAGCCGCCAGGCTCGAATAATCGTATCTCCTATCCCCAAATTGTCCAATACTGTGCGCAATCCGAGTGCGAATTAGGGAGAAATTATACTGTAATCGCATCTGCCCTTCCCAAATCGACCATCTTTGTTTACAAGCTGAAGGACAATTGGAGAGAATTCACCATAATGAGTGGGAAGTTTCGTCGGCAGCCCCGGAGGAAGCTATCGGACAGAATGAATCACCGACAACGTGTCCGACAAGCGCGGTCGTTGCGCCCGAAAGGATTCGCATTATTTTTTGTTTCCTGCCGTATAACGAGAACGATGGGCGCAATGAAACCGAATTCGCTCGGCTCATTGGCTCAATCGGCCATCACCGGTCTCGGACACGTTCACGGGCACCCACTGATTTAATCGCGGCGGGAATTAAGCTGTGGTCCCCCCTGAGATAACGGATCCATGCTGCAGACTGATCTTGGCCGAACGTTCGTGATCTTTAAAAAATGGAGAGCCTCGGTCTCTTAGAGACATCGATGCTGATCGCACGGTACATAGTTCGCTGCTCGCGGAGCAAAAGCCAAGTTCATAGTCGATCGGGTCAGCGATCGAACGTTGGAGCTTTGGACATCGGAGGTCACGGAGTCGCTCATTCACTCGATTCGATGCACAGCATTTCCTGATCGTGAAACGCGGTATCTTCTAATTGCCCGCGCCATGCGTCTCCATAATCCGATCAGACGGCAAAATGTTTTGTAAACATCAGCGATGTCGCGACAGTCGGATGTAGTAGATCCGTGGATTTCGAGCTCATTCGATAGGCGGATCCTAGCAGCAGAGCTCTTCGATCCAATCAAACACGTCGATTTAATCTTTCGCTGTTATTCTCTTGGTATAAATGCGAGCATTCTCAGCGACGCTCCGACGAGCCGATAATCAGAATAATCGAATATTAATAAGAAACGTTCGTCTCGGTGCGGAAAATATCGCGTCAAGGACGGAAAAAATATCCGCCGAGATCATCTATTTGGAGCGTTAAATATTACGTTAATCGTTATCAGTGATTACGAATGGTTGGTTCGCGAAGAATTTCGATCGACGCAATCGCCTCGCGAGCTCACGACGATTCTTATTTTAATTCTTATCGGCACGGAAATTTTCCATCTCCGCGGCCGACTCCTGCATTCTGTTCTATTTTCCTCGGGTTCCATTCAACCGGTTCGCCGAACTTCCCACTACCCGTCTTCGATCTCGTATCGGCGCTCGCCGATTTGACGTCGCGAGAACTTTTCAATCGCCGCAGAGATAACGCCGACTCGCACGGCGCAACGTGTGCACCACCGTTCTCGTAGACGAATCTGTCTCGAAGGTTTTCTGCACTTTGGACAGCGTGCCCCGTTCTCACCAGAAAACCACGAACAATTCTGGCAAATATTGTTGTGTTTGCCTGGTAAATATTATTGTGTTTACTAGATACGACGTGCAAACTCGTCTGTGCCAATTCAAACCAAAGTCTAGCAAAGAAAATAAAACACGATAAGCACGGAGAGAGAAAGTCAACAGAGATTTTATGGATAGATTAGAATTCTCTATGGTACAAATACGTTTTACGTGCAGTCCACACGATCCGAGAGAACTCGTGTGCCAAAACGATTTATACTTGTAACTTAGTCCGAATAATAGTTTATTTATTTATTTATTTTTATACGGTAATAACCCATTAACGGTTGTTCGAGTTCCAAGCAGAGCGATCGCGTTGTTTAGATTTTGCGTCGCACAGCTGCTCCTTTTTATTGTAAAATAATGCAGCTATCACATTTTGTATTTCATTGTTATCTTCTCGATAATTTTTATTGAACAAAACTTGAAATATTCATAAATTAATACGTACGCATGTTAAGACAAGCGTCATCGCGCTGTTTAGATTTTGCGTCGCACAGCTGCTCCTTTCTATTGTAAAATAATGCAGCTATCACATTTTGTATTTCATTGTTATCTTCTCGATAATTTTTATTGAACAAAACTTGAAATATTCATAAATTAATACGTGCGCATGTTAAGACAAACATCATCGCACTGTTCGGTATTTTTCGATCGTGTTCTTTCAATGACTGGGCTTCGAACGGTTAACACTAGATTTACGGAACCCGTCAAAATGGCGGGTCACTGATTTTTTAATTTACGATTATTTATATCGCAACGATACATTTATGAGTTATTTATTCAATTTATATGTTACTTACGGCAAATGTTACAATAACACTTGTTAAAGATCAGAATAAACGTTTTATCGTTACTTTCATAAATTAATACAAAACAGTTACTTTTATAAATATATAAATATATAAATAAATATATAAATATATAAATAAATATATAAATATATAAATGTATCGTAACGATACATTTATGAGTTATTTATTCAATTTATATGTTACTTACGGCAAATGTTACAATAACACTTAAAGATCGGAATAAACGTCTTACCGTTACTTTTATAAACTAATATAAAACAGTTACTTTTATAAATATATAAATATAATATAAAACAGCCGCGTTTTTTGTGCTCCGTAAATCTAGTGTTAATGTACAAGAAATTGATAAATTTGACTATGGCAAATGCAGTTCTTTCCTCATTGACGTCTTATGTCAATTCTCCCCACTCTAACATCCAATACCTAAATCTCTTAACTTCTCGTTCCCGGACCCGACAGTAAGAAACCGCGACCTCTGCACCATAGTGCCTCGGTAATTTTGCCAACGAGGCGAAACTGCATCGGCGAATCTGTTTGTCGCAACCCGGCTCGGCGCAACCTCGGCGGAAAGTTAAGGGATCAAGACGTCGTTTTCCCGCGTCATACGTCGAGCCATTTTTATGCCGCGCTGCAAGTCGATTTGCCAATACTATCGGTAGCCGACGATAAGCATTTCAAGTGACGTTCGCGCGGTTTACAGTAATCTGGAGTGCGTTTGTAAACTAAATGTTTACGGAGGCGCGATCCGTTTGCTCGGAGACCGTCAATCTGGATCGATATTGCTCCCGTCGCGTCAGATTTATTGCGCGCCGCGGAAATGATTTGCGAGCAGGTCGTGCGTCAACGAAGAAGTCATTGGCGTAAATCGCGGCGCGTTTTGGAAAATAAAAAACGAGGTCGAAAGGAAACGAGCGGTGATACCGCGGCGCGTGGCTTGCTTCGCCTTGCGTGCAAACTGATCTCTCTCTCTCTCTCTCTCTCTCTCTCTCTCTCTCTCTCTCTCTTTCTCTCTCTCTCTCTCTCTCTCTCTCTTTCTTTCTTTCTTTCTTTCTTTCTTTCTGTCTCCCTATTCGGTATTTGCGAGCTTATCATCTCCCTTTTTTTATGCACGCAGTTCATTTTGAATGGTTTGGCTTTATTCGCGTTCAAACAATTCTCCTCCGCTTTGACGCAGCGAGCTCGGATCCGGCGAACAAATATTCTCCGAGCGAAACTCGCCCGAATTGAACGAGGATTGTTTGGAGTTTCTTTTCCGAGAAGGCTGGAATAGACAGCGCGTAATTTCAACTCGATTATGCAGTTTATACGGAGAGCTCTCCCCTCCACCCCTCGGTAATACCTCCCTTCTGTCCCTTTTGATGGAAACTTTAAATTTAAATGAAATTTCAACCTCGACCAGACAATTCCAGCTTGCCGCGGACGGATCCCATCAAATAGTTTTCCGGCATCCGGCCTGTGGGTCAAGAGGCATCAAAAAGCCGTAAAATGTCCCGTTTCATAAGTGCCCTCAAAATTTAAATGAAAAAAGGTTTTTACTGTCAGTTAATTGAATATCTGGGTCACAATATTTGGAGTAATTTTTTCTCAGTCTTTCAAGCACACCTTGAAATGACTGAAATATGAAATTATTATTCACAGTACATATTGTCTACAGGATGAAACATTGAAACGTTAATTTTCAAGTTAATGTTTATTGCCAAGTTGTTCTCAATTTGTTCGTCACTTGTTGATCATTTGCTCTGCATTATTTGTAAATTAGTCGTTCACGAGTTGTTAATTAGTTTGGCACTTGTACACATTCAATATGTGTATTTTATTGTTATATTTTTCTTTATAAATGTTATTATAAAATAGCTTCTGTTATTTATTCCATGTTCATAAGACCAAATATATATCTGTAAATATAATACTTGTTTCAAAAAATCAAAACGTCTCGCGGAAGTAACATGATTTCAGTCAGAAAATGTTCTTTATCGTTTTTGTATTATTTTCTGTCCCATAGTACTTTCCTCTCAAAAGTACATATTTTTTACAAATTATATTCGAAAGTATTCTTTATACTTTCAATTCAAAAGTATTCTTTATACTTTCGATTCAAAATTACTCTTTTACGTTTTCAATTCAAAAGTATTCTTTATACTTTTAATTCAAAATTACACTTTTACATTTTTAATTCAAAAGTATTCTTCATACTTTCGATTCAAAATTACACTTTTACATTTTCAATTCAAAAGTATTCTTTATACTTTCAATTTAAAATTACACTTTTATATTTTCAATTCAAAAGTATTCTTTATACCTTAAGTTCAAAATTACTCTTTTACATTTTCAATTCAAAAGTATTCTTTATACTTTCAATTCAAAATTATACTTTTACATTTTCAATTCAAAAGTATTCTTTATACTTTCAATTCAAAAGTACTCTTTTACATTTTCAATTCAAAAGTATTCTTTATATACCTTCAATTCAAAATTACTCTTTTAAATTTTCAATCCAAAAGTATTCTTTACGCTTTCCAGAATTTGAAAAACGGTGTTCCAGATTTTTCTAGCCAATTCCCCGGTTCTCGTCCGTTTTCTTCAGAACGAATTACAAACGATGGGACTCGATGTATCCCGGTCGCGTGCATTGTTTGTCGATCCAATCGGGAACGACGCTAGCCGAGATTTTCCTCGTGGCGCACATCTATCCGCCGCGGCCAGCGTACCAGATTATTTTTATTCTTTTTTTTCCGGTGCCGCACGCGATCGGATGATATAAGAGCAATCTCGCCGAGATTACGTAAACCCGGCATTACTTGTTAAATGCAACGTGACGCGGCCAGCACGCCTCTCCGTCCGACGATCCTGCGTTGACCTTTAGATTCCGAGCGCATCCATCGCGGTTCTTTACCCTTTCGAATGTAACCGAACCGACGCGAATCTGCCTTCTCCCGAATCGCATCTGTGGATCCACGACCATCGCGATCGCTGGAATCGCTCTTTGAACGAATTCAATGACTCAATGATTGTTGAAAGTCCTGGGCCACAAAAGTCGCAGGAAAATCGTTTGCGAATGTCCGTGAAAAGTAAGAAATCTGCACGGTTCCCTGAAGCCAAAGATTGCTGGCTGGCTAAAGGTCGATTTATGTTATCCGTTCAGGCACGAAACGTTTACGTCACGATTCGACTCGGGCAAATGCATCTAGTATTTGTATCGCCGGACCACGTTCGGCAATCGCCAGCCGCAAGAAGTCTTTCCTGCAGTAACTGTCGATTGAAAACGTTTCCCATTTATCTTCAGAAGATCTGTGCCGCATACCGCTATTATCGCATGACGAAAACCTTTTGTTTTTCGCTACGCATATTGTCCGAGATCGTAACGTTACACGTTGCCGTCTCGTTTACGGCTTTTTGCCTGAACTAAGTATACATCATACGGACGTGTTCGTTCGAGTACGTTCGGTCACGTGTCGCTTCAGGCGAAACAATGTTTCAGAGGATGCCGGTCGTCGTACCGTCCGAAACAAGTCATATCCGAACCGATCCGTAACACTATATACGGGGTGTTCCAGATCGAAATCATGAAACTCCGTCCGCGTGTTCATGTGGCCATACTGATCAAAAAATGTTCGATATGTCATAGATCGATTCGACTTCGTTTTCGAGATTCTGAAAGCAAAGTAGCATGAAACAGATATGTGCATGAAGAAAATGCGGGCAGATTCCTAGGTACAGTCATTCACAAAAGTGTTCGTACATCTTTTAAAACGCAATAATCTTTTTAAAACTGGACTAAGTGTCTCGAATTTTCTTTTTAAATGATAGCGGGACTAGTCTACCAGACGATGATCACCAAAATGCTTTTTTAAACATTTTCTGTCACTTGGAATGACAAAAAGTAAATAAAAACTCTCGCTTTCTAACTTTTTTATTCGACCCTATAACGAAAATTTAAAAAACTCCTCTCACAGATCTCGGCAATTTATATGCACACTATATATTTTATCGAAATTGGTTGACGTTGTTATGAATTACAATAAATTAAAGACAGCAAAAATCGCAGTTTTGTCACAATTTTGACCAAAAAAGAAAACTGTAAGAAATCTGCAGTTTTTTAAATCTTTCAACGCCTGCTGCAACTTTCGACACCCATATAAGTTACCGAGATCTGCGAAAGGCATTTTTTAAATTTTTGTTGTAGTCCCAGATAAAGAAGTTAAAAAACGAGAGTTTTATATTTCTTTTCGTCATCCCAAATACACAATAGCAAAATTAAAAAGAGGCATTTAATCATCATCTAGTAGATTAGTCCCTCTATCATCTAAAAAACAATTCAGGTAATTTAGTTGAGTTTCAAAGAAGTTACCAAACTAATTTTCGTACATCGTGAAACTTGTGCGAAGCTTCTCCGTTGAAAATCGGCGCGTATCGGTGAACGGGGTTCCCTCGTAAGGCGCGTAATCCGGTGACTGTTCGAATGAATTTTTATCGCGCTAGTTTGTATCGGTCGTGGATGCGACGACAGATCCTCCTTGAGCCTTGTCTCTGCAATTGGCAATCTCGCGGACCGCCTTCGGCCGGGATCCTTGAGCGCTCGAAACGAACGATCGCTGCTTTACGACCACGGCCCCGTAAGTGGCCGAGTAAGGACCAATTTAAACTTCCGCGGACAGAGTCGGCCGTCTCTTATCTCTTCCTGGTTGCTAGCCCGTAAAGAGATCGCGGACGAATCTATCGCAACCATCGCCGGAATCCTCCGTCCGCGTTTCCCCGGCTTCGCCAGTTTATCATCTTCAATTTTCATCGTTTTACCAGGAGTCCCAGCGGCAGACCGCTTTGTCTTTGCGCGCGTAATTCGGAAATGAAATAACTGGAATCAAGTCGGGCAACCGGAAAGAGAGATTTTAACGCTCCCCCAGAGGCTGTTGGTGTCCTCGTCGGAAAACCGTGCCGCAGCTGGTCCATGATGGATGCGAGGAGGGAGCCGCGACGCGGCCCGCAATCTCTTCCCATTCCGCGACGTTATTTTCCGTGCAATTTGGCAGCGGTTGTCATTTTTCCGAGCTGGTCTTCCTCCGGTAAAATCAACCGCAAATTGCGCCCAGCGTTATCCTTATCGCCGCGTCTGGCGAACGGACTGTTATTTAACATTTAACCCTTACCCTTACATTTTTGGAGCGGAGCGCCTGAGATAAAGGAAGTCTTAGTTTGAGCGGAAAAGATTACACGTCCTTGTGAATGCATTTGATATTTTATTTATTTTATAAATATACATTTTCCTATTGTAAATAAAAGATAAATTTTAAATTTTTCAATTCACCATGGTGTGACATCTTTGGTAACAATCTCCCATGTGCATTCTGGGTTTACTTGGACAAGTGTGACAGTAATCACTTTGCCAAATAGAGTTACCAGATATTTCTTTCAAGTTTAGAACATTTTCCGCGTAATTGTTGGTTTCCTTTATAATTTCATTTACCAATTCGTCCGTGAAAAATAATTTAAAATATGTAGCAATACACTAAAAGGTATTCTATCTGGAATATCTAATTCTTCCGTAACATCACGCCATTCGTCTAAGTCTTGTAACGAATCTTCGCTTTCACTTTCAATAATTCTCATTCTTCGCCTCTTTTGTAGTATAATTTCGCTACTACTACTCGAAGTGTCAGAATCATAATCAACATTGTCTTCCACAATGTCTTTTAACCCTTCAAAATCAAATACGTCTTCGGTATCGCTCGGCACTAAATTCTCATCGTAATATTTAATTTTCTCCATGTTGCTAACCATAGAAAAGGTCAAAAAATGGTTTAATCGTAACGGTACAGACTTAGCACGTTTTAACTACAGATAACAATTGCTAACGCCGACGATAACGTATGGTAAAAACATTTGGCTCCGCAGCGGAGCCTTCGGAGTTACTGAACAAATGATAAATGTCTCCGTAGCGGAGCCTTCGGAGCGCTAAGGGTTAACATTTAAGCAATCCAATTATGTACCTCGTCCTGGCGTGTCGCGTCGGCACGATCGGCGAGAGGAAAAAAATAATAACAGAGTCTCGGAAGATGACGAGCGGCGCGAAGCAGATGGATCCGGTGTTCGCGGCTCGTCTTGCCGGGGGACAGAATGCCGTAACATCCTCTCGGTCGCCTCGGAAAAACGAGCGACAGTCCGTGGTGGCTCTAGTCGCCATTATCGGTCTCCAATTATGTAATGCATCGATGAAGCGGGCGACGAGCTCTTAATACGCGTCCCGCGCGATAAGCAATTTGAGTCGGTCGTAGTGGAAAAATTGACGATTAGGTTTATCTGCGCTTCGTCTTCTCCCATCGATATCGTTTCGCGTTCGTTACTGAGCGTCGCGAAATTATTCCGCCGCGTTGTTGTCGGACCATGTCACAGCCGAACGTTTCATTATGATTCCAGCGAATATGTGCACCTTAGCGACGGGCGCCATGATGGGATGGACGAGTCCTGTGCTTCCGAGGCTGGGGAAGGAATTGAAGGATAATCCTCTCGGAAGGCTGATCAGCCAGGACGAGAGCTCGTGGATTGGATCGTTGTTGGCCGTTGGAGCGTTATTTGGTTGTTTCGTGGCTGGATACCTAGCAGACAGGTAACGGAACCTCGTTAACGTTACGTTTACGGAACACTAATAGCAGCTGCTTCCGATTGCTTCGTGAAAATAATCTAATCTCGGATTTTTAACGAGTTTTATCATAATATGCGGGGTGTTCCAAAATTATGGTATCTCTGGGAAAGAGAAAGGGAGAGAGACTCCCGAGATCATATGAAGCAAATTTTTCTTCAACGAAAATGCAATCCGCGGCTTTGTTTACGAGTTATTAATGAGAAACACTGACCAATGAGAGGTCCGGTTGCTGCTGATCTTCTCCGGCAACGGAGAGATCGTCACCTTGGTGAGGGCGAATTCCGATAAACCCTTGGCTCTTCTAGGGCTCGGTAGGCTCGCTTCGACCTATCGAAATCTACAGGGTATTCCATAATTATGTGAACACCTGGAATAGGGTGATTCCTGAGGTCATTCGAAGAAACTTTTTCCTCGGCGAAAATGCGATCCGTGGCTTCGTTTGCGAGTTATTTACGAAAAACACTGACCAATGAGATCAGCGAGATCGGCTGGCGCGAGGCGGCCGAGCCAACGAGCGGTCGAAGCCCAGTCCCGCTGATTGGCTCGGCCCCCACGCGCCTGATGTTCTCGCCTCTCATTGGTCATTGTTTTTCGTTGATAACTCGTGAACGAAACGGCAGATCGCATTTTCGCTAAGGAAAAAGTTGCTCCAAATGACCCGAGGAACGCCTCATTTGCTGGAAGTACCGTAATCTTGGGACACCCTGTATATGTTCAATGAAGCAAACGACGCGTTCCGCAAAAGGCTCGCGTTCAATTCGAAGCTGGGCGAACCTCGACGAGGCGTTCATGCCTCGCGTGTCACGAAGAAATTGAGATTGATTGCTCCGAAACGAAATTTCCCTTCCACTCTTAGCTCTGACGCTAACCAGCAGGGCTTGCTCGATTGTTGAATCTAGAATCGGCAGAAAACTATCGCTCCTTTGCTCCACGGTGCTGTTCCTGATCGGATGGGCCCTAATCGCAGCAGCCTCGGCAGTGCCGATGTTGTACGCGGCTCGAGTTGTCTTCGGGTTCGCCATGTCTTTCACCTTCACGGTCGTTCCCATGTACTGCGGAGAAATCGCCGAGGTAAAGATCGTTGTCGCGTCTCGGGGAAACCGGTCGATTTCGATCGAGAATAGAATCGCATTAATCGCGGTGTTCCCGTCCGCTAGATCTCCGTCAGAGGTGCCCTGGGATCGTTCCTGCAGCTGTTCATCACTATCGGCCTGCTATACTCGTACGTGATCGGCCCGTACGTCTCTTACACGGTGTTCTGGATCCTGTGCGCCATCCATCCGATCATCTTCTTCGCCGCATTCGTGACCATGCCGGAGTCCCCGTTCTTCCTCCTGAAGGCCGGCAAGAGGGAACAGGCTGTCGCCGCTTTGGCCAGGCTGCGCGGAAAGTCCGTCGCCAGCGTGCAGAAGGAGGCTGACGAAATACAGGTATACATGCATATGATCATTTGCAATGGAAATAAGCGTTCTCGTTATCGACCTCCGTAGAATGCGGCAGGCCTAGGTCTGGGTTAGACCGGAACGCGGAGCACGCCAGCGAATTTGCAAGTGAAAACGGTATCGCTCTCGGGCAGCGTAGAGTCTTTAAACCCTTTAACCTTTTGCCGTACGATATATTGCCTCGAGAACGCGTGCCACAAGCAACAACAAGATCGGTGGCCACCTGTCGAGCCCTTTCACGGTTGCGCGAAACGTCTGAAGTTGAGCCAATCGCGAACTTGTTACGGAAAATGTAAATACATTATACATTCCGTTAATATCCCGTTAATATTCGGACACTTTTCAGAACGCAATAACTCTTTTAGAACTGGACTAAACGACTTGAATTTTCTTTTTAGACGATAGAGCGACCAGTCTACTAGACCGTAACTAGAATGCTTGTTTAAAAGGTTGCTATTGCCTAGAATGATGAAAGAAAATGAAAAACTCTTGCTTTTTAACTTTTCTGTCTGTGCCTGCAACGAAAATTTAAAAAATTTGTTTTGCAGATCTTGGTAAGATATATACGTGTTAAAAATTTCACCGAAATCGATTGATCTTCGTTATGAGCTGTAAATAATAAAAGATCGCAAACATTGCAGCACGCGACTAGCTGGTTCCTGCGCCACCTCTTTTAGCTACTAATAAAACAATTAAATGACAAAAAACAAAAAAATACACAAAACACGTATCTCCTAGTCTAACACGAGCCTAACTAGTTATGTTTATATTTGGCCCAAATGACGCATCACGCCTCTCATTTCTGGTTCGTTATTTTTATCACGTCTCTCAGACGTGATAATCGTTTCTGATCCGATTATTTGATCACGTCTCTCAGACGTGATAATCGTTTCTGGCCCAATCTTTTAACCACGTCTCTCAGACGTGATATTCGTTTCTGGCCCGATTTTTTGACCACGTCTCTCAGACGTGATAATCATTTTTAGCCCGATATTTTGACCACGTCTCTCAGACGTGATAATCGTTTCTGGCCCGATTATCTGACCACGTCTCTCAGACGTGATAATCGTTTCTGGTCCGATTTTTTGACCACGTCTCTCAGACGTGATAATCATTTCTGGCCCGATTATCTGACCACGTCTCTCAGACGTGGTTGTAAGGCAAAGGGTTAATATCGATCACCCCATCATTTACGCGACTACTCCGACGCGACGGCTGCTTTATAATCACGATACAATCGCGCCAACGTCCGCTCGAAATGACAGGTCGCCGCTCCTCGAAGACACGTGTCGCCGCGGCCCTCGGCGTCGCGCGTCGCCGGGTCGGCGACGTCTGTCCTGTGTCCTGTGTCCTGTGTGGCGTCGTCGAGGTTCTGGACGAAGTCGCCGAAACGAGATTGTCGGACGAACAGTCCGCAACCGCGATCAAGGAAAATAACAAACTCGCGATTCATCCGGAAAAAGTCAGCTATCCGAGGAGACTCGTCGGGTAGAAATAAGTCAGATCATTCCCATTGGCTTTAACATTAAATTAATCGAGCGACCGCAACACAAATTTTTTCGATTCACAATATCATCTATGATAGACTGCCTTATAGAAATGCGAGATCACAACTCATAATAATAATAATAATTATTATAACAATAATTATAATAGTAATAGTAATAATAATAATGATAATAATAATAATAATAATAATAATAATAATAATTACAATAATAACAATAATTTTAGATAAAAAGAAGTAATATAATTTTTAATATATATATTAAATAATAATAATTTTTTAAATAAATAATAAATTATTTATTAAATAGTAATAATATTTTAAATAAATAATGAATTAATTATTAAATAATAATAATTTTTTATATATGTATTATTTTATAATATATAATATCTGTACATAATAATATAATATATATAATAATAATAATTCTTATTATAATAATGATAAATTATAAATAATAATGATTAATTACGTAATTATTATTATAATAACGATAGTAATAATTAATACTATTTCAAAGCTAAGGAGACGCAAATCGGTTGGTATCGGCACACACACACGGACGGGATGAGAACATGCTTCCCATTCCGCAATTGAGAGAGAAAAGGCGATAGAGTCGCGCGATAAGCCCCTCGACCTCCCGTATAAATATCTTACATCGGAATTTTACCGAAAACGTCGCGGGGCGCCGGCCGACGGCCGACGCGATAACGCATCGTCCCGCATTCAGTGTTTGTCTTTGCAGCGATCTTATCTGCGTTCGGGTCACGTTCGCTGAACGAGGCCGGGGGTAAGGTCGTTCCTTGATCCGCCAATGGCAGCGGCGATCCGGCAACGTGCCTTCGAAGTCAGCGGTGAATCGCGCGAGCGACGAGAGACTTGCCCCCCCCCCCTCCCCGGCCCCGACAAGGATCGACACGCGTCGACGCGTCGCACACGATCTTCTGCTTCACAGAACCGACGCGTTCCGATCGGCTGCTCGATATTTACCCCATTGCACTCGGGTGGTAACTCCGAGGCACCACTAAAATTTGTTATGTCACGTACTAAATTAACTAAATTTTATATTAACGAAACTTAGATTTAAAAAGTTCTTGGAAGCGTAACCGTCGCGCAAGTCACAAAGCTCAACATGGTGTGCATAAAATACATTCGGTCATATAAAATGAAAATGCTGTGAGTCAGAAAAATGATTTTAGATGTACAGCTAAGACGGAGCTTCGAGTGCAAAGGGTTACTAAACTGCCGATATTTATGCAAAATAAAAATTGTCCGCATCAATTGCAAAACGTAGGAAACCAAGTGAAATCTTGTTTCTCTCCTAAATAATTCGAATATAAGTTGCAATTAACGTATTCACAGTTTTAGTTTCTCTTCATTTCTACTTTGTTCTATGCTTCGCGCATACATTTTCTCCTGTGAACGACGATATACAGTAATGTCTCCCTAACTGACGCTCAGATTGTGCACAAAATGGACAATTTGGAGAGAAGGAGATACGATTATTCGTGTTTTGCTTCTCGTTTTTATAGTTGTTGACAATTCGTAACTATAAAAACGAACCGCAAGGCTCGAATAATCGTATCTCCTCTTCCCAAATTGTCCACTTTTGTGGACAATCTGAGCGTCAATTAGAGAGACATTACTGTATTACGCTAAATTCTCCCAACTTATAAACAAAAATGGACAACTTGGGAAGAGGAGAGATACGATTATTCGAGTCTGGTGGCTCGTTTTTACAGTTACCGATTGTTAAGAACTATAAAAACGAGAAGAATAAAAGCTCGAATAATCGCATCTCCTATTCCCAAATTGTCCACTTTTGTGGACAATCTGAGCGTCAATTAGAGAGACATTACTGTATTACGCTAAATTCTCCCAACTTATAAACAAAAATGGACAACTTGGGAAGAGGAGAGATACGATTATTCGAGCCTGGCGGCTCGTTTTTACAGTTACCGATTGTTAAGAACTATAAAAACGAGAAGTATAAAAGCTCGAATAATCGCATCTCCTCTTCCCAAATTGTCCACTTTTGTGGACAATTTGAGCGTCAATTAGGGAGACATTACTGTATCAACAAGTTGTAATTAGCGTAGAAGTAGAAGTAATCGTAGGCCGTGGGCCAAGGAAGTCGACCGCTTAGCCGTATTCGACGAGCATACTCGTGATAACGCAAACTGTTTCTTCGTGACGAGTATACTCGTCGAAAACAGCTAACTGGTTAAGAAGGATAATATATTTCGATATACTTCGTGAAATTATATATTTCACGTAAGCGTTGCGTTCGAACGATATCTGAAAAATACCGAACAAGTATATAGTACAATTACAGTAACTTACACGCTTTTCAAAGAGATTACAACAGCTAATTGGTTAAGCGGAGTAAATTTTATTACAAGCAATTATACTAGAAGCAATCGCTATAATCAGTTTTAGCTTTGCCAGCTTCGGTTTAAATTCAGCTTTAAATTCGTTTGCGGGATTTATGATGGTTGCGATGCGTCAGGGAACGTGTAAAAGTCAGCGACGTGCTTTCTAGAATAGTTCTGCAAGTCTAACACGCTGAGAACGGATCGGTTAGTCTCATTTCGCTCGCGTGCAACTTATTAACTTTTTATTTAGCGATTCTATGGGATCGTGAACGCAATTTTGTGGAAAATCTGAGCGTCGATTAGAGAAACACATTACTGTAATCCGCCTGTGTCCGATTCTCCGTCTCGTACTCGAATCCTTTGACACGGTTCTCTCGGAGACGCGTCCTTCGTGTTCCAGTCGGTCGGGGACTGCGGCAGATACCGTGTCAAGACTTCAATGCAATCTCAAAAAATCTACATAATGCCGAGAAATCTGATACCGATCCGACGCGCGGCGTCCCGTGACCGGACTATCGATGTCCAAGGAAAATTATGCATTCGCGGCAACGCGAGACTTTGCCTCCCCACCCACCCCTCCGGAGAGACCTGTCCGTGTCGATAATGGAGCGGAAACGTGCTTGAATTCCATTTGAAAGTCGTATTTTTGAAACAGTACCCACAGCCACTAACTTGGTGGACTTTGTCCGATCTAGGCGGAAGTGGACGAGTCCGTGAGGAACAAGGCCACCTTTGCTGACCTGTACAGGGTGAAGGCGAACTTCAGGGCCACGCTCTACACCAGTCTGCTAGCCGGGTTCCAACAGCTCAGTGGCATCAACGTCGTATTGTTCTACATGGAGGCGATCTTCATCAGCGCCGGCACGACCATGCCAACAGCGATCGCAACCATCATCGTCGGTGTCGTCCAAGTACTCGCTTCCGCTGTCACCCCCGTCGTGGTCGACAGACTGGGCAGGAAGATGCTGCTGATCTTCTCCGGTATCGGAGAGATCGTCACCTTGGTGAGTGCGAATTCCGATAAACCCTTGGCTCTTCTAGGGCTCGTTAGGCTCGCTTCGACCGATCGAAATCTACAGGGTGTTCCATAATCATGTTAACACCTAGAATGGGGCGATTCCTGAGGAGATTCGAAGCAACTTTCTTCTTTACAAAAATTTTCTCCGAGGCATCGTTCACGAGTTATTCACGAAAAACACTGACCAATGAGATCGGCGAGATCGACAGGCGCGAGGTGGCCGAGCCAACGAGCGGTCGAAGCCCAGCCCCGATGATTGGCTCGGCCCCCACGCGCCAGATGATCTTGTCTCTCATTGGTCACTGTTTTTCGTAAATAACTCGCGAACGAAGCCTCGTAGAATATTTTCGCTAAGGAAAAAGTTGCTTCAAATGACCCCGGGAATCATATTTTTCCGTCTGTTAACACAATTATGAGACATCCTGTAGATCTGTAGAGTTCGGTCTCGAGATCGTAGCCGAGATCGGCGATAAAGGTCGGCGAAGACTTTAATAACGCGTTCGCGGTAACAAGCAGATCGGATCGAATCGCTGATACAAGACCGCAAAAAAATACGCGGCGATTACGTCTCCTTAAACGGGGCAGAGGAACATCGCAGTAACGCCGACTTCGCGAAGACACTTTTTACGGTCCGAGGCGCCGAGTAATGGGCGAACCGTGATCTCCGCGAGATCGTCGGACTGTTGTCATTTCAAACGGTTTTGCTTCGAGGATCGAGGACCGCGATATCGTCGCAGCGATGGTACCGGTGTCGTTCATCAAAGATACGGGATTCGGCAAAGCGGCTAATGGATCCGCCGTTCTGCCGCGCAGAGTACACTGGATCAGTCGGAAAATTAACAGTAGACCCGTATGCAAATTCCGACGTTCCTTATCGCGAGCAAATAGATATCCTACGTACGATCTCCCAGTTGATGAAGTGGGTTACGGACGCGGCGTTCTGATTCTGGTCGATTGTCGCGCTGCACACTAACGCTCGCCAAGCAGCATAGTCCTCGGCTCTGCATGCTGATGCGCAATCCCGGGGCATCCGAATAGTTCGCGAATTATTTCAATTGACTCCCGAAGAGCCGTCGGAATCCCATGATATCGCGCACGCTCGACTACAACGGATTTCCCGAGGTCCAAAACGATCCAGCGATCTCGAGGACTTGTCGTTTTTTTGCTTGGAAATCGCCGGCGAACGCGGTCTCCGCGACCTCGAGACCACTGGTCGTCGAGCGAGTTTCGCGGGTGTTGCGAAATTGTATGTGGTCGGGAACAAATCGATCGCGGCCTTGCAGCGACTATTCAAATCGATTTATGTAACCTCCCGTGTGTGCTCGTCCGCGCGCGGATGCACTCCTGATGCACCGACGAAGGCGGCCGCATTCCACCGACGCGACGCGCACGCGGATACGTCGAAGCCTTTCGTTCGCAACCTTCGTTGATTTTCGCGCGGTTCCTGCGCCTCTTTCCTTCGCCTCATGCCGGACGATCCTCCTACCATCATGGTCGATGAATCTTCGAAATAGTGGATCGAGGATCTCCTTTCGTGCTTCATCCGGTTCAAAGTTATCCTATCAGTCAAGCCTATGGGCTCAAAGAAACGCTACAGTAATGTCTCCCTAATTGACGCTCGGATTGTGCACAAAAATGGACAATTTGGGAAGAGGAGATACGATTATTCGAGCTTTGCAGCTCGTTTTTATAATTGTTGACAATCGATAACCATAAAAACACGAGCCAAAAGGCTCGAACAATCGTATCTCCGCTTCCAAAATTGTCCATTTTTGTGGACAATCTGAGCGTCAATTAGAGAGACATTATCGTATTGCGCTAAATTCTCCCAGTTTAGAAACAAAAATGGACAACTTGGGAAGAGGAGATCCGATTATTCGAGCTTTGCAGCTCGTTTTTATAATTGTTGACAATCGATAACCATAAAAACACGAGTCACAAGGCTCGAGCAATCGTATCTCCTCTTCCAAAATTGTCCATTTTTGTGGACAATCTGAGCGTCAATTAGAGAGACATTATCGTATTGCGCTAAATTCTCCCAGTTTAGAAACAAAAATGGACAACTTGGGAAGAGGAGATCCGATTATTCGAGCCTTGCAGCTCGTTTTTATAGTTGTTGACAATCGATAACCATAAAAAAAACGAGCCAAAAGGCTCGAGCAATCGTATCTCCTCTTCCAAAATTGTCCATTTTTGTGGACAATCTGAGCATCAATTAGAGACATTACTGCACTGCGCTAAATACCCCCAGCTTGGAAACAAAAATGGTCATCCTGTCGGACGATCCTTCTACCATCATGGTCGATGAATCTTCGAAATATTGGATCGAGGATCTCCTTTCGTGCTTTATCCGGTTCAAAGTTATCCTATTACTCACGCTTATAGGCTCAAAGAAACGCTACAGTAATGTCTCCCTAATTGACGCTCGGATTGTTTACAAAAATGGACAATTTGGGAAGAGGAGATACGATTATTCGAGCTTTGCAGCTCGTTTTTATAATTGTTGACAATCGATAACCATAAAAATGCGAGTCACAAGGCTCGAGCAATCGTATCTCCACTTCCAATTGTCCATTTTTGTGGACAATCTGAGCGTCAATTAGAGAGACATTATCGTATGGCGCTAAATTCTCCCAGCTTAGAAACAAAAATGGACAACTTGGGAAGAGAGGAGATACGATTATTCGAGCTTTGCAGCTCGTTTTTATAATTGTTGACAATCGATAACCATAAAAATGCGAGTCACAAGGCTCGAGCAATCATATCTCCTCTTCCAATTGTCCATTTTTGTGGACAATCTGAGCGTCAATTAGAGAGACATTATCGTATAGCGCTAAATTCTTCCAGCTTAGAAACAAAAATGGACAACTTGGGAAGAGGAGATACGATTATTCGAGCCTTACAACTCGTTTTTATAATTGTTGGCAATCGATAACCATAAAAAAACGAGCCACAAGGCTCGAGCAATCGTATCTCCTCTTCCAAAATTGTCTATTTTTGTGGACAATGTAAGCATCAATTAGAAAGACATTACTGTACTGCGCTAAATTCCCCCAGCTTGGAAACAAAAATGGACAAATTGGGAAGAGGAGAGATACGATTATTCGAGCCTCGCGACTCGTTTTCTTTTACAGTCGCCGATTATCAACAACTATAAAAACGAGCCGCGGGACTCGAATAATTGTATAGAATTCGCTCTGATACCAAGAATTAACGATCGGAACGCGAACAGACAATATCTGAAGAACATGTGACAGGCGCGGCGTTCTTCCTTGCAATCGCGGAATTAGCTTCGCCGGAATGATTAGACTTTGCATTCGTGCGGCTAAATATTGCGGGCAACGCCGGCGGCTTCCAGGATGACGGTCCGAAAACGAAACGCGTGCGGTTGTCCTGTTGCGTCGGTCGTGTCGCAATCGAGAAAAATATTTCCGTAAACAGGCGCGCGTGCTCTCCTGTCCGCGCCGGCGCGGCGGTTCCAACAGTGACTTCACGCATCTGGAATTGTGAGGTCGCGTTTAATTGTCCGTCGCAGATTGTTGCACCGATCGGCGGTCGCGTTCAATGTCAATGCCTCGTTACGCGCATCCGAAGGATTGCGCGACTCTTTATCGAAGGATCTCGACCGTGGCCGCGCGCGGCCTGAATTTTCATGAGAAAACGATGACGGCGAGAAAAACGCTGACAGCCTGTCTGCCGGGGCACGTCGTCTTCGGGAACGCCTGGAATGCGGTTAATTAGCATCCGCTGATAATTTCGTAATTCACGATCGAGTCGGTCGCGGCGACGTTTCGCTTCGCACGCGCCGATCAATTATTCTCGCGCGTACGTGTCGGGTGCTCGAATCGAACGTTCGTACTTGAAATTCGATTGAATTCGCGAGACTCGAAGAGATACGTGCTCACTTTCAAAATTAGAGATACAGTAATGTAACAAGGAAAAGAAAGCAGGTGTTGATTTCTTGATTTACGAAGGTCCTTTTGTTCGCAATTGTGTCCCGCGAGTGGTCGATTCCGCATTACCATTACAGTAATGTCTCTCTAGTTGACGCCCAGATTGACCACAAAAATGGACAATTTCGGAAGAGGAGATACGATTGTTTGTGCCTTGTAGCTCGTTTTTTATGGTTATCGATTGTCAACAACTATAAAAACGAGCTGCAAGGCACGAATAATCGTATTTCCTCTTCCCAAGTTGTCCATTTTTGTTTCCAAGCTGGGGGAATATAGCGCAGTACAGTGATGTCTCTCTAATTGACGCCCAGATTGACCACAAAAATGGGCAATTTGGGAAGAGGAGATACGATTATCCGAGCCTTGCGGTTTATTGTTATAGTTATAAATTGTCCACAATTATAAAAACCTGCCGCAAGGCTCGAATAATCGAATATAATAATAATAATCTCCTGTTCCCAAATTATCCATTTTAGTGGACAATCTGAGCGTCAGTAAGGGGGACATTACTGTAATCGTTTGCTTTTTGCCACAACTACGGTGCAGTTCGCAGTGCATTCCTTCTGCAGTCGTTGACGCCTGAACTTACCGAGCCGGTCAGAATGACCGGTTCCCCATCTTTTTTAGTTTCAAAATTGTTGAAATTATAGAGATTCTTTCACAGAAAACGATCGAATCATTCATTTCTGAATTCGAGTCTCCGCTATTGTTAGAAAAACCAAAAAGTTCGTATACAGGCTGTCATAAATTTGTTCCCACGATTGTTCAGCGTCTTTCGGTAGTCCGACAAGAAAATGTTTCCTGTCAAAGTTAATTAGTAATCAACCGACAAGAAATTGCAATTGTTTAAATTTTAAAACAAATCGATTTTCGATTGAAAAACATGGTCAACGTCATATATTTAAATGAAACTAGGTTATTTTAATTTCATAAAATTGTATGCGACGACGAGACAAGTTCAACGAACTGTTCCATGATGACTTTCAGATGATTGAAGAAAAAATTGTCGTGGTATCGATTGTCACGATATCTGAAATAATTTGGCGATACGTAACATCAAGGCCTCGCATGTAAATCTAAACGAATGAACGTAAACGTTATAAATATCCATTTATTCGATTTCAAACCTTAACACATAAAACAAAAGAACAATTTATATAAAACCAAATATTGTGGCAATCGAATCGTGGCGGATTTTTCCTTCAATGTCATCCGAAGGTCATCGTGGTCGTTGATTTCGTCTCGACGTTGCCTACAACATTACGAAGTGAAAATTGCCTAGTTTCATTGAAAAATATAACGGTGACCTTGTCTTTTTTATCGAAAATCAATTTATTCTTAAATCGAAGCAATTGCAACTTCTTGTCGGTTAAATACTAATCAACTTCGATAGGAAACATTTTCTCGTGGGACCCCTCGGAAGGGGCTGAAAAGTCACGGAGACTAATTTGCGACTCACCTTGTACATTAGGTCGAGTCATAAATGACTTCTTTATCGGACATTTATTTTGTTTTTGCCTTATTTACTTTTCCCCATTTTATTTTATTTATTTTGAACCGTTATCTATGCGGTAAAAGCAAAAACACGTTTGTCCCGAGTGACTCATAGCGGGGCAGTTACGAACAATAAATTTTCACTTAGCCGCATCCGAAGTTATTTACGACTGGTCCCAATAAATTCGATGTTCGCGTTCTTACGAAACAACGCAGGTCGATCGGTCTTAGTTTTCGGCGCATTTAGCATAAACGTTTCGCAGCCGAGATCGCCGAAACGTCTGCAGCGCGCGGTGTCACACCTTTCCGCTGCTCTGCGCCCTGTTCTCTCGCGGCGGAGGGTGAACGAACTCGTAAAATCTCGACGACTAAAATCGATCGTTTTAAACGTTGCAGGGCGCACTGGGCACGTACTTCTTCCTGAAGGAGGTGCAGAAGAACGACGTGAGCGGGATCGCCATACTGCCGGTCGTCGCGCTGGTGATATTCATCGCGACGTACTGCGTGGGCTGGGGCCCGCTTCCGTGGACCGTGATGGGCGAGATGCTTCCTGCGAACGTGAAGTCGAAGGCCTCTAGTATCGCGGTGTTCACCTGTTGGCTGCTCGCGTTCTTCATCACAAAGTTCTCGAGCGACCTGGAGAACGCGTTCGGCAGATGCACGCTGTACTGGATGTTCGGGGTGTTCTGCGTGGTCAGCGTGGTGTTCACGGTGGTGGTGCTGCCGGAGACCAAGGGCAAGAGCGTGCAGCAGATCCAGAGCGAGCTGGACGGAAGTTGTACCGCCCAGTTCGTGGCCGGCGAGAAAATGTGAACGCAGTATTAAAAACGCGGCACCGCGAGACACGCGACACGCGTCGTTCCGGCCGTGCTCTTTTTTCAGTTCCGTTTCGATTAAGTACGTCTTCATACTGCCAAAGACCACCGAGGTCGCGATTCCTCGGGGCTCTACATTAGTAGCCAGCTAGGAGAGCCCGAGAACAATGGACGATTACGATCGGGTCGGATACGCTCACGATTGCTTACAATGTTAAGGAGCTTATCTTAGACGCAATATTATTATCGTTAGCGATAGGAACCACGGAGGACCAATCGGGGCACAGAGACGAGTGTCGCTGGCTTTTCGTGGGAAGCCTTTGTACGGTAACAATTTAGTGGATCCTTTGTTTTCCACTGTCCGGGAGATTCTTACACGATCAAATACAAACTCGAGATTAGGCTGCGCGTTTTTACGCAAATTTCACGAATATCACGGTATGTTCCGTTCACCGAAGGCTTTCTCGCGATACGGATATTCTATAAGATACGTTTCGCATCCACGAAGATCCGCAGTACGGTAATGTCTCCCTTACTGACGCTCAGATTGCGTACAAAAATGGATAGTTTGGGAAGAGGAGATACGATTATTCGAGGCTTGCAGCTCGTTTTTATAGTTGTTGACAATCGAGAACCATAAAAAACGAGCCACAAGGCTCGTATCTTCTTTTCTAAAATTGTCCATTTTTGTGGACAATCTGTGCGTCAATTAGAGAGACATTCCCGTAGTCGGCTCATGACATTACGATCGATCGACCGAATTCGCTGACGCGTTACGATCGCGAATATTAAACGATAGAAGATCGCACGGCGACTCGTTCGCAAATCTGTCCCGGTCGGCCCTCCCATCTGCGCAATAATAGTTTCTAAATGTATGTATATTTATTATTACCTGTTTAAGTCTTAGCCGTTCAACGTACACGCGCATATGTTCATACGCGTACGGTTCGAAGCGGTTCGTCGCTCGAGCCCGGAATATTTAATATTTGTTAATCGCGATTGCGTCGAGCCGATTTCAAATTCGCGCGACTCCTGTAATTGTTTTAATCGATAGACGAAAGACTAGGAACGCGGGAGACTAGACGTTGATCGCGGGAATCGTTGCACGAGATCGAGATCGTTTCCGGATTCGGAGATCGCTGGACCGTTCTCCGCGGGACGATCTCGGCGAGCGGAAATTCCGCGGACACGGGGGAGGAAAATGAAAGGGTTAACAGCGTAGAAGGAATGTTTTCGAATCGCGGCGATCCATCGTTCGCGTGTGGCTGCGTGTGTCTGTGATCGAGTATGCCAGCGAATAGTGGCCGATTTGCTTCGCCGATTCGACGCGTCGTCCGGCGCATACATATTCCAGAGAAATTGAAAATGTATCAGCCGTTGGCGCGATAACGATTCAAATGCAACGAATAATGTTGTGTAACATCGCTTCCGGAAATAGTTTCGATTCGGCGGTCGACGCGCCGAAGAAGCGCGGCTATCGGCTCGGAAATTCTAGATAAACACGGCGGACAACGCGCGTTCCTATATTTAGCGCGATCGTACGAAAACACTGTGTCCTCGGCAAGTTCTCGGGCCGTTTTCAACGCGAGCACGGAGAGCGGAGCGGAAGTCAGCGGTCGCAAGGAATCGGATTTTCCACGGGACCGTGATCCGCGAACGCTCCGAGAAGTTGCCCGAAGAATGCGCGATTCGGAGCGCGAAACTACGGCCGGGAATTCGGAGGATACGCGTCTTCGCCGAACCACGTAATTTCCTGGGATTGTAGTATTTTCCGGAATTTTATTATCTCTACGGAGCGCCGCGCATCGTTTGGGCATAGCCGCGTACTTCGACGATTTCTATTCGAGCGACAGCATTTTCGGAGAACCGTGCGTTCCGCCAACATGTCATCCGTATGTATTTTCATACATCATTGTGCATAATGTTACCATGCAACGCGATATCTGTCGGAGTTGTTTTTCAGCGCGGATCGACGAATTGTCGGTTTTCCGTATTCATTTTATTCGAGTGGCCAACCCGGCAAGGACTGTACTTATCGTTCAGTCGCGTACCAAAGACCGTATTCCCCTGGGACAACGACGGGAACGAACGTCGGCGGAGCCGCGCCGCTCGAAAATCCTCGTAAGCTGCGATGCGCTTCAACTGCATAATGATTAATGATACAGTTCCGAGCGGTTCCGCGAAACCGACGATTAATATAGTCGACGATTCTTGATCGAGCGGTGCAACATTCGTATTTCCTTCGCATTTATCATACGTAATTTTATACAGTTTGAGAGAGAGAGAGAGAGAGAGAGAGAGAGAGAGAGAACGCGAGAGAGAGAAAGAGAGAGAGTGAAAGTGTGCGTGCATAAGCGGGATCGTGCGCCAAACGTATTTTAATGTTATAAAAATTGCTGGAAGAACGGTTACATATCAATCGATTAATCGGGCGTTTTACTCGGACGCGAGACATATCCTTCGAAGCGCAACAATTTTGTTCGGTTTGTATGTGTGTGCGTGTGTGTGTGTGTGTGGGAGACGCGCGAAGCGAAAAGGCGATTCGATTACAATCTATAGGTAGATTCGCGCGGGAAGAATAATCATTTAGCCTAGAGGCGTGCGAACGATGATCAGCTGCGCCAGCGCCGGTCGTGTGTGTGTGTATCGTGTTTGACGATTATCGAGGTCGGTCGCATGCATATTCACGGATCCGGAACAGGAATGAATCCCCTTTACTTCACCGTTTAGAACGACTGCTCGGATTTACGTCGGCATTCGCATGCGACGGCCTTCCAGGCGTCGTTCGCTCCGGTTCGAGGCGGGACTGGAACGAAAAAATAGTCGAAGTTGTTGCAAAGTTAGCTTCGCGATTCGCGCCGCCGGCCCATCGAGGCGGAAGCGAGCTTCCCTTTCGGAAATTTCTAGACGCAAAGTTTGTCCAGATTTGAGCCGGACGTCGCGCAATCATTCCTAGAACATGTTCCTTTTCACGAGCAACAAGACTTTTCATTTGTTCGAGGACGGGGGACTGTCACGAACAACGGCGAGAGATCGTGGCTACAGTAATGTCTCTCTAATTGACGCTCAGATTGTCCAGAAAAATGGCCAATTTGGGAAGCAGAAGATACGATTATTCGAGTCTGCGCCTCGTTTTTATAGTTTTTGAGAATTGGTAATTATAAAAACGAGGCGCCGAGACTCAAATCAATCGCATCTTCTCTTCTTAAATTGTTCATTTTTGTATAGAATCTGAGCGTCAATTAGAGAGACATTACTGTATTTCGTAGATAAACACCCGGTGTGCTCATCGAACGTATTACCTAGAGTTTTCTTTCCCTTTTTTTTTAACGCGCCCGATGCGCGAATCGGCGAGCGTGAACAGCGGAAGAAAGGCCTTCGAGACTAGCTCCATGAATGTGATGATGATTTTAGTTAGGATAACGAGACGCCGCGGCGGGTCGCGGCGTTCTATTTTTTTACGAGATCGACGAAATATTGCGGCGGGGAGAGGCGGCAACGATGTGTCATGTAGGTGTCAGGGTACAAAACGGGAGCAACCTGTGTGGAAAACGTTCCGCGAAAAATTCCGGGAGCATATCGCCCGACGCGACTGTATATATATATATATAATACTACACACTATTTACTACATAGTATATTACTACGATAATAACTTTTGTTACGGCTAAATAAATTATATCTTTCAAGTATTACATAGATCGTGCCATTTCCTTGGCCTATCCACTTACCGCATTTCATTCCTGACACTGTTCCGGCAGCGCGCTGATTACAAGACATTTCAAGGACTATGCTGTAATCAGAAGGACGTTAATAAGTTTTCAAAAGTCCTTCACCGTCCAAATGCAATCAATCTCGGCGAAATTCGCAGCGGTGAATTCGATTTCGAAAGAAACAGTTGAGCGTTGCATCGAGGTGTTGTCCCAAGCGACGATCGTCGAGAGGAAATCAAGACGCCTGCTTGGTTATTATCGTTCCTTGGGAAACGTCAAGAAATATCAATAAATAACTACGATTCTGCTATCAGGAACAAAATGTTAGCGGCGGAGACTCGTTTGCAGAACATAGAGACGGAGATGGTAATGTGTCCAGACTCTTGAAATGCATCGAATCGAGCGTATTCATTTTCCTTCTGAGCATGATCCTGCCTTTCCTAGGACGAAGAGGACACGAGACTGCAGGACGAGCTGCTTCAATTAGCCGACGTCCTATTGGCAAGTATTATATCTAGCCCGTTTCCTATTTCACACCCTCGGAATGCCAGAATCACCTGCAAACCGCAAGAATTCTCGCGATTGGTATTAGGGTGTCCCATAAGTTCTTTCCTCTTTTCTGATGCGAAATGATTACATAATATTTGTTGTTTAAGGTTGATTTATTGAGTTATATACGAACCGTTCTGCTCTATTACCTTCTTCCATCTTTCAGGAAGCCTCATTATGCCGTCTTTCCAAGATTGTTGAGGCTTATTTGCAAAATATTGATCAATGTGCGCTTTTATTTCGCTTACGAACTTAAACCGTTTTTCACGGAGAGAATTTTTTCACGAGAAGAACAAGTAATAATCGGATAGAGCAATGTCTGGGGAGTAAGGAGGATGAGGTAGAACGTCCCAATCAAACTGCAATAATTTTTCTCTTACGACCAATGCAACATGCGGTTTTGCGTTGTCGTGACGAAAAACGACGCCGCGTCGGTTCGCCAATTCTGGCCGTTTTTCTGCTATGGCGGCTTTCAATTCGTCGAGTTGATTACAATATTTAGCTGAATTGATCGTTTCATCTTGAGGAAGGAGCTCGTAGTAGACTACACCTTTCCAGTCCCACCAAATGCACAAAAGAACTTTCTTCGGATGAAGTCCTGGCTTTGCAACAATTGAGGGACTATTTCCTTTTGACCAAGTTCGTTTTCGATGCACATTTTGGTATAAAGTCCAAGTCTCGTCTCCAGTGACAAGCCTCTTTAGGAAAGGATTTCTTCCATGTCATTGGAGAAGCAAATCGCACGTAGAAACGTGGTTCGTAAGGCTGATGTCAACACCTATTGACGGTGTGGAACTTGGAATCGATTCACGTATCTCATCTTGATTAAATGCTCATGTACCGTTGTCCTGGGTATGTTAGTGGCATCCGCGATCTCGCACACACTATATCGCGGATTTTCAGCGAGCATATCATTGATAAGGCCCGCATCCGTCGGTGTTGGACGGCCGCTGCGGTCTTCATCTTTCAAATCAAACTTTCCAGCTATAAATCTCTTAAACCAATTGCGGACTGTCCTAATAGTCGTAGAACCATCACCGTAAATGGTACAAATCTCGTTTGCAGAGTCCTTTGCCCTATCACTTTTTTGTTAAAGCAATGAAGCATAACATGCCGCAAATGCTTCTGTTGGCTATCCATATTGAACGGCGCAGAAAAAGTTTTATAAGGAACCTTGTCACCCACGAAACGTACTCTAAAAGAGCTCTGGGACGACTAAAACCGATATCCTAAACAGCCAAGAGATAAGCCTGCGTGTTTATATAAACACAGCCAGTTAAAATCATTCATAGCGCGGCGCGGAAAGAACTTATGAGACACCCTAATATTTCCCGATAAAACTGAAGGGCCCGGACGAAAATGCGATGCTGGTGTCCTTGAGCCAGCTGAGGCTGCTGATGCAGACCGCGACGACCTCGATGACGGCGGTACCGAAGCCGCTGAAGTACCTGAGGAATAGTTACCGTGCTCTGAAGAACTCGCAACGCATGGTTCAGCAGAAAGAGGTGAAGCGGCAGTTCGCGGAGGTCCTGAGCGTGTTGTCGCTGGCAGGAGCAGCTCCGGGGTCCAAGGAGTGTCTCCGATACTGCGTCGAAGGCAACGTGACGAATCCTGGGGAGTGGGGCCACGAGTACGTGAGACAGTTGGAGTGCGAAATCGTCGACGAGATAACGAACGCTCCGGTGAGAGAGGAGCAACAGATAAGGTAACCTGTGCGACCCAAAATCTCAACCAGATATTGACCTCTGTCGAACGATAGGACGCAACTGGCGGCATTGATCAAGCGCATCGTGAAATTCGACATGAAGCACAACGCAGAGATACCCGGCTGCGATCTATGTCTGGAGATCGATCAGCTTAACTTTCTGGCGGACTATTTGGACAACAGGAACTTCGGCAGAGTCTGTCGATATTTGGAAGGCTGCGCGGCCTACAGGTGAGCGAACCGCGGCTCCCGATGCATTTGACAGCGTCTTCAAAGACCGTTACGTTGGAATTGGTAGCGAGGACACGGAGAGAAAGCAGATACTGAGAGTGGTCGTCGATCAGTATCTGAGATTCCAGGAGTACTGCAAGGCCATGCTGGTGGCTCTGCAGTTGTTCGACACCGAGTTGATTTACAAATGCCTGGCCACGTGTCCCGACAGCGTCACGCGGAAACAATTAGCATTTATGCTCGCCAGACAACGGGTAACGGACTATCTCTCTTTAACTCTTAGCGCTCCGCGCGTTTCTCGAGTATTGCCTAGCAGCAAATCCGGCACATTTTTGGAGCAAAGCGCCTGAGTCTTATTTTGAGCGGAAAAGATTACACGTCCTTGTGAAAGCGTTCGATTTTATTCATTTTATGCTGCTAAGTATAAAAATGAGCAAAAAATGTTTTAATCCTAATGGTATATCTACTTAACATTGTGCAAGGTCGGTGCATCGACATCGTGAATTGCGACCGAAATTTCCAAGCAGCAAATGCATCCTCATCGAAATGGGTAAATTTACTATTAATGATATTCTTCACAATACTTAAATAAATATATCCCTCATGTTCTTTGACGCGATTTATTGTGAAATTAGCATTGCCAATCGTCTGTTGAATTCCGTTTGGATACGAAATTATTGAAACAAAAATAGCTGTTGCGCGAGTTTGCCGGAATTTTTGTATTGTTAATCTTCACTGGAATCGGCTCAATTCATAATTAAATTAAATTAAAAATTAGTAAATATTCTTCGGACGTTCTAAAATAAAGTTGAACAGCGTTTTTCTGAAAAATATCACTACCAGCAACTCCGGCACATTTTTGGAGCAAAGCGCCTGAGATAAAGGAAGTCTTATTTTCAGCGGAAAAGATTACACGTCCTTGTGAATGCATTTGATTTTATTTATTTTATAAATATACATTTTCCTATTGTAAATGAAAGATAAATTTTAAATTTTGTAATTCACCATGTTGTGATATCTTTGATAACAATCTCCCATGTGCATTTTGGGTTTACTTGGACAAGTGTCACAGTATTCGCTTTGCCAAATAGAGCTACCAGATATTTCTTTCAAGTTTAGAACATTTTCTGCGTAATTGTTGGTTTCCTTTATAATTTCATTTACCAATTCGTCCGTGAAAAATAATTTAAAATATTGTATCGGCTGTTCAATGTTCGTAGGAACTTGTGGTCCAATGACCTGTGGCAATACACTAAAAAGGTATTCTATCTGGAATATGTAATTCTTCCGTAACATCACGCCATTCGTCTAAGTCTTGTAACGAATCTTCGCTTTCACTTTCAATAATTCTCATTCTTCGCCTCTTTGGTAGTATAATTTCGCTACTACTAAAAGTGTCAGAATCTTAACCAACATTGTCTTCCACAATGTCTATTAACTCTTCAAAATCAAATACGTCTTCGGTATCACTCGGCTCTAAATTCTCGTCATAATATTTATTTTTCTCCATGTTGCTAACCATAGAAAAGGTCAAAAAATGGTTTAATCGTAATGGTACAGACTTAGCACATTTTAACTACAGATAACAATTGCTAACGCCGACGATAACGTATGCTAAAAACATTTGGCTCCGCAGCGGAGCCTTCGTAGTTACGGAACAAATGACAAATGTCTCCGTAGCGGAGCCTTCGGAGCGCTAAGGGTTAATAATCTCGGACGAATTGCTTACGGTTCGCTAATCGGCAGGACAACCCTCTGAAAAAAGAGTACGAAGGAGACGACGCGAAGGACATCGAGACGATCCTGAGCAACAGCCACGTGATCTCTCACTTTCACTCGCTGGCCAGCGAGCTGGACATCTGCGAGCCTAAGCTTCCCGAGGACATCTACAAGACTTACGAGGGTAAAGTTCTCGGAAAGTACGAGCCAGACTCGGCTAGGGCCAATCTGACAGCCAGCTTCGTCTCCGGCTTTGTTCACGCTGGCTTCGGCGAGGATAAGCTGATGACCAACGCCGAGGATTGCTGGGTTTACAAGAACAAGGTGCGAGAGACTGACTTATGGCTTACGATCAAGGATCGATGCACGAAACATTTGTTTCTAGGATCACGGGATGTTGTCGGCTACCGCCTCTTTGGGTCTGATTCACATGTGGGACGTGGACGGCGGCCTGGTGCCCATAGACAAGTGAATTTCACTTTCTTTATGCCGTCAATGAAAGCTTGACATGTTGCTTAATGTCTAGGTACCTTTACACGAGCGAGGACTACGTGAAATCCGGAGCTCTACTGGCTATAGGACTCGTTAATTGCGGCGTTCGCAACGAGTGCGATCCGGCACTCGCTCTCCTAAGCGATTATGTGTCTTCGAGCAGCGCGACGCTGAGAATAGGAGCTGTTCTGGGCCTAGGCTTGGCGTATGCTGGCACGGGGAGATCCGATGTCACCCAATTGCTGATCGAAGTCTTGGCTGACAAAGAAAGTGGGTACTCTTGAAAGTGGATTTCTTTGGACTCTAGAAACAGTTTTACAGAATTCATGGATTTGTAGATAACATGGAGGTCGTAGCGTTAAGTGCGATATCCATAGGATTGATCAACGTAGGATCGGCTGATCCCGAAGTATCCTCGATTGTTCTACAGAAGCTGCTGGAGCTAGAGCCGCACGATCTGTCCAACACCTACTCCAGGTTATTAAAAGGAATTTATTTCAGAAGATTGAAGAATTGATGCGGGATGAATTCTTGCAGATTTCTACCACTGGCGCTAGGATTAATCTACATGGGCTGTCGAGACGTGATAGAGTTCTCTTCCGTGGCTCTGGAGGTGCTTCCCAATCCTTACAAACTAGCCTCGCAGACCATGTTGCAGGTATTTGTTGAAACGATTTGTTGATCAACAACAAAATGCCGTAACTAAGTTTAAAAAAGTACATGAACAGAAGTAGCATGAAATTTGCCAATTACGGAGTTAAAACAGTAATTTGACGGTACAGAAATATTCAGGACACTGTTTTGAGTCTATATCATGTGAAAAAAGTTGATTTATTATTGCAAATATCGAGCACAGATGATTCTTGCCTGCAATACCATAAGAGGCAGTGTTAAAAACGGCACGAATCATCTGTTGCTTAAAATGTTACAGTAGCGCCGTTAGACGTAGTGGCGAGACATTCAACCTTGTAGACAATTTACCGACTATTCGATTACCATCCAGTGAAACTAAATCGTCGAACAGTTTCAGCGTTTTGCCACTACATCTAATGGCGCTAGTTTGGTATTTTAAGCAACAGATGATTCGTGCCGTTTTTAACACGGTATCTTATGGAATAAGCGGCAAGAATCATCCGTCCTCGATATTTACAATAATAAATAAGCGTTTGTTACATGATATAGATTCAGGAGAGTCTCCTGAACGTTCCTGTACCATCGAAATACTTTTTCGCTTCCGTAATTTACATATTCCATACCATTTTCTATAATAAATGAAAGCATTTGAAATGTTTTGCGATTCTAAAATCTACTACATCTTTTATTTTTTAAAATACTTAATTTTGGTTAAAACTGTGTGGAGTGCACAGAAAAATTCACTTTTCAAGGAACTCTTTGTCTCTTGTCAACAATTAAATATTTACGATAGTAAAACAACTTTTTTAACATAATGTAAATTCATTTCTGTATCATCCAAATATTTGTTCAAGCATAAATTGCCTGGAATTGCGGATAATCTGGTTTCTACTGTATTTAATGTCATAGTTAAACCATATCTATTATTTAAATAATCCTAATAGAAATATTTATGTTACCAAATATAACTTGCTGATTTATGAGGAATTGTAAATGCCAAGAAATAGAGTTAACTAGGCATTATAAATTCGCAGTAAATTACAAATTACTGTCTCTAGATATGCGCATACGCTGGCACAGGCGATGTGCTAATAGTGCAAGAGTTATTACGAATTTGTTCGGAACCTGTCGACAGCGACAGTGCATCGATTACTCCGGTGACTAGTTTCACAAGTAGTTGTTGTTCAGGCCAGAAACTTCAGACCTCGGAGACGACAGAGAAAAAGGAGAAGAAGGAGGATCCCAAGTATTGCTCTTCGTTATTGCAATAGACCAGCTTCTTCCCAAACTTCTATACTAATTACTATAAAAATGTTCCAGAGAAATAGGGCCCACGCAAGCCATAGCTGTTTTAGGCGTCGCCATGGTTGGCCTAGGAGACGGCAACGAGAACTCTAGGATCTTCGGACAGGTCTGCTACTTTTCCAGCCATTTTTGAGCCTTCGAAACGGTAGTTGCTCATTTTTAGATAGGAAGATACGGCCCCATAGCCACGAGGAGAGCAATGCCGTTAGCTTTGGGCCTGTCCTCTCTGTCGAACCCTGACTATTCGCTCATGAGCGTTCTGTACAAATACAGCCACGACAACGATCCGGATGTCGCGAGCAATGCGATATTTGCTCTCGGTCTGGTGAGTGCAGGGACCAATCACGCCCACGCTGCTAATCTGTTAAGGCAGTTGATCTGCTATCACGCGAAGAGCCCGACGCACTTGTTTCTCGCTAGGATAGCTCTCGGCCTGGTCCATCTTGGCAAAGTACAGATCATCTGGAAGAAACGAAAAATTTTGTTAAGTACAGCAATAGTAACGCAATGTTAATTTGTAGGGCACCCTGTCCATATCCCCCCTGCGTTGCGGCTCCAGAATTTTGGATCACACAGCACTTGCTGGTCTGATGGTGGTACTCGTGTCCTTCCTAGACTGTCGTAATTTAATCCTGACAAAATCCCATTATCTGATGTACTGCCTGGCCGTCGCGATGGAACCAAGATGGCTGGTCACCTTGGACGAGGATCTCCAAGTGCGTTTTACAATCTGTATTGTAACAAGTTACATCTGTAATTTTCTCTTATCGATGATTAGAGTTTACCGGTACCGGTGAGGGTTGGAAAGGCCGTGGACACAGTGGGCAAGGCTGGGAACCCGAAATCCATCGCAGGTGGTTACGTCCACACTACTCCGGCGTTACTGTACGTAAACGAAAGGGCGGAGCTAGCTTCCGACGAGTACGAGGCGGTTTCCAGCATGATGGAGGGATTCGTGATTCTTCGGAAGAAGGCTGCTTCCTCTTGACTCTTAAATCTAAGACGCCACGGTGAAGTAAAAAAAAGACGAGACGCATGGTTTCTGTAGGTAATGCTCGGCAGGTAGAGTTTTTATTTCACGATTATGGTAAGAAACACGTCTGACAAAACTGTATTATGCAACCTAGGAACAAAACTGTGGATAATCTATAGATTATGGCAATATCGGGTCTCCGATCCGAGGTGTACAAAGTGAAGACAGCGTCGAGCACAGGGTGGTCCGCCCATCGAATTTCCTTGATCATGAGTCGAACTAGTTTGTGCTTGCAATGTATATTAAAAATCGAATGAATCTTACGGCTAGAAAGATTTCGGAGGACCATCCTGCGCGCTCGAAGTGCAATTTAACTCGCCGCCTCAAGTGTAGCACAAAACTTGTGAGTGAACGACGTGTGAGCATGAGAGACCGGAGAGTGAAAGAAACGGTGAAGGACGCGTGAACGCATGGGTTTCGTGTAGGTTTGCGTTTATTGAACTTCAGGGACTAGCGGAAGCAATGTGCTCTATACAACAGAAACATACATTGGTTCGCATTGCACGGTGTGAACGCAACGGTGCACCATGATCTAACAGTGTGTCACGGTTGGAATCTGCTCGCGATCGGTCGTCGTAAATAAAACGCCTTACATTCGATAAAGAAACAGTGGATGGAGAAAAAGAAACAAAAACAAAAAAAGAAGAGTACCGAAAGCAACGAAACTTGAAGGAATAGAGGCGAGAACAAATGTGTCGAGGGAGAACGGAAAGAGTACGAAAAGAACGCGTCGAGGAAGAAAATCGAATACGGACTGTCGGAGAAGTCTCGGCAAGCGCAGTTCGCCATTATAGAATCACTGCAAATCAAAGATAAATACTGCAGTTTATTACTTCTGATAGTGTACGTGCGTTTGTGTCTATGAGTGTGTACAAAAAAAGTCCTATCCAATCTCCTCGGCGCGTATTTTGCCCACTCTCTCTCTCTCGCTCTCCCTCGTTTTTCTTTTTGTTGCTCGCAGAGGGTCGCATACGCAAGATCATGGAGCACGGTGAATCTCCTTATGAAACCAAGCGACGAGATATACTTGCCGGGAATTGCACAAACTCGCAACGTCGGAGCTCCCGCGCCCTCGCAATTCGGTCGAAATCACGCGAAACCAAAGAAACCGATCGAAACATTTAATTTTCCGTAACCCAGTGTTCTCTAACTTAAATTGAAACGCTTTCTCATCCTCGAACCTGGGCCCAGATTCCTTTTCAGGGACGTCTTTTCCTTAAAAAAAATCCTTGGCGCAATTAGCACCCACAAAACTACGTAGGACACAAGAAAAAACTTCGGCAGCGCCTTCATAAAATAAAATAAAATAAATCGAACGTGCTTTAACGGCTTTCTTTTTATCTATGTTTGATTAGAAGAATCGACCGGGAACGCGAGAGCTCCATGGACGCCATTTTGGGGGACCGACGACTTTCCTCGCGTTTCGAATGTCTGCCGACATTCACATATAGGCACATGACTTAGGGTAACAGGCGAAGTGTAGTACAGTGATACGCTTATTCTCGGGCCGGTTCGCTTGACAGCGAATCGCGAACGTTCGTTTCCCACCCCCTCCCTTATATCATCGAGGATTCCCGAGACGATTGCGTCGATACGCTCGCGTAGCCAACGCGACTTCTCGAGATCGCTCGAAAACCCGGTCTACTTCAGCGTACGCCTTTTCTCGCTGTCTCAGCTTGCCGCCTGACGTATACAACGTCTTTTCATTAAATATCCTAGCTTCCCTTCGATTCTATCTATCCACGGGTGGATATACTTTTAGGATTACTCTTGAACAACCATCGCCCGCACTGCAGAGCGATTCCGTGTAGTCAATATGCAGATATAGAGACAGATAAGAGGATCGTCGTTATGCGACGCGTTTCCTACTCCGTAGACGTTGTTTGGCAGACAGAGAAAATAAGTTAAACGCGGGAAACGGAGATCGAATTCCGCGCCGGAGATCGATAAAGGGAACATCGACTTTGAAGAACGGGATTAACGTTTTTCGAAGTTGACTTCCCGGTGAAGCTCTCCAAATTTCTTCCTAGCTTGTACTACGAATTAGAAAACGCAGCGCGCGACCCATTAACATTTGATAAAATAGAGAATCAGCATGCAAAATCGTCGATATATGATCCACGTCACCCGGCAAGCTGGGCTTCCTATCTACTTATACGATAAAGTTCTCATGTTGCTTATAGTAAAATATAATAATAATAATAATAATAATAATAATAATAGTTAAAAATTAATAATAATAATAATAATAATGACAGTTCATATAATAATAGCGCTTTCGTGTAATAACCTTTTTTTTTGCAAATAGTAAGTGTGTCTGTGGTTCAAGCGAATTCCGAAAACGGTGTACACCGTTGCCTCCCCTCGCCTCTATCCGCAATGCGGTGATTTATGTACAAGAACGCACGCGGTGGATCGCGAGTATTTGCATCGTCCCGTTCCCTAATTCCCTATTTTGCTTGGCAGGGTTCGTACAAGATCGTACGCGCGCGCGCGCGTGCACGACGATCCTCGACGTTGATCCGGAGTCATCGGAACGGAAAGAAGAAGAAACACGCTCGCGTTCACCGAACTCCCCGAAAATATTCTACCCATTTACCGTTTCCTCGGCGCGACAACAAAATCATGGTCGCGGGAGGTCGGATTATAAGCTAGATGCAGGAAAGATACGTCTCTCTCTTATTCTCCTAGACGACACACCTGTGAACATATTACTGTCGCTCGTTCAAATTCTATCAACCTCGGCTCTCTCTCTCTCTCTCTCTCTCTTTCTCTCCCTCTCTCACTCCGCGTCGACAGCGATCGGTAATCAAGGACTTCTCTCCCGTTTTCGGCTACTTTCAACAGCGCTAGCCCGCTAAATCACAGAAAAACGGAGACAACGACAGCAACGATTCCCCCGGGAGAAGCACCGAAATCGCACAGGTGCGACGAGGGCGAATGATCTCGTCGCATATTGGTCGGAGCTGCCTGCGGGCTCGTTGCCGAGAGAACGAAATTGACGACAAATGGCAGTGCTTCTTCTGTCTGCGCGTGGGCGTGTGTGCACGTGTACCGACGTGTGGCCGCGTGGCAACCGCGAGCCCACGATTCCTCGAGGACCGTTCCGGCCGCGTTCGCGGCGCGGTCCGCGATCGATGGATCGTCCCGGGGCGATCCGCGGTGTCCTGATCCGGCCGCCGCGAGCCCAAGGAATGTACACTCGATACCAAGGTGACACAGTCGTGACACGGCGGAGATAATATGCCGAACGCTTACGGCGAGCAAGGCTGGTTAAAACAGTCGGGCGCGTCTTTTTATCTCGTTGCGGCGCCACTGCGGCAGTCTGTAGAACTCCGCGCGGCCGCACTGCAGGACTGCCTCGAACTCCGCGTCTGAAAGGTGTCGCTGGAAAAGTCAAAAAACACATTCTCAGATTTCTCGATTCCGATCCGTCGGCGTTTCCCGCGTGACGAAGCGCGAGAAGGAGAATTCTATCGCTGGAGGGATTTCGCATCAAATTCTTCCGAAGATCTAGCAACTTCGCCAAGAAAAACTCGAAGACGTTGGGTGGTTTATTCGTCGCGAGAGAGAAAAAAAAGGGACATCGCTTGACCATTGTAGATGATGCCGTACAAAACAATCAACGATTAGGTCGTTACGTTTTAATTCCTGTTCGCGATGAGAATCGGTTAAGGGTCGAAATCCCGTAGCCTTGGACAGGTAATGAACTGGTCGGTATGTATTAGGGTGTCCCATAAGTTCTTTCCTTTTTTCTGATGCGAAATGATTACACGATATTTGTTGTTTAAGGTCGATTTATTGAGTTATATATGAACCGTTCTGTTCTATTACCTTCTCCCATCTTTCAAGATTACCTTTTTCCATCTTTCCAAGATTGTTGAGGCTTATTTGCAAAATATTGATCAATGTGGGCTTTTATTTCGCTTACGAACTTAAACCGTTTTTCACGGAGAGAATTTTTTCACGAGAAGAACAAGTAATAATCGGATAGAGCAATGTCTGGGGGGGGGGGGGGGTAGAACGACCCAATCAAATTGCAATAATTTTTGTCTTACGACCAACGCAACATGCGGTTTTGCGTTGTCGCGACGAAAAACGACGCCGCGTCGATTCGCCAATTCTGGTCGTTTTTCTGCTATGGCGGCTTTCAATTCGTCGAGTTGATTACAATATTTAGTTGAATTGATCGTTTCATCTTGAGGAAGGAGCTCGTAGTAGACTACATCTTTCCAGTCCCACCAAATGCACGAAAGAACTTTCTTCGGATGAAGTCCTGGCTTTGCAACAATTGAGGGACTATTTCCTTTTGACCAAGTTCGTTTTCGATGCACATTTTGGTATAAAGTCCAAGTCTCGTCTCCAGTGACAAGCCTCTTTAGGAAAGGATTTCTTCCATGTCATTGGAGAAGCAAATCGCACGTAGAAACGTGGTTCGTAAGACTGATGTCAACACCTACTGACGGTGTGGAACTTGGAATCGATTCACATATCTCATCTTGATTAAATGCTCATGTACCGTTGTCCTGGGTATGTTAGTGGCATCCGCGATCTCGCACACACTATATCGCGGATTTTCAGCGAGCATATCATTGATAAGGCCCGCATCCGTCGTTGCTGGACGGCCGCTGCGGTCTTCATCTTTCAAATCAAAATTTCCAGCTATAAATCTCTTAAACCAATTACGGACTGTCCTAATAGTCGTAGAACCATCACCGTAAATGGTACAAATCTCGTTTGCAGTGTCCTTTGCCCTATCACTTTTTTGTTAAAGCAATGAAGCATAACATGCCGCAAATGCTTTTGTTGGCTATCCATATTGAACGGCGCAGAAAAAATTTTATAAGGAACCTTGTCACCCACGAAACGTACTCTAAAAGAGCTCTGGGACGACTGAAACCGATACCCTAAACAGCCAAGAGATAAGCCTGCGTGTTTATATAAACGCAGCCAGTTAAAATCATTCATAGCGCGGCGCGGAAAGAACTTATGGGATACCCTAATAATTTGTAGCAATGCTGCGCTTCGCGGAACGAGATAAATCATGTTGACGCGCGACAGTGGACTCGCGCGTGATTACAGGGAATGGGTGAAAAGAATTTTTTGCCGGGAATGCGGTTCGCGCGGGTAACGTGCGGGTAATTGCAGAGATTAATGCGTTGAATATCAATTAACGGAGTAGTTGCTCACCTCAAGGTTGCAGCGATCCACGTCGGCGGGCAGCCTATAGTTAGTGATGACAAGTAAGTGATATGGATAGAGTTTCGGTGGTTCGGATGGCGCAGTACCCATGTCCGGCAGCGATCTCCTCACGTGATGTCCCCCATGACTCCCGACCACCGAACCTAGGCCACCTGTATACGTGGTGGACGATGGTAGCATTCCACCATCATTCTGAAGCACGAATCGTACATTAGTCCCCGAAATCGATGACGTACCCGTCGGAGTTAATAGCGGTGCATTTAATTGAACGAAGCGTCTCGCGCGGGAACGAATTCTTTATTGTTTCCTCGGACGCCGATGATCGTCCTTCGGAACGTGTTTCTTTTCGCTGCTCGATTTTCCAAAATCGATTTTCGTTCCATCATCCAAAGATCAACATTTTCGGGACATTTTTTTAGGAGAATCCAAGCGGAACAGATTTATTTTCCTGCCGATTTTCTCTCAATTTTGCACACTAGTTAGTTTCGCGGTTCTCTCGATCCTCTAGTAATTTGAACAAATTGAACGCCGCACGCGTAGGATTGCCAATACGCGAAATTGAGAGGATGTCACGGTCAGGCTTTCGAAGAACTATGTAAATGGTCCCGCGCGAGATGTTTGTTCCCACGTTGCAGCGGATCGCTCGACCGTCAGCAAGACTGAACGTTGCAGCAAAAATAAAAAGAGAATCAGCGAATGTTGACTGAGAACGCGGCGTTTTTTGTGCGAACGGCGTGCACCATCGGCGTGTGGTCGTAGTGCCGTTCGCGAGACAGAACTATAGCTAGACTGAAAAGGAGACGATGCGATGGGAACTGGCATCTTACGATTCATTCTTGAACCCCGCGCAGTCGGTGAACCGTTTTCTTTTTTTTTTTCGTGCAGTGTGTTTCTGTGAGACTTACATGATAATCGGACTCTACACTCGCCGCACGGATCGGTCGGTTTTCGATCGGACACGGCAGGGGAAAGAATGAAGCACAGCCACGAAACACGCGCGAACGTGCGCATCATGCACAGATATTGTTCGGTAATTGTTCAGTGTAGGCCATAGTTCCGTTTCGGTTTCTTTCGTTCCGTGGTGCACAGAAGATGCGTTCGTATGCGGTTAATGGAGGTTGTGTTTAGTACGCGTCGGTTAACTCGACGAAAAAACGAAAAGTGATTGAAGGCGGCGATATATGGCGACGATCGATTGATTAATCTTTTGTCAAAGATTTCGGGCGGTATCGGTACGAGAAACTCGCATCGTGTTATCGTTTGCGTGAACGAAAAGATATATAGATATACGTATATGTATTGCGTTTATCGTTTGGCACTGTCGAACAAACGGCAAAAAAGCTGATCGCCTTTCGGTCTAAAACGTTGCAAATCATCGAAGCGCATAAACAATCTCTAATCGAATCGATCTCTGGCAAACTGATTCGTCGAGAGTCAAATATGCAACAACTCCAAGTCGCAAGGCAAAACGTGACAAGAATCGAAAACAAAATAGATGTGTTGCAAATGCAAAAAAAAAAAAGGAGAACAAAAAGATATTGGAGAACTGTAATCGCAGCAAATGTACAGCAGGCATGCGCAAAACAATATACAACGCTCTATGTACAAAATATATGTAGATATGTTACAACTGCGACAGCGACGGGCCAACTATATCGAATATGTACATAGATAATTCTGTACTTTGTGAAAAACGATTCCGTGAATTCGTGATCTAGTCTCCCGCGTCCGTGCGATTCTCATTTCGTATCATCCAAATCTGTCTCACGCACGCGCTCACTCTCTCCCTCTCTCTCACACCGAATTAATCTAACCCGACTGCAAGAATGCGATTAATCGTATAAATCAGAAATGCAAAAAACAAGCTACAAACCATGCTAATTCGCCGGGAGTAGTATGGGGCTGTGGTACATACCAGTGCCCGTCGATCCACATCCGTGATGCTGCCTGTCGATACTAAAGTTCGGGAGAAAATGGGAAAGAAAAAAACCATGTCAAACCGTGTTGCACAAACCATTTCGTTATGTTAAGAAACAATCGTTTCGCTCGGCGATCGATCGTGTTCCGTATCCAACCAACACAACAGCCGAACGTCCTCCTCTCTGACACACACACAGCATCGACACATCATTTCTGATTTGACCGACGTTGGGCGAACTGTCTTGTCGACCGGGAAGACGATCGGGCCCCCGATGAGAAATCACTATAAGCGAATGTCGGATGATCGTATTTGTACAAGATATGGGACCTGAATCCGCTAAAAAAAAGCTACATGATACGTGGGCAGCTCTCAACGATCAAGCATCCTCAAGGCACGTATCATAGTGTGACGTTCATCGCGCTACGGATGACCGTCACGAGCAGCTAGAAATCCATCCGGCACGGTTAATGATCATAACAGTCTGCGATTCTTATGCAATCCGCGATCTAAAATGATCACCGTACGCCGGGTCCCAGCAGGGAAACGATCCGTACGATGAAACGATGACAATGACAATCAGTGTGTGTGTATATATGTGTGTGTGTGTGTGTACGTACCTATGTATGCACGTATACGTGTATGTATGTTAAGTGTGCGTGTTTGGGTGAGCATGATTGTAGCACGTGTCGTGTAGTTTGTACGATTCAGCGAAGATGCATTAGTCAAGCATGCTCAGGTTATTAAGCCGATATGTAATGATCGAAAGAGAACGAAGTGAAATGAGAAAGAAAAAGGAACAAAAAAAGAATAGAAAGAGTATAAAAGCGTGCTCGCGGAACCGTTCGAGAGATATTGCCAAGCTGACGGTTGGTTCCGCGAGCACTCTCGATACGTGAACAAAACATAATAATGATAAAGAAGCATGTACAAGAAGGTCGAAGATTCGAGAGTACTGCGAGAGAAAAGGTGGCAAGATAACGTGATCGGTATAGGTCCTTTCCGCTTTGTTACTCACTATCTGACTTGCCAGAGGAGAAATCAGTGCTGTGCGTCTTGTCTCCCATCCCACTGAACGAATAATCACCCTAGACGACAGAAAAGCGTACATTTTAGCAGTGGCACGTGGTACATTCTCGTTAAACCGTGTAATATCATTATATGTGTATAATATATATGTATATATATATAGAGAGAGATGTATATATATATTTCTATATATATATATGTAGAGAGAGAAAATGTAAATAACAAGTAATGGTAATAATCACAAGAGTAAATCGTAAGAGTCAAAACAAGTAAAGAACAAAGTGTCTCTAGAGCATTTCTTAAATAAAATACAGCAACAGGTGCAAGAGATTGGTCGTCGATTGTGACGCGATTGTGCAAGACTTACAGGGAGAGCAGATACAGAACCGCCGGTCGAGGAGAAGGTGTGACTTCGCGGTGCCAGACCGTACCCTGGCTTCGGGATGTGCCGAAGGGAGCTCACAACTGGTTTCAAATGGTCAATCGACAGTATTACTCATTAGTTCCAGCCGGACAGTGGAATCGTTTCATTCCCATACGAATGCCCAACGTTCGCCAACAAAACATTGCGTTCTTTGTATTGCGTGGAGTGGTTTTTTTTTCGTTACATCGACTTTGCTCTGTGTCACCGGACTCGGGGGGACTGTCTTGTACCCTACCTTTTGCATCGAGAGACTACAGTCACCGGCTTCACCTTTTTTCCAAAGACTTTGCAACCTCTCCTTCTCACAGTATCCTCCTGCGTTCGCTTCGCGATAGGGGTCGTTCGTTCTACCTTATTCGTCGCTCCAACCAAATGCGAACTATACCTTCTTACGAGTTGAAACACGTCCCTGGGTCACGACAGTGTCATGTAATTCTTTCATCGATGCCAAGATACGACCGTTCGAATTTTAAGAAGAGAAACGCTGGCCGGATAATATAATTCGAGAAATTTCAGCCTTTCTTTTACTTCTGAACGAGAGGATACTGTGACGTATTCGCTGCCATGCTTCCTCAGAAACCCCGAAGAAAAGATATTTCTCCAGAGTTTCGTCGACTTTCGTCGAAGCGGCTCTCCAGCAAGCACGGCGAGCGAAAGAAAAAAGAAGATTGCCAAGGAGGAACGAAAGAAAAAAAGGTAAAAGAATGCAAAATTTCGAGTACTGCGTGTCGGTAGGTCCTCCGAGACTCTACTGTTAATCGAACATCCCCGCGGCAAGAGGGCGAAACGTTCGTTTTTTTTTTCTTTTCGGGGTGCAGAAGCGTAGTGTGCCTCGTGAAACAGGGTGCAAAGAATAATCGGCGCGTGTACGAGAAACGAAAAGATATTCATACGCAATCAATATGTACTTGTACTCGGGAACGAATAAGCCAGCACCTGTATGTGTACGTGTGTGTATGCGTATGTGTGTGAGCGTCTGTGTGTAAGTAATAGTAAATATTTCTATAAAGCTAAAGATACAAGAGAGAACAAAAAAAAAGAAGGTCAGAAGAAGAACGATACAAAAAGAAGCATGCCTCCCGTGAAGACAAGTCAACAAATCGGAATCATCATACGTTTCCCTCGGTCGCACGACGTCTGCTCTTCGGTAGTCTTTTCTTTCTACTCTTTTTTTCTGGTGTGTCTGTTTACGGAAAGGCGAGCTTCTTTCCCTTCTCCTCGGGCGCCGAAGCTCGCCTTTCCGGGCCCGTGATTACGAGTCTCTATAATCGTTTGACTTGAGATCAACGGTAGGTCGATTGGAAAGTTCACGGACTCACCGAATGATAGTGCCTAGCGGCGTTTGGAAGAGTGAAGGCGCGTTGAGTACCAAGGGGTGGATAGTTTCTGGGAGCCGGGGAACGTGCCGATGACCTCCCAACTGCCGCCCACGCAAACACAACACAAACACAAAAACACAAATAGAGACACGATGATACAGGTAGCGGCGTGTCGACTAACGATATAGACAGCGGTATACTATAACGATATATAAATGAGAGCCGACGTTGGAAGATGGTCGCGCAGATTTTGACAAATCTCTCGCATAAGCGAGACAAACTTTTATAAACTTGGCAATGAAAACGTCCCAGAATCGAAATGAATTTAACCCATTGACTCCCAACTACGAGATATCTCGTAGTAAGCGTTTGTACCAAAACTGCCAGCTACGAGATATTTCGTAGTGGGTGCTGCAAGTTTAGATTGGCTACAAATGGCTATTTGAGTTAGGAACTATTAAAAAGAATGAATGAAAAATGTATATAGTGTAGAGAACATATTGATTATCAATAAAACAATGCTGTAAATGCCATTGCAATATTATATCAGTAACTTAATATTATTATATATATTAATAATATTATATTATATACTGTAAATGCCATTGCAATATTATGTCAGTAACTTAATATTATTATATATATTAATAATATTATATTATATACTGTAAATGCCATTGCAATATTATACCAGTAACTTAATATTATTATATATATTAATAATATTATATTATATACTGTTAATGCCATTGCAATATTATGTCAGTAACTTAATATTATTATATATATTAATAATATTATATTATATACTGTAAATGCCATTGCAATATTATATCAGTAACTTAATATTATTATATTTTGTAAAACTTCATGTTTTCTTTCAAATAAAACCGTGACACCCAGGGCAAGACGCGCTAAATTTGCGTGGCAGTCAATGGGTTAATCTTTTTATTTCGATGATGAGGGAATGCACGCCAGTCGCTATTGCTGCTCGATAGGCTTAGTATCGAAGCACGAGTTTAATTCCCCATAAATGGTATGGAGATCGACCTCCTAAACGTTCCTTCGAACCAGATCGAAACTGAATCCGCGCGAGGCTCCGCGACAATCTTCCAGCGTGGCGAGACATTCAATAGGTATGACAGAATGATACTTTTCTTCTGAGCGATGTGTGTTCGTGTATGATGAAATAGTTGCGAATGGTGAGATATCAGAGTACCATGCGAGAAGAGCGTAGCAAGATGTAGTCTAGGGTAATTCAACGGTCGGGATGGAAACCGCGGTTGGGTTTCGCCTCGGTGAAAAGAACTGGGAGCTCGGTATCGATTATGCTACTTCGCAGGATGATTTACTCGACGCACAGTATACAGCGGACTCCGCGGGCAAGCTGGAAACGTCCATCGTGGATCCGAGAGATGAGAACCAGCTGGCTCGCGCGAGGTCCGCCGTATAGTTCTCGGGAAAGATGATAGATGTAAGAATAGGCAAGCACATCGATGATAGATGTCGATCACATGCAGAAGCGGATAATACATCACCTGGTTACGTTAATGGGCGCCCGTAGTGTGCGGTATTCGGTGCTATGCCACGGCCACATACAACTTAAAACAATCGCTGCTCGAGTCACGCACTTGTTATCGTTCGTCAATCGAGCACGGGCGACACCCTTCCCCCATCGCACGATTCGCATTCGCACGTCGCAAAATGATATTTTCCGAACGTGGGATGCTCCCTCTTTCTCTCCCCACCCAGCTATCACGTCGGTATCTCTAAATGTCCGATGTTACTTCAAACGGTAGAGTGGTATGTTAGTGTCATGTGCGAACGTGTGGACATGTATGAGATGATTATCACTTAATGTTAATGAGACGATCATGATAATAATGACAAAACTAGTCGGCTCGAGAACTGCGGGGAGAACTTACCGTTGTAACTCGGCCCGCTGGACCTGTAACTCAGACCGTCGTCGTCCTCCCAAGGTCTGGCGTGATCTATATTTCTCGAGGGAGCTAGAAAACGAGTCGTGCGTCAGAGATTTTTGGCTTTCACGGCCCGGCGTCGTACAGTTCTTACTGCCGAGGCTTTCGGACGGAAGCCGCCACCTCGTGGAATTGTTTTCTCAACGTTCCGCTAGCATTGCAACCAGCTTCATAAGGTGGTGGTGGTGCTTCACTTAGCGGAGCCTGTTCATCGCTTATCGATCCAAAAACTTTCCCGATCGATCAGCTGAACAGCGAAACACAATTATCAAAAAACATTGGCGGAACGATCCCACAAGGACGGGGCTCATGCCCGAAAGCTTCGATAACAAAAACTGCAAGTGATAAACCGCTTCGGAAATCTTCCGAACGATCTTCGAATCGCTATCAGCGATAATGAGTCTACACTCACAGGCGCCGACAGGGCTCTCGTATCGAAGTCTGTGCGTCGGTTCTCTGGCAGCGGACGGTGTTCTCGACGCGTTTCTCGGGTCCACGTTGGCAGCTTTGTGTCTCAGGTTCTCACGATCCTTCTCCCGATCCTGCAGGAACACCTTCGCTATGCCAGTGTCGATCTTGCTCAGCTCGTCCTGCTCCTTCTTCAACTTCTCTTCCACTTCCTTTATATGCGTCTTGTTATCGACCTCGTCCTCGTCATCCGATATAGGCACACCCTACGGAGACGAGCGCAAGTGTTATGTATTACGAAGTTCAACAACAAATTAATCGGTCTCGTGGCTAGGGCTCACCTTGTACGTGTCCGACCATCGTCTGCGTCTCTCTGGATCCGTGTAAGGGTAAGGAGGGGCGGGGAAATCGTCCCTCTCGATCGGCGGCTTGGCTCCAGGAGGCGGCTTCATGGCGTCCGGATAATGCGCCAGCTCTATTGGCTCGTCATTATCTACTTGACTGGCCGGCGACTTCGGTCTCGGCTCGCTGAGAGCGTCGACCAGGGCTCGCATTCCTGATCGGCTGCTACGTCCGCCGCTGCTTCTTATCGAACGGGACGCTGTCGTAACAGAAACACGATTGACGGTTTCCTTCGGCCGATGAACATCGTGACAAAATTCGGATCGGCTAAAGGACGCAACCATTGGACCTTCTGCGCGAGAATAGGCACTAAAAGACTCTGTGCCCTATGCTTTTTAATCGCGAATCCTGCTCTTTTTCCCTGTAATGAAACTATTGCGTTAGAATACCTATCGATGCATCGTATCGCCGTTGAGTGTCATCATCGTGTATTTTTTGATTCCGCTTCGATATAATCGAAGATTGGAACAGCGATACGATGAGCAAGTATGCTAGAATCAGAGACTCGTTGACAGCCTTGTCCTCGAATAAAATTTAACCCTTAGCGCTCCGAAGGCTTCGCTACGGAGACATTTGTCATTTGTTCCGTAACTCCAAAGGCTCCGCTGCATTACGATTAAACCATTTTTTGACCTTTTCTATGGTTAGCAACATGGAGACAAATAAATATTATGATGAGAATTTAGAGCCGAGTAATACCGAAGACGTATTTGATTTTGAAGAGTTAATAGACATTGTGGAACACAATGTTGGTTATGATTCTGACACTTCAAGTAGTAGTAGCGAAATTATACTACCAAAGAGACGAAGAATGAGAATTATTGAAAGTGAAAGCGAAGATTCGTTACAAGACTTAGACGAATGGCGTGATGTTACGGAAGAATTAGATATTCCAGATAGAATACCTTTTAGTGTATTGCTACAGGTCATTGAACCACAAGTTCCTACAAACATTGAACAGCCGACACAATATTTTAAATTATTTTTCACGGACGAATTGGTAAATGAAATTATAAAGGAAACCAACAATTACGCAGAAAATGTTCTAAACTTGAAAGAAATATCTGGTAGCTCTATCTGGCAAAGCGAATACTGTGACACTTGTCCAAGTAAACCCAGAATGCACATGGGAGATTGTTACCAAAGATATCGCACCATGGTGAATTACAAAATTAAAAATTTATCTTTCATTTACAATAGGAAAATGTATATTTATAAAAGAAATAAAATATCAAATGCATTCGCAAGGACGTGTAATCTTTTCCGCTCAAAATAAGACTTCCTTTATCTCAGGCGCTCCGCTCCAAAAATGTGCCAGAATTGCTGGTAGCCAGTACTCGAGAAACGCGCGGAGCGCTAAGGGTTAAAGCAAGCGATCTAGTTCCTGGTGAACCGTGACAGATCTCCCGATCACGTTTCGTTCGAGAGTCACGCGAAATTTTGGCACGCTCGCCGATCCGAAAGTTATGGCGCCGAGGCAGAGATCAGACTTACAGCTTGGTCTGTGAAAGTGTGGGCTCGTCGGTGGTTTGTCGTACGGCTGTATCGGACGTCTCAAGTATCCCTGGCTGGGCGTCTCGGTCAAGTACGAGTACGTGTAAATCCTAGACACATCCTCGGATGCACCGCGTCCGTACTCTCTCAACATCAGTCCAGGACTGCCGGTTCGCGCGGGGTAATACTGAGGCAATTAACGCATATTATCGCGGTTGAGCTCGTGCTGGGCTCGCGGTGTGTCGCAAGCGTCTTGTCATACCGCTAACTTTAGCTTCGTACTGAGCAAAGGAAGATAACAACTCGATGCGTGTTACGCTCTTTCGAGAAAGCGCACCTTTCCCGCTAATCTGCGGCATCGAAGCCCGATAAGATCAGCGTGTCCCTTTCGCGAAGCGTTCCAAACGGTCATCGTTGCGTATCGATAGTTTAGGCGCCACCTGGCGCAATCGGGATGATAATTGTTCCGAAACGTTTTCGGCTAGTTTCAAAGGTGTAACAATCGGATCCGGTGAAACGCTGCGCCAAAGGAACGCGAGGCGAAGTTGAAGCGAGGTCTTCAATTGAAACGAGTGTAGGTGAAACTGCGCGCAAGTAGGACAGGAATCAGCTGATTGGCCGCTTTACCAATTGATCCATCCGACCACTCGAGATCTAATATTCGGCCGCCACCCACACCGGTGGCTGGAGGAATTTCGGCGACGCGGAGGACGCATCCGGCGACACGGAATTTCGAACTTACGGCGCGGCGTGGCGCGGGGTTTCTCGAAAGAGCGTCTGTGCTAGGAGATACATGGCATACCTTGCGACTGAGGCTGCTGTAAGGGCTGCAGAGTGATCCGTTCAGGCTTGGCGTGCGTGACCGCAATGAAAACTATACACAATGACCGTGCGAAAAAAAAAGTAAACAACGATTAAGAAAGCAATAATCAAAATAAAAGAAAAAGGTAAATTGAGAAGAGGAAAATCATAGAGAAAACGAGATATATATGACCAGTTCTCAGTTCAAGTATGTATATATATGTATATATATATGTATATATGTGTGTGTACGTAGAATATAATATAATATAATATATATAATACCGAAAAAACCGTACATCGAAGCGTGCGGAAAAAGTGTACAACGTCACGTTAAAGGAGAATGTAAATGCACAATCGAAAGCCAATAATAATTATCGTTCAATAGAATGGTGATCAAATTAAGCTATACACAAAGCTGTTACTGAAACTATAATTATAATAGTAATAGGTGGATTTGTAGGTGGTATCTAAACGAGATTGGTCTACTTTATAGTCTGGTGTCGAGACAACTGTATATATATATATATAATAATAATAATAATACGTATAGTACGTATAATACTGAAACACAAGAACGCCAACCGAGCAACAAGTAGTATGTTTCACACGAGACACGTGGTAACAACACAAGTCCAGAATAAGCACGATGCAAGCTGACTTTATCCGTGATCGTCTCGGATCGTTCGACAAGATATCGTCCCGACCGATACACATGTTTCGCAACAATTCAACAATGGTCGTTCGACGGCAACGTACGATGCAACTAAACTTCAGAGAGAATAGGAACAACAACAACAAAATAACAAAAGAATGCATTCGGCGAGACGAGAGAGCGACGTGCACATATTCTCGAACGATATCGTCAAGACAGAGGATACTAACCATGTTACGCCGAGAACAATGAACGTTATTAGCAGAGATTCGCGATCGAACGACAACAGAGAGAGAAAGAGAGAGAGAGAGAGAGAGAGAGAGAGAGAGAGAGAGAGAGAAATGAGACGCGGTCGAAACCGATCGAACGAACGATCGACTGCGAGAGTGACGCCATCGTAAGTCACCGTGACGATGAAATGGAACACGAAGGACAACGATCGTCGCACGCTCTACGGTGCAATTGATTATGTTACAGAGATCGGTACACCAGTTCCGAAACTCGAGTTCGGGATAGGCGCGAAGCTTCGAGGACAGAGGACCGAGAAACGGCAGTCGAGTCCTAGCCGACTGGTTCTCTTCGGGACCGTGACGCTCCCTGACGTTCGCTGCGGAAATTCGGCAACTGCCGAGCGGATCGAAACCTGTCCCAGGCTTACCTGCATCTCTGACGCGCTGCTGGAAATTCGCTCCGACTCCCGATGCTGGGGAGTGTGCGCTTCGCCGTGGCCATTTACGATACCATTCGGCCCGCTGGGGCCGGGGCCGCAGCGCGGGTGCCATATCGCCGCGCCCTGCAAGTACATCTCCTCCCCGTCACCAAAAGGATCCCCGCATTTGGTGCAGCGCGCGCAGGTTGGATGGAAATGGTGATTGTCGCCGGCCTGCAGCACCTTGCCGCTGATGTAGCGGTTGCAGTACGCGCACTTCACGCCGAACTGCTTCTGGTAGTCCTTCTCGCAGTAAGGCACCCCGTCCCTGCCGAACATGGTCGCAACAGTCCTTACACTTCCGCAACTTATTCTAACGACGCCTGGGTTCGTTTGATCTTGGAGCCTCTTCGCTTTCGAGACTATCTCAAGAGTTAACGTCTATGTTTGGTTTACTATTACTAGCAAAATACGAATTGTGTCCTAAAATTATGGTACTTCCGGGAAACGAGGGATTCCCGAGGTCATTTGAAATAACTTTTTCCTGGGCGCATGTTCAATCTGCTGTTTTGTTTGCGAGTTATTAACGAAAAACAGTGACCAATGAGAGACGAGATCGGCTGGCGCGGAGGCGGCCGAGCCGATGAACGGAACTGGGCTTCGTCCGCTCGTTGGCTCGGCCGCTTCGCGCCAACCGAGCTGGACTCTCATTGGTCAGTGTTCAACGTTGATAACTCGTAAACAAAGCTGCGGATTACACTTTCGCTAAGGAAAAAGTTATTTCGAATAACCTCAGGAATCCCTCACTTCCCGGAAGTACACTATCGTTTTGGGACACCCTGTATATACATATTGGCGTCTATCGGATAGAATAGTGCGTGTAAAAAAGATGAAATAACTTTTTGAAAGGAGAAGACGATGAAGAAAGTGCGATGAGAATTTTGGCAAAAAATATATACAAAAAACGAGATGAAGATGGTTATTAATTACTATATAACGATGAGACATTGCGCAGTTTTGTTTGGATCGAGTAAAGAACAAGTAAATCTTATCGAAACCGAATAATTACACGAAAACGAAAGCATTAGCTTCCGTTTCATCGGTATAAATGAAGAAATAATAATATAGAAAATTCCGCTGTTTTTAGAAATATTTCCACACCTTGTACGGAAAATGAACTATATTTCCGGAAAATGAGGAGTTCCTCAGGTGATTCGAAGTAACTTTTTCCTTTACATAATTTTTTTCTGAGGCATCGTTTACGAGTTATTGAGGAAAAACGATGACCAATGAGGAGCGAGCTCGTCTTCGCGCCAACCGTGGCCTTCGCGAGGCGGCCGAGCCAACGGCGCCAGCTGTCGAATCCCAGTTCCGCTGATTGGCTCGACCGCCTCGCGCCAGCTGAGCTGGGATTCGACCGCTCGACCGCTGGCGCTGTTAGCTCGGCCGCCTCGCGTCAGTCGAGCTCGCCTCTCATTCGTCAGTGTTTTTCGTTAATAACTCATTAACCATGCCTCGGAGAAAATTTTTGTAAAGGAAAAAATTGCTTCCAATCACCTCAGTAATCTCTAATTTCCCGGAAGTACCATAATTTTGGGACACCCTGTATATCAATAAGAAAAATACACAGGTAGCAATTTAAAGCGGTAGAGAAAAATTTGAGCTACTGAGAGAAACATCGATACGCAACTTTCAACTCGTTAGAACGTTTAGCTCGTGCGTTTTGAAATGAACCCTTTGCACTCGAAGCTATTTTAACTCTAAATATAAAATATATAAATCATTTTTAACTTATAAAATCATTTATCTAACTTATAGTATTTCTATTTTATACGACAAAATGCATTTTATGCACATGAAATTGACACTTGGGACTCGCACAACAGTTACACTCTTAACCATTTTTTAAAAGTTATCTTAAAGCGTGATATAACAAATTTTAGTGGTGCTTCAGAGTCACCATTCGAGTGCAAAGGGTTAAGGCAAACAATCTCCATTTCGCATAAGGACTCGCAGTCTAATTAATTGCGCACAATCTTCTCCTGAGAATGACATCGCGAGCAATGTGTGCGATCGGCCTCGAACGAGTCGACCAATGAGAAGAGCGCCTTGTACCGGGCACAGTGAAAAGAGCTTGCGCCGAGCATAGAATCCACGCTTGGAATCGATAGAATTTTAAATCGCGGAACCATGGAGTTTCATTGTTGGTGCATAGAGGCCGAGCAAAGGCGGAGAGCTCGCTCGTCTGGCGGTCTAATGAAAATTGCAGGCGATAGGGGTCTCCAAGATTGAACGAGCTAGGGGAGGAAAAACCGGCGATTTTCTCGACTCACTTTCCCATGTACTCGCCGTGGAGCACGGTGTCGCAGCTGTGGCACTTGAAGCACCAGACGTGCCACTGTCGATCGAGCGCTACCAAAGCCTGACCTTCCCGTAATTGGTTTCCGCAACCGGCGCAGGCACCGGGGTCGGAGGGCCCGTCTCCGGCTCCTCTGGTCGCCGCGTTATTGCCGACCGGCGTCGAGGCCTCTCGAACCGGGATACCGACGCATCGATGGCATAGAGCTTGACCTATAGACAATGCTCGGTTAGTTGGGATTGGACGGATCCGGTCGTCGATCTGCTGACGCTGACGCACGCCGCGACCATTGTCTTTTATCCCGGCCAGCGTATCTTCGCCGACTGATTCATCGTTTGTACGCGCTCGGCGCCGCCAGCCAGCTTTCGCCGATTGTTTACTCGGTCCTGATTCAATCATCCTAACGTATAAATAGCCGAGCGAGACTCGACTCTCGTGTCGCGTCGCTGGAAACATGCATTTCCGATCGGCGGAGACGCGACTCTCCTTCGGAACAATGATCTTTCGCGGTTAACGCGTCTTTTTTTAGAAAAACATACTATAGATCTTGCCGTTATTCGGCGTACGTCCTTGGGGCTAAAATCCTTCGGAGAGAAGCACCATTCGATCCGATTCTGTTTTTTCAGTCTCGCCCGAAACGAACGATGATCTCAAGCCCAGATCTCGGGAACAAACGATTCTATTTAGCGAATGCAGCATCTATGACCGAAGGCTGCTGTCTCGCACTGCGATTTCTGTCATTATCTATTCTTCGGGGACGAAGGGGAACGCTGTCGGAAGCTTCGCGGAACGTCAGATATGAAATCGAGACGCTGCCAGGGGAAACCCTGTCGATCTAGCTGTTCGTTTGCATCGATTCCCAGTAGGCGTGGTTCCGATGCTCCCGACTCCGACGGAGCGGTGCTCCAGAGAGCAGTCTCTGCCCGTGTTCGACTCGACTGCGCGAAAATGGCGGTTCGCAGAGCGAATGAACCGGTTTTCTGAATATCGAGGAAATTGCATCGTGACGAGAACCAGCAGCGGAGAGACGCGGCTATGCATTTCTGGAGCTCGATCTCTAAAAATACACGGTCCTCTCTCGCGGGACGATCGATAAAGCGGCCGAGGTTGCATGTGCCGATGCGCATAAATATTTGTTCGCGGACAATGTAACGATCGGATCGAAGGGGGTTTCAACTCGCGGGATGGGGTCATACTCGAAGTATCTCGGATGCAGACGTATCTCCGAGCGTCAACGGTGTAACCGGTACAAGGCCGCGCGCGAGCACGGCCTCGTTAATCCGCTACGATACACCTAAGTGGTAATTTGCTTTAACTGGTTCGCCGGTACGTCAATTTCGCGGGTCGCATCGAAACGCGACGCGTTTAAGCGAAACGTCTGCGATCCTTTCGACGAATCCTAATGGGCCTCTCGGGCCCCAATAAAGCGCGAGTTCTCCCTCTCGGCTAGGAACGCTCTGCTTTGAGATCCTCGTTCGCTGCGAATCGATTCGAGGTTCCCCCGGAAGGCAGCGCACGAACTTCCAGATTCGGGAACGGTCACGGACAGCTCTCTTTGCCCCGAGAGCTGCGGATCGCCCTCGAGGGCAACGGCTGCCGATTCGCGTCACGACGCTGAGAGAGCAGGCCTTTGCTAAGCTAACCATGTTCGCTGGCTTTGGAAGGCGCGGCTTCGGCGGTCTCGCCCTCGGATAGGCCAGGGCAATGGCTCTCAGGGCCAGGCCTGACCTAGAATCCGGGAGCCTGTTGCTTCCGAATCAACCGGGGCGAGAACGCGCCTCGATATCGAGGGGTCCGCTGGAACACTCACCTTGCACGAGCGACACCTTGGTGCCCTGACCCAGCAGAGGCTGCCTGCATCTCTGACAGTGGAAACAGTTCGGGTGGAAGGCGTGTTTCTCGCCAGCGGTGACCACGTCGCCCTCCACGTACTCGCCGCAGCCGGCGCACTTGGTGCCCCAGCGTTCCCTGTAGTCCTGGAAACACAAATAATTAACATAACGTTCGCAACCAGTGAAAACTATAGCAAATCGACGCGATGCCGAACGGCTGAAATCCCGGAGAACCACCACGGAAATGCCGCTAATTGAACTCAAAGTTTAAAACGCTGTGACTAGAGGTTCTCCGGGTTCAACAGACCTTCGCCTTAGGATGTAGGACGAAGTACGGAACAGGTGAAAACGAAGGGTTGGTCTGGGAAACGCGGCTGTACTTGCGGCGAGTGCATTACGCGCTCCAAATAATAGCGTTCCCCACGTTCTTCATTTTTTTTTCTATCGGCCGCCACGGTCTTTTATTTATACGTTTCAGTACCTTGGTGCAGTAGTAAGAGCCCTCGCGTGCGAAAAAGCCGCCCTGCGCCAAGCTCGCGTTGCACTGAGCACACTTGAAACACCCTATGTGGAAATACTTGTCCTGCACTCGTAGCACCTCCCCGCTGCACTTCTTCTTGCAAGACTGGCAGAACGTTTTACCTGAAACACCAAATAGTTGTCGTAAATATTCAAACCCTCGAGCTTGTACGAATTCGAAATGTACAACGAGGAGGAACATGGGGGAGGAAGTCGCGACGGTGGGGGAGCGACGTAACCGACCGGAGATCATGGAACAGCCAACAAGTATCATCGCCATCGGGTGCTCCAGATTCGTCTCTCCAACCCTAATTCTCTGAATATTGGAACTGCTGGTCTTCGAACCCGGTTTCCCTGCTCTGCCACCTCTGCTCTAACAATCTGAATCGCATTATACGCGCGTGTCTCCGGGTAAATACGTGATCAATCGCGTCGACCGATCAATGGATCCTGTTTAACGGACTAATGAGTCGTTGACTGCTCCCAAGAGGGCTCACAGTTTATCAATCAACCCCGGTAGAAGGCATCGGACGACTTAACGACGAACTCGATCAAGGATCGCCACGTTCTTGTTATCCAGCCAATTTGTGGAACGCGTTCTTTTCGCGTGGAGAAAGGAAGAAATCTCCCGGCGATCTTTTATCTCCGATCATCGAGTCTTTCACTCGCCGAAGGTAAAAGTTCCGCGCGGAACCGGTGCTCTCTCTCTCTCTCTCTCCGCGCGATCGCTTAGAATGGACTTCCTTGCTCCCTTTGCCGAACGCTGCGAGGATTGTTTCGCAAAACATCGCCGTCCCACCGGGCCCCGCTAATTAATAGCAAATAGAGCGAGGCAACCGGCTTCCAGGAAACGATAACACGGCTCGAGCCAGATTTTCCACGCTGGAAAAAAGCGGTCGATCACCTACGGCTTCCTGATCGGCAAGCTGCGACCAGCGATAATGCGAATTAGCCGCGCGGCAAGCCTCGAACGATGAAAATCGGACCTCCCGGCATGCCGCTCGAAATTTTCGGAACAGCCTAGAATTTCAGTCATCCGCCGCGATTTCTCTGCCGCGATTCCTGCCTTTCTACCGGCCCAACGATGCGATGGAGACGACTAACAGGATTCTACTGCTTTCGCGGGGGAAAAAAACGCGGTAAATTCTTAATCAACGACGAGTTCTAAATACTCCGCAGTAGATGAAGAAAATTCCGATCTTCTTCAAGATCTCGTGTTCGCTACGTACACGTTCTTGCCGGCAGAAATTAAACGATCTTAGTCGTGGCTAAAAGTTGTAGCTGGCTTAATCCAAGACCGACCGAGAAGAAGCTGTGCAACTGAAACAAACTGTCGAAAGCAGAGCAAGTCGCGAAGATCGAATACTGAACATTCACGAATACTGATTGCGACCATGCATCGCATGTGCTGTACGGGACAGTGAACGTGTGAAGCAAAATAGGCATAAAATTGTTTTCCACCGTTTCTGCACTGAACGACTCAAATATAGCAACGACTATGGATCGAATCCTGCGATCTGTGTGTCGAACGTGGCCCCCAGGGGTCTCTCTTTTCTATTTAAAATTCTGCCAACAGGTTGCATGCTACGAACACTGGACGCCTAACGAATTTAATCAGGCATTCGTGTTGCGTATCCGCGGAATTATCGGCACGGCGGTTCGGCTTCGATCGTCAGACGGTTCACGCACCGAGGGAATACGGCCAGTTACACGCGTAAACCGATCGTGTGTAGAAGTTCTAAAGCGTGAGTCAAAGGCCTGGTTAGCCGTCGGCTAAGAAAAGTGTCAGGGAGACGGAGAAAAAGGTGGCACGAGCACTTGTCGGAGTGCACTTCGCTCGCGGGCCGGGTCGGGCCAGCCCGCGTATCGAATCCGGGTGAAGGTCTTCTCTCTTTCAGCCGCGCTGGAAGCGGTCGAACCAGCCTCGCGCAGCCAGTCGACCGTTTTCAACACGCAGACGTCGTCGCACCAAGGAAAAAATCCACGGCTGACATATTGCTTCACCTGTCGCGCCGCGCCGCGACTCCAAATAATCGGGCAATTTGAAAAAAAAGGGAGACGCGAGGCGAGCAAATCGTCGCCGCGATTAAATTGTCGCCGCGCCGCTTCTTGTAACGATTCTCGACGGTTAGCCGTTCGCTTTTTAATGGACGTTTCAGCGGGCCCTTCCGCGTTTCCGTAGCCAGCAAAAGCCAACCGAGCAAAAACGCGAGCCGGTTTTTACGTTAATTGAACGCTCCTTCGTGTCGCGATTCACGAGTGTTCGCGCGTGGGCGGACACGCAGTTTCCGGAGAAAAGCAGAGGATCGCCCGAGAGAACCGGGCCCGATCGATTTCAGACGGGCCTGCGAAACGAGGCCGGCTCGTAAATCGGAACGAAACGATACGACAAGCTTTACGACACGTGTAACAGCTGCGGCCGAGAGTTGACACACGTTCGGTTACGCAAACGCAATTATGCTTAACATCGTGGCGATCGTTGACTCGATCTGGTCGTCGCGGTGCAGCTAGGAAGCTTGGCCGAATCGATCCTTTTAGGATGCCGGTGCTAACTCGAAACGTGTGCAGAAAATCCTTGAAAAATTCTAGGAAAGATTCAACGCGAATTAACCCTCGGGCCGCGGTTACCGCATCTTTGGTGCCGCGCGAATTTCAATCGCCGATCGATCAGTCGCCGCTCAATTATCTGCAAGCGAACAAAATAAATTGCTGTTATTCTAGGAACAACGGAAAGACTAACAGGTCTACGAAAAACGTTAAAAAATGTTTTGAAAAAGTGGCGAACAAAGCCGAGAATGCTCGTAAACGGCGACAATTGTACTACACAATCGCGAAAATGGTTCGCCGTCCGAAGGTTAATGTATGTAACGAAGATTTATCGCTACGATTTAGTATAGCAACGAATGCGTCAATCTATTTGCTTCTCTGAAACGCAAATGTAGCTTCAACGCGAGCGAGTCTAGAGAAAGAAGCAAGTTGTAAAAATATCGTTTCACATGCAAATCATGCGAACTTAGAAAAGAAGGAACATTATTGTTTTACGACGCTGGCAACCGGTTTTGCCTTGGCGAAAAAGAGTAATTTTGCGTCAACACTCGCGACTGCGTTACCACACGAGATTCGCATCTCCGATATTACGAAGTCGAAATCAACGGCACAAACAATTTTTTCCACGAACGAGGATTGCGAATCCACGGCATCCGGTCCGAATAAATTCCGATCGATAAACACGGAGGCACATGAACACGTGTCTCGCTCGAAAGGTTAGTTCGGGGGACGACACCGTCATGCAAATATCCTCGTCTACGCAACTATTGATTCTCTTCTGTGAAACGCTCTTTTTAGCAACCGATTCTCGGTAACGCGCCGACAAATGGGATTAGCTGGGAGCATTTGTCTTTCCTTCATTCCGCGGGACGGACAAAGTGTTAAAGGAAACGGGGAATGACCGTCAACGTTGCTTGACCAGTCGCGGCTGATTCACGCTACTAACTTTTTCCTCAAGTCATTCCCAGTCCCCTCGCTGCGAAATGGACATTCCTCGCACGCCGCGAGCAAGAATGCGATTTTTCCTGGCGAGCTGAACAATTGATCCGCGATCGAACGGCAGTTCCTTCGCTTGGACGTATTCCAAGCGTTATAAATAAACATTTGAAAACACGTCGAAGCGAAGGTTTCGGCAGAGTTAAACAGCGTTTGCAATTTACAAGGATGTCAGCCTCTAAGGCGACAAAGCTCAACGATTCAGCCCGAAGTCGGTGGAGCAGCAATTGGACCAAGTTTTACCAGAAAGAATACTGTCCAACGCAAAGATCCCCGGAGAGCGTTGGAACTTGGAGCAACCTCTGTCTCCGGAGTCAACGATTCAGCCCGAAGTCGGTGGGGTAGCCGAAGATAAGCGCGTCCGTTTCATGAAGTTATCTGTTGTTTTGAACGCGGAGTCCCTCTCCCGGTCTATAAATTGCTCTAGCCCGTCTGCCGGTCACAATGGTGTTAGCCGCGCAAGAAAGGGGATGTCCGGCTGCCGCTGGGAGAGGCTATTCATTATTGAAACGAGCCAAGAGAAAGAGAGCCGGTTATCTCCCGAGCGAGACGATCGATTCCCCATTACGCAAAACAACGTTATATTCCCGGCGTATCTTCGAAACGGTTCGCGACCGAAGAAAACACGATTAGTATCGTGCAATCCGCATTCTAATGGACGATGAGTAATTAGAGCTGTTTTGGCACGCACGGTAGCGCTGCCACTGACACTCGGGGCGATGCCATCATCGGGACGAAAATATGGTCGGTGACTCAAAAAAGACCCGCGGGAAAGTCAGCGGATTAAACTCTCTCTTCCTCTCTCCCTCCCCTTCTAAGAAGGTTATTGAAACGACTCGATGGAAAGAGACACGCCCTAATCCGAATTTAGTCCGAGTACGTGACTGCGCGGGAATTGTTCCGAATCGGTTTTGCACCCTTTGTTCGAGGATTTGCTATTCCGAAATAAAATTTGGCACGAGCCGGGCATAGTTCGACCATTCTTCTGGTCGATGACTGCGATGATCGCAAAATAATCGCGGTCTTGAGAATGGAGGAAGTTGGGCGGAAAAGGCGTTCGTTACTTTCTCGGAAAGCTTTCACGAGCTGCCTCGTTAATTCGTTTAAACGCCACGCTCGAGGAGAAGACCGTGGCCAGTGATTTCTCCAAACCTAAGCCGTCGGACAAGGTTCGATGATTATCGCCGACACACTCGAGACGACTACTCCCCGTGCGAACACTCGAGGGCGACGGATCCACGCTGATTATGCGAAGAAACGACGGCGGTTCAATGGAGGGCAACGGAGTTTCGCGATTCGTCGCGGAACTTTAAAAATATACGGTGACATCACTCGGCCGAGAGCGGCTCGTGTGTTTTGACGTCATCTCTGCTGTCGCGCGAGCTGAAACACGTCTACAAGGACTGTTTCCAGCGTTCTCGATTAGTCGAATCGACGGCGGGAAATCGGCGAAACTTCTCCGATCGTCCGGAAACAGGGTTGCAAGAGGCGTGGAATTAGTCGCGCTCGAAATTGTTGGGATTTTTCTTCGCGTTTTCAGATGGAATCGAGAAGGGACGAGGTATCGACGGACGAGTTCTATTTGAATTGAACCGGGAAGAGACACACCCTCGTCTGTCCGTCACACCCTCGATTTATAGCAGCTTTCGATCGAATGTGCGTCACCGAGGTCTCGAAATTAAACCGATATGCCGAACCCATCGATCACGCGAACAACATTTAATCTTGACAAAAAGAAAAGACGCTGCACAGCTGGACAGTGTCAACGAATTGTTTGCTAAATGAGCAATTAAAACACTGACCGGAACGATGACAGCATCGAATTCTGGCAGACCGTACCCAGAAGTCTTTATTTAACGCGTCGAATGCCACGTCGGTCGTACACGGTAATGCTTACAATAGTTTCCGATCGTGTCAGCTGGGATGTAGAATGAGAATATAAAAGGTTGTAGTAGGATGCACAGGCGATCGCTTTTTAACTTCCGGCTTCGGTGTCGTTAACCAAATCGCTTTGCATCGCGATTTGCTCGCGTACAACCGCCGCCTGTCGCTTCTGACACGACTATGATGAATGACGATTGTAGTACGCGTCCGCATTGCTATCAGAGGTTGCAGATTTCGCGAACGGTGTTTGTTATTCTTCTGGCGTATTATGGCGAACGCGTTCTCCTGAATGGCTTGCTATTGTATACATTACACGCGTACACAATCGAGCCGAACATCGGCGGCGTACGTGGCGAACAGTCTTTCAATGCTCATAACTGGCCCGCGGATTTTCAGAGCGAGCACCATGCGCGAACAGTTCCTGTGCAGTTGTTTAGTGCACACATTTTCTCAATTACCACCGCGATCCTCTCACAAAGCGGCGCTTGTGCCTGTGTCCCCACGCGAAGTGGAACTTCTATTTTTCAACACTTGCACTAGTTATCTCTTCGCGCGGACACCGTCTGTTCAATTTCCAGACGTCTTTATCGTGTCTGCGAGCTGTTGCTTTAAGCGTGCGTTTTCCATACTTTCTCGCGGTCTTCGACCAAACGGTTAACGTCAGAGTGAGACAAGAGGTCGAGGAAATTTCTGAGCAGCAAATTCTGACCAAGAGACGATTACAGTTGCGTCCGAGAGCACGCAAACGCCATGTTCTAACTCTCATATGTAAGAGTTAGAAATGAAAAACTAGTTGCTAATGCGAATTAATGCTAGATTCCACTAATTTTCTAATTTACGATTATTCATATCGTAAAGATACATTTATGAGTTATTTGTTCAATTTATATGTTACTTACGGCAAATGTTACAATAACACTTGTTAAAAATCAGAATAAATGTTTTATCGTTACTTTTATAAACTAATATAGAACAGCTGTTTTTTGTGCTCCGTAAATCTAGCGTTAATTGGATACTTTGTAATTAGCTGTCTCTTTTGTCGAAGATCGAAGATCATGGATGGATGCAAAATGGGGGCCGGGCGGGGTGAACAAACTCCGTGAAATTCCTGGCCCAGAATTCACCACGCGGTAATCGCGTGTAAACCGGTACGGGGCATCGTAGGAGGCGCTCAGAATTTTTAATGACCGATGATATGGCGGGAACGTCGACAATCTGGTAACCCGCAACACCTACGATGCCACTTACGCCTCGAGTCTTGATTTGTTCCTGACAACCTCCGCGCGAACCGCGGCTAACGTGATTCAACCGTCCAAACTATCGAACGATTTATTTGCCAGGAAATCGTACGTAGCGTTCGCGGAGAGAAAAAAAGAAAGGCGACTGTTGCGTCACTGGCTTGTTCACCCACACGCAGTTTGTCCTACATCCTACGTGTACCCTCGCCGCGCGTTAACACGATTCGTAAGTCCGTCTAAATGGGATGTCGCGAAACCGTGTTTCCAGGTTACCTAAAATTCCCGCTGAAATTCCTCGTTATTAATTCCCCGGTTCAGCGGACGCGCGACCCGCCGTTTGCATCGTTTATTAACAGTTTGCCTCGTTGCACTCGTTTCGAGCGGCCTAATCTAATCTTCACCTAATTCTCAGAACTAGAACTGTCTTTGAAGCTCGACGTAACTTTACGTTCGCAGAAAACGGTTCCCGGTGAAGAAAAATTGACTCGACACCTGTGTACTTTTACGAATGTCTGCGTCAGGATGCGCAGATTCCGATAGAATCGACACCAGTTTACCGCCAGCTGTATCATGCGCCATTGTGTCGCGCGAAAATTAACGGTCCACAGTAAAAGTAGAAGATTCGAGCTTCAAAATGAGTACGTGCACATCGTCGAGCGACTCGTTTATACGAAACTGCAACGGTTCAAACGACGACGATTCGTGGAAACTCGGAAATTTCGTATGCGAAGATTTCCAAGAGCCACTGCATTTAGAATCCGCAATTGTATCGTTTTGGGACAGCAGTAGTTGACGATTAAGCGCAGACCGCGTTACGGTGCATCGAGAATACGTGGGCAGAAATAAGTTTCGAGGCGGCGACGGGATGTAATTCCTGGGCTGCGGTTCAGGGCGGAAGCTTAAAGAGGAAAACCGCTGAAAACCGTCCGCATTCCTCCGTTCCGTAAAAGTGAACCGGTTTGAGAGGGTGTCGCGCGCGAGTCTCCGTAACAGCGATCCATCATCGAACCGCTCGCTCCACATAACGTTCCTCTCCGCCTCGGTATGTTAATATGATTCATAAGTGGTCTAAATAGGATGTCGCAAAGTGGGGTCAAACGCGACGACCCCCAAGCGGCCGGGCTCTTTCTCCCGATGCACTCTGGGTCATAGATATATCGAGGCCCGATTGAATGTGTCCGACGCGGACGGTTGACAAGTCAAGTTTTTTCTTTGGTCTTCCGTTTCGTGCCACCGCGAAATGCCTCGGAGTAAATATTCGGCGAAGAGCATTCACAGAATTAACACCGGGACGCGAGTCGGCCGGCGCGAACACATGCCGCGCGCGGTTCGATTACGTCGTGCAAATAAATCTATTTATCAACCGGACGACGATAAGCTATCGCGAAACGCTGGTTGCTTACCAAAATGTCTGGACGCGGGGCACGCGTTGTCGACGCGATAATGAACGATTTCGCTCGAACACACCGCCCGTACACACCGTTCGGCAAGCCGATCCTCCGAAAACACACGATATTCACGGTAATCTTTTCGGCCGCAGTAAATTCAATTATCGCGACGGCGGAGACGTCTCGCGATGGGCCGAACAAAATATTTGTCGCGAAATCCGCGCCGAACGGAGTTCTCGAAAGAATTGACCGAGTTTCTGGCTGCCCGGCGTTATCTGCGCTCCGGTCTGCTAATAGCTCATTCCGAGCTTATCAGTATTTTTGCAGGCTGTATCTGAGAGTATCAACGGTATGCCATGAGAAAAGTGTAATAAATGGGCTATTACGTGGCGATAAGAACCGTTCCGCGCGCCACCTTGCTCGTTACACGGCACGAGGATCGACGTCGCGCGTCCAGGAAGAGTTTCCGCGCGAGAAAAACGAGAAACCCGAAGAATAGCTGAGCTGCGCGGAGGACGACGAATCGTAGTATCCCGTGCAATTTGTTTTTGCGCAAGCCCGGCCGCCGCATAATCGAGCGTTGTTGCGTATGCGACAGGATGCAACGGGGCTTTTGTCTGTAATTAACCGCGTTACAATAGTGTTACAACTATTTAATAATGTATCGGGCGTCGCGAACGGTAGCCCACGGGAAATGAACGAAGAATTGAATTACAAAGTAGCTTCTCTGTACACGGCGTACCCGTGCGTCCCGGCCAAGGCGTTGTCGATTAGCGAAACAATATCGCAACGATTGCAAAGGCCGCGATGCAGAAAAACCTGCGAACAAGCGTTCATTATCGCTCTAATGGCCCGTTAATTGACTCGCTTCGTCGACCGGCTGAATCGCGAGGCTGCATTCGAGCGGGGCCGGGCCGATCGTCAACAATTTTCTGTCCGCGCGAAATTCGCCTCTCTTCTTCTAATCCGGACTCGCCGTAATCTTCTTCTTCGATCGGACTACCTGGCCTTCTGCGAATGACTCAATCCAATCGGATCCCCGCCATCTGATCCGTCGATTTCAAACGCGATACGGTACCTATCGCTTTGAAAAAAAAAAAACACGCATTCTATCATCGAGCGGATGATGTCACGCCGCGTTACATGCATTTTCACGTTATCGATACAACTCGTTCCCGCGAACGATGGACTCTAGCTCCACTTTCGCGCGGCGATAGTTCCGCGTAACTGTAATCTGCGATCCCGATGCAAAAATTTCGCGATCGAGGCGCCGAATGCTGTCGAGACGATGTTTTCGTTATTCGGATCGAGAGTGGTTCAGCCGTTCGGCCGAGGACCCAACGAGTCCGTGACGAATTCGTCGAATTAGAAAAAACGATCCAGGCTGGCCTGTTTTAATTTCAGATGCTCGGAGCGCCGTCTTCTGGAAGACGTTTCTAATGCACACCTTAACGAGGAACACCGTAAATCGACCTTGATGCTTGATTACAAATGACTCACCGCTGCTACCGCCCGGACAACTCTTACTCGAAACAAACATGCAACAATTAATTCCTGCATTAATTACAGTCAACGATCGGTTACGACACGCCTGACGAGCCCATTAGCAAACGAGCCGCGTGAAACTCGAGCCAGCCTTCTTATTCGACCGGCGATACACCGCGAGAGAAGTCTCGGCCGATCGAATGCATCCCGATTAGATGCATGTCAATCAAGAGCGAAGTCGGCTCTCGACCGAACTCTTACCCTTCTTCAGCACTTTCTGCTTGAGTTCCTGGTCCCTCTTGACCCCGTTACTTTCACTCGCTATAAAACTCTCGCTCGTCTTCGACTTCATTGTCCCTGCTGGTCGCTGTTGCGTCGTTGCGTAACACTCCAGCGTCGTAAAATCGGGTACACCTCTCTTCCCTTTCTCTCCGCCGATAAGATAAACAGAAATTATCGGGGTAAAGAGCCACGTAGATGTTTAAAATCCAATGGTCGCGCGATTCTCGTTCGGTTCGATTTGGAGCACTTAGTCGCGATTCTATCGGCTATCGAGCACGCGCGATATCATCGGCTCGACTGCCGATCGCAGACTGACGGAGCGCCGGCCAATCGAGACCGGCGCGGCCCGGCCCGGCCCGGCCCGGCGCGGCGCGGCGCGGGGATCCATGCCACGGCACGGGTTCCGATTGTCAAGCCGCGCGGCTTCTCTGACGTTTACTTTTCACGGCCGTCGTCGATGTGATTGCGCGCGGTCGAGATCCTGCGAGCGACAGCTTCGTGACAGCTGCTGTCGATCGGGATCGGCGGCCAATTGTTTATCTCTCCGCGCAAAAAACTCGGTAAAATACCTGCTTCTCTCCGCTCCGATTCCTCGAATTGTTCGACTTCGCAAAAACGAGTCGCGATACAATAAACCTGAACTCATTTCCGAAGCTCGAAACTTCTTCTTTTGTCGCACGTTTTCACGTATTCTAGCAGGCACGGAGGCACGATCTTCCTTGAAAATGTTACGTATCGAAACGTCTGCGAACACATTGCATTGTTTCGCGACTGATCCTAAGATAGATTTGAAGATCAGAGCCCTCCCACCCTCGTTTGCAACAGCCCAATAAATTTCATTTTATCGTGCCGACGAACGGTCCGAGTCAGGTTAGTCTTTGTCCCAAATCGCCGAGGGGTCTGCAAATAAATCGGCAATGCGTTCTGCAATTTGCTAAGCCGTTACAGATTTGATGGCCGCTCGTAGAATTCTGTTCGATAAGGTCGCGCGGTTTCGAAGACGCCGAGTCCTTCGGGAGCGGCGGAGGCTATTCGGGTGCGCGTCGATTGGCCGACGACTCGCCGTTGCCTTCCTGGCGGGGGCAGAAACGAGGCGGTAAAGGGGTCACGAAACTCGACGCTACGGAGTACGAACACCGTAGTGGAAGATCGGCGCTGGAAAAATCGGCAAGATAAAGTTTCGCCTGGATTGCCTTCGGGCCAGCGCAGCGGCAGCACGCGAGAACTTTTCGGTTGCGTAAATAAAGTCTTTGATTCCTAGGTATTTCTCGGCGGCGTCTATAAGCTCCTGTAACGCATACCAGCGCTATCTGAAAGAAGATAAGGCCTGCATGGTGTTGGATTCCCTTCTCGATGCATGTTGATCTCGTAACTGCATGCAGCGGACCGCGGCTATGGTCATATGTTGTGATTATGTTTACGTCACACGAGACCGAGTTTCGGTCTACGAGGGAATCGATTGTAAATTCAACGTTTCGCGGCGAGAAGTTTAGCAGCTTGGGGCTCCCTTTGGTTCGTCGGGGTGAAACTACTCCTTTAGAAGTTAGACCCGCTTCGAGATCCCCCCCGGGATCGCTGCCCCCGCCGACTTTTCAATTCCTTTCGGCCGCACAACGTAATTAGCGACTCTGTAATCGAGTTCGCGACAAAATTCGTTCCTCTCATTGTTGAACGCGGGCTCGCCGAGCTGTGATCCGGGCAGCATTGCGCAAGAAACCGAGCACCGAGAAAGTTACGACCAAAGTCGAACTTTCCGAATCGGCTCCGGAATTCCATCGACGATAACGAGCTAACGGTTTGCGATCCGCCACCCTGTCCGGTATCGGCATCCGCACCTCAAGGCAAACGTCTGCTGGTGACATGAAATTTATACGACCCCCCGAGCCCGGAGACGTCGCGTATTGGTTCCCGACCCGACGACATCGCCCCGGCTGCGCGGAATACACATATCTCGACTGCTTTCGCGAACGTGACCCGTCGCGGACGAGCCCATCCACGGTCTCGTCTCGTTATGCATTAATTAGCCGATAACGGGTCGCACGGAGCGGCCGTTCCCGCGACGGCTTACACCGCCGATCCGCGGAGGTCTCGGGAATCGGGAAGAGTGTTTTCGTGTTCCCGGTTATCTCGCTCAATTGCCTCGTTTTTTCCTGGATCTTAAGTAACGCCGCCGTTGCTAAAGAGATAATTAGTCTTACGTGCGAGCTGTTATCAAGGGTGTTTCGCGGAGGAGGAGGAGAAGAATGGATCGGGTGAACCCGATGCAAGATCTACGGCCGCACGAAAATAGCCTGGAGGGATATCGTCCAACTAAATATATACCTGATTAGAAACAGCTTGCGTTTCTACCACGGCCGGCTTGTGCTTTCCATCGGCGCACGAACGCAGCCATAACACTCTCTTAATTCGTCAGGCTTTTATTTAACGGAACACGTCCTCCGATCTCTTCATAATCTAGTTTAGTCTAGTCTACATAATCTACATACATCCCAGAAATGTCTCGTAATCCGGGAATGGTAGGTTCCTCAGATCATTTGAAGCAACTTCTTCCTTTACAAAAATGTTCTCCGAGCCACCATATTATCCAAAAACAGTGACCAATTAGAATCGAGTACGGCTGACGCGAGGTACGGTCGCCTCGCGCCAGCTGAGCTCGCCTCTCATTGGTCGCTGTTTTTCGTTAATAACTCGTTAACGGTGCCTCGGAGAACATTTTTGTAAAGGAAAAAGTTGCTTCAAATGACCTGAGAAAACCGCCAATTTCGGGAGATTGCGAGACATTTTTGGGACGCCATTGTATAATGTCGTCGTATGCTTGTTTCATCGATCGCTGGTCGATCGACGCGGCGATCCTCGAATATTCCGCAGTCCTCGTTCGGGTTCTTTATCGAATGATTATTCCAGTTCGTCATTAGCCGATATCTTATCACCGACCATGAAAAACCATACTCGATTCGAGGGTTTCGCGAACCTCGCCCCGCTGCCGCCAGTCTTATTCGACGCTTTGCCGGGCAGAGGATGCGATGATTGCATAAGACATCAATCCGTTTAGCTGCTACGGTGTCCGATGGCCGTAATCCTTCCGGCGCGGCGTTCTCATTTTGTCGCTTTCAACTTGTCCCGCTGATAAGCACGTTTGTTAGTCCGCTCGCAGAAAATCCGCGTGGGCTCGTTTTCCGGATTTTGTTACAAGCGCGGCGAGCGTAATTGATGGAAGCTAATTGGACACGTAGCCGGTTGCTTCCCGGGACTGGAGCACCCTCGTCTCTTCCGGTTTTTGTGTTCGCCCGAGATTTCTCTTTTTCTTTGATCCTGTACTTTCCCCGCTCGGAACAGTAATCTCGGTGCTTGGGTTTTTATTCAATTTCGAACTGCTTTCCGTCGGGCGCGCGGCAACGCTCTACGACGCCGAGACAAATGAATATTCCAAGGTAATTGTATCTGCTTATCAGATAATGAGCAGCGCTTCCCTAGCATTTCGCGAGTTACGTAACCAAGGAGTCACATTACGTCCTCCGCTGCGGAAACTTCCTGGCAGGACCTTCGCCGACCAGTAACCCGAATACAGTAGGTAGGTAGGTAGGTGAAATATCGATTCGCGGATAGTCTGGCGAAAGGACACTGGTCTCGGCGTCCTCCGCTCCTGGAAAATGGTGGCCTTTTATAACGCTTTGTCCTTTCGAAGCTCCCCCAAAGCGTGCGATCTTTCGGTCGTTACGCTTTTAATCGCCTAGCCTTTCCGCAATGTCTGCGGGAAATTGTGAAAGTTTTATCGCGTCCCAGAAGCGAAGAACGTTTCTCGACGCGAAAGCATATATCCGCGAACAGATTATTGTCGGATGCATTCGCAGAAGCTTTTGTCGGTTTCGGGGATGCAGACGCCCCATCGGTTGCGCGAGCGACGCGTGCGTCCTCGGGCGAGCTAATTGCCGCAAGATTTCCAGTCGGGGCTCGTCTTCTCTCGTTAACGAGCGTCGCAGAAAGGCCGCAACAGAGAGTCCCGGTGCATTTCGCCGCACGAGATATTTTCCCTTCCGGTTAGCAGCGCAGCGTGAATCGAACGCGAGCGGGGGAGGGTGGTATATCGATCTGCAGCGGTTGCAGTTTCGCTGAAAGCCGGCGATGGAGTAGACGACACTCCGAGGGCGAGACCCTTGTGCCAAATGTATGTCAATATACAAGGGACGCGAAACAGAAAATCAATAGCATTTGTCGATCGGTGAATTATTTAGAGCGCAGCCGAAATGCACCCTCGCTCCGCTGAAATAACACGCCGCGATTCCGGGAAGCGCACAGTGGCACACCGTGGCCAAACCACTCGCGTTCTACTTTCATATTGGACTGTGCGCGCGGCAACAGCTGCGCCCCGTTCTACCGTTCGAAACACAGTTTACGAAAATTCCGGCTAGGTCGATCGGACGATTAGGCAAAAAACTCGAGTGGATCGACACAATTTCCCGCGGCACAGATAACGGAGAGCCGCTGATCGTACTCGAGCAAAGTCAATATCTCGAGTCTAATGGACGCATCTGCCGGCAACAGGAAATTAAGGACAGTTCATTAAACGTGTCGCCGTATTTGCGCACGCTTTCACCGAACGATGTTAATCGTATTTGCGGATGAATCAATCGTGTATCTATTGCTATCGGAGCACGGGTCTGTCTCGCTGGCCCTTGGTGCACAATCCGGGCGCAGTTGTCTCTCCCTATGGAAGAGAGAAAATCCTGCGCGGTTCGGTAGGATTATCTTCGTGGCAGGATGCAGCAGCGCTTACGTCGCCGCTCCTCGCAACGCTGCGTGCGTATTGAAGCGCGCACTCGACGCATCGTGCAAGGCACGGTGGTTGCGTGGGTAGAACGCATAATTGCACGGACAAATTTACGAGCGTGCCGTACGCAGATACCGTCCTGTAACTGCTGGTGCACGCAGCAGACGCGTTCGGCCATTGCCGATATTTCAGGCGATTAGAATATTGTGTCGCCTCATTGGGAACCGGTGATTATTTATGCGGCTTTGCGCGGATTTTCATTAGGCGGACATCAATTCGGTAAATTGTGTTTACTGAATCTTTCGATCGGTCACGATTGTTCCATTATATTTTAATGTAAATAAATCGTCTCGATGGTCAGTCGTATGCTAGAGGGGGGGGGGGGATCAAAGCGCGTCAGAATAGTCCTGCGAGTCAATACCTCGGATCGAAGGCCGACCAATAGCGGGACATTTAACGGAATGAAAGTTGAAAATGAGTAAAAAGGGTCCAGATTTATTATAAATAAAATTCCAGTGGGGTTGCTGCAGGGGGGCATGCTCGCCAACCTTACTGCATAGAAAAATCCCTCACCTTCTGACCTAAAGAGACGAACTCCCGTGACCCAACTGTTTGGTACAGAATTCCGAACGTTTCAACGAGCGCTAAATGGTTAGAAAAAAAAAACAATAACGGTCATTTGACAGAAATGAAAAGTGAGGCAAGGAGGCCTATATGCATAGGACTATGGGGGAGGGGCTGAGATCTCGTGACCAAGCAACACTTCCACGCCGGTGGAACGTCTCTAAAAAGGTGGAATCGACGTTCGCGTTCTAGCCACGCGGGTAGAACGTTACGCAACCGAGTATGACACGCTGAAAAGCCGAGAGGAGGATGCACTTGCTTCCGTTTTCGCGTTTCGAATCGATGTAACCCGGCGCGGAGGTATAGGCGAGAGAAAGGAAGCGGGGACAGGTTGTAGAGCAGAGGTGCGAGCACACGGAGCACAACAGAGGGGTTTTTCCTCGGCGTTGGTTTGTCAAAGGTGGCGAGCCTAGGGCGAGGAGGAGATCGAAGTTGACGCAGAGCGCTCGGTAGAATGCAGGTCAGGCTCGAGCAGCGCGGAAAACAAAATCGAGAGGAAAAACAGCCGGCGCCGAGGTATACTAAACGTGTCCGGCTCTCTCGGGGCTAGGAAACGTCAAACCGATGGATCCATCTATTTATAGAGGCCCCAGAGTCGGTTTAGCGGGTTACGATCTTCGCGGAAAACATTCGGCGTGCACGAGGGAAGAGGGAACGGCATCCCGTGAAAATCGGGCGGAAACCGCGCACGATACAGGGGCGTACCCCACGCACACCCACACGACGGCAGCGGTCGCACGGACACGCTCTCTCGTACTTTTCGATTCTTTGACGAGAGGATGATGAGAATGAGAATGAGAAAGCACACGGGGCACGCGCGCGCGCGCGTCCGCACGGACACGTACTCCGCACGCACACGCGCGCACACGTACACGTCGGTACGCTCGCAGCGATGAAGAACGAAGCCACCGATGGGAAGAGAGAGATAGGGAACCTAGCCGGCATTCGCCACTTGGTTTCCGCCTTTTACTCACCCATCTTTACGGCCGTGTGCCAGCTACGCTGCTTCCCGATCACGGTTCGTCGCAGACGATGAGTTACACGATCATATTACAGCACTGGCCACGAGTTAAATCGGCACGCGCGCAGGGTTTCACTTAGGAAATCACGGGGAACGCAAGAGACCTCCTCACCACCGAACGCTCGACGTCCGACATTGTAGTGGCGAGCGAGCGCTCACACGCGCATGCGCGACCGTCCGCCCACTGACGCGCCAACTCTTCGAATTGCCCCGAGCCCACTTACCAAAGAATTTCGTGACAACGATCGTATTCGTGATTTTTATCGGTGCACATTGTACGCTTTGGTTACACTGTGTATTCGTGAGAATTTGCATGGCTTACTTTGCTTATTTTAAAAGGTTTTCAGATCGATTAATTGCTGCGATCGCCGACGGTGGCGTTGCAAGCGAGACACCAACGGGACGGCCCTGGCCCCCGCCATTAGCCGTGCCAAGTGTGAAGCGGGGAGCTTTGACTGCTTCGAGTTTCTTTGGATTTGTGAATTAATTACTTCCGAGTCTCAGGCAGTGTAATTATGATTTTATGTAAATTACTCAGTCTTGAATGTGAGAAGCAGCGTGAATGGAAGCAACAATTCGTGGGAAGTTGAAACGATAAGTCGATGTTGACGAAACTGGTTATCTATTGCGGCGCGGATCTGAAATGGTAAGTATGCATTATAAAGTTAATTTGCTAATATTATATATTGTAGTATGTAAAGTGTCGCGTTGAATTCATCGACTCGTTGTCATTTGAATTTATTAGAGTATAATGTAAGAATGTTGGAAATTTTTGAATGCTGATTAATGTCGAGGGTTACAAGATTAAAAAATGGCGGCAATTCCGAAATGTCACGTACAAGCATTCGAACAGAATATTCTCTTGTCACAAACGTCTTTGTTGCTTCACTTTCTAGGTTATTAGCAGTCCGTTACAATGTTAAGGTACAATCGTTATCGTTAGGATATTTTTTAGCGTTTGTTATTTACGGTAGAAGCTGTAGTTTAATTGCAGCTTAGAATTGACGTGCAACCGTGCGCGGGTAAGTTGCGCAGGAACATATGCAGGAAAGTTGCACGCGAACAATTTAAGCGATACAGTTCCTGCTTTACGATATTTTAGAATGTTTATTAAGTTAGTAAAGTGCCTGGGTACTGCAAATCTGTTTCACTTATTCAATAAAAGTGAAACGTCAAATATTCTGAAAGAATCTTTTGTTTCACATAGTACTAGATTAATTGTAAGATAGAAATTTCTGTCTAAAAAGAAAATTATTTTAAAGAATTTTAGGATAAATTTCTGAGAGAAAATTATTTTGATCATTTCATGTGTGCATTAGAGTGTAGTTTTATAGCGTTCAAACTGTGCAACTGTCGATAATGTAGATTACAATATGATGTACCACAGATAAAACAGAAAAGGAACTTACAGAATAATCCTCAGGCGACTCTAAGCTTTTCGTTTATGTTCATTTTCGATTAAACACGATTTTACTACTTAAATCATAGATCATTAAACTCCTTGAACACTATAAATATTCACAGTCTCGATTTCTTACCATGATATCAATTTTAATTAAAAGTTCGACATTTATATAAAAACTAACGTTAAAATCAATAGAATTGTTGCTAATCTCGGTTATTGTTCAGCAAATTCATGTAAATTCACTTTCTCACTGTACGTTTCCACGGAGGTAACAAATTTACTATCTTTCATCGCCAGATGGCGCCATCGCATGGTTGTTCAGCCCGATCGAACTGCGTAATCACCATTTTTCAATTAGACAAGTAATCGAACTCATCCCGGCTTCGCAAACAATTTTCCTGCTCGTTATAACGACGATATAACGCACTTAATATCCTAATTACAGAAAATACCAATATTTCAGCACGCTATCCAGCTGCAATCTCGTTTTTGCTGGCTATCGCTTCACGGGCCGCGGCAAAGTCCTAACTGTAGTTTTCCCTATAACATTAATCACGCAAGTTTTTTTTACGGTGGATACGTAAATAGAATGTGTCGGCCGCGACAGGATAGCAACTGCGTTATTTCTCGCTTCATTACTCGCTAATTTGTAATTTCTGATGATTGCGTGTCTCTTCGTCTACACGGCGAATCACGTACCGAAGAAGTTGAACGTCATTCGGCACTGTAATTCGGTACACAACGCGAATGAAACATTATCCTTCGTTAGGCTTCCATCCGAGATCGATTCGTCGCTCATCGAACCGTTTACGTACGACATCGGTCGTTTCTCGAGATTCATCGTGATCACTGACTTTCCCAGACACTTCGTCGCTTTTCCATCGTCAACCGAGAAGAAAAAACGCGTAGTTCCGGTCGCGGAACGCGGTCGTTCTTAGCGCCTGGTCTTCTTGTTTCTTACAAATTCACGGAAACGCGGAGTTCAAGAAAGGGAACCGTAGATATCCGCGAGCGCATTAAACGGAGTCGCTCCGACGAACCGTAAAATTAGGTAGCATCGTTATCGAAACATCGAACAGGAGTAATGAAGACCCGAGGCAGATCAGGCTGGGCCACATGCAACTCCGATGGCACCGATAAATGCCAGTCGTGAATTTCTCTCCGGTTCGAATAATTGCTCGGGACCGTCGCTGATTGACTCGTTTCGGCATGAAACCGGCCGCTAACAGCCGTCAATCGGAGCCCCGATCTCTTTTAATCGCTCATCACAAAATCGCAATCTCGCTCGCATAGTACATCGACGAGAAGAAGCGACAGCGTTTATGCTACGAGATGCCAGACAAAGTTAGCGGCCGCAATTTCGACATTTCGACTCGCGCACGCGAAATTAGCTTTCCGCGGTGTCGGCGGCGTCGCCATTATCGTTCGCGGAGAGATCGAAGGCGGCTGAATTTATTCGGGGCATGCAACTCGGTCAGAGCATACGATCGGCTTGGCCTATAGCGAAAGACCGCCTAAAACGCGATACCGGTTCCACCGTCTTCGGATCTTGATGCCAGGTCACCTGGGCGATCGCTCGCAATCTAAATTCAAAGATGACGAGATCGCGATGCGTCTTCGTTAATTCTCGCCGAGATAGGGGATCACGACATCCTCCCCGACGAGAACGTAGCGCGACGGTGCAGCAGCGGCGGCGGCGGCGCAGCGTCGGTGCAGCGACGGGGGAGTAATGGAGGATGGTTAAAAAGACGGCGATTAGTCAAGCGAAATCGTCCATCACGTCTGAACATACGAGGAACACATGCGGTCTAGCCTCTGCCGCACCTCTCGAAATAGAGGGAGAACCGAAAGTGCAGAGTTCTTTTTCGGCTAACCGCCTACTTAATTAAAACAACATTAAGCCGACCGGCTTACGCCGCTCTTCATCGAGCGTGCAGCGAACAGACGAACCGCGAAACACCAGAGAGAAGACGACGACGCGGCGCGACGGTGGTAGGAGGAACCGAAACGCGACGCGCTCGGGACGCACACAAGACGAGACGCGGCGAGATGCTGCGTCGTAGAGCTGTTAAATCTCGGCTGTAACTGTTGCCGGTTGCGCGGCTCCCGCGCCGCCTCATAAACTACGTTCCTTATTAAATTATGTGCGTTTGGACGTCCGTTCTTGCCCGAGCGTTGCTTGCCCTCCCCAGTCTTGGGCCTGACCGTTTGCCCTCGGCCACCGATCGGCAAGCTCGGAATAGCCGGACCTGCTAATTTCGAGCGATCCTCTATGATCTATCCTGGGCAGGCAGGTGCAACTCCGTCTCTCGAAATACCTACAATTCCTAATTCTAGAATCTACTGCTCTAAGCATGAGAACGAATTGCTCCGCGCATAGAGCACTGCTCCGTTGGGAGCTGGGGCAACTAAACCACGCCCCCTCGGCGCAATTTGCATAAAGAGGGGGCAAGATGGATGATGGCCTTCTGTTGCTACTTCTCGCATTGCGGAATACAGATACCGTTGTGATCATGAGATTCCCTAATCCAGGCATGGCTTGGATTACCACTTAGGGCCATTGACCTGCGAACAATCGGACCACGCCCATAACGGAGCAGTCTGCTTGGAGAGCGAGCGTATGCATCCTTTGCAAGCTGATCTTTCTACTTTGTATCCAACAAAGTCTCCGTCCACTAGATTGTACATCTCCTTACTTGCTCGGCTTAGTTATCTTATCCGTGGAATCGCGTCTGACAGCGATCCGCCAGGATTTCGGATTAGGATCGGTAGATGATTAAACGTGAACGACGGCTCCGTTGTTCCGCCGCGCCGGGATAATTACAGCATGAAGAACGTCGCGGGCTCGGGGAGATCTATTTGGACAGCCTAGCCGTATGGATCCTCCTGTCGTTTGTTCGCGCTCGCTTGACAGACTGAAATATGTCCACGTGATCGAGAAAGTTTATCCCAGTAAAAATCGGAGTTTATATCAACGTGACTATGGCAACTGGGCAGGAGGTAATGGCCGTCAAGCGAGAAACAGCGGGTTGTCAGCGCAAGCCAACCAATTAAGTGCCGATGAACAAATCACGAGAGCCTCCGCATCCGTCAGTCGCGATGGCGACCTATCGAGCCATTAAATGGCGCGATTCGAACGCGCGACAGCCGCGTCCTTATCGGTCACGAGCTTTTTGCAGCGTTCCCGCGAGACCGGCGCCATCAACGCCGATTTCCTAGTCTCTAACCTTTGGATACCGCGAACGAGTCGATTCTCCAGGCCCGCAGAATCATTCCTTCTTCTATTTAATTCAATTAAATTCGACGAGATCGGAGTGCGAGCGAGCGTGCGCGCGCGCGGACGCGGATTTAAGCCAAGAATAATTCGAAGTAGACACGCGCGGCGCATCCAAAGTGGAAACACGCGAGCACGCGCTAGCCAATTAAGTGCGATGCTGAAGACGAAAGGGTGAGAAATGACCGTGACACTTAGCGGTCTTAAGTAGCAAGATTTAGAGGCGACAGGTGCCCCGATAGCATCCATGGCGCGGGGTACCCTCGCTCGTTTTCCATCGACCCTGCGAGGGAAAAACACTGGCAGCCGACTGCTACCGTCTTTAACGCGTGCTAGAACGTACCCGCATATTGTCGGCTCCCTAATTGAATAAAACAATGCACTTTTTTTTTTGTGCGGTAAGACGTCGAGCTGTTGCAAAAGATCGAGAGATTTTTCATCAGAAATAAACCCGCGTATAATGTGTTAATAATAAGCGTTTGACGCAGCGCCAACTGTCTCGCGTTACGCTTCTTCAAGCAAATTGCCACGAAAGCTGTCGCGAAACGAACGCGGAACGAACCGCAAAATTTTCACCGGGCTTAAACGAGACTCGTTAACTATTACAAGCTGCTTCCCGGCGGAGGGAAGATGCACTGTGATAGGGGGTCGCGGGAGCCGTCGATGAGGAACGTAAAAGAAAATTAGTATGTAAATGCCCACAAGTTTACGGTTTAGCTGACAGCAGCATTTGTAATAATATGTGGTATCGAGCCGAGAAACAACGGCGGAAAGAAATAAGGGGGAATGGCCGATGGGGGCTGTGTTTCGTCGAGTTCTTGCGGAACTTCCTTCGTTGAAACGAAGCGCGAGACAGGTTTCATGAATAAAAGAGACCCGCGTCTACTTTGCAGTAATGTAGTGTGCGCATCGGTGCAATGGCACGGCTCTCCTCGTGGCGACCGACGCGGATCGATTTTGCAATTAGCGAAAGCTTTGGACTTTCCAAAATAGAGGACGGTCCGTTTAAAACGGAGATCGAGCGACGAATTTTCTCAGACGCTATCCGTACAGTTGAAGAACGAAGTGCACGAAGATCGTAGTTCGCGAGATGCAGTCCCAAGAATTACAAAAATAAAAATTACGTATCGTCGCGGAGTGTATTTAGCGTACTGTTAAGGGGCTCAGCGAAGCGTAGCTCCTTGAGGAACTCGTGGCGCGTTCATTCTTGCCGGGGACATAATGGCCGGCGCACTTTGTGTCCCGATAAGTTCTTAAAGGAACCAGTAATTGCCGTTCCGTGGGCTCCGTTGAATGCGCGAAAATTATGGGAACCTTTCCGAGGGCTCCTCGTCCCATTACGCGAATCGCCTGCGCCATTGTTGGCCGAACGGGATTAATCGTCTCACCGGCAACACGCCGCAAAACTTGAAACGGATCGAAATTACCGGCCGCACACGACGACTGTCCGAGGCTCGTTAATTTATGCGAAATGCTTCATTCTGGGGAAACGCGAGCGTGTTCGTGCTATCTACCCCAGACATCGGGCGGCTCGCGTTTCGCAACGAGATCCCAGAACGCGAGTTGCGAACGTGTTTAATTGGCCGCTGCGCTCGGTTCAAGTTCGAATCTAGGGGCGTTGATGGATCTAAGATGGTGGTATCGGGAGATCCGATGGGAATATCCAAATTTGGCCGAAATTTATCGCACGAATTCAAGCCATGAATTCCAGAATAGCATACCAAGTTCGCCTTTCTTAACACTGCACGAGTTGCCCACTGTTTCCTGCTTGGTCAGGTTCATCTAGCACGATTTGAAACAATGCGAAAATATTGTGCCGAATAATGTTCACAGAAAAAGTCAAGATTAAATTGATAACGAAACAATAAAGATAAATCTTGAATGTTGTTGAATTTGTGCCGTTTTGGAATTATTTGATCTCGTTCGGATATTTCGGAATCGTTAGATAATCGAGAGAGATAATCGTGATTCGATTTCACTGGATTTTCGAATTTTGCCTCTTTACGAGTTATTTTCGAGTTCGGTGCTCGCATGCTGGCCAGCCGCCATTATCGCGAGAGGAAAATTCCGAATGTTGCGGTCACTCGTCTCCTCCCATTTTCGGTTTTCTTTTTATTAAAGAGTGATCAGCTGCGTCTGTCAGGTGTTCCGGCAAAGGAGCGGATATCAATTACCGGTCCTTATTTCCTCCAATGGATCGCTAGCACAATTCCTCCCTTATAATTCCGGAGGTTTTCAATTTGGTTTGGCTGCGCTGGTGTCGTAACTAATGGAGGCCAGCCCGAAACTCAGCTAAACATCGGTTCTAACTTGTTGCTCTCCCGTTTCTTTTCGAATGCTTCTGCACAAAGAGATCGCATGACTGCCGCCATTATACCTATGGCCACCGACTGATTTCTTTATGCTAGCAAGTAAGTACATACCTCGTACCATTAACCGGACAATTTGAAACACGTATTTGGCGGATACGAATCTCTCGATCTTCTAACGTCTCGATTCAGCCGCCGTGAAATGAAATTAGACGCAAAGAGTTACGATCCATAAGTATAAACGTTCAACATTAGAGATCGTATTTTCATTCGAAACGGGGGGGGGGGCGGGGAGGGGGGAGACTCTAATGTTTATCCGTGACTTATGACGTTGAAGCTCTGTGTCGTTCGGTCTGCTAAATTTCAATTTTCCCATTAACCGGTGTCCCGGGAGAAATTGCTTGCGGTAAAAATCAATTGAACCGACACGGCACGGCACAGCGCGGCGCGGCGCAGCGCGGAGCGTTCAACGGCGACGTGTTCATTTGCAATTGTTTAGCGTTTATCCACGGTTTCGTAGAAACCTACGACACACGCTGGCACCGTCATTCTTCGGCGCGGAATGGCGTGGAGAGGCGAGGCGGGTACGTGAATGGCGCATTACCCGCGAACGGTAGTGACACCTGAACAGTAATAATCGTATACAAACGGCAGTTCATTTTATAGTTTGTTGAGTCGTCCTGCGGTGCGGGTTTAACGCGGCCCGAGACGCGTCCATTATTTTTCTCGTCCATTCGTATGCGCATGTTTATTGGCCAGTAAAAAGATTGATGCGTCGCGCCACTGACGCTCTTTCGGAAGTTGCCGAGCAAACTATACCTCGTGGAACACTATTCTCTGTCCTCCGCTCTTTCTTCGAATATCGTTCCCCTTGAAAAAAAAAATTCGCTTGCACGCCGATCGTGGAACAAACATTGTGCATATTATATTTATCGAGTTCGGAAACTAAACGCTAGTTTATTATCCGTTTTATTAGCTCGATACTTGGTCTATCTCGCACACGCTCTCCCGTTTATACCGGGGCCCGGCGTATAGTTGTCCGATAATCGTAGGGAAACCGGGATAGTAAAATAGCTACCGTGAAACGATAGAGCCTTTACATCGCCGATAATGAAATGGAATAATTGTTCACCTTGGGGCTGCATTGCGAAATCATGCTTCGAAGGAGATACGCGTACCGTGACGCCGCGCGCCATTTACGACGGAGAAAAAAACCGGCGGATTAGAATTCGGTTTTTCTAGGCGAACGGTGAAACATGCGGGAACAAAAAGTCTCCTCGACGAAGGGTTTAAACACATTGTTAAAACTCTACTTAGTGTAACTTTTATGCATCCGGCTCGCAGTGGGGGACACGCCCCCGCTTCCTGGTGCGCATACATCGGCACACACCACTCTCTTCTCTCTCTACTCCTTCTCCTCTCTCTCTCTCTCTCTCTCTCTCTCTCTCTCTCTCTTTCTTCGTCGAGCCACTAAACGGCAGGAATCGAATTTTATATGGAGATTGCCGTTGTTCCCGGGAACACTAAAGAGTTAAGGGCCTCTTAAAATGACTGTCGTTTGTCCGTAAGAGAGGCAGCATCAGCCTCTCCCTCTCCCTCTCCCCCTCTCTCTTTCTCTCTCTCTCTCTCTTTCTCTCTCTCTGGCAACCTCCCTCGTTCTTTCTGTGCCGTGTCGGAGGGTAGCTGCTACTATTATTATTATTATTGTTATTATTATTATTATTATTACAAAGAGGCGTCCGAGTGGCATAAATAAATCGTAAATCAAGCCGACGTCATAAACGTCGAAACGCTTCGAGACAGTTCGGAGCCGTACGATCGCCGCACAATGGCGCCGCAATTTTGCAATTTGAACGCTTATAACACCTCAACCCTCGCCCTTGGCGTACGCCCACCGAGTGTTCAGGTGCTGTACCAACGGATCTCACCATCGTCTACACTCCCTTGCATTTCTTTTTTTATTCCTTTTCTTCTTCATCGTCCCGCTGATGTACCGCGGCCAGCTTGCGCAGAATCGATTTCGCGGATTTGAATGTCCCTGTTCATTCCTGCCACCAATCGCCTTTCCATACATTTCAGTAACATCTCGAGGATAATACATGTATATGTGATTACACTTTGGACGTCACGACGTGACCTTAATTTTTTGGCATTATCGTTGCTCGCAACGTGCTTAATGGCTTCATTGTCTCTTCGGAATTACTGGCTTCGTTCAAGTTTTGCTTAAGTTCGGTTCGACGAGAAAACCATGGCGAACAGAATTGTATAAATCGCGTCTTCATCGGTGCGAATACTTATTGCGAAGCGTTTGTCATTTTGTCCACGTTTAATCGTTTGAAACGGCAACTGCTTTGAACTGTATAATTTGCAAATGACGCTGTAATGCTTGCTTCAAAGCATTCTCTGCTCCGTTTCTATATACCTCAATTGTTGAAAATGTTGTCAACGATACGAGACTTCCAAATCGTATTTTCCAATAAAGCGCGGCATATTGTTAAGGTGGTCCAGTTTGAAAGTCGTTTGTACCACGTGAAAATCTCATCGAACCATAAAGTCGGCGTAATCAGATTCGCCGGAGGAAACTCGACGGGCAATCGGTCGAAAGGGGAGCGGGACTTTCGTTTCTCTTTTCGTCCCCATCAATAATTCCCGCCGGGCAGCGTTTAAACGACACCAAGATGGCGACCGGGACCGAGACTGCACACGAACTTGTTGCCGAAGTGCTGCATCATTATTTATTAGACACAGTGTCGTGTAGGCAGCACAGCGCCAATTATTTCCTGCGTTCGTGGGGGCTGCCTTTTTACCATCGATCCTGTCTCGCTCGGAGTCCTTCCGCGCTGTCTTCGGCAGCCGAGAGACAAAAACGTTTAACGAAGTCGTTCCGATCGAACGATTTCATCGCGGCGACCGTCGTTTTTTCCTTTCGCCTCTGCCCCGGCTGCAATTAGAATAACCTGGGATGCGGTTTCGGTGTCGGAGATTTGTTTAGAACATCGGCGAATTAGTTGGTGCCTCGATTAAAACCCCGCTCTCTGTTCTCAGCTGGAAGCTCTGCGTCATCGACGTATTCGATCGGATCGAACACTCTTCGCGTTTTAACGTTTGTTTCTTTAACCGTTCGAGTCCCAAGCAGCGCGACCGCGCTGTTCGGATCTTGTATCGCGGTCAAACTTTAGTGACGCACGTACATCGCATAGCTGCTTTTTTTCATTTTTTTTTCTTTTTCTTTTGTTCGTCAATCTTGACGAGCGCTATCGCGCCGCTTGGCTCTCTTCGCGATCAATTAAGACAAGCGCTATTACGCTGTTCGCCACTTTTCGACCGTGTTTTCTGAACAATCCCTGGGACTCAAACGGATCAAGTCGATTTACACGCTTCGTTCTACGGACGACGCGCTAGACGCCGCGTTTCGACCTTCGCGAAACAGTTTCATTCGAGCCGGATACGATTCGAAAATGGCGACGCGGGTTCGATACACGACTTAAATGCGGTCGCCTCGCGTCCAATGCCATTTTTTACGAATTTCCCCGGGCGATGCTATTAGAGGATAAGCGTTTCCAGACCGTATCTTTCCCTTGGACGCGGCCGAATGACGCAACCCGATAAACAAGGACTAATTGCGGGGGAGCGGGTAACAGGGTAAGATAGAGCAAGAACGATCGAGGGAGTGGGAGCCAGGGTAGGTGGGTCGGTTGTCCAAGTTCGAAAATAAGAGCAGATCCGCTCGAGGGTGCAATTAATCACGCCGGAAAGAGAGGCTGCCTTCCGGGGTTTTATTAACCAATTACCCGGGCCGCGGCGTATTTGATGCTCCGAATAAATAGCCGGCAAACAGCGACGGGAATTCATTAGCGGATCATTGGGCCACCGGTGCCAACTTAATCATTCCTTCTTGGTACTTAAACCGTGGAACATTCGAATCGGACGCGAGCACTGGACAGCGAGACCTATGGAAATCCTGTTGCTGGTCTAATGGATCTTCGATCTTCGTTGCAGCGCCTTAATTATTGCTCTCATTACGGCCCGATGATTTGTGGGTCTAGATTAGGGATTAGTCGTGCCGGAGCTACTTAGTGCCGCGTCACGTTGCATTACGATCAGTTCATGAACTTGCATCGAATTGCAGGTGTCTTTACCGCAAGCTTACAAGTCGCGATCGATCGAACGATAGATCTTCTCGCGGGACACGGTGGCATCGGTAGTCGATGGTCGAGTATTTTCGCCGACGAGTAAAAGAGCGAATCCCTCGGGAACGGTTGGAACAGGAAGCGGAATCCATATCTGTCGCGCGGACCAGCGTCTGGACGCGTTGTTTCGAGGTTTCTCGGCCCGCTCGTCGCGGTTCCACGAGAAACGAGCTCGCCGCGCCGCGCCGGTATTGTTGCTCGCTGGCCAGGCCGCCGCGCCGGAAAAAGAGAAGAAGACGTCAAAGAGGATGCAGCGAGGATATATAGAGAATAGGATATTGCAGTTTAGAGGAGCGCGCGCAGTGTGCGGTTTAGTAACGCGTAGCGTGTGGCGTGCATACCACCGTGGTTGTATGTCTCGTCTGGTCGCTTTGCTCTCTCTCCCCCGCAGCCGGCGGTCTCGCTCTATCGTTGGCGGAGGTACCAGCGGCGGCACCCTTTGATCTCCCTGGCCACGCCCCCATTTTTCATTTTTTCACTCCTTAAAAGGCAGATGGACAAAGTGTATTGTAAAGTGGGCAGCGCGCCCGAGAAGACAGTCAGCGAAGGAGAAGAAGAAGAAGAAGAAGAAGAAGTAGAAGAAGAAGAGGAGGAGGAGGAGGAGGAGGAGGATAAGCTTCGGGATGAGGAGAAGTAGCAGAAGAAGAAGAAGGACGAAAGAGAGGAGAAGATGGAAAGGTTGATCTAGGGAAAGATGGAAAAGGAGAGACGAACGGGGAAGAAGAAGCTCACGTGGAGGAGATAGAGACGAGAAACGGCGAGAAAAAGAGAAAGAGGAGCACGCTACGCTGGAGGTGAGGCTGCTGGCTTCGTGTCCAGTTACAATTATTAAGGACTCTTCTCCGGCTTGAGTCCAGAGCCCAGAGCCGAGAGAAGAGAGCAGAGAGAAGAGAGCCAAGAGACGGGAGAAGGAGGCAAGAATCGGGCGAATGCTTCGCTAATTATCCGATCCCCGCGTCTCGGGGCTAATGGGCCGAGCCGGAGAGACCGAGAGCCAACGAGGAGGAGAGTGGGACGCCCGGTCACCGGCAATATCCAATTGATCATCCGACAAACCCCGCTGATGAACGAGGAACTTCCTATCCCATCACGCTCATCCTCCGCAAAACCTGCTCGCCCCGATACGCCGTCGATATCCGACTCGCTCAACTTCAGTCACCGTGGTTCCCTTCGCACACGCGTGTGCGATTATCGCGCCTTCAACGGGACAACAATCCATCCGATGCCAACTCTGGACCAAACGCCTCGTGTTTGCGCACGTCAGCCTGCCTTTTCAATTTTCCCTTTTATCACCCACTCGTCGAAGACACTGTGACTGATCGGCACCCATTCTGCTTTCTTCAGACCATTCCTTGGTTAGGGACGCGGCAGCGATCACCGGAATGGGGGTGGCGCGTTTTCCCGAGCACTCCTTGTCAGAGAGACGTTGCAGAACCTGGCGCAGGTGTCTCAATCGATTCCGTCGCTGACGAGTCGTCGATGACCGGGAGTTCAGGGGACGACGGGGGAATCGATTGGTCGTAGCGGCGACTGCGACTAATTGTCTCCCGCGCACTCATTCTCTGACCCGTTTGAAACACAAGCTCCCCGGAGCCTGGTAATCCATTTCACGGTCGAGGCCACGCAGAGTCGGGCCACTTGGCGGGCTATTCAAATTTCTGACGAATCACGGTGGTCCCAGCAGGGCTGGAGGGCCCGGTGTTGTTGCTGGTGCTGGTGCTGGCACTCGGCCACTACCACCACCGACGCGGCCTCGGTGTCGTAGGTGAGACAAGGTGACTGGACTGCCGAACTAATTCTCTCCCACTCCTCTTTTTCTTCCTCGTTTCGCCTCGAACGGCTTTGTAGCACTGCGGGCCCCGGCCGGCACGCAATTGTTGCTGTCTTTCTACCGGTTATTGACGTCCGCTTTCGCGGCGAATTACTCTGGCCAGAAATGATGTCTTAATTGGAAGCTGCCCCGAGGAGGGGATGCGAAACAGAAAACGCGACGCCGCGCCGTTCGGGCAGCTTCATTTATTAAGCTGACAGACGGTAGTCGCTAAGACTTCTTCTTTTTCTCGAAAAACAGGACACGGGTGTGTTAATTCGCCGATACATAAATCGAACGGTCGCCTCCGATTCGAAACGCCAATTACGATCGAATCGAACGCTCCGATTCCGAATCTAGAGCGTCCAGTCTTTTGCGGTTTTTCCCGTCGTCTGTCACGAACGCCGGTGCACCTTCGAAAAGAATTGCGTCAATCGATCTGGAAATACCGTCGCAGCGATTAATTAGTAGCGCTGTCCACCGTGACGTGGAATTGACGTTGAATTACATTAACAATCGTAATTAGTTCTCTATAAGGATAAGGCGCTAACGATGACGATCGCGAGACGTGGCTCGCCCGACAAATATCGAGCGGAATGGAAAGTTCGAAAAACTGGTGGTATCGGTCTGTAATGGTCGACACGCGATACAGACCCTTTGCTCGGGAAACGTGGAACACGCTCGGTAATCGATTCCGGCGTCGCTGGACAATTACCTTAGCAATGAACGATATCGACGGGGGAACGTGTAATAAAGCGCGCCCGCCGATTCGAGGTTTTCCCGCGTTTCTTCGATGCCTGGTTCCGTTTAGCCTGCGAATAATTGTTTTATAATAGTTACCACGACCTAATGTCGGGTTCTCCCAACATGGCTGCTAACACGGGCCATGCGACTGATCGCGGTGCGCGATCTCGAGGCCTCTGCCTACAAAACGAGTCCTGCACTGCTCCTGCTCGTTGCTCGAAGGATAGTGTTGTCGTCCACTTGCGGCTTTGGTTCTCTGGGAAAAATGAAAGACTTATTGCAGAATCTGCGGGCTCTAGGCGCGCGATGAGAAATAAGACAACAACAACAACTTGAAACGGTAAAGTATGCGCCTTGCAAGGAATGCAGAAAAATTGGCTTCGAGTTTATAGAAAGACGAGAGACTATCGTAGAATCACAGCGGGAAAGTGCAAATAAGGCAGCAGCAATTTATGCTTGCTACTCTCGGGAATGCCATAGACGTCGCCAATTTGAAATCGTTTCGGAAACGCTGTAGAAAGTGAACGGGACGTGCGAATCGATACGAAAGTATCAAAGGGATAATAAGGAAAGCAACGTCGTTCGAAATTCGTGGGGACATAAGGACGGTAGGTAATTTTCATTTCGGTGGCAAATGGAGTGTCGACGAGTTCATTATGTATTTGGAAGGTGTGCGTCCATCGGCGATGGGACCGGATTTCGTGCGACGACCGGCTCGCCGGTTCGTGATCGTCTCGCAGCCGACGACAACTTCCGTCGATTCACTCTGCGGCACCCCGCTGACGTAACAGCGTCGCTATACTAGGCTTCGGTTAAGAGAAACGTGCTGGACACAGGATGTTTCAACGAACCGATATGCACGCTCCAAACGATGTGTTCTGTAGCGCCGCGATTTGCGATAAGCCGACGGTACACCTCCGAGTTAATGATTCCAGCGACGGAGAAACTTTTATTAGGTTACGATACTTTGTTTCCCTTAGTTTCTCGCAGAGTCTTGAAAGTATACCCGACATAGAAAGTCACCTGTCAGAGCGACACACCGCACGCGGTGTCGTAGACACATACAACGCGGCCTAAACGAAGAACCTTTTCATAGAAAGTAGAACAATATGGTTCCGGAGCTCGTAACTTTTGCCGCGAGCACGCCGCACCGTATTGAAAAGCTGTCCGAGCGAAAGTTATTCCGACGCTGCGAAGGATCGTCTCCGTCCGCAAATATCGAGCTCGCTGGAACGGCCAGTACACACGCCTCCGAGACCGCCATCTTGTCTGGAACCGAAGGATGTGGTTATTAAAATTGCAGAGGAGGGTACCGAGCGTACTTCCTCGAAGATAACGAGTGTGCACGAGCGCTCGTTGGAGAAGGAGAGGGTCCGATGTCGCGAGAGGTCTCGTTGACACAGAAATATATTCGCGTGCGTGTGAATGCACGCGTGGCTCACAAACGCGAGCCGAGTCGTTCAATGTTACAGCATGTATGATTACGCAGCAGTGGCAAAATGGAGCTCGAACCTGCGAGCCGTGAGAGTTTTCCGGTGGCCGGCCGCGTTCGTCTTCCGTCGCCTGTTTTCGTCTCTTTGAACGGGCTCCGAGGTGGAATGTCGTGCTCGTCACGAAACCGAGAGAGCGTCCTGGTGCCGTTTCTGCCGGACAAATTGGACCGTATTAAGACGTCCCGGGGCCGGGGCCGGGGCCGGGGCCGTGGCCGGGGCCACAAAAGGGCTCGCGGGTACGGCTCTTTAGGGACATTAGGCGCCATCTTTAACGCAGCGGCGCGCGGCACGGCGTTCCACCGGTTGACTGATGGCGGGAAATCCTCTGGGGGTGGTTTTATGAATTCTAGACCGTGGAATCGGCGCGGGAACGTCATTAGGAACCTCCATTCCACTCAAATGATCCCCGGCACCCTGTAATCTCGGCCCTGCGCAGACCGGCGACCGATAATCGGCCCCCGTTTACTTATTAAAAAGCCGCACACGGAAACTTCCTTCTCGCCGAGCACCGCCGAGGATCGCAGAAACGTTGCACGGTACAATGTACCGGCAACTGCTTTTTAAATGTCAATCGCGACGTTCCGCGGCTGTGCGCAGCGTGCATAATAAAATCGGTTCAGGCTTAGTTCGTGCGACAGTATGTCCATCACCGGAGGGGGACAGTTTCCCCGATCAATAATGTCTCCGTTAATTCGAAAAGTTTCCGCCGTTAGCGAAACTACGAGTTTCCAATTGTTCGACGTGCGTCCTCGGTCGAGACCGTCGAAGATTTCCTACGAAATCGATTTGTCGAAAGTGTACGCGAGTGCCGGGTGCGTGATTGCACCGACGCGACGCGACACGACGGGGGTTCCCTTATTAATTTTTCCACGATGTATCTATAGTCCGCCGTGCTATCGCCGCAGGCTAGGCTATTGCTATCGTTTGCGTCGCTTCCGAGACATCGTTCCCGCGATCCGGGGCTGTTATCGTTCGTCGATTCCCGGTCGCCGGATTTTCCCCGACGAAGTTTCGGCTTCCCAGAAAAATCGGCGGGCCGTTTATCTCGGTGCTCGTCCGAGCCGCGGATTAACCTAAAATTGCTCGGTTAACCCCGGCGTACCTACTCGCAACACCGACGATCATTGTGCATATAGAAAGTGGCGCACGTTCGACGCCCTAGAAATCTACGTGACTTATACGGTCCGGTGTTAATGATACTAGAAGCGATTACCGGGGCACACGCGAAATACTCGTAAGCTCATAAACATTCTACGCGCGGTGAACCGGGTAAAGTGTTTCGCGGCAGCCACGGATTTAACGAGGGGCCTGCCCCCTCGAGGAAAAAACGCGGCTTTGTCCACCGATTGCGCAAGAAAATCGCGGCGAGACTGATGTCTCGAGCCAGCCCCCGCCGCTGAAATTCCCAATTTTTTCTACGGCCGACGTAGTTTACGGTCGCCGTAGTTTATACTTCGGCATTCGTCGTCGGCGGCGGTGACGACGTTAGAATTCTCCGGCGTTGTGAATTCGGAATTCGCGCGGCGGCAGAGATAAGGAAAATCCTCCCGGTGTCGCGCGGAAATCTTAATTCACTTTTCGTGGAAACGGGGAGTTCGCTGAAATCACGATCCATCGATAAGCACTCCGCGAGCATAACTCGTCTTCCTCTCGGGAACGGCGGGGAGGGGCTCGCATCAAGATCGGGAACACGCAATTTTCGCGTACAGGCTCGTTCAACCGGTCATTTGATCCGCGGCGAACATGCGAGGCTGTGCACAATGTAGATATCGCGTTCGCGGCTGCACGGAAGAACGGTCATTGTAACGGAACACTATTTATTATCGTTCCGCGGACCCTACGCGCGGCGACACAATGGCTTCAAAGACACCCCGTGCTAGCCCACCATTTAGCGATCGTTCGTTTTGTTTACATTTTTACACGAACGAAGTTCGGCCCTGTCAGTCCAACCAGCGTCAGTCCGCAGCGACGAAGTGTCGATTCGAACACAAACGAAACAGGAAGCCAATTATGATGGAAATAACAGCATTGCGAGCGACGCCGCGCGGCACCGAGATGGCGGACAGACGTTGCACCCCCACCGGCCGCGTGCTTATTGTTTCCAACGCTGCTTAATTTCCGGTTTCGTAACGGACCTCTGTTAGCTAGCGAGCGAACAGCCAACATCTGGAATTCTCTATCTTCGCGCGAAAGGACTACTGGCAAACGGACCGGGGCCTTCCCGATTCCTCCGCAACACGTTTTCGCGTTAGCGCACGATTGCGCAACGAGCGCTTTTCAGTCTTCGAACCGACGGAAATCGAACGTTTCATTCTACGTGTCTGCCGTTTGAAAACGAACGTCGACGCATCGACAACCATCGCGTCACATTACAGACGTTGGAAGCATGTAATTTGTAAAAAGCTTGGAGCGTACACCGTACGTTTTTTTTTCCTATTATTTAAGTCTTTGATGATGTGTAATCTAGTTCACGGAGGAAGCTATTCTTGGAGCTTTATGTCAGAACCACGCTAATCGTGACATCTGCCAGGAAATGTCGTACGTGTTTGTATCGAGTGATTATGCAAGGTTTGCATTCGGTCTGCGAACAATTATGATTCTTGTTTCGTTAACACTAGAAAGACTGAAACTTAGTATGTACCTATATTGCCCAAAAGCAGTCAAAATGACTGCATTGTGAAAGAATAACTAATGTGTAAAGAAATTTGTTTCAATTTAATTTTTAATATTTTTTTATATTATTTACAGTTATATAACAGGTTACTAGTAAATATTAACAATAAAAAGAATTTAAGATACGAATAACATAAAGATACGAATAACAAGTACTACTTTAGCTTATTGCAATTTACTGCAACTTATCTAGTATGTGCGCAAATCGACAATTTATCATGTACTTGTATGTTATCATGTAACGGTAATCGAAAAAAATGAAAAATGTTATTTCAATACAGAGCCGAACTGGTCACATAAGAAATTTACTCAATTCAATAATAAGAGTCATTTGATTATTTTAAATTTCCCAAGCAGTCAAAACGACTGCTTTTGGGCAATATAGGTACAACACACACACATATATATATATATATATATATATATATATATATATATATATATATATATATATATATATATATATATATATCGGAAATGAAAGAGGGGGGAGGTAACTACAATTATTAATAAACGTACAAAAAGTCACAAAATTCTAAGAAATTGTATCATTATATACATAATTTTTTTTCTAATTGAAATTAAGAAACAGTCACAAAAAATGACTTTCTTGGGCAATCTAGTGTTAACCGATGTCTCGATTCCGTAATTCTTCCCGTGCGAATATATCCGTTGCTAAAAACAAAGGCGATCTTCTTCCGTTGCAATACTCTTCGCTTTAAATAAAAGAGTTGACAGGTGTAACGATTTTTAGAAGCTTCTGAATTTGCGAATTACGAAAAACGAGGGACACCGTTTGCTCGTCGATTCGATACGACGATGGGACGACTTAAGCAAAGAACGTACGCGAGGTACGATTGAGCGGCTGATTGTTAATGCATACGGTTTTCATCGTTAATCGAGAGCGTCAACCATTTTATTAAAAACGCTGGAGGATGGCAGCGGCCATGGCTGCCGGTTCGCTCACGGGTCGGCGGCGGAAGGGGTGCCTGAATATTTGATGAGTCTGCGACGACAGTCGTCTCGATTCGCGTGCCGCAAACCATTGAACAACAAGGGTTGATAGCGTCTTTATCTGTGTGCAGCCTTACAGTCTTACACAGCCGGCGCGTCGCGTCGCGACCGTGCGACGGTCCTCCGCGTTTTTCGTGACTGCGACAAACGATGCATTACCAAGCCGGCTCGCATAATGCAAAACGCCGCGCCGTGCTGTTCCACCGTGCGGCTTGTGCACGGCTGCGAGCCTCGTCGATGACTTCCCGAACGTATTTACCTGGCTACACCCACGTTACGATGAGATTACGGTTTTCAGCTCGCGCCGAGATTACAGCTATACCGATTCGTCGCTCGTAGGAAGTGCACCGTGCATGTCGTCGATAGTATCCTCGAGCTATCGGTTCTTCCCGCTTTCTCTTTCGTTAGCCCAACGTTCCGGCACCGAGAACGCCCGCGGAAAAAAACGTATAGCCTTGCGAACGGTCGATTTTTATCACGCGACGAATGCTCTTTGGAATTGCGCGATTCCCGACGGTGTAAATAAATAATCTTTGGTCTCCAGGAAAATATCCGAACGCGCGAACGCATTTCTGTAAGCGTCGACGACTTAATTCAGACTTTGGAATTCAAGTTTTCGAAGAGTTTCTCGGTCTCTCGCGAGACTCTGAACATTAAGAACGTCTTATTTCGCCAAGAACCATGGTTTTAGGCATTCTTCCACGAACGCCGTGGAAACGATGGAAACGATGGAAATGAGAAGGCGTCGCGTCGGTGTCTCGTGACGGGATCCAGTAAAATCTGAAGCGCAAATAGTGGCTCGTAGGTGGTGGAGATTGGTTGCGGCTAGATTACCGTTGTCGAGACGAATCGAAAAGAGGTCTATGCTAGACGGCTGATTGCTGCTGGAACTCATCTGCATCGACGGAATTCGCTTCTGACACGAACCCGAGCTTCCTCCGTTTCACCCTTCCCTCGAATCGACGAGGAATCCTCGTTCGTTCCGCCATTTTCCAGGATTAACTTTCGAAGAACACCGATCGTTCTTTACAAATGCGTTTCGCTTTCGAATTTCGCATTCTACCGGCTGAATCATTTATTTATTTATTTATCATTCTACGGCAGTAACGTGGAAAATGTATCATTAACCCTTTACGCTCGAAACTACTTTAACTGTAAATAAAAAATAATTGTTCTGGCTTATAGCATTTTCATGTTACACAACAGAGTGCATTTTGTGCAGATTAAATTGAGAGTCACGACAGTTACACTTTTTACACAATTTTTTCAGTCTGAACTTTGTTGATACAAGAATTATTTTAGAACGTGATATAACAAATTTTTATGGTCACCACTTGAGTGCAAAGGGTTAAAAGTGTTTCATTATGTCACGCCTGAATGAGACAGATAAAAACGCAAGAAAATTCGAAATGACACGAAAAGAATTTGCGTTCCGACATCTCTGGATCTCCCATTTTATTTAGCTTTTACCTCGCAAGCAGCGCGAAATTTTCAGTTCGCCGAAACAAATGTCGCAGAATCGCTAAAAACTTGCGACAAAAGCTCGGGTTAAGTGTGATTTAGCAGTGGGAGTAGAGCATAATATTGGATCTGGATCTCCCATTTTATTTAGCTTTTACCTCGCAAGCAGCGCGGAATTTTTCGGTTCGCCGAAACAAATGTCGCTGAATCGCTAAAAACTTGCGACAAAAGCTCGGGTTAAGTGTGATTTAGCAGTGGGAGTAGAGCATAAAATCGTTTCAGCAATTGCTGCAAGTGAAATTATGGTAATGCAAAGATACGAGACAGAATGATCGAACCCGATTCAATGATCGCGCGCGGGCGAGCCAACTTGGACGTTTTATTTCGAGAGTTGGTGAGTTCCTCGAGGCAACGTGAACACCCACGCCGCGCCGCGGCGCGCTCGATGGATGGTAAATCATCGCGATCTCGAAAGGGGATCTTGTTTCTTATTCTGGAACCGACGGCGTTCTTTCTACGTGGATTTGTGGAATAGGCCGCCCGATGACAGCTTTATTACAGCTTTCAAACTATTACTTGCTCCGTTTTAGTCGCGTTTCGAATACCATTATCCGCCGGTGCCGTAAACTTTCCGTGCGGCAGAAATGTTTGATAGACCCATTTATTCGTACCGAGGCACACGGCCATTAGCATCGTTCGGACGGTATGAGAAAGATGTTGATGCGGACTTCATTGTTCTTCTTATTTCGCTATAAATTAGCCCTTCGCGGACAAAGATTTGCGAAAGTACCAGGAACTTCTTCCCCGGAGAATAATATCGCGTATCAAAGGCTTGAATATTCGGGGAAATACACGATGTATCATGGTCTTTTGTCGTAGTGTACATTGTTAAATTATTGGACTACGGATTTTATGCAATTATAGCAGAAGTGGACAAGTAAAAGCTTCGAAAGAACGTAACCGTGTATACGGCGTTGTAGTAGCAACGATTCTCTCGCATAGAAATCGTGCGTCGTCGCTTGGAAAAGACGTTCGCAGTTCTGAAAAAGCTGGATATAATTCCGCGGCATTCCGTGGACACCGATTCCTCGGAAGCCTAACAGTCGCGGTCCTGCCGTGCGAAATTTCTCCGTCCGTGCCCGACGAAACACGGGCCGCGATAATTATTCCGGCACGAAAAGTTTCCAGCGGATAATAACTCGCGGTCTGCCGTCCCGTGTTCTCGCCACAGCGTTGCTCGTCTCTTGTCCATCAGACCGGGCTGCCCTCGTACACGGAACATTTCCAACAATTTAGCCCGGTTCTAGGACGAGAGACGAAACCGTACGGCTCGCGGCCGCTTCGCGCCGCGCCGCCGCGCGCCGGAAACCTCGCGCGAGCCTCTAATGACATTTTCTAATCTCGATTGCATCCCCGCGTCCACCCACGCTCCGGCAATCGGGGGACGAGCGGATTGGATCGCGGGACGAAGACAGAAGGCAGGAGGCAGAAGACAGAAGGCAGAAAGCAGAAAGCAGTAGGCAGAAGGCAGAAGACAGAAGGCAGAAGGCAGAAGGCGAAAGGCAGCGGGGATAATAATCGACGGGGCTCGAGCACACACAACGCAGCAGCCCCGGCGCATCCGATTTTTTCCGGGGATTAATTGCCACCGACGCTGGCTTTTTCGTCATTAAAATGATATTATACCCGCCGCGCCGCACCGCGCGCTGCGGACAATTTACATGAGGGCTGCCGAGGACACGCTAATGGAGAGAGAACGCGCCGAGGGAACAAGCCGAAGCGGAGAAAAGGCGGCGCGAGACGTTACGGTATTTCGTTGATTACCTCGGATCGTCTGTGCATCAACGCCGGAATTGCCGCGGACTCCCCGCTTTATCTCTCCTCTACTCTCGATCGTTTTAATTACCGGGCTCTCGCGGATCCTCTTCTCCCGCGGATCCTCTCGCGGCCGGCTCGACCGGCACCGGAAGTCGCTCCGGCACCGTTCCACGACAGCCAACTGACGCTCGTCCCATCAAAAATCTCGCGATCCCTCGCGAAATTATTTCCTGCCTTTCGAATCGCTCCATTCGGATGGCTTAATCTCGGTCCCTAATAGCTCCCGGAATTGCTGAAATGCTCGGATGCTTTCTAGCCGGCGGGGGATAAAAACTGACTTGTCACGCCCACTCGCTTGACTTCACCGCCAATTATCTTGATAATCAAAGCGCGATCCAAATGGGACTATTCTTCGCGCGTCGATAACGAACACGCTGGCCGCCAGGCGCTGCGCCGCGCCGCGAGAGAAACGAATCTCGGCATAATCAATCCACGGATCGTTTTCTGGAAAATCGACAGTCCGTAGATCGCGTCTCGTCGCGAAAACTATAACGGTATTACCCGTGCGGCGCAGCACTACCGCGAGGGCTATCGTGCGAGCAGTAATTGGAAGATGATACACCGCGTTAGGCTTTTAACCGAGCAGGGTAATTGCTTGTGTAATTCTTAATTTCACGTTACGCTGGAATTCCGAAAGCGATGTGCCTCCCCTCCTTGACCCCTCTGGCCGTTCGCCCCTCTTCCACGCAGCTTGTATCTTCCATCTCGGTGACCGGCTCGTGCACGCACGCACGCTGGTTCGCGCGATGCGACGCGCGTGTAGAACCACGATGCTCCGATGCTCGGTGCACGATGCACGATGCAAGGATGCGCGATGCACGGATGCGCGATGCACGCAGCCGCGCCGATAGACAAACGCTGACACGCTTCGTTAACGTGGCTCCGCGGCGCTGCGCCGCGCCGCGCTCGCTCGCTCGCTTTCTCGCTCGCTTTCTCGCTCGCGCGCTAATTAATTCGTAGATAATTTTTAATTCTGCTTGCCTGAGCAGCCGGCGAGCTCTCATGGCGTCGACAACCGGCTGATTTACAGGCGTCCGCGTAATTGGATGACCTCTTTGTCAGATGCGAGCCCAGATAGACGGAAATTATAGAGCGACCGCACACAGGCTAAACGGCTCGATTGATTTCATTGCGCCGCGTTCTTGCTCGCCATTCTTTCCCCGCGGATCATTGTTCTCTGCTCCCGCTGCGGCGAAACAGAGATCTTATCTGGCCTGCTCGCGGCCGCCTAAGATCTATCGCGAGGATCTCTCGCGCTTGTGCGTCCCGGAGAACCAAGAGAGCAAGCGTCTTTGCTAATGTTGGCTTAAGGAGGCTCCAGAAGGGATAGGCAAATTCAATTCAATTAACTGGAATCCAGGCTCGCACTGTTACGTAATCGTTTCGCACCGGAGACTTTATTACGTCGCTTGGTTGTCACCGCGTCAACGGTTCGACTCTACCTGCTCTTTCCATTGTTTCCGTATTGTGGAGACGATGTGTTAACTGCTCACAGTGGGCTGGATCGAGAAATTCAGTGACATTCTCTGTTATAACTTTTGAACCATCGAAGATATTGCAATGAAATTTTCACCAAAAATATTTAAAAAATATGCATTTTCAACTATAGATAATTAAATCTTTTTTGCATTTGTTAACCCATTGACTGCCAACTACGAGATATCTCGTAGTAAGCGTCTGTACCAAAACTGCCAGCTACGAGATATCTCGTAGTGGGTTTAGATTGGTTATAAATGGCTATTTGAGTTAGGAACTATTAGAAAGGATGAATGAAAAATGTATATAGTGTAGAGAACATATTGATTATCAATAAAAAAAGATACTGTAATTGCCATTGCAATATTATATCGGTAACTTAATATTATTATATTTTATAAAACTTCATGTTTTTTTTTTTTTTTTCTTTGAAATAAAACCGTGGCACCCAGGGCAAGACGCGCTAAATTTGCGTGGCAGTCAATGGGTTAAACAATAGCTTTTAATTAATTTTCATTGACGTTTTTTGTGAAAAAAATTGTTTACATATAATGTTACAAACTATTTGTAACATTACGGTACTAACGTACCTGGAATTACTAGTGGGTTCTCGTAACCAGTGTGAGTGCAATAAAATACGCGTCCCAGAGGAAGGTCTCTGGATGCATCGTATGTAGTCGGTAAGTTTCAATAGTTCGAACTTTTGATAAAATGTAGAGTACGTTAATTAATCTTACCATTTTGTTATTGTTTCAATAAATCTGCAGCGGATCCACATATTTCAACGATACGAATAAAATATTACAAGAAGAAAATTAAACAATGAAATCCTGATCATTATGATCATTTTTATTAATATTTCCACTTTCTAGGGTAATGGACATTTAACAAGCGATAAGAATTGACTGGACATCAATATGAGAAAATTAGGTTTTTGTGAAAAAGTCACTAAAATCTTCGATCCGGCCCACTGTGCGGCTGTCCGCACGCATCTGACTGAATACAATAATCGTACGCTAATATCGATGAGAATCAAGTTGAATGTACATGAGCCGTTTATTTTGAAAGTGGTCTAAGTCATTTTTCAAAAACACACTAAGCTAGCTATTTTAATATTCACATTTCTACGTTATACATATAATTTCATGTCAGCAAAGCTGAAAGAACGCAGTGACCCTTAGGAACACAAAAACATTATACCACCATGTTATCAATTAGCAATATTTTTAAATTTATTAAAACGTAGAAACCTTAAATATCTGGATTTTCAAATAAATGGACTTAGGCCACTTTCAAAATAAACGGCTCATATTAGGCTTGTTGGGCGATTAGATGATGCGATGCAGGCGATTTGCGTCGCCCTCGATTAGGGTTGCCATGTGTAAAATCGCGAAACCAGGACAAAAGGCATAAAATTTGTGGAATTTTCCAGCCGAAACCCGACCATTTCTAACTATTTTAGGTTTGTCACCCAATCCACCCGAGGCTAGCGTTTTTATAAATTTGTTTGAGCGCTGTCCATCGGATGTGCCAGTCCGTAGGCTGACTCTTTTTGGTGGGCTACGAATAAGAAGACTAACTGCCATTGAACGTACCGAAACAGCTGTCTCGAAAATATTTCACAAGAAGTTCCTCCGACCGTTATCAAAAGCATGCTTCCATTGTGTCAATGTTGACTTCGCGGGACCTCTGTCTATAAACATCCGCTCGAGGGGTCTAACTGCCTCATAAATGAATTTACCAGCAGCGAGGATATCGACGTATACAGTTTCACGCGAAACTTCGCGATGCCCGTGGGATTTTCAACTTGTTCAGGGTAAATAACAGCCTGTGCGTAGACTATTATAAAATTAATGCTCGGAACTTTCAAGCGAGTGTTAGTTCTCGCGAAAACGAGCAAGCGTCGGGTAAATATGAATCCTATGGAACAAAGTTTTATCATTGCGGTCGCCGCTGGCCATCGGAGCCGCGTAAACCTAGGGGAAATTGAAAATTTCAGTTCTCGATCGTTTTGCTCCCTTTGCGTTCGACGTAACTTTTTCTTTGAAATCCAAGAACAAACAGAAGTTCGCGAAGGGAGCCGTGGAAGGTCGCAGGAAAAAAAAGTTCCGATCGGCCGGTGCCTCGGTGACTGACAAGCCGGGTTCTGTTAGCTGACAGTGTCTCGTATCTCGGTCGTTTGCGCCGCCGGGCTGGGTCGGGCCGGGGCCAGGCCAGGCCGGGCCGCTTCAATCTTCGGCCTCATGCTAATTGCACGGTAGGCAGGACGCCAGCTTGCCCGTTCATATTCAGCGATCCTCGAAATTTCGTCACGTGGCTATTCACGATCAGAATCCTTGCCCGTTTACATCTGTTTTCCATCCGCCTCGCAAAAGTTCCGCGAACAGATACCGGAAGCCGGCCCGTTTCAATGCAAACTATGGGGTTGCTCGCAAAGTTCATGGGGATTTCTCACAGGCGGGCGGCGCGACGCGGCGTTTCAATGCGACTGCAGAAACAGGAGTCGATGCAGGCGTGCCGCGTTTTCGTGAGAAAATTGTAACGAGCCAGAACTATCCCTTCCGGACAGCTTTAATACTCGGTTGTTTTCGATATTCTCTTCGTTTCCGAGTATTTTGCATAGAGGAACAGCGCCGTTAAGTTAACTGAAAAGCCAACACACCGCGCTCCCAAACAGAGCTGGGCAACGCTTTATTCGGATAACGGATAAGAGACAAAGTCGCTGTCGAATAAATATCCGACCGAATACAAATGTGTCCGAATCAAAATTTATTCGAATAAGAATTCGTTCGCGTGAGAATTTGTTCGTACAGGGAATTGACGCAGAAAAATGATAGAATAGATGGATCGATGCGTAACTAAATCATTTTTCTATGGTCGAAGAGAGAGGCATCGTCAATGTCACAATTCTATTGGTAGTTGAGATTTAAATAATTCTGAACGTATTCGTATAAATATATTCTGATCAAGTTACGCGAAAAGGAAACAGTCAACGATTATTCGTCTTATTATTCCAATGAATACATGGAACAATTTCTTACGAATAATGAATAGTCGTTATTCGAATCGTATATTCGTCCAAACAGAATTCATTCGGGTAATAATGTTAGATAAATATTAATTGGAAACAATTGGAATAATGACCAACTCTGCTCCCGAGGAACAATTCGTATCAATTATATGCGTCCGGTAATTTCCCAGCGTGAAAGATATCGATATTATTGATAATGCTCGGTCCAATCTGCCGGTCAATCTAGCGGAGAATTAATTGTTGATAGAGACTTCTAAGGACAGGCAGGTACGGCCATCAACGTGGCCAGCAATTATCGCCCGTTGTACGCTTGGAACTGTCGTATAAACTTCTATTAATCACGGCTGATTTGGCGTGGGCTTGTATCTAAATATAAAGCACCGATTAGACCGTCGACAACGGTACTTCTTCGCCGATGCTTGCACGCGTATACCGTTTTCTCCGACCGGCGACGTATTATTAAATGTCACAGTGCTAATGAAACGCTCGCGTAACGATCCAGCCGGTGGTAATAACGCTGAAATCCACTGATAATTGCGGCCGCGATTGTTGTTCGTATAATAATACGAGCTAATGAATTCACCCTTTGCTAATTCTCAACGGACATTCGGAGCGGACAATTTTATCACCGGCCTGATTTGTTGGGCGACCAATTACAAAATCATATTAACATCAATTAACCTTCGGAGGCCTGTCGGAATTCATTTCCGATTGGCTGAACGCACACGGTTCAGCAAGATCACGTCGTTACCCGGCGGACTTTGTAATATTATTTTTCTAGTTTGTTAAGCTGTTTGAATAAAGGATGAATATTCGGCCGGAATCGTGCTCGTTAAATAACTCTATTTAAATACCAATTTTCACGTTATGTTAGAGCCAACGTTTATCCTGTACAAACAGCTCGTAAGGGACTGAATACATATCTAAGCTGATCAGAGGTCGCAGCTGTTTGAGTTTCCTATATCGAGCGAGCAAACAGGTTCAGGGGACAATCGAGGAACAGTCGATAAACATTCCGCTGAGCCAACCATAAAAATCGTCCGAACTCGAAGAAACTTCGTTGGCCACGGAACTTGCCAGAAAAATGGACCCCGCGCTCGAATCACGGCTCTTCGAGTTACTCAATTTGTCAACCGGTTAATGAACAAGATCTCAGCGGGCTAAGAGGTTGTCCCCACCGGATTCGGTGGCTAAGAAGGCATCGTGGACACCCGTGGGATCCGCTAATTGCGGTCGTCGTTAGAATCGGCGATGCGTCCTCTCTGGTGATCCGGAATTTGTTTTGCTGATGGTGCGTATCGCGGCGCGATTTCAGGTAGGAAGGCATAAAGTACATCGCGAGGCGTGTGTTCGAGGTGTAAAAACGTCGATGAAGAAAATGTTCAGCGAGAGAAAAAGGAAAACAAAAAGTGAGAGCGAGAGAGAGAGAGAGAGAGAGAGAGAGAGAGAGAGAGAGAAAGGAGCAAAGAGTGAGGTAAAGGAAGAAGAAAGAGAAGAGAGAAAGAGATAGGGAGAGAGAGGGAGAGAGAGAGAGAAGAGGACGAAGAGAAAGAGGCGATTCGACGAGCGGACAGCGTGCATGAAGGAGAAGGACGAGGAGGTTAGCGTGGCTGGTAAAGGGATTCAACGAAGGGTTGAGAGGTGGGGGCAAGAGACGGGAGAAGTGACTCCCACCAGACGCGGGTAGGCAGAACATCAAAGGGAACCGACTTCTCGTTCGCGAGGTGAAGAACCGGCCATCTCCGGGCCACACACGAATTGCTTTTATATACTTACTTTAAGTTCTGTGCCACTAAAGTGTAATACCTTTTGAGCTTGCTGCGCGCCGCGACCATCATTGATCCACGGAAATCCGGAAGCCAGCACGAACCTCCTTGTGCCGTGCCTCTAAACACGATCGCTAATCTTCACTCCAACAGGTATTTCCCTTTGAAGACGCTGCCGAGGCTACTTCAGCCTCGCGATCACTTCGAACGAAGACTGTGCACGACGGGAACGGTTTTCCGACCGTTCACCAATCTAGATCAACAAAGTAGCGATAATACCTACAAATCGAGGTGGTTGCTAGTCTACGGATTCCACGGATCCTCAGAATAAACACGCTCCATTTTAATTGCAATTAAAACATAAATTCATTTTTCAAAAGTTCAAAGTTTTACTCTGAATATGGGTGACACTTAATTTTTTACCGGTTTTCAAAACTCACTTTTGATGAATTATATTCGAACAAACTAAATTTTATTAAGGCGTTTAGGATGCAAATTACTTAAAATTAAACCCTTCCACTACAATATCTTTTCCAACCGCGTGGATCAGCACTTCTTCGTCCGGAATAATTCCCCCTAATGGCAGAAGATAATTTTTCTTGTACGTCTCCGCTTATTTTCGTCCCGAGATTTTGACGATGGAAGAATCAAATTTTGTCACGATTTAGAAACAATAAATAAATTCAAGTCTTGTTGATATAATAAGTGCATGGGATCAAAATATCATTTGTTATGATAAATTTAAACTTTCTAGTTTCAGTTTCGTTAAAGTCACGTTACAGTAATGTCTCTCTAACCGACGCTCAGATTGTGCACAGAAATGGGCAATTTGAGGAGATACGATTATTCGAGTTGTGCGGCTCACTTTTATAACCGTTGACAAATTCGTAACTATAAAAACAAACCTCAAGGCTCGAATAATCGTATTCCCTCTTCCCGAATTGTCCATTTCTGTGGACAATACGAGCGTCAATTAGAGAGACATTACTGTACTTCGCGTTCACCGGAATTACAGAGGTTGATTTCGGCGCTTAACGCGCGTTAATCGACAACGATCCGACGCATCGAAAGCCTTCTCGCGTGCGCTGGACCTGGATGAAGCGATTTCCGTCAGAAGTTCTATTTGGAGGCACGATCGGTACCGTTTGCGGCGGCTGGTTTGAGTTAAGAGTGATTAGTTCCATGTTCCGGGGGAACCAGTTCCGAAATCGGTTGCCCGCGCCGTCTACCTTTTCCTCGCGCCCCGTGTGGCCGGTGCTCGGGCCCCACACGGTGATCGGGCCCCGGTCGGGACGGAAGTCGCCGGTGTTCCGGCGTTGTTCCAGGGGCTGACGTTGCTAAATTGAAATTGATCCGACGGGACGATGTCGCTGCGCCTCTAATCTACATTAAAACGTTGTCCCGCGGCCTGAAAAAGCCCGGTCCGTGAACAAAACGTTCGGGGGCCGGGTAATACGGGGGGCGCCTGGTTCTTTGGCCGCGAAGTATCAAGTCATCAAGGACTATTCAGTGGCCGCCGGGACGAGGACGAATCGCGCGCGCTCCCCACGACCGACCGTGACGAATCCGTCGATGTCGTTTGGCCTCGCGAACATCCGAGAGTGTCAAGGGAATCGGCGAGAGAGAGAGAGAGAGAGAGGAGAGAGAGAAGAGATAGAGAGGAAGAAGAGATCCGTTGCGTCGCGTCGCCACGATCGACGACCCTCGACCAAAGCCCTGTCAAATGAGGGAAAGGGGCGGCGTGAGGCGCGAGCCGGAACGGAAAATTGATGGAACGTCACGGAGTGGCCGGCACAAAAGGTGCCAGCTTCGAGAGAGCAGTCGACGAAAATCCACGCTGCGAGAACCGGCGCGGAGCGGCGGATCGGTTCAATGGGACAGAGAACGATACCTCGTCCCCCACGCCCCTCCCGAAAAGTGGTTAGTGAAACTGATTCGGGCTAAATGGAGCCTAAATGGAGCTGGAATTGACTGGCGGAGCCGCGTCGTAGGCCTTTGTGCTCGCGGGACATCCCGAGTGTTTGACTGCCCCGAGCGACGCGATTACCGCCTGAATGCGACTCCGAGGCCGTGCCCGAGGGGCGCAGGAATGAGGGTTGCTTGTCGCCGCCATGTCACCAGCCTGGCCACGCGCTGCCCTTCTCCTCCAAACGTTACAACTGCTCTCGTTCTCCTGCTCACGGCTTTCTGACACTATGATGACCCGTTCAAGAAAATTGCACGAATTTTTTAGACCTTGGTGAAAACCGATTGTCTCCCTCTTTACCCCCCCCCCCCTCCCCGTCGGTCGCACTCGTTCTCTTATATAATTTTGTGCCACTGTAATGCACAATTTAGGAAAATCGCTAAAATTGTTGGTACAATGATTGATTAGTGATGCTCTCCTTCAATTAACTCGCCGATTCCTTTCGTTTCCTTGCATACGATTTTGCGCTGCTACGATGCTTCTGTTCAGGAATATAGAATTGTTGGCACAGGCGAGTATGTGACACTACGATGAAAGGAACCGTCCAAGAGAATTACCGAAATATTTGACACTTCGCTTCGGGGGACTGTTCTTGCTGCATCGAGAGCTACGGAGCCACGCCCGCGTAGATCCTCAATGGATCTCTTTGGCAACTAGATCCCATTGAGCCACGGAAAAGGGAAGGTTCAGTGTCGAGACCCATTGTGGTTTTGGAAAAGGAGTTCCGTAAGGATCGGCCGTGTTGATTGCGAACCTTCAGCCGCAGAAACAGCGCACGAAATCGTCTCCAGCCATCTGGAAATGGAGCCTACACGATTCTCGCGCAGCCGATAGCCTATGGAACGAAAACAATGACCGAAGACACACGTTGTTCCGCGAACCTAGCATGTAGGGAAATGTATCTCGGAATTTTCTGGTTAAGGGAGCCATGTTGGTTGCAGGTCGGCCGAGTGGCGTGACCGCAACAGGAAATATACACAAGGCATTTACGACGTCGTATGGCGACCGAGCATCGGGCGCACAGTGAACTGCGGTTAATATCGAAGCTCGCCGATATGAGGAGCGGCATGGAGGAGGAGGGGGTGGGGTCAGTGGAGAGGAGGAGAGAAGGATCGCGTGTAAATAGTTTCGGAGCGGAAACAAGACGTCGTCGCGAACGGAGACGAAGACGGCCGCGATATTTCTCGTCGGTCGATAATTGCGACGCGTAATTGTCGTTACGAATCGTCGGTTGCGTCGGTCTTTTTATCGAGAGCCAATGGGCCCGATGATGAATCGTGGGCCCGATCCTGCACGGTGATTCGCGTCCATTTATTCGCGAGCCCCGACGAATTAACATGACAAGACTGCTCCCATTCCGCGATTCCGGCGCGTTTCGACACCGGAACGATGATTCGGTGAACGGGAACAGCCCCGGGAGATCATGCACGCCCTTTTCCCGGGGGCCAGCCCCGAATCCGCGCCGCGCCTAGCCTCTCGGGGCCCCTCCGCCAATTATCGGGGTCATTCAATGAAGAGATTTATGTAACTCGGTGATGGAGTACCCGACTTCCCGCCGAGGCTGTCCTGTCGAGCTGCTCGGACGACATGTCGAATCGCGAGGAGTAAGCTGTTAAGGCGAGCGTGTGTGCGAGCAGCGGCTCGACTCGGCTCGGCTCGGCGCGGCGGGAACATCAGCTGACCGTGTGGTCGACGACGGCTTCATCGGATCCGCAGGAAGAAGGGGAAATTTAGGCGGTTCGAGGAACGGGCGGAGTCGGTGTTCTAGTTTTTTGTTTGACAAGGAAACTGGCTCCACTCTTCGAGTAATTATTATCTTCCATGTTCCTCTCGCTCGTTCTTTTTTCTGGTCGCCGCGCTGGTCTCCTCGCGCGGCTCGCAGATTGAAACGTCGCGCCGGTGTTAGGTTCCACCGGGGAGGCCGGATTAAACGCGTCTCAATTGGTCGACGAACGTTCTCGAATATAATTCAGGTGTATAATTTAAACGAGACGCCTTGGGTCGACGCTGGCTAGAAAATCAAGCCGGGAATCGGAGATCGACGCCTGTGCGCTTCTACAACTGCTTTCGACCGTTCCTGTCCAGAGAGCGAAATCCGTCGGTTGCTCGACCGGTAGCCGCTTCGACGATTTATCGTTATCGATGGGCGTGACTAATACTCGTTCGCTATCTTCTCACCGATTCTTCACCGCCGTATCCTCATGCTCGCTTCTTGTATCTCTCGAATCCGAGTTTCGAACTCGTGACTCGTGCTCATTCTAATTTCTTAACCCTTAGCGCTCTGAAGGCTCCGCTGCGGAGCCAAATGTTTTTAGCATACGTTATCGTCGGCGTTAGCAATTGTTATCTGTAGTTAAAACATGCTATAAGTCTGTATCATTACGATTAAACCATTTTTTGACCTTTTCTATGGTTAGCAACATGGAGAAAAATAAATATTATGATGAGAATTTAGAGCCGAGTGATACCGAAGACGTATTTGATTTTGAAGAGTTAAAAGACATTGCGGAACACAATGTTGGTTATGATTCTGACACTTCGAGTAGTAGTAGCGAAATTATACTAGCAAAGAGTCGAAGAATGAGAATTATTGAAAGTGAAAGCGAAGATTCGTTACAAGACTTAGATGAACGGCGCGATGTTACGGAAGAATTACATATTTCAGATAGAATACCTTTTAGTGTATTGCCACAGGTCATTGGACCACAAGTTCCTACAAACATTGAACAGCCGATACAATATTTTCAATTATTTTTCACGGACGAATTGGTAAATAAAATTATAAAGGAAACCAACAATTACGAAGAAAATGTTCTAAACTTGAAAGAAATATCTGGTAACTCTATTTGGCAAAGTGAATACTGTGACACTTGTCCAAGTAAACCCAGAGTGCACATGGGAGATTGTTACCAAAGTTGTCACACCATGGTGAATTACAAAATTAAAAATTAATCTTTTATTTACAACAGGAAAATGTATATTTATAAAATAAATAAAATCAAATGCATTCACAAGGACGTGTAATCTTTTCCGCTGAAAATAAGACTTCCTTTATCTCAGGCGCTCCGCTCCAAAAATGTGCCGGAGTTGCTCGAGAAACGCGCGGAGCGCTAAGGGTTAAATCGTGAATATGTAAATCGATCACTGTGTGCTCCTTTACAATCACCTCATCATCATATGGAATTTCTTCACGTTTCTTACTGCACGTGTGCCACAGTGTATGACTGTCGCGTGACAGTCATCACATTAACGCTTCCACTGGCACACGAAAAACGTCGATACTTACATAAAATCAAAGTATTTTGTTCAATTGAATTAAAATCGTAGAGTAAAGTTGTACGACGCCGACCTTTTCAACGATCTTACGTTTTGCGTATTTCAATAGCGTCAGGAATTTGCAATAAATAAGCATAAAAATGAAATTCGAAATCTGAGCAAATAATTCCACGAGCAACGTATGACGCGTCAGCCGAAGCGTTAAACCGCGAGAACGGAGGTTGTCGCGATCGGTTGCCTTTGGCAAACCGTGAACCTCGAGGAGAAAAATCGGCAAAAGAGAACCGTTTCGTAATTCGCTGGATTCTCGAGGGATATGCGGATAAATCGAGGGGACCCGTTCGTTGACAGGCAGATTCACGAGTACGGCGGGAGCCAGTTTCAGAGAGCGCCGACTCTTTCGGAGTATCGCGAATCGATCGGACCCAGAGTCACGCTCGCAAATAAACGCCCGCGGAGCGGAGAGCCGAACCGGTGCGCGGTGGTGGCCGTATTCGCAACAGCTATACCTGCTTTCTGTTCGTGGCTGTGAAACGTGGCTGTGAACGCGGCTGTAGGCGTCGAACGCCATCGTCGAGAGCCCACCCATAGACACTCGCTCGAAGTAGGTAAGCGTGTCTAACCGCCTATAGACCTCGCAAAAGGAACGAGACCCGGCAACGATCGAGTCGGACAAAGACGGCGCTCGACGGTCTCTCGTTGCAGAGTTCATCATCGATTTCGGATTTACATGTCGCGAGCCGGTCGCCGCCCGATTTGCTGCGGTTACGGGCTCCACAAAGCCGTGGGAAACGCTATGGAAATTAATAATGGCGAAACGAGTGCTCGTCGAATCAACCCGGCCCAGGAGAATGGCCCTGATTGCCTCGATTCTGCCCTGAACAGGCTGTTCCGAGTGCCTACGTTGCTTTCAAAGCCATTCAATAGGTACCAGAAGCTTTTAAAAGCCGGATCGCCCCGGCATTATTACAGATTTAACGCTTCCCGAGACCTCGTGTCATGCGGTAGTGATTAGATTAGAGTCTCGATTCTAGACATTTTGCAGAGTTCGAGCTCGGCTAGGACCGCGAGCTCGTCATTTCGGAAGAAAGTGTTGTCGCTCTGCGCGTCAGAAACGGTATCGATCGAGGGACGCGAGGAAAGAATCTCCTGCTCCAGGGTGACCGAGACGACGCTCGATTTGTCAGCACCCTGACTCCGCTGGCAGACGTTCCCCAGCTACATCGAATCATTTCCGGCCGATAGAACACGAATTCCCCGTGCTTAGGGGAGGGAGGACAAGGAGAGACTTTGGCTGTGAAGTGTGAAAGCTTGCCGGTGACGGTGCTCGACGAAGCGGCGGGCAAACTCCGAGGAATCGCGGTGCCAACAAAATGGCTGCTCAGCACGCGCCGATCCTTCGCGATAAAAAGCAAGGAAAGGTGATTCTATAACCGCGACTCGCCGCTTTTTATCGGTGTGTCGGTGTTGTTGCTCGATGGAAGAGCTATTCGTCGAACTGGTTACGTCAGTTCCGTCCATACATGTCGTTAAATACGGTTCCGCGACCATTCGTGCGTCACCTATTCGTAATACTTGTTCGTTCGCTTCCTATTCTGCTGGAAGAACGCTGGTATTCGACGTTGATCGTCAATTTCCACAATTATCCTGACACTCGAAGGATCGGAACGTTGTTAGAGAAAGGACCTCTCGAGCGTCTATTAGGAATCACCGTAAGAATATTCAGCAAATTCGAATAAACCCCGCGGAAACCCTCCCTCGACGATTGAGGATAGAGAAGCGTTGTCTCACATTTGCCTCGCAGTCGTACCATGCGGCCAGCCATCTTCGTTCTACGAGGGTCGCGTGCCTAATAAGAGGCCCGACACCTTCGCGGGGGTCAACAATGACCGGTCGTTTGTCCGATTCGTCAGGGCCATCGGCCAGCGTTGTTCACCGGCCGAAGGACGTCTGTCTGATCGTCTGCAGGTATTTACCTCAATAGCCGCAAATGCGACCCTCCAACTGCTCCCTGGCTTCCCTGGCCCACGCGATTCTACCTAGACTTCTCTTTACTCTGAAGTGACCTCATTTATTTTTCACGCGAGGAACTCCTTGGATACTCGAGCTCCGATGACATCTTCCTAACGATCCATATTCGTATCTCCAAGCGACTTGGACATCCTGATCCCCGAATCCAGGCCTATTAACCGTTTGAGTCCCAGGGGTTATTCAGAAAACACGGTCGAAAAATGACGAACAGCGTGATAGCGCTTGTCTTAATTAACACTATGCCGTCCGCAGATCTTAGATATGATTCTTTTGTTTGACGCCGGCATAATAGCTTGGAAATCTTAGATTTTAAAAAAGATTTCGAAGATGGCGGTAATGTAAATTCCTAAAATTAAGATATGTCATCCAAGAATTTTCGTACGTAATTTTTAGTTAAATAAGCACAATGCTATAGTTGGTTTGCTGCCTTTCAACACCCAAGAAATATAGTTCAAATGTTATTTCAGTTTTTTAAAATGGCACCAAAGTGGTATCACCGGCATACAACAGATAGTTTTTGCATGGCACCAGCGTGGTGCCACCGGACGGCATAGTTTTTAATTGCGAAGAGAACCAAGCGGCGCGATAGCGCTCGTCAAGATTGACGAACAAAACAAAAAGAAAAAAAAATGAAAAAAGCAGCTATGCGATGTACGTGCGTTACTAAAGTTCGATCGCGACACAAGATCCGAATAGCGCGATCGCACTGCTTGGGACTCAAACGGTTTACTTTCATCGCAACTTGTCCTTCGAAACGATCTCAGAAACAAAAATAGGCACACCCTCGGAACTGATAAAGTTTAACCTCGTGGCTTTCGAAACCGAGCATGGAACAAACCTGGAAAGAAATATTTGGAAAATAATTTTCACAAATTGCAGACCGTGTTTTATTTTTAACCCGATCAACAACCGTATCGACCGAGCCTTTCTTGTTGAACAAATACATACTTATGCATCTTTCCGCGGACTCAGGCCAAGATCTTGTTTTCATCCAGCCGTATGCAGCACTAATTGTGGACTGCATAATCCGATCGACCGTATTACCACGGGCACTAACCGCCTTGCCGAACTTGTCGTATTTCTTTGGTTTCGCTGCGATATTTCAAACGCCGACTTCGGAATAATGTTTTATAAATATACATCTTATCTCGTTGCATGAAACTGGAGCGTCCATCGCTGTATTTAGCGTTTACTTTGTTTCCTATACATCGCTGTACCACTGCCGTTAAATTACTCGCATATGGGGCAACATGTCCGTTGATAAATAAATGAAAGAAAAAAAACAGCCCGACGACACGTCCTGAAACCAGTTTTCCCATTCGAAACCGGGTTCGGCTGCGCCGATACTTAGATTTCCGTCAGCCTGAGCATTATCCGCGATTTCTAAGAGCCTCCCCGCAGCTGTAGCGTAGTCTCCAAGGAAACCTCGTTAAATCAGGCGGGTCCGCGCGTAATTTCGCCGGCGGCCGGATCGCCGGGTCGGAGATGAGAAAAATACGGTGGCTCGGCTGGGTTCGGTGGTTCGGCGGAGAGAAGGGGGGCCAAAGGGGGACAAAGGGGAACAAAGGGGGCGCAGGGTGATGCCTCGGCGAGACGACGCGACGCAACCCCCGGGGTTGGACGGTAAAAATTCGGATGAATGCGGCCCGCGGAGGGCTTGCCGAGAGCGAGACCGAGCGAGAAGGGGGTCGGCGGGAGAAGAAGGCTCGCCGTCGAAGATATAAATCGGTCCTTGGGAGCAGCTCGGTGGCCGCGTTCCGGCTCGTTCGCCAATCAGGAGACCGGGGAGGCGTGGACTGAGTGGCGGCAGCTCGACGGCGAACGACGGATCGAGGGTGGTGGTACCAGGAACAGCCGCGATAACCTTGAACAGGAGAGAGACGACCGAGCCGGCGAGGGCGTGTTCGCGCCGAGGGCAGAACGGCGCGGAGAAGTGGGGTTAATTCGAACCCGCGCCCAGGGATCGGCGGAAGGGGCAAATAGATAGGCTCCCTACCCTACGTCCGGGCAATCGGGAGAACAAGAGACGGAAGGTGAGAGGGAGAGAGACGGAGAGACGCATAGAGAGAAAAAGAGAACGGAGCCGCACATGCGCCCGGCCACGTTAAACTGCTGTCGGGAAAGGCTTCGCGTGACTCGGCCCTGGCTCTCGTCAATTATGGCTAAGTACACGTATCGCGTCTAACGCGGAGAGGACACAGAACGTGATGGAATAGGTCGATACCGACCCGAAGACGTCGTACACACATTATTAGCGGGCGTCCCCGCGACGTTCAACGAGACCGAACCTACGGACTCTACGGAGCCTGCGGAGCCTACGGACCCCGAGGGAGCAGCATCTGTGGCCTCGGTTTGCATACAATAGGGGATGATGCTGGCTGGTCACGGACCTAGGCTCTCCTCGACACACCCAGACAGCCTTTAGTCCTGGGAAGTCGCAGACTTCGACTTCGGCTTCGAGTCCTTCGCGATTGACTGAGAAACAACTTTTAGAAAATATACAGTAACGTCTCCCTAACTGACGCTCAAATTGCCCGCAAAAGTGGACAATTTGGGAAAAGGACTCCTTTTTATAGTTACGAATTGTCAACAATTATACAAATTCATTGCATTCGAGCCGCAAAGCTTGAATAATCGTGTCTCCTCCTCCCAAATTGTCAATTTTTGTGCACAATCTGAGCGTGAATTAGGGAGAATTTACTGTAGTCCTCATACCGAAAATCTGTTGTATAAGTGGCGGTATCTGATCTTGGATAAGTCGAGTCCTTCGAGATCGATAAGCAAGAATTCGTACGATTTAATCGCGTAATAATCTCTCGATGACTCCTAATCACCCGTACAGTGATTAATGGCTTCTGTCCTGCCACAATGCAGTAAAAACAGGGAGCTTATGCTACTTGGGAAAACAAGATGTTAATATCGTGAGATATCCCGAGTGCCATTTAATAAATATTCGAGCGATCGTGGTGCGTGCCGATCGAAGTCCAAGAAGTAACAGGAACGATGAAAAGTCTAAAGAGCAAGGGGGCACGACGTTGTCAAACACGGGCCCGGTCGGGCCCGGCTGGCATCGCCGGTGGTGGTAGCCTTCGAGCGGAGACGCAAACAAGTGTTCTCCATGGCCCGCGAGTTGTTCACCGGATCGTTATTACGAGACGCGCGCGGCAATTACTGTTAAGTATAGGTGTCCATTATATCAGCTGAATGAGAGCTTCGGATTCGATGGAACGGCTTGATAAGAATAACGGCGTCGTGGATAGTTATTAGTGCTCGTCACGTCGCTTTACCCGTATGATTGCGAGTACCCCCATTGGCCTTCCATCAACCATAGATACGACTCGAGTTTATTCCGCGGAGCAGTCACGGACCGGATCCCCGATCCCCGATCCCCGTTTCCAGGGATTCGCATGTATTCCGGGTCGGTTTCAGCCGGTAGTCGGCTCGTTCAATGGATTTAACGAGTTATTAAGCCGGACAAGGTGCGAATTGGCCCGCAGATTCCACTCGTCGATACTCGAAAAAGCGACGAGACCAAGATTCCCGACGAACGCAGCGTCGGACGACGCCTTATCTGATTCGTTCCAATTCTCGCAGTATAATCGTAATTAATTAACCGTGTTCTCGCGAACGTGGAACGTTAAGGGCGTAGATTCTACTCCGTAATTTCAACGTTTCATTCCGCTGATAAAATTGAGTGCAAACTGCGAACGATCGTCACGCCACGCTCGGTAATTATCTTCATCGAGCCATCTCTCAATTTCTCGTTACTTTTTGCTACGAAGTGATGATGCACGCTCGGGGAAATTCGGGCTACGATTAAGCGTTAAACAGGGCCACGATGATGTGTCACGTGTTGTCAAGGAGTTAAAGGACACGCAGCTATCGAAGTTAAAGGACTTGTTCCGCTGCAAGTATTTCGAGATGAAAAGGGACACTTTCTGTCGCGGCAGCGGGTCACGCCATTCAGGATATGTTAATTTCGGCCCGGATCGCGTTCAGATCTCACCGATGGCTATGTCGACCCGCTAACATTCCGACAAATGTCACGAAACCTTTAAGGAAGGGAAAGCCGAGGCGGGTCAGGCCCGCGGATACGCTCGTTGCGAAAGGTTTCGCCGCTGCACGCTTATTTATTCGACCACGGAGCCGGACAACGAAACCGCGCGCGTGTGCTCCCGGATTACAAGCCGGCGTGCTGTTATCGCATAAATATCCTTTCATTAGCGGGCAGTCGCTAAAGCTTCTTACGGCGGCTCCTTCCGTCGCGTTTCGCAAAATTCCCTGGCCACCGGCCTGTTTGCCTCTCCTCTGGTGTCATCGGAGCGGCCCGGATGACTCTCTGTGTCCCCTTTTTGCAAACGAATGCTCGCTGGAAACCGGACGAAACCGACGAATATCGAATGAATCGGCGCGCGGAGGGGCCGCGATGGAACCGTGCAGCTTCCAGAGGCCGGGAATCCCGCGAAACCGGCGATGTTAATTTATTATATTCGAGTTAATTTGTAGCGTGTCGGTAGGAGAACGTAATGAATGGTATTACGGTAAATTAGTGCCGGTAAAACGTATCCGGCAAACACTGCCGCGAAGGGTACGCGGGCCCGATAGGTTGAAAAAGCAGCGGAGATTAATCGAGAACGGTAGAGATCGGTCGAAGGCGCGCGCGTGTGGTCCGGCGGGGACCGATCGAGAAAGAGGGAAAGGAGGAGGCGGAGGAAAGTGTAAATTTTAGCGAAAAAAGTGCTCATTGATGAATAGTTTATCGTGTCCTCGACCGGAGGAGCCGCGAGATCCGCAGCCGCATTCGCAGCCTCCGCTCCGTGGATCTCTGCACTCTGCGGAGCTCTCGCCCCACCACCCTAACGATCCGCTGCACGAGCTTCCCCTTCCGCCGGCAGGACAATGGGCCCTACCTAAATATCGGGGGATCATGCTAAACGGCGGTAGATCAAAGGCACCGACAGAATCCAGTGGCGAGCTATCATAATAATTAGGCTCGCTCGCGCCTCTTTGTATCGGGATAGAAAAGCCGACGGGAAGGTCGAGAGACGAAGAAAAAGGGCCGACCGACCGCTCTTTGGTTAGCTTTGCTCTCTCGAACTCCTCTTTCTCTCCATTCACGCTTCTCGCTGGCCAAATCGCTGCCAGAAACACTCGAAATTTTCGAACCGATCTCGGACGATCGACTTCGCCTCGTTCCTTCGATCCCCGATTCGGTATGTACTTCATCTCGTACTCTCCTCTCTAATTTCACTCATCTTTTGCTCTCTACTGTACTCGCTCTTTGCCTTGCTTCCCCTCTGGTCTTCGTATTATTTTATACTATGATCTATACCGTGATATCTTGATCCGAGCCGCGATTCCCGGTTCGCTATCCTATTTTACTCCTTATTTTATTTTCTATTCCAGCCCCGTACTATGATCTTTGCACTTCCTCATTGCTTGCTCCTTGCTCCGCTAATTTCAAAGTGCGCGTGGCAACTGAAAATCTTCCTAAGCGAAAACACCACCGTTTCGACGAAAACCCTTCGGACGATCGGTGTCGCTTTTTATATCCCGATCAATAGGCTGCTTGTTCCGATGTTTTTCCTCTTCCTCGTAATGACGTCGTTCTCATACCGTTCCCGTTATTGTTAACTACTATTTGTTCCTCTGCGTTCCTTCTTTTAATGGATGCTATTACAATCGCAAAAACAAAGTCCAGAATTTCGTATCGACACCGGCGAACAAGGCCGGCGCAAACTTCCTCGTTTCTTGCGTACGCGCTATCGTCGACTCCGTTTCGGGAAGCAGACCGTAACGTACCGTGGCTAGCGTAAAAATCCTGTTCGACGGAGAACAGGGAATCGGGGCGCTTAGCCCGAGTAAAACCCTCGAGTTGTTCCTGTTGTTGGTGAACGACAGACGCTCCCATTCAGAGGAGCACGGCTCATCCTGCTCGGTGGATGTCAGTATTCGGCGCGACTCAATCTCCCGACGAACGCACACAGGAACGTGTTCCCATCCGTTGTGGTCGGCTGACAATTCGAAAAATGAATACGTAAGTCTGCGGACAGCGATTGTCTCGTGTCGTGAACGGACTCGTAGTCCTCACCGCAACGACTCGAATTCGAATGGGGCTCGGCACGGATCTCGGCTCCCGGCTCGGCACGAAAAGCCCAGGTCCGGCGTTACACGCGAAAAATTCACCGGTGGCGGAATCCTCGTCCTTTTTTTCCCCTCCCCGTCCGAGGACGCTTGTTCCTCTCTGTCGTTTAGGCCGGAGAAGTCACGCGAGCATCTCCGGATAGAATGTCAGCCAGATGGGGCGCAAAAAATCACGAGGTCTCTCGCGGTGCTGGTGAACTGTGAAGGAAATTAGGCGAGGGGCGCCGGGGGACGCCGGCAGGGGAAGCTGAATTCGATGTTCGACGGGGACGGCCGCGGAATTTCTAACGACTGCCGAGGCCGGAGCGGAGTCGAGCGGAATGGATATGTTTCGCGCGGTGTCGGGACATCGGCTAGCAGAGCCGTCCGCGCTCAGATTGCTCCACAATTACACGGGTGAATCGATTCTCAGGACTGATCCGGGGATAATAGTCTGTATGTAATAGTCGCCGATACCTTTCTAGGTCCGTTCCGGGCCAGCGACGCTCGAAACGACGTCATTCGAGCATCATTTTTCCAACGGTCAAGACCTACACGGGCCCGCGACTCCCAACCGATTCCGGAAACATGTTCGCCGCGGTCAACTTCCGCTTGTCCAGATCGATCCTCAAAAAATAACAGCTGAACTCTACCGAGATCGGTCGGTTAGCTCGGTGGGATCGGTTCCGTAGCCGCTCCGCAATCCAATTTCTTTCGATCCCGCGATGCTTCGTGGCTGATATCAAACGATTACGGTCACGGAGAAATCAGATTGGTGATGCAACGAGCGGAGAGCACGAGCTCCGACGAAGGCGTCTCTTGGCAAACTTTAGGGAGAAACGTTTCTACGATGGCATTTCGGTGCTTCGTAGCAGCGTTTTCGCCTGTCGACACATTCGATTACTTCTATTATTGCCTCGCAATAAAGTGGTAAGTTTTCATCCGCCTGTGCACCGGTCGAGGATTGCGTAAATGTCAACCGATTAGACAGATGCGGTAGGTATAAGATTTATCGTAATGTTTTTGGTTCACTTTCGCACGAGAGACCGTTGACTCGTAGGACCATTTGGGCCCTCTTTACGGTATTCGCTCCAGAAGTTGACTCTTTCAACGCGAACCATTGACCGGGTCGGTAAACTGTGGATCAGTGTACTGTATTTGGATTTTACGTAATGACCCGGAAGTGCCGGCATTGACCTTTTCAGGACACTGGGAGGAAGGCGTGCAGCCGAAGAAATTTTGTGGTGCGAGACATTGACACGTAACTTAACTTTATTTAATAGCTGTACACGATTTGAGCTCAACAATAATTGTTAACTAATACTGATCATCAAAGAAAGAGCGTTCGTCGATCATCGCCGGCTTAATTATACCTTGGTGGATGGTGCCGCCAAGGTGGTTGAAAGAACAAGGAGTGGGAATTTCGAAATTACAAAAATATTGCAGCATCGAGCTTTCATTACACACGATAGCAATGTCCTGGCGTCCGATAATTCTAGGGTGAGGGGGAGGCGGAAAGTAGGTGTCGTATTAAAAATATGAACCATTGGAAGCATCAATTTCGGGTTCACTGGGTTCACCCGGCTTCGACATCGAGCTCTAACAGCTGAGCTGGACGTGTGATAGAAAAGACGTCGAACGCGAACGTTCTTATATCGTAGAGAAACGCTGGCACGGTCAACGGAAGAACGCTATTATCAATCGGCTTAAACCGCATACTCGTTTTTCGATAGTTAATCGTTCTTAAAGACATTCTACTAGGAGATTTGGTCCTCCCTGTATTCCATCTCCTCTAGAATACTTTCGTCTTGCTCGCTCCGTTTCAATCCCAGAACAATTTCAGCAGACAGTAAATAGATAATTACCGATCGAATCCTCCGGTTGATCCGGTCGAATTACGGCGGATTTCGCGATCCGATGCCAGGGCGTTCCGATAAGTCCCGGTGGAGAGCGGAACTTGGGAATGGTCGGCCCGGGTGGGATGAAATCACGGTGGTGGGCCTCGTTAGGCGTTTTCGTCGTGGAGGGTCAAGTCCCACGTTCGCCGGAGAGCCGGGCTTTACCGCGGGAAGAGAGTTCCGAGCCTGTGTCGAAGAGAGAGATAGGGAGAGAGAGGGCAGAAGAGGTTGACCGAAAGAAGACGGAGCGAAGAGAAAGACAGTTCGAAAGGGGATATCGACCGAGTAAGGGAGGAAAGAAGGAAGAAGGTCGAAGGCCGGGGTACGTTGAGGCCGCTCGAGCAGCGCCACAGGACGTTAAGTACGTCTCGTAAAAATTCCATCGAGGCAGCGTCATTTTGCCGTGTCGTAGGGGCTACGATCGCGAGTGGGCAGGGGCAGGAGGGGACTCGGTGGGCGGGGCGATACGAAGCGCCACCCACTCGGCTAACCCAGACCGGGTAGACTCGCCCCCATATCGACGGTAGGTGGTGCGACCGGCTGGAAGCGTTGCCAGCGGATTCGAGCTGCTCGATCCCCACCATTGTCCTCTTCGAGGCGGTCGGGAGAGTAGAGCCCGCCCCTCGAGGAACCCGGCGATACCCGAGATCCCCGTCCCCGTACCATTTCGAGTCACTGGCTTGGACTGGCCTGATACACGGAGCCTGTCCAACTCCCGCAGCTCGTTCACCATCGACGTTTATTGACGTTTCGTCCGCGCATCGACCGCTCGCTCGCTGGTTCCGCATGCCCGCGTCGATCCCAGCTGGCCTCGGGACCATCGGACTCGTTCGAACCCCGTCAACGAACCCCGCAGACGGAGCTCCCCGGTGCACAGTGTTACCGTGCGCGCGCGGCAGAATCACGACGACGGCTTGTTCGCGCGAGTGCATCGACATTTCGGCTTGGTGCGGGATGAGAGTTCGTCACTGACCGCGCGCGCGTTTCACGCCTTCTGAGACCCGGGAGTCTTCGGAGACCTGGGATGACGGCGGCGTGGACAGTGGTTTCTTGATCGCCGAGGATGACGAGCAGGCCCGCCGGTGCTTGTGGGAGGCTCGACAGGCTCTGCCAGTGATGTAACGCGAGACCGTGGCCGACGATGACTGGAGGACGATCAGCAGAATGACAGTGCACCGTTGAAAGCAACAACTGCGTGGAAAAGTCGACCGTGCGGTGGCCAGTGGCGTGCTCGCGACACCGGGATGACTCGAGCAGCTCGAGGGGATTAGCTCCTCGAATCGTGGACGATCCGATCCGATCCGCTGGTCTCGATCCGCTCGACTCCGTGGACATGTGTGCGGCTCGCGTCGACGTCGACGGTGCCCGTGAACAGTAAATCGATCGCGACAGTGATGCAGGACAGAGATTATTGAGGCGGCGCCGCGTGAACGTGTTCGGAAAACCGCTCGTCGAAAGTCAACGATCGTTGTTGGAAGAGCTCGCAACAGTGATGTGCACCACGGAGATGACGGAAGCGTACACGATGTCGCCGTCGACGACGGTGTCTTCCAGCGCGACGACCCCCGGCTGCCTGGCCTCGCCGGTCCACCGACGGACGCCTTGCCGGGGCTCGCCAGGCCGGGGCGACGCTCAGGACGACGAGGACGAGATCTCCGTCGGCTGCCCGAGCCCGTTGCCGCTGGTGGTTGTCGCGCCCGCCGCGGATGAGGAGGAGAGGCTGTCGCAGACCAGGGAGGAGTACGACAGACTGAGTCCTCCGAGGAGAAGCTACCCGAGGGAATCGATGATCGACGACGACGACAGCTACTCGAGAGGCGAGTACAGGATGTCGAACGGCAGAAGTTTGCGTGCCCGCGAGAGCAGCGCGGGCGAGTCCGTGACCACGCTCAGGGAGGACGAGGAGGACGAGGAGGACGACGAGGAGCTCGACAGCAGGACCAGCAGCAACGGTCCCTCGGCGACAGGCGCCACCGACGACTACTTCAAGCCCCTGAAGCGCCTCAAGATGGTGCAGATGCAGCACTCCGACGAGGAGGACGACAGGGACCGCGACACCAACGAAAGAGGCGTGAAATCCTTCAGCATCTTGGATATCCTCTCCCACAGACCCAAGGCGAAGATCGTCCGGCCGTGGGACACGGTGGAGTCGAACCTCGGCCACCATCATCGCCACCATCTGCAACAGCAACCACATCGCCAGCACCACCTGCACCATCACAATCATTCCACCGCGCCCAGGGATCTGTCCTTGATGGGCATGTCCCTGGCCTCCATGTCCGGATCCATCAGCGAGCCTCCTTTGAGCAGCTCGTCCTCCTCCGGGAGGAGCTCCGTGTCCGATTCCGGCAGTCCCGATCCCCTGGCGCATCATCACAGTCTGCACCACGGCCTGCACCCCGGGCTCCATCATCCTGCGCTCCAGCAGCAGCAACAACAGCAACAGTTCAAGAGGAAAACGTCGCAACAGCATGGCGGACAGGCTGGACATCACGGGAAGAGGACCACCGGTCAGGGCAGCCCTCTCGACGCGCTCTTCCAGATGACCAGCAAGACGTTCGACGCTGGCGAACACAGTCAAGGTGAGTCCTCCATGGCTGATTACCGTTATTTCTTCGTAACGCTGTTAGAGGGCCGATCTGCCATCTTCTTTTGGTCTAACCACGTTCGCTGTCCTTGCTCTTTTATACTTATAAAAATGGCCGATCGCAAGAGGTGCATTGTTTCTAAAACTGTTTGCATCTTGTCGATGAACGAACGTCTTAAATCCGGCACAAGCGACGTACAGAACGTCGCGCAATCTGTAAATTCCAAGAGAGTTAAATTAGAGCGTTGTTCGCGTGATCTCGTAAGGGTCGAAATTTTTGAATCGTGGGTTAGAGGTGAACGCGGAAGGATCTCGTTCGGATGACACGGTGGAGGAGTTATTGCGCGGGCAACGCGGTGGGAACCGTTCACGTGTCTCTCTAGCTCCGGTCACGAAACAACGTGACGCTAGAAAATAAGTTACTAAGCGAATTTCGAAAGAGCTGGCCGCCGACACGTGCGAATGGGACTTAATAGAATCGAGCGTACGGTTTTTATCAATGACGGGGGGGCCTGTCTTTTGTGGCAGCGAGTGTGGACGCTGAATGCGCCGCTTGATTTTGATTGATGCTCTTTGTGGGCGTACGAGTTTCGTTTCGCTGCTCCTCGGACTTCTTTCATTCAATTATCCGCGAAGATTCGAACCGCTTTTTGCTCTTCGAGCTCTGGCGAACGTTAAATACTAGAAACGTTTGGGGCCCACCGATACTTGTGCTCGAAAAGTAGGATAATGGATAAAAAGGATGATGATAATAATAATAATAATTCTACACTCCGTTTCTCTCGCGTCGCGGAATTTTATATATTTACAATAAAGAATATAAACTATAATACAACTCGATTTAATTATATCACAATTTGAAACGTTGATCGTTCGACGGTTCGATCTCGTCTCCTCGATTGTCTATTGGTAACACTCTTCCGTGGCAACCCCTATCTCCCATTACTTTTCAAGGAGTTGCTGACAACAGGGCAGTTTCACATTGCAGCGACTTGATATGGACAAGTCGTCGTAACAATAATAATAATGATAATAATAATAATAATTCGTAACCGTGCCGGTTCGTTCGTTTTTTTTTGTTGCTCGCGAACGAGGAAAATTGGCGCGCCGTTTTGTAACGAGAACGCGATTGAGCAATACGCACGGAGAAACAGTTTACCGATTTCCGATGCGTACAGTTCGCCACGTAAATTATTCAACCCCTCGTCACCCATCTGTGGCGTCGGACGCGCGTGCACGACGCGTTTGTTGTGTGTTTACCTCATTTCGAAAGTGAGAAATGAACATTAAAAGGCTCGCCGGAGCGCGCATACTTTAATTCCCATGCGGACCGTTGCTGTGTGCTGCAATTGATCTCTATTATTCGCACACAATGACTCAGGAGCAAATTATCCTCAAATTACGTCCATTAGAAATTGAATTACCGCCTCCGGAAATACGGACCTGTCGGTGCACACTCGGGGCCCGTGTTCGAGGAAACATTACCGCCTAAATTGTTTTATTGATCCACGAGTTTCTCCTATTTCTCGGCGCTGTCGGCTCCGTTTCAAAACGAATCTCGCATTAGGCGACTTCCACCCAAAGTTTCATTCGTGTCAGAAAACGTTTACACGTCGGCGCTCCGTCGACAAAATTGTCGCCGCTCGAAAATTGCGAGCCGATTTCCAATAGGCCGTCGATTCGTCAATATTTATCTTCGTCAATCGGTTCGATCTGTGTTGCGGTGACGAACGCTCTGCGACAACCACGGTCCCGAGACTGCAGAAGAGCAAGAAATGCTGGTAGCAGAGTCGTCGAGCACGTTCCAAGTGCTACTTTCCAGAAGCACGCTTCCACGAACGCTACTAATATTAGTAGCCGCGTGGCTGTTACGAGGTGCACCGTAATTGAACGAGGATGACATTTTTCTTTTTTCCTTTGCTACCCGCGCCCGCCACGGTCTCACGACGTTTTTCTCTCTTCATCTGTCGCCTGTTCTCCCGTGTTTACGTACTCCCGATGCTAGGACATATCGATCCCGAGATCGCGGGAACAGATTCATGTCACACGAGGGACAAACGCGCGATTACGCGACAAGCTTAATGGGGATGCACGCTCGGCGGTCATTCACGGCGATGTCGGTCAACGTTTACTCAGTTTCCCAGTCAATGGAAACGTGACCGACGATTTACGAAGCATCGGGGGATCGCCGCTGTTTCGTTTCAGGCTGGGAACGTCGATTCTTCCGCTAAAATTACCGGCTCGACGATTGCCAACAGTTTGTTTGCGTTGTGATTCGACGATTAAATTTGCTCAAGCTTGGAGCGAGTTTCGAACATCTCGCAGACCGATTTGTCGCTCGACCATCGTATTCGTCTAGCAGAAGGCAGGAATGAACGTTCGAGGCTGCCACAAATTGGTTAACGCGAGAAATTTCCTCGAAAATTTCGTAGAGTTACGAAGCATCTTATTTGTTCAGATCGAAATTGAATAGTCAAATTGCAAATGTTCTACCGACCATAATAAAATTAACAAGGTATGATAAATTAGCGTAAAAATTTATTTTAAAATCTAAGCAAATAATTCCGTCATCGATGCATGCGGGTGACGCAGCGGTCGAACTGTAAAACAACAGCTTATTCAGAAAAACAGTCTTCCTCGGTTTCCTTTATTTCCTCTCGACGATGGGAAAAGTATTTCGATTGGTAGACAACAATATGTTTGATTGTTTTCGTTATTAGCGTGTCAATGTACGTTTTAGTAGCGAGAAAAGCGGCACCAGTTTACTGGCTACCTGATAGCTGTTTGCCAATAAAGCGGAGTCCATTGACGATTCAGAAATATTCTTTGGTTGTTTGCGCGGTCCATTAGCGACTGTATGCCCTGGGATTAAAGCGTTGTACAATGTTAAATCTGTCGGGTTTACACGCAAAGCGAGCGGCTGGTTCCGCGGTCGTGCGGATTCGCCTATTGTTCGGAGCATGCTCTTGAAATTATTAGACAATGGCCGGTCTCTGTCCGGAGTATCGGGCGAGGACGGAGGTCGAGATCGCGTCTCTCGATTCCGCCGATCCCGAGGGCCGAGCCGAAATTGCCGGCTGTAAACGCTCGATCCTGCGGTTAATTGCCAGTATCCTTTATTGAAACGTTCCCTGTCCTAATGGAATTGTAATTTTACGCAGTAAAAGCAGAAATCTCTCGTCGGTTTAGCGCGAGATGCAGGACTGGCAGAACTCGAAAAAATTGGATTTACCGATGATATTCGTTTCGGAATGGACGCGCAAACAGACGGCGGTCCACCAATCTCGCTGGCAGTTTCTTTAATCCAATTACCTGAGCAGTAAAAGCCCGGTGAGGAGACGCGCCGGACCACACAAACACCGCCCGTTTTCTCCGAGTTTCCGCCCGCCATCGCCACCATAAAACCCAGTTTTCCGTAACTCGGGGAGCTCGCCGAGAGTAAATTTCGTCCAGGACTGGACCCGAACGCTACCGTGACGCGCAGAGACCCCGCAATAATCATCGTAAAATTAAAGGTTTATGAAACGAGGATTGCCGAGGCCTCGGGGATCCTTCTAGCACGTTGCGACGCGGCACGGCGGCCATGCCGGGATCTCGGTCATCGCCCATTGTTTGCTACGGGGTTCGGCAAATTGTTTTACAACCCTCCTGATCGGACTTTGTTTGCCCGAGTAAAAGGGAAAACGTTCCTTTTTGCTCCGAACGACGTAAATATCGGGCTGGCTCAAAGCGGATTTTGGAGCCACGTTATCGGCCACTCTACGGCCACTCTACGGCCACCGTTGTGCACGACCCACGGTTAATCACGTCTGCCGTTGAGTAACCGGGCCATGTTTAAAGGTACCATGTTTTTTTACCGGAATCACGTGCTTCTGAATTATTTAACATTGTTTTTACCGATCTCCCCTATTGCGTACTTATTCGAAACAGATTAATTTTACAATTATTGTAGTGGAAGTTAAAAAATCGATCGGTGAAAACCGACTGAATTTGGAAAATAGCGTTTTTCGATCGCTTTGGTGTAAATAGTTTTCTATTAATACTAGGTTTACGGGATCAGTGAAAATGACGGGTCATTGATTTTTTTTAATTCACTATTGTTCAGGTCGTAAAGATACATTAACGAGTTATTTATTCGATACACGTGGTACTCGCGGCAAATATTGCAATAACACTGGTTCGAAACCAGAATAAATCTCTTATTGGTACTTTTAGAAACCAGTAGAAAACGGTTACTTTTAGTGCTCCATAAATCTAGTGTTAAAATTCTGAAAGGTGTCTCTCGACTCCTTCGGTAAAAAAGGAATGTTCAATTAAAATCGTAAAAGGTATCTTTCGACCCCGTTGGCAGTTATACCGTGATAAAAATTGTATTTTAATTTCTTATAAGGAAATCATTGTCGCAGAGCTTGGATTTCTCATTTCGCAATTCCCCGATGAACGGATAAAAGTGTATGCGAAATCTTTCGGTTAAAATAATATAGATTGCGATCATCGAAAAAAGAAAGCATCGCCGCGGAGTATTCGCCGAATGTGAGCATTACGCGATCTCCGAGTGCTCAACAAGTAGAATACAGTAATGTCTCTCTAATTGACGCCCAGATTGCGCACAAAAATGGACAATTTGGGAAGAGAAGACACGATTGTTCGAGCCTCGCGATTTATTTTTATAGTTATAAATTGTCCTCAATTATGAAAACGAGCCGCAAGGCTCGAACAATCGTATCTCCTCTTCCCGAATTGTTCATTTTAGTGGACAATCAGAGCGTCAGTAAGGGAGACATTACTGTACGCATTATGCCTTGCGGCAGCCAAGCCGTCATTAAATATCTAGTAAACGTTACTTCGAGAAGCGGCTCGTTTCCCATTATCGTCCAGGGGACACGCGACGAAAAACGAGTCTATTTCATTCGGTTCACCCTATCGATGCAATTTTCATGCACCGGAGTACGTACATGCTTAGCTACTCGGTAACCGGTCTACCGAGGAAATGATCGCAGGAACTGTCCTAGCTATTTGCATCGATGTTAACATTGTTCAACCAGCTCGTGATCGTTCCTGTCATGCATCCTTGAGCGCTATATCTTCGTAGTCCACGTCACACTGTGGGAACAGGAACGTCGCGGCTCTCGGTAGCAATGGTAGCGCGTTTATCGGCTCGTCGTGGACTCATTTCGCTGAGATCGCGTTAACCCTTCGCTGTCACACTTCCTATTCGATGCGCGTATGTCGTTCAGACTCAATGTTTTCAAACAATTATCGCACAAAGGTTAGAAACACTATTTGGATCCACAAATTTTAGAATATACTTTGGACCGTTTAGAACATTGTTTCCTTTATTTGAACTCGATAACTTGGTTCAAAGTGCATTAAATTCTCCTTAATTGTGTGCCTCAGCTTGTACACAAAAATGGACAATTTGGGAAGAGGATTATTCGAGCCTTGCTGCTCGTTTTTGTAGTTGTTGACAATCGGTAACTATAAAAACGAGCTGTAGGGCTCGAATATTCGTATCTCCTCTTCCTAAATTATCCATTTTTTTGCGGCAGGGCGTCAATTGGGGAGAATTTACTGTACAGTAATGTCTAATTGACGCTCAGATTGCGCACAGAAATGGACAATTTTGGAAGAGGAGATACGATTATTCGAGCCTTGCAGCTCGTTTTTATAATTGTTGACAATCGGTGACAATAAAAACAAGCCATAAAGCTCGAATGATCGTATCTCCTCCTCCAAAATTATCCATTCTTGTGTCGGAGCGTCAACAGGGAGAATTTACTTTACAGTAATGTCTAATTGACGCTCAGATTGCGCACAAAAATGGACAACTTTGGAAGAGGAGATACGATTATTCGAGCCTTGCAGCTTGTTCTTATAGTTGTTGACAGTCGGTAACAATAAAAACAAACCGTAAGGCTCGAATAATCGTATCTCCACTTCCCAAATTATCCATTCTTGTGTCAGAGTGTCAATCAGGGAGAATTTACTTTACAGTAATGTCTAATTGACGCTCAGATTGCGCACAAAAATGGACAATTTTGGAAGACGATTTATTCGAGCCTTGCTGCTCGTTTTTATAGTTGTCGAGAATCGGTAACAATAAAAATCGTATCTCCTCTTCCAAAATTGTCCATTTTTGCGTATAATCTGAGCGTCAATTAGGGAGACATTACTGTATATTGAATTATTAATTGCATTCTTCTCTCGACAATATCAGTTTTCCGGAAAAAAGTGTGGGACATTTAGATCCAACGTGGCAGCGGTGGGTTAAAAATAATTGGAATCTCTAGCAAAACTGAAACAATTCTATACATCTTTGGAATCCAGTCACGCGTGTCAAGAGTATTATTGGAACATCATCGGCTCCGTTCCATTGTTATTTGGAAAAGAACGGGCCGGCCGCGGATACAGATTTTCTGAGCGGCTGCAAAGAGGATGAACCCGAGAAACTTGACGCGGCAAAAAGGCGAAGAAAACGAACGGGAGGAAATTGATTCCTGGGTCAAGAAATCCCGAGACAGAGTTAAACGCGCGTCGAGCAACGTATCGAAGCGAGATGCATCCATGGGAATTGAATATCCTTTCTGTGCACGCCGCGCCGGTGGCAGCATAATGACTCGGGAAAAGGACTCGTCCTCGGAGGACGCGGATTGTCGGAGCAGCGGGACGCGTCGTTCATCATTTTCGTATTTCCGTTCAATTACTCCCGGGGGCAGCAACGAAAAGAAGAACCGACGGCGGAACGTGACCAAGTCGAACGCGACGGATCTCTCTCTCTCTCTTTTTTTTCGATTCCGAGCACCGACGAAAGCGCGTTTTGGGACGTGTATCGGGCCCGATGCGGCGCGGGCCCCGGACGCACGAACGTTCGCTCGGAAAGTTGCTGGAACGTTGCTGGAACGTTGATCGGAGAACAACGGAACGGACGTTGCGAAGGAACGCGCGCGTTGCACGACCGGCCGATTGTCCGCGCGTGTCCCTGTCGGGGCCCACCACGTAATTTCAGGCCCACCAATACACCCAGCACAGTACCTACACGACGTAATTTGTTATTTGGCGCGGCCGGGGAGCATATGTCTCATTTGCATATAGCGTGATACAGAAAACGCGAGCCCGGCCGTCGAACGCGATGCGACGCGACGGCCGATGTGCGAAGCTGTTCGACAAAAGGGACGACCTGTCCGCTCTCGAAACGACCCGATCGAGCAGATCGGATCGATTACGACACCTCCGGTAATCTTCCTCGACCCAGAAATTATCCGTCGAGTTGTAATTAATCGCTGACACGAGTGGACAATACTCGGCCGGCTCGCCTCGAGCATCGAAAGTCGCCGAGATCGGCGAGAGGCCGTTTAAAGGGAAAGTCACGTAGGGTTTTGCAATCTCATAATTGACCCAATATCCGAGGGTTCGACGGTCCTTAAGGGTTGGCTCCTCGAGGTGTGGCGCGGGGAGAGGCGGCCGGAACAGAAGGGGAACACGTTGCCCCGGGCAGCGTGGCATAAAACCCGGTGCGCGCCTTCGCTTTACGCAATTTATGATACGTTCTTTAAACGGGCTAACATTAGGCGAAGAGGCTGCGGCTCGAGGGAACATTATATGGTCCGTGATTGGACGCACGCGTATTGAAAACTGTCCGATATTAATGAAATCCGCTTCGAACTACGGTCGTCTATGTGTATACAACAACGGGCTCGCAGACGGTTCGATGAACCTTTCCTTCCCCGGGAACCCGCTGGTTTTAACGGTACGAGTCTCTAAACCTGCAATCTCCACACCGGGAAGGGATCTGGGCGAAGAATTTCGATTTTACTCCTGTTTTTCGCTATCTTTCTCCTTTCTTCGCTCTTTCTTCTTCATGACCCTTTTCGGTTGACACTCCGTCCACGTCGGCTCTCCTCGCATTCGCGATAGCTGCATTGCTCCGGAAAGAAGTAACAACATTGATTGCGAATACATAACAAGCAAAAGAGAACAGTGCAACGATGCTGTTACCACCTTCTACCTTTTCATCGTTCCTTTCATTAGTCTCCAGTGTCCTCGTATTCTTAACCCCTCGCCGTACTTCAACGAATCAGACTCGTGGTGCAGATTTCTAGTAATATCCTATTAATCAGTTAGCTGTGTTTGACGAGTATACTCGTCATAGAAAAGTGACAGTATTTTGTGTCATAACGAGTATACTCGTTATGCGTAAAAAGTAGTGACCATTGGATATTTAAATTGTAATTTTAGTGGAAACAAAAACATATTCTCAAATTTCAAGATGTTCAGAATATTTTCAGGCGAATCCTGCACGAAGGTGTTTACATTGTTATAAAAATAAGATTAGAAAAGAATCACGATATTGGTGTTCGACGTGCAAAGTGCTAATATATATCGTCCCTTGCTTCTTTGCTTGCTTTTCTTTATCTTTTACAAATATTTGATTTTTTCTGCGTTTTTCGTTTATTATATATGTAGTATATGTTAATGTTAAGTGAATGAGTAAATATTAACAATAAAATTGTTAATTGTATAAAATAAAATCGTGTTTTTGATCCAATATTTTAACAGCGACACTTATTTTGTGTTTGACGAGTATACTCGTCATCGCTTAGTTCTCGCGACACATATAGATAGGTACGCGTTCTAAAAAGGAAGCGCCACAGCTAACTAGTTAAATACCAATGCTATTCCATTTTTTTTTAAGTCGGAATAAAATTCTGTCCTCTTGTAATCAATATTTTAATCGTCCCGGTAAATGTAAACTCACGATAAATATAAATTTTCTTCTTTTTCGAAGAAATTATTACAATCGAAAATGTGCTTATCATTTTAATCATGAATAAAAATGGTACGGCAAGGGGTTAACCACGACACAAGGACGATGAAAAGATCTTCTGATCAACGTTGATTGCAAGATGTTTTTCATTTCTTGTTCATCTCTTCGTTCCTAGCAGAAGTACGAAAACAGTGGAAAAGTGTTTCGTCTACTATCGATCGCAATAAAAATGTAACAAGAAAAAGAAAGCAGGTTAATATTTCTTGATTTACGAAGATCCTTTTGTTCGCAATTGTGTCCCGCGAGTGGTCGATTCCGCAGACAGTAAAGATATCGCTAATTCTTCGAATAACCATTACAGTAATGTCTCTCTAATCGACGCACAGATTGTGCACAAAAATGGACAATTCAGGGAGAGGAGATACGATTATTCGAGCCTTGCGGTTTGTTGTTATATAACTATAATATATATTATGTAATATATATTATAACTATAATATATATTATGTAATATATATTATAACTATGTATATGTAATATAACAATTATATATCCACAATTATAAAAACGAGCCGCATGGCTCGAATAATCGCTTCTCCTCTTCCCAAATTGTCCATTTTTCTGCACAATCTGAGCGTCAGTTAGGGGAGACACATTACTGTACTCCGATCATCTTCATTGACTTATTGCGCGTGCGCTGAGAGTGGTCGGACATCTCGAAGCTAATTCCGCAGTCGTAAGCCGGTAAATCAAGCCCATAGATCTCGATGCAAGAGGATTCGCGGCGAAAGGGTACGGCAATTTTCCCGGGGCAAATGAAATTCCGGTATCGATCGAAATAATCTGTCCCTGGGTTCTCCGATATCTGGTCACGATCGAGCGGCTGTCTCCGCGGAGAATCTCGGGGCCCGCAGAAAGATATCGACAGGCTCTTCCCACGTCCCGCTCCCCGTGGAATTCGATCATTACCATTCTCGCGGAGGGTACTCCGCGAGGCCGGTCTGCCAGTCTGCTGGGGGTTCCTGTGCACGAGAAGAGAGCAGCAGCCGGCGAGGTCGTCTCTCTGTCTCGGTTTTTGCGAGAGGATCTCCGCACCGGTGCGGTGCGGCGCGGCGCGATGCGGCGCGGCGATTCGTTCCCTGGGCTCGCGTACCCCTTGCCACCCGGAATACGCATAAAACGTGTTGTTCACACGAGCGATCGGGACCGACAAGGCAGGCAGGCAAGCAGTCAGGCAGTCAGGCAGGCGGCCGGCTACCTCCTTCGACCCGAGCGCTGCGGTCTCGGGGCCGAAATTACGAATGATATCGAATCGAATCGCTCGTAATATTATTCGATACGTGTTCCATTACCGGCGCGGCGGAGCCAGCGGCCTCTCGGGATTCAAATTAGATTACCGGTGGGTTAGGCTCGGCCCGATCATACGTACGTACCGGTGTCCTGCCATTCTGCCCGCTCCTCAATAGTTATATACTGGGTGTTCGACCGGCCGTGTCAAATATTTTAACGCGATCATTCCGGCGCGGGTGGTAACGCGCAATCGCGGCCTCGTATTTGCTTTTACAGCGCGTGGACGCGTGTTAGTCGATGATAAACGAGCCGATGGAACGCGGAGAAACAAATGACGATGTTTTGTCACAAGATCCTAATCAGGAAATTGCATTTTCTTTCGTACACGCGTCTCGTACGTGTAGCACCCGAGCGTAAGAAAACGAGCGTATTTTCATCGTCGTGATGGACGTACGAGAGAGAGAGAGAGAGAGACAGAGAGAGAGAGAGAGAGAGAGAGAGAGAGAGAGAGAGAGTTCCCTATCCCAGTTATCCGAAGTGTTTGTGAATCGTTAATGGCTTGAAAACGGACTCGTTATTACAGCAACACCGTTCCCGCGTTTTATATGTTTCACACGCGCAGTCGAACACCCTATATATATTATTTATATACAAGGAGACGTTGCATACACGAGTATAGAGGCGTCCGCGAGCGTGTTGCCGCGGTGCAACACATTTGCAGAATAACAGAAGAACCGGAGGAACAGACGGACGGACGCGGCAAGCGGACCCTCGGGCCCAGGGCCCCCGTACAACACGGTAGCCTCACGTATCCGCAATTTACTTCTGATTATTATGCTCTCTATACTTACGCGGCATTCTTATCTCCTCTTCTTTTTCGACTTCTTCTCCCTCCTCGATCGCCGCTCTTCCTCGTCTTCTTCGTCTTCGTCCTCTTACCAGCAAGGAGACCGGCCCCCCTCCCGCGCCTTTGCAACCGATTGTCCGACTCTCTGCCAAGGTCGAGAATCGAGAATCGACACCCGATCGCTGGATCACCCATCCAGCCCTCCTCGGTGACCCGAGCTACCCTCTTGTCGGCTGGGTTTCAAGCTGAACTCGTATTTGCTGGTTATAATAACATAGTACAGTAATGTCTCCTACACTGACGCTCAGTCTCCGCACAAAAATGGACAATTTGGGAAGAGGAGGTACGATTATTCGAGCCTTGCAACTCGTTTTTATATTAGGGGGACCGGGAAGTTATGTCGTTTGTTTACATTAAATTCAAACACAAATATGCGCAGAAACGACATTACTTTCCGGTCCCCCTAATATTTCTTGGCAATTCGTAACTATGAAAACGAGTTGCAAGGCTCGAATAATCGTATCTCCTCTTCCCAAATTGTCCATTTTTGTGGATAATCTGAGCGTCAATTAGAGAGACATTACTGTACCACTGAATATTTTCTATCGCAAATTACCACAAAATCTAAGTAACTTGGTTAACCCTTCGTCGTAACATTTTCTTCATAGTTACAGCGATTAGAAGTTTTTTGATTGTAATAATTCCTAAGAAGAAGAAAGATAATTTATATTTATTGTGTCTACATTTATTTAAATGTTTATATACCGATGACAATTTATTCAGACTGAAGAAAATAGAATATCATTCATATTTTTAACAGGTTATTACTAGAAATCTCTATCACGTGTCAGACTCGTCGAAGTATGGCAAGGGGTTAACACCCCAATGGCGGAGCTTTTTCACTAAAATGTACTCGAGTGTGCTTAGAATTGTTTATATTTATATTTGTCAGCTTTTTAAAATATGTTTTTTTTAGATACGACTTCTAGACACATTTCTTTTATATAGACCCCGATGAAACACGTGAAAATTTAAATGAATTTGTCAGAAACTGGATAGTAGCAATACTTACGACCTCGATCCAAATGGACGCAAGCACCACCGTTCGAGAGACGACGAAACGGAAATCAGAAAATTAAAATTTGTCACGGTGAATGGTGTTCCAATCGTCCTAGTAATATTCTGTTTGCACGAATATGTTACGATAGAAATGTATTTAGAAATCTAGCGAAGAATTAGTGACCCTGTTAACCAGTGAATTTGTTCGGGAATGATCAGAAAATTCTGATAAGAATGAAATGAAATCTTGAAATGTCAAGGAAATTCTGAAATATTAAGGAAATAATTATAATTATAATAATTATAATAATAATGAAGCTGTTAAAGAAAATCATGCGCCGAATGATCGATGCACGCTCATAAAGCGTTGGTCGTTCAATTGAAAAAAAATCTCCGATACAAGCGAAGGCTGATAAAAAGCGAATCCCTGCATCGGGCCACGTTGATGGCTGTGCAGTGCAAAAAATACGAACAACGTGAGCGTTTAGGATTCTGAAAACTTTGTTCACGGTGTTCGCAGTTGCGAATCTCGAGGAGGAGAGCGCGGTTCGGTTCGCGGAACACGCGTAACGCCCGTCGAGCATGCTTTTTACTCCGCGCCCGGACTTAGGCTATCTGCTATGCGCTAGGACGTTCCGTGCTCGTCGTAAAGGCCGCAGAAGGCGACCGCATCGTAAACGGCACTTCGCGGCACACCGTGTTCGGTCTATTTTTCTCGTTCTTCCGGTTAATGCGAAACTGCCGGGCCGGCCGATCCAATTGATGTTGATGGATGTCGCGATGAACGGATCGTTTCGCGAGCACGGGCTCCGCGAAAAGTGTTAATGGTCTGTGGTGGCATTGCCGCGAAAAAAAATCGCCGCTTTTTACCGGGCTTCTTCACTCTGTCATTAAGACGATCGCTGGCCGATTCGGAGCCCAATTGCGCGAATTTTTAAATAATTTTATCAATATATATTAATATTTAGCGCTCTGTTCGCTCCGCTATAGAGACATCCGTCATTTGTTCCGTAAATCCGAAGGCTCTGCTGCGGAGCCCAATGTTTTTAGCATGATTACACTGAAGATGCTATGTTCTTGTCGACGTTGGCAATTGTTATTTGTAGTGAAAACGTGCTTAGCGTGTGTACCATTGCGATTAAAACATTTTTTGCTCATTTTTATACTTAGCAACATAAAATGAATAAAATAAGACTTCCTTTATCTCAGGCGATTTGCTCCAAAAATGTTCCGGAGTTGCTGGTAGTGATATTCTTCAGAAAAACGCTGTTCAACTTTATTTTAGAACGTCCGAAGAATATTTACTAATTTTTAATTTAATTTAACCCTTTGCACTCGAGTGGTGACTCTGAGGCACCACTAAAATTTGTTACATCACGTTTTAAGATAATTTTTATATGAACAAAGTTTAGATTTAAAAAATTGTTAAGAGAGTAATTGTCGTGTGACTCCCAAGAGTCAATTTCGTATGCATAAAATGCATTTTGCCATATAAAATAAAAACACTATAAGTTAGAAAAATAATTTCATATTTACAGTTAAAATAGCTTCGAGTGCAAAGGGTTAATTATTAATTGAGCCGATTCCAGTGAAGATTAACAATAAAAAAATTCCGGCAAACTCACGCAAAAGATATTTTTGTTTCAATAATTCCGTATCCAAACGGAATCCAACAGACGATTCGCAATGCTAATTTTATAATAAATCGCGTCAAAGAACATGAGGGATATATTTATTTAAGAATTGCGAAGAATATCATTAATAGTAAATTTACCCATTTCGATGAGGATGCATTTGCTGCTTGGAAATTTCGGTCTCAATTCACGATGTCGATGCACTGACCTCGCACAATGTTGAGTAGATACCATTACGATTAAAACATTTTCTGCCCATTTTTATACTTAGCAGCATAAAATGAATAAAATCAAACGCTTTCGCAAGGACGCGTAATCTTTTCCGCTCAAAATAAGACTTCCTTTATCTCAGGCGCTTTGCTCCAAAAATGTGCCGGAGTTGCTGGTAGGCAGTACTCGAGAAACGCGTGGAGCGTTAAGGGTTAATAACGACTTCTTTGTGCACGTAAATTATTTGTAAATAAATAAGTAAACGAATAAATAAATTTGTTTCGTCGCTGTTTCACCTCGTAAAGTGTCACGCGTGGTCTCTCGTTAGTTTCGATAGATCTCTTCGTGCAGAGAATCGTTTCAATGTTTCAAGGAATAGTACTCGTCGCACGGACACGTATTAATTAACGGAGTAATCAGTTCTCGTTATTTTTCTTGATCGGGGGTGGTTAATTACGTTTTCTGATTGACGGATGCCGGTACGTGTCCATGTCGCGGCGCGGCGTGGCGCGGCGTAGCGCGACGCCGCGGCGGCGGCGGCGGCTCGTTACAACGACAAACGATCAGGCTGGTAATTAGCCTGAGTATGACATCGCCGGTAACGCGCATAGTTGCCGGACACGGCCGGTAGCCGCTGGTATTATCAGTCATAATAACGAGCCGGCGCACTCGGCCGGCGTAACAAGCACCGATGAAAGTATTTACGCTCGGCAACGATTCCGTAATTAAACGTCCCGGGTGTGCGCCGCGTGTAATTGCACGAATTCATTCTGCGGATCGATGCGATTTACGTAACGCGCCGGATCGATCGACATCCGTGCTCCACACGTAGCGCGAACGATAACGAGCGTACCGGAGCGTACGAGCGTTCTCGATCGAGCGCAGTTATCGGGAACTCGCGATTGTTTTTGTAATCGGAGCCGGAATATTTTGGCGCGAAGCGGAACTCCCGAGCGGCTGGAGCCGGAGCCGAGGAGAAATTAATTTAATAAACTCTTCGATCGTCGGAATGTTCCCGTGATCCCAATCCTCGCGAAGCGGCCCATAAAAAGACCCGGGAATCCACTTGATCGTCCACGGTCTGCGAAACTCATTGGTCATACGAGACCGTTTTCACCCGTAATCGCGTCTCTCGCGTCCGTCAGGCAACAGGCAACGGGTCTTTCGCTGGAAGCTTCTTAACCGGATAATAAGCTGGCCCGTTCGAGACGTTCGCTTTCCGCCTCTCCAGCACGTGACGGCCTGTATCGCTTCTGCTTTCTTTTCCTGCTCGATGAAGCCGCGTGTTAGCCAGGTTAAAGGGCCACTCGAGTTTCCGGGTCCTCGTCGGCCCGGCCAGAGGCCGCGGGAAAGAAGCTTGGTTAGATGAAAGAGGGTGGGCCGTGCGTTTGTACTTGTTGTGACAGTTTGTGCCGGGCAAACAAAACACCACGGCAGCTCCACCCTCGTCGTCACCAGAGCCCGGATGCCGGCCCGACTTTTTACCCGACACGACACGACTCGGGGCATCCCCCGCTGCGTTAAGTGACCATTCGGTTCCCGAACAAGTGTGCGCCCGCCGAGGACATCCGAGACATCGCGACCGTCCTCTGCGTCCTCTTGCTCTGGAAATACGAGGGGCGTCCTGTTGCGACATATCGGCTCACGCTGATCCTCTTCCTCCTTCGGGGAAAACTCGCAGCGCGAGGCCCTTTGTCTACCGAAAACCACCGGTAAATATTGTCGAGTGTCGCCTGTCGCCGGGCCTGGGTGGTCGCCAATTAGGCACAACCACGATTGCATAATCAATCGCCGAGCCGTCGTTCCGTTTCGATTTCCGAAATCTTTCAATTCCGACGCCGAGATTTCGGTTACAGCCGAAGACTGCCGCAGAAGAAGATTTCTGATGGCGACAAAAATCGATTCGCTGCACGCTGTTCGGGGTGAAAAGGACGCGAGGAATTTTTATCATTTCATATGTGCAGATGTCGCAAATAATTAACCCTTAGGGGACCGAAACTATTTATTTCCAGTTTACACACTGCCAAGTCCAGACTGTTTTTCAGACGACAAGAAATTTTTTACTGAAAATTTTTGTATCAAATATAGAGAAGAGGTATTCATTTTTTAAATAAAACTTCGTTGATATATTTTCATCGAAACAATCGTGCCTATTCTTCCAATGTTTTCTGCCAGATTTTACGGTTTTATTGATCTCTGCCGCGTGTATGGCGACATTGGACCGTTAAGGGTTAATATATAAATATTAACTAGATAGATAACTCCATAGCAGTAACGTGAAACCTGTAGTAGGGATTTTATATAGGACTGCGACATTCGTGGCGACGAAAAACCACATCAGTATAAAAAAAACTCTTACTTAGAACGAATGAATTTTTGTAGACTGGTTATTTAAGGTTTCATAAGAGTGAATGATTCCGGAGAAGTATTATCACTATCTTATGCACATTTTATAAGAAAATCGAATTGACGCTCAGCTTGTACACAAAAATGGACAATTTGGGAAGAAGAGATACGATTATTCGAGCCTTGCAGCGCGTTTTTATAGTTGTCGACAATCGATAACTATACAAAAAGAATAATCGTATTGAATTTATCGCGCGTGCCATTTAAAAAAACTGGAGGAGGATTAAGAGATTGAAGAATATCGATGCTGAAGATCGATAATTAATATAATTACAAGAAAAACGAAATTTTTCATTGGTTCCTATTTCTCGCAAGATCCGCAGATTAATTATAATCATTTTCACGGTCGATAATAGGGTACGTATTCTGCCACATAATCTCGCCTAGAAAACAATGGAATCGACGGTTCGCGGCGATCGGTTGATCGCAACTGCAACGTAAACAGACCGGAGGAAATATTTCGGAGCGATCGGTATCGAACGGTCTTCGTCTTCGCGTGGAAATCGACAGTCGGATGGCCGGGGGGTGGAAACGCAATGGCGGATTGAATTCATTTCGTGCACGGTTGCCTGCACACGGTCTGTGGTATCGGGGATACTTTGCCGGCCTATTAATGCACGCAAGAAGGAGTCGATTGGCCTGAAAACTGTGACATGTTTCGTGCAACATTGTGTCATACAGTGACAGAGCCGTGCCGGCGAAATGAACGGGTACACGTTGTAATAAAACGTGACGGCCGGTCGAAATTGGACGTAAAGCGACGTTAATGGTATCATTTTGCCTCGGATAGGGTCGGGAGCGTGGCAAAGAGCCACGGAAACGCGGTTTTCTGCGCTCTCAGTGCGCGACCGCATCGAACTCGTGTGTCGCACGGGAAAAAAAGGGCTGCGAACCGAGTCGCCGCCGCGTCGGTTTTAAACGCAATTACCGGCGGACACGAAGCACAACTTCGGTAGCCGAGCGTTTACTTTTCGCAGCTGGAATTTTCACGAGCCGCGCGGGACCCCTCCCTCCCCCCCGCCCTACGGCTGCAACCAACCCCCGACCGTGCCGGCAGTTTTATTTGTTTCTGTTTCTATCGGTTGCACACAGCGCCGTTATTCTCGCAGCGACACGAGCCGCTGAGTCTCGTGAATTTTTAAACGAACGAACGACTCGCGTCCGCTTTTCGAGAAACCACGGTTTTCTTGGCTTCGTGCGCGTGCGAGAAATGCTTGAGTCTACAAGCTGGTTTCGCGGTTTCTTTTACCGAAGGCAGAAGACACCGAGGCGCGTTGTGCGACAACTATCCGGCAGAGGCTCGATATTAAACGCGCAACGAACGTTTTTACGGCGGATCATTCGGATCCGTTCTGCGCGTGGAAATCGCCGGTTTTTCAACCGCTTTTTTAGCCGGTTCGTGGTGATCCGGGGTTCGTTTTTGCCGCGGAAAAGTGGGCGCCCGAGTCGTTAAAAATTAATGAAACGCGTTGTACGTATGCTTCGCAAAGCTTCAATTACGCCTAACGTGTTATTAGCCACGCTGACTAGTAATTCAGCTTATTGCCGATAAAACGGTGGCACAGGTTGCAAAGGAGTACCCGATCTAAAACATCGTAAAACAGCGGCCCGAAGAGTTCACTTTCTTGCTGTATGGCGCGCCACTAATTGAAAGGACCAACAAAATACTTGCCACCGGGGAAACCGGTTCGTTTTGCAGCTTGCATTATCAACACCTCGTCGACGATCTAAATAAGCTGGAGTTTCTGTATTAATTAGGATTATTAGGATCGGTAAATTAACGGAAAAGTACGACCAGTTTTCAGTTCTCTCGGAAAAATCGCTTGGTACAAATTGTCAGGCTCGTTAAATAATTGTGGAAGCAACCGGTTCGTTTTCGCATCATCACCGAAGCTCGTTCGATAATCGGGCGCAGATCGTGTCGAATCGGGGGAAGGAAGGGTGATCTTCCGATTCCTGTGGGAGGTGATTCGTTGTTGTGCGATGTTTGAGCAATTCCATTCGCCGCGCGTAATCCCGGTGTCGTTCCTCTCGACAGGATTTCCACCGATAACTCAGCGGAATTAGCCGGCAGCGGTATTGCGGGGGAATAATTCTCAATTAGTCGGCGGAGATCGCGAGTCCCGGCTAAGTCGTATTTATGTCAGTCGGCGGAGAGGTTCGTCCGGTCTGGCCCGGCCTCGACTTCAGCTTCGGCTTCAGCGTCGGCGTCGGCTTTGGCTTCGTATTAGACCGGAGCCTGGAGATTTATGCGATCGATCCGTCTCAGTTTGCTCTCTCGGTGGATCCCCGCGTTCAATAATCGTTCCGGCCATTCGTCTAGCCGTCTCGTTCCGTCGCCAGGCTTCCCAAACAACCCCTTGCCACCCTCTAGGTTTCAGTCGGCCGCAGAACTGCGAGACGCGTGCCGAGGAAAGTCATTGGCCCGAGCTTACGCGATCGAGGGATCTCCCACTGTGGGACGGGAGGAATCATCGGCGACCCTACAACGACAAATAGAAATAAATTTCCCGCAGATTACACCTGGTCGACACGGTCCTGGATTTACGCGACCTCCCAGCCGGGCCCTTTGACTTTATTGCTTTCGAATGCTGCTGCTGAGTTGCGATTTATTCCTGGATCTTGGGGATCCGGGCAATCAGTGATAGAGAACAGATTTGGGAATCTAAGTATGTGTCTCTATTCGGCACACCGTCCTGAATTTAGTTGTTACGGTAGATTCCGGTTCGTTTGGGCATCTAATCGACGATGCGAAAATCAATTTTTATTCGGATCTTTCGTGTAGATCCAACTCTTCTAGAATCTAAGGAGCGTACGAAAGCAATCGATGCAATAAATTTTGTCTTCCCTGTTTGAACAGCGATAAATAAGCTGTTCTAATTTTGCACGACTCGTATAAGCAACGTGTTAATTAAACGAAGGCTATTCGATCAAAATCTGTTGTTCGGTGCCCCTTGAAGTAACCGGCTGCCTCGATCGAGGGTGGCTCGAACGAGCGGTATCTACCGTGTATCGTTTGCTAATACAGTAATGTCTCTCTAATTGACGCTCAGATTGTCCACAAAAATGGACAATTTGGGAAGAGGAGATACGATTGTCCGAGCCTTGTGGCTCGTTTTTTATGGTTATCGATTGTCAACAACTACACAAACGAGCTGCAAGGCTCGATTAATCGTACCTCCTCTTCCCAAATTGTCCATTTTCGTGGACAATCCGAGCGTCAATTAGGGAGACATTACCGTATTTGTATTCCATCTTCTCGAATACGAAAGGAAATTCATAGAACTGTCTGCGGTTGCGGACAATTTGGACGTTGCATGAAAATTCACGGAGCCTCGTGAATATAATGAATAGCTTTGCCGTGGACGAGGCAGCCGGGTCGCGTTAATCACTCTATCGAAAGCCAGGAGCGCGGTCGCGGCATATGTCAAATGTGAAATCGAATTTCGCACGGGAACCGCACTCTGGCAGCCGGTTCCTCTGTCTCCGGCAGGAATAAATAAAAAGACGGTGTAACCGTTGACGGCCGTCCGTGTAAGAATGGCCGATATAATAGGCTGTGCAGGGCCGGCTCGGCGCGATGGGGCCCAACCACCGTTGAAATTGATTTTCGCGTGTCACGTATATTTCGGCCGGGGTTCGGGCTGATTGTCAGAGGATGACCATGGCTCCTTTTTGCCTTGTCTCTCGGTCTCCGTCGTTGGTCTCGCCGCGCCTCGCCGGTCTCGCCGGGCTCGTCGGGCTCGCCGAGCTCGCTGGTCTCGCCGGAGGCTAGCGCGCGTGTAGATACGTACACACGAGAGGAAGAAGAAGTCTCTCTCTCGAGAAGGCCGGGACCGCAACGCACGGCCGAGCCTATGGAACGGAAAGGGTAGAAAAAGAAGCGTAAGAGGCAGAACGCGAACGGAAAAGGGAGAAAGAGAGGAAGAGGGAAAGAGGGAAAGAGAGAAAGAGAGAGAGAGAGAGAGAGAGAGAGAAAGAGAGAAGCCGGCCGAAGAGGCAAGAATAGAGCCATAAAGCCTTTCGGTGAGGCTCGCGTCAAACCACCGCGCCGCGCCGCGCCGGACCGAGCAGCGCCGAGCCGCGGCTCCCTCATTGTTTCGGATTCGAGACTTCCGCTCGGGAACGCTTCTTCCCGCCACACCCTCCGGCTGGATCCTCGTTAGATCGTCCGTCGAAGAATGAAGACGTGAGCCGGCCGCGAAATTGCCAGGCGAGCATCGCCGATTCTCTGGAACCGTTTCTCTCTCCTCGGGACAAGCGTCCGCCACGTCCGTCCCGATACAATTCGCCGGGTTTTTCGAGCGTCGTTCGTGTCGTTCGCCCTTCGAAACTCATGCGAATCGTCGCCGGACGTCGCCTTTCACGAAACTTTACGACGGTGTTAATTCCTTGGACGCCGAGGCGAGGTGCTAAATGGCCGAAACAAAAGCCGCTTCTTTCGCCGGCCGATCGATACGGGAACTGTATTTTCCGAACGATCCTATCGCGGTTAGGATCGCCCCGCTTCCCGACCCCAGGCCCGTTCGTTTTAATTTTCGTGTAAATTTCACTCCGGATCCGGTGTTAGCGTCCATTGTGCGCCGAGATTCGTTTGGCCGATTAGACGGCGAGCAACTCGAACTCTCGCGCGCGGCAGACGAGTTTCTTCTTCTCTCGGCACGGAAGTTTTTGGCGATTTAACACGGTTCTGCACGGCCGGCGTCGTCCACGATTCAATATTTCACGCGCGAACCAGGCGAAATTGATTTTCTGCACGCCGCCTCCTCGATGTGTCGCAATTACATCGTTGAAAGGTGAAAGATCTTGCCGAGTCTCTCTCTCTCTCTCTTTCTCGAGCAGCTGTCTACTTTACGGATTTCTTTTCCCTCGGAAGGTTAGCCGCAGATTTCAGACGGTGGCACAACGACCTCGAGAGATCCCTCGGCCACTCGTTCTTATCCGGTACGGCGAAGATTGGCCAATTAGCCGAAGATTTGATCGCGAGAGGCCAATTAATCGGCGAGCTGAAACGGCAACGGGTCCCGGCGCTCTCGGTGAAATCACTTTAAGCGATCGGGGAGACGGCTTGAAATCGCGGTCATCCGGTGACATTTGAAAAATTGCCGCGATCTTGCGTCCCGCCGCGGGATTGGTCGGTTTCCGCGTGACTCGCGCGGCCGGTTCCTTTACTGTCCGATTAAAGAACGTGAAATGCCCGGCCGTTCATGTCCGCGAGACATTAATCTAGAACAAACATGGCCGTCCCGGGCTACCGTATCGAGCAAGGCTATCATGTCTAATGCGCTAATGACTCTGGAATCGATTAGCCCGCTGCATTCTTCATTCCAGCCGCGGTACGGCGCGGCGTGGTTCACGGTAGCACGTCGAGCCGACCCGAGCCGCGCCGAGACGAGCCGCGCGCCTCGCGCCGCGCCGCGCCGAGCCGCTTCGAGTGTCGCGAGAACACGCACGGGCGCACACAGGCCGGAGCCACTTACCCTTTGTGAAACAGGAAACACGCGTCTCGAGCCGATAGGGACGTGTATGCCACTGTAAAACCGACTCTGCGAGCAGACTCGAGGGCAGTCTCGTGGCTCGTTTCACCGGGCTTTCACGAGAACGTACGCGCGGACACGTTTTCGGAGGGCTGGCGGGAAGACAACGACCTCTTTCGACAGCGGAAACAAGGAGAAAACTCGCTCTCCACGAAATTACACACCGATCGCTCGTGAAAGGATCGGGCTCTTTAAATTTTCGACTTCCGGTTCCCCGGCAACGTTGGGAACGTCGCGTCGATCCGATCGAACGCGACCTGGCGAAAGTCTCGTAAGCTCTTCCGAACCGTGTCGAATTCCGTCAAACTTCTGTCTGCCTGCTTAATCTCTCGTTGAAAAATGCGACGTAGGAAACCAGAGAACGACTCTTTCCATCCAGCTGCGCTGTTTCCGAGTGCGACCAAAGGATCTCCCGACGAGAGGATATCGAAAGCTTTTTGCGAAACAGACATGCTTAAATTTGAAATATATTCGACAAATTGTTAGCGTAACTTTCGGCGCGATCGTTGAATTTCGGCACGATTTTTGGACGGTGAGAGCGCTCGAAAGTGGTGCCGCCGCAAAGATCGAGGGGTTAGAAGCAAATAGAAGTTGCATTAACCGATACGGAAGCATAATGCGCGAGTAGATAGCGGAGGTAACGATCAGGCATTCCGTAATGAGGATCGCGTGTGCTCTGAGCGAGCACGGATGCTCGAGTGTCGGCTGCTACAGCGTTTTCCTTGTCTTCGGCCACCCTCTGGCCACCCCGCGGCCACCCTCTGGCCACCCTGCGCCTGCAATATCCGTTGTTTAAGGGTGAAACGCGATACCGCGGCACGGGCTGTTCGTTCGATATCTCGTTATAATGTGGCAACAGCTAACACTCGTTAACCTCCGCCGGGAAACCTTGCTCTAGTTCAATCATGTAACAGTATCCGGACTCCCGATGCTCGTTCGAGCTTCTCGGCTCGAGCAGAAAACGCCTGGCCGGGATCGATCTTCTTCGAGGAGCCGACGGTTTCCTCTTTAAATCAGCGTAATCCGCTAACGAGTTCCGATCGGGTAAATCCGATCGTGGGCGACACTGATCGCGGATGATTTGCAGGCACGCCAGTTTTTGTTAACCAATCGGCATTTTATTTCGCGCGGCGCGGCGTTCAGGCCGGCAACCTGTTTGCCGGTTTTCCACGCTCGTTCCCTGTCGGCCAGATAACAGAAACGTCGATAACGGCCGCTATCGTGCGGAGGCCGGCTCGCGCGTGTCCTGGCCCGCGATCGTTAAAATTTTCGCCGATCTTAACGACCTGAAATTACAAGCCACTCGTTCCAGTTTTCTTTTCCCTATCTTTGCCGCGCGAACCGCTCGGAACGTAATTGCGTTCGACCCTTTGCGAAACGCGGATTATTCGGTTGCTGGTCGGCCAGCGTCTCGAGTAAATCACTCGGCCGATCGACCATAAAGTCGATAATCATTTTCGAGTCGAGCGCGACAGATCTAATTGCTTCTAATACGCAACGAGAATTGCCGATCGTTCGGTCTCGTTTAATCAAAACTGACGGGTCCGACTACTCGTTTAACCCTTAGCGCTCCACGCGTTTCTCTCACGCGAGATAAAGGAAGTCTTTTACTTTGAGCGGAAAAGATTACACGTTCTTGTGAAAGCGTTTGATTTTATTCATTTTATGCTGCTAAGTATAAAAATGGACAAAAAATGTTTTAATCGTAATGGCATCTACTTAACATTGTGCGAGGTCAGTACATTGACATCGTGAATTGCGACCGAAATTTCCAAGCTGCAAATGCATCCTCATCGAAATGGGTAAATTTACTATTAACGATATTCTTCGCAATTCTTAAATAAATATATCCCTCGTATTCTTTGACGTGATTTATTATAAAATTAGCATTGCGAATCGTCTGTTGAATTCCGTTTGGATACGGAATTATTGAAACAAAAATATCTTTTGCGTGAGTTTGCCGGAATCTTTTTTATTGTTAATCTTGACTGGAATCGGCTCAATTAATAATTAAATTAAATTAAAAATTAGTAAATATTCTTCGGACGTTCTAAAATAAAGTTGAACAGCGTTTTTCTGAAAAATATCACTACCAGCAACTCCGGCACATTTTTGGAACAAAGCGCCTGAGATAAAGGAAATCTTATTTTGAGCGGAAAAGATTACGTGTCCTTGCGAAAGCGTTCGATTTTATTCATTTTATGTTGCCAAGTATAAAAATGGGCAAAAAATGTTTTAATCGTAATGGTACACACGCTAAGCACGTTTTCACTACAAATAACAATTGTCAACGTCGACAAAAACATAGCATCTTCAATGTAATCATGCTAAAAACATTGATCTCCGCTGCAGAGCCTTCGGATTTACGGAACAAATGACGGATGTCTCCATAGCGGAGCCAACGGAACGCTAAGGGTTAATCGCCCCGCAGATCGTTCCAGAGAATTATCGCGATCCGATAGAAACTAGGCGAATTACCTCGTACAGGATCACGGTGATTCGAGGCATTTTTTATTGACACCGCCTCGAAATCGTAACATCAGTAGGCAAAGATGCTTGCTCGTTGCATTAACGATATTCTTCGCAATTCTTAAATAAATATATCCCTCGTATTCTTTGACGTGATTTATTATAAAATTAGCATTGCGAATCGTAATCGTGTAATCTGGAATGTCGTTGGCCGCAACATCGAGAAGACAATGCCTATATAGTCCGCAGAGGTCGTTGACCGCGGACGCGACACGATTATTCGCCATGAAAAACGGAAACGCGCTCCGTGCAAAATAAACAACCCTCGTTTGTGTCATACCTAACGCCGGGGATCCTAGGTATAGACTGCGCCGGAGACAGCGCGAGTGACTTATGAATCATTCGTTATTTATTTCATCGTGCTTCGCTGATGCCGAGTCGTTCGATTGCTCGGCTATAGCACACGGTGGTAAACAGGCCAGCTAATGAAATAGCCTGGCTGCCGCTAGTCCCGCGAGGATAGAAGAATTAGCAAGTAATGTTACCCCCGTACAATTATTCTGCAATATCAGCCGTATTTGTGAAACTTCATTCCGCTGTAGAGGAATAGCTAATGGCACCGGCGACTTGTTTTAATGGCAAACGGTACCCCCCAAGCGAAAATAATATCGTATCGTTCGGTAAGTTCATTCTGTTCTTTCCACCCCACTAGCCGCGTGTGCGATTACGTATACGGTAATCAAAGTTCAAGTAATGCGAATTTCTGTTGATTTGTTGAGAAGATAATTTCGGTTTTCCAAATACGGTAAAATTCTCCTTAATTGACGCTCAGCTTGGAAACAAAGATGGACAATTTAGAAAGAGAAGGTACGATTATTCCAACCGTGCGGCTCGTTTTTATAGTTGTTGACAATCGATAACTATAAAAACGAGCCGCAAGGCTCGAATGATCATTCGAATGATCGAATGACCGCAAGGCCTCTCTTCCCAAATTGTCCATATTTGTGTACAATCTGTGTGTGTGTGAGCGTCAATTCGGTTGAATTTACGTAAATGGCTTACAAAGAGAAACCGACATTACTTTTGCAATAGTTATTTACGCCCAACGTAAATAACTACACGAAAAGAGCTATCCGCCAGCGGTACGTCAATATTCAGAAAATTAATGTTGCTTCAGGTTATTGAGTAGCACAACCCAAATTTGCTCTCGATACTAGTCTCCGACGTACCTGCTAAGAAATTTTGCTATTCTGCAGCTACGTGCAGATTTCGAGGGACCTTTTAAAGGACGTAGAGAAGGATAAGCAGCAGAATAAGCAATTAATTTACCGCGAAACGATCGTGGTATTTGACAACACACGGCCAATCGCAGCGAAGAACAGACTGCGCGATAACTAAAAAACGTCGGAAGAAAACTAAATAACGTCGAAAAACCAACTTAACTGTATAATTTATCCTCGAGACAGATCTACAGGTCAAGTGTGGGATATATTAACCACTGATCGGCATACTCATTAGTCAACAGAACCAAATGTCAACAGCACAATTATTGAAATTTTGTTTGAGAGCCAAATTATTTAAACTATATTTATTGTATGTAACTATTATTTAAACTATACAAATAGGTGTATTGTTATTAATTTAGTTAGAGTACTCCTAAGCTGGTCTTTGCTAAAAGCGTCCTAAATTTGATTGCAGTAAGAAGAGCCACGCTCAAGGGACCAAAGAGCTACGATTTGCCGATCGCTATATTAGATTATTACAGGTGAACTTTGGTATATTTTGACGATTTCACCCCTTTGGTTCCAGTCTAGAGATCGCAAAACGCTGCAAACTGGTGTAGTTTCAAGCACAATCGAGACGTCGTTATGATCGCTTAACTCTTTGCACTCGATTGGCGGCTCTGATGCACTACTAAAATTGTTACACCACGTGCCAAAATAATTGTTACATTATCAAAGCTTAGATATAAAGGATTGTTAAAAGTCCAACTGTTGTACGAGTCACAAGACGCAATTTCACACGCATGAAACGGACTTTGCCATATAAAATGGAAATACCATAAGTCAGAAAAGTTAATTTAGATTTACAATTAAAATGGCTTCGAGTGCAAAGAGTTAACACGTTGTTTCGCTCTATGCGTCTTTTGATAACGGCCGTTCACCTCCCTCTAGTACACTCCGACTGGAGATCAAACGACCGAAGATCGAGCTCCCAGCTGAGAACTCCGAGGAAGTTGCAAGCGATGAATATGTATTGTTCTGCATCCCATAAATGATAAATACAATTTTCCGCAACGGAGCGATAGGAGCTGCCCCGAAGACGGATGTCCGGAGTGGTTGTTTTCAATAAAACTGTCTACGAAGGGGATTCGGTTTTACGTGGGTGGAGGGGCGAGGGAGAGCGTCCGGAGAACGTATCGATTGGGGTCGGGTAGCGACAATGACAGTGCCGTTCGCTTGGAAAACAAACGATCCGACGTCGGATCTAGGGGGATCCGGGGGATGAAGTAGATCGTGGGCGCGCCACGGTGCGAAAATGAGCTCCTACCCTGGCATGGTGCGGCACGGCGTGGCGCGGCGCGACGCGGTGAGCAACGACGAGACGGTGTCGCTACCATGGCCGCACCGCACAGTCACTCGTCGTTAGTAGCGAATGGTAGCGGGACAGGCATCACCACCTCATTCTACCGTGTCTGGTCGGTGGCACGACCCCGAAAACTCGCTGCACTATGGGCGGAGGCGTTGCGGAACGTAGCAGGGGCACGACGTCGGCCATGGTGGGGAGGTCGAGGGTGTCGTGGGTGTCGTGGATGTCGGGGGTGTCGAGGGTGTCGGGGGCGGCTGACAGCGGAATGGGGCGGGTGTCAGCGTCGTTGCGGGGAAATCGGCCGGAAAATGGGAAATCCAGCGGCCTGGTGACAAATGGTTGATCGCCGCGGGAGAAGCCCGAGTCGTGGCCGCCTCTAGACGAGTTTCGGATGGCAAGAGGGTCTCGAGAGCGCGGGGGTTGAACGGGGGCCGAATGCGTCGTGGTCGTTGGACGGGAAACGCGGAGCTATGCGGGTGAGAAAGTTCGTGAACCGTGTTGTCTTTTTCGTTATTTTCCACGGGGACCCGGGGAATTCGCGGACTTTCGGCTCTTCCCGGTGGCGAATAAATCCGGAGACTTTTTCGCGAAAAAGTCCGTTCACGGTCCACGAAAATTGCGAGAACGCTCGATTTCCCGCGTTCGCCGGGCTCCTAGAAAATTCATTGCCGCGTGACGCGCGCGTACCCGCGATAATTAATTCTTCAGTTCGTACAGTTTAAGGAACTGTCTCGCGCGAACAGGAGAAGAAAAAAAAGAACGTCGCCGCGAGATCTGAAAGTCAAATATTTGGACTCCGCGTCGTAGATCCGGTCGTTTTCATCTTGAACGTCGGGTGGAAAGCTGGCGGATCGGTCTCTGCGCAAATATTTGTCCGTGTAACGTGACCGCGGAACATTACGACCATAGGAAGACAGAGGCGTCGCTTCGGTGTAATTACGCGATAAGCGACGATTTAGTCGTCGCTGCGATCTGACCGAGGCTCGAGAGCCTTCCTTCACCCCGCTTTATTTCCAGGTCGTCGATAACGCCGGTAGTTTCGCGGCGCTGAAAATTATTTAGCAGAGCCGCGAAGGACAATTGACATTTTAGTACAGTGTATGGAACGGCGTCGAAGGCTGATTTATACCCTCGCACTGTCTCTCAAGTGTTAACATAACCTCTACACCCCCTTTCGCTCTATCCGCCGCGTCGAATGAATAATGCAGTTCAGAATTCCTTACAGGAGTTCGTTTTCCCAGGTGAAATGTTTCTCGGCCGCCATTGTCGCGCAGCTATTTCTCTCTCTCTCTCTCTCTCTCTCTTTCTCTTTTTCCTCTCGAGCCGTGTACGTACGGCGGGAGTTTAGAATTACGGTGGCTATTCGAATAACTCGATCATCGACGACAGAGAGTTTTGCCGGACTATCGAGCCGTAATGAACGAAACGAATGCGAGCGCGTGCAAAGCCCGGTCGTCGCACCGTGCCGCGCCGGTTAACGAACAAACGAGCGGAGATACGGTCTCGCCAGGACGAGGTTTAATTATCCCCCAGGAATTTAGTAATTTTCCATTTTACCATCCCGGTGGCACGGCGGCGGTCGCGTCTCGCCTTGAAACGATACTACGCTAGATTTCCATTCGTCTCGAGCCGGTTCGCTTCGGTCTATTTACGCGTCTTCTCATTCTTCCTAGAATTTCTGCGATTCCGAAACGTCGAAGAATTCCATTCCGCCGCGAACATCCCAGACGGGGCAACCGTGTCTTGCTGGCTCAAGGACGTCGTTTAATTATGCCAGGGGAATTCAGCGATCTCGGTTTTATCGGCGAGCCGTATCGCGGCTGATCTTCCACGTAGGCTTTCTTTCAGAAAACGGCAACGGCGCTGCCTGGACGGAGGAGGGTTCATTTTTCCAGCCATCCAGCGCGGAAACGCCGTTGCGGTTGCGCCTCGGAAAACTGCTTTTCCGGAGGGGACGCAACAAAACGCCTCGCCTCGACTCGACTCGACTCGCCTCGCCTCCCGTAAAATAAATGGACCGATTTATGTGCCGCAGACACCGGTTCGCTTAATAAAATCTCCGCTATGTCGATACATTTTCCTCGGGTATTCGCCGGGCCACCCTCTCTGGAAAGAACGTCACTTACCGACGCCGCTGAACATCCGGGCTATCCGATAACGACATTTGCACGTCGATCGAGAAACGATGCTTCCTGTTCCTATTAAAATTCCTGGGCACTGTTCCCAGAAAAGCGGCGAGTGAATTTTCAACTATTCTAGAACGCGCGGCGCGCTCAACTTCCGCTAATGATCCGCGTTGCTTTGCAAAACCCCTTAATCCATTTAACGCCTTGATCTCGTTTTGGAATTGTGCGACAGCTTCCGAAGGGAACCGGTCGTATTAAGGATCATCGAGATTAAATACGGAATTCTTGTGGGGGATAAGGCGGTTGATGGATCAACGATTTTTTAAATGAGATGTGGAGTTGTTCAGCCCTTGTCAGAGCTAAAAATGGTGGAATGCGACGCACCTGGGCCCATGGTGCGCAGGCGAGTCGACGACCCGGGGTCAATAAAACGGAAAATTGCTGAATTCTCGGGGCATAATTAAACGGCACCCCTCGCGGACACCGCCCTCCGGGTTCTCTCTCTCTCTCTCTCCCTTTCTCTCTCTCTCTCTCTCTCTTTCCGAACTCTCTGCCGGTTCTCCGGATTTACTGCCGCTCTCGTGGATCTTACGGCCGTTACGAATCGGTTACACCTTTTCCGCGCGAAACGATTAACGTCGCACCCCTGGTGAAACAGTGGCGCTCGGGTTTCCGGGCGAAGACACCGAAGGGGCGAGAGGACAAATAGTCGACGACAAACCGTGGAGACATCGGGAGGGGGCTGAAAGCTGTTCAAAGAGAGGATGAAACGGAGGGAGCTGGAAAGGGACAGCGCGCCGGATAATCGCGCGAAACGATTTGCTCTTTTCACGGCCGATTAAGTCCGCAATCTGTTGGCCGAGCGAGGAAACAACTGGGGTGGATAGACGTTGAAATAATACGGGAGATCGGTGGCTGATGCCCAGGATAATCGTCGCCATTAAAGCCTCGACTCTCGAATTGTTCCGATCGTTTCTTTCGATCGGTGCAGCTGCACCGAACACTTTATATATATTTCTTCAAGGTACGTAGCTAAATCAGTATCAGAAGGCAGAATTGATATCATTGGCGAAGCTAGAAGAAGAATAATTTCCGTCTTTGTCCAAGTTGGGCTACTCCGTCCTACTTTGCCCACGGTTTTAATCGAGCGTTACACTTGGACCAGGAGTTAGTTGTCTCGAAGACGCATAGCCGAGTCTCGATGCCAAGCCAATTTATGTCACTAAGTGGATGAATTTACATCTTGGTTCGAGCTAAGGCTACGCTGTTCTATTCCGCGCTCGGGGATCGACGCAGCCCTTATTCACACCCGACGGCGCACAGTAATATTAAAACACCCCGTGCAAGCGTAACGAGACAAGTTCGTAGCACCTAGAATAATGACACGCTTTAGTTCGCAACGACATAATGGGGTTAAAGTGTTCACCGCCGATCGACTAGAGTTCCCAGCTACCGCTGGCAAACTATTTCGTTTAGTCGAGACGCCGTTCACGAACTTTATTTATCGCGGCTGTCTTTCCAGTCGCCGGTGGTAAGGTGTCGTTCCTCGGTTCAGGCAATCTGGGGGCCGTCGGATCGACGACGAAGGATAAACGATATACCGACGCGACGGTGGTGGTTCGCGACACCATGGCGACCATCTTTCTGCGGCCGTGCTATAAGCAGAAGTGTCCTACGGGCGAACCAGGCTTCTGCTCCGAATCACCGACAGACACTCGTGCGGGCGGCGTGTTTGAGGACTTATCTCGGGCTCTGGTCTACGACCGTGCCCGTGCCTCCCATAAGCCCGAACATGGTGCCGTTAGCCTGTTCGCCGCGGGCGCCCTCCATTCATGCATCCAATTTAGACGTCAATGGCGCAAATAAACCATCGCATCGGGAGCCTTAATCGATCGTGGCGTCGATCCTGGATCCACGGGGCTCTGTTTATTCGAGGACATCAAGATCCGAAGCACCTCGAATTATATACCCGTAAAATTCGAACTTGCGCGCTCCCAAATTAAAACTTTTCCTACAACCTGAATCTCGTACTTCGAGCTGCTTCCGAAAGAAAATAGTAATAGTAACTTTATTTATCAACTGGGTGAAGCATAACGATGAGAGAGAGAGAGAGAGAGAGTGAGAGAGAGAGAGTGAGAGAGAGAGAGAGAGAGGGGAAGAGAGAGAGAAAGAGAGAGAGAGAGAGAGAATAATATTGTTGCGAATCACTCCGTTTCTCTCGCGACACGGCATTTTATTTATAATAAAGGATATAAATTACAAAGTTTAGTGGCAATCCCTATCTTCTATTTTTTTTTTTTTAAAGGGGTTATTCACAACAGGGCTGTTTCACATTACAGCGACTTGATTTGGACAAGTCGCCGTAAAAAACAGAAAAAAAGAAGAAAAACAAGAGAAAGAAAGAAGGCAAAACCGAACTAAAAATAAACATTTGAGACAGGAAACGTTTCTTTACGACTTCCATGTTTCAAGAATCTTGTGAATTCTCTGCCGTCGGAAAACTCGCCTGAAAATCCATTTCGATTTTCGCGAGACGGATGAGTTTATCTCTTTCGAACTCGAAGCATTAGATCGTCACGAAATTGGCGGTGCCACGTTCTCGTGGCAACAATCCAATTCCGCGGGCTGGCTCGAACGTAGTCGCGCGTCAGCAAGGACAAGGTGCACGGTAAAGAGAGCAAAGCGATCGTCCGAACATGAAACGCGGATAGTTACACGCGGGTGTCATTAGTCCGGGCAGCAATTAGGAATAATTTCGAAAAGTAAAGCCCGTAATTCACGCGGGGGACAAGAAAATCTTTTATCACCGTGTCGTCAGCGTCATCGGCCCGCGACGCTGAGAGTTGGCGAGCCTCCAATCCTTCTCCGGGGAGTCATTACCTAATTACCCGAGCCGCTTTATGAACACTTACGTGTCGGGGTTCGTCGTTCGCGGCCGATTCGAGGAGACAACGACGATGTGGGAAAAGCCGATGGAAATGAACCACCTTGGGGTCATTTCACCGTTTCACCGGCGATATACAGGGTGTCCCAAGAATGTCTCGCAATCCGAAAGTGGTGACTTCTTCAAGTCATTTGAAGCAACTTTTTCCTTTACAAAAATTTTCTCCGAGGCACCATTAACGAGTTATTAACGAAAAACTGTGACCAATGAGAGGCGATCTCAGCTAGCGCGAGGTGGCCGAGCCAACGGCGCCAGCGGTCGAGGCGGTCGAATCCCAGCTCAGCTGGCGCGAGGCGACCGAGCCAATGAGCGCAACTGGACTTCGTGCGCTGGTTGGCTGGGCCGCCTCGCGTCAGCCGTACTCGATTCTTATTGGTGACTGTTTTTCGTTAATAACTCGTTAACGGTGCCTCGGAGAAAATTTTTGTAAAGGAAGAAGTTGCTTCAAATGATCCAAGGAACCCGCCATTTCCGGATTGCGAGACATTTTTGGGACACCCTGTATAAAAACCCGAGTCACCGACGTTCGACTTCGTCGTCGCTGCTCGATGAAACGTTCCGCCGAATTAGTCGCTCGGCTAAAATACGCTTAGCACCGGAAACTATCGGAATCAGCTGTTTTAAGATCATAGCTAAGGATATAGTAAACGGTGTTGATTCGAAGCGACACGGCTCCGTCGAGGAGTGGCCTTATAAAAGTCTTTCGAGACGTATCCGACGACGTTGCCATCGTAAATCACTTGCAAACTATTCGCTATATTATCGACGGAGACCTGCAATGTAATAATTAGGTTACCGTCGTTCTGCTCTTTTGTCGAGAGGACACCTTGAGCAGAGATCGTTGTGTAAAAAAGAAATCGCTAAGATATACGGGTGTAAAACTCGGTAATTACCGAGATATTATTGAAATAGCAGAGTCCCATGTCTCGCGTTGCATTTAGTGAGCTGCCTATTAAAATTAATTACTACGTCACGAGCTCCCCTTGGCATCGTATAATTCTTGTTTGAAACGCGTCTCCGTGCAACAAACAGGCTGCAAATAATTTCAAGTGGTAAACCGAGTGACTCATCCTGCTATACTTTTCACGTTCGCCGTCACGCTTGCTTCTCGCGCGAATCAAAATTCACGCGACCCCCTCCACGACGCCCGTAAATTGCGCTCATTTGCTCGACGGCTTCGTATACATTCATTTGCAAATTCTTATGTCGAGAACTCTTTATTCTGCCATCGATCGAATTTCCGGAAAACTTCGGAGTGCTGTAGAAACGACTGCCATCGCAAAAAGATATCGAATCGAAGATATGGAACAAGGCCAGCAAAACCAGCACCGTTCATAATATTTGTTGAGGAACCGTTCCTTCGTCGCGTTCTTGAGGAATTCCAGAAGCTGTTAAGGGTTGACAGTAAAAAGCAATCTCCCGGAACGTTCGGAGGGTCTCGCGGCAGAAAGTATAAAGGACGCGTGTTTTACGGTTTTGCGAGCGGCGGGCGTTTCAACTAACATTCCGCGGAAGCCCGAAGGAATGGAGTTGTTCCACGACGAGAGATTTGTAGGTCGGCGTCTCTCGGTGTATCCGCGCAGAAAATATTTTGGTCCCGGACGACAGCGAGAGAGACCAGCAGCGCGAGGCGAGGCGAGCCGAGGCGCGGCGCCCCGGGTCCGTGGCATGAACGACCCGGACACAGGCTTCGAAATCGGAGAAAAAAGAATGGCCAATAAAAGTAATTCGAGCTTGGCCGGGTAAACGACGTCGTCGAACCTTTCGACTACATTCCACGTAAATTGGACACGCGCGCCTGCTGCATGACGAGCTAGAACCAGCGCTCGCTCTGTCGGAAATAAACACCTGCTAATGTCCATTAGTCAATTCCTCTTGGCCACGGATTTTCGTTCTCTCTTCCTCCCTCGTGCTCGGCTTTTTTTCCCTCTTCCGTTCGGTGCACGCGCGGTGCACGGACTCCCGGTTTAATCGCGTGGAAACGGCCGAGAGATAATAAGTACGCGGTGGCACTCGAGCGACACCGAAATCGCTTCGACGCACACCGATATCGCGTGTTTTGCCGATTATTCACCGGGCCGATCGTTTCTTGTTCTCAACGAGCAACGCGGAATTTAATTACAGCGCTGCCGGTGGTGATCGATCGACGACCGTGGGCGAAATCGGGGGCGGATCCCGTTTCGAAAGGATATCGCACGCTGCGACAGTGCACGCGTGCTGTGCTCGATATTTTCCACGTTACAGTAATGTCTCCCTAACTGACGCTCAGATCGTGCACAAAAATTGACAATTTCGCAACAAAAGGTAAGATTATTCGAGCCTTGCAGCTCGTTTTTATAGTTGTTGACAATTCGTAACTATAAAAATGAAACGCAAGGATTAAATAATCGTAACTCCTCTTCTTAAATTGTCCATTTTTGTGCACGATCTGAGCGTCAGTTAGGGAGACATTACTGTATAGCGGAATCGCATCGAAGTTCACGCATACAATATCGAATTCTCTTATTTTGCTCTCGAAGAAGCGGAGAGCAGAATATATTTTGTTACTCGGCAAAGTTCGAAAATGAACAGTGCTCCCCTAACTTCCGCTTCAATTTCGATAACAGTTAATCGATCACGTTTAGAACTCTGTTCGCCGTTAATACACGAAGCAACAGCAATCGAACGTGATCTTTATTCGACACCTGCGTGCACAGTTGGGATGCAAATTTATTCATCCCCTTTTCCTTACGATCTTCGTTCGCATGTTAGCGGACAGCAGATCATTGGCCGACCATTTTCGGGATGGTTTCCGTTTGTGTGCCCGAAATTTTTAGCGATCGCAAATGCGAGGAACCTGCGGTCTCATTGTTCCCGTGACAATCTCCTCGGTCGCTAGTCTGTCATTACATTATCTATTTGTTTCATCTTCCGTTTCCAAGTTCTCGATTGCACTTCGAAACAAACAGTTTTCGATTAACCCTCTCCCGTGGACCGTGAATTTTATGGTTGTTTTCTTTGCGCTACTTCTTTGGTCTTAAATCTATTGGCAGAGAGAACGACTGCGCCCCAACCAATGTATATTATTTCTCTTCGAAACGGTTGAATCACTTTTTCAAATCGCGGAACCGAGCCGCGGTTCGCGGGAGCCTTTGTTCGCGAAATTCGACTTGAAAAAAACCCGTCGAAAAATCGTCCGTGCCCGGGATCCCGATAGTGGAAAAATACTATAGCCCACGGGTGTTGCGTGACAATAATTGATGTGCGCGGGAAACGTCACGTATTTGCTGCGTCGCTGCGGCCTCGTGGCACGACGCAACGAGACCCGGCAATTCTATCGTCGCGGATCTCGGCGTGCAACGGCAATGGCAACAGCAACGGCGAATCGATGGAATAACATTGTTGCGCCGTTGTGATCGATGCATCCGTTCGGAACGGTATCATCCTGGGCGCAGGACACGCTGGAACATCGTTCAATCGTGAAACGACTCCGGTTCCATCGAAACCTTTCGCGTTTCTTTATCCGGTTGCACGCTCGATTTGCGTACCTTAATGCCCCATTACACGAAGACAAACATCGTTCCGCGCTACGGTCGCACTTAACTCAATCCGAGTTGAAGTTTCTACAGCATGGTATATATCGCGCGGTGTTGCGATATTCCATCGCGCGCGCGTTCACGATCCCATAGAATCGCTAAATAAAAAGTTAATAAGTTGCACGCGAGCAAAATGAGACTAACCGATCCGTTCTCAGCGTGTTAGACTTGCAGAACTATTCTAGAAAGCACGTCGCTGACTTTTACACGGTCCCTGATGCATCGCAACCATCATAAATCCCGCAAGCGAATTTAAAGCTGAATTTAAACCGAAGCTGGCAAAGCTAAAGCTGATTACAGCGATTGCTTCTAGTATAATTGCTTGTAATAAAATTTACTCCGCTTAACCAATTAGCTGTTGTAATCTCTTTGAAAAGCGTGTAAGTCACTGTAATTGTACTATATATTTGTTTGGTATTTTTCAGATATCGTTCGAACGCAACGCTTTCGTGAAATATATAATTTCACGAAGTATATCGAAATATATTAACCTTCTTAACCAGTTAGCTGTTTTCGACGAGTACACTCGTCACGAGGAAACAGTTTGCGTTACCACGAGTATGCTCGTCGAATACTAGCTAAGCGGTCGACTACTTGGTCCACGGCCTTCGATTACGTCTACTCTCCTCTCTCTCTCTCTCTCTCTCTCTCTCTCTCTCTCTCTCTCTTCTACACTAATTATAACTCGTTGATACAGTAATGTCTCCCTAATTGACGCTCAGATTGTCCACAAAAGTGGACAATTTGGAAAGAGGAGATGCGATTATTCGAGGCTCGCGGCTCGTTTTTACAGTTACCGATTGTCAACGATTACAAAAACAAGGTGCAAAGCCGGAATAATCGTATCTCCTGTTCCCAAATTGTCCATTTTTCTGCACAATCTGAGCGTCATTTAGAGAGACATTACTATGTATATTCTTACAGAAGCAAGAGAATTGATATTTATCGTGTGCCTGCATCGACTCCGACTCTTTAATATGATAACAGTCGTATTAAATTTTGTATTCGATTCAAAATAGACGAATGACAGCGACAGGTAGTTGATTCTGTTCGCGTCACGAGTCTGTCACGATCTGTCTAAATGAAATGAAAGAATAGCGTCACCCATATGCATATTAGCACCTCGCGGCAGTCAATATGTTAAAGAAGAATCGTTGGCTGTCGATGCCAGTCGAAGTTACAATCACGGCATCGACTGGCAGGATTTAGCGACTGTCAGGTCCACGACGGTTCGTAAACACGTCGTTAACGAGTAGAAAGATCCCGGAATGAACGAGTTGGATGATTTGCTGGTTGAATTTCAAGCAGCAGCAGCAGCAGCGGAGGAGGGCAACACCTGCTCGTCGCGGATAGCCTCGGTGCAACAATATCGATTTCCACGGTGCATCTGCGTCTCCGATTAGTCGCGGATTATTCCCACGAGCCGCTCTCGGGCTCCTCGGGCATCCAATTACGGTCACAGGACTCAATCTAGTGGAAAGCCCGGGGAAAGCAGCGACGGAAACGCAATCGGTTTAGCCACGGCGTGCGTTTACAGGTGGCGACGTTTGACACGGTGCACCGGCACGTTCGTCTCCCCTCTTTGTCTCTCCGCTGCACCTCGTGTGTGCGTGTGCACTCTCTTTCCGACTCTGTTCGCGGCGCGGCGGTCGTTCCCCCGCTCGATCAATCGATCGATCGATCGATCGATCGAGCCCGATCCGTCCAATTACCGTTCGACGCAGGGCATTACGCAACATGCTAATCGGCCCCGATCGGCGGTCGAATCGCGAGATTTTCCGCGAGCCGGGACTCTGACCTTTCCGACGAACCACGCGTAACTTCGTCATGCTAACTCGTGCGCGGAGCTTTATTGCCGCCGACTATCGAGGAACGTTCGTGGAGCTATCAAACGGCACGCGGATGGATCATGCGCACCGTTAGTCGCGAGTCACACGGTCGTTCCGCACTGAATATATTATTCTTATCGCCGTGCCGTTTCCTCCTGGGCTTTGTTCGCCAACCGACCGAGAATTTATACAACTTTTGCCCCCGGCCAGATTCGATATTAGTCACGAGGTGATTAGCCGTTAAAACGGCTATTCGTGACCTACACGTTCGATGCGTGTATAGATCAGAGATTCGTGTAATCCTTAACCGTGCCGATTGTTGTAGCGTTCGCGTCGAAAGTCCGCTCGAGGACGGATCGGCGAACCGAACCGCGGAAGAACGGCAAATTGAACGCGCCGCTGCCGGGCGCGATTATTCCCGGAGAGATCGGTTGCCTCGTTCGTTGCTCGTCGGTGTGGACGCGGTTTGACCGTCGATACGGTAGATAAACGAAGTTACCGAGCGGCTTCGAGAAACACGCGCGTGCGATGCGCCGCGCAGCGAAATTGATTGATCGAAGGATCCCCGCAATTACGGTTTAATGGCGACTGCTCGTCGGTTATTGCGAAACGTACAACGCCGCGCGATTACTTCTTCCCGAAAAGAGCGACCGGTAATGTTTCGGGAAAATTACATTTGTAAGCAGCGGCCCGGACCGATAGCATTAACGACGCACGAAAACCCGGCCCGGTAATGTATTCGCTATTATTTTAATGCCTGTTCCTTCACATCTGGCAGCAGCGATGGGAGCGAGCGTATCGCGAACACCATCGACGTCGAATTTCGTCGGGACTCTTTCAGGTAGTAATCACGGCCTGTTCGTACCTTATACAGGGTGTCCCAAAAATGTCTCGTAACATGGAAATGGGAGGTTGCTGAGGTCATTCGAAGCAACTTTTTCCTTAGCGAGGATGCAATCCGCGGCTTTGTTTGCGAGTTGTTAACGAAAACCAATGACCAATGAGAGACGAGCTCTGCTGGCGCAAGGCGGCAGAGTCAAAGAGCGGTCGAAGTTCAGTTCCGTTCATTGGCTCGGCCGCCTTGCGCCAATTGCGCTCGCCTCTCATTGGTCATTGTATTTCGTTAATAGCTCGTAAACAAAGCCGCGGATCGCATTTTTGCTAAGGGCAAGTTACTTCGAATGACACCGGGTACCTTTCATTTTCGGATTGTGAGACAATTTTGGGACACCCTGTATACCGCGAATCATCTAGCTCGACGCGCGGAACGCTGCGGCGGTAGTCGGGAGGCGGAGCGCAACGTTCCGAAGCGTTCCGAGTCCTGATCTAGCTAATTGGAAATGATAATAATGTCAATTTTCTCGAAACGAAACACCGCAGTTCCACGCAGAAAATCGAACCAAATTTTGCTTAGGAGATTTCGATCGGCCGCCGAATACGAAAGTTTCTCGATTTAACCGATACAGAGGATCACCTGTATGCAGAGGCTCCGTGAAGGGGCGTGGCTCTGTTGCCCGCGATCTCGTAGCGATCCCAAAAAGATCGCGGCCGTCGATCGGCACGAGCTCAACAAGCGCGCTAACGAAACGAGTCTTGGCTCGATTGATCGATATTCCTGGATACGGATCGAGATATGTTCGCTACCCGGCGAAGGCGGCGAAACGCCGACACCTACAATTACGTCTGATTGGCCGTTCATACGGACGAAGATGAAGAACGTTCGTTTTCGTCGAAAGCTGGATCTGCTCTGCCGATGATTGATCGCTGGCCGATCGTCGATCGTCGCCCGTTGCTCGTCGCCTAGCAGAAACGACAGCGAACTCCTCGACGACGTCGTTGTCGCGCCGCGTCGCCGCGATTTATCGTCGATTTAGCTGTCGCGAGAATCCCGGTTCGCAAATCTACGACGAGTTTTTCGCGAAACTGCGGAGTAATCGTTACGGCGAGCTATCGCGTTTCATTCGGCTCGAGGCGGTACTCGGGGATGGTTAACGACGGACGCGACTCTATCAGAAAGTAACAAGGTAGTTTTACCAATTCCCTCGGTTTCCACGGCGGCCGATTAACAGATCGCCGAGCGATGATATACCGCCTCCCATTATCCGGCAAGTACGCGGCTAATAGTGCTCGATAAGAACGGCCGGCGTCTGCGAAGAATAGGCAGAGCCTCGGCCGTAGATCGATATCGGAGATAACGACTAGTTAGACCGGCAACAAAATTTCATAAAGCAACCAGGCTTAATTGCGAGCCGTAACGACGCGGCGTCCGCGATCTTGTTGTTCGCCTTCGCGAGACATTAAGCCGCGCATCCAGCCGATCGACCGGCTAATTAGGCTCTGTTTATTGGGAAAGCATGGATTTTAATGTGACAGGGGATTAGCCGTGTTTGTGGGAGCCCCGTGAGCCTTCCGGAACGGCGAGCACCAACGGACGAGAGCCCGGTCTTGCCATACGCTCGCCGATCTGTTGGCGCAGCTGTCCTCTCCTTGGGGCCATTTTTGCTCCCGTTCGCCAATGGAGAAGGTCGTCGCGCCCCGTTCAAACGAAACGATCGACGAGCCACCGATATAATCGGACAGGAGCAGATCGACGCGTCATCGGCAACCTTGCTCCACACCGTTTTTCCGATAGCTCCGATCGAGAACCTCCTCCTCGGACAGCGAACGTGATAGCGTTGTTTCTCGTTACTTGTCCTAGTTAACAGACTGCGTTAAACTGTTGCTAATTAGGTTTCTCCGGTTGTTGCGCATCGCTGGCCACTGTCTTTCGCAACGACAAAATTAAATAGAACACCATGCGGGTCTCGGAACCTGTCTCCTCCTCCAACTGGTCTCTACGACCCGTTCTCGCGATTCCTAATCGATCTCTTTTTTACATTCGCACCCCGCGAATCCCGTTCGCGATACTACTATCGCATCGCGAGGAATGCGCGACAATCGTTGATATCCTGTGGGTAAGCATCTTTTATTATTATTATTATCTTATTCCGCTTGGAACGAAATTCGTCCTCGATTCAGCCGATGCGGGACAATAAGACGATATAAAATAGTTTCGCATTACCGTCGACCAAAACCCATCTGTTATCACGGTCTTTCAGTGGAAACGAGTTTTGCTCCTGGTTCGATCGTTGAAGAACGTCTTCTCTTCTCGGTTCTCTGATCGATCGGTCGATCCGAAGCCAGATCTCTCTGCGATTTTCTCTCGTCGCGTCGCGTCGCACCGAGGTATAATGCGCGATAAGGAGAGATTGTGCGGCGAAAAACCGCGAGTTCTGCCGAATGCAGATCGACGAGCGGGCATTCGGGAGTGGCGGTGAAAGGATCAAAGCGTCCCGAAGAGGCAACACTCGCATCATTCACTCGGTAGTGCACGTAGGTTCGATACCCGATACCGATACTTTTGACGCAGGCTTATTAATAACGTCGGCGCGGCGGACTAGGCGGTGTTGTCGGCCGAACGATACCTGCCCCGGACAAATGATTCTATTAATGAATCGATGCTCGGGGCATTAACGCACCTGCGTGATCGAGAACGGAACGGGACGGTGAAACGTAAACGGCACACCCGGCCGAGAAACAAAAGCGGGAACGAAGGGAAAATGCGCGGCGTAGCGACGGAAAATCAATCAATTATGGATTCGTAGCTCTTAATAACGCGTCCTTTTGCGCGGCCCATTGTGCCGCGGATAAAACGTCGATAAGTACTCCGGTGATTAATCGCCGATATTATTGTTAATTACCATTCTAATGAGTGATTGATCGACGGAGCGACGACGCCCGCGATTTGTTGTACGCCGGACAATTAATTACCGGAGAGAAAGTTGCAACACGTTCCGCCCCGTCATTCCTCGCCGTTTCTCGAGACAATGACGCCTCGAGAGCTCGCCTCGCGCACCTCGTTCTACCGAGATCCTATCGAATAGTTTTTCTGACGCGCGTGGGTAAACGCCGCGCCGGTTAAAAAGAAAACGGCGATAGCCGGGATAAAGGGACACGGCGGCGACGTCGAACGATCCTACGCGATCGAACACGAACTTCCGACACGCTTCTTCGCCCGGTGAAAACCAGTCGAAACAATGCCCGGCCGGGCTCCGATCGGGTTCTTAATTTCCTGTCCGAATCGATTGTCCTGGGCCACTCTTTCGCGTCTTTGTGCCGGCCTCCTTCTCGCTCCCGTTAATTGCCACCGCAAAAACGGTGCCGCACCGAACGCACTTTCGTCACGCGACCCGCAAAAACCGCGCCAAAATCGCCGCTCCCGGCGTCTATCCTCTTCGATTCGCTTTGACCCGATTGTTAACCCTTCGAATGGACGAATGCAGACGCGACGACGGACGTCGAAAAAAACTGAGCCGGACGGTGCTCAGAATAATGCTTTCCAAAATTTGTAGGATCTTTGGAGCAACGATCGCCGGTGGCATTAAAATCTTCGAACGCGAGCGAGACTATTTCACGATCAATGAAATTATATTAACGACGGTGCCGCCATTAAAATCGAATCGATACCGAGAACGGCGATTGCTCGCGGATTTTCTGCTCGCGGAGACCGGAATAGGCCTGGTTTCTGCTTGCCGAGCCATAAACGTGGCCAGCGGAGCCTCCGACGTTCCTTCAACCGCGATAGAACCGCACAGCATAACAGTTCGATGGGTCGGAGCGATCAGAACAGGAGTCGTCATCGGCCGAGTCATTGGCCAGCGGCGATCGCATTAAGAAAATGAAATGGAGGACGTCTGGGAGCGACGTTCCAGGGAATTTAACAGGCAACGACACGTTAACGAGGACGACAGCTTTCTGGCCGAGAGGAGAAGCTGAGCGCGGAGCTCGCGACCGATGCTGATTCGCGCGTTCGGCCGCGCTTTTAATTCGTCATTCCATTAAGCGAGATCCCGGGAATCGGTGGCTCCCCATCGCCGCATGACCGTGTTATATATGCTAATTATATGGCTGTCAGCTGCACCTTTTTTCCCCTTTTCTCTGTCTCTGTCTCCCGTCTGCCTTTTTTCTATCTTGCAACCTTCTCCCTCCCTCCCCTCTCTCTCTCTCTCTTTCTCCCTCCCTCTCTCTCTCTCTCTCTCTCTCTCTCTGTCTTTATCTCCCTCTCTCTCTTTATTTCTCTCTCCGTGTCTCCCCCTCTTGTTTCTTTCTCTCGCGTGACCTTTCCCGGGCTAAACGACACGTCGAAACATCGGTTTATGGCGCACGAGGCGAATCAGTATTCCTCGGGATCGGTGTTCCGTAGCCTTGAACTTTCTCGACCACGAGATCATCTTTTTTCCACCGTCAATAAATCTTCGAATCCATCGGGGTCCTGCGATTCTCGTTATTATCGCGGGTCGAGGTTCGATCGAAGTTTCGTACCGCTTTGATTTCGCTGCGATTCTACGCGTCGTAAACGCTGTTTTGCTCCGGGATTCGAACAGTGTGGCCGTAAGCGGCAATCGAAAGCTATGATTCAGAAGTTTAAGATCCGTGGCAGCCGATTGTCGGAAGATCGGAAACGATCGATGGGAGTTAATGGAAAAGTAATAGACGAGTCCGACTGCGGTCGCAAACAGGTGCCAGCTCCGAGAAAAGTACTGGGTTAGGAGAGCAATCCGAGTATTAATTTTCCGGGCCGACTGTTGCGTGTAATTAATATATCAGGGAAGGGGACTATTATTTCCGTTGGTACTTGCACCTTCGGCCGTGTTCCAGCGGGCTCGAGAACGCCGCTCTATTATTTGTCTAGTCGATAGCCACCGCCCTTTGGCAAGCGTCACGCTACCCTCCGCCCTTCGCGCCCTTCTCCCGATCGCCAGTTGCTCGGTTCCCCTTTCCGCGTACCATACGACCAACGGGAACCGCTCGACAGAAGTTATGTGATCGATTGGACCTGGACCTTCTCTCGAGCACGATCGAATTGGCTGCAATTAGCCGCGATTACGCACCTTTCCAAACGCTTTCCTGCATTAGCTTCTTATCCTCTCGAATTAATCTGCGACCAGTTTCGAACGAGCATTACCATATTTGCATTAACATCTTCCTACGATAAAAAACCCTATCCAGGCATTATGCTTTGCAAATGTTTTGTCTGGATACGCTTATGCGCGAACACGGTCGCTTAGAAAATGCTGGTTTCTAGCCGTTGAATCCTATCGAATATTCTACGGCTCTAATCGCATCAGCCAACTATTCGCAGCGGCTAATCGTTTTAATAACTTTGTCGATTTCTTCTCTTCTCCTTTTTATGCATCTCAAAAGCTACGAGGGTGGTCCCAGATGTACCAGACTCAACAAAGAAAACGCAAGAAATTTGGGAACAAATATCTTTATTTTTCGACATAATCTCCTTTTAGCTGGGTACACTTTTTCCAGCGGTGTTCCATAGCTTTTTATAGCGAGAACCATCGAGCTCCTCAAAATTGCCACTAACCGCAGACTCCATCTCTTTATTATTGGAAAATTTTTTACCACCGAGCCATTTTGTCAAGTTTAGAAAGAGATAATAATCCGAGGGGGGCTAAATCTGGAGAATAGGGTGCGTGAGGGAGCAATTCGAACTTTAACTCATGGATTTTGGCCATCGCGATAATGGATCCTCGCGACGCTGTTTTTGTTTCATTGTAAGCAAGCGCGGCACCCATCTTGCGTACAGCTTTCTCATATACAAATTTTCAGTCAATATGCGATGTGCAGCACTTTTTGAAATGCCTACCATCAACAACCTCGCGCACTTTCAGTCAGCGATCATCCAATACCGTTTTGTGGATTTTCTTCACCATTTCCGATGTAATCACTTCATTCAGTCGACCACTGCGGTGTTCGCCTCGGCAGCTCGTACGGCCTCGTTTAAATTCTTCCACCTAATATTTTATTGTTCTAAACGAAGGAGCAAATTCCCCTAGCGTAGAATCTAGCTCACTTTTGACATTGGTTGAACTGAGACCTTTCAAGTGAAAATATTGTATCACATAACGATAATCAATTTTTTCCATGTTTACAAATTCACTTAGAGCGTTCACTATTAATCCTTTGCACACGAAGCCATTTTAACTGTAAATCTAAAATAATTTTTCTGACCTACGCTGTCTCTATTTTATATGACAGAGCGCATTTTATGCGTGTGAAATTGAGTCTTGTGACTTATACAACAGTTATAGCTTTAACAATTTTTCAAATCTAAATTTTGTTGATGTAAGAATTATTTTGTGATATAAAGATTTTTTAGTGGTACCTCGGAGTCGAGCGCAAAGGGTTAATGGTTGTTAAACAAATACTAAACAATGTAGCGTCTTCAAAATTGAAACTTAAGCTTCGTAAGGTTGGTAATTTCGATCATAGTCATTTTTTTAAAACAATAACCACCGTCTATGCCTCGAGCCGGGTACTTCTGGGACCATCCTCGTGAATCATACGCCACCCACGAAAATTGATTAAAGTAAGATGATAGCAATGATCTTGTAACTTTAGGCATTGTATTATTTCTGCATTCTGTCTTTTTCTATCGTAGCGAATTTGTATTTGTTTGTCATCTTGCCATCTTGCTTTTACTTGTTTGTTCGGCGGTTGTTACTTTCTATCGTAGATTTGCAGCACAAATGTTGAAAACGAAAATAAATATAAAATGATTAGGAATGGCAACGAACTATCTCGTACTTCGACGTCTAGTAATTAACTCGCTGGGATCGCTTTCTCGAGAAAAAGTCTGTGGCGCCACTTCCCTCGTTAAGGTCCCCAAGGCAAATCGCAGGAACTCCCGGAACCGCAGCTTCTCGACAAGTTTCGGGGCTGGACGAGCGCTGATTTATACCGTCGAAAGCGTTAGTCTATAGTCCTGACAAACCAACCGCGACGACACGTTCGAGGAACTGCTGGAATCCGGTATCCCGACGACAGAAATTGTTTTCCGAGAAGCATCGACTTCCTCGGCCAGCCGTGTTACTCAATACCGTGAACCATGAACCCTCTGACGGGATATTGCACCCAGGGGAATCGCGGCCCGGTTTTCCGGGGTTGAACCCGCGGGAAATGACGTCGGCTTCTACCTAACCGCACGTGTAGCCGGGCTAATGTCACTCTTGGCGACGATGGACGCGAAAATTAATTCCCCCGCTCGCTGTTGCTTCCCGACATTTTGATTGAAACAGAAAGACGGGAAATTCCTGTTGGAAATTATTCTCCCTAGAATTCTGTGTCGCTTTGTTCGCGGCTCGCCTTGATGCACCTTCGAATGTTCATTCGTCAAATCGCCAGTGACGTGGAAAAAGCTTACGGAAGCTGAGCAATAAAAATAATTCTATAATTCTAGGGGAAATAATGGCGTAAAAAATGGTCCCGATTCGTCGGTCGATCGTTCAGCGACTTCCGGAGCAGAGACAGAAGGGGACGAGCATTGGGACCATACTTTTCATTTGTGTATTTAAAATGCGCGCTCGTCCGCACCTCGTAGAAGGACGCTCGTCTCGTCGCGTCTACTGACAGGACGTCGTCTCCCGGTCATTAGTTACGGCGTCGTCACTTCTGCAATTAGAAGCCACTAACCATTTTTTCTTCCTCTCCGTTTCTCTGCGAAACCTCTACTGCTCGGACGGTATCTCTCGCATCTCTCTCTCTCTCTCTCTCTCTCTCTCTCTCTCTTTCTTCCTCTTTCTCTCTTTCTTTCATTCTCTCTCTCTCTCTCTCTCTCTCTTTCTTCCTCTTTCTCTCTTTCTTTCATTCTCTCTCTCTCTCTCTCTCTCTCTCTCTCTATCTATCTCCCCGTCGTGTCTTTATGAGCTGTTACTGGCGTGAGTCAACACGGCCGACTTCCCAAGAGGATTCTCTTCTACGGTTGTAGGTAGCATGTTAACGCCACCTAGGCTCCGACGGTTTTTTAAAAACCGGGTTACATTTTTACTCGGCGATCGCCTTGGGTACTAATCTTGTGGGACGCGACTCGGCGAACATATTGTACGAGGCTGTTCCACGCGGCAGCACGCAGACTGATTCGATGACAATTCGGTGGTCGCGTGTTCTCAGGCGACACTTCCTGAACAAGCGTACGAACTTCGGGAACCAGTTTCTCAAAAGTCGGTTTCTGTGTAAAGCCCAACGCCGTCCGCACTTGGCCGCGAATGTGTTCGTATCAAATGAGGGTGAACGGTTGCCGGTCGTTTTGTGGACGGGAACAGACGCCGCATCCTGTCTTTGCGGATTCCGCCTCCGACGAGCTGCACGTCCTCTTTCGGCTTCGGCATCCTGCGAATATCACTTTGGAATCGACGCTGAAACTCGATTGCAGGATTGTTCGAAATTCCCATTGCTACAGAGTTTATCAACGTTTAGAATAATTGTTTATGTTACGCTAAAGCAGTGTATTCTCGCATAACAATTTTCATTCATTTATTCATTATATATATTTTATATATATTATTTATATATTATATTTTTATTTATTTTATATATTATATATATTATTTATTCACGGGAAAAACAAAATAAAAGTTATACAAAAGAAAATATTATCGCTCGCAAAGGTTGGTAAAAAATAATTATTGTACAATATGCTGCAACGATAGCTTTTGAGATAGTTTTTGTTCAATTATATCCATTTCCACGTGGACGGAGTTAGCGTGATTAATCATTCTGCATTTATACAATTTTGAAATCCATATGTCGTGCCATTGTTTAAAGAATGAAATAATGTGCGATTCTTTAAATAATTTAATGGTGTATACAGGTATAGAACATTATTACTTGACTTCAAGTCAAAATATTAATATTTTAATTAATATTTTTCCAATAATACAGATATGTAAAAGAGAACAGTGCTGTTAGCGGGGAAGACTCGGCAATTGCATGACGCGACACGCTCCTCGAATCCAATTAGTAACCTTATTTTAATCGAGACGTCGCCTGCCTGGTTTATCGAGATTATCGACTGATATCTACGATCGACTTACGGTTAGTTGTTCTGAACGGTAATTTAGGACATCGGCGTTGTAAAACTTTGCAGCGATCGTCCGAGCAACGACAAAAATTCGCAACGGAGCCAGTTAATTGCGTCGCGGTAATTCGAGTTCGAGATGAGAGCGGGAACGAGGGGAGTTAAAATTAACGAGACAGAGGGGCGAAGACTTTGTAGTAATGGAAGCCGTGTAGTAGCCGACGGAAGCACCATCCTTGCTAATTTCCGCGCGGAAAAACGCGGCGGCACGTTCAGCCGGCGCGGCGCGAGGAATTTCTCTGATAATTACGCTAATCAGCGGCACGTGAATCGGGCAACTGTCTTTCGACGGGCTCAAAGCCACTAAAAGCGAGTAAACGGCGACAGTGGCTGGAAATAGAAGCGGCCGCGAAACGGCGTGCCGCGGCGCGGCGCAGCAGCGGGGGTGGCTGCGAGGCTCGTCGAGGATGGAGCAAGATAGAAATCTGAGAAAGAAGTCCGACTTAATAGGATCACTGCGCCCACGGTCAAACAGCTCTTGAAGTCCCTGTTATTTCAAGAGACGAGAACGAGCCGGCGCGAGCCGCTGTTACATTCCGAGTTACATCGTACGCGACAGCTCGTCTTTTGCAAACGACTCCCCTCAACGATCCTATCGAACACGGAATGCCGTTCGTTCACCATTCTATGCGCAGCGTAGATTTGTCATTTTAACGTCCGATTCGACACCAGTGACATTTGTGTACACGTACCGAAACTGATTACCTCTCGTAATACTCGCAATATTCAGAGTACGTTCACTCGTTTATTTCCAAAAATTTCGGAATCTACTTTTCTGAGGATCTGTGGGATCTGATAAGACGAAAGGAGCAGTTACGGCGCTGAAAAATGAAATTTCCTGTTGGTATACGCAAGAGCGAGGTATCGAGGTACAAGATTTTCGAATGTCCCAGCGTCCGACGAATCTAGGAAGCTTCGAAACGTATTTGGTGCGGTAGCAACGTGTTGACACGCTTGGATTTTTGCCGGAGCGGAATCGCATCGGCGATACGATCACGATCGCAGGCGGAGGCACGCGCGATAAAATACGATCAGCCTCGGCATCGACATCGGCACGAGCAGACGGTAGGCGAAGTCACGAGCCATTCGGGTCGGCGCGGGTCGCGGATCGCGGATCGCGATCCGAAGCGGAGAAGACGAAGGAGAGCCAACTGTTCGCGTCTTCATCAGCGGGCCGTGGAAGTAGGGGGACCACCCATCAGCAGCAATATCGTTTCATCAGTCGCTAATATCACTGCTTCGAGTGGTTCAACACCTTGTAGCACCAGGTGGGACGTTAACGGCGCCGCAGGAAGTCCTAATGAAGACAAATCTCACCGAAAATGGCGGCCATACTTATTTCCTGCTCCGCCCATCCCTTTCTCTCACCGTGGCACAGCCATTGTCCGACCACTTTGTCTCGGCCCGACTCAATTTGACGCTGTTCCACGGAAAATTTAATTAACCTCTCGCCTCGACAGCCGTCCCATCTTCCCTCCTCGTCGCGTCGCCGTTCGTCGGTTTCGAAGCGGCAACAAATTTATTTGCCGATCGACAAAACACTCTATAGGTATTATACAGTGTCGCAATTTGCTCTGTTATCGCGACCTACTGCGACGGAAGATAACAGCATTGTTAGCATCGGGAATTCAGAGCAGACATAGAAGAAATTGTATCATAGCTCGTACGGAGTCTCGAGCGTTTTTCCCAGCGGTATCTGCATAAATTAAAGCATAGTTGCCGGCGTGGTCGTTCTCGCTCGCATAGGCTCGTGAATATTTGACGCGGTCGTTCCTCGAGAAATTGTGACGAACGTTTGACCCATTCTATACCTCGCTTTGATGACGGCACGTGTGAAGGTAGACTAATATTATTCGCGCAGATACCTTACGTATTCGTTCAGCATCGATCAGGCAAACGTTCTCTAATGCAATATTTCGGACCATAGAACGTTTCATCTCTCGCTTTGCGAAGTCTTCTATACCTAATGATACAGCTGTTACAGTGAAATTTTGAACATTTCCGCTACCACGCGCCTTTACCGATCGTTTTACGTCCACCGACAGATCGGATAATATAATCTATACAGGGTGCCCCAAAAATGTCTCGCAATCTGAAAGTAGGGGATTCCTGAGGTCATTTGAAGCAACTTTTTCCTTAGCGAAAATACAATCTGCGGCTGCGTTTACGAGTTATTAACGAAAAACAGTGACCAATCAGAGGCGAGATCATTTGGCGCGAGACGGCCGAGCCAATGAGCGGAACCGGGCTCCGTGCACTCGTTGGCTGGGCCGCCGCGCGCCAGCCGAGCTCGCCTCTTATTGGTCAGTGTTTTTCGTTAATAACTCGTAAACGAAGCCTCGTAGAAAATTTTCGCAAAGGAAAAAGTTGCTTCAAATGACTTCAGGAACCTCCCATTTCCGGATTGCGAGACATTTTCGGGACATCCTGTATAATCTTTGAACCACGACGCGCGATCTCTATGCTGCTCGTGATCGCGCTCGATCCTTCGGAACCTAGCGGTATGCGCGGCTGTTCCACAATATTCAATGGACAAAGGGAATAGCAGAAATCGTTGGGCTCTCCGTCGGCGTTGTTTACGCGTCGCGTTAACGATTGGTGAACGCGGACGGAAAACCGACGTTGACGGGAACGTTAGCCGCGGCGCGCCGGTATAATTATGTGAACCGGAATATTTACGTGTATCGGCGGCGTGCACGCGCACCTGTGAACCAGCCAGGCCGCATCGAGCCCAGAAACACAGCGGAGCTCGTTATCGATCGTGTCACGTGTCGCCCATGCTATGGAAACAAATAGCAGAGCAAAAAGAACCCCAGTACCCCTTCATGCCCGCCGCGGCGAGCCCCGCGAACCCAGTAATTTCGTATCAGCGGAGCCACCGATTGGACAATTGCCCGCTGAGAAGATGCCCATCGAACCCTCGATTACCCCTTTCGATAGGCTGCGTACAAAGAGTCCCGCGATTCTTTTATCGTCCGCCAGTTAACAATGAATCCGACGGCAAAAACCACTCGATCGAACCCGTTCTTCGTTCGCGACGATCGATAAGGCCTTTATCGTTCGAGGCAACTCTATAGTTTCTTATTCGTTCCAACTAATGGCATCTCTTTAATCTCCGATTCGCCTATTCGATGGCGGTTCTAATCGTTAACTAGACCCGCGGCTGAATATCGACTAGCAATTGTAACGTCGCTAACGATTCGTGGCATCCCTTTAGTTTTCTATCCGTCCATCGAACAGGGATTTCAATCGTTATCTTGACTGTAGTTGAATTCGTCTAATCGCCGGTGATTCCGCGAACAATTCGTGCGTCGCCTGTAGTTTTCTCATCCACGACGGAATCGATGAATCGACCCCGCGAATGAAACCGTTCGACGCGTCAATTTGCATCGCGATTCGTCGCGGCAGGATTTTCGTCGGGTTTTCGCGATCGAGAAACGGCGCGCGACGCTTTGGGGAAAAAGTGGGCAACGAACGAACAGCGACGGGAGAAAATCGCGTTCGCAAAGCGGCGAAAAATCGAACGATAAATCTTCCGTCCGGAGACAGTCGTGCCCTTGGGCCTAAACGACTAAATAAGTGTTCCAATTTCAAAATTACCCGCTAAACGATTTGTGGGCCGGCAGAAAATATATCGTTGACATGTGGGCAAAGCCCCTCGGGCTCGCCGGAGGGGTAGAGGATCGCGGAGATCGAGGAGGGAGCAGGGAGGAGAGGAAGTTCCCGGGAGCCGGAGGGACCGCGAGATGGAGGAAGACAGACGGAGAAACGGGGATGGAACGGGAACGGAACGGCGGAGCGGAGGAGGACGAAAAAGAGAGACACGATGGGACGCGCATGGTTGCCCCGGGGAGACAAATGACCGTCGACCAAAGGAAGACACTTCCAAATTGCTCCACGGTGTCGCTGTCCCGCCTCTTTTTACGTGTCCCTTCGTATATTCCTCGGTTGGACGGCTCGTCGCGAGCGAACGACCTATTAGCAAAATATTCGAGGAACTGCCGACGCGTGCCACCCCTGCTCCTCTTCGAACCACTGTCCTCCTCGCGGCGGATGTCTCCTCCGAAACTGGACGGAGAATCCGAAGCATCCATTGTCCCAAACTTCTTCGTCTCGGAAAGATTCGAGCACCGATTTCTCCAGGAGGATCGATTAAAATGCGTCCGATTCGAGATCTTCGCGCGAGCAGAAGTAAATAATGAAAGCCGTGTGCTCGTTCGAGTGCGAAACACGGGACAAGATTTAGATCAGCTTACAGGGACGATAAATCGGCGCGCATGACTACCTTGGAAGCCTGATAGCCGAAATAAATTCCACTTTAATTCGCGGCAGTTTTAAGCGGCTTTTATTAACAGTTTTATTGCGTGAAAGGGAAGCCGTGTTTGTTAATGAAGATGCAATAGGGTCGTTCGTATCCATGGTTCAAAGATAGGATTACGAGCTTCCCGAACTGATTTAGAGTCCTCCGCGTAACGTTCGTTTCGTCGTGCCTTCGATTCGATCTCTTTGCTCCGGCAAGAGCAAACGATGCTGTTCTCGAACGGCGATCGAACCCTCCAACCAGAAAGCACGCTGCGAGGGCATTAAAGTGCGCCGCGTAACGCAGTGTCTTACGGGCCGCGATAGCGCGAGAAACGAACGGGGGATAAATCGTCGGCCGGTCGATTAAGATGCCTTCGAATTTTCCACTTATCACGGTAGAATAAATTTATGAGAACGCGGAGCCACTCGACTCGACCGAGCCTGCTGGCCTTTATTGGTCTCGCGCCGCGTTTCCTTGTTCCGCGCGTTCCTTTTCCTCCTCGCTCCTCCGTCCGGTTCGATTCGCGCGGCTAACCGGTCGGCTAGTTTTTCGTCTCGCTCCAAAAATCACGCGGGCGGTCTTGGGAGGACCCTGAAGCCCGGTCGATCGAATCCTCGGACGATTTTCCCCGATCGAATCGCACCCTCACAATTCGCCGAAATCGCTTTCTGTTCTCCGGATTTTCAAAATTTTCTCGCGCCGTCGCGCGATCTCCTCGCGAGCGATCCCAGAGCGATCCAAACCGCGAACGATCCCGCTGCTTTGTAAAGTCGTTCTTTCTTTTCTTATCCACATCCTGGCCGCGTCGATCGGTACTTGGAAAAAGAGGATCGCGGAAAGAAAATTACAGGCGTTCCGGGACCGATTTACATGTAACCCGACCGCTGCGCTGCGGCGAGATTACAAGCATACTTAGCTATTTTGTAGTTCCGCCGTGTATCACTGTTGGCCCGATATCGCGGCTCTTCGCTCGGAAAGGAGCGCTTAAAAAGACGTCGTTCTTCTCCGGTGGAACGGCTCCGATCAATCGTAAAACATCGTTAGCTAAAGTACTTCCGTGTTGGTGTGACGTAAGAAGACCGTAGATTTTTGTTCGGAAAAGAAACGGAACGGATCGCGGGCAAGAACGAGCGGGAGCTGTTGCTGTTCCCCGATGATTCGATGCTTGTTTGTACTTTCTAATAATCGGCGTGTCCCTAGCCTCGCGGAAACGAAGCATGGTTTTTATTTATCGAACGATTCTTGCTGCAGAATATTTGCCGGTTTCGCGTGGCCAGGGATTTTAGCGTTATTACTTTTCTCCTCGGCGCGTTAACGAACCATCGAAAGCAGCTGCGGTCGCGACAAAATATCGTTCGAGGGGATATACCTGGCGCGAGTGTATCGGAGACAGCTAACAAGAAACTGTTACCATATAATCCATTAAACCTGCGGCTCGTCGCGGCGTTTCAAGATCGTCGCGGCTCTTAACTCCGACGCGACCATACTCGAGTGATTTCTGTCCGAGCGGAACCAAAATGGCCGTCCTCCCTGCGGGAGCGTTGTCTCTGCCGCTGTTGGTCCTCTCTGTAAGTAATTCGATTCGCTCCTTTCATTCTCGCCTACCGGGTCTCGGGCGGAAACGGATTTTGGACGTAGCGAAGTAGATCCAAGAACAATAATCTTAGATTAACATAGCGGATAGCGGAATATACGAATAGTCGAAGCATTAGTAACTCGAAAGCGACCGCGAAGGAGACATCTATCTACGGGCCAGGAGGATGTCTCTTAGAACAAACGCATATCGATGCACTTGCAACGCCTTCTTGGATTTGTAATGTCATTCGTAATATTTTGGCGTGGCGAGATATATAATTGGATCCCATTAGATGGATGCATCCTAGATTATGCAGGGTATCCCAGAAATGTCTCGTAATCCAGAAATGGGAGGTTCCTGAGGCCATTTGAAGTAACTTTTTCCTTAGCGGAAATTCAATCCGCGGCTTCGTTTACGAGTAATTAATAAAAAACAGTGACCAATAAGAGGCGAGCTCGGCTGACGCGAGGCGGCCTAACCAACGAGCGCGTGAAGCTCAGTTCCGCTCATTGGCTCGACGGTCCCCGCCAGCTGATCTCGCTTCTCATTGGTCACTGTTTTCCGCGAATAACTCGCAAACAAAGCCGCGGATTGCATTTTCGCTAAGGGAAAAGTTACTCCAAATGACCTCAGGAATCTGCCATTTCCAGATTGCGAGACATATTTAGGACACCGTATATAGTATCAGAAAAAACTAGAATAGACAAATTAAGAATAAAGGCAGGAGAAAAGCGATAAAATACGTGCGAAATCTCGCCTAGATTTAGCGTTACCTCTAGAACAAAGATGAAACGAAGATGCCGGTGGAATGAACGCTCGGATGAAAGAGATCATTACGGAGCCTAGTTGTTGCGTCGGTTGCGATGGTCCACGGCTCTAAGGGTGGACCACCTGCCGCACCGCATGCCTAACCCTCTCTTTTGACACCGTGCAACTCGAGGAAGCGCCAGAAGGAAGAACGAGAGAGAGAGAGAAAGAGAGAGAGAGCGTACAGCGCGGTTTCGATTAACAGGGTGACTCTGCCAAAACCCGCGGTTCATTACGAGGCCTGTCCGTTCAATTACGATTATCCCTGTCCGGCCGAGTATCCGTCGCCACATGGCCTGTCACGCGGAGAAGTTTCCTCGGGCAGGATCCAATAAGGCGCCCATAAAAATGGGGCATATCTTAGCAGCTGAATCAAAGTTGCGCGGAGCGGGGTCGCGGCTCATTAACTCGGTTAAGCTCCGCGGCAGCCTCCGCTCCTGGCCGCCGCTTGATTGCGGCCGCGAATACGTTAAAAGCGGCGTCGTCATTCGTCGTCGTCGCCTCCCGGTACGCCATCCACGGGCCATCAACGTAAATCACGTTTTAACGCGTTAATCCGCAGACGTACGGCGTCCTTTAGCGGAAGTCACCGCGACGGCACTCGGAGCGTTGCGGCGCGGCGCGGTGACGAGCGGAGAAGAGCGGAGAAGAGCGGAACAGAGCGGAGCGCGCCGTCAGCCGCGTTTCCGCACGCCAATTGGCGTGTCGGCTCGCAATTGATACGTGCCTAGGCGCAACCGGTGCACTTGGAATTTCACCTCTCGCTTTTTCTCCCGCTTTTTTACGCCGTCTCTCTTTCTTTCTCGAAAGCTTCGATCATTCTCGGACCTCGCGTGTCTACTTAACCGTCCGGACGGGGATGGAACGCGTCGCGTTCCGAACGCTAACTTCTGTGTCAAGGGTCGTGACACGTGAACCCTGCCGCGAACATTCGGAATTTCTACTCGAGCCGCGACATTGAGGAATTCGCGGGTGACCGATCGAGATTGCTCTGTTCAACGAAGCCGCCCTTCCCTCCCACGTTTCATCGAATGCTTCCGATTCGTCGAGGAAGAAGCACCGTCGCGCTTCCCCGATTTTATTCCCTAGATCGCGTGGTTAGTGGCCGGCATAGATTGCTGTTGGCTTTTCACCAGGATGGAATAAATAATCGAGGATCGCGGTGTCTACGAGGATCTACGTATGCTACGAAGAACAGAATGGGAGCGATCGATTTCACCTCGATCATTTGTATACGCGATCGCTGATGGCGTTTATACTCGTTAAACGTGTTTGCTACTTCGGCCAAGATCTAGGATCCTAAAAATCTCGCTAAAAATCTCAGGCTGGGCTCCGATCATCGGCCACTTTGTCCGGGACAGTCTCCTCTAAATCGTGGCGGCTAGAGCATAGCAATGGCTGCTGGCTGTCTGCAGAGCCCGTTCGTCTCCGCGAGGGTCGTTCGCGGAGAGGACGAGTGTTTTCAGCGAGAGGATCAGGTAGATCGTAACAGTTGGAAGCCGAAGCTGCAGCGGAACGGTGGATCCGCGCGTCAAGTCATTAAGCAGCTTTCGCATTCGCTCCGGCAGGCCGCTCCGCGCCGCGCCACGCCACGCCGCTCCGCTCCGCGCCGTCTGAAAAGCCGAGAGCGCGCGTCGATGCGCTTGGTCGGTACGTTTCGCCTTCGTCGGTGCGCTTGGTCGCCGAGGGGCGCGGGAGGAGATGAGAGAGGAACACAGACTTAACACAGAGAGCGAGGCGAGAAGAGTGGATCGCGGCTAAATGCGAGGGCCTGTATAATCACAAAGAAAGGTGAGAAAATCCGCGAGTCGGAGATCGACGACTGCCGGGAGACTGTCGAGAGCCGAGAGCCGAGAACCGAGACCGGAGACCGAAGACTGAGACCCGGGACGAGGGGAGGAGCGGCGCGGAGAGGGTTGCGAAAGGACAGCCGAAGCGGCGAATTCGTGAACATCAAACGAATTAAATCTCCGCGGAGAGTCGACCGCAGAAACTAATATCTCGGCGGGCTCTCCTCCGCTCTCTTCCGTTCGTCGTTCCTGCGTTCTCTCTCTCTCTCTCTCTCTCTCTCTCTCTCTCTCTCTCTCTCTCTCTCTCTCTTTGCTTCTCGACCGCCACCGTATTTCTGGACGGCAAAATGGACGGCCGACGACAAAATTGTTGCGCATTTTTCTCGACCGAATTAGACGCGCCGAAAGAATGCGCCAGCCGAACCAACGATAAGAAGAGTCGTCTACCGGGTTCGCCTCGCCCTCGAGCCGAAAACGATTCTCCTCGTTATCGCTGCCAATTTCCATTGGAAACCACGCTTGGGCGAATGCGGCAGGAAGCGCGATCGATAAAATCGACCTTTATTGCTTCTTGGTTATTCCGTAACGCAGCGGCGCGAGAAACTTCCATCTCGGCGTCCATAGATAGCAACGGGGTTAAATGGCAAACGAAAAAATTGCTGCACGTGTGTCCGACAGCCGTCGATGATTAAAAGCCTCGAGTAAAAAATCACCGAGTTTACGGATCGCGTCTATAATCGCCGGACTACGAAACACCGCGCGTTTATAACTCGTAAAAATCTGCCTTGCAAAAGTCCGTCGCGTCGTAAAATTTATGCGGCGACGTATCCGCGTTCTAATAATCGGCGTGTCCTTGGAACGTCTCCGCGAAGGGCGGATAGCGTTTACACGCGATTCGGTAGGATCTCTCGAGTGCTCTCGATCATTTTCGTGTTTCTGTCACCGCGAATCTGGTGACCAAGCCAGGGTCGATCATGTTTTCCCGACCATCTAGCCCGGCAAAGATGTAATTTCCGAGGGGACCGAGTCGGCCCGGTCGCAATTAAATCTGGCACTCGTTTCGCGCGCGCGATCGGACGGTCTCGATCGGCAAAAAGTGCGGATCGGCCGCGATAGAAACGGCCGGGAGGACGGATCAGTGTTTTACGGCGACGTAATGACGCTTTCGAGGGGCATTAAATTTGCCCCGGTCGGCAGTTAAGTCGTTTCCGGCTCGAAAAGCCGTTCGGAGAACGCGTGTCCTCGCGGAAAACCGGGAAACGCCGAACGAGGTGCAAGCTTCCTAACGCAAGCCTCCTTGCGAAAGTAATCTTCTCGGCCGTAATGGACCGTAATAGATATTATCCGACCGATAGGTGTCGATGCCGCCCCGTCGCATCGGCGAAAGTTCCGAGGATGCTCGGGGACGATCGAGTCGCGAAGCCCTGAGAGCCGTGAGAGTGAAGCCGAGAGCCATCATCCGAACAATTTGCAATTAAAGGCAGCCCCGTGCTTCCGCGGAGTTGATCGCGATCGTCCTGTTCTGTCGTTATTGGAGCAGAATCGTGTCGAGACTGCCGAGAGACCGCCGCTCGGCCGCCTCTTTTTCGAATCGAGTTTCCGGGTTTCGCCGGGCTTCGATTTAATTGAACGCTGCGAGAACCGCGCCGATCCTAGTCCTTTTTTCGACCACGGAAATAGCCGGACGATTTATAGAGCTCGGTTTCGTTCGCGAGGCTAATTTACATGGAATTAAGCGGCTAGGGAACGGGCCCGGCTCCTCGATTTCATTCCTGAGTTATTACCGATTCGTCCTACATAAATCTCCGACCGTCTCTCGGCCGGCCCGTCACGGGGAAAGGATTCATTCGGGCCAATAAGTGAATATCGGTTTTATTGACTGTTTGTCGCATAATAGCCTCCGCTCGGAGATGGAAATTAATATCTGCGGTAACGTAGCCTTCGCCGGCGAACAGGATTACCCAACGCGCCGAACGTTTCTCGTGTTTTCAGCAAGACAAGCGGACAGAAACGAATGTACGCGTACAATTCGCGATTTACTCCGATTCTGCGAGCTCGGCGCTGGCCGGGGCGCTTATTGTGTTAGCGCGTCGGGTCGCGTGGAAATTTCGATTAATTCGGGCGAAGATTTTGTAAGCAGGCTGGAAAGAAAGAGCGCGGTCGATCGGCATCGGCGAGCTCAATGGCTCGGAACGTGAGAAGAAGCTACGTCTGCGGACACCGTGGAGCAAGGTTGATTGTTCACCGTCGCGCCGGGGTCGGGGCTAGCTTTCAGATGGGACTGTACACTCGGGTTGCGCAGGTGTGACCGATGGCGGCGTTCTTTGATCCTGGAGGGACTCCCCGACTGCCTTGTCCCCGACTCATCGGCCGCCTCCTTTTTTCGTCATTCGACTCTATTATTTCCTAATGGCTAACGCCATCGCGAATTCCGCATCCGTTTTCCGGGACGCTTCTTGTCCTTGGCGCGACCTTGTTGCGCCCGCTACTCGCCGCGGCTCGGAAAAATCTATCGGAACTTACACCGAAAGATCGTTAAACGCTCGAACGGCAGTTTCGCTCGGCTGAACTTCGCTTGTTCGTCTAATTGTTTCGGTGCGCTAGGAGCTACCGTTTCGCGGTGTTTAAAACCGGAAGTTGTAATCCCATTAGCTTCTTTGTTACAACGATCCTCGTTCGACGTTAATTACACGCCTCGACTTGGCGGAGCTGCTCTGCGGAACGTTCGGATCACACTCAATTATTCAACAACACAATCAGCTAATTGCATCGGGACACTGCGGGCGAACCGGAGTTTTCGAGTCTGCCCCGCGGCAAGTATGTACTCGGCCAATTAGAGTTCCCCCAGCGATTCGAGGCGACGGTCGCCGATCGGACATTAGAAAAACCGACTCGGCCGATGGCGCGGGCGGTTCGCGAGTCATTCCTATTAATTATTCGGCGGCGCGATCGCCTAATTGCTTCGCGGCGCGGTGTCCGAAACAAAACTTTTAGCATCCCTAGGGCAAGAAGCTGTCCCGGAATTCCTCGGACTGAACACCGTAGCGAATAGGTAATACGATTTTTATGGAGAGAGAGAGATCCCTTCCGTGGCTCGAAAATGCATCTGATTTGTAGCTCGGAGCTGGCCGGGCCCCGGTGGAGGGGACCGTCTCGAGTCTAGGGCCCCGGTATTCAAAGACGCCCGAGGATGTCCGATTCGTTTTGCATTTCTTCTCTATCCTCTCGTTCGGAGATTAAGAAATTTCGATATTAGATGCGGCCCTCGAGTTCTAAGGCGTATTTATGGAAGCCAACCAGGCTTCCCGGAGTCGCCGGCTTCGCCCTGGAATTCTGGGAAAGCAGAGACGAGCCGAGCCGGAGACGCCCGAAAATCTCGCGTCCCGACCCCGCCAGCTTTTATCCCCCCAGCTTCACTACTCCGCGCATTCTTCGTTTAATCTCCGCGCTCTATGTTCTCAAAAACATACCCATCGATCGTGGGCCAAGAGTCCGTCCGACATAGAAGTCATTCCTACCTGCGAACGATTCCGCTAATTTTCGATCGCTGTTTCTGTTGCAGAGCAAGCGAACCACCTGAACCTGTTCAACAACCGGCAGCAGCCGAAGAAGAAGCGCAAGAGCAGGACGGCGTTCACGAACCAGCAGATCTTCGAGCTGGAGAAGCGGTTCCTCTACCAGAAGTACTTGAGCCCCGCGGACAGGGACGAGATCGCGCAGCAGCTGGGCCTGAGCAATGCCCAGGTGATCACGTGGTTCCAGAACCGAAGGGCGAAGCTCAAGAGGGACATGGAGGAGCTGAAGAAGGACGTGCAGACGGTGAACCCGCTCCTGGTGGCTCAGCACCACAAGACCTTCCTGGAGAACGTGCAGGACCTGGGGATCCTGAAGAAACGGCCTCTGCCCAGCTCGATGGACGAGAAGTCGTAGGAGCCATCTCGACGGGCGCCCAACCACCGGTGAAATTCCCTCGAGGCTCTCGGAAGGACCACCGGATCTCGCCGAGATCGTCCGATCCGATCCGATCCGATCCGTCGCGTCGATCGTCTACTTCCGTCGATCGAAATCGAGTTTCTCTCGGTCGATCGACACGGAGCAGCGCAAGCGCTCCTTGCCCTGGGAGCGTTCGGGGGCAACGGGGCGTGGCTTCGCTGTTCGCCGGTGCTCGCGCGGGGTCGAAACCGCTCCGCGGGGCAATCTCTGCCCGATCCGCCCGATCCGCGGCACGGGAACGATGATTCGAAGACGATGATCTGGCGAGGCTGGAAGTCAGGAACGGTACAAAGACAGCGAAACAGGATTCTCCGTGGTTCCTTTTGGAAGAACAAAGACTGAGAGTCCAACGAATGCGCATGGAGAAAGAACGTAGGGGGTGGGATGGGGGAGGGATTGGCGCGGCTGTTCTTTGAGCGGTGATGTCCCGAAGGTTCTGTAAATGAAAGACTGCCAAATATTCACGGGCCCCGCCTCCGCGACAGATCATATTTTCGATATTGGGATCTCTCCGTTCGCGGCGAGCCATCGCCGAGCATTTTCGGACGACGTTGACGAAGACGGGGAAAGGAATTTCCGAGAGGCATTATTGGGCGGATAAGAGACGCGGAGACACGGGAAGCGTTCTCGGCATTCTGATGCGCGCGGAGCGAAGCCATTAAGGAATTTTTATTCGGTATTTATGCAACGAAATGCAAATGATCGAACCACGAGAGGCGCCTTTCGAAGCAGGTCTTCTCGTCGAGTACAATAACCGCGGTGGTGAACGGTATAGCACAATTGCACAAACTATAACTGTACGTAGTCGCCAAGTGGGGCGTGACGAGGCGCCACTTGCATACCAGCGACGAAACGTAGTTGGACGAGAACCGTCGAGGCAAAATTTTCGAATTCAAGCGAGCCGGAACGAACGGAAGCTATTATTTTTCGGAGGCGGCGAGAAGCGAGGTCTCGTGCGGCGATCGGTTCCTTCCGAGGAACGAATTCAGGTGCAATGAAATCATCAAAATCAACTACGCAAGGCGGCGCAAGCGCGGGGAATACCGCAAAGCGACGTGGGGCGACTATCGGCTGAACATTGCAATTTTGAATTGCGATCAGACTGCATCGCGTCGCAATCGTAGTTCCGAATTAGTATGTTCACCCGGTAGACGTCTCACCCCGCTGTGCGGGACATCCTGCGCATTCGTCGCCTTGCGTAGTTGATTTTCATAACTGATCAGGTGTTCCCGTGTCTGCGCGCTCGAGGATGGGCAATGAGTTTTCGTTTGGTTGAGCGGAATCCGCGAGACGCCCTGTATTATATTGTATTTATTGCGTGGAGAGCAGAATGGTGAAGAAAGCCAAATGATTCGGAGAGGGAGAGAGTGAGAAAGAGAGAGAGAAAGAGAGAGAGAGAAAGAGAGAGCATCGCTAATAAGTTATTAAGTAAATATCCTAGCGCATTATAAATTATGAAACGAGGCGGCCCGACGCGAGGCGAAGCGACGCGAGCCTCGATCCTGTACATAAGCTGTATATACGTCGTTCTCCCAAACCCTCGACTCCCCCGAAGTAACCCCCGTCCCCCGGCCCAATTTCCCCGAAACACCCCATTCGATAATGTTTACGTATAAACGAGAGATAGAGACGTCGGAAAACACGTGTAGAGAATAAAACGAATTCAGATGAATTATAAACGATAGATGGGACACTGCAATATACCTGATCATCAGTTTAATTAGTGAGCTTTACGACCGCGTTAGAAGATGTAAATCCATATCGCGTACACCGCTTAATGGTTTACGAGGTGATAGACGCGTGAAAGGGAAGCTGAGAGTGCGTGCGAATCGGACTTAGTACTGTGTATAGTGAGTCTAAATAAATGGAGACATTTAAAATACACGCGCGGAGTAATTGCGAGTATCGCGGTACGTACCCTCCGCCCACCCTTTCCCGACGATCCTCTTCCGCGCCGTGCACGAACAGGAGGATCCCGAACGACAGGTAAGTCGTTTCGTGTCGGAATAATCGGAGAACGTTCGCCTGTCTCGTTACGAACGTTCCCGGCAACGAATCGTGCGATTCTTTCCCGCGATACCTTCGTCGACGCGGCCGATCGCGAAGGGTGAGAGAACGATTCGGGGCGACGACGGCGGCCGAACTCGTGACGGAAAACACGAAAGGAAGGAACCGTTTTGTATTTGCGAAATTGTGGAAGAGAGGAGAACGATAACGAGGCAGGACCGCTTCCGAAAGAATCGAGAGCGGGCAGAAAGACAGAAGGCGAATCCGCGGGGCCGGTCGGGGCCTTCAAAGGCGAGCGCGAGAGGCGAGGAGGAATTATTCTCTAAAAATAGCGTGATACACGCTGCCCTTCCCAGAACCTTTTGAAGCCGCTCGCGAGGTTTATTCGAAGCTGTAATTTATTAAGATGAAGTCATTTCGCCTTTCCCGGTCGAACCTGTTCAAGCGAACTCTGGCACTCGTCATAACCAGTCATCCGAAATCGCGGCTAGCTAACAACAACAACCGGTATGGCGAAGCGGGAAAGCCTGGCACGCTCGTCGTCCGACTGCACCGCCAAGGATAATAATTATAAACAAAAGTATCCCCCACTCGCGCGGGTTCCGAGCAACCTAAATCGGAACGGGAAAACGCGTACGAAATCCGCGAGCATATTTTTCGATTACGTTGGATCAGTGGAAATAAATTTTGGATTTCCGGGCGGGTTATCGCGACGACGAAATAGATTTGCCGCCGACGACGACGGTGTGCGCGCGCGTTAATGGTGTCGCGGCGATGCTTTCCCGAAGCCGGTCACTCGTAAATAGAAATGCTAACCAGCCATCGGTGACCAGTCCGTCGCAATGAGAGATGTACGAAGATATCCCGAGCATATTACCGACCTACTTCCTGTTAACCGGGGTATCTGATGTTAAACGGAACCATTTTATATCGAGTCTCGTTAATGAGCCCGTCATTAGCCTGTCGTCCATTATCTCGATATAAAACACGCGTCGTTACCGGCCTGTTGATCGATTAATCGCCGCTGAATCTAGGATGTCTATTAGAAGCGCGATTACGCCCGGCGAGCATGCACGCTGATTACACGTTTTACGGTTCGCCTGGTGCTCGTTCGACGCTGCTCCGCGCGAGACGCGAGACGCTCCCGCGGCCGTGGCCGATAAGATGCGCTCGTCGCGATACGATCGCGTCGAAAACAACAGGAAGAAACGGCTAAACGGCGTTACGCGTCAGCCGTTCCGAGACATCTCCCGGAGCGGCGCGGCGCGGCGATTCACTTTTATTACGAGAGGGATTATGTAACTGAACGTTTCGAGCGCGGTTTTACGTCGTTTCGATGGGTCCGCCGTGCACCAGGAAGTTGTAACCGAGGCCGCCAATTAATCCCCCTGGTCTTGTTCTTCGTGAAACCTCGGAGACCAATTAATCCAGCCGGCAAGCGCTCGATATCTTCGCGAACGAAAAATCATTTTCTATACGAAGACCGTGTTCTACCCGTATTCTTCGAAACGGGCCGATGTTCGTTCCAAATGGGAGCCAAAGGGGCCGCCTTTTCGGAAAGGTATTATTTGAGCACGGTATTTACGAGCCACCGATGTGTCACCGGGCATAAGTACTCTCGGCGAGCTGACGATGGAGTAAATAACCGGCTGCGACACGAACACGTTTCGCTCGATCCTGTTTCGGCGGTCGAAACCGTTCGTTGTTCGGGCTCGAGAGGGGTTCGTAGCCGTCGCTGGTACCGACGGGTCCATATATGAAGCAGTAAGCAAGGTAGCCCGCGCCGCCCTGTAATTCAGCCGCCGCAACATCCAAATAAAGAATTCATAATGGCGATGATGACCACCGCCAATTTTCTCGATATAGCCGATACACCAATAACTCAACCGATATCCAGCCGGTACGTCGGCGTAATTTCGCTTATTGTCCACCGGGTCTCCGCGAAACGAGAATGACATCCGATGAAAAATAAAAAAAAAAAAACGCAACCCGTTTGTGGTCCACGGACGCAGTCGATTCCTATTGTCTGGCCTATTGTTCGCGCGATGCAGGTTTCATCGGGGCCCCTGGAGTTAATCGGTCTTGTCATGCGACAACCCTTTCCCACCACCCTCGCGCGTTCGTTTCTCGTCTCGTCAGCTGTTACTCTTCCGAGCCACGGTCACGATAAAATAACGTTCGCCTCCGTTCCTTGCTAAAGCTTGTAATTGAATAATTTTTAGAAAACTAAAGTAGCATGGTCGTGATCGTATATCCGTCAAAGGCTTTTCATCGGAATACCCGGCCGCAATTACGCGGCTGCAATTTTCCAAATCGACTTCTCTTCGGTCCTTGAAAGCTCGAGAGTCGATTAGCGTCAAACGTTAAGTATTCTCGCGCGGCAGGTTCGGTCGCTAACGACATGCGGCTCGGTACCCTTTGCATAATCCCGGCCAGCGGAGATTCCTCAATAGCGGGCCGGGCCGGGCCGGCCAGATCATTTTCCTGGCATTGACACGCCCCCGTAATTCGAACTCATTTACTCGTTGACTCGCTTAACCCGCAGCCAGTCATGCGTCAGTCAGCTGCGGCCCCGTGCGGCAGATCCGTAATTTCGACGGGATCTCCAGTCGAGCACGCGAGAAACGAGTTTCCCTCGGTCCACAATGTAATTAGACACTGGCGAATCTAGGCTGGATCCATCAGCTGGCCTCGTTAATACGATACATCTCGGTTGACCACTCGTTGCGCCCAAATCTCTCGTTCCCTCTCCTTCTCCCTTCGATCTCTCTTTCTCCCTTCGATCTCTCTTTCTCCCTTCGATCTCTCTTTCTCCCTTCGATCTCTCTCTCTCTCTCTTTCTCTCTCTCTCTCTCTCTCTCGTTTCATCTTCCTCGGCCGTTCCTCCACCCACTCTCGACTCCTCGTTCGCTGTCGTTCCACCCCCGGCTCCCTTCTGAAGCCGGCGCGATGTGGCGTGGCGTTTTTTCGATTCCTCGCAGACCGACTACTCTTCCGCGGCCTACCTGCCTACCGGGGTCTTTGATCCTCCTCCCGCCAACGGGATTCATTTACACGGGAGGAGGACTGCTTTTCGGCCGTGATACCTCCGCTAACGAGAGCTCGCGACCCCGGGCACGTTCGCCTCGGCCTCCCTGCGGATCTTGCCTCGGCTAACTAGATGTTAATAGTCGCCGCGGACGTGGGAACCGTAGCGACATCGAGAAGCCCGGCTCGGCTACCTGATGCCTACGCATCGCCTCGATTCCCATCGACGATCGTACGCGGGCGCAACTTTAACCTTTCGCGAACGATCACGGCTGGCCGGCCATTGAATTACGGGTCATTCAATTTTCTCGAATGGATTTCCCTGTTTCTCCGATCGTGTCGAGAACGAAATCGCACAGCGAACGGCGAAACAATTTCCTTCTAATTTCTCTCGCCGAGGTCGCGTGACCGGCCGGGGCTCCTCCTCCAAACGACTCGGCAGGGTCCAATCGTTCGCGATCCAGCGGGTTCATTGTTTGATCGCGCGACGACGTTCCATAACTCCCTGCGCCGGCCAATTAAAACTTAGTCACCTTTAAATACGCCACTGGTTCGACGATCCAGAGGTGTAGCTTTCTTGTTTACGGGGCGGTTTCGGAGCCTCATTCATCAGCGGCGACCTCGATCGGCTGTCGCAAAAACCGACGAGCTTGTCCGACGCGTTCGAGGTTGGCCCGAATAACTCCGGACTTATTCTTGAGCGCTCGCGTCCCTTGGATATTTAATTAATGGCTGTTTAAGTCGGTGTTGCGCGAGCTGCTGGTGCTCCCTGTCCTTGGCTGCGTCCTGGATCGCTTCCAACGGAGGCGCAGGCGATCTACGTAGACGGCGCGACCCTTGAGATCGTTCAACATTCTGCGAACGATGGTCGCCGAATCTCCGGTGTCTATCTGCTAGCTTCGATCGGGCGTGGCTCCGTGGCTCCGAAATTTAGGAATCTCTGTCGACGGTCGATCTAAACTGGCGGCCGGTGCGAACAACGCCAAAAAGTTGGATGGAACAACGCCAATGGACGATTATCTTGCTCCGAGAGGGCGTGGCTTCGCTGCTCCCGATTCCAAACGAGCACGCAACTGTCCTTCGTCCCTGGGACGCGAGACTGCAGGTTAAATTGTCGATTCAGCGGTCTCCGAGCCTCCTTGCACGGTTTCCTTGACCAAATTCGCGCGGCGGCCGAGGTGGGAGCCGCGAATAAACGCCACCGATAAATTTCTCTAGAAACTGGAATGCCCGGGACCACCTCCACGCTTACCAGTTGCAACACTTCTGGCTTCGCTGATCGGACAAACTGCCGGCTAGCCGTTGATCTATAGCGATGCTCGGGCCTCGCCCGGTACAATAACCGAGGTGAGAGCGAGAGTGTAGGGGATCTGGAGGTCTGTAATCAGGAGCCGAGCCGCTGGCAGACCCTGCCGCGGTCCCGGGCCTCCTTACCATTAACCTATCCGGTAACCGTTCTGTTCCGTTCCGTTCCGTTCCGTCAACCTGACGTCATCGTGATCCCTGATCATTCCATGACGCACGCATCGCATGCGCGGATACTTTGACGCGATTCCTGTACCCTGATTCCCGCGTGCCTTCGCACAATCTTTAGCCCTAGAATCCTCTACCTTCGTCCGGAATTTCTTGAAACATTTTTGAACGGTCCCTCGAACGCCTCGAAGTCGACGAGCCTGGCCCAGGGTCTTGAAAAAGTCATTGTGACACTTTTACCGTGGGGCTTAACAATCGCTTTGCTAATGAAACTCTACCATCTGCAACCGACGCTAGTCGCAACTGCGCGGACCTTTACGGACGTCGTAATCGGCAAGATCCGTTAACGATTATTTCATTCGGTTCGTCGAAGATCGTCGAGGAGGTGTCGGCACGAATCGCTCGAAGCGTGAAGCCGTGCCGTGCCGTGCCGCTCCGTTCCGTTCCGTGCCGTGCCGTGCCGCGCCGCGTCTCTCTTCCTCCGTCTCGTTCTCCGTTTAGCCCGGCGCGGCGTGTCCGTTTTGGATCCTTGAATCGCGGCTCGTTCGTGAATTAATGGTCCTCCCTTTTGAGGCGATCGAGGCGAACCCGAGAACTTCGAGAAGAAGGGATTAATTTGGCTGCACGCGGCTCACCTGGTGAATGGACTTCCTCGATAGAGGACGCGGAACGAGCCTTTTGAATCAGCCTCTACATTCTGCGGCATGTCGTTACATCCGACCCGGTACCGTCCACAACCAATGTCGCCGTAATTAGCGATCGTTCCGGATTCGTCCGATGGACAGACTAGTTACCGTGAACGATCGAACGGGTAATCAGGCTGATTGATTGACGGGTTGGATTTCGACGTTTACAGGCTGTCAGGTCCAATGAAGTCGCCGTCAGATTTCCGCCGGTACGTTTTCATTTATTATTCCAGGCTACTGGCTTTCCCCGTCATTATCTAACCGTATACTTTCCTGCATTTTTAGCCTATCTAGGCTCTTCGCGTTACCGCACCTCGACCGGCCGTAGACGTTTCTCGCAGCGGCGTAACGATTCGAATTAATTCTACCACCGATTTTACAGACTCGTTCGACGGACCTAGGATGTCGAACGAGACGTAACCGTCTGTCGACTTCGAGCGAGCAGGTATTACGGTGTAACAGGCAGATCGCACTTGTCGCGAGACCCCTAGGACGGTTCTAGATCGCGCCGCTTAGCGTTCAGTGGATAAGGTCGGTCGAACCATCGGACAGACCTAGTTTGTCATTCGATCTGCTTAATTTCCGATCAGGTAGATTCAACATCCGTCGTTTATAACCCTAGAATGGTTATAGATCCCAGAGCCTACGGCGTTCAACGGACAAATAAACGACCCGACGACGTCCCAGAAAATCAACGTAGGCGATAGCAAATGATTCGCGCGAAATAGATTAGGTAGATGGAAGATCGTCGACAGGTCTGCAAGAAAATTCAGTTCGACGACATTCCGGATGCACCGCGTACAATGTACACCACGCGTACAGGCCCTTCCCGCGTGGAACGGTCGGTATTCTAATCCCAGTTGCCAGCTAGCCGATCATTTAGCCGTCAAAGAGTGATTAATCGAGTGAACGGTTGCCTGGTCAAACGGGTGACCCGGCGAAACTGTCGAACCGATCGACCTATTAACGTCCAGCTGGGCCGATACCGCGTTATCATTTACGCTACCTGCACTGTTACTCTCCGCGCGCGGGCCGGACAAATCCCCTAACTCATCGAACGCTTCGGAACGGCCGGATCTTCCGTGTAACACGCTTCTCCCAGGCTCGTTTACGCTTCGAGGATCTTCCCGGAATTATAGACTGCACGGTTCTTCGTTTTCTCCTTTCCTCGACGGCCAATTTGCCGGGGAATTATACGATTTTCCTTGAAAAAGCTCGGCAGGCCGTTGTGCGAACGCCTCGACCCCTGTCGACCGCGGCGAGGAGGTCTCCGTTTCTTCGGGATCGACGAGCCGCCGAGCTGGATGGCCGCGTCGATCGCCGAGCGGGTCGCGCACCGCGAGAGTTCGTTAGCGGGCAACTGTTGAATATCATGGCTTTTTAGCCTGCAGGTGTCATTAGGCCGCGGACGGACGGACGCTGATTGGTCTCGGCCGATCGCCCTCGGGGACACCGGCTCATCAGCTGTCCCATTCGCGCCGGCGTGGCAAGGCGACGGCGTCGGGGACGGCGACGCCGAGGCGTTCCTTCGACGAATCTAGCTCCCCTGTGCCCCAGTTCTTCCACAGCCCCTCATTTAATCCCCTCCCTTCGAAGCTATCCTTGCGATCTAGCTTAACCTAGCTTTTAACCCTTAGCGCTCCGCACGTTTCTCGAGTACTGCCAAACAGCAACTCCGGCACATTTTTGGAGCGGAGCGCCTGAGATAAAGGAAATCTTATTTTCGGCGGAAAAGATTACACGTCCTTGTGAATGCATTTGATTTTATTTATTTTATAAATATACATTTTCCTGTTGTAAATAAAAGATTAATTTTTAATTTTGTAATTCACCATGGTGTGACATCTTTGGTAACAATCTGCCATGTGCATTCTGGGTTTACTTGGACAAGTGTCACAGTATTCACTTTGCCAAATAGAGTTACCAGATATTTCTTTCAAGTTTAGAACATGTTCTGTGTAATTGTTGGTTTCCCTTATAATTTCATTCACCAATTCGTCCGTGAAAAATAATTTAAAATATCGTATCGGCTGTTCAATGTTCGTAGGAACTTGTAGTCCAATGATCTGTGGCAATACACTAAAAGGTATTCTATCTGGAATATGTAATTCTTCCGTAACATCACGCCGTTCATCTAAGTCTTGTAACGAATCTTCGCTTTCACTTTCAATAATTCTCATTCTTCGTCTCTTTGGTAGTATAATTTCGCTACTGAAGTGTCAGAATCATAACCAACATTCTCTTCCACAATGTCTTTTAACTCTTCAAAATCAAATACGTCTTCGGTATCACTCGGCTCTAAATTCTCATCATAATATTTATTTTTCTCCATGTTGCTAACCATAGAAAAGGTCAAAAAATGGTTTAATCGTAATGGCACAGACTTGGCACGTTTTAACTACAGATAACAATTGCTAACGCCGACGATAACGTATGCTAAAAACATATGGCTCCGCGGCGGAGCCTTCGGAGTTACGGAACAAATGACAAATGTCTCCGTAACGGAGCCTTCGGAGCGCTAAGGGTTAACCCTTTGACTGCCACGCAAATTTAGCGCGTCTTGCCCTGGGTGGCACGGTTTTATTTTAAAGAAAAAACATGAAGTTTTACAAAATATAATAATATTATGTTACTGATATAATATTGCAATGGCATTTACAGTATTTTTTTATTGATATCAATATGTTCTCTACACTATATATATTCTTCATTCATCTTTTCTAATAGTTCCTAACTGAAATAGCCATTTGTAGCCAATCTAAACTTGCAGCACCCTAGTGGGTGCTCGTAACTGGCAGTTTTGGTACAGACGTTTACTACGAGATATGTCGTAGTTGGCAGTTAATGGGTTAAAAGATCGCTTCGTCTATATGATCCGTCTCCGCTCAAGCCGAAATACCGCGAGTTTCTCCACGTCTCCGCCGAAAGGTCGCGTCAATGCACATTTCGACTTAAATATTCCTCGGAAGTGTTTCAAATAAAAGTGCAATTTCCCGGAGTCTTCGTCGAGCGGCGAAGATCACGCAGCGCGAGTTTCTCACCGTTTCCAGAAATCGTTTCCGAGGAGGCTGCGAGAAGCTGTCGCTGTCAATTGTCTTGAAACGCGAGGCTCGACGAGTTTAGACACGGATTGCATCGACGAGCGCCGCACCGCGCCGCGCCGCGGCAGAGCGTGTGCACGCAATATTTTCCAAGCGTCGGAGATTGTTCCGTTAATAAAGGAAAATTGGCGGATCTCCGGGAACGGAACAAGAGTCGCGATGTATAGTCGGCGGACGGCTGCGAGGTACGCGGGGCCGCTCTCCGAGTATCATTTTTCAGCGCTAATTGGATTGGCCGTTCAAATACGGCGAATCAAGACGTCGGTGCGGGATAGAGAGAGGATAGAGCGCTGCACGGCGAAGTCTCTCCGAGGGAAATCCGAGGCACGAATATCGGATATCGTTCTGTATTATGGCTTGGGCGTTATTCGAAGGCGCTACTTAATTATCCGGAGGCCTCTAATCTGCCTGCGCCGACACACACGCCACGCTGCGCACCTAATAGACGCCGAGGCCGAGCCTAAACCCTGGATGCCTAAATCTTGCTCCGAGCGGAAGGAAGAAGGCTCGCATACGCTCCGGATTATGACATTTCCGTCGATGCTCGATCGATCGATCGCCCATCGATTAATTTTCAGTATGCCGTTCCTTGATCGCTGCCCATCCGAGTCTTTGCGGCGTCGAGCGTCGATAGACAATGCCAAAGATTCGCAGAAAATTAAAATAAATCGACCAATGAAATCGAAATTAGAAAGCTAAAATTTATCATACCGGATGATGCTCAGCTAGTTTGCAAGCTGGGCATCCCAGTTAAACGCAGTTCGTTCGAGTACATTGCAATGGAAATGAATTTTGAGATCCAGGAAATAATTAGCGTCGCCCACGTGTGATCGACGCTGCATCCAACGCGTTAAATCGCTCTCCAAGAGCCTATACTTTATATCAGAACGTCTGCGAACTACTCAAGAGAACGGACAACGAATAATTTTGTCCGTATACTTCCGAAAAGCCATTCGAAAATAAGCCCGAGACCCGATTACGATGCAGGAACCAATTAAACCGATTGTTAGCGTCGCGGCTAACGCGACAGGACCATCTGTCGGATTCACCGAATCACGATCGATTACTCAAAGGCGACAGCGATCGCGTGTCAACGATCACGGGATCTTGGGACCCGGGGGTGGCGAGGGGCCGAGGAGCGGACGAGGGGGGGACAGGACAGGGTTCGCGGAGACAAAAGCCGGCGTAGATAGGCTCGCAGGAATCCAGAGGATCCCGAGAAGAGGATCTCGGCACTCGGCACTCGGCACACGGGGGTTCGGATTATTAGTGAGCGGGTAGTCGTGGAAGGTGTGATTCTGACGTGTCGGACGCCTCTTCTCCGCAGGTGAGAGACACCATGGGTCCTGCGGCCCGTGCAACAGAGACCGAGCGAGACGAACGAACGAGGGAGAGGATGGGGGGAGAGGGGGGGCAGCAAGCTGAAGAATCGCGGCTAAGAACCAGAAGAGGCAGAACGAGAGAGAAAGAGCTAGAGACAAAGAGCGAGAGAGAGAGAAAGAGAGAAGAGGTGGAAGAGAGAAGGAGAACGAGATCGTACCGGATGAACAGACGAACCTGGAGCACGACGAGGAAAAGAGAGAATCAGGCGGTGAGAGGTAGAGGAAGGTGAGGAACAGGAACAGGGTCTGGAGGGGAGGAGAGAAGTAGGATGCTCGGGGACTCGGGGTGGGAGAAGATCAAACGAGCCGACAAGCCACGGGGTGGTCTCTACCCGCGCTCCTTCGCCGCTGTTCCTTCTCCTCGCCTCTGCCTCTGCCTCTGCCGATGCCTCTGCCTCTGCCTACCAGCTCTCCTCCACCTTTCTCTCGTTCTTCCTCGGGCCCGCGAGTCTCTCCCTCTCTCCGTCTCGCTCCGTCCCGCTCCGTCCCTGTTTCGCCTCTATATTATTCATATTTCCACGCTCGTGTCCCCCCTACCTCCGACTATGTGGTTCGACGATCCACGGATCGAGCACGTTTCTCTTTCTCTCTTTCTGCCCGGAGTTGCGTGAAGCCGCGAGTTGGCTCTTGGCTCGCGCGCGTCCGCTCGACCCCGCTCAAGCAATCTCCTCAGGGTCCAGGACGCGCCGTGCTGCGCTGCGCCGCGCCGCGCCGCGCCGTGCCGGCAACATTGTCGGAGGAAACTCGCATGCCTCGCCAAGTCGGCCTCGGACTACGAAATCCCCGAGAGTCCAGGCTCGTCCAGGCTCGACCGAGCTTATTACAGAGCCCTAGACGAACGATCCGCGGTTTGCATGTTCCGCTGAACGGAAGCCAATGGCAGACTAACGACGACAAATGACGCTCGCCAGCCCGGCGATCGACGTCCGAAATGCTCTTCAGCAGAGCTGGATCGATCGATCCGTGCCGGGCTCGTGAATTCTTCAACGGCCCTCCTCGTGACGGGGATAACTAGAAGGCGAAGCGGGGTCTGACTTCGAGGGCTTATTCCACTTTCATGAAGACCACCCTGCTCATGCCCGCAGCGCGACGCGGCGCGACGACGAGCGTGTCCGGTTGCATCGACGATTCGGCGGCTCTCATTTGATGGGATAGCTGAAAGGTGCAGGGTCCGAGGCAACGGCATCTTATTCGATTCTGCCGAGTGGATATTATTTAGCCCGTCTGACCATCGCTGGTTACTTCACGGAACTTGTAGAACTCGTGTGAAGAACTTGAAGAACTGGCAAGGTTCACGCGCAAGCCTCGAGTCCGCGGATGGTAAAAAAAATGGCGGCAATGAACAATTCGCAGGAATGCGTGCTACATGCGGGTAGGCCGTTAGGATAGAAAAGTGGAATTCTACGCCGTACCCGAAGGGTTAATGGAAGACGGTTGCACACACACACACACACATGAGCGCTGATTCATGTTACTCGGTCGACGGTTTTTGTCTTGGTTGCCGCAGGCTCGAAGAGTTGTCGATGGAAAATAGAAGAAGTCGCGTCAAACACAAAGCTATCGGGGAATTGTACCGGGTACAGGGCCTCTCAAAAGTTTCGATCTGGCGCTGGAGGCGCGCCGAATTTCCGTTATGGCTTGTCCAGGTAACGAAGCCCGAACCGCTTTGCGTTATTTCCCGTATTTATTTTCTATTAAAAAACAACCAGAGGAATTTGAGATTTGTAGCCGACAACTTCGAGGATCGTGGAACCAGCTGTTCGGAACTTTTGATCGGCGCTGTACGACATCGAAAGCTGTCTAAAAATAATCCACGAAGGCAAGAGCTTCCAATTAGCATCGGCCTCCGAAAAGCTCTTTACCTTATCAAGCTAACGAATCCAATTACAATTTATCATCGCTACTTGCTAAAAATGTAGACTATAACAGGTTCCGTCTGGACAGTACGGAGAGCAGAGGTATAATAATAAAAAGCGAGAGAGTGAGATAAAGAGAGAGAAAGAGAGAGGGAGAGGGAGAGAGAGAGAGAGAGAGAGGGCAGTGTTCGAGTTATACGCGAGGTGCACGTGCAAAGCGACACTCGATCCGATCGTCACATTAATAAATTCGCAGCAAATCACGGGTGAGGATTGCGAAGCGAAGGGGGCGATTTTAGTTGCAAATCGCAGAGCGCCGCGAGACCCGACAAAGGCTCCATCAAAAGGACCGCTTTTCTTCCATCCTTCTTCATCCCGATCCTCCAGCCTTCTCAGTCACCTTTCTCCCTCCTTCTCGCTCCCCCTCCCTCCGTTCTTCTCTGTTTCTCCCCTCGTTCTTCACCGTTTCTCTTCTCACCTACTCGCTCGCAGCCGTTCCTCTCCGTCCGAAGCCTCTAAGTCGTGCCTCTTCCTAAGTTACTCGCGGCCGCTCGTTGTTCCACGGTGTTTCCAGGCCAAGTACCTCTCATTTCTCCACACCTTCGCCATTATCATACAAACATTGGCGACGAGCCGGTCCCCGATGCCGGAAAAGTGCTGCGGTCGCGAGACCGCAAACATTATCCTCGCTAATCGTGCCGGGCGAATCTCTTTCTTCCGACGCGATGCGACGACTCTGCTCTGCTCCGCTCCGCGCCGACGTCTTTGATGGATTCTGACATTTCGACCGGTCCTGCCACGGCGTTCGGTAAAACTGCGATCGGTTTGGGAGAAGACGTCGAGCCGGGAGACAGCGGGGAGGATTTTCCACTTGCGGTTGTCACGGTGAAATTCTCACCGCCAACGTTTCGAAGCTGCTCGACTCTTCCCGACGAATCCTCCACCGGCTTCCCGCTGTCGAATTAGTCGGCCACCGCCCCGAAGAAAGGCCCAAGATCTATTCGCCGTCCGCCCCAAAAGTCGTAACAACGACAGGTACCATTCTCTTCCGGCGAAGGTTCCATTCTACCGTCGAAATCCCGTGAAAAAGGGCAACTCGGGCACGGGCTTTTGCGGTGAAAGAGCGTCGGGGGCCAGGTGCCGTAAGAAATTAGTAGCGGCAGTGGTGCACGGTGCCGGACGGGGCCCTCAAGGTCCCTAATAACCTCGCGCCAAGCCGGATGGTATCGATGCCCGGCCGCCCCTCTCTTCTCGACACCCCTGCGCGTTGCATTACCCTCGGCATCTATAGCTCAATTTGCCGACACCTCGCTAAGTATAGGTTGGGTGGGTGGTCCTTCCTGGGACCACGAGGCCCACGAGAGCAACGGGAGAGAACGGGCCTGACCTGGAACGATAGGTGAAACACGGCGGATATAGGGGTGAGAGGTAGTGAAACGGGGGGAGAAGAACGGTTTACATCGTACGTCTCGATGAACCGAGATACAATGGGGCCCTACACGATCGAGCCACCCACCATTCCACCTCGGATTTATTCGGGACCGCGCAACCCCTTCGGTGTGGCTCGTGCTTTTAATTGTATTATCGGCGTGCCGCGATGCTTCGTCGCCGCGCTCTCGCATCCGCGATGCGTCGATTTAACGAGATTGGAAATTATTGGACCCGGAGCGTGCACTCGATTCGTCGCGTCCGCTGTGAAAGTCGGAAGAAACGGACGTCTAAATTGGCAAATCTCCGTGGCAACATTGTTGACCCGCGAACGATTTCCGAAAGGAAGACAGGCCGCTGCGGCCGCGAGCGCGGATTCGTTCGAGGAACTCGTTCGAGGGGGAACGCGCGCGCGACTTTATGGGGCCTATTCCGGCACTTGGAGGACCGTAACGATCCGTCGACTGACACGGCCGCTACTAATTCCCGCGTTCTTTAACGTAAGGCGACAAGTTATCGCGTTCCACGCAACAGTCGGGCACCGGGGAGCCGTTTCACCGAAAAATGTTGACTTATGGAACCCGGTGGGGCGCGATTATCGAGGACAGATTTTCTCCTAAACGATCGTCGCGCCGCCGTTACCCGACTGTCATCGGCTCCGGTGATTCGTCGGGGCCGCTTTCTACGAGCCGGCGAAGACGGATTCGCCGCGGGACCGGCGGCCATTATCGGGTTAGCAAAGCTAATGGACGTACGAGCGCGATATTTCCCATTCATTACGATCGCCTCGGCACGGCTCGACTCGTGCCGAATGTGTTTCCACCGTGAAACATTCCTTCCGCGAACGTACGTATATAATTCAAAATTAGAGCGGCGCATGCCATCGTTCCGTTGCTTTCCGCGATCGTAAATCGCGCGGCTCCTCTTTGTCGCAAACACTCGTCGTTAACCGAGCATATTCGGCATCGGGGAACGCTATCGTTTCGAGCGGGAAACGTCCAACGGAACTCGTACACTCGCCCAGAAAATAATACTGCATAGTGTTCGCGGAACTTTATTAAACGGAGACACGGACGCGGGTTCTCCGTGTCGAGGCACGATTCCGCAAAAGTCAAGTGATTTATATCGATCGGGGCCAGGCTCTTGGCACGTTCCCTGTATTCAGAAAATACTGGCCGGTCCATTCCATTCCATTCGCGTAATTGCAAATTTTCTGCGAGCAACGATATCCTTAGGTTCACGCGACCGCGTTGGAACGCGAACGCGAAAGCGGCCCGAAAACGCCTTGCAATCCGTTCGAAAGGAGCATTTTCACGGAGAATTTTCATTCGCGGGATCGTACGTTCGCGGTACGGCGAGTGGGATATCCGAGATTTCGATCAGAAAGGGGGGTTGCTCGAAGCCGATATATCTTCGGGGAACGAAGATGGCGCGTGGAGAATAGCCGGCACGGGGTGGTGCGTGAAAATAATGACGGTTGCTCTTTTCCGCGGAAACGGTAACGCTCGTCGGAATGCGCCTCGCTACAACGAATCACAATATCGCATGACGAGCGCGAATGAATCAGGGGGAGAGAGCGTTTCCTGGCGTGGGAGGGCGCGGCGCGCCCTTCCAGCACACTGATTTTATTTCCGTTTGCGAATCTCGCATAATTAATTCGTGTTTACGCCGGCCACCTGGGAGCCCCATAAACATCCCGGTGATATCCTTGCACGCTCTTATCAGGGATTAACGTCTCTCGCCGCGACGAGACGCCTCGCCGCGCCGCGCCTCGCCTAACTTCGCCTCGCCTCGCGCCGCGCCGGGACCACTGTCCACGGGACGGAAACGCAACAATGCAAATACGGTTAATTTCCTGGCGTGCAACGGTGCACCGATCGCCGCCGGCTTAATTAAGACGAGCTAGCAGTTTAATAAAACGTTCGAATCCGAGGGCTCTTGGGCAGCGCCGCGGCGGCGGCGGCCGTCTTATCCTTTGCGAGAATTTCCACGGTCCAATTACTCGAGAAATCGTAATCGAGCTTTATGATCGATTTACGTTACGCCCCCCCCCCCCGGGCACGGTTGTCGCTTCGCGTCCCGACCCGCGCTAATTAATTAGGGCTATTAGTTGCCGGAATCACGTGGCGATACGCGATTCAATTTTTGATCCAAAATGGTCCCCCGACCCGATACCCGCGAAACCAACCGATCAGCTTTGTTAATCGAAACGATGCGACACCGCGGCACCTGTCCCCTCGATTTTTCCAATTTCTCCGAAATCGCTCGCGCATCCGCGATCAATTCCGCGAAAAGGAAAGGACGGATTAAATGCCGCAGCGTGATTCGCGATCGCGGCGAAAGGGCGTAAAAGCCTCGGTCGTGGGAGCTCTATCCAAAATGGAGCACACGCTGTTGTACGATCGATCCAACTCGTGGTTTCTACAGCGACAAAGCTTCGGCTAGGCTCAACTCCGACTGCAATCTCGCAGATCGTCGAGTCCCAGGGAAACGCATGCGATCGCATCGTTGCACGATCGCAACGAGTTTTCGCGAGGATTTAGCGATCCTGCGGAAGAAGATCGTCCTCGAGATACGTGCGTAGGCCTCGAACCTCCTAGAAAACCAAGGGGAACAAAGGCGACGGGTTCCGGGAGAGGCTTTCTTCCCTCGGCCGCGGAGTAGAAGAGAAATATCGTGGAATATAATTAACAAATGATTCCAGGCGTGCATAAACGTCGTTAAAATACGCCTCCCCGTGTTATCCAGTCACGGGTGCTCACCGGGCCGATAAAACACTCGGAAACAACCGTGTTCGGTGCCCTGAAATCATCTGGCGCGGCGCGGCGCGGTAGTCGCACAATAATCCACGAATCGATTCCAGGTTCCATCTGCTTCCGTGCCGGTTTCGGGGCTCGATCGTTAATTAATTTAAGCGCTTAATCCCCTCCCCGCCGGGATCTCTCGGTCCCTCGATCGTCCTCGTCCTGGCCGTTGTGATCGACGAACGTTGATCGGCGATCGGCGATCGGCGGCGGCGGCGTCGGCGGCGGCGGCGGTTTGGGCCCTCCTTTTTTCCAGGTTTCGTTCCGCGCGGCCACAATCATAATTCTCGGTTTTAATCGATCTATGAGGCGCGGGCGCAATAATATTTTCGGTGCGGTAGAGACGCGGTGCGTGCGGCCCTGTGTGACTCGTGTAATTGGCTCCCAACTGGACATCAAAGGGTGCCGCTCTCCTTCATCCGCGCCGACATTGGTGCGACGGAGAGGGGGCCAGCCCGGGATCCGCCGATTCTCTCTCACCTTGGGCCGCCGTTGCCGTTCAAGGGAGAACGAGAACAAGTTATGGGAGCGAGAGCGAGAGCGACGGGGAACAGGAGGGGGAGCCACGACGAAGAGGGGGCTACGTGAAAATTACACGCGCCATGCGCGAGACGGGGGTCAGACGAGGACGGAGGAAATCGTGAGTTAATGGTGGAGTGGGAGGGGCGAGGGGGGGAGGGAACCCGACGAGAGTCGGGGAGGGAACCGGTAATACGCATGCGTCGCTGGCGTTGGTGGGCCAAGGACGGAGCTACGTCGACGAGCCCTTAACGGGAGAAGGACCGAGACACCGGCTGTCTCGTTGAAGCCGGGACGAAGACGGAACGAGGTGGAACGGAGCGGGACAGACAGAGATCGACGCAGGTGAGAGACGAACACGACGGACCCAAATCGCTCAGCGATGTTTCGATATTGGCCAGATAGTGTTCGATACGGGAGACCCTTGTCTCGTTTGGTTAATCGTCGGACGTATGCGTGTAAATACACCTGTACCGGAGCCGGAGCCGACCGGCCACTTTTATCTCGTCCGTTTGCATGTAATCCCCCCACCCCTCGGCCGGTCCACGGTATCGTAACGATCGATGATTTGTGTCCATCGGGGCCAGATTATCTTCGGGGAAACGGAAGGTCGCCTGGGTGGTAGGATCCTCCGCTGATGAGGATTTGATCTAGATTCGAAAAAAAGAATCGGCTGCCCAATTCCGTGGGCCGTGGGAGACCGCGGGAGGGGTCGACGGGCAAAAGGGAAGGCCGAAGGGAATCGGGACTGATGAAAAATTATGCGTCTATTATTTTTCTGTGTCGGCCGGTCGCGACCAGTCGGGACCTCCGGATGGCTTATTCCTCCTAGAGGACCAACCTAATCCACCGAAGACGCTGGTCTCTTTTTCATATCGGCTTTGCCCGGTTCAACGAAGATGTCGACGACTCTGGCTCGGGAGATTTCGGGAGGAAGGAACCGACCGACCATCGACGTCGGTAAATGAAAAATATAATTTTGCTCGAAGGCGGAGAGAATGGTGGCCGCAGAGAAGCCGCGTCCAGCGTTCCCATCCCTGCGAATCGCGGCCGTCTTTGGCAGCCGGTAACGAGGGAACCCCCTGGACTCTGCTGGTGGATCCCATCCAAAGGAGTGTCTAACATCCGAGGACACGGGTCGTTTAGGCGGCTCCTTTCTTCGATCATTAGTCCGGAGCCGCAGCCAGCCGAGGGGTCGTAAGCCCGCGAGTGGCATTCTCTCCTTTTCCGCCTCCCTCCTCGCCGCCTGCGTCTCCTCTTCTCGTCTCCACGCGCGTCTTTATTCGCGTTTCTTCGCCTCGACTATCAGCCTCGGTCTCTCTGCTCTCGCGTCTACGTTAACCTTTCACCCCTGACTCTCTCTCTCTCTCTCTCTCTCTCTCTCTCTTTCTCTCTCTTTCTCTCTCTCTCTCTCTCTCGTTTCAACGGGTTACTCCTCCTTAACGCGTTCATTTTCGGCCCGTGATCTCGTCCCGTCGATTTCCTGGATCACCGATAAAGTCGACTGCAAAAGATCCTGGAATCATCCTCGATGTTCGAGCGCCGTCGTTCGCTTCCCCCTTTCGCCGAGCGAAGCGGACGCGACGTCGTATTTTGACACAAGCGGACGCGTAATCGCCGGGCTCGTTCGCCGTGCAGGAAGACCGAAGAAGATGCGTCGTGACGTTGTCTGTCGGCGTCGATACGCGCCGCGAGGCGTCGCGGATCCGCCGTTCAAAGCGGCCGGGGCTCCTTTCGTCCGAAACAACGCCGTTTGTGTAATGAGCTTCCTTTTTCGGAGCCCCGTTAATTATCGTCTATTGAACCCGGTCCTCTGCCGACGCTCCCGTCGACTAGAATATCGCTACTTTCGAGAAGCCTCTCGAACGATTTTGTTCTGTTTCGTTCGGAAATAGGCTCGGATAATTTTCGAAATCGACGAGAATGCTCCGAGAAAGTACTCGGACGATTTGTAATTTGTAATCTCCGAGGACGTTTCGCTTTCGGGTAATATTTTTTCATTCGAGCGTCTCCGATCGAAGAGACATCGTCGCCATCGAATGATTCGTCGGCGCGTCCGGCGCCGTGGTCCGCGATTCGCGCGAGCAAAAATCTTGAGAACGTCGGCGCTTTGTCGATGCTCCCCTATCTATTCCGCGGAAACGGTCGGGACGGCGATTCTGGAAGCTGCAGAGGCGAAAGAGCTCGCTTCTGCGAAGCAGCGCGCGCTCGGTCGCGGGCGCCATCGTCCTGCGCCAGGTGCGGCCCTGCGAGCTTCGCTGCGCTGGGAGTGTCCAAGCAGGATGGCAACATAGCGAAAAAAATATTTTTTTCCGACCCGCGGCTCCTCCCCGCTCGCCCTTCCTGCGGGAGCTCGCGGCGCGGCGCGGCGCGACGCGAAGCAGGAAATTTCGCGATCGATACCGCGCGTCGATTTCCAACCCCGGACGATCGTGGCTGGATTTTTCTCGGAGATAGGCGGCTATTTCCGAAGTCGTTAGGACGCTCGTCCATGTGAACGGTGAATTAGATCACCGGGAGAAAATTGTTCGTACAGGGTAAACGACCGTAAGACACATTCAGCGTCTAATCCGTTTCTTGTGTGCTCGCCAGGACTCGAAAACTCACCGACTTTCTGTCATTAGGCTCTATCTTCCGCAGTCGTTAGCCGATTCTCCCCGTTTTTACGAAACTCGTGACACACTTCCTCGAAGATTCTTCTCTGTCGCGTACACGATCTCTCCTTCCTGTGTCACTGCGGTTAGTTTCCCACCCTTTTTGCAAGGATGACTGACAAGGCCTGGAAACTGCGATCGATCGACAAAAAACGAAAGAGGACTCGATCTTACGCGGAGAGAGGGAGAGCGAGAGAGAGAGACGGCGTCCTTCGGCGTCAACTTCTACGGAAGCCCCGTGCTTAGCCGAAACAAAGAGTACATTCGACGAGGTAATGTCTCTCTAATTGACGCTTAGATCGTCCACGAAAATGGACAATTTAGGGAGAGAAGATACGATTATTCCCGATCCTTGCGGTTCATTTTTATAGTCACGAACTTGTGAACAACTGTAAAAACCAGCCGCAAGGCTCGAATAATCGCATCTCCTCTTCCCGAATTGTCCATTTTTGTGCACAATCCGAGCGTCAGTTAGGGAGACATTACTGTATCCCGGTTTATTTGGTCGTCGACGCGATTTCGTGTTCCCCCGAACGTTTCTTTTGCGCTACGATTTTCGTCCCCGCCGATCTCCGAGTGCCGCTTTTAACGTTAATTAAACGAATCTCTCCGTTTCTTCTTTTTTTTTCTTGTTTTTTTCTTTTTTTTTACGACAGGTCGGAAGACCGTCGGGTCGAAGAACACCGGGCCACGGGGCTATTGTGTTTATCTCCGTTCTGAAAGCTTTTTATTTGATTGCCGCGCGTCCTCCTATAATGCATATCCCTAGCCGTGTTCTTACTTTTATTACCGGGCCCCGTCGGCAGCCTTTGATTTAATTAGCTCTTGAAGCTGTTACTTTGCCAGTTACCGCCTCGACTTTCGGACGGCTCGACGATCGACGGGTCGCGCAGTCGGAGATCTCTTCGACGGTCGATCATCTGCCTGCGCGAGCCTCGAAACTTTCGCCCCTTTCGATTCCATTAAAGAGTTATCAATGAGCTTATACTGACTGTCCGACGTTTATTGCTGTCCTCCGCGAAATTATGGGCACTACCCGCGACCGTTTACATCGTCGTTCTCTTTGTAACCCAATATTCGAACGTTATCTGCCCGAAATCGATCTTCGCCGAGCGCCCCTCCCTCCCCCTCGCGGCTGCACGGTGCGTACAGGTGACGCGGATTAATTATTCCCCGCCGGAACACTCGTACCGGCACACGGCCTTCCGCTTAAACGAAAATTCCCCGAGCCGGCTAGGATAACGAGCCTCGTAAAGCTAACACAGTTAGGTGTAGAAGCGATTTCGAAACAAATAGACGGTTTTCCGTGGACCATAAAGTTCCAATAATATGGGAATACGGTAGCCAGCGGGGCCCAAACGGCATGGGCCCGGCGGAGCCGCGTTTGGGAGCCGGGCCCAGATTTATGCATTCGTAAATTCACCGCCCCTTTGGACGGGCCCCGTCTCGTCGTCGCTCCGGAGGAGCGGCCGTCAAACTTCTTCCCCGCCGCGCCGGTCGTAACACGAAAACCGTATCGTCTTTTTCCCCGTCGCGTTAACTCCCGCCGTGGATCACAATGTATTTTAATAACCGCCGGGATAAATCCTCCGTTCGTTCTTCTCCGATCGGCTCTTACGGCCGGCCCTGTCGCGTCGGCGAATTTCTCAATCGATGCGCCACGCCGCTGTCTCTAATTCCGCGGGGATAAGTGGCCCGGTTCAATTTAGCCGATTCGCCGCGGCTCGGTGTTCCCGATAAATCGCCGCGGTTCCTCGCTAGCCGAGTAAAAGCGAGCGCCGAAGCGAGTGGAAGCGAGCGGCGACGCGTTTCGCCTGCGCCGCGCCGCAAAACCATCCGACAGACCGGTGGCGATGGCGAACAGCCGCATGAAGTTGTAAATCTTATCGAGTTAATTGCAGAGTGGTAGGTTCGCGGGCATTCGGCGCCGATTTAAAATGCAAATCGAGTCCCGCTGCCGCGACTAGGGAGCGCGCGAGCGCGAACGCGCCCCGTGGAACCGACGATAATAGAACCCCGGCGATGATGAAAATTCAATCGTATATCTCGATGACCGCGAAATTGCGAGCACGGAGGTCCGAGCCCGAACTCCGCTCTCCACCCGGATTTCCTCCATTCTTCTTTCGGCCTGTCCCGAAGAACATCGGGCGAGCACTAATAACGACGACCCGATATTTTATTGCTAATCGGATCCGGTAGCCGTGCATTTTCTACGCGCCGAATCGGTCGCCGAAGTCGACAAATTATCGTTCTGTTCGTAGCTGAATTTCCGTACGATGCATTTATTATGTTATATTATATTGCATTTGTTATGTACCCAAAATTATGGTACTTCCGGGAAACCAGGGTTTCCTGAAGTCATTTAAAATAACTTTTTCCTTGGCGCATATCCAATTTGCTGTATTGTTTGCGAGTTATTAACGAAAAACAGTGACCAATGAGAGACGAGATCCGCTGGCGCGGAGGCGGCCGTGCCAATGGCGCGCCTCGCGCCAACCGAGCTGGCCTCTCATTGGTCAGTGTTTTCCGTTAATAACTCGTAAACGAAGCAGCGGATTACAATTTCGCTAAGGAAAAAGTTACTTCGAATAACCTCAGGAATCCCTCATTTCCCGGAAGTGTCATCATTTTGGGACACCCTGTATATACATATTAGCGTCTATCGGATAGAACAGTGCGTGTAAAAAAGATGAAATAACTTTTTGAAAGAAGAAGACGATGAAGAAAGCGCGATGAGAATTTTGACAAAAGACATATGCGAAAAACGAGATGAAGATGGTTATTAATTACTATGCTTTAATAAGAAAACATTCACTGAACGTTCATGAGACATTGCGCAGTTTTGTTTGGATCGAGGGAAGAACAAGTAAATCTTATCTGAGCTCTTATCGTCGACAATTCATTGGAGATTTTCACACGAAAACGGAAGCATTAGTTTCCGTTACATCGGTATGAATGAAGAAATAAATAATATGGGAAATTCCACTTTTTAGAAATATTTCCACGCCGGTGCAGGTCGCGAGACTCCGTAAAATACTGTTTCAACGCATACTGAGATAGTTTTTAACACGTTCAACGGTAACAATCAACCACTAAAATTCCCTCAAAGTCGATGCAATTTAATTAACACTAGACTTACGGAACCCGTCAAAATAACGGGTCACTAATTTTTTAATTTACGATTATTCGTAATTCGCGTTGATTGCTTTTAGAGCTCGGTAGGTTTAGCGTTAAAAAGTTAGGTTTTCGTATTTGGAGACGTAGGCTTTACAAAATCCGCAGTGTTAAAGATATAGGTGAGTATTTGCGTTATAAATGGTCAAGAATTCGATAGAAACTGCATTAACACTAGATTCACCGAACTCGTCAAAATGACGGGTCATATTTTTACGATTATTTTTAATTTACGATTATTCGTATCGTAAAGATACATTTATGAGTTATTCATTCAATTTACATGTTACTTACGGCAAATGTTACAATAAGGCTTGTTAAAAATCAGAATAAACGTCTTACTGTTGCTTTTATAAACTAATATAAAACAGCTGTTTTTCGTGCTCCGTAAATATAGCGTTAATTAAGCCGAAACTAGAAAGTTATAATTGTGTCAATTTATATGTCACTCACGGCAAATGTTACAATAACACTTGTTAAAAATCGGAATAAACGTCTTATTGTTGCTTTCATAAACTAATATAAAACAGCTGTTTTTCGTGCTCCGTAAATATAGCGTTAATTAAGCCGAAACTAAAAAATTATAATTGAGTCAATTTATATGTCACTCACGGCAAAAATGTTACAGTAACACTTGTTAAAAATCGGAATAAACGTCTTATTGTTACTTTTATAAACTAACATAAAACAGCTGTTTTTCGTGCTCCGTAAATATAGCGTTAATTAATAGCCGAAGCTAAAAAATTATAATTGAGTCAATTTATATGTCACTCACGGCAAAAATGTTACAGTAACACTTGTTAAAAATCGGAATAAACGTCTTATTGTTACTTTTATAAACTAACATAAAACAGCTGTTTTTCGTGCTCCGTAAATATAGCGTTAATTAATAGCCGAAGCTAGAAAGTTAAAATTTATCGCAATGGACGACGTCGGAACTCTTTCGCATCCGAAACATCCTAGTCGAATTCAGTTTGTTCGAGCATGTTCCAACGAAAATGAATGTTCAAAATTGGTCTAAAGATTAGTGTCGCCCGTACGTGTCCGACGCGGTGCACGACGTAAACATTGGGTAAACATCGAACGCGTGGACCCCGTGAATTCGTTGTTACCAAGACGAAGGTGGTTTAGAAGGTGGCGTAGGGAAAGGGATAAAGGAGAAGCGCCGGTCATGTTGCTGCTTTTTACCGGATCGTCCTCGATTAATCTCAAGGACAAGTCTACGCAGGGTGAAAGGAGTCGAGAGAAACGAGGAAATAGATTAAAAAGAGAATGGCTGACCGGGAGATCATGATTAATCAATTAGCAATCTCGGGGCCCCTTAAAGTAGACGTTGGCCTGGCTTGAAAAACTGAAGGGGCAAGCAAAGGCACCGCCGATGACGCCGCCAAATTCTCGTCGAAGAAGGAAGATTGTCCACCGATTTTCGGAAAGATCGTACCGATTTCGAAGACCGATTTCGAACCGACTTCGTTTCTAGAAATTAACGAATATCGTTGCATAAAGACGAGATTCGGCCATTTCAGCTTTGCATTTTGCAACAGAAACGGAAAGAAATCGAACGCGTTGCGGCACCTAAATGAAGAAAGCGGCTGATTTTTCTAGCTTGCGGAACGCGCGCGGGCTTAGCTTGGCATTTCGGGAGATTATGCAACACCGACCGAGAACTGTTCGAGTTTAGAATAGGTGAAATTTCACGGCGCAACGCCGATAATTCCGGCCAATAACGCCCCGTGATCGTTTCTCTCCCCCCGTCCCGCATTTCCCGGCGGTAAGTAACAATCGGTCGATTTTTTGCGACGGCAACTAGAGAACTACGCCGGTTTCCTTTGTATTTAATTAATCCGCTGGCGAAAAAGTGATTCACGCTTGAAATACTCTCACTTTGTATTTCTTCTGCGATTCGCGTTGGTGCCGGGCGGTTTTTGCGCCGCCAAGCCGGCGTGTATCACTTCGAGTGGGAAGAGCCTGAACGGTCGCCGATGGAATCGTTCTTTCGGGTGGTCCGAGAGACAACTTCGATACGCATGCGAAAATTCGGTGTTGGTGACCCGGTGTCGTCCAGCTCCCCGTAATCGCGCGGCTCCGCGGAAGAGAACCGTGTGGACACGCTTCGTCCGAGTTACGACGAAACGATCGCTTTCCATTTCGATCTTGTCCGACTTTCGAGCAAACGATTTTCTACTTAACCGTGGAACGGCGGCGCCGAGCACTAAAACCGATTAGTTTGCATCGGCTTTTAAGAGTAACAAGACCGCGTTTATCGAGAGACGTCCACGCGCGGCCGCGACGTACAAGCCGAATGAATTGACGTATTCGGTAATTAGCATCTTTACGATCCCGATAACGGCCGGATAAGGACTCGAAAGCATTAGCAGGATTTAAACGCGACGTATCCCGAGCTCTCTACGAGACGTTTTACAGCCTCCGGATAATTCCCGTGTGCGCGCGCGGCCTAGAGATCGAGGTTCACGCTTCACGATCGCGTCGAGAGGAATTTCATCGATCCGAGGGATTTAATTCGATGTTTCCGATTTCCCTGTTCCCCGGTGCTCGAGTCCGTCGCTGTTTTCCCCTCGGCCGGGGAGGGAAGTGGAACACGCACGACTCGTTCAGCCCAGACAGAAAATCTCAATCATCTCCGGGGCCGGTTTCTTTTGTACTTGGCGCTCGCTAAAGGCTTCCAGCGATTGGTCGAGGGGCGTTCAAAGAGCGCCGCCATGACTCGCAAAGCGGCCGTCTTTTGTTTGTGAAACAATGGTGCACGGCGCTCGGGCTCACTTAGCGTGCCAGCGAAATGACAACCTCTTCCGATGCTTAATCTATTAGGAAAATTAGCGGGTTGCACGAAGAGTGGCCTGGCCGTAGGTGCGAGAGAAAAAGGGAGAGAGAGAGAGAGAGGGAGCCCTGGCTAAGGGAGTCCACGAGTCGAGAGAACTATCGATGATCCGGTTCGGTCGATCCGCGCGGCAGATTCCACGCCGATACGGGGCAACCGGGGCTTAACGAAAGGAAGTAATTACCGGGAGAGCCGGACAGCTTCTTCTCATTCACAGTGACAAGATCGATCGTTCTCGCGTAAAACGTTTTTGTTAATCCTCGCCCGGCTAATTCACCTAACCGGTCATTATTTAATTGCCCGAGACCCCTCGCCCAACGTCCCTCCACTCCCCGCCGCTTCGTCGCAAGTCGCTTCTTTTCTCGGTTCCTCTTCAGGTTTTGCCGGCCTGGCAGCTTGTCCTCGGACTCTTAATTTCGTTCTTTGTCCTCCTCGTCCGAGTTCTAAGCGACATTGATATCTTGATCGTTTCGGAGCGTGATTTGTCATTTTCGGTACCGAGCTCTCCGCTCAAAGCCGGCGCCATTTTCAGGAAATTATGTTCCCGCTCGGAACGAGCGGCAGTTCCTTTTCGTTTTACCGGGTCGTACAGGTGCGACCGGCTAAGATTTTAACGTCCAGCCACGGAATTAGGAGCAGTAATGAAATAATTTGTACCTGCGGTCGGCGCGCTCGCTTGATGAAGATACGGGCGAATCAAGAGCGGCGTTGCTGCCCCGACGGGGAAAAAAAAAAAAATCGTTCCTGAAGCGTCAGTGGTTATTACATGGAAGAACAGTCCGGAGTCATTCGTCGATGAAATAACGTTTTTTCTTATCTTTCTTCTTTTTCTTTGAGAAAGAACTTTCGTAAGATGGCCTGATTGCGTGCTGTCGAGAGGATTACCTGATCATTTGCATAGGCGTCCTCGATAATACGGGAGATTTTTCCTAATTTTCCTTCAGCTTGTAAACAAAAATTCGAGAAGAAGAGATACGATTATTCGGGTTTTGCACCTCGTTTTTATAATCGTTGACGATCGGCAACTATAAAAATGAGCCTCGAATAGTCGTATTTCCTGTTCCCAAATTGTCCATTTTCGTTTACAGGCTGAAGGAAAATTAGGGAGAATTTATTGTCCCCCGAGGAAGCGAGCCATTTTCATTTGTTCTAGTAGCAACCAGCTGTGTCCATCTCCTTCAATTTAGTTTCCATAATTTATTATTCAAACACGTAGAAATAGGACAAGGTTCGAATTCACAACCGCAGAGAAGGATATTTATTTTCGGGTGAACTCTTGTATCTAGATAAGATTTCAAAACGTCCAGTCACTTTAGCGTTACCGATATCGTATTCGATATTTATTTTAATATTGCGAAAGATTTATATCGGCTAATTTCTGAATGATTGGATAGAATCATTAATGACACCAATAGTGCATTCGAAATTGGCGTAAAAACTGAGATCTTAAAGTAGCGCCACTCGATGTAGCGACGAAACGCTCAAACTGATAAACAGTTACCGACGCAGCAGGCAATTTGAATCGACAGTGACGCCGCCAGTGGCAATCTTTGGAAGCTCCGTTCGAAGTTCGTACAGCGCCAATTCGGGTAGTGGCGAAACGTTCAAGCTGTTAGCCAACTTACCGACAGTCGATTTTAGCTAAGAGTTTGAGCGTCTCGCCACTTACCCAATTGGACGTTCAATAGAGCTTCAGTTTTTCTCCACGCGCGGCGCCACGATCGCCCACTTGTGCACGAAGTAGGGCCGTATAAAAACATTAATTGTAGCAAAATTAGAGCATAAAAATCTAAACCAAGGGCATAAAACTGTTCAGGAGAATCCGCTGCATCGATATAGTGTAAAGAAACCAACTGAACACATTGCAAAACATAATTAATTACTCTTTGAAGTTTAGTTACCTATTATTCTTAACTAATAACATTCTGCGTTGTTGTTGTTTGGATTTCTTACACGATATGGATCCAGCAGATTCTTCCGATCCGTTCTGTGCCCTTGGTTTAGTTTTCTATGCCCTAGCTTTGCAATATTTGATGTTTTTAAACAGTTCTACAGGGTCCACACATCTCGATGATTACGACGCCTCTTGTGGAGAAAAAGTAAAACATAGTTCGAAGTCCATACAGTGCCAACTGGTAAAGTAGCAAACCGCTCAGACTTTTAGCGAATTTACCGACAGTCGATATTGCCTAACAGTTTGACCGTTTCGCCACTACGTACGGTGACGCTAATTCTATATTTCAAATTGTGTGTGGCAGCACCTTTAAATGAATTTTAATGAATTACAGTGCTCGAGCATTTTAGTTTACTTGAATAAATAGTGAACGATGCAAATAATTGAAAGTAAAGTCTGTTTATTTCTTTTTATTGATTAAATACGTTTCTTAACATCGATTTTCAAATTCTGCAGCATTGCAATACACAATCTTTGCGTATTCATAGTTTGTTCGGAAAACCTACAAACAAGAAATCAACATTTTTATTGTTACAGATTTACTTACAAATTTTATTGTTGAATAATTTAATAAAAGAAAATTCATTGTTACAGCGATATTTACAACGTTTCGATAGCAATCGCATTGGCGCAATTGTAGCTCGAGGAAATCTGGAATCATTAAAAAAATTCATTGTTACAGCGATATTTACAACGTTTCGATAGCAATCGTATTGGCGCAATTGTAGCGCGAGGAAATCTGGAATCATTAAAAAAATTCATTGTTACAGCGATATTTACAACGTTTCGATAGCAATCGTATTGGCGCAATTGTAGCGCGAGGAAATCTGGAATCATTAAAAAAATTCATTGTTACAGCGATATTTACAACGTTTCGATAGCAATCGCATTGGCGCAATTGTAGCGCGAGGAAATCTGGAATCATTAAAAAAATTCATTGTTACAGCGATATTTACAACGTTTCGATAGCAATCGCATTGGCGCAATTGTAGCACGAGGAAATCTGGAATCATTAAAAAAATTCATTGTTACAGCGATATTTACAACGTTTCGATAGCAATCGCATTGGCGCAATTGTAGCGCGAGGAAATCTGGAATCATTAAAAAAATTCATTGTTACAGCGATATTTACAACGTTTCGATAGCAATCGCATTGGCGCAATTGTTGCACGAGGAAATCTGGAATCATTAAAAAAATTCATTGTTACAGCGATATTTACAACGTTTCGATAGCAATCGCATTGGCGCAATTGTAGCGCGAGGAAATCTGGAATCATTAAATTGTGGCACGTTGTGCGAAGATTGAGTCGGCTGTCATCGCGTTGTCCCGCAACTCCGTTTGTCACAGCCGGAACGAGAGCGGGGGCGGCAAAAACGGACGGTCTCTGTCGTTTCGTTTTTGCCGGGATGTCCCGGGAGTGGGGCGAAACGAAGGGGCGAGATGTTCTGTGCAAGATCTCTCATAAAATCAAATAATTCCGTAGGAAGCGGCTTCGGCGCCCGATATAACCGCACATTGGCAATAAAGGGCGAGCATGGTGGCTCGTTCAACGACCGTATCGAAAGGAAAACGAAACGTTAACGTAAACTGAAAAACAATCGTGTGAGCGGCGGCTGTCACTCCGGGGACGAGTTGGCATCCGCAGCCCGAGTCATCTGTTTCCTACGCGGTGCGGTGTCGTTTATTTTTCCAAAATGGCCGCTAAAACACCGCGCCACCGTCTAACGAACGCGAGCCCTCGCGCGAGAGAGTAATTTGAAACCTATTTATAGAGTCGGCTGCCTAACCCAGACCTATTGGCAAACGTTTTTTACCAAATAGCCGCGATCGGCTTTCCCTTGCCACCGGAAGGGCCGATCGATACCCCTTCCCGATTCGCGGTTTAATATTGTTGCGAATTACTCCATTTCTCTCGCGTCGCGGCATTTTATTTACAATAAAGAATATTAACTGTAACACAACTCGATACAATTATATCTTAGATCTTTCAATTTGAAATGTTGCCCGTTCGACGGTCCGATCTCGACTCTTCGATTGTCCGTTGGTAACACTCTTCCGTGGCAACCCCTATCTTCTATTATTCTTTAACCCTTTTAGTGCCGGAGGCCGATATATCGGCTCTTGCCCCACTGGCGAGAAGTGGCAGAGCCGATATATATAAAATTTTACACATTTACAATATATAAATATAAATATAAATATTTATGTTATTATAATGAAGTATTATGCAAAATTATATCACAAACATATTTATGACAACATAATTTTGTTTCGGCAATGTTATATTACCTATGACAATTACATATTTCGGAGGAGATAATCCGTCCGGCGCTTACCATGTACCTTCGAGTTATTTTTTATGTTTGTTATGTAATATTATTTATCTTGTTACAAAATATATCAGAAATGCGAAGTATATACTTTGTAACGAATGATCTATATAAAATTATGATGAAAAGATGACTTTTTGTATGTGCAAATACGTTTTGTAAGAGAGAACTGGACTTTTACTTTCTTTACGATCTTTTATACCTTTGTTATTTATATTATTTTCAATGAATATAGAAAATCTAGTGTCATCGTTTTGTTCTCTATTTCGTCCTTAATTTACTGCTTTTTCAATCATGTAAATATTGTTTCTTGTTTGGTTTTTACGAGCATTTTCCCAAACCCTAGTAAAACCGTGAAATTCGGCCGGTTATTCTCGTATAGGCACCTCTTTTTCGCATGGCACTAAAAGAGTTAAGGAGTAGTTCACAACAGGGCAGTTTCACGACTTGATTTGGACAAGTCGCCGTAACAATATCAACTATAATTAAACCTGTCTGTGAAATATTTCAGAACCGCGTCCGATATTAACCGTTTGAGCCCCGCGCTTTCTCTAAACGAGTACGAAAAGACCCAAGCAGCGCGACGGCGCTTGTTTCATTTTATGTCGAGAAATACCGAGCGGCGCAATAATAATGAATTAAAAATTTGTATTTTGTAATGTATCATTGCATTATTATAGTATTATTCTGCCTATTGCAAAATGTACTATTTACATTGAAAGGAGCTGCGCGATGTACTTGCTTCGGTAAATCTGAGCGCGCTTCGACGATCGGTAACGCACCGTCAGTTGTCCACAATGTTCGAAATGCGCTGGGTTTTCTCGACATAAAATCTGAACAGCGCGATCGCGCTGCTTGGGATTCAAACGGTTAAATATCCGCGAAGAGACGAGAGTTTAAGCATTTTGCTTGCGCACGCTGCCGCATCGTTTAATTCGTGCCACGAAAGATAGAAAGAAGGCCCTCGAGTAACGAGCGACACATAATTCGCCGAAATTAGGGACGAAGTGGAGACTTTCGGTGTACGCCGGGGTAAAAAGGAAATTCGAGCGAAAGAATTTTCTGAACTCGTACCCGCGGACCTGCATGAAACGCCGCTGATTGGCCGCTCGTGCGCCAATTTTCCCCGACGTCGCTTCGCCACGAAAAATCGGTAAATTGCTTCTTTGAAATGCCGGAAAAGCGGAGGAAATGGTTTCCTCCGTAGTTCGTTCCCGGCGAGTTCTTCGCGCAGATAAGCATCGTTGCTTGCCTGATCTCATCCGTACGCTCTCTCCGGCTGATTCCCTCTCGCGCTCGGCCGCAAATTTCGAGCTCGCAAATACCTTGAGCAAACCTTTGCGGAGGATCCATTTGTCGTATTCCGTGTCGTCTCCGCCGTGCTAGTAGACGACTTCTCTTCGCAGAAAAATGTTACATCGATTCAGAGTCACCCGGCTCTGCGACGATCGTAGACGATTCGCGCGGATCGCAGATTTCGTTGCAGCCTTTTGCACTTTCGTTAATGAATGTTGTTCCTCGAGCCAGCGAAAGACACCCGCGCGAACGCGAAGCGTCTCGGGGGATTAACCGGAAATGATAATAGCTGCTGGAGAGGCCTCTCAGGGAGTTAATCGGCCAGTGATAACGAAGTGCGCTCTTCCTGCCTGGCCGTGAGTGTTCGACAGCGAATTTACCACTCGGTGCGGCTCGTTCACGTGTCTCTGTATGTCCTCGTGGTCTCGAGGGAACACCGTCTCGAGCTTTTATTCAGGCTCGGCGCGTCCTCGCAAGGCGGACTGGAATTGCCGGTTCCAAGTTTGAGATTTTCTGCCGCCACTTTTCGTCTCTCCAGCCGCGACCTCTTTCGCCTGCCCGCTTCCTTTCCTTTTTTATCCCTCTTATACACCGTCCTCCCGACTTCTGACACGCGTTTCAATTGGGATGGTTGCCAAGGAAACCTAGGAGCCGGAGTGTCACGCGGACTATTGAAGAGGTTAAAGGGGACCGCGATTCCTTCGGGCCGAGGACGTCGCGCCGCGCAAGGAAAGACGGTTTTCCACGGTCGCAAACCAGTCGGGGAATCGCGACGCGATCGGCCCGGCGGCGGGACGGAAATTTTTTTCGCTGAAAAATCCGGAGAACTCGCCGGTCGGCCGGCGGCCGACGATTTCGCCTCGATTTTCCTTTGGAAAAATTCGACGGAACGCGCGCGAACGGTGGTCGCTCGACGGTGAAAAGTATTTCCCAGGGACCGGCGGCGGATTATACTTTTAAATTCCCTTTTCGCGGCCATTGTAAGAGGCAGCTCGCACCCCCGCGGAAAAAATGGGAATTTTTTTTTGTCCCCTGGCGGAAATGGCTCGTGCGAAATTGATAATAGCCGGTATGCGGCCACTATAAATTCTCCTCCGGGATTCGACGGCCGGTTCCCGGAGAAGGAAGGTAACGCGACGCGAAAATCCGTATGATGCCGTTCCCGGGGATAAATCCGGTAGCCTGAATTCTCGTAATTAACCCTGTAATTGTAGGCTTTAAAACGGCGCACGCCAACGAAACCGAACCGAAACGAGGCATCGAATGCGCGGCGGCGGCGGCGATTTCACAATGGGAAACGGGAGACGGAACATTTTCGATGAAGCACGCGTTTATGCAAATTTTCCTCGGGCCACGAAATCCGGGAACAATTTCGTCCGAAGAGACGAGCACTTGCCCCCGGAATTTCCTATCGGTGGAACGGCGAATAGGAGAGAAGAAAAAAAATAGGCACCGGAGGGGGTGATGACGGAAGAGGGAGAGGACACAGTGCAATTCGAAGCGGGAGTACGTCGGTCTAACGACACCAGTGGCGGACTTCTCTCCCGAAACAAGAAAGGGACGATTTGACGCTCAATCAACCGACTAAAGCTAATTTTCATTAGCTGTTAATAGCGCTGAACGGTCTTCGTCCTGTCCAACCCTCTCGTTCGCCGCGCTTTCACCCCTTTTCCACGTCCTCGGCGATGGCGCAGCGTCGAGCCGATCCCGCGGACCAAGTAGACGAGCCCTCTTCAGCCCAGATGTTAATTCGGGATTACCGAAACCGTTTCGAAAATACTGTCGAGACGGTTCGTTAGCGACTAGAGAGTAATTAGCAATTTACTCGAGCCTAGAGCTGTTCCGGGACAACCGACGGAAGCGGACCTTTTTACCGCCTCGAGGACTACAGTAACGTCTCTCTAATTGTCCACGAGAATGGACAATTTTGGAAGAGCAGATACGATTATTCGAGCCTTGTCCACTAAATTGGACAACATTTGGGGAGCGGAGATACGATTATTCGAGACTCGCGGCTCGTTTTTATAATTGTGGACAATTTATAACTATAAAAATAAACCGCAAGGCTCGAATAATCGTATCTCCTCTTCCCAAATTATCGATTTTTGTGCACAATTTGGGCGACAATTAGGGAGACATTACTGTAGTTCTCCGGAACGTGTCGCTGGAAGCGTGAAATATTCGACAATCGCCTCGCGTTTCAGTGGAACAGGAAAGATTAACCTTTTATTAGGCGGACATTTTCGAGCATTCGTGGCAGCCGCGGCTTTAAACTCGTTAAAATCTTTAAGATTAATTTCCAATTGTATATTATTGAAACCTCTTTATTGAGACCAGAGTTAATCCTTTGGTTAGTTTCCTTTTGTTAGTTAATTTCATTTTGCTAGTTTTCGTCTTAACCCTTTGCGCTCGAGCGGTGACTCCGAGGCACCGCTAAAAAATGTTTATGTCACATTCCAAAATAATTCTTACATCAACAAAGTTTAGATTTGAAAACTTGTTAAAAGTATAACTGTTGTATGAGTCACAAGACTCAATTTCATATAAAATAGAGACAGCGTGGGTCAGAAAAATTATTTTAGATTTACAGTTAAAGTGGCTTTGAGTGCAAAGGGTTAACAGTTAATAATTACGTACGATTGCCACAAAATTAGAATTTAGATGGAACGTTTGTAACACTGGGTCCAAATTGACTTGACGTCCGCCCTGCGAGGGTTAACCGAGTTCAAGGTTCGTTCGATCCAGGAAAGGCGAGATTTAACAAATTATATTTCTCCCTTAGCTCGAAAGCACAAGCATCCCTTGATAATGCCGAGGAGCTTGTTCTATTGTATCTTGCCGAGAGAGAGAGAGAGAGAGAGAGAGAGAGAGAGAGAGAAGCGACGCCATGACTTCGGAGGATCGGCAATGGCGGAGCATCGAAAATAGGTCACTCGATTCGAACGATTTCCGAAGGCTGATTATTCGCCGGGCACAATGGGCCGTGTTAATTTCTTAATGGAAACCGCAAGTAATCCCTGCTAGTTCCGAAACTAGTAACGACCGCGTGTCAGCACAAGGCTTCGTTTAACGCAAGAGCATTATGGCTTTCGAATGTTTAGAACATGATATAAACGTAGCAGTAATGGACTGCAGAAACGACTATAAAATCCATCTTCCGACCGATCCCAGCTCGTTCAGCGCGAGTCAACTTTGTCATTGATGATCGCGGGGAGAACGAACGGCGAACGATCCGATCCCACCGGAATTCCTGGCCGGTCTGTTTTTAACTTTTCATTGCAGGAATAACAATACCGCGCGGCAATTGCGGCGAACGCTGGCTCAAAGAAAACTACAACGTTCTTATCCCCTGCGTTCTTCGATACATCCTTCTTCTTCTTCTTCTTCTTCGATTTCGTCCAGCTTTCGACGCTATTTTTACCGATCTTTTGTACACACCTATTTCCACGAAATTCATTTTGTAATCGTAGCAGGAAAATTCGAACGGTCGATCGAGGAAAAGCGGGAGAAACTTGGAAAATAAATTAACGTTTTAAAAGATGCTTTTCACTCCTTTGATCAAAATAGGGTTAACACTAGATTTACGGGGCACGAAAAGCAGCTGTTTTATATTAGTTTATGAAAGCAACAATAAGACGTTTATTCCGATTTTTAACAAGTGTTACTGTAACATTTGCTGTGAGTGACATATAAATTGACTCAATGATAACTTTCTAGTTTCGGATTAATTAACGTTATATTTACGGAGCACGAAAAACAGCTGTTTTATATTAGTTTATAAAAGCAACAATAAGATGTTTATTCCGATTTTTAACAAGTGTTACTGTAACATTTTTGCCGTGAGTGAAATATAAATTAACTCAATTATAACTTTCTAGTTTCGGCTTAATTAACGCTATATTTACGGAGCACGAAAAACAGCTGTTTTATATTAGTTTATAAAAGCAACAATAAGACGTTTATTCCGATTTTTAGCAAGTGTTACTATAACATTTTTGCCGTGAGTGAAATATAAATTGACTCAATTATAACTTTCTAGTTTCGGCTTAATTAACGCTATATTTACGGAGCACGAAAAACAGCTGTTTTATATTAGTTTATAAAAGCAACAATAAGACGTTTATTCTGATTTTTAACAAGCCTTATTGTAACATTTGCCGTAAGTAACATGTAAATTGAATGAATAACTCATAAATGTATCTTTACGATACGAATAATCGTAAATTAAAAATAATCGTAAAAATATGACCCGTCATTTTGACGAGTTCGATGAATCTAGTGTTAACGCAGTTTCTATCGAATTCTTGACCATTTATAACGCAAATACTCACCTATATCTTCAACACTGCGGATTTCGTAAAGCCTCTACGTCTCCAAATACGAAAACCTAACTTTTTAACGCTAAAGCTACCGAGCTCTAAAAGCAATCAACGCGTGTTCCTCTATAATTACGAAAAGACTTTATCCGTTCAGACATTTCGCTGTTTTCACTGCGACGTACGTTTGAACTAAGATATTTATTCGATCATTTTCCATGAAAGAGTCTCCGTAATTTCACGAACTTTAAAACAAAAAGGAATATAAAACCGGTCATTTTGAGTTCGCAGCCAAAAGATAAGAATATTCGAACGAGAAATAAATGCATCTGCGAGATTTGCAACGAAGATAAATTCGGGGAAAGATAAGATTGCGTATTCCCGAATGCTCGGACAATTCTCTCGTCGGAACAAACAACCGATGCACTTGGAATAAAGTATCGTTCTACGCCGGCGGCGGCGTGTTCTGGCCGAGAAAAAACGGAATGGAGGGGGAGACGACTGTTCCGAGGCAAGGAGGCGAGTTTTATTACAAACAAATCTATAAAAATAATTTTTTCACCGTGGCCAGGAGTGCAGTAAAATCGGAGTAAGAGAGCAATCCGGCGCGAGGGTTAAAACTCCGTGTCGAGTCACGGCGAAAAAGCGCGGCGGCCTTTTGAGCCCGGCCTTCTTTTTATGCAGATCGGCCGATGGAGGCGCAAAGACCCTTTCGCCGAGGATAATGTAACTCCTTTGTTTATAACAGATGAGTGTCAGATCTAGCCTTTTTTCCCCGGAGCGTCGGTTAAGTCTGCTCGTCTCCGCGTCTGAATAAACAGATCTGATGTCTGTCGGGCCCACCCAGACGGAGCTATTAAAACCCTTATGGGAAAGTCGGTTCCATCGTGACTGATGGAACGTCGATTCGCCGATTGCGCCGCGCGATCAACGCTTTCCGTGCACTTTGGCTCCGATGTCCAGCCGTTTAGAGTCTCTCGAATCGATTTACCTCTCGCGAATTGCAAAGCAAACAACTTGTTCTGCGATGCGGGAACGATTTCTTCCTTTGCCGATGCATCGCTTTTCAACGTCCGAACATTTCATCCCGAGACAATTCTTTTTTTGTCGGACAATTGGCGAGTTTACGCGGAGGGAACGGTGTGATTGAAACGTAATAATTCTTGCAGCGGCCGTGCACGCGATAGCGTTCACAAGCTCGTCGTAAAAAGGGAGCTACTTGTTTCGAAGGCGATGTCCCGGGTCAGACGGGTGTCAACGTTTTTACGGTCCCCCATGGCCGTGACGCAGACGTTCGTTAAGAGGGGTAAAAAGTGAGACGTTCGGGTTCTTTCTTTCTTTTTTCTCTCGGTTTTATTCCATTTGCTTTCTCGATGAACCACTTCGTATATTCGAATAGATCTGTATCATCACATAGGTGCGCGGGAACAATGGTGTTTGGGCGCTCGCTTATAATAAAATTGTGGTAACGCTTAATCGTAGGTGTGGCGTCGGTGATCTTTGGTTTTTATTGCACGTGGATCTCGATGGACCGATGACGACGGTCCCTGGAACGAATCGGTCGAATTTCTCTTGAATTTTTCGCGTCGTCGTTGACCCACGAACGATACAAATTGCCGGGAAACGCATGTTGGACGCTTCGGACATTTCGAAATGGAGGTTTAAAAAAGATTTCGACGATTCCGCGGGCTTCCAGGACCGAGAATAAATAAATACTTCGCCCACCGACGCCGTTCGGCTCAGATTACATTTTATACAGTTATTTACACGCTAATTTACACGATCCTCTTCCTAAATTACGATAATATTTATAGGTAACTTCATAGTTAATGGCGCTACGTCGAATAATCGGGAACCGTGCTCTCTTTAAATCGTTATTTCCGCGCGGGTTGCGCGCGATCGCGATCAAACACGATTAACAGACTGTCGGAATATCGAGCTCTTTTTTTTTTAATATCAGAATGTAACTTCGAGAGCTCTCGTTGATGCGATAAGGATTTGTCAATCTTCTGCGAACGTGTAGAGCGGCTGCGAATCGACTAGCTTAACTTAACGCAATATTTAAACAAGTTCTTTCGAAGAAAAAAGAAAACAGAAGCATCCTATTCCATAAAAATTTCGACGAATCTCCAGCAGTCAATGTCTCTGGCTAAATAAATGCACGTTGGCGATATTCGATCTGTACCGTCGCTTAACGATTCTTCGAGAGCCGTTGCTCTCGTCGAGTACTTGCGTTCAAATAATTCGCATTTTTCGACCGAAGGTTGCCAGTGCTCAACAAAATGGCGGTAAAAAGCAATCCCGAAGCTCGTTTAACAAAGATCATGGCGTCTCCCAGGGTTCTCTAATTCGCTATCTATCCGAAACGAAGCGACGATTCTGATCAGGGGTTGAAAACAGTTTCGGTTCTGTCTGTCTTGACGAACAAAAACGAGGTCAGATGCGACAAGTATACAAGGTGTCCCAAAAATGTCTCGCAAACCGGAAATGAGAAGTTCCTGGGATCATTTGAAGTCACTTTTTCCTTAGCGAAAATGCAACCCGTGGCTTCGTTTACGAATTATTCACGAAAAACACTGACCAATGAGAGGCGAGCTCGCCTAGCGCTTGGCGGCCGAGACAATGAGCGCCCGAAGTCCAGTTCCGCTCATTGGTTCTGCTGCCTTGCGACAGCATATCTCATTTCTCATTGGTCACTCTTTTTCGCTAATAACTCGTAAACAAAGCCGCGGATTGCATTTTCGCCAAGGACAAACTTACTTCAAATTACCTCAGGAACCTCCCATTCTTGGATTGCGAGACATTTTTGGGACACCCTGTAGAATCTATGCTTTGAATACCTGAAGGAAATACCGTGTATTTGTTACGTAAAATGAAATTGTAATCGAAATGCGTAAACGGAACTCAGAACCGAAAAATAACAGTTATGGAACTGGTGCAACATCGGTTCTGAAAAACGAAAACCGATACATTTTATTAGGTCTACCGGAAAGTTCTGTCCGATAGTTTCAATCCATATGCACATGTTGATTTGAGACATATATGACTATCTCTCTTTATCGTTACATTTAGACGCATGTACTCTCCTAAATAAACTGAAACAAAGATGTCTCATGTCATTATTAAGTGAGACGCGATGGTGAAAACATGGCTACCGATGATAATGCCAGACCACATGCTGCTTTGGCGACTCGTCAGAAAATCGCAGAGCTAGGCTGGGAAATTCTGTCACATCCACCATACTCCCCAGACCTAGCACCCTCCGATTATCACTTGTTTCTCTGTTTGCAAAACTTTTTACAGGAAAAGAAATTCAAAACTGAAGCTGATGTCAACCAAGCACTAGTTGAGTCCTTTGCCTCTAAAAATAAATCATTTTTTAAAAATGGCATTTACAAGTTGCCATCACGCTGGCAAGAAGTCATAAGTAACGATGGAAAGTATATTCTACGATAAATATTATTAAATGTATGAAAATTGTGTTATATTACAATTCAAAAACGGACAGAACTTTCAGGTAGACCTAATATAATAACAAGACTGCGGATTTCACGAACTTATGACCGAAACGAGCATGTCAAACAAACTGCGAAGAGATTGAATGAATTTAAGAATCAACGTACTACTTTTTACAGATCGAGATTATTCAAGAAAGAATTCTATTTATTTTCATCGTTCGTTTCTCACTATAGAGCCAGACAATTTTTATCTCACATGAAGATCCGCACTCTACTTATAAAAGCGATGAGATCTTCTCGGTTCGTCGTAACTAGCCTGCGGATTTTGTATGCATTCGCTGCAAAGATTAAATTAAATTAATTAAATTGATTCATTGCGAAACACAGAACGATAAAAACATTGGAAGAATTTAAGAGTATCGTTACATTATTTTCAATCGATTGAAACTATCGAACGAAGAAACACATTCAAATCTTGTTTTAAACAATTACCGAACGAAATTTTTATTTTGCATAAAGATCCACCGTCTATTCGTAACTGTTTCAGTCAGAGCCGAAGTAGCATAACAGTTTGCAACGGTTATCCTCGGAATCTTTTCAATCCCCGATCCTAACGAAGAGAACGCCGCAGGACAGTGGCGAATGGACTAGCTTAACGCGACCAGATCGAAAGTGAAAAAAAAGACACGAGGACACGCGCGTCCCTCGAACAGGAGGACGAACATCGATCGTGGCGTTTCGACGGCGGCGGAACGAGAACGGTCGATCCCCATCCGGTAAAATTCACCGGTTCATTTCTCGTCGGTGATTTTCGAGAGCTGGCTGGGATCGAGGTCCGGCGCGATCGTGTTTTGCACCTGAATATGAGCGGAGTGAAGGGGCGGACAGAGCAGGGGATGATAGGGGAGGCAGTAGTACGGGAAACCGCCGAGCGCTTTGTTCGCCGGATGAATTTGCGTGCCCGACATTTGGCCGGGAAGTTGCCCGGAACCACGAAGTGGCAATCCCCTCAAATGCTCGTCCGGGTGCACGAGGACGCGCACCGCCACGCGCCTCGCGTTTCCGGAATTAACCAGCGCGCCCAGCTCCTGCTGTTGTCGCCTCTTGGTCTTGTATCTGCAACCGAACCCCTCCGATTAGTCCGATTAGCCCGATCCCGCGCCCGGAGCTTCGCGAAACCGCGAAACGTCTCTTCCGCCTGTCTGTTCTCGAAGACTCGACTCAGGGCACCCTTCGACGCCTTAAACTCACGAACTACGATTTCTTTCGCAAGTCGAGTAGCACTCGTTTGCGGTCAACCGGTGAGAAGATTTCGTCGAACGGGCATGACGCCTTTTTTCGTCATTGAAATTTTTTAAAAATATGTTACGAATGAATTTCTGAACGAACAGGTTAACCCTTAGCGCTCCGTTGGCTCCGCTTTGGAGACATCCGTCATTTGTTCCGCAAATCCGAAGGCTCTGCTGCGGAGCCCAATGTTTTTAGCATGATTACACTGAAGATGCTGTGTTTTTGTCGACGTTGACAATTGTTATTTGTAGTGAAAACGTGCTTAGCGTGTGTACCATTACGATTAAAACATTTTTTGCGCATTTTTATACTTAGCAACATAAAATAAATAAAATAAGACTTCCTTTATCTCAGGCGCTTTGCTCCAAAAATGTTCCGGAGTTGCTGGTAGTGATATTTTTCAGAAAAACGCTGTTCAACTTTATTTTAGAACGTCCGAAGAATATTTACTAATTTTTTTAATTTAATTTAATTATTAATTGAGCCGATTCCAGTGAAGATTAACAATAAAAAAATTCCGGCAAACTCACGCAAAAGATATTTTTGTTTCAGTAATTCCGTATCCGAACAGAATTCAACAGACGATTCGCAATGTTAATTTTATAATAAATCGCGTCAAAGAACATGAGGGATATATTTATTTAAGAATTGTGAAGAATATCATTAATAGTAAATTTACCCATTTCGATGAGGATGCATTTGCTGCTTGGAAATTTCGGTCACAATTCACGATGTCGATGCACTGACCTCGCACAATGTTAAGTAGATACCATTACGATTAAAACATTTTTTGCCGATTTTTATACTTAACAGCATAAAATGAATGAAATCGAACGTTTTCACAAGGACGTGTAATCTTTTCCACTCAAAATAAGACTTCCTTTATCCAGGCGCTTTGCTCCAAAAATGTGCCGAAGTTGCTGGTAGGCAGTACTCGAGAAACGCGTGGAGCGCTAAGGGTTAATAATTTCCCTGATAGAGCGAGACGATTTCGGTTTCCTGATTGTCTATATTTACTTGCATTCCTAGACTTTGCTAACAGAAGAATCCAATTTGGTTCCGGAAGAAATTAATAACATTCATATCTAGTAGATCGTGTACGAAACGTTCGCGTCGAGTCTGACTCAACGTCGCAACGCAAGGGGTCAAAATCCCACACTTTCGGCGGATGATTTCAAGCTATCCACACTTTTGAAAGGTTAAGTCGCTCGAGTACAAACTGCTTAAGGAACCTGCTCCACCCACTCGAGGCTATGTTTCGAGAACCATTGGCCTTTTCGGTTAGAAACGGCAACGCGCGCTAGGTGTGCGATCGGCCTCGAATTAGCTGAAAGGAGGCCCCTATCTTTGAAGATCTGTCGCTTACCGTCTATTTTGGAACCAGATCTTGACTTGTGTCTCCGTCAGCTTCAATCCGCGAGCAAGGTCCGCCCTTTCCGGGCCCGACAAATATTTCTGCGCGGCGAATCTTCTCTCGAGCTCGTAGACCTGGGCGTGGGAGAACGCTGCCCGGCTGCGTTTCTTTCTGCTCTGGAGATTCTGACCATGATTCTGCGCCTCGTACATGTCCTCCTCCGTGTCCTCTGCAAACGCCATGCAAAAAAACCCCACCTAAGATCAGTCTACGAAACTCCAAGGAACTTTGCCGCGTGATCTAAAGCCCGGCTCGCGCAACCAAAGATCGCGGTTTTCGAAATGACGCGACCGTAAATCCATCCGATAAGCCGGCTATCCTCGAAGAGCTAATTATCCTCGGAAGTGTCTTCCCGCGGATCCTACTCGAATTCGGGCAAAGGCCGAGATCCGTTTACAAATTCGATGATAGCGGTGTTGGTTCGTTTGGGAGCGGAGTCGCGAAGAGCAGCCAAAGATCGCGGTTTTCGAAATTCCCGAGCAAACAAACGCGCGGATCGGGAGCCGATGATCTACCGCGATCGTAAATCAAACGTTTTAGGCCGGCACGGGGAGAGGGATGCTGCCGGAGGTGGACCAACGAGCGAGTAACCATCCTCGGACAGCCATAGGAGCGGCGGACGATCCGAGAGCGACGGAGAGAGAGAGAGAGAGAGAGAGAGAGAGAGAGTTCTCCCGGGAGAAAGAGAGTTCCGGCTGCGTTTGATGTCTCGTTCAAACATTAACACGTGCACTCGCTACTCCGACATGTTTACGCTCCTGTTCCACGGTAATTCTCCTCTAAGTTTAACCGGTCGCATCGGAGTGCAATCGCGCGCCCATCCGTCCTAAAATTCTACTTGCACCCCCGTGCCTGCGACTTTGTTTCGTCGGGGCATCTCCGACGCTCGGATCGTGCATCATACTCGATGCTAAGAAACATTCTTGAAATTCTAGATGAACACAGGGACAAAGTACAGTAATGTCTCCCTAACTGACGCTCAGAATGTGCACAAAAATGGGCAATTTTGAAAGAGGAGATGCCTTGTGGCTCGTTTATAATGCTTATCGATTATCAACAACTATAAAAACGAGCTTCAAGGTTCGAATAATCGTATCTCCTCTTCCCGAATTGTTCATTTTTGTGCACAATTTGAGCGTCAATTAGAGAGACATTGCCGTATATCGAGATACTGTCGGATCGAAAGGTTCTGGGATCGTTCTAGTTACTATAAATTTTTTTTTCAGCATTTTGGCAAAGTACAGCAAAGCGTTCGTACATATTTAACGCCCTAATTGTACCTTGGTGCCTAATACATGGCAGGACAATTGCATACGGAAAGTGCTAGTCAATTTTGAGTAACGATGTTAGAAAGATTCAAGAGTAACACTTTGTAGTCCGAGTATTCGATCATCAACATTTAACTGCAACGAAGTTATCGTTTCAAAGCAAAAACAATTCGCTGTTCCCAGAACCATCTCGAAAATAAAGATAGCTGTAAGTATCGAATGTTTCGATAGTTGATCTCAAGGCTCCGGACTGTGGGGCCTAACTATAGCAGTCCGGAGATACGAGCGAAGACCCAATTTTCCTTTCGACGAAGTCCTTCGTTACGCTCGGTACGATAAAAAGATATTTTATAATATAAAAGCACCACTGTTTACGTAATTTTAAACCCATCAACAAAATCGAAGAGTCGGCTATCATTTCGGAGTTAATGGTCGCTCGTTATTTAACCCTTTGCACTCGAATGGTGATAAATTTTTACATTAACAAAGTTTAGATTTTAAAAAATTGTTAAAAGTGTAGCCGTTGTGTAAGTCGCAAGACTCAATTTCACATGCATAAAATGCGCTTTGTCATATAAAATGATAATATTATAAATCAGAAAATATACAGTTAAAATAGCTTCGAGTGCAAAGGGTTAATAATTGAAAGCGACGAAACGATCCCAGCAACGTTCGACTTAACATTTTTAAACCTTAGCGTTATCGTCGGCGTTAGCAATTGTTATTTGTAGTTAAAACGTGCCAAGTCTGTACCATTACGATTAAACCATTTGTTGACCTTTCCTATGGTTAGCAACATGGAGAAAAATAAATATTATGATGAGAATTTAGAGCCGAGTGATACCGAAGACGTATTTGATTTTGAAGAGTTAAAAGACATTGTGGAAGACAATGTTGGTTATGATTCTGACACTTCGAGTAATAGTAGCGAAATTATACTACCAAAGAGACGAAGAATGAGAACTATTGAAAGTGAAAGCGAAGATTCGTTATAAGACTTAGATGAATGGCGCGATGTTACGGAAGAATTACATATTCCAGATAGAATACCTTTTAGTGTATTGCCACAGGTCGTTGGACCACAAGTTCCTACAAACATTGAACGCCGATACGATATTTTAAATTATTTTTCACGGACGAATTGGTAAATGAAATTATAAAGGAAACCAACAATTAGGCAGAAAATGTTCTAAACTTGAAAGAAATTTCAAGTAACTCTATTTGGCAAAGTGAATACTGTGACACTTGTCCAAGTAAACCCAGAATGCACATGGGAGATTGTTATCAAAGATATCACACCATGGTGAATTACAAAATTTAAAGTTTATCTTTTATTTACAATAGGAAAATGTATATTTATAAAATAAATAAAATCAAATGGATTCACAAGGACGTGTAATCTTTTCCGCTCAAAATAAGACTTCCTTTATCTCAGGCGCTCCGCTCCAAAAATGTGCCGGAGTTGCTGGTAGGCAGTACTCGAGAAACGCGCGGAGCGCTAAGGGTTAATTCTCTAAGTTCGCTTTCTAAGTTATTAACTACCGGCAGCGATCGCACAAGTGTAGACCCAGGGATCGTAGCGAACGCGGAGAAGACGTTTTTCTTCCGAGTCGGAGGAGACAGTTCGTGGCCGGTAGTGGGAGCGCCCAGCGATTTATCGAGGGGCGAAGAAAAAAGTGAATATTCGAATATCCCCGGCTGAGATCATAATTATTTCGTCCGTGATCCTGCGTCAATGTTTATCGGCAGCGGCCGATGGGGGGACTCGAAGCATTTAGAGAGATCTATATTTGATCACTTTCGACGTCAACTCCATGCCATCTCGTCCGGCTAATGCGTCCCTCCTCTGACGCTCGTCAAACAACCTACGCGTCCTACATCGAGAGTGTTCGAGAGGAGCAAGTGCCGTTTGCTCTCACTCCGATTACACCGAGATGACCCTTCGTACCTTCTGAAGCTGCTCGATTCTCAAATACATTGATATGGGCCTTAGCCACTGGCCGAATGAAATATTATCGTTTGCGGGGGATCCGAGCGACTCGCTTAGCTCCCCCGCGACCCTTGACCCCACGAAAAAAAAAAATGGTAATCGTCTGCGCACACTTTCGATTCCATCGCGAGCATCGATGGAAAAACTAGCTTCCGTCGATCATCATCTAAATTCTCTTAATTTCGGATATCGTTGAGATTCGTTAAAATAATGCCGGATCGATCGCGTCGAAAGAAGCTAGCAAATGCTCGAATTCTAAAGTGACCGAAGATTAATGAGAAGAGGAAACATCGGGGTTCTAGCGAAGTCTCGATTGCCGCTGTCCATTACCGTATTAAGTGATATTCCGGGCCGGCGAAGGGGTTCGTAGCGGGAGCCTTGAAACGGTGCCAGCTCGTGCCCGCGTCTATCCACCCCCGCGAGGTGAAAAGGCCGAAGAATCGTCGCTGAGGAAACAGCTCGAGCCACCGGGGAGCGTTAATTGCCGTTTTCCTGCGATTCTCCCGCGAGAAACGAACGTTAGGCGACCGGACGAGCCGTCGTTGGCCGTGAACCACCGCGGCGAGCGACGCGAATCGATCGAATCTGGCCGATCGTCTGTGAAAAAACGCGCGATTCCACGGAATCGGTCGCCTCGGTAACCTTGATCTAAATCTGTTTTTGCTTCCGATCCCGTGGATCCTCGGCCGGCTCGAGACAGTGCGCAACAGTGTGGCCCCGGGGATCGAACAAGTGCAAGAAGTAGAGTGCCGGCCACTTGTGACGTCTGCCGGGTCGAGCACCACTTATGCTACTAAAATTACATTCGATCACGTTATCTGCGCTCGGGTTAACTGGAAAAAAAACCCTTGAAAAGCTCGGCTGTTACAGGGATACCGGGCTAAATGATCTCTTAAGCGTACATCCTCGTGGCAGACACACGATCTCCCAGAAGGGAGACTGTCTCGGCCGGCAGAGGCTATCCAAGTGGCCCTGGTCACTCGCCCAACCGGTCGACTTTCCGTTAATCTACCTTCCATCGGCACCCGTTCGTTTTCCCCGCATTAAATCGTACGATCGCGTCGCAATCACCGTTTAGGTACACGGTTCGATGAAGTGGCAGATTGTCCCGCGCGAGTGCCAATTGCTCATCGGCGTCGCGATAAGCAACAAAACAAAGTTGTCTCGACAAACACCTACACTTCACCTGCGTTCTTCCCTGAAGTATATCTATCTCCGATCTAAACAATAATGCATCGCGTTATCGGCTGCCCTTGATCTAATCGAAAACCGCTCTAACGACAATGTCGATGCCGTAATCGGCATGCCTATCGCGGAAACGAGGATTTTTCCTTGTTCCCGATAAAAATCGCGATCTCCCGGGCAACGTAATCTGCGCCTCGAAAGAAAGTGATCCGGTGACAATCGAGCCGAGTGTTTGCTCACTCCGTATTTATAGATACCGGTCGTCGTCGTCGTCGTCGTTCGCGGCGAACGAAAGTGTTGTTTTCCGCTCACCCAGATATTTGTTCTTGCTCATGTCCAGCGCCTCGTCCTGTTGCCTCTGCGAGGCCTCCCTCGTGTCCTTCGCCGGCTGGTAGGCGGCCATGTTGCCCAGGGTCTCGAGGTGCTTGAAGGTGCCCTGTGCCAGGTGCGGGATGGTGCCGAAGTTCGAGATGTTCGCGTGCACGAGGTTCCTCGTCAGGATGTCCAGCTCCCTGGCCACGCTCAGATCGGGCGAAGACAGCCTGGCGAATCTCGTCAACTCGCTACGATCCTGATGCGAGTGTCCTTCTCGATGTTCGTTCTCCAGGCACTCGTACTCTTTGCGTTTCTTCAAGAAAGACGCGGCCTGCTGGTCCTCCAGCTCCGGAGAACGTTGCTGCTCGTGGCTGGAGCAGGAGGTCCTCCTGCTGAGGATGTCCGCGATGCTGAAGGGAGTCAGCTGAGAGGGTCTCGGCGAGGCTTCGCTGCGCTTCTCCTCGTCCATCGTCTCCTCCCGGCCGGACATGCCTTCGTTCTTCCCGAAACACTCCTCGTAAGGTTCCGTCGATCTGTTCCACAGTCTCTGGGCTCACTTTCTACCGTTCACAGCCGAAGCATCGTCTCAGCAACCGCGCGATATCCTCCGCGAAGACCGACGCTCGCGATCCCGGAGCAACATCTCCGAAACCCGATCGATCACTGTCCTCTCCCGACGACGTCTTCCTCGAGATCGCTCCGCGATGTAATCCTTGAGCACGAGGGAAGCGTATTTCGAGGACTCGGAGCCCGGTCCACGGTGAACCACGTTCTGTCGGAGCCACGGCACGACTGACTCGCGTTTCGCGTCTCGCGCCTCCAACTTCCTCGTCCGCGTAATCTGCTCCGCACCGGTCGCCGATTTATTAATTGTCGTCCGCGAGCACTCGAGGCCCGCGCCCTTCCGCGACGAGTGTGCTTCGGTCAAGTGTGCTTGTCGCGCGCGCGGACGACTTATTTTTCGAATTAGTCCGCGGCCACTTCAGCCGAGGCTTCCTTCGCCCCCGCCCAGACCAGCTTCCCCTTCTATGCCGGCCAGCCCCTCCAATCATCCCTCCGTTCCCTGTCGATCGCGACGCGACCGCGACTCGCAGCGATCTTCCTCCACCACGCCGCGACACGCTTTCTCCGAGCGTTCGAGCTACCCCTTCGATCCCCTTGCTCCTTCAAACCCGAACACCCTCGGTCCTTCTTTCAAAGAAACGTCGAATTATATCGATTCGCCTCCACTCGGAATCGACAACTTGCGTAATCAATTGTGCGATCAGCTGCAAAACGCTCGCAAGGAATTTTCATTAATTTCGGTAAATTCGATTGTCCACTTTCGAAGTAAACACGATCGTTTAATTCGTCTCGTTTCAACTCAATGTATTTTTGGTTCGCCTTTCGTTTTCGAATCGAAGAGTATTCGATCAGGTAAAAAATTCTGCTCCGAAGGGAAGTCGATTCTTTCGAAACGTCGACGTTATACAATGTTCTACCAATCGCGATAATGCATATTTTATAATAACTATTTTACGATAACTTACATTTGCTCCTTTTAGCAATTGTATTTTTCTTTCGTTTCCCATTCTCGAGTCGAAATCACGAGTGAAAATCCACGATCGATTCAGGCTTCTTTGGTCGCCGAAAGACTCCGCTCAGCATAGAACGCTGGCCCTGCGTACGAAGCGAGACGTTTCGAAAGGTTTGTTATCAGCGAGGAATTCGAGTTTCGCGGGCCGCGGCGTAGGTGGAGCCTCCGCGCGACCTCCAGGTTGGAGGCGCGACGCCCGGCGACGCTCCCGTCAGGACGCAAGCCTCGCCCTACGACCAATCGACGTCTATTCTCGCGACACCGCTTTTCCGACCGAGCCAATCGACGGTTCCACGAAGTCGTCTGCTCGTCGGGATGACGGCCGACGGTTCCCGGGAGTGGGATCTCGCGGCGTATTTTTTCAGGGTCGGGCGCGGAGGGGTTGCCGGCGTCGCGGCGAAGGGGCGAGAGACGTCTTTCAGGTATCGCGTGCGACGAGCCGTTTCCTCCAGGGAGTGCTACTTCGATCAAGTATTTGCCAGCGAGGAAATCCTGATCGGGTGCCGGGCATGGAAGGGTTCGCGCGACTCTCGACGGCTGGACAAATTTCTCGGGCGACGTCTCGTCGCTATTTCGGATCTCCAGAGAGAGAGAAAGAGAGAGAGAGAGAGAGAGAGAGAGAGAGAGAGATTGATTGATTATTGCTGGAAGATTCGTAGACAATTTCTAAAGTATTTCATCGTGACCTCCGCTTCTTGCTAGCAATAATTGCATCTGCGGGGCCGGATTTCAATTGAAAAGGGAGCGGCTCGCTTCGAGCGCCGCGCACCCCTAATTTTTCACGCCCCGGGATCGCCGAAATAAGTCGTATCCACGAGTAGCCGGGCGCTCGAGAAAGCAGTAATTAGGAAGGGATAGTAACGAGGAATCGAATAATTACCCCAACAATCTTCTCTTCCCGAACGATGCCTACAGCTTCGAGGTACAGTCTCGCCGGAAACTTTCGAGCGCCCCACGGGCCAAGTCAAATTATCCACTGGTTCCATTATCCCGGAACCGAAGAATCGACACGTTTCTCTTACTTTCCGACTACTTGGAGCTGCCTGGGGCGAGGGCTGGCCCCGAAATCGCGATTTCCCGCAACTCGTTCGCTCTGAATCGTCGTCTAATCCTTTCAAAAAGTTCCTCCGGCCGTGATGTACGTAGACCGGGACAGGCCACCAGGCTCTACGTACACTTGGTCTCGCATCGAGTCGAGTCGAGTCGAGTCGAGAGGAAACTGCCACGGTGCATATATAGGGTGTGCTTTACATAACAATCGCCGCTAAAGACTTGCAGCATTGTCCGCCACGTGCTGGCAGCCGAGTTCCTATGGCGGTTTAATTAAGTGTGAACCACAGGAGCGTGGATCTTCGCGCCTCACTTGGTCCGATGATGGCCTCGCGCGTTCCGGATATCGACGAGGAAATTATTCCCCGCCATCTCCGCTGTTCCTTGGCAATCCCCGTCGTTCGACCGAGTGTCTCATTTTTTTCGTTCTGGACAGACGATTCGAATAGGCGCGAAATACACAACAGGAAGAAGCCCTCGCATTCTTAGCCTCCGAACTTACGATGTTCCGAGCATTTTTAACCGTTTGATTCCCAGGGGTTATTCAGAAAACACGGTCGAAAAGTGGCGAACAGCGTAATAGCGCTTGTTTTAATTGATTGCGAAGAGAAAAAAAATGAAAAAAGCAGCTATGCGATGTACGTGCGTCACTAAAGTTTGATCGCGACACAAGATCTGAACAGCGCGATCGCGCTGCTTGGGACTCGAACGGTTAAGATATTCTAAACCGAAATCCTCTCGCTCCTCGATCGTCCGATTGTTCAATCTTGCTCGTTTTAATTTCTTTGGATCTCGATCAACGTGTCTCGATGACTTTCGCCGCGTTTCCAGAAGCGATTCTTCAGCATAAGAAAGCGGGCGGAGGCAATTAGCAGGTGGCGAGTAATCGAACCGGAAAACGGCCGCCACCATTTCCCTACCGTGCGCCACCCCCGCCCCGCGGGAGAAAAGAAGAGCATCGGAAGCTTTAAGACTGCCACGGTGATCTTGTCTTCGGTCGGTCTTTTTCTCGATTCGATCTAATCAATAATAAATTATAGGGGGATGTCGGTACAACTCTCCCCTAAAGCTAAGCCCTGACCCTCCCGCTCAATTGGTCGCAATTCTTAAAGACCTTAATTGGCGCGGAAAATTATACCTTATTTCAGTTGCCCTCGAACGAGACCGGAGACCGCGTCACCCTGCCCTCCGGCCCCTCGCCACCCTCTGCCGCCACCCCACGGCCCTTCCCAATTCAGCTGCACTTTGGCCCGCCGATTCGCTTTCTTACGAGTTCGATTCCGCCACTCGGATATTTCTTTTCTCCCCCGCGATCGTTCGCGGGCTGAGCAATCGCTGGAAATATCGAGGCAGCGAGACGAATCGTACACAGCCACTTTCGACTTTCGACTCCGGGGGCTCGTTACGATAATCGACCCAAAATCGTTCTTTCGCCGGCCGGGTTTATAAATAGGATTGCGGCGAGCTCGGCTCGCTCGATCCGCGGGATCAGAAAATTCCCTAAACACTCCGTGATCGTCGGGGGATGATGACTGAACGGCGTCGGCTACGTTGACGCGCTTGTTCTTCGCTAAATCATGGAACCGTCGATCTAGGACTAAATTGGAGTGCGATCGAATTCGAAAAATTAGTTTGACGCGATTCAGTTGTTAAGAGACAAATTTCGTTCGAAATTCAAAGGGTGAAGTTTAAATCGCAACGACAAGGCGTTCCGTTTTAAAGAAACGTTTAGACTGGGTTCTCTTTTTGGCAGTGTCACGAGGAGCAAGAAGACGAATCAAAGGGTAAAAATTAGTCAGCCGGTTCCCCGAAGATCGACAGGAAATTCGTGAACCGGCGTACGACGACAACGAAAGTAACGAAGGAGCCGCGAGCGGTGCGTGCGCTCTATGGGCGGGCATAAGAATATAAAAACAAGAAGACCGGATGACTGCTAACTGTTTGTTAGTCTTGGGTTTTAAAGTCCGCACGTCTGTCAGTCCAGAGATGTAATATTAGTGCTTAGTATATGCTGCCGCCACCGCTCTCGCTCATTTACTTCTTCTTCGTCTTCTTCTTCTTCTGCTGCTGCTGCCTCCTCGTCTCTCCTCCCACGCTGCTGCTTTCATCCTCTCTTCGTTTACCTTCTCTTTTACCCTTCGTTACTCCAACGTTTCAATGAATCTTCTTGTAATTCGGCTCGTAAAATCACTCATTCTATAAGCGTCCGTATTAATCGGATGAATGATCGATTGTGATCGAATAATACTTATGAAATTTAATGTTCGTGTAAATCGTTTTACAGTCGCTGCTTTCTTCTGTTTTCTTCTCATAAAATATGTTTCACCAATTTTTTGACAAGGTTTCACGCGGTTGTGATTCACTGCGGATTTTATGCCTATTTTATACTTAATTTTATGCGTAATCATTTTTGACAAAAATGATTCGGTCGAAAACAAAATTCTAAAAACATTGGATGAATTTGAGTATACTTTTACATTGTACAGTAAATTCTCTTCAATTGTTCCTCAGCTGGAAAACAAAAATGGACAATTTGCGAAGAGATTTCGAGGCTCGTTTTTATAATCGCCGATTGTCAACAATTATAAAAACGATCCGCGAGGCTCGAACAATCGTATCCCCTCTGCCCAAATTGTTCATTTTTGTTCACAAGCTGAGAAACAATTGGAGAGAATTTATCGAAACTAACTTATTGAAATTATTGAAACAAGAAAGAGATTTTCATCTAACGTGTGTTTCTCATCGCATAAAAATCCGCAGTCAAGCGACAGGTATAATTATAGATTATCGAGGAGCGGAAGTGGAAAATAAGATTACGAGTGAACAAGAATTTCTCGGATCTATTAATCTTTTTCAAGCTACATTGGTAGTCTATAATTTACAGTGTATCCAAGTTGATGCGGTTTAAAAATGACATCAGGAGTTCCTGTTCTTTCAGTGCTACCGGTAGTTTGTGGATTCGCTGGTTTATTAGAAACTATTTTCAGACGTTTGTAGCCGCCGGCTCTAGCAGTAATGAGGATTTAAAAGGTGAATGACAGTGCTACTATTTTCGATCTCGCGTTTCCGGGGGATCAATTACACCATCGTTATTCGAACAGTTAAGTAAAATAAAATAAATCAGCATCACATTAAAAATAATTTCAAGCTGTAATTACTACCGAGAATGACGTAGTAATAAGTACCTAGGTGAATCGTAACGACGTTACGGTATAATAAAATAATTGCATGATTATATGTATAGCTGAATCGAGAATTGAGATATTAACGAGAACCGGAAGTCATCTTCCTGCACCTTGAATCCTAGGGCGCGCTGACGGACGAACTCGCGAGATCGATAACGACGCTCCAGACCTTTGTCAGAGTCGGTAAAGCAGATTTCATCTGGAACTTGTGTCACAGACGAGGTATAGGAGCAGACGAGGTATACCACGTCTTGCGACGTTCCTGCTTCAGATCATGTAGATTCCTGGAACATTCCTGGGATTTTGTGTGTCACGTTCTGAAATACCGACGATGCCGATTGTCGACGGTTTCATTGATTCTCTCAATTGAAATGATCGATCGCGCATCTCAGAATCTCCTCTTTTGCATCGCAAAAATTCTCTCAGAGTGCCTAGACCATGTGTTAGCGTAAATAAATATATTTTCTTGTGCTTAGATCCTTTCCTCCCCTAGTCTCTGCACGATCAGCACCCCTCAACACTCTAAAAAAATTTCATTGCAAAAAGAGGGAGCGAGCGAGAGAATTTTACAATAAATAGTTCGGGACAATATCCGCTAAAAATGGACACGGAAATTAACAGAGAGACCTATTGCAGCTATAATTAGGTTTCTATGATGCCGTATTACGCGTCGTTCAAAGCGCATTCGCGCATTGCTATGTCACGCTCTAAATCGGTGGACGGACATCCTTCGAATAAAGTCAGAAATCTCATTTTAATATCTTCCCACGAAACGATTATGGTTCTTCATCGCAGCCTTGGCCGTTACGATAAATATTGATAATTTGAGAATCGAGATCTTTGTACGGGGTTCGTCGAACAGCGGACGCAAGGTGATTAATGAACCTCGTAAAAAAAGCACGTTCGCGCGCAAATGAGTCCGAACGATCGAGAGCGGTGTCGTGCATGTGCACGCGAGTATGTCTATTTGAACAGCATTAGCCTTCCATGGATTCACCTAGCCCCGACGGTTCCCGTTCGCCCGCAGGCAAATAGGATCGAATTTCAACGTTTAATGTCCCGTGATTGATTATGCGAATACACGATATCCTAATGGGGCTTTCAGGAGGAAGTTCGGGCGCGGGCGCGCGGCAAGAATTTAGCACGGCGCGTCGACGCGATTTCGAAACCGAGGGATAAACGTCTCGATCGAACTGTCGAGATCCCGTCGCACGATTCCAACCAATAAAACCATTAAACTATTCCTCCGAACATGTAAACAATTGAACCATCTTACTCCTCGAACGCGAGAAAGGATCGAATTCAAGGACTTATTCTCGCGAATCGCAATATCGTAGTCACACGTTTAGAAACTCCCTCATCTTATTTACCCTAATTTGAAAAATTCGACAGGAAACGAATCGATCGGTCGAACGATCTAATCTACCGAGCTAAATATAGGTGACTGTTCTAGCCAGTGCAGCTTCTGGAGCACGCACAGACAAATTCCGATTCGGAGCAACAAGTGCACCCAAGTGTATGCAGACGCGTGCAGGTGCATACAGGTGCACAGAGGCGGAATCGTTTTCTTCGCGAGGGTGGTCTGCTGGCGTACATGGGAAAGACCACGCGAGCCAGGGCTAATATCGGCACCGACATTTTTATCAGCTTGTTCCCATGACCCTTTATGGCACCAGTAGCACCATGAACAACGATTACACCGACGCGGATCGTCTATGTGAAGGCACTTGACTGCCAGATGACCCGTCGTGCTCGCGCGATAACCTAAAAGGCGCCCATGGCTTCGCTCAAGCTGTCAGAACTCACCTATTTATAAATGCCATTTCGCCATATTTTTGTTTTATCGGGCTGGACCGTCGTGTCCAATTTCCCCGCTCCTCCGTGGAAAAATCCGCTCGCCGTTGCCCGCGGAAACCGTGCGCGATCCCCCCTCCGATCTCGAAATCGACTCGTGTTTCTATAAAAACCGTAGAACACGACGACGATTCGCAACCTGCTCGATAAAGATGGTACTTGATATGCTTAATTTGTAGTTTGAACCGATAATAAAAAAAGATTAATTTCAATGAGAGTCGATACTAAACTCGACGACGTTATCTCGTCTATGATAGCTTGTCAATGCGAAGTACAGTACTGTCTCCCTAATTGACGCTCAGATTGCGCACAAAAATGGACACAATTTGGGAAGAGAAGCTCCGTTTTTGTAGTTGTTGACAATCGATAACCATAAAAAACGAGCCACAAGGCTCGAACAATCGTGCCTCCTCTTCCAAAATTTGTCCATTTTCGTGGACAATCTGAGCGTCGATTAGAGAGACATTACTGTAGCCGTCAATTTCATTCATTCATTCAGGCGAAGAAATCAATTTTCGGGAGAGGGAACAGAACGGTTCGTAATGAATGAAACTTAATACTTTATTGTCATTTGTCTCGTTCTCCCGTGCGACGCGACGCGTTCGCGCGACAGGAGAGTACAATTCGCGCTTGAGATCGCATCCTTCGATTAATCGGGCGCCGGCCGTGGATCGTCAAGAAAAATTTCCATCGCAAAATTACCGCGGCAGACTTTTACAATTCCGGCAAAGTCTCTAGGACAGGGGGAGCCGCTAGAAAAAAAAAGAACGAAGACGATGAATTACGAGAAACACCACTTGAAGCGGTTTCCGGGCCTCTCGAGCGGCGCGTCGCTATTTCGAAGGGAATACCTTAGCTAACTAAAACGAAAGAAAAAGAAACACAGCTGCCAATAGCGCGGCCTTAAGACTAACTATGCTAAACTTAAAGCTACCGGATTACTTCGACAATCCTCGATTACTCTCTTTGGCTATCTAAATGGTAACGTGGTTGGTTGGACGCTCGGCGGCGCGGTTCGTTCGTTAAAAAAATAATACGCGGGGTCAACGTCGAGATCCATCGAACTCTGTGATGATCCGTGCTGTTATTCCGTCGATCGTTCGTACCGGATTACGATCAATTTATCTATCCACCAACTGTGTCCTGCGCAATACTTTGCTCGCGACACCGAAGCACGGCATACGTTTCTTCCGGTTTTCGTTCGACTTTACCACAGTCGTTGGAGGTTCTGCTCCATGGGCATCTGCACCTGTTCCATGTAATTGACATACTGCATCTGATAATTAGCCGAGCCGAAGTAGTTCGCGAACCCGTAATCGGTGCCCGCGATATCCATCATTGCTCTGCCGTCGCTCGTCAGTTGCTTCGCGTCCGTCGCCATGTTCTTCATGTCGGGGAACGGGGAGACCTCGTTGTCTTTGTACTCGGTCTTGATCTGCCGCTGACAATCGATCGCCGGATTGTTCCTATAATCGTCCGGGACGACAGCGTGCTGTCTGGACTGCAGATCGCCGCTCAAGCTCGATTTCCCGCCGATGTTCGAGCCGATCTCCGTCTTGAACTCCGTGCTGACCGGCTCGCCGCCGTTCTGCCTGAACTCGGGGCTCACGCGGATGTCGTTCATCCGGAAGTCCGGCTGCATCGTCACCGTCAGCTCGGGTCTCATGTTCGACCAGTAGGGCCCGATCGCCGGATTGTACGAATCCTGCAGGTTCATTTTCCCGTCCTTGATCAGCACCGGCACCGTGATCTTCTTCAGCGACTGGTGGCTCTTCACGTTCTGCGCCTGCAATTTCTCCGCGTCCTCGATCCTCGCGCGCTTGTTCTTGTACCGGCGATTCTGGAACCAGATCTTCACCTGCGTGCTGGTCAGCTTCAGGGTTTGCGCCAACAATTCCCGTTCAGGAGCGCTCAGGTATCTCTGCTGCTTGAATCTTTGCTCCAGCTCGTAGACTTGAGTCTGGAAAACATGGTTAAAAAGCTCGTATAGAAGCTGGTTAAAGGGCGGTCAAATATTGCGAGAAAATCAGAAAATCAGAAACTAATAAAATAATACAAATACCTAATTTGATGTGGTATCTTTGTTATGTAGAGTTCAAGGGAAGAAATATCAACTATTTATTTCTAAAAAATGAAGGCGACCCTCGATAAAAAAGGAAAATAACATAAAACCGATTACAATATTATATGTAACCCTAGAAGCCATGCAACTTCTATCTGAAACATTTTTTCGTACAACAAACGTTTTATGAATGATTTGACGTCGTCATGTTACGAGACTCACCCTGTACAGAAACAAAAATGTACACCCCATTTCATATAGGCTGAAAATCAAGTACCCAAATACAAATACCTAATTTGGTGTAATATTTCTTTTAATGTAGAATTCAACGCTTCGGGAAGAAATATCAACCATTTATTTCTAAAAAATGAAGGCGACCCTCGATAAAAAAGGAAAATAACATAAAACCGATTACTATACTATATGTAACCCTAGGAGCCATGCAACTTCTATCTGAAACATTTTTTCGTACAACAAACGTTTTATGAATGATTTGACGTCGTCATGTTACGAGACTCACCCTGTACAGAAACAAAACTGCACACCCCCTTTCATAAGCTGAAAAGCAAGTGAAATAAACTTCTACTTTTACTTTTTACTACTACTACTACCACTACGGTCTTGAGACTGGAGTTCAGCGAAAAGAGGTCGAAGGAGGTCGAGAATATTCTTCAAGAATATTCTTCATCTTGTCGAACGCTTGCGAGCTCACCTGGGAGAACAGCACCCTCGGCTTACGCTTCGTCCTCTTCCCGGACTGGTTCTTCCTCAGCTCCGTCTTGCTCGACGTGACAACGTTACCTGCGAGACCACCGTTCGATCACCACCACCGTAAAGAATAGATCGTTTCCATTCGAAATGGGTTGTCGAGAACCGTTACATACCGTCTTCGGTGACTGGAGGCTCCTGATACGTCGGCGCGATTTGGTTCAGCTGATGAACGTGGTTCAAATCGGGATAATGAGGGTAAGCCGGCATCGACTGCTCCTTGAATTTCTCGAACTCCCATTGATTCTCCGGCACGACGTAATTGTAGAAATCCTGGGAGACGTGTTGCTGTTGCAGCTGATGCTGGTGATGCGCGGCAGGGTAGCAATCCATTGCGCCGAGCTGCTGATCGTCGCTGAGAATGTCGCGAACACTGAACGGGGTACCGGAGATCGCCGAGGACAACATCCTAATACATGTCTTCGCGAGCGATCCCTCTTCGAAATGATTCACCAACTTTTCCGGAACACCTGCCACTGACTTCCACACCTGTGCAGCTCACTAAACTCTTCCGTTCTCGAAAACTTCGCTCGATTTTCACAGAACTTCCACGAACTGTTCTTGAAATATCCATTCGCGACGCCGTCGAACTGTCCGCGAAATCAGTCCGTTATCGGCGGCTCGATCGAGATCGCTTCGAGTCTCGTGTCAACGATGGCGATCTCACGGTCCCGACGGATCGTCGACGATCGCTCCCGAGGGTCCCACCGACAGTGTTTTCGTAGTTAATTGCACTTGTAACGCAATAAACGCGAGCCGCACACTGTCGGGGCTATAAAACTCGAAGCGAGCTGGTTACGAGCTCGTTGATACACGCCGCGGATGGCTTTTACTAGCTTCGAGTGACAGTTAAACGTCAAACTGACCGCGTTCTCCGCCCGGGGGTGGTCACGGTTGAACGATCAGGCCGGAGGGCAGACGTCTAATGTCGACTCGCTCTTCCGAGGGAGTCAAACGTTGGTCTCGTGCTCGTGGTGCCCGGACGCCACCACCGACGATTCCTCTCGAGCTGGCTTGTGCGCTCGTCCGTGTGTACGTCCATGTGACCACACAACCGGCGGCGTGTTCGAGCCAACATTTTTACCAGCACACCCACGCCCGTGGTTGCGTGGCTGCTCGGGGTGGCCGAGCTTCGATAGGTCTCCTGATTGGAGACTTTAATTCGCCCCCACGCGGCCCCCGCCCCTTTCGACTCGGTGTAACGAGATCTAGATGGTTACTCGAAAATTTTGGGCCCTTTTCAAGGATCCCGAATCTCGAGGGGGTGTCGATGATTATTGAAATGGGAGAATTTAGAAAGCTTTTCTGTACTGCGCGTGTTTACGTTTCGAGAGTCTGTGGTGGTGGTGTGTGTGTGTGTGTGTGTGTGGTACAACGAGAAGTACGAACACACGGGAACATAAAATATCACCGCTGGGCACGTATACATAAACATATCGCGCGAATGCTCGAACGCAATGGACGTTCAAATCATAATACAGTAAATTCTCTCCAATCGACCCTCAGCTTGTAAACAAAAATGGACAATTTTGGAAGAGGGGATACGATCATTCGGGCCTCGCGACTTGGTTTTGTAGTTGTTCAGAATCGTTTTGTTTACAAGCTGAGGAACAATTCGAGAGAATTTACTGTATGATGTAATAATATTCTAAAATTCTGCCAATGTCTTTTAGAATTTTCTTTTCGACCTAATCATTTTTGACAAAAAAATTAGGTATAAAATAGGCATAAAATTCGCAGTGAATCTCAATCGCATGAAAAATTGTCGGTCAAAAAATTGGTGGAACATATTTTATGAGAAAAAGACAGAAGAAAACAGCGACTGTTAAATAATTTACACAAACATTAAATTTCATAAGTATTCTTCGATTGCAATCGATCATTCATCCGATTAATACGGACGTTTATAGAATGAGTGATTTTACGAGTCTAATTACAAGAAGATTCATTGAAACGTTGCAGTAACGAAGGGTAAAAGAGAAGGTAAACGAGGGGAGGGTGAAAGCAATAGCGTAGGAGGAGAGAGGAGAAGGCAGCAACAATTGGAGAGGATTTATTATACATGTGAATCCAGTGCACAAGAAACTAATGTTTCGTAAACTAATTACCACAGAAACCAATGTGTGTTTTGACAATGATCCGTATTAAATCTATATTAAATTTGCTTCTATACACTGTTAAAACTGTAACCATTGTGTGAGTCATAAAACTCAATTTTACATGCATAAAATGTACCAATTCTTATGAAAAGGCTACTGTGGTCTTACAGTTAGAATGTTTTCGGGATCAAAGGGTTAAACTTGTATGAGCCATTGAAAGCAGAAATGGCGTAAGTCAACGCAAGTAGAAAGAGTTAATTCGTGGATAATGAAGGATGGATTAAAAGTTCTGTAAAACGCAATAACAGAAACGTTTGTCACAACTCTTTTATGCAAGCCAAAATAATAAAGAGAAGTCAAATAAAACATTACATTAAATATGATTGAATAATATTAAATCAACTTAGCGAACAATTGACTCACACCGCTTGTTGGAAACTCTAACTATCGATTGAATAGTCTCGAAGATTGGAGAGTGGACTGCATATTTTACTCATTTTGTTTGGAGCTGAGTGAAGTGATAAATGAGCAGCAAATATCTAATTTCTGTTCATTAAGAAGTAAAGGTTACAAAAATGGATAGATACCTCTCTGCATTGCAATTTATCTCGGCACGTTTACTTTTAAATTAATATATCTAATATATCTCTTATCTAAAACTGCATCAATTACTAACTAGAATCCTAATATCGAATCTGCGCTCATCGCCAAGGACAAGGATTAAAGTTTGCAGTAACGCGAATGAATTTTGAGACGTTAATTTTATTTCTGCATTCGGTTTCAACCTCGAATGGTCCCACCCAAGTAAACTGTGCGAATAAGATCGTCGCGGTAAGAGTTTTCAGTGTCCCAATTTGTTTCCAGACGAAGGATCGCTGGTCCACGCCACCGAGGAGCAATATACAAGCCCGCGGCGCATAATAATTACGAGGATCGGAAGTGCAGCGTCGATTAAGGCGATGGCAAATCTGTTTTTGCGCCGAGACAGCCATAACGCGGTGAGTAAGACCGGGGAGGAGAAGACCGAAGACCCGCCTATGCTTCAACAACCGAACCAATCCGGAGAACCGCAGACGAGGCTTCTAAAACCGGCGATTAAATCGTGTTCCGCTCGACCGCCGCCCTCTATCATTTTATTAGCCTATTTTCGTTCCCGCCGTTTCTATATGTGGAGCCGCCAACCGCGCAGCATTTTATTATTATTCTTTCTGAAATTCTATAAATTCTAACAGAACCAGCGATCGCTGTCCGACGTCTACGCAGACGTCAAAATGACGGAACCCTATCATCGAAGGGTGTCGATTTCGGGGCTGTATCGCTCGTAAACGGGGTTGGCAAGAAAAAATAGAAAATCCGTTTTTTTTTTTTCGACGAACCATGTCGGATTCCTCGGAGGTTTTTCCCTTTCTGTCTGCGAGATCGACGAGTCCGACGTAACATTCTCCAGACGCGCGTTTTGAACCGACCCGACGGGACGGGAACCCTTGACGCTCGACGTCGAGCCTGGGATTCGAAAAATTGCCCACCGTGAGTGCTACCATCTTGTCCTGAAGTTTTGCATAAATTTTCGACGCTCGAACGGCTCGCGTGCACGCGCTAGAAAAATATTTTCAACATTCCTGAACGGTACAGTAATGTCTCTCTAATTGACGCTCAGATTGTCTACAAAAAATGGACAATTTTGGAGGAGCAGATACGATTGTTCGAGCCTCGTGGCTCGTTTTTTATGATTATCGATTGTCAAACTACTATAAAAACGAGCTACGTCTTCATTTCGATTCATTGAAATCGTTTTCACGAATCCTCGACATAGCTCTGTACTCGTAATATTTCCATGCGCCGACAAACTAACGTTTCAAACGTCGATGCTGAACAGTTCTGGAGAAGCGAATTTATATAAAGATCTGCTTATTGACTGGATGAAACGGAGACAAGGAGGATAAGTAAATTAGTCAGTATAGACAATATAATTAGGCAGTACAGTAATGTCTCCCTAACTGACGCTCAGATTATCCATGAAAAATGGACAATTTGGGAAGAGGAGATACGATTGTTCGAGCCTTGCGGTTCATCTTTATAATTACGAATTGTCAACAACCATAAAAACGAGCTGCAAGGCTCGAACAATCGTATCTCCTCTTCCCAAATTGACCATTTTTGTGCACAACCTGAGCGTCAATTAGAGAGACATTACTGTATCTCTCGGACGTTCGATTGAATATTGGGGGATGAGAATCAATTCCAAAGATTGTGGAATTTCGTTGGCAACTGTCCGTGGTTTTACTCGACGGAAAGATCGTGGGGGCATTCGGATTGTAAAGTGTAACCTCGAAAAAAAAGGAGTGGATTACTCATTTGCTCTTTCGGTACTCCAATTAACCCTAGTAGCACAAGAGTCTTTTTAGAGGAGATACTCAGAGGTTTTCAATTTACGTTTATGACACACTCAAATTTAATCTTGTAGACTTTCAGTTTCTCATGTCGTTGGTCCCACGAACGTTGCGGCCACCAATAATTACGTATATTCAATGTTTTTTTCGAGTATCGGAATTCGAAGACAGAGTTGCCAAAGAAGTAGAACTGATTTTCGAAATCTCGTGATCGCGATGATCCGAGTTCCGGATCAACAAGGCGTACGTCGAGCATTGTCGCCATCGGACTGAATGGATTAACCCTTCACGGCCGACACTTATGTTTATTATTTCACGGCCAGTCTCGTTGAACGTACACGCAATTACACAGAAGCGGCGCGTGCGTGAATGCGTGACGGTGCATGGTAGGCGCCAAGAGATACCAAGGCGCCTTCTTAATTGTGGGAAAGCGGCGCCGGCGTCTGGAGGGCCAGCCTCGTGTGAAGCCGCCGCGGTCCAGAGGCTCTGAATTTTTAAACAAATTCCCGATCTTCGGGGGCAAGCCCGCCAACATGTCTCCGTAACCTTTCCTGCAGCGTTCTTTTAAAAAAGACCGCCCTCGAAAATGCCTTAAACGATCTCAAATCATTTCCAGCATATCTTAAACATTCGTTTTTTTTTATAAATGCGATACATTGCACCATTTTTTAAATATTTAGCATCTAATATTTATCGGCAAATTTGTTAACCTTTTCTCCTAGGGTAGCGGACGAAGATTTAAGACAACATTAACCCTTTCGATGAATAAAATAAAATCCGATTCGATAATATCATTAAATAATATCTGATAATTATTTCTTTATTTTCAAAATAAAGAAACAAAATCCTACTCTTTTGCTACCAACATTTGAACATTAAACTGAAGGTTCAAATGTATAATAAATATCAATTTCCACTGTTCTTCTAAAACATTGCCAGTGACAAAGAAGTTTTATTATGGGCAAAGAATAATATATATACAATAATAAGTTAGTTTCTTAAATTTAGAAGATGATAATACAACAAAGGGTTAATGGAAAGAAAAATTTCTGGTAATTTTTGCGATCCTAAATTTACAATTGAAAAATGTAATAAGAGGGAGAGAGGGAGAGAGAGAAAGGGAGGTCGGGGGAGGGAGGGGAGAGAGAGAGAGAGAGAGAGAGAGAGAGAGAGAGTGCAGATAAATCTAGAAATATTATTTTCACTCTACCGCAGGGGTGTCAAACTCGCGGCCCGAGATGAACATTTTTGATGTCAAGTATCAGGTCGTAAACAATAATTTAACTTTATATATGTTTATTACAATGTACTAGTCAAAATAAAAATATTTGTTCCTATGAACATTAATTTTTTTTTTTGCGACCCACCTAAAGTTAAGCATTGTTTATTTGGCCCGAGTTAGCTTTTGAGTTTGACACCCCTGCTCTACCACAATTCCATAAACTACTATATTTCCAGGGAAAGGAGACAACTCTAATTATCCGCTTTGGAAATGGTAGATTTGACAGCGAGCGATCTAGCTTCTCGAAAAAACGGTTCTCACGCAGGCAGGGAGACCTGAGGAAGGATCTTCATCGGCAGGGCGACACCCCTAGTCGCGCGTCAGTTTGGAAACAGCGTGTAACGACGTAACGAGACCGATCGAAGGAAAGAGCAGTGTTGCAGTGATGCAACGCAATGTGGTGTCCAGTTGCAACGCGGGTCGATGCATCGCTGGCCCCGGTTCACAAAAGGGCCCTTTGTGCCGTCGCCTCGCGTCTAAGCAACCGCATACGGCTATCCGTCGGATTCCGTATCCGTGTACAGTGTACGTGAACGAACAGTTTAGAGAGAAATCCCGTGGCACGGTGACGTATCTTCTGTCCTGGGTTCGTGGGGGGCCGATGCCGCCCATGGCGTCTACCGAATGGGCCCTGCTTTTCCACCAGGATGTGTGTCTTCTGTTTCTCCTTATACCGTTTACTACGTGACCAACAATGACACAATGCTCACCCTACACCCTCGCTGACGGATATCGAGACCGGAAAAAGTCTGCCGAAATTTTTTCATCCTGCACCCGGACTTCGAGACGCCAGGTTGCATGCGTGTAATTGGCACCGAATAGACGTCATGATACTGCGACTTCTCTTCGAGCAAGTGAACTGTTCTGGAAGACAACGTTTTGTATAATTCGGTGAATACTGTGATTAATAGATTGGATTTTATGCAATAAATGCACTCAATTTTTATTGTTCACGAAGACGTAGTGAAGGGTTCTCGTGATCCTCTATAAAAAAATATTTATTAGAATAAAATAAAAATAATGAAATAAAAGTAATCAAATAAAAGTAATCAAATGAAAGTAATCAAATAAAAGTAATCAAATAAAAATAGTCAAATAAAAATAATCAGATAAAAGTAATCAAATAAAAGTAATAAAATAAGAATAATAAAATTAAAAAATATTTTGATAACTATAAACATAGATGGACGACTCTGAGAAGTCGCATGTTTCTAATGCCACTGTACACACCGATATTGGATTTTATTGAACATCACCAGTTAACAATGACAGTCTATTATCACTCCAGCAACATGTCCAGTTAGGATTTGCACGAAAATAATTTGTCAAGCTTGCGGAAATAATAAATTAGAAAGTAAATAATATTTAAAGTCTCGCCGAATTTCATCCGCGTGCCAAGGGGTTAACAGATAAATGAACGTATAAAGTTCCTCAAGTTTTTCAACCTGGAAATTCAAAGTATTGCTTCCTTTTTCAATTGCACCCTAGTGTTCACCCCTAAATACTGTTTGCCAACAGAGGAAAAGCGTAGCGATCGGTGCATCGTAATGCCATGGGGTGACCCAGTGGAAGACAAGTGACGTAAAACAGTTTTGGAGAAGAAAAACATGGATGGGGCCGAGAGGTCGAGGGTCGGACGAATTACAACACGGACAAGTGTTCGACAGGGGACCGTGCGGCCATTGTATCAAAGAGAGGAGACAGTCGCGTCGCGTCGCATCCCGTCGTCTCGGAACGTTTCTGCACTTAGGCCCGTCGCTCGGAAGACTTTCGTCTTTTTCTCACGAGTGGGCCCAGACAATTGCGTGGATCTGGATGTCTAGACGGACGTATCCCTCGTTTTATTTCCGAGGTTGCAACCGAAAACGCAGCCGCATTCGCTTGGAATCTATGACTGCTCTTTCGGTAGCGCCGTTTCCTGGCGACCATTTCTTTTCTCGCAGAACACACTTGCCTCCGTGATAAATCGTTCCGACAATTCAGAAATTTCCTTAAGAAGGACCTGACTCGGATAAACAACTCGTAAAATTTTGCAATTGTTTAACAAAAATTGATGCATGCACGATTCCTTTCAATCCCACGTTCTACTGGCTTACAAAGATGTGTCCGTATTTTTACTTGTAACGAATATTTTTCAATGAAAAAACTAACGTTCATACATTGAACGTGGTACGAAATATTGTGAAAGTTTCAAAAATAACCGCTGTACAGTTTCTTGATGATAAAATCTAGAACTTCGTCTTACTTTTGACGTCCTAAATCCGTTTCTTAACATTAAATAAAAATCGATATTGCCGGTTCCATACATTTTTTATCTGACAATTATCGAAATTATAAATATTAAAAGCAAAATGGCCGAAATTTTGAATAAGCGCAGTCTTGTAATTTTGCCACCGTCAATCTCGTTTAGCGTTAAGTGAAACTACAGCATTGTCTCCATAATTGACGCTCAGATTGTGCACAGAAATGGACAATTTGGGAAGAGGTGATACCTGTCAACTATTGATTGTTGACAATCAATAACCATAAAAAACGAGCCACGAGGCTCGAACAATCGTATCTCCTCTTCCAAAATTGTCCATTTTTGTGGACAATCCGAGCGTCAATTAGAGAGACATTACTGTATTTGGAAAATGTTGAAATCGATGAGAGAAATTCGGTGTTGAAGATTTCGCAGGGATTGAAATGAGATAGTAATTGGAGCAGTTAATTGCGCGGGAACGGTGCGCATTACGCGGCGACTTATTTATAAACGTGAGTGCGAAGGTTCCAGGCATCGGTAGCGGCAGCGAAGAAGCGCGGGTAATTGGATCGCTATCGGACGCCTTCTATTTGTTGTTCAAAACTTAAACACTGAGACAGGGATGATCACGCGGGTTCTGGTGATCGTCACACCGCGGCCTCGGCGTATCTTTCGACGTTGAACACGCGGGAACTGAGCTACTGCCATTGTCCTTAACGCGACAGGATTTACGACGGCTCTTCGTTGGGAAATTCCCATCGCGGAGATGATCTAAACAAGAAAACAAACGCGTAATGTAAACGGTAATTTGCTCTCCGATAGTCCCTCTGCCCTTTGTATAAACAATCGTCGATGGGTGTCAAATTAGCTGGTGATTTACTGCTGGGAAATTGGAGTTGTCTTTCTCGACTCATTGCATCGTAAGATGTTTTATTAGATGCACAAATCAAGTCTATCCGATATTTCGGTTAAATGAAAGTTTCGAAATTCAACTTCAAAATCTCACACTTCTGAAAGAGTCGAAGATTATCTAAGACTTAAACGACTGCTAAATGTATGATCTCGTTGGAATGAATTCACGTCTACATCTAATAACTCCTTTTCAGTATTTTTTCATAATTATTATCAACGAAGTAGTACGGAATAAAATGCGAACACTGTGTTAAACGGCACAGATTGCGATGGCTGAGCGAAAGCGATCGCAGTTGCCACAGGAAGTCGGTGCGCAGCGCGTCGATCAGAAGTTCGTACTCTTTTTCCAGAGTTCCCGGAAAAAATCTGTAATTTTTAAGAGACCGGAACGTCGAGAGCCTTTAATAAATTTCCCGTCGAGCGAAGACACGCTCCGGGCCGTTTTTTTCTGCGGGGGAAAAAAAAGAAAGGAAAGCGTGTCTATGCCGGCACTTGAAGATATCTCCCATGCTTGAATTACCTTACTGGAATCTCGTGTCAACAAACTCCCTTCGTTTTTAGCGCGGTGCCCTGGCTCTTGAATCGTTTCCTGATGCTCCAGATCGGCGCGGAGATAGGATCCCTTTTCGTTCGTGATTATTCTCCCTTCGTAAACATAATCATACCACTCTGAATACGAGGAGATTCAATATTACAAATCCTCGTTCACTGATAAATCGCTTAGCAGACCATACAAAGTTTTCGTAAACGTGACTCGAGGTATTCCGGAAGGGAAATTTATATTTTGAAATTTTGAATTTGAGAATTTCCACTACGATAAAAAAATGTTCGAATACGATATTTACATTACGATTCGAATTTTCAAATTGGAAATTTCTACAATTATTCAGTTTTATGCATTCAAATTTGCCACCGAAATTTTCGATGGTAAAATTCATCGACGGTGGATAACACTGGCCGAAACTTGTTCACTGAAGGTAAAACCTTGCCTGCGGGGATTTGGTCGGCTGATTTGAGAAACCTACTTTACCCACCGACGCTACGCCAGAGAGAAGGCGGTGCTCGAGAGTCGACACAGATGGCGACTTCGATCGGATTTTTACGTCTCCAAACCCCTATTAGCGATTGCATAATGAGAATTTCGATGTTAATTAAACGAAAAATGGCCAACGAAAAATCGAACATTTCCGTATGAAAATCTACAATTAATCTGTGCTTATCGATTCGACTTCAAAGAGAAAACAAAATCAGTCGCTCTTTATCCAAGCGATAGGGGGGGTTGATAGCAGAAGGGGTTGAAAGTCAGACCATTCATTATTCGCGTAATTAAATCGTTCCGCATCGACGGCAAAACAAATCCGAAAGAAAGCTGAAAAAAAACACAGTGGGGGTGAAAGTCGACGGAAATTGAATAAGCCTGATTATCGTGAAGAAAAACGGCCGACCTATGGCTCCGGGTGGAGGGAACGATCGTTAACGAGGAAACCCACCGCGATATCTCAATCGGCCCGGTTATCGGACGTTAATGAATTTCCAGCGGCGGTTACAAATCCCCGTATTACGAAATTAGCTCGGGACCTTCGGCCGTTCCAGACTCCGGCCAAGAAAAAGTCGGGGCCGCGTTTCCGAACGTCATAAATCACGAAAAATAGGCCTAGCCAACGCAGGCGGGGGCGGGCGGGGGCAAAAAAGCAGCACGGTGCGCCGGAGAATGGAAGATTAACATTCCACCGCGGCCGGCCTTTGTGTCATCGGCGAGATTGCGAACACCTATCCGTCCGGCGAGCGTAATTAGAAGCTTCCCGGTGATTTGCGAAGGTGTTCCGTGCGGACGATGATTAACATCGGCTCCGAGGCGAATTAACACCGCCTACCGCGCGATCAGAGACCCCGAGATCTCGCAGCCCGGCGAGATATTTTCTAGAATGATTTCTGTAATTTTGAATGATCGTCGTAGAAACGACCGGCAGGTTTTGGCGATCGGAAAGGTGCAGGCGTTCGAGGGGCTATTAGACCGAGCTGTGATCGAGCGATACGGTCCTCGGGGCCACGAAAGCATCCTGTAGCCAAATTCCTGACGAGGAAGACAGGCTCCTCTGTCGGGATCGTCATTATCTTGATATCTCAGCTGGTAGCTTGGTCGACGGTTTTTGTTTTGGACAGCGCGTCGAGTGCACCAGGGGGTAGGCCCAGGGTGGTCCAATTTGTCTGCCGGTTCGATATTGTTACGAGCTCATCTTTAATAATGCAGCCGGAGACGCGCATCCTTCCCCCGACGGTTTTTACATACGGACACGGTACTTTGTCGGTGAGCCTGTCGAGCGGGGAGGGAAATAAAAATGTCCTCGGCATCGATCGCCGGGTTTATCGGCGTCAGAAATCGGTGACTAATGATCCGAGCCGGCTTTGAAGACCTTATTAGCCCGCTTGAAATATCGACGATTCGTGGAACAGCATCGAGGAATTCTTTAATCGAGGAAACCCGCTGTTTCCCGTTCCACGACTATTCCATAAATATTCGACAAGGGGAACGGTATAACCCGTAGAGAAAATCGGTACGACACGATATTTAACATTGAATAGCCAATTCGGGAAATGCGAGCTAAAAATATTTTCGCGGTGCGAAAGAAAGGATAGCGGTTATTTATATACTCGGCAGACGTTTTATTTAGTAAGAGACATGATATTTTGTACAATGTATATTTCATTTATATTTGTATCGCCTGTGATTTTCTTGACGTCGCAGCAATTATTGCCAATTATTGCCAATAAATATTTCCTCCAACATTGCTCTAAATATTGAAGAACATTTACTTAACCAGATAGTTGCGTTTGACGAGTATACTCGTCATGGAGAAATGGCATTATTTTGTGTCTCGACGAGTATATTCGTCGTGCGTAAAAAGTAGTGACTATTGGCTATTTAAATTGTAATTTTGGTGAAAACAAAAACATATTTTTTAATTTCAAGATGTTTAGAATACTTTGAGGCCAGGCCGGGATAAAACAAACAAATAAAAAATATGGATAATTATGTGAATAATTCACGATATTGGTGTTCGATGTGCAAAGTGCCATTACGTATTATACCTTGCTTTGCTGAATACCACTCTACAACTTTGAATTTTTAACTTTTATAAGTAATCTGATGTTTTCCGTGTTTTTCGTTTATTATGTACGTAGTATATGTTAATGTTAAGTGAATAAATAAGCATTACTAATAAAATGGTTAATTTTATGAAATAAAACCGTCTTTTTGATCCAATATTTCAACAGCGACACTTAATCTGTGTTCGACGAGTATACTCGTCGTCGCTTGATTCTCCCGACACGTATAGGTGCGCGCATTGAAAAAGAGGCGCCACAACGAACTGGTTACAATGGAAGGAACCATCGATGTTTAATTTCTTTATTCTCCATTGTTTCCTCGTCATCGAAATCGTTTCGAATAGCAACGATTACGTCCGCGTCATTCATTCGTTTATCATCTGTAGTAGAAAGAAAATAAATCGTGGCAATGATTTATCCACGAGGATAGATAGCAATGTATTTGACAACTGTGTTCTGGCCGGTGCAGGAGGAGGCAAGTAAATTATGTGGCGTAAAACTTCTACGACAGATAAACAAGACCTCGGTTAATCGACACCACGAACAATCGGACCCCGGTTAATCGGGGTTCCACCGTAGTAGAGTAAAACAACAGCGACGGAGTACTACAACAATTGACGATTGTATGCTCAGTGATTTTATAAGTTCAGCGTGTTATAAGTTCAGCGTTCAGCAGTTCAACGATAAGAAGATACACGAGCTATTGGATGAGCTAATATATGCAGCCGGACAATGCGGTTTTGCCTCACGTGCAGCGATCCGGAATCAATTAAATTTTCTAATAGGGACTTGGACAACGGTGTAGGCTTGTCGCCAATTATAAACCGATTACCGTGTAATGCGGTTTGATCGATCGGTCTTGCCATCCAGCGCGATTTTTCCCGGCGACCGGCCGCGGCGCGGCGTCGACCGGATAGAAAATATTGGGGCCTCGACGAACGCGAGGAGGAAGTCGATCTATGATTAATCGCGGCCGTAAACTCGTTTCGACTCGCGGTGGTAATCAGGAAACCGCTTCTGGCGCGCTCGGCACCGTTTTTGCCGGTCGGTGGCTCGCGCACTATGTAATTAACGTCCGTCGAGGCGTAAGATTTGATCCGCGTCATTTCTTGGTTTCCCCGTCGGCCCTGCCACAAGCTTTTCTTTCATGCAACACGCGCGCTCCTATTCGCCTCGAGTGGTTCCCGGAGCTACCGTTTCCTTCATCCGCTTGTAACCCTTTGATCGCGAACGAAATTCGACGCGGCGACTCGAAATTCATTTCACCGTACGAACGTGGAATATTTTTCGATCGGTTCGCCTCGAAACGTGGATCATTCTTCGGGCAGGACGACAATCTCGCTCGCGTGATTCATCCCCGTGTAAACATCGGCGAAGTCGTCACTTTTCACTTATCGCTTCAATAGACTTTCTACATACAGTCCGCGTTCATTCATCGAATTCACAAGACCCAAGAAATTTCTGCTTTGCGTCGAGACGCTTGCTTGCGACAGCGCACAATTGGTATCGCAAGGAGGAAAGATACGTAACGACATATCATCGATTACTTTCTACAGCATTATTTCTTTCGGTGCGTGAAAGTGCTTCGCCGTGTTATCACGCTGATAAATCGTTTCTATTATTTCTCCTGCTGGTAAACAAGACGATGCAACGCTTTCGATGCGGACGGGTTACATGACCAATGGAACTTTAAAACTGCGGTCCAAACAGTCCGCTCGAGAGCTAACCCTTTGCACTCGGATGTCGCCGATACGGCGACGCTGTACGTATAATCGTGTCGAAGAGGCATTTTTTTAAAAATTATTTTCTTTTCATACTGTAAGCTAATCACGTAAAATGCATAAATAAAAGAGAACACGAAATATTTTATTTACTAATTCCTACAAAATTTCACAGCGGTGTAATAATTTTTATTCCAATTCTACTTTGTATAGTAATATTTTTGCATCGCGGTTTTATCAACGTTTGCTGCGAATTGTTGATAGGTATATCGGAAGAATCTTCCGAGTGCTAAGAGTTAACGGACGAGATAAATCGACGACTGTACGATCAGTGCTGCGGTGATTGCCGCCCTCTATCTCGGACTCTGGAAGACGATTAAGAAGCATTTTCTAGCACCCCTTGAGTCGCGTTAACGATTTACCGGGATCGTTTCGATGAAAGGGAACCGAGCGGCGAGGCGATCACGGTTTTTCGATCGAAACTGGATCGAGGACCGTGGAGACGGTTCGCGATAGGTGTGTGAATCGTTGACGGACAGGGGGACAGGGGCGTTGATTACGCAAACGCGGATAACAGAGGCCAGAAAAGGGGTTACCGACGGGGTGGGTGGCGAGGTCCGCCGCACACATACACACCGAAGGTTCGAGGTTTCTGGCTCGTTTGTAGGCGATAACGGCTTATCTAAATAGTTTAGACATGAATTACACAAGCGGGAGTTACATTTATGTTTCATCACGGCCTGGCCCGACGAGATGGGTTGCGGGACGAAACGGAACGGGACGGGATGGGACGGAACGAGACGGAACGGGGATATCTGTCCGCCGACGCTGCTAACCCGGTCGGTTCTCTTTTTCTCGCTCCCTCCGTGGCCATTGCCTTTTCCTTTATTTCCCTTTTTTTCTGAGCTGCTGGCCTCACTGTTACAAATTGCTTATCGTTCCTGCGTTGGCAGCACGTTGGATCGCCTTATCGGGACGCTTGACCCCGTACACGCCGCGCGAGATTTCACTCCGATCGGCCTGCGCTCCTTGATGATCCTCCTCGGCCCTCTTCGACCCAGCTCTGCACGGGAATTAAGTTTCTCGAACCCTTTTCTCCGATTTCCAGCCGGCCGGAGTTGGCCTCCCACGAAGGCGGATATTTTCTTTTGGAAAAATCAGAACCGGCGGCGAGGTCGGCTCTCGATGATCTTTTCGGTAACTTGTCGTGAAACTGATCCTCCGGACACTCGGTAATCGATAGGCTCGAGAAACGAAGCTCGGAAACGTCCGAAAGCTTCGTACAATTCTATTAACCTGCATCGGCTAAATTAGCGTGAACCTGTAATTTACGTTCGATGTCCAAGATCCGACAGAAACCCAGATTCGATAAAGTGTAAAAAATTCATTTGCGATATTATTTAGCGTTCTTGGAGAGTTTACCGGCGTAGTTGTCCGCACGCCGTTGGATCGATGAGGCCGATGGTTTCTAGGCCGAGTACAAATTAGACAAACAGCAAACGACTGGTTAAATTATTGAGCGACCGATGTTCCCGGTCCGGCAAAGCAAAGATCAGAGGCGTCTGTTCGCGACGCTAACAGAAACGACAAAGAAGGGGATCTATTCGTGTGGCAAGAATCCCACGAAACAATCAGAAAAGCGACTCGGCGCAGTGCAAACGAACGAGTCGTTAAGAGGAAAGAAACATAGACGACTCGGTTCGATTCAGCCCGTCAACGGAGTCATTCAGAAGAACCGCTCGAAAGACACTGGACAAACAGAAGAATCCTTCCTGAAAATGAGAATTCTGCCGGGTAGCCTACCGAGTGCATATAATTAACTGTACGCCTTGCATCGTTGAGTATCGCCAATCGACATGAAACCACTGTACATAGGAAGCTAAAATTACGACGCCGCTTCTATTTATACACCTGCTTAGTTCAGAAATTGTAAAACAGTCGCCCTTGAATTTTTTCTGGACGCGGTTTCGGGATGCCGGACGTTCGTAAGCTGTTGAACATTTCTGCGGGAATGGGAGTCTCGATCTCGGTGTCGGATTCTCGTAAAAATTACTCTACAGAATCGCGGATCGATCGTTTAAGAGTTGCAACGTAAGTGGCGCGGTTCGCGAGTGGTTGCGGGGGGCAGAGGGTGGGGGAGATCCTCCGCGGAGATACAGCGCATGAACAAGGTATAAACAAAGCGAGGAAAGAAAGCCGGGTATACTAATGGCCCCGTGGGCCGGGGTGTAGTTCCGTGGGCCGGACGTGAAAACATCTCCATTCCACGGGTCACGAGGGCCCCGTTGTGGAATTCATAAGAGAATAATGTCGGCCGCTCGAAAATTAATTTAATTTGTACTAGAAACCGACGAGGTGGAGAGAGATCCAGCCGACCTGGCAGGACAGCCTTTATCTCGTATGCAGCGCCGGAAGAGGTCCGAGCGAGAGAGGGAGAGAGATAGACGAGCCGGCGTTGCGAGGGACAGCGAGGGCGAGGAGGAAGGATAGACTACGTTCCTCTCGGAGGGCGCAGGTTAGGGCACTGGAGCGGCGGGGAGGGGCCTAAGATGGACCCCTGCTGGGTAATATATAGCGGGCCAGTTGGCTCGAAAGGCGCTGGTCTGTCTCCGCCGCGGACTCCTTAGCGGGGCACTGAAACTTTACCTCCCATAATTGATACGAATGTCTTTTCAGGCCGCGCTCGAACATCGCACGGCTATTTAGCCGAGCTCTTCTCTTCTCTTCTCTCCAGGCCCAGGACCGACGATCCTGTTCCTCTCTCTCTCTTTCTCTCTCTCTCTCTCTCTCTCTCTCTCTCTCTTTCCTTCTTTCTTTCTTTCTTCTTCTCGGCTTCCCTCTTCCTCCGTCTCTCCTTCCTATTTCTCCGTTTCTTTGTGGACGCTCGATCTGCCACGTCAATTATCAACGCGTCCTTTCTTCACGGATCCATGCTGGATCGCCACTTGACCCTTCCTGGATTATAATTGCCCCAGGTCGCATCTCCTGCCGATCTCTTCCGCAGGCTGCACTCCAACTGTTGCCTCAAGAAGAACCGCTTCGATAGACTATCTTTCGACAGACTTTCGACACTCTGCTCGCAAAGTACTCTGCGTTTTTGGCATCTTTCTACTTCGATTGTCGTTCGACACAGTTCCTCGTACCATTTTCCGGGATCATTACGAATGGAGAGGAATTTGATCGACGACCGTTTCGATTCCGAATTGTCGAGTTGCGAATAATCTTCTCTTCAGTGCACCGATAAAATTATCGATAAAATGGACAATCCTTATCTCTTTATACAAGATAAAGATGTTCCTATCCAATTGCAACAAACAATAATTAAATGAAAATATATTCCTTTCTTCGATAATTTAAACCTTCGGCGCCGATCGCCGCATATATGCGGTATCGAAATGAAGCGTATACAGAAGACGCAGATGTGTAATTTGTAGCAAAAATGATAAAAGAACGGATTCGCGGTATGAGTGCAGAGATTGCGATTTTGGCCTTTGTATCGATCCTTGCTTTCAGATATATCGCACAGAATTATGTTATTAGTTTTTACATATTATTATCTTTTAATAATCTTCGTCTCGTTATTAATTATATTAAACATTTAATCGTTAGGCTTTGCAATTATATAAATACCTATGTTACCTATAATTTTGTAAGTCTTTTTAAATTAAAAATGTAAATATATTTGTTACATCAGAGCAACGATTGTTTTATTCAGCACAGTTATTATTTAAGACTTGGAACAACATATATACAGAAACCACGCGCACTGTGCATATTTCTGGAACGAGTTTCCGTTCAGTGACGGTACTTCGGCGGATGGAGCTGCCGTAGCGAAAGGGTTAATAAAACAAGGAAGGTGTAAAAACACTCTTACATTCTTCGATTGTCTAACAATCGAGCAATAAGACGATCAAACTGTAACAGGCAGCCAGAATTTCGGAACGAACCGTGGCCAGGTTGCCGTAAAGTTAGCATCGATGTTGTATCTTTGAAGTACTTCGATTTCGAAGTTCGAGAGGCACTTGTAGATCTGGATGTCAGACAATAAAGTTCTAGGGGCGGATCACGGGATCGCGTATCTCTCGATCGGCGAAATCGAGGAAATTCCAGGAGCGGCACGGCCGATCGGACCCGCTCGATAGACACGGGTAGGTTCACCCGAGGCGGTAGCAAGACCGACCGGCCCCGTGTGCACTCGCAGAAGAATTAATTAGTCGATCTCGCGCGTTGGTGGGCCCGAAATCGTCGTTCGTGTGTACGGCTACGGCCACGGCAACGGTAGAACGAGCCAAGGGTAATTAGTAGGTACGTACCGATCAGCATCTGCAAGGTGAACGAGCATTACCATGCTTAATGAGTGCTGCGGAGGGTGCCCGTGAATCCCGTAGTGCCGGTGTGCAAGGGGATTTCACCTTGGCCGCGTTCTATCTCTACTCGATCGGACTCGAAGCGAGGACGCCCTGGATCGCGCGAAAATTCGAGCCGTTCCACTTCCTTCTGCTCCATCGAGCTTCCATCGCGTCGCTCTTCGTCGATGGTCTACCGTCGATCGGCTGGGTTTCACCTGAAAGTAAATTGGGACGATCGAGAATCGATTGTTGCTCGCTAACATCGATTCGTTACAATCGCTGGAAGACGCGCGAAGGCCGCGTTGCCGCATAAACACGTACAGATCAGTTTCCAACGTTGAAAACGTTATTTCAGAGCACTCTGAACTTTTACCTAATCTTTATTTCGCTCGAGTCCGACGATTGCAACCAGCAACAATTTCAGAACCTTATATTTTACGAGACGTATAACTTTATATCTTCGCAGACATCCGTTGACCAAGAAAATAATCTTGACACGAATTGGTACCTAGGTTCGTGAAATGTTCGCGCAGAACCGTTCCTCTTCGTTGCGTTTTATTGGGATTTAAGGTGAAGCAAAGCGCATCGCGTTTGATTCGAATTTTTCACCGAACGGCACAGGTTCGGCGTGGAGGAACGACGCGGTGACAATAGGACGGTCTCCCGCGTGTCACCGGCAGCCACTATCGGTTATCGGCGGAGCATCGGTTCTTAGAAGCCGCGAATAAAAGGATCGAGGGAAGAATAGGTAGGTGGGACCTTGTTCGTGAATTTAAGAGGGGGTAGGCGGCGCATATAACTACCACCGAAGTCAGAACCCCGGAGAGATTACGATCTAAGTATCCCCAGAAACAAATGCCGAATGCAACTCGCCCATTGCCGGGGCCTTTGTCGGCTCTGGCCGAGCGGTGCCCTGTTCCCGGTACCAACACCTGCACGGACCCGGGGCCGGGGCCCCACAACCTCGTTGCGAAGCCACGCTCTCGGAAACGGGCCGTGTGCGTGGCCTGTCATAGAGACCCGTTATTGATTGCTCAATGCGAGAAAGCGGCGTAAACCGCCGCGAACTCCTCCACACCTTCGCGATCCTCCTGCGGACGGATCCTCTTCTTCTTTCTCCTCTTTCCTCGTCCTCCTCCTTCTGGATCGCCATTCCGCTATTTCTTGCACGGGAATCGCGAAGCGAAAGCATTACGTGTTTTATTCGCGAGAGAAGGTGTTAACGTCGATCTACGTTGGAAAACTTGATTGCAGGAACATGTTCGAAGATGCTGCCCATGGTTTCGGAGAGAACACCACTCCCAGCTTGTTTATTCAAATTGCTGCTGTTCAGGGCGCTATCGGCAACTCCGAGGATTCTGGTTGCACGATTTCTGGCCAGAAAATCGAAGTCGAGGCAAGCTCGAAGCCCGGACTCGTCGCAGATCGTGGTGAGCCGAGAGCCTAATCCCGACGGCACGATCCGCGGAAAGAGCCGACAATCATATTTAATTGCCGCCGTCTATACTATCCTGTCAGCGGGCTGGTACAGATCGGTGAATACCTGATTCAGGCATAGCTCGGATTCATCTAGCCGCGGTGCAGCTCGTACCACTACCGGAGAATGCACCTTTCACGAGACCTCGGATCCACCGGCTTTCCAACGAATATAAATGTTAATACCTTCGAGCCGCTGATGCAACCCGGCCACTTTGATTTATGGACGCATCAGCGGTTAATAACGACCGCGATGATATTAGCCACGACATAGAAACGAGGCGGTCGATCCTCCGGCGAACAAGGATTTGCTCTGCTCGTGGATTTCGTCGATCGCATTAGTATCCGTCGAGCGATTCTCGATCCCTGGGGGCCGCGGGACTTAGAAAATGGGAAACCGGTAACAGGATCCGGCGCAAATCGTGCAACCGGTTCAAAACCGTTCGAAAGATGGTTCAGTTAGTGGCTTTACAAAATACGATCGCAATATTCTTTCAAACATTTATTTCGCGCTCGCGATCTCCGGCTCGACCGTGCTCGGACAGGATACCGTACACGCCGACTAAGTACAGTAACGTCTCTCTAATTGACGCTCAGATTGTTTGCAGAAATTGCGCCTCGTTTTTATAATTTACCGATTCTCAACAACTATAAAAACGAGGCGCAGGACTCGAACAATCGTGTCTCCTCTTCCTGAATCGTCCATTTTCGTGGACAATCTGAGCGTCAGTTAGGGAGACATTACTGTATCTTGTTTCTTAAACTAGAAAAACGCTGTTCGCACCGCGTAGAACACGCAAGCTCGCAGCTTCGAAGTTTCGTGAAACCGCCATCGGCGAGGTGTCCGCGGGAAAAATTCCCAAGGAACGCGTTATTTCCAGTCGCCACGTTAATTTCCACTTTTACGGTCGCGTCTCTCTGGCAGCGTCGATTAACTGCGGGACGTGAAACGACGCTGTCGCCAGTAAATCAAATCGGCATGGTGTTCTCGAGTGGTCGCTTTTCAGGGAGTCGAGTGGCTGCTTTTACAGCCGATTACGGGCGTCCGTGAAGCTCGTCCTGAAGAATGAGGCGACGCAGGTGATTTCCGACGAAAAGAGACGCGTCAGGGGCTGCGGGATCATCGCTGTTGACCTGGCCCGTCTTTGTGCTACGGTTTCGGCCGAGTCAGCGAGGATGTCTCTCCTCTTATGCCCATGAGCTGTAAGCTTCTTATGGGAACCTGGCGGGGACCGTAGCGTCGCGTCGCGCCGCGTCGCGAGTTGAAGACGGCCCTAATGAAATCATGTCCACGACATTTCTCCACGTGGGAGCTGCTCCCGAGCGGTCCGAAATTTTCCGGGCGATCGGCTTCGCGTCTCGACGCCCCCGCGGACAGGTAGGCACCGGGACAATAGGCGGACGGGATCAAGAAAAATTGGTTTTTAACTCGCCGGCCCCTTCCAGCGGCATCGACGACGTTCATCCCTGTAATTCGTGCTTTTCTTGTTGAGCTCGCGACGGGTGGCGAGGCGGGAAAATTAAATTTCGGGGCCCGAGGAGCCACGCCGCATCGTTTGTCATCGTTAAAATGATCTCCTTTGTTTAGGGACTTTTTCCTGGTCGCCGGGACACGGCAGGTACCCGTCCACCATGGTTTACGGCGGCTTTCAGGTATCCACCGGGCCAGCTCCTCTCCGCCGCTCCGATCGGTTCGAGTATATTATGCTCGGGCTGCCTCGTCGATTGCTGCACCCCGGATACGTAATTTAATATCGATGCTCGATCCGAGCGGAGACGTTTCCTCGTTCGAGGTGAACTCGCCGGGAACGGCACACTTTCTGCTGCCAGGCTGCTTTACGACGACCCTGCGGAAGTTAGAGCCTCGGCGCGGCGGCAAGGAGATTCGATCCCGTGATCTGTCGGTGTTTATAGCTACGCCTTCTTCGCATGTCGTGGAACTGGATTTTTCACTTTCAAACACGGTCTCCGACGTCTTCATCGGCTGCTTCCGAGTCTCTATCGCCCAGCTTCACGAGCGGTAAACGACGAAAATGTTTGGCGCGAGGACACGGGCTAGGAGCATCGAAAAGAGGAGCTGTCTCGAAATAATCGTACGCAATCGCAGCATCTGCTCCGGGTCCTTCGAGCGAGGACAACGAGCACCCTTTCCAATAAAGCCTCGAACCACCCTAATAATTCAGTCGGCTCGCATGATCTAGCCTCGATGCTGGCTATCCGTGGCCGCCCCTGAAAATTCCGAGTCTATCGCGGCCAATTAGCACGGGCATCGGTCATTAGGGTTGTCGGGGCCACCTGTCCATCGAGCGAGCTCGAAAACGACTGTATATGGAGCAGAGGTCCCTGGATCCCTTTCCCCAGGGCCGTATCTACAGCATCAACCCCGTCGCCTCGAGATAGCCGATCTCCATTGTCATTTGTTTGTCTAAGTTAGCGGATTAGAGCCAGTCATCGTTGTCAAAGGCGGCCGCCCGACTGATCGGTCCGATCGGCCCGCGATATCGAAGATGGCCGACCGATCCGTTCGCTGGCCGGGCCACCCCTGAGTCGATCATTCGCCCTGGTAAAAAGGGATTCACGTAGAAAGAATAATTAATCCTCCGGAGCTGGGATTGGACGCGTTTAACGTGCTCGCTCATGGGCGACGTCGATCATGATTCGATCGGAGAACCGCTACCTGTCTGCTCCGACCCCGTTCCCAGGATTACATCGTTAGCTGGGTTAATTACGCGAAGGATTACGCCGTTTTCAGGACCTTTCAGCGTCCGCGATGCGGCGATAATCTTCCGGGCCTGTGCAGGGGCCCTCCTCGGGGGTTGCTTTCGCGATTCCGGGCTCCGGTGATTGGATTTCGAGTAATTTAAACGCCTCGATGATCGATCCCGATCGTTCGAATGAGATACAGGGTTTGCAGTGAGGCGAAGGATTTCTTTGATTGTCGGTTTTGTCGGCCGGGCACTGGCTTGGGATTAAAGTTGGCTGGCAGGAGTGCGCGGCAAGGAAAATTTATACATGTTGGTCTTTATAGAATTCTTGGTCGATCTAATCCGAGAATGACGATGGGAATGGCCCGTCTGGCTGGAAACAACAGACTCGTTTGCACGAATCGTCGGACCAGTCCGTTAACGCGAGGCGTGGCGCGCGTCTAATCATAGGATCCCGCGAAAGTGCGTTAATCTCGGCCGAGCTAAATCACCGTTAACTGCCCGAGGTATCGTAACGACGCTGCCGACAGCGGTAAAACTTAATACTTCTTGTTTTAACGAGCCTCTCAACGTACCTTTGTTACACGCCCTTCGTCGGTCTTTTAGTCACGACTCGTTCAAAAATACTCCGGAGGCCTTCGCGAAATTTATGTGATTTCATTTGAATTTATTTAATTTGCGGAGAAAAAAGTATTCTTCCCATTGCAAGCGTAATTATAAATGTTACGTATAAGGATTTGTTGTCACCGGCAGATTTCGAATATATTTGAAGATGGAGTTCGAATTTTTAGTTACCCTTAATAGGCGAAATTGCGGAGCGCTTGAACGCAACTACGGAGGTAGAAACAAAACGAAGGAAAAGCGACAGAAAATTCGCAGAGGTACTGATCCGAGAAATAGATTCATACTGTGCAAGGTTTGCCTTCTGAGAAGGATCGCTTAAAATTAAGCAGAACAGAAAATCGTCAGAAATTCCAAGCGATAGCGACAATAATTTCGCACGAAGATGCTGCGCGGAATTAGTCGAAATGAACGAAGACACGGAAGAAATCTCCGATAGGATCCGAAACCTGCAGAATTCGCGTCGAGAGTCGAGAGTCAAGAGTCGAGAGCAATTACGAATGCGTTCGGCGGTCTCGTCGACAGAGCGGCAATTAAAAGTACACGGCCCGTTACATTGTCATTAGGAGATTAATTGCCGCGAGGGTCGAGGTAGCCGTATCCCCGATCCGGTAACAAGAACATATTAATTAACCGTTAGATAGCTCTTGTACCGGTGTGCTCTCTCTCTCTTTCTCTTTCTCTCTCTCTCGGCGGGCAGAGCTTAGCGTGGCTCGAGGATTTATTCGTGAGGCTCGGCGGTGCATTAAAAACGGGGCCCGAGACATAGTCCGGGAAGCGTCGGCGTCAAGCGGAGCCCGTCCGGGGCCCTCGTTTCTTCGTCACGATGGAACGACTTACGGTCCTCGCATCTAACCGATCGTACATTTCCATCGAATTCAAATGCGCCGCGATCTAGTGGCGCGGCTCCGTTGCTGCGGGGGAACAACAGCCAGAGAAACAGCCGGAGAAAGATAGATAGATAAAGAGAGAGAGAGAGAGAGAGAGAGAGAGAAACGACGAAAGAAGGAGAGAGAGAGAGAGAGGGAGGGAGAGAGGAAAGTCCGCGGAGAGGGTTCGTTTATTCAGCGACGCTCGTAAATATGGTGCCTCGAAGGCATCATGGCCGATACAGCGCACCGGCGATGTCTCAATCCTCAATTTTCCTTGCAGGGGCCGCGGGCCGCGGGGCCCCGGGGCCCCGTACCGCTGAGGTAGATTGATATCCGGCTTTTGGTAGGCTGATGAGCCGCGATATCTCAATCGGTGCTTTTTCCACGAGCAGAGATTCACCAGGAGAGTACGTTCGTTTCTTCGAGCGCGACGGTCGCCGAGCTTTATCCACGTCAACGGAAACCAGTCATTTTCTGAGCCTTCGCCGATGCTCCCTGCTACTTGTTAGCTGCAATCATTGCCGGACTCGATCGATGAGCTTCATCCTCCCGGTAGATCCTTTCGTTTGTTCCAAGTCATCGCGTTTCTGTAATTCGTATCTGCTCGTGGTCGCGGCATTAGGGAACAAGAAACTCGTCCGGTGTCTTCCAAGAAGCTCAACTTTGGCCATGTCCAAGACCAGGATCATCGTCTTCCGCAACACTAGAAGCTAGAAGACTGCGGAAATGGGGACTCCGCCTGCTTCCTTACACCCCGTAGTCAACAGAGAGCAGTTTTCCAAGGTCGAGATCTTCGATTCGACGGAGAACGCTCCCGACGCGGGGGAGCTTTCCACGCGGAATCGAGCGAGTTCGTCTCGATCGGCTAGCCGATCCCAAAACAGTGAAACGGCCCGAGGGCCCGCGAGGCTCGTAGATCCAGCGGGGAAGCGTGTCCTTGGCGGTGGACAGCGTGGCGCATAAACTCGGGTCGCTCGGAGAGCGGGCACGGTGGCTCTCTCGCGGTTGCCCACGTTGCAGCCACGTGAACAAAGGGTGGATACACCTACATACGTTCTCATCACGGATTCGCCGGGACAAAACAAACCCGACACCGCGGCGTCCCCTGGCCTCCGCTGTTCTTCACGAGCGAGAAGAGGAAGAAGAGAAGAGGAAGCCTTCGACGACGACGACGACGACGACGACGACGACGAAGAAGAAGAAGAAGAGGAAGACGGGAGCAGAGTTAACAGGGAGAAAAGGCCGAGGTAGGCAAAAAGAGAGAGAGAAAGGGAGAGACTCGACGAAAGGGAACAGGATCGTCGGAAGAAGCAGAAGAAGAAGAAGACGACGACGAAGAAGCAGAGGGAGGAGGCGATGAGAGCGGTGGTTGCGCTCCACACCGTGGTGTATACCGAACTGAAAGATCTGGCCGTTCAGATAGCGGGGTGATCTGTGAGGCCCGGTGTGTGGTACCCCTTTCGCGAACTCCTGCACGCTTTCGCAAAGGGGGCTGCGCGATCGAAAGGGGCCATCGAACGAAACCAGGAACAACGAGGAGTAAGAAGGAGAGCACCGGGCCCCGGAGCCACCACGGCTACGGTGTACACACACTCCTCCCGCCCCTCCGAACAGAGCCAGGAGGTGGAGAAGCCGGAGAAGCTGGAGAAGCTGGAGGTGGAGGCGGAGTGTGTGCAGCTTATAGCTGCTCCGCGGACCCTCCAAGGAGCCTCGGATTGAGACGTCGTGGCCTCTTTGTACCAGCCGTGATGCTTTCGGAGCACCGTATTTACGAGTAACGCCGTGTAACCGTGCGCTTGCGAGCCGGCTGCGACCCTCCCCGCCTCTTCCTCTTCACCCTCTCGCCGCGTCGTCCTCTTTCGCAGGCTCTCCTTTCGCCTTTCGGACCGAGCTCCCGAAGACGCGGCCGCGGTCGCGGGCGCGGGCGCCGGCGGGGCGGGGCGGGACGGCTCGCAACGCGGCGCATTTGAATTCGAAGAAAACCGTCGAGATCGACCCGGCTACAACCGCCGGAGGAAAGCAGGCGCTCCTGGAAACGAGATCCGATCGAACACTTTCTTTCTTTCTCGGCTCTTGCTCTCGCAAGCATGTCGCACGCGACGCGTTGCTTGTTCCGCTTACGATCGATCCCGTGCCCGAGAATCGCACAAGCATTCGCTTCATATTTCGGGATGCAGCACACCGTTTTCGATAGGAAAATGTCCGAATGCGACGAGATCGCGGAGAGAAGATCGATTGGCTCCGGAATCGACGGACAGGTGAATTTTTAGCGGCGTTGACATAATTGCGGCCAGCGAGAAACAAAGGGAATCGGAGGCGTCGCTCGAATTCATTACGGTAAGCTCGCATACCGTCGCGAATTCCCGTCCGATCCCCTTAATCAGGAAGCCTCCCTCTATCTCAGTCGGCCATTAAAACAGACGTTTATCGCGATTCGTATCTGGCGGACGGTGATTACGCAGCACACGTCGACGATACACACCGGTAGCCGTAGCCGCCTGTTCCACCGTGGAATCCTCGTAAACGCGAGTCGATTTACAACCCCATTGAGATTATTAGAAGTAATTGGCGCGATAACTTATACGGAGAAACGTCAATCGGAGGCCTCAGAGCATGGCCTGTAATCATTCGAGCTGAAAGAGGCGCGCACGGCGAATTTTTGTGTGGCGGCGCGGCGGCTCGACGGATCTGGTCGGTAAATCCTGCGTAATGGAAAATAGGTCTAATTTCAGGGTCTCGGACGTACGGGGATGCTCGGAGCGGACTAGTTCGCGCTAAACGGTAGCCAGCACGCGGTCAGTAATTATTTGATCGGTGGCATTAAGTGCCGTGCAGAGGCAGAACAGCCACTCCGGGCCGGGGCTATAATTACTTCATTTCGAACGACCGGACTGTTTTGCCCGCTCGGACGAGTCCCGATGATCGGACCGTGATGAGGATTATTAGAGCTGTTTAGGGCGGTCGGCCAGAGACACGCCTCGGTGGCGAGTCGAACGATCGTTAAACCGCCGCCAACCGGAGAAAAAAAAAGAGCCAACTGGTATCGGTATCTCGCGGAGCGATCGTTCGAAACCGATCTCTGGGCTGCCATGAAACGCCACCAAACGCCCGATATACAGACACAGACGCGGCCAATCGATAATCGGCGACCGTCGCCGATCGAGATACCCCGTGGACAACGAACCGATCCGAGACGACTATTTGCATGCAAGACCGATGCTTGATAGCTGGCACAATTTTCCGAGAAAATTTCTGTATCTCGCCTCGAGATCGCTGCTCGCTTCGCTACCCGTGTTTCTCTTCCCGAACGGAATTCCGAGGGACGCAGATATTACGAGGGAGACTATCGACGCTTCGAATCTTCGCCCCGTAAAACGTTCACGGCTGCGCTCGCGAGTCGATACTTTATTCGACTTCATTGCCTCCGATTAATAATGTCGCGTCCCCTTGCAATTAGCGAGAAATCTGGCCGGCGGAATTTAACCGTGGCCCCGTAGATTCTCTCGAAGCCGTTTCACCGATTCGACCAGAAATCCGATGTTTCGAAAGATCTCTCCTAGACCTTCGTCTCCAAGTCTCGTCGATCCTAGATCTCTCGATGTCTCGGGATCGAAATTCGAGGATCAGTCTCGACCTGGGATTAGAAGCTGGACCTAAATTCTAGAGGACACGCAGGTTCTGGAGGAAGCAACAAATCTCGGACGGAACTGGATCGAGTATCGTATTCGAGCTAATCAGACGGCCGAATCGAAGATGGCTGGATCGGGATCGGGATTGGGATCGGGATCGAGATCGAGGCATTAGACGGAAAGGGGAACGCGTTGTGTCGCGTCGCATCGCCGAGGTAGCCGCTAGACGTCTTTGTCCCTGGGTCCGTGGTCGGGGAATTCTTCGGCTGCTACTATAGGGGCGACCCGCGGACAGGCTATGGTAATGCAGAATGTCATTTGTTAATTTAAATATCACGATAATTCAGTCTGCCTCTCCGTCTTGGCCTCTTCGTCCTTCTGGTATCTCTCTGCGGTCAGCCGCAGAACCCTACACCCACTTTGGTCCTTCTCCCTTTTCTTCTTCTCTCATTTTTCTGCTCTTCTCTCCCTCCCTCTCTCTCTCTCTCTCTCTTTCTCTTTCTCTTCGACCGTTCTCTTTCTCTGGACTCTCGACTTGTTCCGTGGTTTCTCTCGCGGGGCCATTCTTCTCCGCTCGTCCGCCGCGCCGCGCCGTTCCGTTTCCCCGGTCCTTCCCCTCTTCTCTTTTATTTCACCGAGGTAGACTGGGCCGGCTTTAAAATTTCAAATTAGCTTCAATCGCATCGGCTACGTGCCGGCCGTATCGTTTGCGGACGAGCTTCGCCGGGGATGCAATTGTGCTTCCGTTCGACGTTCCCGGAGCCGGTCGACCAGCGATAAGGATCGTTGGCATAGCGTAGCCAAACGTTTCCGCTTCTCGATTAAACGGGCCCGTCGAAATGAAATTCGCTCTTCCTTGAATCCTTCGACCACGCTTTTCCTCCCGCGACTATTTTATCTGACCAGTAAGCGTTCACGCCGCGGCAGTACGCCGGCATAATTGTTTCTAAGGACATGTTCCTAACTCGACAGGAACGAAGAACTTCGGATCGCGGGATATACAGTAATGTCTCTCTAATTGACGCTCATATTGTCCACGAAAAATGGACAATTCAGGAAGAGGAGATACGATTATTCGATCCTTGCGGTTCATCTTTATAATTACGAATTGTCAACAACCATAAAAACGAGCTGCAAGGCTCGAACAATCGTATCTCCACTTTCCAAATTGTCCATTTTTCGTGGATAATCTGAGCGTCAGTTAGGGAGACATTACTGTACTGTCTAATTATATTGTCTATACTGAATAATTTACTTATCCTCCTTGTCTCCGTTTCATCCAGTCAATAAGCAGATCTTTATATAAATTCGCTTCTCCAGAACTGTTCAGCATCGACGTTTGAAACGCTAGTTTGTCGGCGCATGGAAATATTACGAGTACAGAGCTATGTCGAGGATTCGTGAAAACGATTTCAATGAATCGAAATGAAGACGTAGCTCGGCGCAGAAGAAAGAGAGAGGGCCGCGACCCCGGGTCCAGGACCGGCACGAAAAGTCCGGCGAGTTGACCCTTGCGAGGAGGTCTGGAAGGGGACGAAACGAAACGAAACGAAACGGAACGACACGACACGAAACGAGGCGAGGCGAGGCGATCGTAGGGGGAGGAATGGGGGAACACTTAAAAAGTCTTAAACGCGAGAGCAAACACAATTAGAGGCAGAGCCGGAAGGGTTTGTCCTTGTTCGCCTCGTCTGGAGCGAGAGTTTCTGCGTGAACGCGAGTTTCGGGGGGCCCGGGGGAGCCCGGGGGCCCGGGAGGAGATCGAGGCAAGGCGAGGCATCCTCCGTGAGTGGCACGGTAGGAAGAGACAAAAGGAGGAGGAGAAGGCGAAGAGGACTCAATCCTGCGCGGCTCGCCGCGGTACATAACCGAGGAGGAAGGAGACGGTAATAGCCAATCACGCGGCGAACGCAAAAACCTCGACGAGGATCGTCGTAAAGCTCGCTGATGCTCGGCTCGCTCCGTCCTCGTCGCTTGTTCGTCGCGCGCTCGCGTCCTCTCGAAATGAAGGTCCGAGCCGGCCGCGGCGCGACGCGAGAGGAACAGTCGTCGAGGGCCGCCGTCGGAGTGAGAAACAGAGAGAAAGGAAACGGGAGAGAGGAAGAGAGAGAGAGAGAGAGAGGAGCCGCGGTCTCGGTCTCTCGTCGCCCACGAGTGGGGGAGATATTAATTAGAATAATTGCTGCTAACAGGCTCGTTAGCGTTGAACTGAGATAGCAAACGAGCGCGCCTCGGACGCGAAAATAAAATGAGACGGTCCTGGCGCGGCGCGGCGTCCTCCCCGGGCAAAAGCCGAGCGCCTCGTGCTCCCAACGAAGAGAGCACTCTGCCGGCCACAGCGTCCTCTCGGTCCAACCACTGGCCGAGGAGAAGTACCTCAATCAGGCTCGAGCTGCGTCATTTGCATATTTCTTCGGGCTGCTCTCTCTACCTCGGCCTACGCTGCCAATACCGCTGGCGGAGAGACCGATCGACGCCTAGGAGGATCCTCCTAGATGCCGGCCAGAAAATCTTCGCTTTGCAGCCTCCGCGATCCTGTGGCGATCAATTGATCCTCTCACGGTCATTCGTCTGCCGAGGATCGTTAATTGGTACCTTGATCTTTATTTCTGCGAGCGACGCTGCTACCGGACGAGGTCTCTTCGCCTCCTTGAATTTGCTACTTGATACCGATAGGGGACGCGGCTGCGATAAGGAACGCCAAGGAGGCCCGGGATCTCCTCGGCTCTCCCAAACGCAGTTTCTGCGAATCGCGATATTTCCGCGGATCGTCGGGTCGCGGATCTTGCGGAGCTTAGCTAATAGGGGGCTGTCGTCGCACCCTGTTGTTCCTGGCGAATGCAACGACGGGGAGGTAGCAACGACCTCGAGTATCGTTGCTCTCTCGCGGTCGTCTGGCAGGATTTTTTCGGTCCCCGAGAGAGAAGAGGCGAGCGGCAGAAGCGGTGGTTGGCCGAGGAGCAATTCCGTCTTTATTCCGCGAACGAGGCCGGGGCCCTCCTAATCAATTCCAATTAGAGAGCGGAATATTTGCGGGCCAAGCGGAGCCCATGGAAGGGACTATTAGCAGTCCTCTCTTACTACCGGGGAGCCGGAGCTGGGCTCTCCGAGCTGGCCGTAAATCAAGCACCGGCCCATACAGAATCCGCCTGTACCCGCCTGTACCCGCCGTATACCCGCCGCTACCCGGCTATGCGCGCGATCCGTATAGCCGTCGTACGTGTGGGCGTACGTGTACGCGTTCCATGGGACCCGTACAGAAGAACGAGGGGAACAAGAGAAAGAGCAGGAGAGAGATGGAGAGAGAGAGCAAGAGAGAGAGAGAGAGAGAGAGAGAGAGAGGGAGATAGAGAGAACGACTCGGGTAGATCGTTGACTAACGAAGCGAACATAACTCGGCCGATACAACTCAATACGCGGTCCACCGGTGACAGTCGGTAAAACAGAGTATTTCTAATTGGCTGGACGGGACGCATGCTGATTAGGCTTTTCTTTTATCCCTCGTTGTGGGATCGCCTCGGAGGGATCTACCGACTACTGCGCAGCCGGCCCGTGGTGGCCGAGCCAAAGAAACGCGCTGATTGGACACGTGGGGCATGCCATCGTTACACGCACCAGCCTGCTGCTGCTGCTTCTGCTGCTTCTGCCTGCGATCCCGGCGCCCTTCTCTCCACCGACGAGAGCTCCGGCGAGAGCCTAACTTGACCCTCTCCCGACCAGCCAACCGCCATCCACCGTAATAACGTAATTAGCTCGACCCCGCGACGATCGCCGAAGAAGGACTGCCTGCCTCCTTGCGATCCGTTTCGACCCGAGCGCAAGCCTCGCTCATCGCGGCCGAAGTCACGGCGCAAAACGAGCAAAGATCTTCGGACGGGCCTCGGTACCAACAAGAGTTATAGTTGCACTTCTAGACAACTCAATGACACGCGGAGCCAACACCGAGGGCTGGCCAGAGTTCTCGCTACCCTCCGGAGTCAGCCGAATCCGGCGAACGCGTAAAACGATCACCGATAAAATATGTCTCACTCGAAGGGGCCCGGCAGAGTTTCGGGGCCCCGAGTTGCCAATCCATCGGGGGCCGGAGAAACGGACCGGTCCAGGACGGTCCCGGGTTTGCGCTCCGTACAATGGTCGTTATTCAAATTCCGGCCGCGGTTCGCTCGATTTTTATTCGCCGGACCGCGCCGGGCCGCGCCGGACCGCGCCGGGTCCCCGAGTTACTTCGTGAGAGGGGTCGCGACGGCAGATCGTGGATCGAGATTTCGAGGGAATCCGAGGACGATGGATCCTACCACGTGGCCGGGCCTAGCCCGGCGAATTTAAAATTCTAATCTTATGATTTGTGGCGGTCGACCGTCGCTTCTGACAGCAACTGTACCGGCTACGACTCTATTAGCCGGACTTTGCCTAAAGCCGCCCCTAGAAGACCTTCCGCTGGCTGCGGGATTTTCGTTTTTCCGCCCTTCGTCGCTAACGAATCCGTCGATCCGACGATAACGATTATCCAGGCCCGCGGTATTCCAGGAATCTCGAAAACACACCGTGATTTCGAAAAACTCGGTCGAACGGAGCCCCGGGAAATTCCATCAACCCCCTTCGATTTACGATACCGAGATCGTTGGCAGGATAGTTTCCGGGGACTGCGAGTTTAATCGCTTTAGAAACGTCGTTCGATGCGTCTTTCGATGCGTGACACTTTTCCCATCTAGCAATCCGAAGAAACAAAGTATCATTTCGGATCAAGATTACGAGGAACATGTAATTGCTATGTCGTAGACTGCCTGCTTGCTAGCGACTTCTGTTTGGAACACTTTTGCGCGTGAAATGAACAGTTGACGAGTCGTTGAGTTTTGTTAGATCACCGTTTATGGGAGATCGGGGGTAATCGGCGAGTCGAAAACGACGCATCGAGCTGGTTGCATCGATGGCCGACCAGCTCGGTCAGTCATTAGCCGGCCACGATCGCAGAAACCGTCCATGTTTTCAACGGATTTGCAAAATAGATCCCGCAATAAATAACGTGACCCTCGCCGATCGTTTTCCTGTTGGTTCGGTTTCATTATCTCGGATGAGTTTTCTCGGGTTGGTCGGCAACGGCAACGGCAACGGCAACGACTACGGCAGCGGCAACAGGAAACGCGAACGATGATTAACCAAAAGGACTGCGTCGTCCCTTCTTCCGCCACCGGAGCCTTTCAGCTGTCAATCGTCCGCGAATATTTCATTGGAACAATGAAAGCTGGCGGCACTGTTTACGCATCGCGTGCAGAACGACCGTCGGACGAGCGGACGGACGGACGGACGTGGCCGAGGCAGGAGGAGTCGAAGACGTCCTGGCCAATTTAAATACATATTGTTAGCCCCGGTTTAATTAAGCCTACTTAATTTTCTCCGAGGGCCCGCGCCAATGCTCCTCGTAATTAGTACGGACGCGCATGCCGGCTCTCTCTCTCTCTCTCTCCCTCTCTTCTTCTCCCCGTTCGCCTTTTGTTTTCTCTCTTATTAACCGCATTAACCCCACCTGTGTCTTCGTGTTCTCTTCATCCCAAGTATTCCCATCCCCGTCCCGCAGCCTCGACGAGCATCGAGGATCCACCGACGAGTCATTCTTCTCCGTTCCGAGATTTATTTTTACCAGCTGTTCTTCAACTCTTCTCGCTCGCGAGAGCTCGGCGATGAATGAAAAGCGCTTCCACAATGACGGCGCGATGACGGGTAAATAAAGTCCTTGGCGCTGGGCGCTGTTTCATATCGCAGACTCGCGGGATGAAGAATTCAAGTATCGATCGAGTAACATTTTCTTTGTTCTGCTGACTGCTTTGATTTAGCTCGTCTCGTCCTCAATGGCCATCGTATAGAAATAGATTAGAGACACGGCACTTTATTTCAAGAAGCGAAGTGTGTCTCCTTACCGGTTAATTGCCACAGAAGTATTTCAAGTAGAGGCTCGGTCTGCGCGATAGGCTATGAATAGCGAAATGTTTCGAGGCTACGCAGGGTTCGAACTTCGACCACATTTAGACAACGAGAATTGCAAGAAGCACACGAGCTTGCAGAGATCTCGAGATGACACTGCGAAATGATTCAGTGTCAACAGAGATGGTTCGTTCCGACAGAGCGATAAGTCGCAGGCTCGAGGAGCCACTGTTTCAAGGGCTGCTCGAGTGGAGCGCGGCGTCAAGTGGCGCGTACGTCCCCGAGGTCCTCGCTTCGATTTCTCTCTTGTGTTCCGGGACCCATCGAGGGCCCTGCGTTCGCGGGTCGGCGTCGAACAAAGCGTGAAATCGGCTTACCGTTTAAGAGGAATAATTAACGAGCGGCCCGGGTGACACCGTACACCCCGGCGCGCCTTTCTCGAGCAGATCTGGTCCGACCTCTCGAGTGGAAGCGGAAAAACTGGATCGTGAATAGGAGCGCCCGGCGAAGTGGCTGTTCCTGGTGATTTTTCATCGATTTATCTGCGCTACTTACCGCCGGAAGCACTTCTCACTTGCTCGGCAGCCTGGCAGCAATAATCGGGCGTTAAGTGGTTGACGATGCTCGGGCAAACATCCTCGGGCCTGGCCGCTCCACAAAAATCTCGCGCGCTTCTTAATGACTGCGGCGAAGGACGTCTTGCTGCGTTCTCGTTGCACGATGATTAAAGCGGTCTCGATGAAGCGAGCTTCTTGTTTTCAGCGAGGCGTGCCGAGCTTATTTAGCCTGATAGTTCACTGTTATCTCAAGGAAGTTGAAACTGGATCAGAATCGCGCATAAAGTGTTCTCTTATGCGCGCCGATTAAGCTATGCAGATTTTACGCGTACGTGTTCTGCTGGAGTTATCCAAAACTGGAAGCAATACTCCATGATAAACAGTCGCGGTATCAGGATTAGAAGCTTCGTCAAGTAGCAGAAATTCATTATATAGTGTTCACTCGAGCAGAAGCATATTTGGCTTAAAGATAGGTGCGAGAGAGATACTTTCTCAGCGATCAGATGATATTTCATAGAAGATGAAGCGGCCGCAGGCAAACGTCGACAAGCTATTGCAATTCATTACGAGGTATGCATTCGAAACGGGCGTGAAGTTAGCTCGATGGGGTCCTCGCGACCCCCCGATGGATCGACTTAGTTCACGTGTCCGGGGGTATCTCGGCGTCAAATCGCAAGGCAAACAAAAGCTCGGCGGCCGCCGAGCAAAAATGCCGCGCGCACCATTCGGCCAACACAATAGGAGTCAATTGGCGGCCTATGGTGTGCGGGTTTCACCGCCGCTCACCCCCGTTCACCGCCAAAAACCCGAATATCCAAGGATCGCGCGAGCAGCGATGGCCCCTCGCGTTTTATCCGCAGCTTTTCTATGCCAACGCTGTATCCCGGTGTCTCGTGGCATATGTCTTCGCAGCCCCACGGCGGTAAAGAGGGGTGCCAGGGCTGCCGACAGCGATTCCCACCACCGGGGGTTGCTAAAGTGGCTACAGAAGTTAATCCGCCGACCAAGCTCCGGTAAACACGATTAAAACATCGGATCAACGACGCCGGGACACTCGTAAAAATTGCGGATAGTGTGTTTACCTTTCGCACGGACGGGATAATTAATGGCTGGAAAAAGCTGCTCCGAAATTCGGTGGACCCACGAGTTTTTCGGATGGAGGAGCACGGGATTGTCCGCGATATCCCCGCGCTTATGTTTGCACGATCATAAAATCTAGCTGAGAGGTTCAAGATTTTTGTCAGGGGTGGCTGCGATTTGAGAATCGAACTCCCACGTTCTCGCGGGAATATCGACGATCGACAAAAATGTATTCGGTCGTTTTTGGAGGGGATGTGTGACTGGTTCGATGTATTCGTTGGGTCGTGCTTGCGTTTCCTTCAAGCTAATCACAGGGAAACGCAAAAGTGTCTCGCGACAATGAGGATAATTAAGGAACGTCTAAATGATAGTTGATTTCAGAAACAGTGGATTACAATTTGGTCAGATTTCTCGGAATATGATTGGAGCAAGCGCAGCTCAAATTTCAGTTTTCTACAGGGACAAACCGTTATCTAAAGAGTTGCTTAAAAAATAAAAGCGTCTCGTCTTGTAATTACAGCATCTGTCAAATCGATCATCGGTCACCGTATTTACAGAGATCATAGCAATTAGCGAAATCGTACAGAAAACTGAGCAGCACCTTGCTCGTTTAAGTCGGCATCGTCGGTATTAATTACGGCGGAATTACATATGAATTCCGGCAATTACGTTGGCGACGGAACAGCTGCCGCGTAAAACGAATAGAGAAGAAGCCGGACGGCAGCGGTCGCGGAAATTGCGTGGCAGACAGGCATCGCCCAAACGAATCCCTTATCGATTAGCCACGGCTCATTATCATATAATATCGGCGGCCGGTAGCGCCCCCGCGCCGAGGCGTCCCCTCCGATGTCCGCAGAAATTAATAATCGGCCCGGTGGACACGGGGCCGCGTAGGTGTGGGTAACAGGACACGCATATTACGCGTGTCAGCGTTAATACGCGTGTGCGCGTGCCGCCACACGCTATTCCATCCTCGTGTGGAAGCAAGAGTCACGCGTCTACACGGGGTGGCAATAAATTCATGACTTAACCTCCGCCCGTATGCAAATCGAGGAATGTTATTACAGCCAGAGATTACATGCGACGATTTCGCCATCGCGATTCGGTTGTGTGCGTTTCCCACCGGCCCGTAATCGGCCCGATCGTTTTTAGGGCTGGTCCGCACCCCTGCAATGCCTCTTCTCTAACGGTTACGGGACCAAGCAATATCTGTGAGTTTTTTACGTTAAAATTATAACGATATCTTCATCAACTTTTTCAGACGCGAAAAGACATTCTTCAAATGCGAGCAGGAATTTGTCCATCGTCTTTTGTTTATTTCTGGCATTGTTTAAGTTCTGGTTAAATCGTCTATGCTGGACAACATCATCAGAATTCTCTGTTATCAAAATATCTTTCAGAAATGGTTTACTCCATGAATCAATGAAGATTGAATCCGACACTGTAACCAAGCAACTGTTTTATTACACGAACATTCGCGTCACTCTAATTAGCTTGAATAATCGAGGTTTTAATATAGAGGCTCTATCAATTTAAAGAACATGAATGAGCCTAGATTCTAGATAGATATTCCACATGGTGGAATAGTTATTTAATCGCGACGCTAGATTAAATTCTTACAACAGATCCTCATAATAAATAGTGTTTCGTATGTATCGTCCAATAGCAACTGAGATAATATTGAACCTGGACTGCCTCCGGAAAAAGGTGTTTACGAATTTGCTTGTTACTAGGCCGAAGGGACGCGTAAATATCTGTAAAATGTTCCGAGAAAGTCATGCAAAAACAGCCAGGAAAATGACCGTGCCGGGTCAATAATGGCCGAAGGGTCCGAGGGTCCGTTTATTAGTTTATTTATCGGTGTGTTGCGTCCAACCAAGATTACCCTTGGATTTTGATTAGCCATCCCCGAAAATTCTGCGGGATACGTGCGTTCATAAAGATTAATAGATCCTCGCCCGGGCCGGCGAATAATCGAGACAGTCCCCGCCCCTGGTCCGTGGGTGTGAATATTGCTCGAAGGGGTGAACCGGCAGCGTTTTTATTGACGTTAATCCGCGGATGAAAATTGAAACATTATATCGTGTAATCCACTTTGCGGTTTATTGGCGGAATCGCCGCGATGATGAAGCCCGCCGGATGATGTATCGGCCGATGCGGCTCGCTGGAGAACCCGGTGTTCATTAAAACAATCTTGCATTGCTTTATGAATCATGATTAGAGCGACGCGATAGGTCGGTTTATCTTTGTGAAAAGTGGGAGACACCGTCCGATGAAAATAAATCTCGATTGTTCGAACGTGCGACGAGAGAATGAAATTAAATGAAATTACGCGCGGGTCGTTGAATCGCTGGGATTCCTCGGAAATGATATTAGGGGATTGAATACGAATGAACGGTGGCTGGAAAAAATTGATTGTACATCGGATGGCGATTGAATATGGTATACAAAATTCTGAAAGAGCGAGAAAGAGAGAGAGTGGTTTGAAATAGTCTTTCGAACTTTTTAACAGAGTTTTTCGAATTGATGTCGGATTCCGGACAATTTCGTTTATGAGAGGGTGAATGATTTTCATGGAATGGTGGAGGGTACGACGTTGCGGCAATTTTTCGCATTAAAATTCCCCGAGTCGGGGAAAGAGCTGTTGGCACAGGGACGAGAGGGGTTGGCCCTACACAGGCCCTTATACAGGTAGGCCTAACAAGGTCCAATACTTTTGCTCCGCGGCGGCCAATGGCAATATATTAGAGTCCGAAGCGCGGGGGGCCTTGGCATTGTTGCCGCCTGTCTCTCCATGTCCCTGGCTAACTTTTGTCCCGATCTTCGATATATGCGGAAGGCCCGGCAACGTATCGGGCCCCTTCTACTCCCCCTCTCTCCCTCCTTCTCTCTTTCTCTATAGCGTGCATCGATGCAAAAGATTGCAAAGATGACCCTTTCAGGGACTCCCTTCTTCCTCGTCAGATCACCATGAAAATGGGGGGCACAGAAATCTTCTTCTCGATCCTCCATTACCGAAGTCCAAACCAGCGGATAAACTTATACCGAGTAAATAACAATTTCTTCGAGGTCCCCCATTCCCCTGGCAATGATTCTCAAGGTGTCGATCAGATCAAGCTGTCGATGACTCGAGAAAAACGTAAGAAGTTCTGAGTCGTATCCGATCGCAAGGACATCACTGCCAATCGTTATTGCCATTCTCTCAACTTCTTTTGTAACTTTTATACATCGTTTAAACATTCTGCCGCCACTATTGTTCGCAAACATCTTATTACTTCTTCTTATTACTGTTCTTATTACTCGTCCTCCTATTGCTATTACTATCATTAACGACGCTGTTACAACATTCTCTGCAGCAAAGGGTCCACCTCGTTGACATAACAAACGTAAGAAGTTAACATAACAAATATATTATAATATATTTGTTATGTTATAATGCTTGTTAATGTTATGTTATTTGCTATGTTATAAATATATTATAATATTATAACATAACAAACGTATTAGTATATTAAAAATTGTGCTAAAAATGTTAGGGAAATGGCGACAGCGATCTTCGAAGATTCAAGCGCATGCTTCGAGACCGTTCGACGGGGCCCGTGGAAGACGTGAATTTACATTTATTTCACTTTCCCGCGTAAATTAACGAGCAAAGGAATTGGTTCATTCAGTCGGGAAGATCTTTTATCGAGGAAACTAAAGACCGGTCAAGTTTCAGCGGATCGTCAAAGTGTTCGAGGCAGCCAAGATGGCCGGCGTCGCTATAATCGAATGGTAAGCCGGCGGAACGATTATTTTTCGGTGGTGGGGCCCGAGAACCCGGTCCCCGGCTCGTTAGTATTTAAAGCCGCGGCGAAGAATTTACGTCTCGTTGGGCTTAATGAAGTAATAGCCTCGTAATCGGCGATCACATCCCATTATCGGCACGAACAGCCCGGCCCGGCCCGCGTAGCGCGCGGCGACCGCGCTGGGCCCGCGTAGACTAGCACGGCCACAGCCACAGCCACAGCCACAACCACAGCCACGGCCACGGCCCGGCGAAGAGATCTCGTATCTCGCGCCCATGCAAATTCGCCGAATTTTACGGATGCCCGGCACACTAAAGATCACGAATTCAGTGCGGGCCAACGGGACGGGCTGAGTGGTTAATTGCGCAAAACGTCCAAAACGTTGCGGCCCGGCCAGCGGGGCAAGAAGAACCAGAACGAGAAAGAGAGCAGAGAATCCTGAAGGAGAGGGAACGTTTCCGAGCCCGCGGTAGTTGAAGAAACTCTGCCAGCGACCGCAAGAAAGCGATCCTCCCTCGAAGAGGCAGGAGAAGATCGACAACAAGAACGAAAACGTATCGCGAGTCGCGGAAAAGTTGCTTCGAAGGATACCTTGAGAGGAACAGTAGTTTGTAGTCGCAGTTAGTTTGAAAGGGGGTTGAATCGTCGCGCGTAAAGTTGCAAGGCAGATGGCGAGCAATAAGGTGGATAAAGAGCAGGGGAGGATGATCGAAGGACGAGTGGAAGGCAGCCAGCACGATCGTAAAATTTGTTTGCATTCTACCGAAAAAAACAGAAGCGTAGCTGGCCCCGAAGACGTTGTTGACTTGCTCGCTCGCTCGCTCACTCGCTCGTTCGTTCGCGGAGGAAGCTCGGCAATAAAAAGAAGTTAAGAGAGAAAAGAGAAGAGAGGAGACGAAGAGCGAGGAAGCTTGTGGGGAGAGGACGAAAGAGGCGAAAGAGAGTGGACGGCGCGGCGTGGCGCGCCGTGAGAGGGGCCCGTTTGGCTAACGGATGATTTAATTAAGAGAGGCACAAATTACAGACCCGCTGGATGCTAATGCCCATCCATGCCCGACTCCGCCGAAGCTCCTTAATTAGACGGGCCTGATTCATTGAGAAATTAAGACTTGACGAATGATACCACTACCGCGGCCCGTCTGTTTCTTTGCCGGGCGCGCGAGTTTTATTACGCTCGATCCTTACTGCCCTCTGTTAGAATATGATATATTGGATCGACAACGATCGAAATAAACAGCTATTTTTCGACTCGAAGGCAATATCTATTCCCGTGTAATTTTTATTAAGAACGATTTCGCGAGGATACATATAAGCTCTGAACTATGAATTATAATTTTATTTTACAAGGTATTATTATTATTATTATTATTATTATTATTATTATTATATTATTATATTATTATATTATTATATTATTATATTATTATTATTATATTATTATTATTATTATTATTATTATTATTATTATTATATTATTTTACAAGGTATTAAAGTGATAGATAGACATAGAGTAAATACATGATCTTCCTACTGTAGGAATTGACTAGCGACAAAGAAGTGACAATCGACGCAACTGTGCAAAAAAATGGTAATGCTTGGTGTTGAAATTCATGAATAAAATATGAACAAAGTATGTTTTGCTGTTACAGTTCTATTCAAACTAAAACTTCTGTTCTCCTATTCCCATTACTACTTCTAACGAGAGGACGTTTTTAAACAATTTCATGGTCTCTTTTAAATTCGAATTTCGTTAACTTTCCCGGTCCTTATCGTTCGCGCCGATCTGTGCTGCCCTCTACAGACTAACCTGACGTTGGTCGCAGGTTTGTCGCCGCGAAAGGCCATTACCAGAAGTGTGTACATTTTAATTAAGGTGGAAAGAAGTATCGCATAAAATTCTCTTACCTGTGCCGCTGACTACCTCGAATCCTTTCCTTTCCTTCGACTAATTGCTTCCTCCTTTTGTTTCCTTTTGTCGTACTTCGGAATGATGATGGTGAGCCTCTAACCGCCACGATTTAGAATACTTCCTGTCGTACAAGTCCAAACAGTTTCGCAGATCTCATTGTAATCGCAGATCCCATTGTAATCGCAGATCCCATTGTAATCGCAGAAACCTCGGCTCTCATAGTTTCGCACAGTCACTACTCTTTGCTGTATCCGTAATTAATTTACGCTCAAAGAATTGGAAACTATCTCTGATTTGAAACGATCTCTGCCCGATTGCCGGATTTACTGGCGCATGCGCAATCGATACACCGCGTGCAGTAGGGGTACAGCTAAATTAGTGGCATGCGGAGAACGATCAGGTTTTGTAATTTCACGGTGCGTTATACGGTGCGTGTAAGTGACATCAGGATTTATCGAAGAATCTTCGACATCCTCTGGTTTTCTGGATCGATGAAGATTAATTGCTAAGTACTAATTGCACACATCTTCTTAACGTTTCCGACACGATTGTCGTTGTATCGGCGTAACGATAGTTTCCGGGCCAACATTTCTCCAAATTGTAGGTTAGCAATACTCGAAAGTTTCCTATCATTTTAACCCTAACGCTGTTACAAACAAAAAAACGCCGAAACAAATGCTCGTGTAGTCTCGGTCTTAAATCTACGTTCCGATCACAAAATGACAGGTTTCGCATTTTCTATTTTACAATTGTTTGGATTATGAAGACTCTTTCATAACGAATAATACAATCGATTTCATATTTGCAGCGTATATTACGATAAAAATGGGCGAATAGTCCATGTGAATTCGGTTTCGTCGTTCTGATAAAGCAACACGCAACAGCCATTTTCAGTGCTCGGTATGTTTAGCGTTAATAATGAAATTAATTATTTTTAACAACTCGAAGCTGTCTAGCTATTTCAAATCGACGGATATTAATCACGGAATCGATAAATAACTACACGAATCTCCCGTAATCTTGAATAGGTGCGTCGGGATCGATTATTCGAACAGCAACGTATGAGCGAGCGGTAATCGCGGCTCGCTGCGATTAATTTTCAACGCGCTTTAATTGCATGTATAAATGGAGATGTATTCGCGATACAAGCCGCGACACGCTATCGCGGTGCAATCTTTTTTCCTCGGCCGCTGTAATAAATGCGGAATTATGTATTCGATTAATTCATTTTTAAATAGGCTGCGTTATGTTACACTTGCAACATTTTCATTAGCCACTGCGCCGCCGTAAATCACCGGTCAATTTTAACATCTCTGTTCCTTTCCCTGTTACGTTTGTTGCTCGCGGCTTGCGTTCCATGCGTTTTTCATTAAAAATGACAGAGAAGGATAATTTTGCACGCGAACGATCTAGATCGGCGTACCTTTCCTCGGCCGTTTCTCAATAAAATTTGAAAAGATAACCGCGATACAGTCCAATTACAAATACAAGCAAGAGTGGAGAGATTATCAAATCCCGGGAACGGGCAATACGTTTAAAATGTTAAGACGTGTCCGCTTGCAGATATGCAAATTGAAGTTCCGATTGCTCCACTCTCTTCAAACTGTTTAACCTTCTCTTATGCCTACTTAAATTCCTACCGCAAGTTTCTCATTCTTCCTTCAAGTGCTATTAAAATCTTTTCATTCTTTTTTAAACTGCTATCATAATTTTCTTATTCCGTTTTAAACTGTCACCGCAATTCCTTACTCTTCCTTAAAAGTGCTATCGCATTATCCGTTATTTTGTCTTCAAGTGCTCTCACAACGTACTTACATTTTCATATTACAATATTAACCCCTTAACGTGCACGCTCGAGTTAACTCGAGCGCGTTAAACTGGCCAAACTGTGCACACTCGAGATAATTCGAGCGGCGTTGTACTTTATGTTGCTATAATTTTTCACACTCGAATGCAATCGAGAATTGAAAATAACAATGTGAAAGCAAAAAAGAAACAATCGTTTTATTGATATTTATCATTTACATGGGATTGTAAGCTATAACACTTACTTATTCAAGTATAAAATGTATCCTTTTTCTACTTATCACTTACGACTTATCTCTTCCTTGTGAGCCGCTTTCCGACAGCGGATTCATATCCAGATTCTGATTCGCTCATTTTTCAATATATATTTTACTAAAATATACTGTAAAATAAAATATAATAATAATAATAATAATAATAATATTCTGAAAATTAGAAATCATACCAATTGTATAAATATCCATTATTTTTGTATTTTTGTAATTTTCTTGTCAAGACAACGTTCTAAATTGTGTTTTTTTACATTTAAAAAAATTGATTTTTTTTGGCCGGCCTTTTTCAAAAAGAACTGTGCATTAAGGGGTTAATGTTTCGTATTTAAAACTGGAGAACATTTACATTCTTATATTCATTCCCACTTAATTATTGCCAAATACTGAAGCGCGCAACGAGAGAAAACTAGCTTGTTCTAGCATGTTTCTTCATAAAGCGTTCTGTAGACAAAATAGGCAAAGGATCAACATTCCTGGCATCATGAAACGAATTCTCCGCTCACCGTTTTCTCGAACCGAAATTCCAAAACTCGATGCAAATATCCACCCCCAACTCCGGTTCTCTCGAGCCAGCAATTACCTAGAATTTACAACAGCCCCGTACGGTCCACGAAAAATAAATTACACATTCGGAGGAGCGTTTCGAGGGGGCACGAATGATTATGCAAGCGGTTTACGCCAATCAGAGCCGGCCGTGTACCGTCCGGAGGAGTCGTGTATCCCCGGGCCCCTTCGAGGCGGGGGACGAAGGCGAAAGAGAGTCACGAGGAGAGTGGACCGTAGCAGTCACCGGTGGCGAGTGCGTTAATTAGCGGGATGCTCACGCGAGCCGGCAATTAAAACAACATCTTCATTATTAGGTGTATATAAAGAGAAAGAGGGATAGAAGGAGCGGGGCCCGATGGGCCCTCTGCGCAGCGAGAGACTGGCTGCCGGTAGCCGGGCAGTCTATAAACGGAATAACTCGGTAAACGCGAGTTGCTTCTGCTACCTCGTTACCGTCGCGTTATCACCGACGTGCTCAGGCTACTTAACTCGCCTTCAATCTCGTTCCACGCGGAAAAATTTGCTCGCTGCGATAAACCGTTCCTCTGTTCGGACCCCGGAGCTCGCATGATCGCCCATCGTCCATCGCACGCGGTAATATAGTAGTGGATGCCGTCGCGTCGCGTTTCGTCGCATCGGTGCTACACGCCTGTCGTTAATGCACTTCAGCACCCGTTGGCTACAAGACATTCTCGTTCTAGATTGCATTTTTCTATATCCTTCGAACATCACCTTATCAAATGCGCTCGATACGTTCGATCAAACTTTCATCTTCCTGGGCCTATGCCTCGGTCCATTCGAGGACAATTTATTGGAAACCTCCAAGCTGTAACAAAATTTTTTTCGAGACATCGTGCAGTGATCTAGGAATTCGCTTACTACGGCCATAATTATTTTAGCGTTGTTTCAAAGTTTAACATTTTCATTTAAACTGCATAATTACATAAAGCTTTCTATAAATAAATATTTTTTTTTTTAAATCATCCAATTCTATAAAATTATCCCTAACTTTCATAAAATTAAAATAGATTTTCATTTAAACTGCATAATTCCATAAAGCCTTCTATAAATAAATATATTTTTTTTAAATTATCCAATTCTATAAAATGACTCCCAACTTATTAAAATTATTCGTGCTATACTATAAAGTGTAGTATGCCGTTGAATACGTTTCGACATCGAGTCGAAAGTACGTATCAATGTTTTTAAAGAATTGAGGCGATCTGCATTTTTTCTGAAAGAAATGCCGTTCGCAAGCTTTTGTATTCTAATTTGTAGAAAAGTGAATACACTGGCCAACTTTCGCTGGAACATTGTTTTGTCGGATCGTTGGAAATGCCTGAGAATTCGTGGTTTGTTTTGAAATTGGATACGAGCGTTCAGGGACGAGCGCGCTTGCCGCTTGAATGCTTACCCAGGTGTCGAAATACTGTCGGCGTCTAGTTCTTAAAATGATTCTACACGCGAAGGTTGCAAGAGGTTGCATCTAAACTCTTCTTAACAATCGTTCAAGCGTTTATATTTAAAAAAAGGGTCTGATGCTTGCAACTCTTTGTAATTTCTTTAAAACTCTTCTCAATGTTTGAATTGTTACAATAACGCTGTTGTTACATGGATTAAACGATGATTAAAACTTAGATGTCATTCTTCAAGTGCACCAGTTAATACACGCAAAATCGTCATTAAAACCTGTTTTCTAATATTCAATAATTAGTGTGTTAATGGTTTAATCTTTGCTTTGAATTTTATGATTTCGTATTTGGAACATCGTATCCCATTGTGAACGCAAAATCATCCGAAAGGAATAATATTTCAGATTCTGGAGATTCGAACGATTGAGAAATCGAATTTTGGTGACAGAAAGCGGGTTTCCAGGCCACTGTGCATGCTCTGTTTTCTTTGATCGGGAAGGGACGCGCAACGTTTCTTCGGTAAAGCTTAGCGTGTGTAGGCTCGCAATTAATGAACACTAGAATCGGTGTTCACTAATTATCTGGCAAGCATCAATTGCGATGTCCGGCGAGGATATAATTTAAAGCCGGTAATAATTCCAATCAACATCGAGCCGGGGCCGTCGTCTAAAATATATTCTCTTCGAGAAATTAGTTATTCGATTTGGTGTTCGCTGCTTCAGTTTTCCCCGTTGCGAGAAGATGATCGTTTTGATCGGTAATTCCTAAACGGATGCCAAGCTTTATCAGCTCACTTATTGAAGAACCGTAGATCCCCCGGTGCAGATACGTTTCAAGTTTTCCATATCTGCTCCGGCCGCGCCGTTTCTCCCCGGAATCCTTTGGTACTCCTTTTTTGGAACACCGCCTGGCATAATTAACCGATAAACGGGCCTCATACACGCGTGTCAGCCGAGAGGATAATTACAATACGTTATCCGAGCGGGGCGTGTGCTAAACTCGGCAATTTGCGAGCGGAATCGCCGGGCAAAGGCGTTATACGTACGCGGCTGCTCTTATCTGGTTCGATTACGCTGTGTTTTCCGATCGAACCAGATATAACCGCGTCCGGATATTTATTGAATTCGTCGCGGCGCACCTGCCACCGGCTTCTGGCCGGCTTATCTTCCGCCTGGGACCGTTCCTTTCGTTACCCTAAGAGGCGCGGAGAAACCTGCTCCGCGACGCATCATCATCATCTCTATTTACCGGCCGCCGAATCATTCACCGGTTGTCCCGCCACGCGACCATCATCATGCCGGAGTATGTAACTGCTACGATATCGATGCTTTTAACTCGGAATACTCGCTATTCGGTAGAGCCTAGCTTGGCTTATCACCCGGCGAACCGTTCAAAAAAACGGGATCAGCTCCATTCTAAAATTCTGATTGCGTTTGGAAGGATAACCGCAGCTGCGTTTTACATTAAACGTGCATTACGATATTTCTCGAAATTGATATCCTTCGGACAGCTTATTTATCGATCGCGTTTCGGATAATAAATTAAGCCGAATGTCCACTTACGCATGCGAACAACTCCTGGTTTATCGACCATCGACGGCCGTTGCAGTATCGGGTCGTGGAAATTGCTTTGGAAATGTCGGTTCCGTAAATGACTTTTCCTGGAGAAATTAAGCGAACGGAACACGGACCGTTCGATTACGAGCCAATTAAGAGACCGGTATTCCCCCTTTTAAGATCAAGCGTCGAACAAGCGAATTTCTGGCGGAACCCGAGAAATTGAAATTTTCCCCAGGGTATATTCCCGGAGGAATGAATTCGGCGCGGAGGGGGTGGGGCGCGCGAGATGGGGGCGGGTAAGTGCGAGTTAACGACGTAACCGGCGTTCGCGTATATTTTATTATTTAATTTCAGCCGACGGGGGCGTTATGAGACATGAAAAAAGTCTTGGCGATATTGTAGGTGGATTTCCAGGCACGAGAACACGCCCCCGCCTCTCCCCCTCGTTTTCGGGCCGGCGGCGGCTGCGGCGGTGGAGGAGGGCGCGAGGGGTGCCACGGTGACATTATTATTCGTTATGAACGGGTTTACGAGGCCGCAAATCATAGCCGTGTTCATATTTCGAACGGCAGCTCTCCTCGTTATTCAGTTTAATGGCGGCGGTATTTGAATTCCCGATCCTCCTTCCTCCGGCCCCTCTCCCGCGCCTCTCCATCGCCCGCGGTTTTCTGCGCCCGCTCGCACCCTTCGTTTCTCTTCGCACCCAGGTCTCTCGCGTCCTCCAACCCCCTCGCCCACGCGTTACAATGTTAAACGATAAAGAATGAGGCTGCGCAATGCGGACGTTTCCGCGTCCGTCCTCCCCTTCTCCGTCGATTTGACGACCTTGTTGCGACGAGACGTCTCCAGCCCTTTGGAATCTCTGCGTGGAAGGCCTCGCAGAATCTACCTGGGGGTGGTTTGTTCCGGTTTCTCAGCGCTCTCGGCGCAACGAGATCCGTTTCTTCCGAACGAAACCTGCTTTCGACGTTATCTTCATCGATCCGATTAATTAGTAGATACTCGAGTAAGTGATGCTGGAACAATCGTTCGTTTTGTAGGATCTTGTTATCGGACCTCGGAACGATTGCTGAACACGATCTTGCTGGTTTTTTCGAATCCCTACAAATATGCATTAGAATAAAGTTCGGTCACGAAGTTCTCAAACTACATACGCTTACTGACAACAGTTAAGAAACAACGTAATCGTTTGATACATTTCGGTATATTCCCTATCTTCTAAGATACATAGGTTGGAACTAAAAATAGCATAATGAGATAGCATCCCATACATCAATGATCAATGAGTTTTTTCTCAAACGTACTTGTACAAGGGCTATAACTAAATTGAATCGAAGAAATGAGACAAAAAGCTGCGCGACATAAGTTAAGAAACATACATCGCTTAAGTTATATAATGTCTGTAGTTTTCATAACAGTCTAATAAGATGTTGGATAACCCTTGGATTTGAGGATTGCATTGCATCCGTGTGGAATAGATTCGATTAATCGAACACAAAACTCAGTCGGTATTTCTGACCATATTTTTGTGTTTGTTTCCATTAATTCTGTTTTATTGTTAAAAGAGTGACTTATCGGAAAAATTATAAAACGATTCGATGAATATGGAACTGTTAAAACGGCACTACGAACTGGCAGACCGCGAAAAACAGATGAAAAACTAGATCGTCGAATTGCAAGACTTTCTAAGTCGAATCCATTTTATACTACTTCTGAAATTAAAAAATCTATACGTTTGCGTGCATCGCATTTGTTAGATTGTGTAGCGTCTTTTCCGTGGCTCTGTATCTGAGAAACATCGGACGCGGCAAGAGTTCAAATGGGTTTCCAGATAAGAGGAAACTCTACGCGTTGTATACATAAGCCGGACGTGATTCGGTTTTTCCAACGATACCGTGACTAATGAAAGGAAAACATTTGTGGTTCACGAGCTTTCGTGAAACGCCTGTGAAATATTACAAAGTATAGCATCGCGCGACATTGTAAAACCGTTGGAAAAATTCATCGACAAAACTTGAATTTTTGGGTCGAAAATCACCCGCCGACGGCTCTGCGAGAGCTATTAGTTCGTATGGCGCGAACCAGTCGCCCGGCGACCAAGAACTTTCTTCAATTTGATCGGAAACCCCAAAAGGGTCTTGGCAAATTTTACTTAGAGCTTTCCAAGATCTCTAGGAGGGTCGGATTACTAGTGCCGTTTCGGCTTCTTTTGGGAAAGAATCCTGTTTCTGCTTGTGGCATTGGTAAAAGGTGCCGACGACGCCTTCCTAGTAGCATAGCGAGCTGCGTCCCTTTTGAAGATGTTTGGTCAACGTCATCGGACGTTTCTGCAACTGGCAAGGGTTGACACTGCCCAGCCCTTCTGTCGTTCCTCCAGCTCCTCCAGCTCCTTGTTCAGAATAGCAGCGAGTATCGCAGCTATTTTCGTTTCGTTTAGTTTCCAACGGAAAGCTAGACAATCTCTTGACACCGTAAAGAACTTTGTCGACGAGTTCGTAAAAACCTCTTCCGAAAAATATTCGACTATTTCCTGCAGCGTTATTGGCGAGATTAATTCTCCACGAATTTGCACATTGTCGGCGAGTTTGCAACCAATTATTCATTCTTTAATTACTTCTTGGAATGTCATTAGTAGACTTCGGATTTTAAACATTTATAATAAAAGTAAATAAATCAAATATAAAACTGTAAAGCTTATTCGGAGAGGTTAAGATTATCGTTCGATCATTTTCAATTATTACAATTATTAACAGAGGAAAGACCTTTCCATACGATTCATGCTTCGTACAATTAACGCAGACAATTTTTATTTTGCAAAATGTCTAATTATTAGCGATATTACGTGCCTGCGAATTGCATCCTGCAAGTTGCAGTAGCTGTTCCAGAAATGGTTGGTTAAGAATAGAGCACATTGATTTTTAATTTAATGAGCCTCGCTTCGGGTGATCTATCGGCCGTTTAACGCGAGTCGGTCGATGAGCCGACGATAACCAGAGGTGCAGCGTTTGCAGCAAATTGGAAACGCAGGCGCGTGCCGCGGTGCGAAAATTAAAGACCATAAATCATGCACGCGTCCCGCTTCGGCGGCCCATGAATATTAATGGAAATCATTGCGCCGTTTACAGGCCTATTAATCCGGGGTTAAAGTATTCCGTCTTCGACGGTGTTTTATCGAGTGAGGCGTGGAGCTCGTCCCGGTGCGTTATTAATCCTATCAATCATTGACACCGCCGGTTAATTCTCTCTCACACCCCGCCTTTCGACACTTATTCCCGCGCAGGGCTTACTGCCGAGCGAGCGCGTTAATCGGCGACGAAGATCGATTGCTACGATCGACGCCCCTGTCGCTTATCTCGTCAAAAATCTCGGAGCCGGGATCAGAGGGGGTTAAAGATCTTTGTCTAGCTTGGACAATTTTATAAATAATTTCGGTACTTTCGCAGCCACTCGTCTTATTGCTAGATAAACACTATGCTCTACAGAGTATTTTGCTTTTCGTGTATGGATAGACCGGTCTTTTACCATTTCTGCTAAAACGAATTCAAAGTTCAGCTATTCTATTCTTCGATAGAACAGGGAAGCTTCGGTTTTTAGCTAGTCGTTTTGTCGTCGTACTAATATACCAGAAAATATGTACATAGAGTTCGTGGAACGAGGATTAATTCGCGGAGGATCGAATGAAAGGCTATTGCTATGATTACGAGCAGCGCGTGGATAGCCAGATCCCCGGGAAACCGATAGAATTGCGAAGCTCCGGCATCGAAAGTCAAATATCCGTGGGGATTTGAGCGGTGGCCCTCGAGAGTCCGCCTCGCGTTCGCAGGCTAGGGGGTGTCTTTGAAACAAAAGCCATTGTTTAACGCAACGGCGGCCGTCGAACAGCGTATTCCTGGATTTACATGTCCCGGTGTGTCCGGTGCACGCGCACGAATCCCGCCGTCGATAAAATTCAATCTCGAACAGGCGGACCGAGAGGGATAAAAGCCAAAACCGCGTCCACGGGATCCGGGATGACCGTAGTCCGGCGGCGCAGCCTCCTCAGCGACGCCTTTCCGATCCGTTCGCACAGGAATCGCGGAATTACGCTAAATTCTGACCGACGCGCGACGTCCGGCTCCTAGAGGGGTCGTTAAACGGCCACCGGCTCGTCATTTTATGGTTATCCTGCCAGATTTCCCGGCGGCAGCATTCTCCGCCGGAAGATCGATCGCCGTTGAACAGTCGACCGCTTTTACGGCTGATCTGACTCGCTCTGCCCCCCTTCGGGACTCGCCTTGCCAAAATATTGTCCGACTCGGAGATCCGAGATGATCGACGACCGGTTCGTCCTCACTGGGACGGGAAGTCTCGCTGGAAAACCCGCTAAGAAGAGAACTTGTCTATTAGAACTTGTAGTAGCAACTAGAACTTGTCTAATTTTGTTGGACTTCCGGTATCTTTGAATTCGATCGCTTCAGGCTGATTAAACTTTCTCTCCATTGTAGTTCAACTTGCAAAAGCCTCTCGATTGTTTGATGATTTTTCTTCGTCCCTTATAAAGTAATGTCTCTCTAATTGACGCCCAGATTGCGCACAAAAATGGACAATTTGGGAAGAGGAGATACGATTATTCGAGCCTTGCGGTTTATCTTTATAGTTATAAATTGTCCACAATTATAAAAACGAGCCGCAAGGCTCGAATAATCGTATCTCCTCTTCCCAAATTTTGTCCAATTTAGTGGACAATCTGAGCGTCAGTAAGGGAGACATTACTGTACTTCTTGTTTCTATTCGAAACTTTTCGTCAGGGTAGTTTTGACTCTGATCTGTGTTTAGAAAATGTGTTGGTAACGCAATCTCGTCGACGCTGTGCTTAAAAATTATGCCACTGCGTAGTCAGTTTGGGGTCGATTCACGTTCTCTGTGTTACTATTGCTTTCGAAAGAAAGGACGACGGGAGAAGGAAGCGAGCTACATCCCGAACCGTGTTTCATCCCCAAGAGTCATGCAACAATGGCAAACCGGCGAGACGTTGGTGTTCCCGGACTAGCGACAGCAAAATAAATAAATCACGGGGTAAGAAAAGTTCGTGCATACCGACTAGTCGTAATTTAAGGGGGCGAATGAGGCCGAGGGTGGGAACAGCGAACGTGTAACCGGTTCTTTCCACAAATCACGGTTATTTTCACGGGGCGTCTCTTTCCGAACGTTTGTCCGTGTTCGAGGCGCGGGGTGTGGAGGGGGGGATGCCGCGGCTTGGAGAACGAACACGGCCGCGTTCCTCGCCGCTTTTCTCGCTTTGGTTATTACCCAGGAGCATCTCTTACGACGTCCCCGGCTCCAGCGACAGTTATGAAATTTCTTTAGAATTATTTCGCTCGCCTAATGCCGGCCACGTTGGAACTTCACCCCCGGAATAAGAAATAATATTCCCACCGTACCTCCGAACGTTCTCGCGCAGGTCCCCTCGATGCCGACGCGGAGCGTCGCGATGCGCGGCCGGGATTTAATGCGGCTTTATGAAAACCGTCGCGGGAACCCTTAATTGCAGCCGGAGAGACCGAAAAATTATGCGCCCTTATAAAAAACTCCTCTTCCCCCCACCTCTATACGGGCTCCGTATACACGGATTTACGCGCGGATATTAACGCGGGAGGCTCGAATTTATTCCTCGATCATTCTTGGGCTTCTTGATCGCTTCGAGCCCCACAGTCGTCTTCTTTCAGGCCCGAAGAAAATCTTTCTGCTTTATGCTTTCAGCGTTTCTTGGAGATCAGAATTTTTCTCTATGATCTCGCTACTTTTTGTGCAGTCACTTTTGTCTTGGTTTATCGGGATCGTTGGTCCATCAATTTAATACCGGATAGCTCTACGCAATTTGCAGATTTATTTTATTCTGTCATACGCTTCAGACGGAATGGTTTGCTCACGTTTGAAAATGAATTTTCGCGCCAATTTATTACGGCTTCCGACTTTTATAGAAATCCGTAAAATATAAGAACCGTGACAAAGCATTCGATGTCGTATAATTCAACTTCTCAACTTTAATTTGATCAGATACGCGAATTTAATGAAATTCTTCAGGTTGTCGAGGCGGCAGACAAAGCGTTCAAATTTTCCATCGAATAGGTTTGCAGGAGCTGTTCCGATCTCCCAAGCATAGAGAAGTTTAGAGGAAGGATACGCGAATCGGAATGAAGTCCGTTAGAGAATATTCACGACGGCCGCTCGCGATGCAAAGCGTACAATATAAATAAAACATGAAATTTCGTCTGCTCCCGATTCGGGAAATTTCCTGGCGTTATCGAGTCGCTCGAATTCCGGCGGAATCCCGGTGTACACGGCTGTCTGGCCCTCGTGGGAGCAGCTCTTGTCCCGGCCCGATCCTCGCGACGATACGGAGCGCCGTGAAAACGCGTCTGCGATCCTCGGAGAGGAGGCGGCCTCTTAAACAGGCAAGAAAAATCGTTTTATAAATTCCATTCGGCCCCCGGTTGCATTTCCCTTCTGTCCTAGCTTCCGTTCTCATTTTTCGGCCGAGCCCCGCGAGCTTCTCCCGCCTCGTCGTTTTCCCTCTTTCGGTCCGCAATCCGCAGCCTATTCGCTCGATCTCTCCATTCCGTTTTTCGTTATCGCGTCCAATTCCGGCGTTGAAGATATCTGCGCGGCGATAAGGGCGGGCTGAATTTAAATAAAGCGAATCAATATTCAAATCCGCCGCCCCCGCAGTCCTGTCCCCGCCGACCCCGCCGCTCCGACGAACCGTAGCCGAGCCACTTTCTTTCTTTCCTTATTTATTTCACCGTCTCCGGGCGTTTTCCACGTCCGTTTATATCGACGGTCTCATTTATTCGAGTCCCTTTGTCGGACGAGCCGATCTCCTTTTTCCGGTCGCCCCCTATTCTCTCTCTCTCTCTCTCTCTCTCTCTCTCTTTCACCCTCTCTCCTCTTCCCTCTCCTGCTCTCTTTTGTTCTCTCTGTCTATCGAGCCTCGACTCCAATAGCCCAAATGATTGGTTTGTACTCGCCCAATCGCGCTCGCTCGACTCGCGAGTCGAGTCGAGCCGAGTCGAGTCGAGTCGAGCGAAGTCAGCCAGCCGCGCGGAATAACGCCGATACTTTGCCTAGACGTTTCCAATTATCGGAACAATGGCAATTCCGCTCCCGCATCGACTGCCGGTCCCGTTGCCACCGGTCCGCTGGCGATCGACAACCAACCACGGGAACAGGTGTTGTAATAACCGCCACCTCTAATGCACCCGCATCGGATTAATAATCTAACGACAGACGCGTTATTCCCGACGGCTACCCTACGTCAAAATATGATCCACGGATCGGACGCGATAACATTCTGATACATTTTTTAATAACGCACGCCCATAAATATTATTTCAGCGGCATTAATAAGCCAGTATACAGTTGTTAAATATTATATTATATGGATCCGTATCCGATCGCGGGGATTTGCATAATCACCCGCAGCCTACTGGGCGCGCCTTGAGCTTCTGTTCTGTTTCTGGTTCATTCGAGGTTCTCCAAATATCGAAGGTGTCGAAATTTATTCTTATACGGGAGGATATTGTTCACTACGTATGAATAATACAATGCATATCGTAGATATACAGGCAAATGTACGAATTGTCTAGCAATTATACAGGATGTCCCAAAAATGTCTTGCAATCCAGGAACGAGGAATTCCTGAGATCATTTGAAGCAACTTTTTCCTTAGCGAAAATGCAGTCCATGGCTTTTTTCGCGAGTTATTAACGAAAAACACTGACCAATAAGAAGCGAGCTCGACTGGCGCGAGGCGAGCCAGCCAACCAGCGCACGGAGCCCAGTTCCGCTCATTGGCTCGGTCGCCTCGCGCCAGCTGAGCTGGGATTCGACCGCCTTGGCCGCTGGCGCTGTTGGCTCGGCCGCCTCGCGCCAGCTGAGCTGGGATTGAACCGTTCGACCGCTGGCGCCGTTGGCTCGGCCGCCTCGCGCCAGCTGATCTCACCTCGTATTGGTCACTGTTTTTCGCTAATAACTCGTAAACAAAGCCACGGATTGTATTTTCTCTAAGGAAAAAGTTACTTAAAATGATCTCAGGAACCCCCCATTTCCAAATTGCAAGACATTTTTGGGACATCCTGTGTATTGTCTACTGCCTACTGACCGTCCACGAAAAGATGGCACCGAGATACTTGTTCAGATCTATCCCCGCCACCTGATATCTCGTTTACCTATTTTTTTAACGCACGGATTCTATCTATATTCTTAAAATATCCAGTTGTTCTGCCGATAGAGTCCCAGGGTTCTAAATTTCATTTTTCAATTTAATACGAGATTTGTTCTTAGTATCCGGTGTTTCCTCCGAACAGCGCACTAAGAACGATCTGTAAAAGCTCGCATCGGCACGGAAGAATTGTGCAACCAACGTTCCAATTAATCTGCAGTTTTCCCGGCCAGCAATTTCCTTAACGCGTTCGAACGAAATATCGTTTTCCGCGGAAAAATGATTTCGCAGACGTTCTCCCGAGGTCGATTTTTCTCCGAGGTTCGGCGAGATCGTTTACCGCAATTTCCTGGCGCGTGACTCGAGCGTCGGAGCGCTCAGGATGCACGTCGAATCCGGTAACCTGAAAACGTCTCGCGCGCGCGTTCCGGAAGCGGGCGGGCGATCAAACACGGTACGGAACGGTGTAGCGAGCAGGCGTCGACGTCGGCGTCGGCGTCGGCGTCGGCGTCGGCGTCGGCGTCGGTTCTTTGCGGAGCGTAACGAATGCGACACGCGCGTACTCCGCTCGCGGAAGAAACGGCGATTTCGATCTTGTCGTACGGCCCCGAAATAATTATTCCACGCGATGCTCCGTCGAAGCGGAAAGAACGTTTATCCGCCGCGAGGCCCGCCGCGGTGCGACGCGACGCGGGACGCGGGTCCATCCACCCCCGGCCTCCGCGGGATTTATGGTCGCGCGGCGGCGCGAGCCTTGTATAAGATAATAAATCTCGATAAGGGAATCGTACGTTAAAATCCGGCTCGTCCACCTTTCCCGCTCTCGCTTGAAAACGCTCGGAAACGATCGAGCCGCGGTCGGATCGAGGAGGAAGCTCTCCGAGGCGCCATATTTCCAAAGGGGCGTAGCTGCGCCGAGGGTGGCAGAAGGATTCTTTTCGAAATTTCCTCTCGACCACGTAAGCACCTCTGTCGCGCGATCTGTCAACCTCGTTTCTCTCCTTCCCCCTCTCTCTTTCTCTTTCTCTCTCCATTTCTCTCCTCTCTCACTCTCTCCCTCCCTTTCTCTCTCTCTCTCTCTCTCTCTCTCTCTCTCTCTCCCTCTTCTCCACCCCTCCAGTTAACCTCTTTCTCCGTCTCGGTTTTTTTCTCCGGATACCAAGCTCTGTCTCTCTCCCTCCCGCTCTCTCCGGCTCGGTGTTTCCGCCTGGCACGGTCTCTCGCCCGCTCCCGAGGGCGTTTTATTCGCATTCAAATGGCAGCAGTTTAATTTGCATGCTAAGAGTGCTCGCCGGCCTCCCTGCCACTCTCCCGCCCGGATTTCCATTTAAACTCACAAAATGGCGCTGACTCCGCGGGGCTACAAAATTTTTTATTGAAAGATTCGACGCGGATAGCGCGAACAGCTCGACGGAAAAAAAGGGAAGAGAACGAACCGGCGCGCGAGGTGGGGAGGGCCCGGAGCGGTCGGGGACGGATGGGGGATGGAGGATGAGGTAAGAAGACGAGAAACGAGGGAGGAACCAGCGACGTTGAAATGAGGAAGAGTTCACGGTTATGCCGCCAGATAAAGTGCCCTTTATCTCTCCCACCCCCGCGCACTTCGGTTAATCGCCTGTATTTCAGCCCCCGAATCAGCTTCCTCAGTTTTTTCGTGATCCGCCTACCCTCGGGATCACGATGCCCGCGAATCGCCGGTTAATTCACGCTTCTTCGGATCATTTCGGGTCGGACGTGGTCGTCTCTCATCCCTTTGTCTATTGGCCGTGGTCTTGACAAACTTGTTCATCGATCGTTCGCGTTCTTTCTGAGAATCTAATTGTCATTCTTGACCTTGCCTCGTTTTGCCAACTCGACCCCTTGATGACGCTCGAACGACGGATCGGTTTAACAAAAATATAACTTAACACGCTTTGGATCATTTATAACTTTGCTTCGCAATTTCTTTTCAACGAATTCTTTAAGCTCAATGACACATGCGAGAATTGAAAGTAATTGTCGGAAACTATTTTTGTCATGATCATAACACATTTTATTCCGTGTCCAAGCGGTGTAAAAACTGATATTTATATTCATCGCATGTCTACGGTTTATTTAACGCCTAAACGTTGATAACGAAAGAGTAGAATTTTATCCGAGTCAGGCTCGACGTTACGAGGCCAGGAATTTATTCATCCGTTGGTGTTTAAATTCAGACAGAAATAAATCTGCCCGTCGTCGGCCGTTCTGTTCCCAAAACGAGCCGATGCTTCTCGCAAAAATGGAACTTATCCACATTGTCGGCGCAGCGCAAACGATTTTACACGATGCAAGGTTATCTCGGAACCCGCGCAATCGTTTTAGTGCAGAAACGTTAATTGCTTTCGATTCCGACAGTGATTGGCGGCTGGTATCCGTGAATTTCCTAATGGGAACCAGTGTTTTCATTATCGAGCGATTAACTCGACGGATTCTTGGCCCCTCGACATCGAAAAAGGTGTGCGGCGGGCACGGTGGACCGCCTTGAATCGATCGAGCGCGGCACCGACACCGAAGTGTGGCAATCCGCGAACGGTAATCGGGCCGAACCGTGTCAATTAGATGCCGTGGTTCGTCTGAGACCTTCGCACAATGGCCATTCGGCGCCGCCTCACGTATTTATGCGAATTACACCGCGCGCGGTTTCGAGCTGAAACAATGAGGCCCATTGTTTATGACAAATTAACGAGGGGTTTTGCGCAACGCGGCCGGCCAAGTGTCATAAATTAATTTGTAATAGCCCGACAGATCTCTTGCTTTTGTTCTTTCACGCAAGCTTCGCGCCGTAGAAATTTCACGTCGATTATCGAGCGAAACCTTGATAACTGCGGATACGCTATTTAAAAAAAAAACTACAGTTAACCAGTTAACTGTTACAATCTCTTTGAAAAGCATGCTAGTTGCTGTAATTGTGTATGTTCGATTTTCTTCATATTTTGTTTAAATACATCACTTTTATAAGATGTATAATTTAATAAAGAATATCAGAGCATTGTACATCTTTCTTAGCCAGTTAACTGCCTTCGACGAGTATACTCGTCGCGAAGAAACATTTTGCGTTATGACGAGTATACTCGTCAAAAACAACTAACTGGTTAAAGGAGAAAATACCCTCTGTCTGCTAAAAAATTCCACGTGGCAAGAATAAGATAAATATGTTTCTAGTAATTATAATAAGATGTATATAATTTAATAAAGAATATCAGAGCATTGTACATCTTTCTTAGCCAGTTAACTGCCTCCGACGAGTATACTCGTCGCGAAGAAACATTTAACGTTACGACAAGTATACTCGTCAAAAACTAACTGGTTAAAGAAGAATATCCTCCTGGTTAAAAAATTCCACGTGGCAAGAATAAGCTAAATATGCTCTTAGCTCTTGCAAATTTATACGTTCCCCTGCGTTTTACGAATATACGCGTGCCATGAACGCGCGAAGATCAAATTATGAGAGTTCGAGGGGTAAAATTCCGATCGCAGTCGAATTATGTGGCGATACGTGCGCGAAACGTCTTGTAAAATCGCGAACGCGGGCAGTTTGTATTCGAAACGCTTGCGGCAGGAAGATTTGGGAAACTGGAGCAGATTTTCCGAGAGCCTGGCCCGCTTATTGGCCCAACTGGGCAAACACGATCCTGTCGATAACCGTGGAAAGTGCCTCGGATCCAGAACCCCGCTGAAACAATAAGCCGTTGACTCAACGTTATCCGCTTACAAGTTAAACTCGGAGCCGGCGTTTCCGTTCCAGGATCTTTCCGAAAAATTCGGAATCGCGTCCGACTTCAAAGCAGACCCTATTGTTTACCGAGCTATTAGGGTGTTTAGGCATTAGACCGAAGGGGATTCCGTGTTCTCGCGTTCGGAACGCTGGATTTGTCTGCTGCCACTCCGACAGGATCACCGACACCCGACACCCGACACGGCCAACCCTCGAATATCAATTGTTTCCGTTTCGCGGTGAAATCGCTCCGAAATTAAAGAGCTTCCCTAATCAGCTGGAGCATCGATTCCCTCGAGCAGCGAATCAACAATTCGATTACGACTCATTAAAGTCCACCCAAACGATGTGTCCCCCGAAGGTCTCGATTCCGAGTGCACCCCAATTAATAGAATCGCTGCTCCGATAAATGAAAAAGCCCATTACGGGGTCTCCCAGCTTCCCCCCCCCCAGGATCCACTTACCATCTCCGTCAGGAGCGTCGAAATAAATGTACGCGGCGATACAGCGACGATCGTGTGCCGGGTTTTCGATTCGAGGGTTGAACGAGTTCAATCCCGAGCGATCGTGGCTTTATCGCAGTATCCGTGAGAACTCCGAGGGTTGCGGTGGTGGGGCGGAAACTACACGAATAGGTGTAAGGGTTGGCGACGGGCGAGGCAGAGGGGGGGAAGGGGGATGGTAGAGGAGGGTGGAGAGCGTCGGTCTCACCCCAAGCGATGGATCGTCGAAAGAAGATGTATGAAATTCCGGCGCCTCCCAGTCGGTTTTCTCCGCCGTTGGAGTAGAATATATTGGATTCTGGTAGTCAATAGAGGCAGTTAGGGGTGGCAACACCACGCCAGAGGCCGGCGGCGTTTTATCACGCGCCTTGATATACTGGGCGGCCGCTGTTAGAGGGGTTAATCTCTCACGCTCGGTTAGCTCCTATTTCTAACCTCCCCTCACCTATTTCGTTCTCGTCTAGCCCCACTTTTACCCCCGCCCGCGCCCCTTGGACACCGACACCGCCGCCTCTCTTTTTCTTATCGTTACCCGCCCCGTTTCTTTCCCCGCTTCCCTATATTTATGTATATTAATGGCTCTAATGGAATTGCTTAATCGACGGACCATTGAAATGTTCGATCCACGGGACCATTGCTAAGGGGTTTCAATCTCTGTTCGTTATTCGCTGTTAGAGGGAGCATTTGTATCACGAGCGTTAAGATCTCGTTGCATTGATCGGAGTTGACAGACTCTGGCCAGCCTGAACAAATGTGGAAAATTATAGGGGCGAGGTTTAGCAAAATCGTACCAAAATCGACTATGATGTATACACAAAATTAGGGGATGTTGAAGTTATCGTTTCGCTGGTTTCGAATTCGATTCGAAAATGCAGGCTCGTTGAAAATAGTGAAACCCACGAGTTCCACTGTGCTAATAAGAATTCTAGTCTCCGAATGTTGTCCACACAAATCTGGACCTATAACCTTGATATATATCTATAACCTTGATATAACCTTGATATAACCTTGACATAACCTCAGACCTCCAAATTTCGTGTCGATCGGCAACAGGAGTCATTCGGAAGTACACCTCAAATTTGGAAAATAATGATCTCGTGGTTTTGGGAATTTTTCCGAAGAGTCGGTACGATGTAGCGCGCACGAAATTAGGGGATGTTCAAGTCGTCGCTTCGCCGGTTCCGGCTTCGTTGACGAACTACGATGCAAACGCGTAACAGCGCGGGTAGACGTGTTCGAGCACCGACTTTCGATAACCCAGCCTTGGATTCTCGAAGGTTCCGTATGGAAGAACAGGAAGAAAACGAGCCGGTCCACGAACAAAGCCTCAATTATCAGCGAGTGATCGAACGGAAAATATCCGCGGCGGATATTAGCGGAGAATATCCTGGACGCGGACATTACTGCAATTACGGCAGCGTTCCCGGTTCTCGTCTGGGCGAAACAAGGGAAGCTAAAGCTTGAAAATCGGCCGGAGGTGTTAAATGCGGCGAGCGAGTACCAAAGAACCTGCGGCCAGGGTTCGGCGGGGCCCGGGACGAGGCCTGAGGGTAACGGCGGAGCGAGAGGAGAGCCGAGAACGAGAGAGAGAGGACTCGTTAGGATTTTTCCGCGGGTGCTAACCGCTCCGGCGAGAAGAGAGCGACGAACAATGCTGTCCTCTGTGGAAGCGCAGCGCTAACGAGACGACCGAACACCGGCTGGCCCCCGTCAATTGTTTCAGCAAACAACGAAACAATGGACAGTGGCCGAGCGATACTAATGGTCGGTTTATACGCTCCTTAACTCGCCGGGCTCCCTCCAGCCCCCGCGGACGCAGGAACCTTGCCTCTTCCAGGCCAACGAGGCTGGACTCTGGAGCCATATTGGGCCACCCTGTGGCTCTCTCTCCGCTATCTGCCGTTCTCTCCGGCTCGCGCTTCTTTCATCGAGCTGCGACGCTGCGAGCTCGAGTCGCGATCGATATTTAGATACTTCGTCCTCAGCTTCGCGAACGCTTTCACTCTCCTCCGCGAACCTCCCCTTCGAACGCTACGGCCCGCGTTAATTAACCCTCGTACAATCTCTGGATGCGGCGAAATTCTTTGCTTCTCCGCGATCTTGTTCTAGTTTGATTTATTAACCCTTAGCGCTCCGTTGGCTCCGTTATGGAGACATCCGTCATTTGTTCCGTAAATCCGAAGGCTCTGCTGCGGAGCCCAATGTTCTTAGCATGATTACACCGAAGATGCTATGTTTTTGTCGACGTTGGCAATTGTTATTTGTAGCGAAAACGTGCTTAGCGTGTGTACCATTACGATTAAAACATTTCTTGCCCATTTTTATACTTAGCAACATAAAATGAATGAAATCAAACGCCTTCACAAGGACGTGTAATCTTTTCCGCTCAAAATAAGACTTTCTTTATCTCAGGCGCTTTGCTCCAAAAATGTGCCGGAGTTGCTGGTAGTGACATTTTTTGGAAAAACGCTGTTCAACTTTATTTTAGAACGTCTGAAGAATATTTACTAATTTTTAATTTAATTTAATTATTAATTGAGCCGATTCCAGTGAAGATTAACAATACTAAAATTCCGGCAAACTTACGCAAAAGATATTTTTGTTTCAGTAATTCCGTATTCAAACAGAATTCAACAGACGATTCGCAATGCTAATTTTATAATAAATCGCGTTAAAGAACATGAGGGATATATTTATATAAGAATTGTGAAGAATATCATTAATAGTAAATTTACCCACTTCGATGAGGATGTATTTGCTGCTTGGAAATTTCGGTTACAATTCACGATGTCGATGCACCGACCTCACATAATGTTAAGTAGATACCACTACGATTAAAACATATTTTGCCCATTTTTATACTTAGCAACATAAAATGAATGAAATCAAACGCTTTCACAAGGACGTGTAATCTTTTCCGCTCAAAGAAGACTTCCTTCACCTCAGGCGCTTTGCTCCAAAAATGTGCCGGAGTTGCTGGTAGGTAGTATGTACTCTCTCGAGCAACGCGTGGAGCGCTAAGGGTTAATTGGCGAGCCTGCTCTGGGTTTGGTCTTCTTACACTTTCAGACTCGAACCATGACAACGGGCCAGACTCGCGATGAATATTTCGTGCACGATCTACTAAAAAGAAACATTATTAACCCTTTCGCTACGGCAGCTCCATTCGCCGAAGTACCGTCACTGAACGGAAACTCGCTCCCGAAATATGCACAGTGCGCTTGGTTTCTGTATATATGTTGTTCTAAATCTTAAATAATAACTGTGCCGAATAAAACAATCATTGCTCTAATGTAACAAGTATATTTACATTTTTAATTTAAAAAGACTTACAAAATTATAGGTAACATAGGTATTTATATAATTACAAAGCCTAACGATTAAATGTTTAATATAATTAATAACGAGACGAAAATTATTAAAATATAATAATATGTAAAAACTAATAATATAATTCTGTGTAATATATTCGAAAGCAAGGATCTATACAAAGGCCAACATCGCAATCTTTGTATTCATACCGCGAATCCGTTCTTTTATCATTTTTGCTACAAATTACACATCCCCGTCTTCTGTATCCACTTGATTTCGATGCCGCATATATGCGGCGCTCGGTGCGAAAGGGTTAATTTCTTTCGAATCAATAGAAAATTTTATTCTTCGATGCACAAGAAACATAAATTGTATCATTCTATTAAGCAAATTGTTAAATCGTTGCTGTGAAATGAATCATAATGCGAGCGCTTAAGATACATTCGAAGGACGCAGTCGAGTAAAGGGAATCGTACGTCGAATCCTTTGGTCTTAGGGATCCTTTCATTATAGGCTCCTGGTCAGTTGAAAATTTTGGTCAGACGATAGGGGGCATTTCTTCGTGACCAACCGTTCCAGCAAAGTCACTTTGAAGAGCGGCGAATCCGAATCGCATTAGCTACCCCTTTCTCATCATCAGTTTTCCCCTGTTCTCGGATAGTACAGACCAGCTGCGGGCTCGAGAAGGGATGTTGACCGGCAGACGGCATTCGACGATCCCAAACTCGATCGAAACGATCCTCCGCCGTCGAACCGGAACCTAACGGCCGTCTCTCTTGAGCAGATTATCTGACCTAATATGTCCATTGGTCTGTGCGTCCGGCCGCCGTGACGCGCCGCGCCGAGCGGGTCGGTCCGCGCCGTGGACGTCGGAGTCATCGGCTCGGTTTCTCGGGGCCCGGGAGTGGAGCAGTAAATATCGACGAGGCGGCAATTACCGGCGATGCGCGAGCAGAAAAGTCGGCTCGCGTTTGGTGGCGGGCACCGCTCTCCTCGGTCAACGGAAGGTGAGAATTAACGACGACCATTGAGGCGATACCGTTTCCGTCCCGCATCGCTGCGGAAGAACAGTAAGCACAATTCATTGGCAGGCCTTCTCCCGTGGCTCGTTTGTGAGAACGGCCAGAACAGCCGGCTTGTTAGAGAGCTCTCCCGCGGTAAGAAACCGACCAGAAGGATTTGAGGGAATCGCGTTTAGCTCCGCGGGAAACGAGCAGTTGTTAACTTCGGGCCTGTTGTTGCTCGTGTGACTCGAGCCTTGTTTCGCGGAGATTTGCTAACTTCCGAGGAACTCGAGGAATTAAAAGCGGCGATTGAAGTCGTTCGGGGGTGGTTTATTCTGTGTCGGTGCTTGGCCCGAATAGTTCACAATTTTTACTGTTACGACGAAACAGGGTCGAAATTGAATGAAAACTCGGGATCCTTGGGTTAATACGTCGGTCGCATATGGGTGACACTAATTTTTAATTAGGTTCTGAAATTCATTTTTAATTATTTTAATTTAATGTAATCTAATTTAATATAATTAATTTAACTGATTTATATAGAGAGATAAACGCCCATTTGTACAATAAGAAAAACGAAAGCATAACTTATGTTGAATGATGAAGAATCAGTAAATCAGGTAAACAGTTTATAGAGACTCATTTTCAATATAATAACAATGACAAACATTTATTGTAATATTTTGAACAAACCGAATGTTTTTCAAATTCATTTTTAATTATTTTAATTTAGTCCAATCTAATTTAATTTAAATAGTTTAACTGATTTATATAGAGAGATAGACATCCGTTTGTACAATAAGAAAAACAAAAGCATAACTTATGTTGAATAATGAAGAATCAATAAATCAGGTAAACAGTTTATAGAGACTCATTTTCAATATAATAACAATGACAAATATTTATTGTAATATTTCGAACAAACCGAATGTTTTTCAAATTAATTTTTAATTATTTTAATCTAATCTAATCTAATTTAATGAAATTAATTTAACTGATTTATATAGAGAGATAGACACCCGTTTGTACAATAAGAAAAACAAAAGCATAACTTATGTTGAATGATGAAAAATCAGTGAATCAGGTAAACAGTTTATAAAGACTCATTTTCAATCTAATAACAATGACAATCATTTATTGTAATATTTCGAACAAACCGAATGTTACTAGGACGTTTTAATACAAATGACTGAAGGTAGTATTTCGTCAGTTCAATTTCGATTTCATTAATCGAATCGCTTAGATGTAGCGAGAATTTTTGGGAATGATATTCGTCACTTGTTAAGGGAACCTGAATCGCTACCCCAATCGCACTTCGGGAGTCCAAACCCTGGACCGGGTCCTTCGAAGGTTCGGGGCCCGTCAGAGAAGTCTCGATATCGACGAGCAGGATCTCTCGAGTCGTTTGCGAGGAAGCTGGCCAAGGGATGGGTCCGCGCACCTTGGAATACTCGTCACCCCCGGCGATCCCTGATACCGAAAATTGTTAATAACACTTCACCCTCGTCGCGGCCGATATCGCTCGCATTACCATGTGAATATAGCGGCGGTGTAGATCGTCGAGGGGCGAGGGTGTCGTTTATGGGGGTGAAGACACCCCCGGTCCCGTCCCGTCGCGCGATACATTATTCTACCGGGGCGCTAATGTAATATGACGAAGGCCGGGAGGGTTGCCGCTTATCGTTCCTCGAGATAAGGAGACCCCGCTAGTTATCCAGTTAGCGCGTCATTGTCCGATGATTTTAGATCGGCCGCCGATACATCGTTCGAACGGCGTTAGGGCCACGTGTGAGCCCTCTCCTCGGCGCGGTGCGGCGCGGCGTCGCGACGCTCGCACGGTCGTTCCACGTAGCCAGATACCGCGCGGCTATGGATGACAAATGACGAACGGGACGGCCCGATCTCTTCCAGGCAAACAGATTTCCATTCTTCCAGAGGAGATAGCGGGACCGAGCCACCGCGCCGGAATTATTCTTTGTTCGAATCCTGGAGGCCGTTTCGCAGGATCTTCCATCGACGAGGTCGGATTACGGGTGATAAAGAGGAGCCGGACTCGTGTTTCGAAAGTCTCTAAAAATCGATATCGAAACTCAACGGGGGCACGAAGTTCTCTAAGGATACGAACGATTGGTCCAACGGTCGCGATGCAGCCGAAAATGTTATTAAACGTGGCACAAGAAAGCCGAAGAAAAGGGAGCAAGAAGGAGATCTCTGGGAACGAAGCTCCGAGGTCCGGGTGGTGCGTCTCGGGACACGCGTGCAGCGATCCCGGCGTGTGCACTCGTGCACAAAGCGGTCGCTCTCTCACTCTCTCGTTCCCTGTTGCTCGTGTAGACGCGGATGCAGCCGATGCAGCGAGTTCAGCGTGGAACCTCGCTGCAAGCGAGCGAGCGAGCGTATATACGATCCGGGGCCGGTGGTTCATAACTCGAGGGCCGGTCGAGAGCGCACGAATGAAGTTGTCGTCGTAGGCCTCTGCCTGCCGCGGCGAAACTTATCGGCGAGAGACAATGCGACGCATAAATATCTCACGAGCCCTCTCTCTCTCTCTCTCGCTCATTCTCTCTCTTTCTCTCTCTCTGTCTCTCTTGCTCTCTCTTGCTCTCTTTCGCTTTCTCGTGCTTTGTGTGCGCAAGAAGAACGTGTGCAGCGTACACGTGCACGTGCGCGCGAGAGCGTTCTGCTCTGGCCGAGCGGGTCAAAGTGTCGGGCGTCGGGTCCGGGCGCTCCGGGCCCGAAACCGACGGCCCAGAAAAACTGGCGCACGATCCGCGGCCCCCGCTGCCCGACACGCGTCATGTTCCGCGAGAAGATCCTCACGAAACCCATATTTATGATCGCATTCGGCTCTTTGATTCCCTTTGCTGCACGTGGATCCGCTCCGAACTCCATGATCGATGGACCGTGGATTGTTGCGCGCGGTACCGAGACCTCCAAATCGAATTTCCGGACCTTCGTATCGCTCGAAATTTTCGCTTTAGTGTCTTCGATGTCGCTTTAGATTAAATCTCTAGCTCTATCAAGAGTTGCCACGTGCAGTTAAGGGCGGAAAACCCTTTCCTTCTAAACTGCTAAGAATATTTCCCTCGGAGGACTAGATTATGCACCAAAAGCTCAAATAATGGGAACAGTGACCAATAAGTACCGATCACTCGTTATATACATAATCAAATTTCACGTTTGCAAATTCAGGAATACAGTAATGTCTCCCTAATTGACGCTCGGATTGTCTACAAAAATGGATAATTTGGGAAGAGGAGATACGATTATCCGAGCCTTGCAGCTCGTTTGTATAGTTGTTGACAATCGATAACCATAAAAAACGAGCCACAAGGCTCGAACAATCGTATCTCCTCTTCCAAAATTGTCCATTTTTCTGGACAATCTGAGGGTCAATTAGAGAGACATTACTATAGCCCTGAACAGCCCTGATGTTCTCGCTACGTCGACAGCTGTCCGTAAAGAGTTAATAATTAGTGCTTGCAATCGCGAGAAAAAATGTCACGTTTTGGAGGAATTGTAGAGCTTCTGGTACAACTCGCTCCATAACGGGGCCGGAGCTCGAATCCCGGCAAAGTAGAAGATCCCCGGCCGAATTTTAGCGCGACCGCGGCACGAAAAGGATTAAGGAAGAGGGGAGCAAACTCCATTCGAGTTCCTTGATCCCCGAGCAGAGCGTAAACGGCGTCGCAGCAGGCTCGAGCCGAGGCGGAATTTAAATAGCCGCCCCCGTCCGGGATTAACCGCCATTTTGCGCTTCCACCCTCCGGCCGTCGGCAGGCCGGAAGGTCGGAAGGCCGGAAGGGGAGGGAGACAGCGAAAAACAAGATGGCGGTGGGCGAAGGGTGGTCTTGGCACTCGCGGCAATTAAATGCGATAATGGCGTTAATTATTGTAGGACGTCGCGCGCCGGGGATAGTTTTGTCCCCGCTCAGAATCACCCTTGTAATTTACCCTTTCTTCCTCGTCTTTCCGTTGTTAGTGCCCCACCGTTGGCTGAAATAACGACCACGGGGCTTGTAAATTCGCCGGAGCTTCCTCCTATGATACGCCGCAACGCGATCTACGTGCGACAATTTTCACTTTGAATATTTGCCTATTAGAAATTAATAACCGAGCTCGTTCCTCGTAAGAAAACTCGATCCGAAGGAATTCATCATTTTGACGAATCTGTCACGGCGGGGAATTAATTCTTAGAACCAGTTGACGGATTTGTCAATCGAATAATTTCGAGGATGCTGGATTATTATTGGTGATAAAACATCGCCGAGAGATTGAAATTTTTACTGGAACATTGAAATAAAATCGCAAGCGATTCAGATATAAATGTATTTCTTATTAAACGTCTCTTTGAAATTTCATTTATTAAAATGTATTTTAATAAATGTATTAAATAATAAAATGTATTTTTGTCAAATATTTAAGTTACATTATCAATTGTTCTTCTTCGGTCCCAACGAACCCGGTTGATCGAGGCCACGCTATTGCTTCCGATACGTAATTTAGTTGGCAAGGAAAAGTTGCGAGTAAAGTTGCAAGAAAATTCCGTTTCACCGCGGGCGACGTATCGACTGCGTCGCGTCGTCGGATACGTCCGGGGAGAGCCGACGGGGTTCGTTTCACCGTCGAAAGGAGCCCGTGTAATGGCTGGACGGAAGCATTATTGCCGGGTTCGTTTGTAACCGTGGCCCGACGGACAGAACTTTCGCCGGCGACGCGGGCAATTTTGGTTCGAGTTTAATTACACCAGCCCCCGAGGGACAATCAGATAGAACCGGCGTACACGGCCGACCGCCTTCGACCACCACCGGCAAGGGATGGCAAAGTGCGCGGAGAAAATGGCCGTGGGCCGGGAGCCGGGGGCCGAGAGCCGGTGTCGGGCTGACATTATCGGCGAAAAACGAGTGAACCCAGCCCCCGCGGCCGGCAGCCTGGGTAATTACGAGTCTTTCTTAACAAATTTTTAATTTAATCGGTTTTCCCGAGCCGGTCCACGACCGCGCCGACAATGGCCGGGCCCTCGCGATAAATAATCGTTTATCCGCCGGATCTCCTCGTTTCTCCCCCGATATTAAACTCGCCTAACAAAGATCTAACCACCGCTCGATCCGTGAAGAGATTACACCCATACGTTATTCTTTAATTATACTTCATCTGGAAGTTGTCAAGCCAAATAAAAACGACTCGACGAAAGAACTCGATATAAGTTCATGAGATTCATCTCGCGTATCTCGAAGACCTGTTAAAAAGCAACCAGAATAGATACAACGATCTCTGTTGAGGCACAACGACTTTTGAAATAAGTCCGCCACAGATTGCACGACGAGCAGTTTTTCTATATCACCTGATTACAGTAATGTCTCTCTAATAGACGCTCAGATTGTCCACAAAAATGGACAATTTAGAAAGAGGAAACACGATTGTTCGGGGCTTGCGGTTCGTTTTTATAGTTACGAATTGTCAAGGTTATGTCAAGGTTATGTCAAGGGTCGAATAATCGTATCTCCTCAATACCAAATTGTCCATTTTTGTGCACAATCTGAGCGTCAGTTAGGGAGACATTACTGAACATCGTTTCGCGTTTTATTCGATGAAATTGATTTCATGTTATTTGTTCATTGCACAATCGTCTTTATCACGTTATATGGATACACGAAATGGATTTATATCTGAAGCAAATAAGTTTCACTTATTTTTCTGCAATTTCAAATTGAGTACGATTAATCGACGGATCGGATTAAAGCTCGACAGAAGACGCATTCCATGGTCGTGAGAACTCTGCTCGCAGGAGATCGACTTCATTCCGAAATTAAGGCCCCGGATCTCGGTCCAACGGGTAACTACAACGGGCCCATCGACTCGTGCTCGACCCTCCGCCGGTCTTCACACCCTCGCCTTTTTACCGACGGACAATCGTCGAAGTCGGAGTTAATATCGCTCGGAACGCGATGGTCTCTGTCGTCCCGATTCGACGGAATAAGACGTTTCATCCCCTGGAACACGGCCAGCATTCACGGATTCGAGGCACTCGAACTGGGTCGTGCCTCGAAATCTCCTGAATGGACTGTCTCTCTTTTTTCCATCGGCTCTCTCTCTCTCTCTCTCTCTCTCTCTCTCTCCCTCTTTCTCTCCCTCTCTTTCTCGCGCGCGCGCTTCCCCTTCGGATCACAATGCCTAGGATGGACTCCGCTTTTCAGGTGAGCGTCGCTCTTTATTATCGCGGCGACTTTTCACGGCGCATTCAGCGCCGGTGAACCGGTCGCTGCTCCCTTTGCGCGTCTTTCTTCACCGCGGCACAAAGCTGCGACGACTTCTTCTTTCTCTCGACACCGCCGTCGAGAGATCGAGACGGGAATGTCATAATTTACTGGGCCACTTCCATTCGCGGACCGTTGATGAGATTCCAATCGTTGCTCGGGGAAATGTCTCGCCGAAAGAGACGGTTTCAACCCTGAAACTTTTGGGAACGTTCAGCGTTCGCCGAGCGCGTAATTCAACTGGTAAAAAGGCTCAGCGACTGACACCCGATTTCCAACGAAAAGCATCGCCCTATCCGATTCATTATCTGACTCGCATTCAATGGCACCTCTTCGCAAAATTTGCTGCATATTTTAAGTATAAGAGATTTCATTGATTAATATTATTTATTTTAATTTATTATTTTATATTATTTTTATTTTTATTATTATTATTTCGTAATTATGATTCAGTGCTTATTAATTGATATTCACTTTGCAGATTCTTTGTAGCTATAGAGACATTAATGCATAAGAAGTGAAACCAAAGCATCGCTCTCTCTCTCTCTCTCTCTCTCTCTCTCTCTCTCTCTCTCTCTCTCTCTTATGTCCGTCATGGCTAAATAAACGAAATGCACAAAAATACGTTAAAGCAAATCTCTACACTGAGTTGTTGGCGCGTTTGAAGAAATCTATTTGCCGAGGGGCGGGTCGGTGTTTACGAGGCTTTGATAATGACGAATGCGTGGTAGAACGTTGATTCCGAGAGGTTCCCCCGTGAATTCAGTAATGCGGAGGGTAGGTTCGCGAAACAATAATAACGCGTGGTTTACGACAGAACCAAGCTTTCGTATCGGCCACCTACGGGCCGCAACACGGGCTACCACTTTGCGCTCACTTAGACGTTGCACGGGTAACAATTCAGCGGACGTCCCCGGCGTCGAATAAATTGCGCGAAATTATGGTGGCGCGTTATGTCGCGTAAATGGCCCGATAGAAACGTGCCGGTATCAAGCGGAGCCCGTGGGACGTGTCGCTGTCGCTGATGGATTCATTGGGCCAGCCTCCAGCTTAACGAAGATCGAAGTGACTCGGATTGGACTCTACGAGAGCTCGTAGAACGTTTCGAAAACTCCCGAGATCCATCGAATCGTCCGATGGGAGAGGGCGAAGAGGTTCGAGACGATTATTGACGACGGGCTTGATATCGTCGCGGCGACGTTTGCCAAATGGTCGCGGACTTACTTGCGTTTCCCGCGGCTACATGCTACACAAATTGCACGAGACGTCGCGGTTTCGTAAGTTGATTTACGATGGAAGCGACCGTCACGGTTCACCAATTTAACAATTAACCTTTAAGTGAGTCATCTCTCTTGTTTCGCCTCGACGAAATATATTTGTCTTTGATCCTTCCAATTAGCAAGTCAAAGATATCACGATGATCAATGCGTTCATAACCGGTTTAGGATTAACTTAGACCGGCCCGTTTGACGCTCACCGACGAGACGCGTCTCTCCTTTATTTCTTTCTGCCTCTGTCTTCACCCATCTCGTCTCTCCTCCCTCCCTCTCTCTCTCTCTCTCTCTCTCCTTTTCTCTCTCTCTCCCTCTCTCTCTCTCTCTCACTTCTGCTTTCGCTCTCGCTTTCTGGTCGACGCACCACGCGCGACTTCCCCTTGTCCTTTAACAAGAGCCTCGCGATCAGCGGAATATTAATTAACGCAGTTGATCGATTCACGCATGCCCCGGCGAAAGCAACGTTCGTACGAAGCTCCCGATTAAATCGTCCGTGTCCGATGAATGACACGCACGCTAATAGTCTTCCGAGGAGCCATTAATTGCGGAAGCAACGGGTCATCGGGATTCTCCGAGCGTCGACGACGTCGTATAGTCCTTTAAGGAATTCGAGTCATCTCGGAGGACCTTCCGAAGGATTTCCATGACTGGAGTTAGAGATCCCTGTCGAATCCTAAACGAGTTCTAGAAATAGCCTTGGTAGCCGGACGATATTAGCATCGATTAAGATTCGTGATTGAAACGGCACCTTATCGACCGAACACTTGGTAAATAAATTGTCGCGCCGACTCCAGAAGGTTTTCTCGTTGGCACACAACGCCTGACAGCCTCTTCAATCTCGTCGCTCGTTTTTACACGGTTTTATCTTCGCTCGTCTATCAACCGTATACTGGAACGGCATTTCCGAAAACGAGAGATAGATGGATGGTTTCACAATCGGTGACGCGAAATTGTTTACACCATAATTAACGTAAGCGAGAATAATTAGCGAGCGAGCCGGCAAATGAGCTCCGCTTGATATTCCTATCGGTTGGCTGTCATAAGGGGCATAAAAACACTCGTTACATAACGAATTAGTATACATCGGTGTGCCGAAGAAATCGTCTTTTTATTCGGTGCTTGTTATCTTGTCGACTCCGTCTCTTTCTTTTCTCTCTCTCTCTCTCTCTCTCTCTCTCTTTCTCACTCACTCCGTTTCTGTATCTCTCGTAACAGCTCTTTTTCTCGGCCAACTGTTTGCTTCTTTTCGCTGATCGCAGCCAATCAAAATGCTAATTAATTTTTTGCTCGCCTCTTCACCTTCGACGCTTTCCTCGCCGATGGATCTGCTCGGCTCCCGTTAATTAATAATAATTAACAGCCGGGATTGCGCAATCCCCGACTGTTACCCGCGAGCATAGCTCACCGGTTCCAGGGAAATTACTTTTACCGGTCGATCGACAGAACCAATTACGGCGATCTACAATCGCACCCGCGGCCGTGGTGGGGGACGGTTGCGCAATCGATAGTCGATCCACGTTAATCAATGAGGCCCTAACGAGGTTAGTGTGCCGATAAATTACCGGCAGAAGCCGGCACGGCGTTTGTTTTTGCTAATCCCGTTGTGAAATTGGTTGACTGGCAGTGCCGATGCTCGTTATCGTTTCGATATTTTGCCTATTCTACGGCGCTGTTTATTGAATCTGTTACCAGCGAGATATCGCGACAGCGATAATCGACTTCCGCAGAATTTTTCACGGCGGCCGCGTCGACGACGACGATGGCGCTCGTTTTTCCGCGGCCACGCAAAGTGCAACGATACTTCGTCGGGTATCTGAAATTATTTTTGAACGAACGCATTCGAATGATTAATTATCCGGTTCGTATAATTGGTTGTCGAAGCGCAAAACTGCTCCGTGGATTATCGTGTTAATTAATAAAAATTGAGCGTCCTTTGTATTAGTTCTGATCGGGCGCGGAGGGCTGCGCGTTTGCGAAAATAAACGCGGATAACGAAATACGGGGGAAGCCGCAGATAAAAGGTATCTTTCCTGAAATTATTTTCTGTAAACATGCTCGTCGTGGCCGAACAAATCGGAATTATTCCGCGGAACGGTCCACGGACTTTAAAACGTCGCTAACGACCAGGCGATCGCTACCTACGTTGAAATAAATTTCAGGTAAAATCGCGTGTCCGATCTCCGATCGTAAAGTCCGTGGATTCTACGAATTTACTAGCGTCTATTAAATTAAATCCCCAGGAAACACGGGCATAAATCTCTCGGCTCGCCAAAAATTCCGTCGTTCTATCGTGCGTGCCAGAATTCGAGTTTTTGAGCGATGTCCACACCGAGCCATCAATTATCTCCTCCTAGTTAAAACGAACTTCCTGAAATTCACGGTTCTCCACGATTTTCAGACGACAGAAAATCAGTCGAAGCTACGCGAAAAAAGAAAATACTGGAAGATCCACCCTCGTGTAACAATCGACACGGAGTGCTGACATTATCGTCGCTACCGAGGAACCCTCAGTCACAAATCATACATGTTTAAGATCCACGTAATAACCGCCGGTAGGAAACGCGTTAATTATTTCGATCGGCTCGTTAGTCGGTGTCGGCCGACGATGGTTACATTTTGATATAAAATAGCGTTTTCGTCTCGGCGGGCGTCGATATCGGAGTAAAATGGAACCCGGCTGTCGAATTAAAGCGACTCGGGCGAGACCGAGCCTTAATGGCCGATTAAAGGCGGCGTTATGCAACGAAATTAATTATCTGCCGATAAATTCCTTCCACGGAGGGTGTATTAATGATCGCGATAAACCGCGTGGCAGAAAACACGCGAGGATACAGATTGCAGATTATTTCGGCGCCGTGCTGCGTGTCGGCGCGGCCGATCGCGTGTACGTGCACGCGAGTACGCGGCTCTTTCGACGTCCACGTCCGTTATAATCGTCCATCTAGCCCCGTTGACGGTCAATTATGCCTCCTCGGGAACGCGACTTTAAACTTTATTGAAGTTCTAAAAATCTTATTAACGATAACTCCCGCTCCTCTCGAATAGGAATTCCTCCCCGGCGCAGGAAAAAGAAACTGGTCGCATTCGTAATTCACCGGGTTTTATGTCGCGTGGATCGCCTCGAACCACGGCAGATAAGCGTAGCAGCGTAATTGGCTATAAAATATAATGCACGAGTTTGATCACAGGAATATGCGAAATTAGGGAGGAATCGTAGCCGGCTCGGAGCCTTCTCCGCCTCGAGTGTTTCTCTCGATCTTTTTCTTCATTTGTCGGCTATCAATTCGAAGTCGACCAAGAGCGCATTAACGTTTGCACGGTTCGAGGAAGTAAATTCTGACATTATCGAGCTATGGACTTTTCCGTTTAGTTTTTTCGCGAGTGGCAGAGCTTGCAGAGCGAACGCGGCGGGAGCGCCATTTCGCGGGACTCTGATTTTGATTGGAAATATACGGGTGATTGTGTTCGCGAAATTGTGTGTGATCCTTTGACGTTCGGATTGCGGGTACTTTGCGACTGAAACGAGAGGATCGACCACGCGACAAGATAATAAGCAATCGAAGGATAGATCGTTGCCGATTTGCGACGCGCGAAAGCCGAAAATTATCGCGCGAGCAGGAATTGTTTCCTCGAGCAGACGCGGCCGAAATCGCGGAGTCGATGGGAGTCTAAATCGGTCGGAAACTGTAGCAGGGAAGCGAGCTGGAACAGCAGGCTCGTAGGTAAATCATTTGATCGGTAATTAAGCGGTGGGCGCTGCACAACGAGGTCTGTCGCGCGATCCACCGCGAGCTAGAACTAACGAGTGATCTCGGCGCTCTTGTAATTATGTAATTATTCGAATCGCGAGGGGCCATCTCGCCGTTCGAGGTTCATCCAGCGGTCGCCGGAGCAAATTCCAGGGATCCCGACGTCGTGACCTGAGGCTACAAAGTATGAGGTGAATCGGCCGATTATTTAACTCTTTCCAACAATGTCTATATTTAATATCAAAATAACAAACGATCGTATAAACATCCTCTTTCTCTTTTACTCTCTTCTCGCGCGTCTTTTCAATCTCGGCTCTCTTCACGCAGTGTTCCCTTCGTACACTCCACTCCCCCATTCTCGTTTCATCCATCCATACATACTATGTATCTAGATTGTACCACACACACTCATTACTAGACTCCGGATCTCTATGCAAAATAAAAATTGACTCTGCCGATTGCCGGTCATAGGAGTCAAGCACACAATAGTTTTTCTTCTTCAATAATTTTAATAAGTTCGAATTAATGAATCAACGTTCTTTGTCTCCTCTCATACTTTTTACTGTTTTAATCTTTACTGTTTACTTTTCACTGTTTTAATCTTAATTTTTCACCGTTTCACCTACTCATTTCTACCACAAATGCATAAAATCCGTCGTCTACTAATCACACGCATACCGATTTCCACAGCACGAACTTTAGGCTACAATTGTAAACCTACCAACACTCATACTCCTGCGTCACACTCATCCCTCCAATCAAACATCACGCCTTAATATTACATACTTCGTGAAGACAGTTGCAGGATATCATTTTCGCTTATCCTTTTTCTCACCTCGAATCTAACTCGTTCAGTTGTAAAAACCGCAGAGAGATCGGTGCCCCTGTACAATTCCTCGAGGGTGATCGGCTCAAACGAGGATTTTCCAGCTGGAGATCCGGCCAGATAGCTGGGAGTTTTACCGGGGCCCGCGAGGCTGCGGGCTCCCCTTTTATCTCGCACGAAAATAATCTTCAGGAAACCTCGGGAGTCGGGAGTCGCGCGAGAAACGAACGACCGAACCGGACGAGTTGCTCGTCGTTAGAGCTAACAAGCTACCTGGTAGCCGATACCGGCAGAACAAACAACGGCCATCGGCTAATTGTACGATTCCAATTCTGATAGGTGTTATGGCAGTCGGGCTGCGCCGGCTGACAAAGCCCGGTGCGTGGGAATTCACGGGAAATCAAGAAACCGAGTTCTTTCTTTTGGAGAATTTCGACCGACAATTTTACGTCTTGACAACACTGTGACCTTTTTTTTCACGGCGATCAACACTTCTTCCTGCCGAACGACTTCTCTGATAGAACGAGACAATTTTGATTTCATCCGTGTCTTTATTTAGTTTCAATCCTAGACTTTGATAACAGAAGAATCAATTTTCTATTTCGATTTAGATGAAACGAATGACATTCATAATTAGTAGATGATGTATTAAATCCTCATCTTTCGAGCGTGACACGTTGTTATAGTTCACGGGGTTAAAGAGAAGCTTCTGTTGTATTGTCTCCGACTGTCGTTAGACAATGTAACCATAATCGAGGGAGTAACTCGTTTTCAAAGGAAAACGGACTTACACTGATGGGCATCCGAACCGTTCATGCATCGCTATACTATTACAGTAATGTCTCTCCAACTGACGCTCAGATTGTCCACAAAAGTAAATAATTTGGAAAGAGAAGATGCAATTATTCGAGCCTTGCGGTTCGTTTTCATAGTTACGAATTGTCAAGAAATATAAAAACGAGCTGCAAGGCTCGAATAATCGTATCTCCCCTTCCCAAATTGTCCATTTTGGTGCGCAATCTGGGCGTCAGGGAGACATTACTGTATTGTCAAATTACGTAAAGGGCCCGTTGATAAATAAATAATAGATAACAATGTCGAAACGATGGTCTCTTATCGAGATCGAATTGTGCTCCGTGGATTCAGAGCATCGAGAAAGCGGCAAGCAAGATCAGTGGCGGGAGGAGCCGCGCGAAAGGCGCGGACTAATCGAAAGACGTCGTTAATTAGTCGAGGGCCGCGCAGCGCACCTGTAACGACGGAAACGGACAAAACTGCCGGTGGCTCGGTTTATCGATCGAGCGTGTAGCCTCCCGAAGATAATGCGGCATTAACCCGAACGGATGATGCGCGATCCTTTGGCTCTCGTAGTTAGGCCTAACAAGCGGGAGTCGGTTGCCTAGGCGATATCATCTGATTGATGTTATCTGGTTACATGAAACGACGAGCAAAACAGGTAACTGAGCAATCTCTGGTGACCGGCGACTAATTACGCGATTAAAATTCAAGCGTACCGAGCGGAAGGCCGGAGATGACTCGCTGCAAACGGAGGGGGACCCTGGGGCCGGGGCAGCTTCGATAAGCACGCCGATAGGCCCTGTTCCTCGTTCATCAAACGGAGAAATTAAAATGTCTGGGACGCCCCCTTTCCGTCTCCGGTTCGCCTCGCCTCGCCTCGCCTCTGCCGCTCGGCAAAAAATTTGATTAAACTTCGAATCGTTAATTGGACGGTGAAGCGCCTACAATGAGATTGGCCAGCGTAAGAATTTCGGAGACCAAGATTTACCGATTAACCCTCGAGCGAGGCCTCCGAGGATTTATTTCGCAGTCGTTCCAATTGATTCCCGATTTAAATCAATATCGAATGAACCGAGCGAGTTGTTGCGCCTTTATACTGCAACGTAGAAGTCTACGCCAGAGTTCAGCTAGAAATGGAATGATCAATGGACGCTTCGGACAGCTGTCGCCGGAGATTCGTGATTTTTATCAATCCTAATTCGATCGTGGCTCGTACTTCCTGTGAAAACGAACTCGGCCGACGAATCATGACTGTTTAGCCACTCGATTAGCAGTGACAGTTGAACGCCGAGCGAAGGATAGGGGTGAAAGGATCCGATTAGGGTGCTGGTAGAAGGGCTGGTCGAGGGCGATATGGTGGCGATGACGCGATCGAACCAGCTGACTTCTCGGATTTCAGACTTTTCTATAGTACTTGTCATTTAATGTTAACGTTTCCGAATTCAGAGTTCGGTGTTATTCCAATAAACTTTTGTTCGAACAACATTTCGAATAAATTCTTCGAATAAAATTGTATTCGGATAACGTTTCGAATAAAATTTGATTCGAATAATCTCTCGAATAAACTCTTCGAATAAAATTGTATTCGGACAACGTTTCAAATAAATTTTTCGAATAAAATTTGATTCGAATAATCTCTCGAATAAACTCTTCGAATAAAATTGTATTCGGACAACGTTTCAAATAAATTTTTCGAATAAAATTTGATTCGAATAATCTCTCGAATAAACTCTTCGAATAAAATTGTATTCGGACAACGTTTCGAATAAATTTTTCGAATAAAATTTGATTTGAATAATCTCTCGAATAAACTCTTCGAATAAAATTGTGTTCGGACAACGTTCCAAATAAATATTTCGAATAAAATTTGATTCGAATAAATTCCTCAAATAAAATTTGATTCGAATATATCGAATAAATTCTTCGAATAAAATTGTATTCGAATAATACTTCGAATGAATTCTACGAATGAACTATGGCCAGCTCTGTCCGAACAGAATGACGTTGAAATAAATGCTCTTATCGATATCCGCGAGTGATATTGTCGCGTGATTTGATGCTCGGAGAATCGCCGGAGGGGGCAAAGACCGTGTCCAATTACAACGAGATGAAATCGACGGAGAAGCGAGCTCGCGTGATAAGATAACAATAAGAAATTAGCGAGCGATCGGGAGAAGACGCTCCCGCAAAGAGAGAAAGAGGAAAGGAGACGTGGAGAGAGGGAGCGGGAGGGAGCTCGAGGGTGAGAGGGGGAACTCGAGGAGCGGACGGGCCACCAGACGAAAAAATTCGGAATATTTATGCTCGGTATTATTAGCGTACGTTGGCGATATCTCGGTGGGCATCGCTAATTAGGCCGCGCGAACGGCGCTCGGGCCTTTCGGCAAACAGTGCTGGCTACTGTCTTTAAAGGTTCTCCACGGGTGCAATCAAGATGGTGGCGCCGGCCGCCCGGGGTGGGTCGATTCCGAAACTAATTGCCACGGCTAATTTATTCCCGCGACATGTACGCACAGAGACGCCATTCTCGGCTGCCGCGTAATCGTCGCGACGTAATCGCGGGACAAGAGAGAGTGCCATCGAAAGGGGGCAGACGTTTCGAACACGGAGAAACGGGGTGTTCACCCCGCCGCGCCGCGGCGCCGATTGCCATCGGACCTTCCGCTCCTTGTTCCAAGGACCCCGGGCCCAGGGACTCCTGCTTCCCATCGAAACCTGCATCTTCCTCCGTTCGTAATGCCAATTACATACACCGTACACAGATCTCTCACTTTCTTTTGATGAATTTTATTTCAACCATTCGGCCCTCTGTGATTTTCCACATTCCGTGAAACAGGAAGTGTTATTGTTCGCTAACATGCGTATTGTTTACCGATTAAATTTATTGTTAAGATGTCGCCAGTAATTGCAAGATCAGATACGAAAGAGAACCGATATTGCAAGATCAGTAATATCGAACCGGAAAAAAATTGAGACCGCGGTTCGATCATCACAGAACATATCTGATAAAAATGAGTCAACCAGGGTCGAATACACAGCTGTAAAACATATATTAAAATATTAGGATCGTTATGGTACGGTATTCAACATTGTACAGCAACGATCGAATAGAGAGAACGATGGCCGTCGACCGGAATGAGTTGAAACGAGAAGTGGAACTATGATCTTTAACCGACGATTCGAGGAAAAAGTGAATTCATTGTTCGGCATTTTCTTCGGTTCGTTGAAATTCTGTGTCGGTGGAGAGATCGATCAGAGTCGAATCTAGGTTTTCGACGAGCGGGGCAACCGCAGGATCGATCGGTCCGTCGGTGGGAGTGACGCAAGGCCAGCGTGAACTACACTTCATTTATGCTAAATGTGAAAAAATGTTACGTAAACACAGATACTGAAATGTTTCCATTCATGGCTGCGGAGCAAAAAGAAAACGTTCTCGTTTGCAAGGCCGCCGCGTTATCTTGATAAACCGCGCCGCTGTATGTACTCGCTTTCAGGGAAATATTAACCTATAGACGTCGAAATATTGGCAGCGCTGCGCGCGCGAGCTTGCGCAACCACCGGTTCCTTGTCCTGTAGAACACGTATACGACATTTCATCTCGAGTTTAACGCGTACGACGAACGAAAACTGGAATACAAAATATATCGCGAACAATTTCCTGCTGCCGACGAAACGTCGATACGACGGTTATTCTCGCGGTCTGTTCTCTCGAGAAAAGTCTCGGCGTTAAATCGATCGGATTGCGACGCGCGACTGTGTCAGTGGCCGAGGATTGCCGAACCTGTTCGCGAAGATCAAAGAAATTTCGCCGAGCTCTCCCGAGGTTGCGTCATCAATGCGCCCATTGAAACGGCGAGCGTCTGATTAGCTGGCATCCGAGGCAGGACCTAACGAATCCAGTTGCCAGTCGAGAAAGACAAATTGTCGACGATGGGTACACGCGGAATTCCCCGATCGAAAAACCGATCGGATGTACATACATACCTGTATCATCCGTCGAATTTCTCGGACTTGTTAGGCTCCCTCGCGGCTCCCGAAGCCGTACGTTTGTTCTCGCACGGCCGCGGATTATTAGCCATTAACGAGCAACTAAATTCGTTCGATTTATCGGCGAATCGTGCCACGGGGGGAAACATTGGAGCCGTTTAATTGCCACCGGATAATTTATTCCGACTTTCTAATCGCCGGCCAATACGGAAACGCTCGTCGGCCACAACAGCTGAATCGACGAGCTTTTCAATTAGCCGAACCGCCAGCGGATCCTCGTTGACACCGTGTCAGGAACGCGCGGCAATTAATGGCGATTTATAACGGGGGATCGGGTTTAACACCTCCGCGTCGTCTTTGAACTTTCCTGGTTTCTCGAAATTAATTGAATCGCTTCGACGTTGTGATTCTTCGGAGAAATGGATCGGTGGTGAACGTGCTAGAAACGATAGCACGGGGATAGTTTCTCGGGTGCTTGGGATCATAGGCAATCAACAGACGTTTCGTTCGATACGATTTATTAAATAGACTCTTCTACTCGCTCTCGCTCTCGCTTTCGCTTCCTCTCTCTCTCTCTCTCTCTCTCCCTCTTTCTCTCTCGCGGCGACGATTTTACATTTATACAAAATTGGAAAACGGCACGGCGACTGCTCCGAGCCGGTGCCGAGCTTAAGCTACGCTCGTCGTACGCTCGTGCTCTCGTATTTACAGAGGACTACGCTCGCGGTAGATATTTACACGTTATGTACAAGGTGTGATTGGCACAAATTCACGAGTCGCGAGGGACGAATCAGAAGTTCGATCGGAAGCGTACCCACTTGGCACGGAATTTCCGACTCGTCGAGAAGTCCGGGAACTCCGTCGAGCACCGTTCACGGTTCTCTGTCGGCCCGCGTTCGACTTCGGACTCCTCCGTCCCAGCTAACTTTGGTCCAGTTCTTCGAGAACTCTCTCCTCGACTATTCGGCTCTTCTCCCCGTCTCCTGCTCTCCTACTTCAGCTCTTCGTCTCCGCGGACAGAGAAAAATAGTTGAACGCGATCGGAGAGCACACGTTCGGCATAGTTCGATTCTCTTCGAATGCAGCTTTCCCGGCTGGATCATCCGCAAACATTTCGGCTCGCGACGATCTAGAGATCTAGACGATCGAAGGCCCGTTGGACGATCCGAGAATTCGGCGGAAGTCGGCCCGTGGAAGCCGTGGCAACCGAGTTCGAGTCGGAACGATCGTTCCGTGTTCTCCTCGTGGCATTCGCAGACACAGCCTCGACCGATTGCTCATCGGGGAACAATTCCTCGGGAAGAATCGTCTCTTTGGAGGGGATCGGCTCGGTTCACTACCGGTCCGGCTAGGCCCGGCTAGGCCCGGCTGGTTTCATTCCCTGGACGGGTGCTGCGAGATCGGGTGATGCGACGTCAGCCCGGGATGAGACAGCATTCCGACTGGGTAGAGGCTCGCCGGTGCCAGCAGGCCCGGATGGGACCCGTACAGCGCCGTGTGATGTTGCCTGACCGCTGACATCCTCAATTTCTCGATCTCGGCTTCCTGCATGCGCTTCGCCTTCGCCCGTCGATTTTGAAACCAGATCTTCACCTGCAACAATCAGACCAGGCCGGATTTGTACTCGAAACCGGCTTCACGGTGTCACGCCACTTTGTTGCGCTTGCGGTCTCGCGGCCAACGACCGCGCTTTTTTGCAACCCGCCGCGGTCCCTTTCGATCGATCGCCGTGCTATCTTTGTCCCGGGTCTCGTCAACAGGACACGCGAAATCGCGTCTTCCGGAATGCTACCTTGTCGATCGTCAAAGGGTCCTTGGTAGTCGAGGGTATCGACACCGATGCTACATGCTCCGAATTCGTGTCTCGAGACGACTCCGAATTATCGTCGAGAACAATCTGACAAACGTAAACTGTGCAGGTTTCTGATAGTTTCCGAGTTTTTTTTTTGGTAGTCGCGTCGAGGCAAGCCGTTGCGCGTAAGAGGAATTCTAAACGTTCGATAGCTACAGTAATGTCTCTCTAATTGACGCTCAGATTGTCCACAAAAATGGACAATTTAGGAAGAGGAGATACGATTATTCGATCCTTGCGGTTCATTTTTATAGTTACGAATTGTCAACAACTATAAAAACGAGGCGCAAGGCGCGAATAATCGCATATCCTCTTTCCAAATTGTGTATTTTTTTGCACATCTCAGCATTAATTAGGGAGAATTTACTGTACTTCATAACTGCTATAAAACTTTCTCGGTTCTCCGTAACTGCTTCGGTCAGAATATAATATAATATATAACAGTTTGAAACAGTTATTTCCGGATCCTTTTTAATCCCTGAATGGAACTGATTGTAGAACACAAAAATGGACAATTTAGTTACGAATTTGCCAACAACTATAAAAACGAGGCTCAAGGCTCGAATAATTGTATCTCCTCTTCCCAAATTGTCCATTTTTGTGGACAATCTGCGCGTCAGTAAGGGAGACATTACTGTATTTGTAACCGAGAACCAAGACGGAATGATCGATTCGACCGAACTGGACGATCTTTCGGGGGAACCGTTTCAGCCGCGAGATTCATGGAAATATCCGAGCATCTGCCACACTGAAGTTATTCCGCCGAGTTTTTCCGCGCGAATGGGTTTCGCTGGCACCCGAGTTGTTTCACGAGAGACTTCGGACCCCTCGCAGCGCGGGTTTATTATCGACGTTAGTTTTCAGCGGTGTCGGTGAATCTCCAGAATTACGTTTTACGATCAACGTTTCTCATTTAGCAGCGGCGTTAACCGACTGGCCGACCGGCACTCCCTTTATTCTCACCGCTTTCGCGTTCTCTCGCTCGTTCGCCCGTGCTCGCCCGCTCGTTCGGCCGCTCGCACGCGCGCGCGTGTTTCACGAGTTAAGGGTCCCCGTCCCCGCACTTAACAGATCTCGCCAGATGCGGGGTAATTAGCGCGCGTAAGCGTGCAGTATCCGTCGCTGCCGGCGAAGAAACACGGTAATTTTATTAATAGACTACAAATTGCTTGAGACCCGTCCGACAATGGTCCGCGATGATCGACCAATTATCTCCCGGTTGGCTCTCGTTGCCGGACCCGATCCTCCCGACTCCCGACGCCATTTCGTCCGCGCCGTCCGTCAACGAGGCGATTCATTTGACACCGTCATTGTCGCCAGCCGGCCACTAACTCTTGGCAAATTCGTTCCGAGTGCGCGGACGCTGACGCGCCCGCGAGACATACCTTGACAGAATCGAGCCGAGGTGCTTTTAGACCGGCAACCGAAAACTCCTTCGGAATCGCTTTCGGCGCAAACGAGCTGACGATTTAGCGGAGCGACTGGGTTCGCGCCGGTAAAATTGTACACGGGACCGTTGATCTTTCGAAGGATCGCGGGCTAACAGATCGACCAGTGTAGAATTACTCGCGTAAATAATTCGGAGCTGCAACTTGAATTTGCGCGCAGGCAAACGGTACGAATATGTTAGAATAGAAGCCTCTTAAGATGCACCCGTGTCATTTAAAAGCTCTGTTTGCAGAGCCTTAACGTATGAAAATTCTTAGTCATTTTCCATATAGTTTACTTTTGTGGAGACTCGTCCGATAGATTTTGTCGAAGCTTTTATTTCAACCGTGAGATATTAAACATTAGATTTAGTTCTCAGTTTTGATTGTAGGTTAATTGTAGTTTTAGTTTTAATGTTTTAGTCGTCGTACATCGTTCCGATATCTTGAATCTTATTATTTATAAATGGACTCGCGTGCACTCCGTAAAATAATAACGATAAAAGTAGCAATAACTTCTACTCGCTTGGAAAAGAATTCCGTCGCTTCGACATGTTTTGACTGTCGCCGTAGAGCTGATAAAACTTGGACAAAATCGGAACAGTTTATTTCACAATGCAAGAATTTGCACTCTTGTACTCTTGCATCTTGAGGATTCTAAATTTGATTTGTTCGTAACAAAAGGACTGCGGGTCTTTACGCATTTATGGCAAAAATGGATGGAGGAAACTGAAAACAGCGAAAAGATTAAAAGACGATCAGAATGTTTATTCATTTCAACTTATTACCATTATCATAAAAAGTAAGAAAATTATACTTGTCTCGTCTGTCTTGCAATTAATGCAGAATTGTTTTTATTTCGCATAAAGATCCGCAGTCCAGCGCTAGCAGCCAAAGAGCTAAGCAAGGATATTAACACTTTGCAGTCGAGCGGTGACTCTGTGGCACCACTAAAATTGTTATATAACATTCCAAGATGATGTTTATATTACCAAAGCTTAGAATTATAAAGAATCGTTAAAAGTGTAACCGTTGTACGAGTCTCGCAAGGCACAATTTTATATGCACAAAATGCACTTTAACGTATAAAATGTGAATACTGTAAATCAGAGAAATTATTTTAGATTTACAATTAAAACGGCTTCGAGCGCAAAGAGTTGAAAGTCCTCGAACTCGGTTAAATTTCAAGATCGTTGAACACGAAGGTTTTCAGCGAGGAGCCTGTTCGAAACGAAGTGCCTCACCTGCGTTTCCGTGAGATGAAGGGAGGAGGAGAACTCTGCCCTCTCGGCGACGCTGAGGTATTGCCTCTCGGTGAACTTCTTCTCGAGCGCGAGCAATTGTTGCGTGGTGAAAGGCGTCCTGGGCTTCCGGTTCGGCTTGTGTTTCCTCAGGTTGCACTTGATCTTGGCGGGTTCTCCGTTCTCTGTAACCGAAAGCGGAGGGTTCACGCTCGAGGACAGCTCGTTGCCGGTTTCGCAACGGTGGTCGACCGACGCGGCGCGTTCTGGACGCGGCTCGGCTCGGCTCGGCGCGGCGCGGCGCGACTCGGCGGAGCGTTGCTCTGTACGCGGCGCGCGGGTCACGGCGTGGCGAGACGAGAGAGAGAGAGAGAGAGAGAGAATGCCAGCGAAACCCAGACCGCAACGTCCTGTTTTTGCCGGGCCCGGGATCGCGGGAGCACGGCAGGACTTTTTAAGAGGTCAATTCGTAATTTAGCCGTCGGGACGGGCGCCGCAAACCGGCCTCATTACCTTTTTGCCGGTCGACCGCAAGATCCCGGCCGCGAATTGTTCCTCTAACGCTACCGCTTGTATTCATTAGCGAGGATATACGTGTGTGTCCCGGGCATGGGTGTACTAGCCCGCGCCGGTAATAGTTTCCGCGCGGCTTCTACGTGGCCACCGAATAATTTGCCTGCCGATCGCTTTTCCAAGCTCCGAGATTACGAAGACCTTTCGGTTGCATCAACGGCGATTTATCCGCCGCGGTACTCGATCGAAATCCCGAGTGCCTGTCTGGCTCCGGCTTTTTAGCGGGCTTTTCTTCTGACCAAATTGAATTACTTAAGTATACCGACGGAACGTAGACACCGGGCCCCTGAACCTTGTTCCCTCATTACGGCTCGACGCGGTCCGAGCTGTGGCCGCTTCGCCAGAGAATAAACGACGGGAGCAGAGAGAGAGAGAGAGAGAGAGAGAGAGAGAGAGAGAGAGAGAGAGATCCTTGGTAGAAAAATCGAAGCCACGGAGCCGGTGGATCACAAATCAATCGGCGGGACAGGGAAGCCGAGGGTGGGGTCGCAAATTGCGAACAGGGCTCGATGACAAACCAAATCATCCCCGAGGCCGGAGGAGACTCAAGAAGGCTTGTCGTACAACCAGCCGAGACAATCGAGCGCGAAACATCGGGACGAGGGCGTGCGGGGGAAGGGGAGGGGATCGCGTCGGAATATATCGGTTATATTCCCCGAGATTTGTCTCGAGACAATTGACAGATTTGTAGAACGGAGGCGAACGGCTCTAGAAACGAGAGAGATCCGAGGCCGAGACAAAAGGCCGTCGAGATCTCTCCGCCTCGCTTCTGAATTTCAAATTTTCACCGATCTACTCCGCCGGGCCTCCCTCGGGCCACCCCCGTTCTAGCGGTCGCGACGTTCTGCGAGCAGGGCTCGGAATCCGAGTCCGAGGAGGAGGAGGAGGTGGAGGAGAGTCGTCTTTTGTGCGTCGATCTCCGTCTCTCTCGCTCTCTTCGAGTCTCCCAATTAGTCTCGGTATGCGAGGCTCTCTCTCTCTCTCTCTCTCTCTCTCTCTCTCTTCCTGGCTCCGGCTCCGGTTTGTTTCTACGGCCGCCAAAAACGCGACTCGATTTTAATCCGGCTTTGCGATCGAGGATGCGCATTCGAAATAATTAGCTGATCCCCGGCAGATACCGGCCGGCCGGAGATGATCCAGAGCGGAGGAGGACCCGCGTATGTAGACTGTTGCGCAACCGGCGCGACGCGGCGTTTCGCAAATGATAGCAAGCGATCCCATCGGCCGTGACCGGCCGCGTTTCCGCTCGCCTAATTGATCTGGACCGAGCAGAACGCGGCCGTCTCGACTCTCCGAAGAACGATGGCGATTATTTAAGCATAATTGATAAACCTTGATTTTCCGAGCTGCTTAACAATCGTTGCATTCCGACGAGTGGCGCGCAAAAATCATGCCACTAACGAACATGTAGCGACACTCTGGCAGTCTTGTCGATATTCTAGAACGACTGACTTCTTACGTTGATGAACATCGATTTGCTCCCGACCATTTCACGTGCCCGATCGATTCAACGGCGAGTCAGGTTCTTCTGCGTCGGTCGTCCGAAGAAATCGCCCAGCGAAACACGGTTCTCGATTAGTTCGGACCTCGTACCACCAACAACGATCGATGTTAGAAAATCCCTAGATCGAACGAGCGAGCGTCTATTAACGCGATTAGAATGCTCCGATTTTTTGCCGGTCGCGTCGAGCGAGCGGTAATTAGATGCGCGACGGTAACGCAACGGGAGGGACGCCGAAGTTTCGTGGAAGCTGCTCCAGTTGCTCGGAAAAGGATCGCGTCGAACGCATCGGTGGCCGTAGAATGCGCTGATTTATTCGTGCCGCGGCCCGATAAAATGCCAACCCCCGGTAGCGATTTTCATGCAAATTACTGAAATAATTAGCTGATCCGGCGTAGATATCGGAAACAGTGGCGATTGTGAAGGAGAAAAAGTCAGGGTGAGATCCCGGTCGTCCGATCGCCGGCCGCTCTTTGTCGCGTTGCGTAACCTTTTCATGGACCACGATTTCTAATGCGCTCTTATTAGCCGATCGGCTCGATAACGAGCGGCCCGCGCGGATTTACTCGCGTCGTTCGCAGCGAATTTATACCTCCGTGCAACAGTGATAACGACTCGCGAGCGTTCCTATCGCCGCTAACGCAAAGAAGAACGGATACACTGGATATCCGCGCGTCGATCCTCTAATGGAAACAGTTGTTCCAGCAGCGTACGCCATTTCCGAGGTCCTTTCACGGGTTTACGAAGAGCCTGTTGGATGGCTCCGGGGTATCGCAACCCTTCAGACACCCCTAACCACCGCCCCTTCTCGCGAACAGACAACGTGGAGAGCGACGCCGAGTTTCAAGGGTTGCGCAATCTGCGGGAGCACCCTCCGCGAGAGGCCATATTTCTAAATTACGCGCGTTTCCCCCGTATGACTCGTCCCGGAGAACCTTCGGGCTGCTCCGCGATTATGGTCGATTGTATTCCGCCCGCGGAGCTCCCTAAATAGCGGCGCGGTCGGCCAACAATGATCTATAAATTGATACCGGGCCGCTGAATTCACGCCGGGACGCGATATTACGCATTGTCGCCGGAAAAAGTCCGGCGAGCTTCGATCCCGCAGTTCCGTCCCGACTAAAATTTCATTCCAGCCTCGAAGATGAATGATTTACGGTCGCGGGTAATCGGTGAATAAATCGGGCCTGGTTAAGGATCGTAACTTTCAATTTGTAAATTCTAGCACGACGGAAAAATCGACGCGGATTCGAATCGTTTCAAAATGTCTAGCTGGTACGAACGTTCTTTTCGCGGCGGGTATGTTGAAGATTCAAATTTTCGAGAAGTTACAGCGTCGAGTTTGCTTCGCTATTGTTGGATCAATGGGAAGTAGATGCTCGAGATCGTTCCCCCACCATGCGACTCGCTTGCCACCACCATCACCAAATTGCCCATAACGATCTCGATAGAACTTTCAAGCACGTCGATACCCAACACACAGAGCGTCTCAAATAAAAATTCGCACGAGTTTCGAAAAAAAGAGAAAAGTAGTTACCGAGATTAATTGCTTCGAGCGACAACGCTGCGAAAATAAAATTTCTCCGTTAATCTATATCTTTCGTGCCCTCTCTCTCTCTCTCTCTCTCTCTCTCTCTCTCTCTCTCTCTCTCCCTCTATCGTTTAGAAACACCAGCGAGCAACGTACAGGACGTTTCAGATTCAGTGGGCGATCGAATTTCCAAGCCGGAGCGTAGGTGTTCGCGAAGTCCAATTAAACCGGATAATGGGGCTATAAAATAGTCTATTTTGTTGCGGACAACGTGGACCGGCTATCGGGCCACGGTAGCGCACGGTTGCACCGCCTTTTTTCCAATAATCGTCCATTGTCCGTGTCGTCTGGATTCCTCGGCGCCGCGACAAGAACCGAGCCACTGTTTCGTGCGAGCCTGCGTGCGTTCGCCGTGCCGACAACGACGGCGAGAAAACTTTGATTGCCTCTTTAACGAGAGCCCCTCGCAATTATCAAGCCGCGACCTCAATAATTAGTGTTAACGATGATTCAATCGCGACGAGTCATCCCGGCGCGGCGAGACGCGCGCGCGTTCCGAGAACTGCATTCCTTTCCCGGTGATTTTAGGTGAGTAGGTTTCGTGTCGCGCGATTGAATTGCAAATATAAACCGGCGCGGCGCTGCGGCGGCCGGCTGCGGTTTGATCGACAGTCTCAATTTATCAATTAGCGCGCGGCCATCGATTCTCTTTTCGAAACCGACCGTTTGAAATATCGTCGCCGAGCTCGGCGAGCTCTCGGAAATATTCTCGGACCGCTCGCGAGCCGTGTAATTGGCCTGGAATCCCGCGACGCTATTTTCTAATTAATTTCAAACCGTTAACCTTTTTGCCCTATTTACCGCCGCCGCTGTCTTGGCACCATTGTCCTCTTCCGTTTCCCAGTTTATTCGTGCGACTATTCGTAGCAGGAGAAAGTGCGGGGCGGCTGTATTAGCTGACCCGAGCGATTACATTTTCGTCTTATTGCAGTCCAAGTTCGTGTAGCCTAGCTCGCGGATCTTTGTATCAAATAATTTTCCGTTAATTCCGGCACTACATCGGTACTCTTCGATTGCTCTAATCTCCAAGCAGATATTGTAACTAACTACAAGACCACTGTATTCTCTCGTAACCGAATTCTCCCGTAGGCTTTTAAAATACGAGCATGTAAACTGCCACACCATTGCCCGTAAAAGTTATATGAACGCGTAACAAAGCTTGATCTACCGATCCTCGGTTCTCAACGGCGTCAAACTCGTTAGCAGGAAATAATTAATCGGAGGAAAGACTACGCCGCCGAGTGCGCTGCCGCCTTAAAACGACTAAAAACCGAGCGTCGATGATAAGACCGGTCGGACGAAGAACGGAGACCGGTGCCGCTTGTCCACGCCGCAGCGGAAACGCTGTCGCGTCCGCCGCGAAAATAGACGAGGAAAGGAATCGCGGGTTCTGGCGGATCTGACCCGACTTCCGTCCGAGCGTGTCGGCGAGGCGGTCCTCCCAAAAATACCCGGCCGTACGCCGAGAAAAGCAAAGAATGCCGGTGCCGTCGGGTTGTTCATTGAACGAAAGTCGCGGGCCGCATTCACGATCAGAGTTCCAGACCGGATGGCCGGGGTCGGGGCCGGCTTAACGAGTTTACGATCGGACCAGTTTCGGGCCTGTGCTCGCCGCGAACCACGAAAAGAATCCCACGACAAAGATCGTGTCGATTGGCGGCCGGCCAGAGTGATCTCAAAGGCGAGCCGAGCGCGGTCTGTCGTCGCCCAAGCAAATGGCAAATAGCGATCCGGCGAGCGGCCGAGCAAAACGAGCAAAAGCCGGAGCAAAAGCCGTGGAAAACAGAGCAAAACGGGCGAAAACGGAGGAAAACGGAGCAAAACGGAGGAAGACAAAGCGAGACCGAGCATCCTGGGAGCGAGAACTCACCGTTTAGCGGCCCGTGATGAGCGAAGTGCGAGGGGAAGAAGCCCGCGGTAGCGACCGCGGCTGCCGCGGCCGCGGCTGCGGCTGCACCCTGATGTCCGCCACCCCAAACCGCCGGATGGAGGCTCGGCGGGATGCCAGGGATGTTCCCCAGGCTGGAAAATCCTCCGATGTAGGCGGGCGTCGGGCGGACAGGCGTGGGACTGGTCCCGTGGTGCTGGTACTGCAGATCCTCGACGTCGACCAGACTGTTCTCGTCTTCCTCTTCGACGTCCTCGGTCTCCGAGCACCTGGACCTGGCTTCGTGGGAGCTACTCCTCGGGCTCTGCGGGCCAAAGTCCGGCTGGCTGGCTGTGGACACCTTCGGCGACGACGAACATGCGACGTCGGACGTCGACACCGAGTCCGTCGAGGTTTGACCGATGTAGTCGAGCGTCCTGGGCGTGGACCTGCTCCCGGGGGACTCTATCCTCTCCGACTCGCTTTCCGAGTACCTGGAAAGCACTCTGGCGTCGGTGGAGCTTCTCGTCTCGCATGCGGTGTATTGCCTCGACCTGGGATCGTTGATTCCGGGCGACACCGACAGGTATCTCGATCTGAAGTCGGCCGGGTACCTGTGCAGGTTCGAAGGGATCAGTTGCTCCTGTCTGATGGGCGAATAGGAGGCCACCGGCGAGGACCGAGGCGACACCGAGGACGTCTCCTGCCTGGAGTCCGGCTTCTTCGTGTCGGCCAGGAGCGCGGCGACGGAGAAGCTCAGCCGGTGCACCGGCTTCGAGGTCGGCTGCGGGGCCTGAGCCTCGTTCGAGCCTGGACTGGTCGATGGAGGCGTCACCGGGGAGGTCATCCTTATTACTGTCATTCTCGGACCGCGGTTCGACACCCTCGAGGAACCCTATGCTCTTCACTGAATCACTGCGGCGTCGCTCTTCCGCCGGTTAGTCTCTCATAGTCCCGGATCAAAAAATCGGCGCTCACAAACTGTCCGCTCCGGATGGGTATCGTCACCGGTCGATAGAGTTTGAGGGGAGCGCGCGGGTCAACGGCTGGGGGGTTTTTCGTCACTGTGGTCTGTCGCGCGTTTGACAGGTGCCGGGATCGACGGATCGATGGATCTCCGAGCAGCTGACCTGCTTGACTAGCCTCTACTCGACTCGAGCTCTCCGTGTGGACTGACTTTGACCATCGCCGGTCGCGGCGCTCCGACTTTTTCGTTTTGCGGGTGGAGGCGCCGCGCTAGTGGGGGACTCGTTGGTCGGAAAGAGACGAACGAGCCTCGTGGTGGGGGAGAGAGCGCGAGAAAGGGGAAATCCAAAAGTGGGCGAGGCCTTCGGAGCCAGAAGGGGCATGGCCCGGCGTGCTCCGCCCATCCGGCCGTGCTTCCTCCGCGGCAGAACCGACTCGAGTCGGGAGTCGAGAGCCGAGACCGATTTTTCCTGCCAGGGATAAGTTTCTCTGTCGCGAATGCCACCCGGCCGCGCTCAGGGGAGGCACGGAGGGCAGGGATTACCGTTCGCGATCCCAGGTGGGGCTAACTAGGCTCGCAGAGAGCGAACTGGGAGGGAGAGATTTTATCGCGCGACTCGCTTCTCTACATCGGAGACGGTAATGAGCGTAATTGACCAATTAGAGCCGGTGATTAAGACTCAAAAAATGCAGACTCGCCGAGGGAATTTTCGATCCTCCTCCTTCTCGTTCCCTGTTATTGATCCTGCCTCTCCTCGGAGCTGCGTCGATTTTTATGCCGCTCGAGAGCAATCCGTGCTCCGCTGCCACAATCGTAAATTGATATCGGGTTCGTACAATCCTGGAATCTTCGAGCCTCGCTGTTGTCTTCTGGCGAGGTTGAATTTTCCATACGACGGTTTCTTAACAACAACACGATTTGATAGTCGAGTTGGAGTAAATTGGAGTGAACCTGTTTAACGAAGCTAACAAGTTTGTCTCACAAGAATATAATTAACCATTTGCACTCGAGTGGTGACTCTGAAGCACCACTAAAATTGTTGTATCACGTTCCAAAATCATTTTTATATTAACAAAGTCTAGATTTAAAAAATCATTAAAAGTGTAACTATTGTTACGGGTCACCACAAGACTCAATTTCATATGCATAGAATGCACTTTGTCATACAAAATGGAAGTACTATAAGTCAGAGAAATTGGTTTAGATTTACAGTTAAAATGGCTTCGAATGCATATTCTTCTAAAAATAATCAGACCGCATTTATTAAGACACTGTACAATTTCTATAACAATATACATCTGAATAAAAAGATCTTGCAACTATCCACAAAGCACCAGAATGTACAGTCTCAAGAATTACGATATAAGGAGCGTGAATTCAGCGAGAGGTTAAATTATAAGATGAATCGGAGGACGACAATAACATAAATTAAACGATCGAAATAACAGTTGTCTTTTAGTTGTCTTTTAGCAGAACGGAGAATCCAAAAATATATCAAATTTTATGCTTGTCGAATCAATGAGATGAGATTAGTTCTAAATCTCGGTCGCAGAATTATGTACCTATGAAATTGAATATTTCCTGTTTGTTAGATGAAGAGAGAAAGGGGTATAGCAGGATCAGGGGATGCGGAGGAAGGCGTAGGAAGGCGTAGTAGGTTCTGGACATCTCTTTCCCCGGTGTATTTGGATAGCTCGCGCAGCAGCCAGGTATATCGATTCGTCGTCGAAGCAACGTGGCACGGCGCAGAGAGGCTCTCCGCTCTCTGGTTTTGGTTCTCGGTCGTTCATCCCCCTAAATCGAGCCGTCGAGATTTTCGGGGGCGCTTGTCCGCGGACGCTCGTTTGTTCTGACGGCGCTGAGATCCCATCGTCGCGTCCGTCCGTCATATTTACGGTGGCCCCCGTTGACGCGCGGACTCCCACTCTCCGGCGATAAGCAAAAACAAATGCCTGCCGATAGGGGATGCCGATAAGCGGGAGCCCGAATAAAACCTCATAGATGCTCTTCCATTTGCGCGGAATTGGCTCCAGCCGTAAATTTCATCGCGCGGACTTCCGCTCCGCGCCGCTCCGCTCCGCGCCGCACCGTCTCGCGCGCCTGCCACCTCATCCGCCCCGGCGAAGGGGATCGATATCTTTGCTGGGGATCGATGGAAACCGTGAACGTTCGTTTCCATCGGCCGTTGTCTTCCTCGCCTGTGCCGCGCGACCAGATCTGCGGCCCCCGTTGCAAACTTCTGTATATCCTCCTCTGCAAATTACGGGGATACGTGTTCCTTATCGGGCTTCGCTACTTTTTAAAGCACCCTGATTTATCGGCCTGCCGGGAAATTAGTTGCCCGGCTTTTTAACCGGAGATTCTTCGATATCCGGATTCGATGGAATATTTGCAAAATTGTACAGCAATTTTGAAGTATCCCCTGCACTACGATATCCTGTCGAAGAGCATCTACTAAATATAATAATAATTTTATACATATAGACGGGTAAAACCTTTTGTCACAAAAAAGGGATTCTATGCAGGTAACCGTCATGTGAGTGCAATAAAAGATTATATAAATATATTAATTTATAAATAATATAAATATATGAGTACAATAACAGAATATATATATACTCTTCTATTGTACTCGTGTGACTGTAACCTATATAGAATCGCAGTTTTTATTCGTACTTATTTTTTGTTCTTTATTATTCTTTTCTTGTGGCAATAGGCTTTACCCGTCTATAAGAATAAAATTATTATTATATTTAGTAGGTTATCTTCGACAGGATATTATAGCGTACATATACATATATGTATAATAATACAATACAAAAAATGAGAAAGAAGTAGTACAAGTACACAAGTATTAACGTTGCTAAAATGATGATGCAAAAGGAGACTAATAAAGAATGGGATAAATTAGGATGGTAACCGTAATAAGAGCAGAATGTCTGAATGATGGATATTGCAAGGGGTTAATTGATTGGTCGGCTGTTATCGCTGGAACAACAGCCTAGATTCTCGATGCTAGAATCGCCTAAAGCAACGTTCGAAACATTATTTTCTGCAACACGTTTCCTTGTGCAATAGAATGTAAGGCCCGATGATCTCTACAAGCGATCAATAACTGCCGCAGCAGCTGTTCTGCATAATCTAATGATTCTCAACGCGCGTTCATTGCGACGCGGCTAACTGAAAGCAATCAAACTATGTACGATCATTAAATCGCATCGAGCATTTTTTACTTGGAACCTGGGATTTCTTGCCGAGCCTCTCGACGGGCTCCTCGAGACGTTCTAATTCTGCCTATTCTGAATCGACCGGATGCCTGTTGTTCTCTCGAATCGGTTCGAACGTGCCTCGATATGATTTCGCGGCGCTCGGCGGGGCTTCGATTGCGAGCGTATAGAAAAACGGCGTTTTGAGCATTTCCAATGGGAAGCCCGTGAACCAGTGCGGCAATTAATTGTGCCTCGGACGTCGGCGCGGCGCGGCGCGGAGCGGCGACTCGCCGATAACCGAAAGAGCGAAGCCGGAGGAGGCCCGATTGAAGCTGTCGATAGCGCCGCGGCGGAATAAAACCTCATAGACGTTCTTCCATTTGCGCGGAATTGGCTCCAGCAATAAATTTCATCACGCGAACTTCCCAGTGCCGTCTCTCCCCCGCGCCCTTGCGCCTCGCGCTCCCTTTGTCGGTGTCGGTGTCGGTGTCGGTGTCGGTGTAAACTCGCGGGAATTTATGGCGCTAGAAACTGCAGATTAAAACGGTAATTGTACATAGTTTCGCGCGGACAGATCGCCGCGCGGCCGGGAAATCGGCTCCGCGAACGCGTTATCGACGGCGTTATGGCTTATTGAATCTTTTTTACGCGAGCACTCGGAACTTTCAGGAACGTCGGCTGCAGTTTCATTCGACGAAATCCGAAACCGTTCGAACATCGGAAAATCGTTCTCCAATTTCACATCGTTTTTTCTATGCAAATAGGCGCCACCATAATCGTTTGTGACGCCAAGTTCAATGGTGGTTCGCTAATCATTGCGTTTACAGTTTAGTTCACGGTTCGTGTAAAAAGTCGCCGAGCAAAGAATTCGTCTAAATTTTCGCCTTTCTAACGACGTTTCTTGCGCCGATTTCTAATGACTCCGCGTTCGTGAAACGCGCGCATAACCGCTGACGAAACATGAGTTTACGAGTGCGACGGGGAAACAAAAGTCAACAATCCGCCGAATATCGCTTCGAAAACTGATGAAAGCGTCGCTCACCAACTATATCACTGTTTTTTTTTTTTTTAAGATCGTGGTGTTGTTAATTTTAGTACGTTCCGATCGTACGAACGGACAATAAAGAATATTATTTGAGACAAAATCAATGTTTAACACGTTGAATGCCACGGGGGTCACCGGTGACCGGCGCTTAACTTGGCGGTGACGCCATGGGGGCCACCGGTGACCGGCGCGCCCAAATTGATAGAAATATATATAATTTAAAACAAATGTCAATATCTAAAATTTTGTATTATTACCATCGTCGATTCAAACAGTGACCCCTGTCGCAATTAACATGTCAAACATGGTTATACACTATAACTTATCTATTGCAGATAATATTTCAACATTATATGTATCACATAAAAGAAAATTCATCGTGACGCCACGGACAATTTCTGTAAAACCGGCGAGGCATTCAACGTGTTAATCACAACACTGTCGAAGAATCCCAAACAGCGCAACCGCGCTTTCTCTAAATGAGTACGAAAAGACCCAAGCAGCGCGATATAGCGCTTGTTTTATTTTATGTCGAGAAATACCAAGCGGCGCAATAATAATGAATTAAAAATTTTTATTTTGTAACGTATTATTGCATTATTATAGTATTATTCTACCTATTGTAAAATGTACTATTTACATTAAAAGGAGCCGTGTAATGTACCTGCTCCGGTAAATCTGAGCGCGCTTCGACGATCGGTAACGCACCGTCAGTTGTCCACAATGTTCGAAATGTGCTGGGTTTTCTCGACATAAAATCTCAACAGCGCGATCGCGCTGCTCGGGACTCAAACGGTTAATGAATAAATTAGTTAGTGTTTTATTTATAAACCCGGGCAATTTTTTGTATGTATTCTTACGGCGGCCGTAAATCCGCGATGGGCCTTAAATCAAATAGCCGCAAATCACTGGTGTTACGCTTCGAGTTCCGAATAAGAGGAGAGATGTTACCGATTTGATTTGTTCGTTTTACGAGCTACTGGTTCGCCGATGTCAGCGCCTGCGGATTTAATTCGCCGCTTCTTTTTCTCCCCCGACGGGTTAATAAACGTCGGCCACGATTTAATTTAGCGAATATTAATGTCGCGGTCAGCTGAGCGGGGGATTAATATTTATTTGATTTGTGCCACGCGGAATCCGCGCGCCGCGCCGTTAAATATCGTTTCTTCGCCGGCGAGCAATAAGGCGCCGGCGTCGGTCAATCGCTCGAAATCATGATGGCAATAAAGCAGCTCGTAAAGCGGTTATAAACCGGCCACTTCGCTATCTTTCGTTAGCGGAGGCCATTACGATTTAGGGACCATCGGCTTCCGCGCCCGCTAATAGATAACTCGGGGTTCCGATGACACAACGGTTGGTATAATAACGACGCTCCCGCGAAATCTCTGCGCGCCGAATGCCGCGGCCAATAGAAACCGGTCGTCGTGTCGCGTCAGGACCGGGAAATGCCGAGTCAAGGTTAATCCGACGAATTCGGAGCGTCGCGACGCTCGCACGCGAATAGCATCGAAAAACCGTGCGGCTCTCGCAAACGCGAGCACTCCGATGATATCATGTTCTCGCATTTTTAGGGACGGGATCGAGAGCAACGCGAGTCGGAACGTGCGAGTCCCAGCGGCGCATAAATATTTAAGCAGCTTGGCAGCTCCGGCATTATATTCGAGAATATCGGCTGAATTATGCCGCGTGACGTTTACGACTCTATTAGAATTAGTGAATCAATGAGTAGCCATTGTGTACGGGCAATTCCGCAAACTTTCGCTATCCTCGAGTCGATCGATTCCGTTTACAAAGTACGTACAGTAATGTCTCCCTAACTGACGCTCAGATTGCGCAGGAAAATGGACAATTTGGGAAGAGGAGATACGATTATTCGAGCCTTGCGGCTCGTTTTTATAATCGTTGTCAATTCGTAACTATTCGTAACTAAACCGCAAAGCTCGATTAATCGTATCTCCTCTCCTCGAATTGTCCAATTTTGTGGACAATCTGAACGTCAATTAGGGAGACATTACTGTGCTCGGAGAATTATCGACTCTCCATGCGGTATTATACAGTAAATTCTCCCAAATTGTCCCTCAACTTGGAAACAAAAATGGACAACTTGGGAAGAGGAGATACGATTATTCGAGCCTCGCGGCTCGTATTCAACGACTATAAAAAACGAGTCACGCAGGTTTAAACTTTTGCTGATTACGCTTTGAAATCGATTCCATGAATCTGTAGGATCGATCGAGCTCGGTTTCGAACGAATTCAGGATTGATTCAGTATTAATTCGAGGTTGCTCCCATCGCTGATCGTTCGTAAATAGGAGTCGACATTGGTCGTCGTTGATCGAGCACCCCCACGTCACGGAGTCGCAGGAAACGAGTGTTTTCTATTAAAGAACGGCCGAGAGAACGACATGCAAAGTCGCGGAGCAGGGCGAAGGAGGGTGACGGGGGTGGCCGCGTTATTAAACATCGGCTTGCCAATAATTAAAGAGAACACGAGCGAGATCGGGAGATGTGGCTGGCAGCGCATAGAGAGGGATGGGCCAATTTGGATGGTTACCAAGGCAAACGATACGTTAAATAGATAGGACGGCCGAACGGTGGGGAAGCCGACATAATGAGGACCACCCGCTAGCTCCGCAAGACCTACTCGGTACACGTACTCGGTGTGTCACCGAGTTTCGCCTGGCTTTTCGCTCCTCGTGGCGCCATGTTGCCCCGAACACGCTTCACGCGAACCCCGTTCCCGCGGCGACGGACCCTCTCCGCAACCTTTCGGACCCGAAACCCCCGGCGAATCCCAGCGTAGATTCGATCGGGCTCCGAAGTCTACCGATTCCGGTGATCTACCTTTCGCTAATTGGTAATCTTCGCTCGCGGTTTCCGCTCCGTGAAATTAGCGCCGAAGATAACGAAGACACCTTGGGAAAACTTCGGTATTGTGCGGAGAGGAAACGGGAGGAGACCGCGCGGCGAAGTTTAATCGGCCCGCGATCAGAAGTAGATTTTTACATCTGGAAATCTCCGTCGGCGTGGTAGACTTTTCTTTAATCGTAAAGCCGTCGCGGAACGTCGGGGGCGCAATTATTCCAGCGCGATGTATTTGTTTAAAATTTATGAGGCCGCCGATTAGGATCTTGCGGGCCGCGGGACGCGTTCGCCGACACTTGTTGGATCGGGTCGCGTTCGTTTTCTCAGGGCAACAATACCGGTGCCGAACGATAACGATTTTGCTTGGATCCCGGAGCCGGGACAGCGGGTCCCAGACGGCGGCCGCGTAATTTATGCGGATCCGTGGCACGTGAGAAAGCGACCGGCTTCCTGAACGGGTACGATCGCGACACCCTGTACAGAGGAACGACAAAGTGCCACGTCGCGGCCGTTAATTATTAGCGCGCCGCTATATTGAGCATGAAAACACTATTTCTTTCATCCCGAGGGGGGCAGATTCGAGTCAAATTGGCGTTAAAATTGCAATCACGGTGGTCCGTCTCCAGCCATGTCCCCCCTCCGCCCCGGCCCCGTTTGCACCCCATCTGGCCGCGGAGTCTCTTCCTCGCGTCCACGGAATTAGATCGTCTATTCTCAGAGGAGCCCCGCACGCCGGACGTATCTGGCTAAGAGCCGTTTAGAGGGATAATTTCTCCCCGAGCGAAAAACGAACAGCGGGGGTGTGGAGCGCGCGAAGCGTTTGTGATTGATCGCGCAGGCGATAATTTACGTCGTCGTTTCGACAAATCCTATTAGCGGTCACGGAGAACGCTCGTTCTACCGCGAATATCCTCCGACGATCTGCGTCTCTGTATCTCGGAACCCATCCATTCTGCTGCTTCAAATGAATTTTTTTCCTACATCCGAAAATACCTTATTCCTCGACGCTCGGACCCGGAACATTTCAATCATCCCCTAATCACTCGATTCTCCGCAATTAAATCGATGTACATTGCTGGCTCGATAGCGTTACAATTATTTTGGATCCTGATGTAACAATTTTTAGCGTACCAGAGACGCAACTCGAGTGCGAATTGTTGATCGAAAGAGTTTCTTCTACTTTAGAAATTAAAATAAAATGTTTCTCTAATTGACGCCCAGATTGACCACAAAAATGGACAATTTGGAAAGAGGAGATACGATTATTCGAGCCTTGCGGTTTATTTTTATAGTTATAAATTGTCCACAATTATAAAAACGAGCCGCAAGGCTCGAATAATCGCATCTCCTCTTCCCAAATTGTCCAATTTAGTGGACAATCTGAGCGTCAGTTAGGGAGACATTACTGTACATCTATTACCAATACAGTAATGTCTCCCTAATTGACAAAAGTGGGCAATTTGGGAAGAGGAGATACCATTATTCGAGTCTTGCAGCTCGTTTTTACAATTATTGACAATTGGTAACGATACAAAAGAGTTGCAAGGCTCGAATAATGGTATCTCCTCTTCCAAAATTGTCCAATTTAGTGGACAATCTGAGCGTCAGTAAGGAATTACATTACTGTAACGCGAATCTTGTCAGTACGGCCTCTAGAAAATTAAACAAACCTCTGGATTCTCGGTGCTGAAATTTTCCGAGGTCGAAGATTTCGAACCGAGGAGCTCGGTAAATCTTCGAGAGATTCAGCCGGATCAGTCGGCTGAAGGGCGGTGGTTCGATCAAGAAATAAATCGCGAGGAGCAAGATCAACCAGCGCGTCGGCGCGTCACTCTCGAAAATGAAACTTTACGAGCCGCCGTTTCTCTTCGATTGGTTCCAGTTCCAGGGCGTTCCGAGTTAAACGAGAGAGCTCGTCCCACGTTCCGAGCAAGAGCAACACGATCCACTCGATCCGATTCCCCTGGCTCGATCGCGGACCGCGACCGTCCAGAGGGTGGCTCGTTTGTTTCAGATTTCTGCTGGCTGGCCCGCCGTCTCTCTGCTTCTATTTCCCGTAGCCAATAATTGAATATTGGAGCTGGCATGGCGTGGACGAGGACCGCCGTCGTCGCGGGGGTGGGGCGAGGACGTTGAAAAAGAGGGTTGTTTCGTTTTTCAGCGGTCAATTGCCGGCTGGACGGCTCGAAAATAAAGCGAGCTCTAAACGCACGAAATTTGATCAGCGAACGGTCTCGCCGAGAATTTTCACAGCGCGAGCGATCGCTCGCGACGAATTCGAGGTGAACGCAAAAATATTAAAAGCGGTGTCTAATGAAGTAGAAACGGTTGTCGCATCGGGGCGGTGCAAAAGCCGCTGGATCGCGACTGCGGGTTACTAATGATCCTCCGATCAGCGTCCGCGAGGTCGCAGAAGGCCGATAATAAAAGTTATCGTTCGCTAAACCCTTCTGCGAGGTAAAATGCAAATAGAAAGGATAATCTCTTTGCGAACACTGGACGCCGGGCCCCGAAAAGTTCGCGTTCGCCTCTGCCCAGAGGATGTTTGACGGAGAACGCGGGGCTGATCTGTCGACAGGACAGCGGCGAGAGGGGACGAGGGAGGGTGGGGGGTGGGCTCTGGCAACGCAGCAAAAGGCGAGCGTAGTCGCGAGAGCCGAGCCGCAATGGTGGAGAAAATCGATATTTTAATTGGACAAAATAATTGGAACGAGCGAACGAATGGAAGATCGTAATCTCCGGGCTCCCCTTTTGTATTGGCGAGTCCGCGAGCCCGCGAGCCCGCCCGGCCCTCCTTTCAGCCCCTCGCCGATTCCGCTCCGGCCTACGCCGTCCTCCCTCGCGCTCCCCGTTCCATCCTCTTTCCACCCCCTCGCTTTCTGCGCGAGCCATTTCACGTCAAATCGCGCATCGACTTGCGTCGTGCTTTTCGGCTCCATGTTCTAGGGGTGGCTTTTCGTTCAGGTGAACTGCGGGTGGGAATGGATTGCAGAAAATTCCCGATTTCTCGAGGGGAAACTCTTCCGATCCTAGCTCTCTACCTTACATTACGCTGTGCTTCGCTACCCTTATTTCCTTCAACTGCGATTGCGGCGATTGTTCAATAATTCGTCGAATTTTAGAACAACTTCTCCATTCCATGTTCGACTCTTTCAAACAAAGATGACAACGTGATCGCAAAAAATTCGTAAATTTTTTTAGAAGTTTCTCCAATCACGGTTCTCGGTGTCAAATACACGTCGGAGCTGAAGGTTAACGACCGGAAAGTCCGCGAGCGCGTTACGATTTCGAAGCGACCTTCGAAATCACACAACGATCGGTGCTCGCGGACTCCCGTGCGTTAACCCCTCGCGACGTACGTGTGCGTGCGTACGTGAGCGTCGCGATCTAAACATGGCGACGATGCAAGGACGATCGGCGGACGTTAGGCACTGGTTGTGTGCAGTTCGGCCAAATTTTAAAAAAGACTCGAAACATTTACCCACCGCGCCGATGAAAGAACGCGCTGCCAAGCCGCGAGGCAGATCGCGACGAGCATCTTTACGATTATGTCTACGACTACGATTACGACTACGATTACAAACACAGCTACGAACACGATCACGATTACGGTTTAAGAGATACGGAATTATAATAAACAAACATAATGTAACAATTATAATATAATATAACAAATTTACGACTTCGGCGTGCGATTACGGGAATTATTGTATACGGATTTACTGTTTCTTTGTATTGTATTTTGTGTGCGTCACTGTTTAGTAATAAATAGAATAGTTTCCAAAACCTACTATCTCTACATACAGAGTGTCCCAGAAAAGTGTTCGTACACTTTTTAAAACGCAATAACTATTTTAAAACTGAACCAAATGACTTGAGTTTTTTTAGACGATAGAGGGACTAGTCTACTAGACGATGACAGAAATGTTTCTTTTTATTTTGCTATTGCTGGGACTGATAAACAAAAACCTCTCGCTTTTTAACTTTTTTGTCAGAGCCTATAACGAAAATTTAAAAAATGTCTTCCGTAGATCTCGGTAACGTATATGCATGTTGAAAATTTTATCGAAATCGGTTCACCTTGTTACGAGTTACAACAAACTGAAGAACGCAAAAATCGCAGTTTTATCATGATTTTGACCAAAAACTGTAAAAAATCTACAGTTTTGAAAATCCTACAAAGCCTGTAGCTCGACTCTGGGTTAACCGATTTCGATCAAATTTTCAGTATGCATATATGTTACTGAGATCTACAAAACACATTTTCTAAATTTTCGTTACAGGCTCAGATGAAAAAGTTAAAAAACAAGAGTTTTTAATTTTTTCTTTTCACTCCAAGTAATAGCAAAATTCATCCGAACAAAATTCAAGTCATTTAGTTCAGTTCTGAAAAAGTTATTGCGTTTTAAAGGGTGTACGAACAATTTTGTGGGCCACTGTACATGATGCAATCTTGTTGGATTACAATTGTCAGGCTTCTGATTTTAAGCGTTTACGACAAAAAGAAGATGATCAAATATAAAACCGCAAAGATATTGGAATAATTTGCTATTGCTATGTTCTTTTCGACTTATTAAATTTATTAGTATAGGAATCTTATTTTCATTTAATTTCTGTTTCTTGTACAGAGATCCGCGGTCTAATAATTGCTGCAGGAGAATTCGCTTGTTCATCTTCGAGCCCCGAAGGAATTTCAGCGTTTTATGTTCGACCCTCGGGAACAAAGATCGAGTCGAAGCGGAACAGAAATGTTCCGAATCGATTTCTGCAGGTTCGCCCTGCGTAATCACAGGGGCACCCGAGTGCCGCGTAATGTTCGATAATTTCTCGTTGTTTCCAGTTAATTAAATTTCATTCGGTTGCAGCTAAGCCGCTTTCGCGTCGCGGTCGATCCCCCGGCGGCTCGCCAATTGACTCTCCGCTCTCCGGCAGGTTCTACGTCGACGCGGTCAATTTCATCGCGACCCAGCCGCGAAATTAGAATACACCCCCGCAGAAAAGCGGCGGCAGTCCCTCCTCGAGACTTCAAAGAGGGAAATCCTCGAGTAACTGGCTTAGGACGTCCGAGACTTTCGCAGCGGACCCTCTTCGTCCCGACTCGCTAATCCGTGTTCGATTTTCAGCTTGCTCTTCCAACGGTGTTTCTTTCATTTTGCTCCTCTTCGAAAATGTTTCAGTTTAGAGCGCGGATCCGCGGTTTCGTGGGAAGACGCGGACGGTAGAAAGCGAGTCGAGCTGGTTAAATGTTAAATGAGCCGTTTAACACGCGATGGAGCGTTTATAAAGTGTAATTAGTCGACTGGTTTCTGAATTATCTCGGTGCGCATGCCAGTGGCACGACTGGTTCCGAGATCGTGTTCCCACATCCTCGGGCATTTAGACTTGTAAAACGGAGGTTCGGATCCTGAGAACCTGGTGGACACGGCCTTAGGCTCACACCTTCGCCGTAGTTTATTAGTATTCCGCGAAGATGCGAGTGAACTGCACAAGGACAAATAATATAGTGTAACGAAGGATCGCGGTCTTCTTTTCGCAAACTAGTATAAAACTAGTAACAGTATAAAATAATAGTAAAATAATAATGTAAAGTAATAGTATAAAACTAGTATAAAACACTATACTCTTTGCCTAATACGTAATTCTAACAATTCTTTCCGTTCAACACCCTCGAACGATCTGCCCTTCTTTGCGCGCACGCTATATTTTCTTTCGCACAATCTATGCTATTAATTGTAGAACCGCGAACGCGCTTTTCACGACGCATAACACTTTCATCAGCTGGCAGCTATTCCATAAACCAGCTCTCAACCCAAGCGTGGAAAAAAATCTCGTAACCGATCGCGAGATCCAGCAAGTAATTTATTTCTGCTTCTGGAAAAACCGGAGTCGTCCTAGTGGAAAATTACAGGGGAACGTGGGTCGGTGGCGCGTAAATCTTTGAAAAAATTCCTAGGACGATCGTGGAGCGTCTGGGTCGCGGCCAATTGCAGGAGGCGCCCAAATATTTTCGCTCGGATTTCACGCCGCTTGAAATCGAGCGTCTCGCGCGGCTCGGCGGAAGGGCCGAAGGGGCAGAGAACGGGAACGATCTATCCGAGAGAAAGAGGGCTCGAAGAGGGATGGAGAAGGCTCGAAAGGGAAAGGGAAAAGAGGAGGGTCACGGTCGAAGGAAAGGGTCGCGGCGTGGGCGCTAGGGCAGTCGACACCTCCACACGTGCTCGCCATGCGTGGCTAGTTAGAGAGGCGCCTAGGAGCCAGCTCCGAGGGCTAACAACTATGTGCGCCGCGTGCTGGGAACACGCAACGAGCCGCGCGTAGACTTGTTAGCCCTTAACTGCTCTGCTCTCCGCCCCTTCTCCCGGTTCCTCTAATAGTTCATTTGTTTTTACCCGTTTCCGCTTCGGAGCCGGTGCTCTTTTTCTGAGAGGATCCGGAACTGGTGGCGCTAGCGGACAGGAAATGGGCTAACCAGCCTTCTCGGGGCTGGACCCGGTCCAGGGAGACCGGCTGCTACGACGCTGCTTCTTCGTCGACATCAGGAACTTTGGAATTAGTGGTTGCTTCTGCAGGGGAAGGAGCTTTTTCGTGGACTTCTGTACAATTTGACTATGCGTCAGAAAACACATTTGTCGAAATATATTATATTAGGTCTGGGAAAAAGTTCGTGGCGTTTTCTTAGTAAAATTCAACCGGATTTCTTATATTGTGAAAATGAATTTATTTAAACCAAATATGCTCCATTTTATTATCGACAATGTTTCGGCATTTTTCGGGTAGAATCATGATACCATCGGTGAAGAACTTCTGCGGTTTCTGGTTAAAAAGCTGAATCAAGTGGTTTTCACAGGCTTCTTTTGAAGCCAGTTTAATTCCATTGAGAGAGTTCTGCAGAGATCGGAACAAGTGATAGTCAGAGGGTGCTATGTCTGGACTATACGGTGGGTGCATCAAAATTTCCCAACCAAACTCTCGCAATTTTTTAGGGGTCGTCAAAGAAATGCGTGGTCGGGCGTTGTCGTGATTGAAGACAACACTTTTCCTATTATGCAATTCGGGCCGTTTTTTCAATTGTGTGGCGTAATCTCTCCAGTTGTTCACAGTAGAGTTGAGAATTAATCGTCTGACCAACTGGAAGTACCTCATGGTGGACGATTCCCTTCCAGTCCCACCACATACACAGCATCATCTTTTTTAGCGTCAATCCTAGCTTCGCGAACGCTTGTGACGGCTCACCATCTTTTGTTCACGATTTTTGGCGCTTCCGATTGTCGTACGTGATCCATTTTTCATCACCGGTTATGACACGTTTCAGAAATGGCACGATTTCATTACGTTTCAGCAGCGCATCGCAGATGATGATTCGATTCATCATGTTTTCCGCGCTCAACTCACGAGGAACCCAAAACATCCAGCTTCTGTTTGTAAACATCCAGCTTTGTGTAAATGGTTCAAAACACTTTTGTGGTCAATGCCTAGTTCCATACCAATATCAACACTGCTAATATGCTTATCTTGCTGGACTTTTTCAACAATTTCATTAGTTTTTTCCGTAACTGAACGACCAGAGCATGACTCGTCTTTCACATCAAAATTACCAGAACGAAAGCGAGCGAACCATTTCCGCGCAGCTGATTTTGATAATGTACCTTCATCATACACAGCACAAATTTTTTCACAAGCTTGCGCAGCGTTCTTCCCTTTGCCGTAATAATATTGTAAAACATAGCAAAATTTCTCATTATTTCTCTCCATTTTTAAACGTCAACAACTTTCCAACTACTGCACCACCACGATGTTTATATGCCCAAAATAACGTTCAATGTGTCACCTTTAAATGAAGCGTTTAATGGTATTGTTGCAATAAGTTGCTCATGAGTTATTAACAATTGACGACATCTATCGGGAAAACGCCACGAACTTTTTCCTAGACCTAATATTATATGTTGATATTATATGTTCCCTTCGCTCGTACTCGCACTCGTATTACAGTAAATTCTCCCCAATTGACGCTTAGATTGTGCACAAAATTGGACAATTTGAGAAGAGGAGACACAATTATTCGTACCTTATGGCTCGTTTTTCTAGTTGTTGACAATCGGTAACTATAAAAACGAGCTATAAGGCTCAAATAATCGTACATTCTCTTCCCAAATTTTCCATTTTGAGCGTCAATTAGGAAGAATTTATTATACCAGTTCTGTATTTCACGGACTCATTTTTGCCGCAAATGCATACAATCCGCAGTATAATGATTTCATCTTATTTGTCGTAATAAGATGATAACTACAGATTCAAGACTCTACAGTAATGTTTCTCTAATTGACGCTCAGATTTTCCACAAAAGTGGACAATTTGGGAAGAGGAGATACGATTATTCGAGCCTTGCGGTTCGTTTTTATAGTTACGAATTTGTTAAGATTATGTCAAGGTTATGCAAGGCTCGAACAATCGTATCTCCTCTTCCCATATTGTCCATTTTTGTGCACAATCTGAGCGTCAGTTAGGGAGACATTACTGTACCTTGCAGTAGACCTTGGTAATCTCTACCTTGTAGTCGACCTTGATAGTCTCTACTTCGTGGCGAACTTTCGTAGTCTTTACCTTGAAGCACCTCAAAACCATTGATCCAACTCGAGCGGATTCTCTCGACGCAGCGGAACGACGATCGCGTTCGAGATCTTCGAGCTAATGGTTTGCAGCTACGATTCCCCGAGTGCATTTATCGCCCTCGGTGTTCAGCTACTTCTTCAGGTCGTAAACGGTCGATTTCGGTAGCGAGGATCGATCTCAAGCCGCGGTCGCAGCTGTCAGAGGCGTTTTCGAGGAGGCTGGGCGGCGGATCTGACGAGCGAGTGGTGAAAGGAGACTCGTCAGCTCTCCTCCCGATCGCCGCGAAGAGTTTTCACACGGCTCGAGAGTTTTGGGAAATCATTAATATCGTTTTGAGAGGGTGTCGCAGAGCGGAGCGGAGCAGAGCAAAGAGCAGAGAGCAGAGTGCGCGACTCGTTAATGGCCAGGCCACGGAAGCAAGCGCGAGCGAGGACCGAGTAAACGCCGCCACTTAATGCTTCCGCCTGGAAAAGGTTTTGTTGCCGCTTTTTAAGGCGTCGCCGCGCCGAGATTTATCGCGTGTTTAGATCGCTCGACGGCCCGCCAGATTAAAGCATTAAATATAACCGGGCCGCGCAAGCGACCAGAAAATTACTGGCGTTCACGCGCGCCGAAGAAAAACCCGATGCATGCCGAGAAACTAACTTTACGGCTCGCTCCGGCCCTCGGATAAGTTCGGTGCTCCGATGTTCGCCAGCCCTCGGCCCTTTAGAAGCTAGGAACTTGTTTAACTTTCTATGGATTTTGTGCGAGATGGAAAATGTTGCTTTATACAATTTAATTTTGTTACTTCGAATGCTGCGTATGCGAATTTCTCCGACGTAGCTACATTCCAGGCGAACCTTGTTTATGTACATTTCTGTTGCGTGTTTGTGTAGGTGTACAGGTTCTAATTCTGTGTTCTTTCTCCTCCAAACACTTTTACGTCCATCGCTACCAAAAACGTTAAATTTGCTCTCATCAGAGAGTAGTACTTTTTGTCCCAGAATGAATTATTTTCATAAATAAATTTGTCGGCGAAATTTAAAAACGTACAATTTTATTTCTCTTGCTAATAAATGGCTTTCTTCTTGGAACTCGTGCATGTAAACCATTATTTCTTAATAATCGGCGACACAATTCTGGATGCACTTCTTTCTGGAACTGCGTAGCCATCATTGATGCCAATTGTGATCCAGAAGTAAAAAGATCTTTTCTTCTCTTTCATTCAGCTTTTTTGGACGCCCACAACGGTGCTTATTAGCAGTGTTACCTTGCGTATTAAATTTCTTCACGATATAATGAATAGTGGATTTGCTTCTGTTTACAAATTGTGCGATTTCGCTGTATGATTTGCCTTCTTTATACCACTTCACTATTAATTCTCTTACTGATTTGCATGTTTCGGATTTCTTGCGATTCACTTTGCTATATTATTAACACTATGCCGTCCGCAGATCTTAGATATGATTCTTTTGTTTGACGCCGGCATAATAGCTTGGAAATTTTAGATTTAAAAAAAAATTTCGAAGATGGCGGTAATGATAAATTCCTAAAATTAAGATATGTCATCCAAGAATTTTCGTACTTAATTCTTAGTTAAACAAGCACAATGCTATAGTTAGTTTGCCGCCTTTTAACACCCAAGAAATATAGTTCAAATGTTATTTCAGTTTTTTTAAAATGGCACCAAAGTGATACCACCGGCATACAACAGATAGTTTTTGCATGGTACCAGCGTGGTGCCACCGGACGGCATAGTGTTAATAATGAAAATTGTGACAGAAATTTTGAACACTGATTCCCTTAGACTAACTGCTAGTGCACTAAAAGCAATGTTTGTTTACATTCTGCGAACTTCGGGAATTCTTAATTGTCAGAGTTCGAATACTTTTATAAGCCATTTCTGGTACATGTTTACAACAAATGTACTGTAAAAACGCTATATATTGTTGAATTATTTTCTAATTTTGCTTACGCAGTTTTAAGACCCATCCCTTGTTACATGTGTCATATTATATCAAATGCTTCAGTTTAACGCATATATTTTATCAATTGAATGTTAGAGAAACGTAAGCGTTCGAATACTTCCGTGTATGAGTGCACGGGCGGCTAATATGTATTACAGTGTTGTCTCGCTCTGATAGTTGCAGGGAAACGCGTCGATCACGCGCGATTGCACGTACCCAGTTTGCGCGTCGTTGAGCAATTTCTGCGGGTCGCGGAAAAATGAATCGATCTCGAGAGATCGTAGAGCAGCTCGTATCGTCGAAGGTGCAAAGACTTTAATTCGCGGTCCCTATTAATCGCAGCGCGGGCAATTACGCGGTGTTAACGACCAGGCTGACGTACGAGCCGTCGCGTTTTCGTAAACACGTTTACGGAGGCGTAACTGGCGCAGCTGCGCCGGCCGCTCGTGTTTCTTGAATTTCATGGACCGTCTCGACAGACATCTCGCAAATTGCACCTGTCACGAGACACCGCAATTAGCGATGCGAACCCCATCGGGCCGGCGCGGCCGAGTGCTGGTCGCGAGCGTCGATTGTTCGACCTTTCTTCCCCCGCCGAAACGATTCTCATTGTAATTGAAATCCTGTTGTTCCGACAATGAAATATGCATGCATAATCGCCGGAGCGTTGCATAACGCGCGGTACGCGAGGCCCGCGTGATCCGCTGCAATTCGAATGAAAAAGAAAGTCGCGATCGTGGCAACGGCGGACAAAGTACACAAATTTAGTTCTCGGCGGGAACTGTGAAATTACGGTCGTCAATCATACGTGACAGTGTTTCGCAACTCTCGAGACGACGACGACGACGACGACGGGATGGTGAAGTTCCTGCGGGGCCGTCCGACAGCCGTAAAAAAGAATAAAAACCGGGCGAGAAGTAAGTAATATCATTAGGGTGTGTTCAGCCGGCGAAACGACTTCCGCAAAATTTCCTGAAGCTCGTTGCCCGACGCGCCGCGCTGCCCGGCCGCGCCGCAACGCGCCGCGGCGGCGAACGATCGCGCGATCGGTCGTCGTCTCTCGCAAAAATACCGGCCGAAAAAGAATACGAGCGCGCGAGCTAATGAAGTGGGGCCGCTCGGGCACGATAAAAAGAATCGGAGGCCGGTGCCGAGCTCCCCGGAGCGGCGTAACGAGGAAATTAACGCTAATGCGACACGGTCTAGCTCGGGCTCGGGCTCGGGCTCGCGCTTTTTACCCGCCTCCCAGAGAAACGCTAACAAGCCGCGCCGCGGTTTGCTAAATCACCGGGATGAAGTTTCCCCGAGACCGTGTTTTCCTTTTCTCTTGCAATTAACACTTCATTACCGCCTCTCCCGCTCGCCGTCGGTCGGTGTCTCTCCGTGAAATCCGAATGCCTCGATCGTCTAAAAAAAGCCTCTCCTCGAAAATCCCGGGTTTCTCTCCGCCTCTCGTTCGCGCGCCGAACAATTCGCCTACCCACGCGCGTAATCGTTCCGCGGAAGAAGTTGTCGCCAAACATTTTTGCCGAAAGACACCGATAGCGCGCGCGGGCGCGCGCGTACGCAACCCTGCGTTTGCCAACCCCTCGGCGTAAACGCACGTGTCGCCTCCGTTACCACGACGACTTCAAAGAATGCCTGTTGTTCCGTTATCGGCGCAAGATAGCCGGGGTGCGCGGCTCGTAAAACTCGTCCCTCCGCTCGTTTCGAGTCCTATGTTTAGCCCGGACGTTTCGGAGATGAATGGTCGCGCTGCCGCGGCTCTTGCAGCCTCGTTTTCGATGCTTTTTCTACGGGTCGGCGAGGCGCGGGACACGCGAGCCATTCTACTCTCGTTTGCAGCAAGAAAAGGCTGCTCGCAGAATACGCTCGGCGAGGAGCTCATGCTAATTAGAGGTGTCAAGCGGCGCGACCGGCTGCCTTCGAAAAGCTACTCCGATGAAGCCGTCCTGTATCTCGAACACAACTTTAGTCGTTTGTACGTCGATGATGATCGTATTCGAACATGAATCTACACTCATACACGAAAGTATTCGAACGCTTACGTTTCTAACATTCAATTGATAAAATATATGTGGTAAACTGAAGCATTTGATATAATATGACACATGTAACAAGGGATGGGTCTTAAAACTGCGTAAGCAAAATTAGAAAATAATTCAACAATGTATAGCGTTTTTACAATACATTTGTTGTAAACACGTATCAGAAATGGCTTATAAAAGTATTCGAACTCTGACAATTAAGAATTCCCGAAGATCGCAGAATGTAAACACGCATTGCTCAGTTCACTAGCAGTTAGTCCAACGGAATCAGTGTTGAAAATTTCTATCACAATTTTCATTATTAACACGTTCCGTGCCACGTGTACCATCGATGGTACACGCTTGCATGTTTACTTAGTGAACTGAACAAATTGTTTACAAAAAATTTAGAACCGAAGAATCAATTTCCACCGCAAGAATGGGCGTTGATAAGCTTTTGTTATGTTGTTATGTGTACGAGAGAATTAATAATTGCACGTAATACATCAAGTTTTAGTAAAATATCAAAGTGTGAAGATTCGAGTAAAAAAAGCTCGGCACGGAACGTGTTAATAATATAACAAAGTGAATCGCAAGAAATCCGGAACATGCAAATCAGTAAGAGAATTAATAGCGAAGCGGTATAAAGAAGGCAAATCATACAGCGAAATCGCACGATTTGTAAACAGAAGCAAATCCACTATTCATTACATCGTGAAGAAATTTAATCCGCAAGGTAACGCTGCTAATAAGCACCGTTGTGGGCGTCCAAAAAAGCTGAATGAAAGAGAAGAAAAGATCCTTTTACTTCTGGATCGCAATTGGCATCAATGGTGGCTACGCAGTTCCAGAAAGAAGTGCATCCAGAATTGTGTCGCCGATTATTAAGAAATAATGGTTTACATGCACGAGTTCCAAGAAGAAAGCCATTTATTAGCAAGAGAAATAAAATTGTATGTTTAAAATTCGCCGAAAAATTTATTTATGAGTATAATTCATTCTGGGACACAAAAAGTATTATTCTCTGATGAGAGCAAATTTAACGTTTTTGGTAGCGATGGACGTAAAAGTGTTTGGAGGAAAAAGAACACAGAATTAGAACCGCGAAATCTACGACCGACTGTAAAATAGTGGATTTGTATTAGTTTGGGGCTGCATGGCATCTAGTGGAGTGGGAAACCTTGTGTTCATCGATGGGATAATGGACAAAACGAAATACTTAAAAATTTTGCAGGAAAATTTATAAAGCAGTGTATCAAAATTGTATTTACCTAGCGATTATTGGTTTGAGTCTGACAATGATCCGAAGAATACCGTTAAAATAATCAAAGAATGGCTATTGTATAATGTTCCACAAGTGGTGCCACATCCACCGCAAAGTCCCAATTTAAACCCCATTGAACATTTATGGGATGAAGTAAAAAGATGATTAAGAAATACGGTTATTACTTCGAAAGAAGTGTTAAAACGAAATATTCTTGAAATATGGCAATCAATAGATGCAAATGCTACTTCTAAGTTGGTCCACTCAATGGAAAACAGACTTAGGGCTGTTATAAAAGCAAAAGGTGGATCAACTTCCTGTTAAAACCTTTAATCGTTCAATTTAAATAACTATTAATTGTTTCGTTCGAATACTTTTGTGAGCCATTTCTGGTACGTGTTTACAATAAATATACTGTAAAAATGCTATATATTGTTGTTATATGTGTCGCATTGTATCAAATGCTTCAGTTTAACACATATATTTTATTAATTGAATGTTAGAAACGTAAGCGTTCGAGTACTTTCGTGTATGAGTGTACTTCTTGTTGAATGCGGTCCATCGAAACACGGGACATCGCTAAAAAATATTGTTGTAATAGGGTCGAAATTATTCGCAGGGCAGCTATATGATCGATCGAGTGATTTATTAGCTGAACGAACACGTGTTTTGGCTGATTACAAGGAACTGTGCCTGCTATTGCTAAATAGGAATGAGGGGTAGTGTCGTTGTTTCCTTGTCGATGATATTGGAAACGATTAATTATCGACATCGTCGAGAAATATTAACGCGTTCAAGATCGAGAGAGCGATCGAGCATGCTGTTCTCGGATCACGGAGACGAATTCGAGGCACGAGACGAACTGGTCGCAGACAGGAAGGAGCCGGGCACGCGTAAACGCGAGTAGTTACGCAGACGTTTAACGACAGGAAGCGTACGCTGAGAGGAACACGTGTTTCGGGTGTTTCGCGCGAGTCCATAATGATTACGCTCTCGTTCGACAAGTCCCTCGTTATTTTCCTCTTAATTATAGACTGGAACGCGTCTCCACGCTTCGGCCCTTTCGAACGCGATTAAACGGCGTCGCGTCCCGTCGGACGTATATATAAAATTGGACTGCTGATGCGCCCGCGCTCCGCGCGTCGCGGGGTTTCCGTCAATAGCGACGAGCCCCTCGCCGATCGTTTAAAAACTTTCGTAATCTCCGCGTTTAATTGCAGGAACACTCGTTACGGTGCGGCCGTAACTCCGGGAAATCTGCGATTCGCGCACCAATTTGTCCGATTAACGTGTAACCGGAGATTTCTCGGAGAAAGAAGGATTTCAGGTTTCGGGACGCGTTCGTCCTGTTGAATCAGGCAGGCTCGGGTCCGCTCCGCAGAAGTCGAGAGCAAGATTTATAACGGTGATTAGGGAGTTTACGGCGATAACCTTGTTAATGCGCTCGCATTTATCTTTCCGTAAAAATTCATTAAAACGCGGCGCGGCCGCCGATCCCCGCGTTTTATCAACGGAATTATGGCGATGACACGGGCTTATCTACCGTTTATCTCGATTATGGTAATAAGAACGTCGACTTTACGCCCGCCGCTGTTCGGGCCACGCTCAATAAAATCCTCGCGATAATAATGTCACCGTCGATATCGCGTCCGCGCATCGTAACAGCAATCTTCATCAGCCTGATTCGTCGTTTATTGGCCGATCCGGCGCGCCGTAAAATCAAACCTGGGAATCGGTGCTCGACTCGACGATTATTAAACGGAGACAACAAAATGCCGGGATCCTCGGCTGATAAATTAGTGCGAGGGGCCGTGATATTGTAAACGTCTGGCGAACACGGTTCACTCGAGTTTTCCTTCGCTGCGTCGTCTACTAGTAAACTCCCCCCCCCCCCTCTCCATTTCTCGCTCTCTCGAAGAAGAGAGAAGCCAGAGAGAGAGAGAGAGAGAGAGAGAGAGGACAAAGAGAGAAGGTCGAGGGTTTCGCGCGAGTCGCCGGCCGTTTCGCAATTTAAATTCTGCCAGACACCCTTAAACGTCCTCTCACGAACGCGAGAACGAGAGAGGACGGGAGAGAGGGCCAGCGAATGGCGAAAAGAGAGCAAGCCGAGGTGTCCAACGCAGCCAGCGGTGGCTGCGACAAGAGAGTTTGTTTTTTGAAGTCTGTATTGCTTACAAATGTCTCGGTGTAAAAAGCGAGCAGCATGCTCCTAATGAGTCTGGTTGTTAAAAGACCTCTCCCGCCTTTTTTACGCCCCGGCTGCCTTTCTCTTCCTCTCCCCCCACCCTCTCTCTCTCACACTCTCTCTCTCTCTCTCGCGCTCTCCGGCCGCTGTTCCTCCGGTTCCATTAAGTCGACATTGTAGCGGGGAATCTTAATATTTTTCGGCGACGGGATGTGTGAGCGCAACGGCGCCCGTCGATTCGTTTATTTCGGGAAAACGCGACACCGCTTCGATCCCGTGACCCTCGAGAAATAAAGTCCCCGGTGCTAATGGCCGTTCGAACTCAAAAGACTCGACGATTTTTATGCCCCCGGTATTGGCCCGCGTCGACGCTCTCGGTCGGACATTACTCCGAATATTCTAAACGCGTCACAATTAGGTCGCGGCGGATGCAGACCTCGGAGAATCGGAAGAAGAGCGGGATTCGTTTCATCTTCGTATGTTCGAAAACGGGAGAAACCCACTACAGTAATGTCTCCCCAATTGTCACCCAAATTGTGCAGAAAAATAGACCATTTGGGAAGAGGTGATACGATCATTCCAGCCTTGCGGTTTGTTTATATATAGTTGTTGACAATTCGTGACTATAAAATCAAACCGCAAGGCTCGAATAATCGTATCTTCTCTTCCGAAGTTGTCCATTTTTGTGCACAATCTGAGCGTCAGTAAGGGAGACATTACTGTACCTTGTATAGATTACTGATCAAGCACGGAAGTTTAAGACATTTATACAAATTTTCAGTATGCGGTAAATTCTCCCCAATTGTCCTACAGCTTGTAAACAAGAATAGACAATATGGGAAGAGGAGATTTTATTTAACACTAGATTTACGGAACTTGTTAAAATGACGGGTCATTAATTTTTTTAATTTACGATTATTCATATCGTAAAGATACATTTATGAGATATTTATTCAATTTTTATGTTACTTACGGCAAATGTTACAATAACACTTGTTAAAAATCGGAATAAAAGTCTTATCGTTATTTTTATAAACTAATATAAAACAGCTAATTTTTGTGCTCCGTAAATCTAGTGTTAATCGACAACTATAAAATCGAGGCGCATCTGTGTATGCAAAGTAAAAATATTCTTTCTTCTTCTAATCATTTGAATCGGCCGAAAGTGGCGGTACAGTAAATTCTCTCCCATCGTCCTTCAAATTATAAACAAAAATGGACAATTTTAGAAGTGGAAATACGATTATTTTTATTAGATTTTATAGTCGTGGATTGTCAACAACGATAAAAACGAGATGCAAGGCTCGAACAATCGTATTTCCTCTCCCGAAATTGTTCATTTTTGTTTGCAAGCTGAAGCGCAATTGGAGACAATTTACTGTACGCAATTGGAGCCTCGGAGAACGTATCAACAAATTTTCAGCGTTGAAAATTGAAGACGTATATTTCGAAGATTTTCCGCAACGTCACCGCATCCGCAGCGGCACATCTATCAAGCGACTCTCGACTCGATAAATTAGCTTGAATTAGGCGATCGAACGAGGGAAAAGAATCACGAGAAAGTCATGGGACCTCGAAGACACGGTGACCGAGAAGCGTGCACAGGGTGGAGAAGCGAAATGTCGGCCGTGGTAAATGGTTTCTGGGCGCACTTAAACGCCCATTTCCTTCGAAATCCGGCGAAATCGCTTAGGTCGAGCAAAGCGTTCCAATTAAGAGGTATGCGTCTCGCTTCTGGCATCTCGGCAACGAGACGATATATATTTTTTTCTCCATCCCTCCGACAGCCTCTCTCCCTTTGTCTTTCGCTTTGCTCGGCGAGAGCCCGGCCCCTGCTCCTGTTCCTGTCCTGGCCCCGCTTCGAGCTTCGCGCTTCGTGCTTCGTGCTTCGTCTTCTTCCCGACGCGACGTCCGCGACGCGCGAAACTCGCGTCCACCGGTTAAACAGATGAGAATCTTTCGGTCTATTAGTGGAGCTGCCACCGTTTTGCCGCGTAAAGAGAATTGATATCTTCTCTCGCTCCGTCTACCCCTTCCTTTTCTCCCTTCCCGGGAACCTTCGACCCTCTATCCGCGCCCCCTCCCGCGACTCCTATTCCGCTTTCATCGGAAAATTCGCCTCTCTTCGCGAAAAGATGAGAAAACGCTGTCTGCCATTCGGAAAAGGCGAAAATGAATTCGATGGATTTTGCAATGGAAAAAGTTCGCCTTTGGTTTTGATAATACAGTAATGTCTCTCTATATTCGACGCTCGGATTGTCCACAAAAATGGACAATTTTGGAAGAGGAGATACGCTTATTAGAACCTTGCGCCTTGTTTTTATAATTACCGATTCTCAACAACTATAAAAACGAGGCGCAAGACTCGAATAATCGTATCTCTTCTTCCCAAATTGTCCATTTTTCTCCACAATCTGAGCGTCGGTTAGGGAGACATTACCGTAGATGGTAATACAGTAATGTCTCCCTAATTGACGCTCAAATTGCACACAAAAATGGACAATTTGGGAAGAGCCTTGCAACTCTTTTGTATAGTTGCCAATTGTCAACAATTATAAAAACGAGCTGCAAGACACGAATAATGGTATCTCCTCTTCCCAAATTGTCCACTTCGCGCGCAATCTGAGCGTCAATTAGGAAGACAGACATTGCTATATTGGTAATAAATGAATTGGGAAAAATCACGGAATCGAAACACGAATTTATACACGTCGGCTGCAGAAACAAGGATTATAATATAACTCACGGACCTTGCATTATCACCTGATTCCGTGATCGCATAAATGCGCACAATATTTTCTAACGGATGTCGCGATTAGTGTGGTTTCGACAACATCGATTTACACCTGAGGCGGTTTTCGTTTGATCATTTCCCGTGGAAGCGACGTTACGCCGAAAGTAAAGGTCGCATCGAGATGTTTGAATAGGACACGAGTGAACGCAGCGAGTGGAAAAGTTGTTAGGTTGCTTCGAGGGAGCGCGGTTTAGCAAGTCGGAGCAGCCTCCGAAATCTGGCAGCGTGCAGGGGACCTTATACCTCGCCATTATATTTAGATGGTGGCCAGCAAACGTCGAACCCGTTCCCTTTGTCTCGGAGCCGATCACGTGCAACGCGTACGCAGAAGATTCGTCGCGGAGTTCCGGCGACGATTCGCGCGGATCGTAAACCTGGGCCTCGACGTCTCTCGAGGAGTACTTCTCGGAAACGGTGCGTGAACACGTGTTTAGAATTAGGTGGCCTGGCTCGTTCGAGGGGAACCACGATCCTCGAACTTCACTGGAACTCCATGCTACACGACGCGTGCTTCGCAAACGTCGACTTCGCGCGTTCCTTTTCTATCCAACTTTCTGTCTTAATTCGCTTCGAACAACTTGTGATACAATTGTCTCCTAGTTTGCGAACTTGCAACGATCTTCTGCACGACTTTGAGCACTGTGGAGTTCAATCGTATCTATCCATTCTACTGCATTTTATTTTTTTATTTCTTTTATTTCATTTTTGTTGTAATAGAATCGAAATAATTTGCTGAACAGCCGTACAATCGATCGAGAAGTTTATTAACTGAATGAACAAGTGCTTTCAGCGTAGCTGATCATGAGGAACCGTGCTATTACTAATTAGTAGACCGCGAATTTTATGCGTTTATGACAAAAATGAGTATGTCAAGGTTAAATTGTATTATTACAAAAATTAATTGTATTACCTGTCAAAAAACTGAAACGACATTAGAAGAATTCGAGGATATTGCAGCATTATTTTCAACTCTTCACGATTATTAAGATATAAAAAAGACATTTTCGTGTAAATTATATTTCTCGCAATTAACCTGGACAACTTTTATTTTCTATAAACATCCACAGTTTACCAATTAGGAATGATAGGTGGCGTCGTTGATTTCTTATCGATAACGTTGGCAATGATCATTGTTAATTTCGTCAACAATTTTTATTTTATACTTATATATATTTTATATTTATATTATATATATATATATATATGTATATATATATATATATATATATATATATATATATATATATATATAACTACTATAACTACTATACTACTATATATATATATAAATATAAAATAGAAATTGTTGACGAAATCAGCAACAAAACAAACTAGTCTCAGGACGGAAACGGCCATCCGTAAGGACCACCGATGTCCCCGATCTTTTTTCTCCGGCAAACAGAGCGCGAGCTCGGATCCTCGGCGTTTCAATTAACAGGCGCGAGGGCAGATTAAGTCGGCGGCAGGGGTAGGTCCAGGATGAAGATAGGGTCCTAACGGGCCGAAATTGCGTGTCCGCGCAAGAAGCTCCGTGTCGTTTCGCTGGAAGCTCGGGCCTGGTTCGCTCGAAAAAGCTTAAATCACGCAACAGGGAGCTAAGTGGCCGATGTCGTTGCTCGCGACTCGACGCTCGGGACCGTAGGAACGGGCTGGCGAAGAAGGGGAGGGCACGGGAGAAAAAGGATAACGAGGGAGGCAGAGCCAGTATTCGCATTCCGGGAGCGCGTGCCGCGTTGTCAGTTTCGAGAGCGAATGATACGTAATTTATAACGGCGTGGAACTAAATGCCCCGTTAGGAGGAGGAGCGCGTCTTCGTCTTCTTCGTGTCGAGGTGGAGAGGAGAGAGAGAGAGAGAGAGAGAGAGAGAGAGAGAGAGAGAGAGAGAGAGAGAGAGACAGAGAGAGACACAGAGCGAGAGAGAGAGAGAGAGAATGAGAGACGGCGAGGCCCGAGGGACAAGGGAATCCGAGGCCGCAGAAGACGGCCCGGTGTCTAAATATCGAGCACATGTCGCGGCTCCCCGCTGAAAACCGACGCGGCAACCGAAATAGAAGCCGGCGTCGTGGACCACTGTACGTCATATCGCGTCGCGCGACGGCTAGAGCCCTGCGATCTGCTTGTTTGCTGTTACGCGGCGCTGTTTTCACGCCGAGGGACCGTCCGTCTTCTTCCTGGTTCCCCTTTTTATTTTCCGGGAGGTTGTTCGCGGCTCTGGTTCCGTCTCTGGTTCGCCGCGACAGCACCGCGGCGCATCGAACTGATTGATTCCGGGACGGTGGCGAGCGGAGAAGAGCGAGCCCGCGGGGAAAAGAAACGGAAATAGACCGAGAGCAATAAGGGGCCGAATAGTATCCTCTAATAGGCTGGCTGTCTTCTTAATTGACCGGACGGCTCGTAAGTGCGCGATGAGTTACACCTCCCGGAGCGGTGATCCCGGCTCGTGAACTGTCAGCGGCGAACGGCTCACTCCGCTTTATATCGCCGCCACTAAATCAGCCTGGATAGAACGAGTTGACGAGACAGAAAGGCAGCGAGAGAGACAAAGAGAGAGAGAGAGAGAGAGAGAGAGAAACGGAGAAGAGGATCGCCGAAGACTCCTCGAAGAAGTCGCCGCCTTGAAAATTCATATCGACGGCGCGGCGGTGTCGTCTTTTGTCGGAGACCGGGGAAGAAATTGCTTGCTCGCTGGAAAAACAATCTTCCGGCCGCAAAATGCCCCGCTAATGCAACTCTTCCCTTCAATTAACGCCCCCGTCTCTGCCGTCTCTGTCGCGACCCTCCCCCTCTGGTCGCCCAATTTCCCTCCGGAACGACGTCTGCGCTCTTCTGCCCGCTTCTCTTCTTCTGCCTCTGCTTCGCCGCAACTGCGGCCGCAGAAAACCGGAAAAGAAAATAAGAGACGCGAACAGCGGAGAGAAAGCGAGGGGTCGGGTAGCCTCTAATAGATCGGCTGTCTTCTTAATTGACTAGGTGGGTCGTGAGTGTCTGACGGCTCGCGCCTCCCGACTCGTCGAAATAGGCGGCCAGATTGACCGTGAATGCTAAACACGGAATGCACGTCCCGCGGCAATGATGGAGATTGATCGTGGCAATTATATCATCGACACCGAGGGCTCCGCTGATCCTCTATCTCCTCGCAATTTTATTCCCCGCGGCCTTCGGCTAACCATAACTGTTCTTTGCGAACCGTCGAGCTTCTAGAATTGCACCGGCGAATTTTTATTGCATCTGCTGGAAATGTCCTTAAACGCTTTATGCAATTGAGTTTGCTCGTGCTTTAATTCCGTGCAACGTACACTGTTTTCTTCCGGCGCGCGAGCAAATTCTACCATCCGGAAACCTGACGATACTCTACTGGCAGCTCGCAATTTTATCTCTGCTCCTAGTCAGGTGTTACGAGCCGAGGGTCAGGCAGCTTTGCGTGGCCGGAGGTTGGATGCAATTGGGATTTTTCTAAGGGAGATTCGTAGACCAGCCAATGCTTACTTCGGCACGGGTGGCTATCTAGAGATCGGGATAGGATGCGTAGACCAGCGAATGTTTATTTCGGCACGCGTGGCTACCTTAAGATCGGGATAGCATTTAGGGAAATTGGAGTTAGGCTGCCTCGTAACTTTTTTGCAAGAAAGAATTGAAGATATACCTCGAGCGGTAAAGATATAACTCTGTGGGTTGTACCAACTACTGTTTCGAACTAGGAAATGGAAATAATTGAATTTGTAACCAAAGCAACTGGTAAAAGTTAGTATATTACAAGTTTGGTTTACTACAAATGTATCTGAATCGGCGGGGGCTTCTAATCTGGTATCTATTATGTTGGAATTTGTAATTGTTTATTTGCCAATAATACAATACAAATATAATACAGTCATTAAAAAAGCACCTAGCGGATATAAAATGTATAATACGTGTATGTGTGATACAAAATGTACTTTATGTGAAGAAGAGTAACTCTATGTGAAGTCGCGGAGATACTGCCTGACTGATCGTCTTCTAGGCTGATGAACGCCTCTGTAGTCCTCTGGGAAGTGGCTTGAACTGGAACGTGCAGTCCTTTTATACTAAGTTCTTTAGATGCAATTAGGCTGCCCTCTCCACTATTCCTTTAGGTAAATTCCAGGTTAAAGAGAGTCCTAAAGTATACGTGTTTCCCCGAGAAGCTCGGGTTTGTACCTGTATTTATTGCCCCTATGTAGACTTGTGTGTGTGTGGGCGTGCGCGCGCGCGCGCCTTGTGTGTATCGTTCTATACCAACACATTACCTACTCGATTGTTTTGCTCGAAAGAGAATTAAAACTCGATCTCGCTAGAGTTTCCACGTCGACGATTGACTCGACACTAGCCCAACTTCTGGTCGCGTTTGGGCCCTTTATATACCCAGATTTTCTTTGGGAAATGGTAGTGGAGGTGTTCCTATATGGTCCGATTCCAGAACGTTCGACGTCGTACCACCTTGAAGATACTTGACCCGCGATAAAAATTCGTGGGAAATTTTTCCGTACACTACACAGGCATTGGCTATCCTTCGGCTAGCTAATGCTCGTTGTCTTATCAGAATTTTTGTTGCATTTGCGAAGTAATTAGGAGACTGTTACACTCGATCACAATCCTTTATATACGAAGATACTTTTGCAGTGATCCAGAGAGATGTGTTCGTTTTAATTGCCGACACAAGAATGAGAAAGGACAATACAACCAATACAGTAATGTCTCTCTAATTGACGCTCAGATTGTTCAGAAAAATGGACAATTTGGGAAGAGGAGCCTTGCGAATTCGAGCCTTGCAACTCGTTTTTATAGTTACCGATTTTCAACAGTTATAAAAACGAGCTGCAAGACTGGAATAATCGTATCTCCTTTTCCCAAATGGTCCATTTCTGTACACAGCCTGAGCGTCAGTAAGGGAGACATTACTGTATACAGATGTCGTCACACCGATACGCGACGATACATCAACGATAGATTTCGCGATTCGTATTTATTTCTAATTTCCACGTTCCTCCAGTTTTCCGCAACCAAGCCGTAAGACGATTACGTCCAGCGTTGCAGCAACCGTCGCACGCGTTCCAATTTGATCAAAACGTGTGCTTTCCAGCTGCGGAAGATCGACGCCAGCAAGAACAGAACCAGCAGAGGCACAGCACCTCGGCTCCCGGTCGAATGAATGGCGTTCCCGAGGAAAATGGTCCGTGCGAAGGGCCTCACGCCCTCGACAATACGGCAATCTCGGGCGAAGTAGCCGGGCCCGGTCGCAGAAAGAGAAGAAGAAGAGCAAGGAGGCCAGATAAAGGTAAGCCCCGGCACGATTCGTTCTGCGCCCATTGTCAGCCACTTGAAGGATCAGTTTTTGAGCGAAACGCTAGAAAATGCCGGGCCTCCCTCGCCCCCTCCGCCACCCAGTCTCGCGGGTTGCCGCGCCTCGCATAATTGCGATTTAAGAGGCGTCCGAACAGCTGCGACCCGGTGACAATGCGGCAGCCACTCGAGACGGACAATCGAACAATTTGGACCCCGCTGTCGTGGTCGCAGTAAAAGTCACGCGAAACGATTTCCCGAAAAATCCGGGGCCTCTGTCGCCTCGCCGCAGCGTGAACGGTGCACCGGCCGTTTCCGGACCCCTACCTCCGACCCTCTCAATTACACCGGGAGCTTTCGGGACCGTAAAAACGTAAATAGATCCGCAACAGAAGGTTCGAGTGTCGTAAATGCATAAGTACGTTCTCTTGAAATGGACACGGAAGTTATTGGGCCGGTGATTCGAAACTCCTCGGGGGATGTTCCGCGAGATTTTGATCCTTTTCTGCCGCGGGACCTATCAAGCCGTTCGTTAGCGCACAAACGTGACGTTAATGCGATCGACGAGCCGCCAATCGCTCCGCTGGAAGAATACCGGTAATTAAAAGCTTCGTACACCTTCGCCGCGGGGTGTTCGATACTTCGTCGTTCCCTGATCGATTGGAATTCGCCGTCCGGAGAACGTTTTCACCCACGACTGGTCCTGAGATTATTCGCAAAATCCTACCCGGTTTGAAAATCGCTGACAATTTTCATAAAATTCTGGTTCGTTTTGTAATCGTTATTACGTAAAGAGAGAATCGTTCGCAAAATAGAGGCTTGTAAATTAATCAGGGTAATCGACGGGTGAATAGAACGCTGATTTTCGGCCGAGATTCGAAGGTTCCGAGGAAAGTCACCGGGGCGCCATTACGGTAATGCGTTCTGGATCCATTTCGAGGCTTCATGGTTTTATGGATCCTTCCCGGAAAGCATCGTTGGGGTCGGGGAAGTCCTCGCACCTGCTCGCAGGCTCTGCAGGTTTGGGTTGTCGGACTCAATTTCACTCTTTTCAACTGGTCGACAATCGAAGCCACTCGAGAGCGGAAAGCGACACCACGGCCGCATCCTCTCGAGCTTTACAAGGATTTAAACAACTTCGAATGGTCCACGGTTCCGGCGGGGACACAATGCCGCCGTCGGATCTTTTACAACTGGATCCTTTACGGCGACGCGAATCCGCCATTCACCGGCGGACACGCCGTTTCTATTGGATAGTCTTCGGAGACAAGGACGTTCGCGCCTCTGAAAGACCACACGCCTGCTTCATTAAAGCCCTCGAAACGATACCGGCATGCGGCGCAGCGCCCCTCCTGCGCCACGAGAACGGACAATCTCGACGCCGCCGCCGCCGACGCCGTGCTCCAAGAAAGAAACAGAAATACTCGTACCTTCCTCGATGCCGAACGGAATTTTGTTGTGGTGAAATAGAAGCTCCGAGTACCAGGGTAAGTGTGGGTATTACTGTGGACTCCCCAAATACTGTGGTATTTTATAAAAGTAACAAAATCTAACATTTTATAGCGTCTAATCTTCTGAAAATGAATCTCATAATTTTTTTATATGCTTAATATTGATCATTTATGACGTACAAGTAACAGTAATCGCAGTTTTAATTCATTTATTGACTTTTGATACTCGGAAGCTTGTGGAAACGTTGAGTCTTATTATTACTTATTATTACTTTTTATTACTTATTGCTATATTTTTATTACTTATTACTACATTTTTATTACTTATTATTACTCGTGATGGCAGCTGTGAAAGGCATTTATATTTTGGTAATTAATAATAAACTATTCATTTTAGCGTTATTTTTAGATAAAGTAATCATTACTTTGATAAAGAAATCGACATACACTGTCACTGTCATCTATTTTTAAATATTATCTACTAACACAATATTTGGCGCATAGTTTTTTACTATGTGTGTACATTACTATGGTGCTTTACCGAACTGCGTACCTTAACCTAAGAGACAGTAATGTCTCCGTAAGTGACGCTCAGATTGTGTACAAAAATGGACAATTTAGGAAGAGGAGATACGATTATTCGATTTATTATACGTTTTTATAATTGTTGACAATTCGTAGCTATAAAAACAAACCGCAAGGCTCGAATAATCGTATCTCCTCTTCCCAAATTGTCCATTTCCGTGGACAATCTGGACGTCAATTAGAGAGACATTGCTGTAGTTCTCGATGAGCCGGTGCGAACACGCTTGATCGTGGAGTGCCTATACTTAATTTGTAAAGTGCTACAGTGAGAATACCTTGATCCTAGGGATTGTAGCTTTGTGCATACATTTAAAAGAAAATGGGAAAAGTTCAAAGGAAGAAGTCAAAGAAAGAAGACAAAGGAAAGGAAACAAAAAATATCAAACGCGATGTAAAGAAAAGGAAAAATGTAAGGTGAAAAATAATTAAAACGTATTATGATGTTATGTATGAAAATAAATATAAATATATTTTTCTATTGTTATATATTTTTACGTATTACATCTACCTGATATAATTTAAACTATTATACACTAGATAGATTAAATTATTATATTATTCACTCGCACTATTTTACTCGCAATAATAATTCGTCTGTCTATTTGGCACACAGTAATCCAAACGTCTTCAGTATTTGACGCGCAGTAATTGGAACGTCCGCATTATTTGGCTGGCAGTAATAGATACATAACCGCGGTAATATATGCACGCGTATGGTTTCTTTACATTACGCTTTTGAATGAAATTTGTGCTTTCAGAGATCGAATATTTTGAGAAAAGTAATTCAAGTTAAAGAATAATTGGTATAGCTCAAGTTGTCAATTTATTGGCATAAAAGATCTTATTTTCTCTGTCACAGTTCGCCTTCATTGAGAAACCGCAATAATATCTACACTTACCCTGGTAGCTTTCACTGCTTTTGAAAAGTGTGAACAGACTGTGCAGATCAATATTTCATAAGTCTGTTAGCCTCTTAGAATTCTGAACTGGAATAATTCTAAAAAAAATGAACATCGAGATTGACAAATTAATGTTCACGTAGAAACATTTACTTCTAGGGGTCTGTTGACGAATAGTAGTATATTTTTTAGACTGAAGAGGTTCTTAAAGGACACGGTAGTACAATTTTTCCAAAATCACCCAGCCAATAATTATATCGCGGATGTGTTACACATTTCTCGGCAGAAATGGATGGGTGAAATACAGAGCAATGGAGACGTCAGAAGAATTTATGGATCTCGTTACGCTGCCTCCGCTTTATTGAACATTTTAAAACAAGCACATCTTTATTTAATAAAATTAATTTTATTATTTACTTAATTAAATTGCCGAATATATCAACACCAAAAATTCTCAGGATAGGTATCGAAGCGATTCAATTATTCAAATCAAAAACTCGAAAGTTGAATATTGTCCATAAGGAATATCAGTTCAGCTCTTTTCTATTCTATGAATCGTAGTCAAATTAAATTTATTCGTATACATTTCAATCGAAATAAATTTCAAAACCTGGTTAAATATTAGCGTCACCCATATGCGACCGACGCTGCACCGAACGTGTTAACAAAGTGGGGAGTGTTTTTGGGGCGGAGTCGATTTTTCCGCAGATCGAAGAGGCCAATGGGGAAGTCGAATCACCGTGCAGTTAATGAGGGGAATTAAGGGTCTCACAATATGTGCTGTGGCTCGAGGAGCACTCGAGAGCAGGCAATATTGTGGCGGAGGGTGTCGGTGCTCGGAAAGTGATATACAGTTCGGTAATGGTGGCGGACGATCCGACACCTGGCCCCGTGGCCCCTTTTGTCAGAGATGGCCGAAGAGCGAGCCCTACGCCACCAGAGGACCCCCATAAACTTTGGCCGCGCATTCAGCTAAATGGTTCTAAAGTGCTTTCAAAATATGAGCCGTCGCTACGAAAAACCGTGGCCCCTCTCTTTCTTTCTTTCTTTCTTTCTTTCTTCCTTTCTTTCTTTCTTTCTTTCCTCCTTTCTTCCTCTTTCTCTTTCGCTGTCTCGATCGACGACGCAGGGGCCCCCATCCCCGTTTCCTAAACGATATGGGTGGTTTCTCGAGGATAAAAATGCAGATTAGGATTAACAAGCCGGGACGACGATTCCCGGCTTCCGTTGATTTACCGTCGTATAATTTCGCCCCCCTCGCCGCTCGCGACGTAATTTTTTACGCGGTCGCGTCTCCGCCCCCTCGGTTTATTGGGATACGTTATTAGGATTATTTGCTTCCGTGTAATTTCCACTCGGGCCACGGATTAGGGTGGAGACTCGGGAATTCTCGGGAATAATTGATTCCGACCGTAGATCGCCCCGGGATCTCCGCTTGTATACATATCCAACGATCTGGAATTTCCTCGTTGGACGACCTTTAACCCTTGAAAGGTACCCGGAGGTCACTCGTGACTCCAACATGGTATTTCATTCTCCGGGCGAGAGTTTTAATTTTTCATGTTTTTACTCTTGTATAGAGTAACTCTTGCTAGTTAAGAATGAAACGTATTGTACAGTTTATTTAGAGTTAGAGCGACCCGCGTTTTTGTACTTTTTATTCGCGATCTATCGAGAGCCGAATTTTAATTAAACCCCGGTCAAGGGTTAACCCTTTGCACTCGAGTAGTGACTCTGAAGCATCACTGAAACTGTTGTATCACGTTCTAAGATCATTTTTATATTAACAAAGTTTAGATTTAAAACATTGTTAAAAGTGTAACTGTTGTTACGAATCACCTCAAGACGCATTTTCATATGCATAAAATGCACTTTATCGTACAAAATGGAAATACTATGAATCGATAAAATTGGTTTAGATTTACAGTTAAAACGGCTTCGAGTGCAAAGGGTTGATAAATAACCAGTTGCCAGGGAAATATTTTTCTCTTGATCTTCGCCTCGTGTGCCACTAATTTGCACAATTAAAATGAATCTAGATTCTCTGGCTTGTGTTCTTGAACTTTTCACAGGCAGATCTAGACGATGCCAACTCTTCGAACGTGAGGTAAACGTGCACGCGTTTCAAGTTCGATTCAGACGATTGCTCGCGCGTGTAAAGTGTTCGAATAAAAGTAAGTCTCCACGAATAAATTTCTCCGACTTCGAGTCGGTAAAAACGCCCGGAACGATCGAGAGGAGAATTTTCGACGCCCCCGGCGAGAGAAATTTGAAGGATGCTGCGCGCGTGGGTAGAAAAATGTGTATCGCATTCACGGGGCTCCATTGATCTCTGGAATCAAAGACCGAGAGTCAGGTACAGCTGCCACGAAAAACACGCGTTACGATGATCGATACTTCGGGACTCCTTGGACTCGGGGACCCTTGGAATCCCCCCTAACAGCGTGTTTCGTTGTCCGGGGTTATTTTCCCATAACCGATGGAATTTCGGAAAACCATTTCAAGAAGGGTTGCTTCCACGAAAGTGTCGGTAGCCTTTAAAGAGCGCCTCGAAACGAATGTTTTAATGTCCGGGCGACTATTCTTCTTCTTCTTCTTCTTCTTCTTCTTCTTCGAGAGAGAGAGAGAGAGAGAGAGAGAGAGAGAAATGTCCAAATTTCAATCTTAAAAATGAAAGTATCTTTAGCCAGTCGATCAAGGCACTTGTTCTGTAATTTCTAGACTGCGGATTTTATAGCGTTTACGATGAAAATCGGCGAATGAAATTTAAAGCGGGAGAAGAATTTCTTTTTAAAATGAAAGAACGTAATTATATTGTTTTGAATTGACCGAGGAAACGATTAAAGAGATTGATGACGATGCGAATCTTTATTTCGCACGAACATCTGCGGTCTAGTAATTACGGGGTTGGTGGTTTGAACGACGGTTTTAAAAAAGTCGACAGAAGTACACCGTTTCAGGAGCGAAGACGCGAGGATGTAAGCGAAAGTTCGAGGACTCCGACGCGACGGTATGAATGACGTTTAATTATCATAGAATCCTCGCGAAGGGTGAGATCGGAAATCGTTCCCATTCTCATCGGTCTGATTCGGTTTATTTGTTGCTGACCGTGGACGGGAAGTCCGTTGTCTATGAATGAGCCAGACGATTGCGAGTATCCTTTCAGGATCTCGAAGCGGATCCGGTGGTAGCCGGGATGCTTTTCGCCGTGGCTGTACGGCCGTCCCTTTGCAGGAAGGTGTGACTATGTTTGAATACACTGTTGATTGGGCCATAAATGTGTCTCTCAACGTACAAACAGTTTTTTTCTCCTCTCTCTTCTTCAGCGGCGCGGTGATTTTCTCGTTCGGGAACCTCGTGGCTTGCGAGGGCCACACACAAGACCACCGGGAACTCTCCGAGGCGTTTGATTGGTACCTCTCAGGATAACGCGGCGTGACGCAATTGAATTCTAGTTTGAAAGATGCGAGCCGGACAATCGGCCGCCTGCCATTACGTGGCACGCTTGACATTACGGTTTCTCGATCGCTTTGCAATAAGCGCTCGGTCCCGCCGACTTTTGCTCGGACCGTGTTTCTTCAAATAACGCTGTTACCGTTTGCTGAAATTTCCGTTTTTCTAGTGAAATATCGTAGAAGAGATCCGTTGGATGAAACTATAAATCAAAGCTGCACCAATTGCGACGAATATAGGCTGTAAATAATACAACGTGCATAAAAGTCTGTGGAACAAAAAACAAGAAACGCGCGTTGCTCTGCGACTCGGACAAAAAAACTGAAAAATCAACGGTTACGAACTCACAACGTCACAGCAGTTCCTTCGATCGATCGCGGCATTGCCGAAGACCCGAAATCAAAACAAACACTCTACACGACTCGCATTCACACGACCATGCAACATCGTCGCGCCTGACATATTTATTTATGAATAGGCTGCAAAATGAAAATTACATACAGTTAGTCACAAAATCGAGCGTGCATCTTTTAAAACTTAATAACTTTGGACTCGTATAGACGAGATGATCAAAATGCTTTTTTAAATATTGCTATTACTTGGAATGACAACAAAATAAATAAAAACTCTCGTTTTTTAAGCCTTTGCACTCGAAGCTATTTGAACTGTAAATGTAAAATAATTTTTCTGACTTACAGTATTTCCATTTTACACGACAAAGTACGTGTTATGCATACGAAATTAATTCTTGTGATTCAAACAACAATTACAGTTTTAACAATTTTTTAAATCTATACTTTGACAATATAAAAACTATCTTGGAACGCGATGCAACAATTTCTTTGGTGCTTCAGAGTCACCACACGAGTGCAAAGGGTTAATTTTATTATCCGAGACTATAACGGAAATTTAGATCTCGGTAACTTACATATTTGCGTGCTGAAAACTTTACCTAAATCGGTTGACGTTGTCATGAATTACAACAAATTAAAGATGACAAAAATCTGAAAGAAAAATCTGAAAAAAAACTGAAAGAAATCTGCAGTTATTAAAATCTTTCGACGCCTGTAGCTCGACTCTGAGTTAACCTATTTCGATCAAATTTTCAGCACGCATATAAGTTATCGAGATCTACGAAAGGCATATTTTAAATTTTCATTATAGGCTCAGATTTAAAAAAGTTAAAAAACGAATATTTTATTTTTTTAACCCAAGTAATAGCAGAATTAAAAAGTGGCATTTAATCCAGTTTTAACAATGTTATTGCGTTTTAAAAGATGTACGTTCAATTTTGTGAGTAATTGTATGTAAAAGTCCGTGGAACGAAAAACAAGAAAAGCACGCTGCTCTGCGATTCGGCCGAAAAAACTGAAAAATCGAGGATTACAAACTCGCAACGTCGCAACAGTTCCTTCGATCGTTGGACCGCGGCGGCATTATCGAAGACCCGAAATCAAAACAAACATTCCACACAAATTACACTCACACGACCATACAACATCGTCGCCCTCGACACATTTATTTATGAATAAACTCCAAAACGAAAACTTCGTACCTGAAAAACTGGAACTATTGCAAGTAACAGAAACGGAATCAAAATATATTCATTCGTTCAATAATCATAATATGTTTAAAATACCGCAACAATATTCTGAAATTCTTCTAGTATCTTCGCCCTATCGTTTAACCCGTTGCACTCGAGTGGTGACTCGGAGGCACCGCTAAAATTCGTTGTATCTCGTTTTTAACACTTTATCGTCCGGTCGTGGTTGAGGCTGCCACTCAGTAAGGACTGGCTTAGTCGCGCGCGCATTTGCTCCCAGTAGCGGCTAAATTTTCGCTATTCATTGTGTTGTGCTTATTCCTTTAAAAATAATAATAAATAATAATAATTATTATAATTATAATTCATAAGGATATGGGGAGGTCAGCATACAGGAGGTCAGCTACTAACAAAACAGTAAAGAAGCGAAAATCGTCGATAGCTAAAAGTAGATTAATAGGCTATCGGTCGATAAGCATTGGCAATCGAAAAGCCGATTAATAGGCTAGCGATCGATAAACATTGACAATCGGAAAGCCGATAAATAGGCTAGCGGTCGATAAAGTGTTAAGATAATTTTTATATTAACAAAGTTCGAATTTAAGAAATTGTTAAGAGTGTAACTGTTGCGCGAGTCCCGAGAGTCGATTTCACATGCATAAAATGCATTTTGTCATATAAAATAGAAATACTATGAGTTAGAAAAACGATTTTATATTAGGTCTACCGGAAAGTTCTGTCCGTTTGAGAAATAATAGATCTTTCATAAATTTAGTAATATTTATTGTACAATATAATTTCCGTCGTTACTTATGACGGCGTGATGACAATGTGTGAGCAACATGTTTCAAAAATATATGTCTCAAATGAATATGCGCATATCTATCGAAATTTGCAATGACATTATCGGACAGAACTTTCCGGTAGACCTAATATTTACAGTTAAAATAGCTTCGAGTACAAAGGGTTAACACCATAAATGCACAAAGTCCGCGATCCAGCGATGAATTTGACAAAAAAACGCTTGCAAAGATATACAGTTTTGGATTGGTCAGACAGTGCTGGAAGATAAAAAAGAAACTGACGATTATAGCGCAAAACTATATCGGTGTTCGGTGACGATCGAAGATCGTGGTTGCACCCACGCTGATTTGTTTTCGGCGTGGCGTAATTCCCCGGCTGTTCCGGATCGTTAAAAGGGTATTTATGAAGCGGAGTTCACGGCAGAGACGGATCGTCGAATTTCTGCGGCTGATATCCCCTTTGAGCGAGCCCGATCGTGATCGAGCGGAGACGATGATGTCAGCAGGAAAGGGGCGAAGAATGCCTTTTGATTGGAACACGATTTTAAGTATCAATGCTAATGACCTTACCGGGCAGCCGCTTAATTGGACCCGTCATATCGATCCTGCCCGGGAATCGGTGTCTTCCAGCACGCCTATTCATTCGCCCGGAGAACCCGCATCCCGCGAAAAAATCCTCCCCCTTGCATTCTTCGTTCCTCCTCGCTATATTTCATAAGATCGTGACCCTGAATTCCTCGAGAATCCGTTGCGTGGATTCCATTTTGCCGAGAGAAATCGAACACTGTTCCGAACGTTCGATAAAACGGGCGAGAACCGATGATCGCGTTTGATGAAATATAACAGGTACGGCTCTCTTACCGTCTCGAATAAATGCGAGATTACGCTAGTTGCAAGTGGAACGTCTCGGCAGCCAATAAGATGGCGGGAGGGTCTCGATATCGATATCGGATGCTGTCATCGTTTAACCGGTACAAAAACGATCGTTTTCACGGGCAAATGACGACTGTACGGCTCGGCCTCGCTCGGCGAGCACGATGCACCTTTAAGTGGTGCATCGGGGGTCGCGCGATGCATCGCAGGGGACCACCCATCGGCCGTGAATTGACGACAGTTCCGCGAATCCGGCGAGCAATCACGCGGCAACGTGCTCTCACCTGAACGAGCCGCTCGTTCGACGGCTGTCGTCGCGACGCCGTATTTCCTGCGTGATTATTCCGTCGGATTTATCGATTCTCGATCTTGCTCCGAAGAGAAATTTCAGTCGCCGACGACGACGGGTAGCAGCGGGAGAACGTATGGCATCATTTCGAGAAATTTCGTCCGCCGTTACTACCAGCGGATTATTTATTTATTTACGGTTCGGTGGGTGACGACGAACTCGCGAGCGGATAATTATGGAAACAGGTGCGATCGTGTGCATCGAATCGGCGCACAGTGCGGCCGTCAATGGACGAAATTCAAAAAAGGCACTGCCTCGTATCTATTCGAAATAATAATCATATTTAGCAACGGAATGTTCAAAAGTTGAACGGCAGATTAATTTCAAGCGAGTTCGCCGAGCGAATATTAGGCGGATCAAATAGCACGTTAGTTCACAGCGAAGCTTGTTTATATTGTCTTACGATGACCAGTAGTTAATTAATTATTATTGCGAATTTATACAAATTTTGTAATGCATATATGTAATATAATAATTAACACGTAATGAAACAAGTGTGTTTGATTTATTTTTCTACACTTTTTTTGTTCCGAGTGCAGCAGTCCAGTAATCAATGTATTGTCCGAGACAAAAATCATAGCAGACGCCAAAAAGTTAAAGCGAACGATACACAGTGTGATACATATTTCGATAATCTAGGCAGATTTGATTCTCAATAACTATTCATTTGTTATTTCATTATATGTCTATTCGATTATAATTAAGTACTTCAAATATCGATTTATAATCATTTTTATCATGACTTAGTAATTTTAACTAAAATGTATACTATTATTATTATATATATATTATTTTGTATTTATATAAAAAATATATATATATATATATATACATTATGTTTACGTTTGTATACACAAACGATAACTGGTACATTTTCTAAAAACATTCAATTTCGGAATTAAATACTCCTATGCTGTCGAGATATCACACTGTGCGACGACTGCGGTCATTCGAAAATTAATTTCTCTATTCACGAGGGTCCGGGCAATCGTGTGTCAAGGTCGCGGGCTCATTAGCCATTGATAGCTGCATTCGAGGGCCAATCAAAAGGCATTCTTCGCTGACGTCAGCGTTGCCCAGGAAAATCGAAATCCTCTGCGACGTGTGGCCGTAGCCGCTAAACGGAGAGAATGCGCGAAGAAAGAGAGAGAAATGGGTCGTGGGTGGAAACGAGACGAAACGGAGCAAGAGAGAGAAAGAGAGACAGCGAGAGAGAGAAAGGTGAAACGGACGAAGGCACGAAATCGAAGGAAGAAGAGAAGAGGGACAGAACCGGGGCCGGGGCCCGTTCAGAGACTAGTTAGCACCTTCTCTTAAGTCCGCGCGTTCTCGAATCAAGGCTCGCATTCTGGTCGAGTCGGGCCTGGCCGGGCCCGCCACAATGCCGCATTGTACTTAAATCAGATTCAATTTGGGCCCCATTGAAAATTACGCTTAATAAATTATTTGGGCAATTCATAAATCCGACTCGTGCTGTGCCTGACTGGCCCGAAGCCACGGACCGGCTCCGCCGCCCCTGGCCCCGGGGCCTCAGGCCGCGCTCTTTCGAAACGCGGAGCCAAAGCTCCTTTCCGAACACCGTCTACTACTAATGGACCGCGTCCGCGCCGGCTAACACCGACCAGGGACGTATCACTTCGACACCGCGCTGTTTCCTTCGGAAACACCGACGCACCCTCCCTATTCGCGCATATCCGACCCTTTACGGTGGCAATCGGATGGCTCTGCTCGGTTCCCCGCGTCGATAATAATTGCATAACAATAGCCCCTTCAATCTCGTGTAAAACAAATCAATGAAATAAGTGTACATCAAAATAATTTGAAAAACAAACTTATGAGACTTTGATTCACTTCTAAGATATCGTCTCTTAAAGTTCTGATTACTGATGCTTCGTATTAGTAGCGTCTCGAAGTACATCATTTTTTGTTTTGTTTATAGAATTTGTTTTCGCGACGTTTTCTATGATAAATATGTAATTCTATATACTACAGTTTAATTAATGTATTAACTTAAATTTTTTGAAATTGTGATTCACAGCGTTTTTTCTCCTGACCACAGAATTGTGCTTGACAATGGCGTCAACAAATGTTTTCAATGTCACAAGGATTTTCGGTTTGCTAGTATTCTTAAAAGGGAAATATATCTGTGACAATGTTGTCTAGAAACGTACGTTTGCTACTTTAGCGTGCGATTTGTTTATATCGGGGCTCGGAATGCTTTGGAACGCAGCATTGGGCTCCGCCTCCCGACTACCGCCGCAGCGTCTCGCTCCCCGCGTGGCTTCATTGGCTAGCAGCCGCAGCGCCACGCTCTCCGTTGCGAGCCAATGGCAGCAGCGCGGGGGGAGGGGAGGCGTGACGCTGCAGCGGTAGTCGGGAAGCGGAGCTCAATGTTGCGTCACCAAGTATTCCAATCACTGGTTTGAATATTTAAGAATTGGCTTATTTAAAATTAATTAAAAATTATTCATTATCTTTGAGTATTTCAGAATTAGCTATTTGACTCTAAGGCGCCACTGAAAATTGTTACAACACATTGCAAAATAATGTTCACATTCACAAATGTATTTATATTTAAAAGGCATTTATATCGAAATGTATTTACATTTAAAAATGACTCTTATAAAATAAAAATATCGTTGATCAGAAAAACTATCTAGAATTTAGTATTAAAATGTGGTATTGGGTTCTTTTCGGAAGCTTTCTCGAAGACACGGATAACCGAGGCTTTCGAGGAAGAATTCCGGTGTACTGTAGCGTAATGTGCGTTAGCCGAGGCCGAAGAATGATCGAGGATGGAGAGTGAATGCGGCCCTGCGAACGATTAAGCCGCGGCCGGTCCGGCCACCAGGTAAATACGCACGCGCTCCTCCGTGGCCGCGTCGGGTCCAGGATCGCCTTTGCTGCACGTGTACGTCGTTTATACAACAAATTAGTAGGCAGTTATAAATGACATAGTGTCCTTATTATCGTGGTGGCCTTATTACGGTCCTCTGTCGGTGACGTTTGACCGACTGTCCAGGCCCGTTCGGCCGGGTAGCGTGAAACGACGAGGATTTCTTCGGAGGATTCCAGCCTCGAGAAATTATTCGGCCCATATATCTCCGGGGCCGAGCCGCGGCGCTGTCACTGATTAATGCAACGCGGTAACCGGCGCTCATTGTCGGGCCGGTTACGGGACCGCGATCATCTCTGCGCCGAGTCGCGGCGAGCCGACCCGAGCCTCGCAAATGACGACTTCAGCCGTCCGGGATTCGCCGGCGCGCCGATTGGACCGATTGTTGCCCGGTAATTAGCGTCGACTCGGTATTTTTAGTAACCTTCCGGTGGTTTAATCGCGGCTGAATCAGCCCCGTAATGAATCGTAATGGATTCAACGGGGGTCCGTGCGCGCTCGAGCTCGAGCTCGCGCGAGCACTCGCGTCGCGAATCATTAATCTCCGACACCGGTTTTTAATTGCTGCGGGGGCGGCGGGTCGGACCGCCGAAAAACGGTAGGAGACGAACGCGGTCTTCTACTTGCGCGGGTCCACACAGACGCGGAGCGTTTAGCATCCAAACATGTCGTTCTAGAACATGGTTATTGCTTCTTAGCTAATTGAAGTTTCGCAACAGCCATGACAATATTTTTAATAAAATATGCGGTGCTTTTCTTTTGAAATTACTATGCGTTTTTCTATGAAAAAGGAACACAAGAATTAATTCAAGCTCTTTTAATTAATTCTCTTTTAACACTTCGACTGCCGTACGAACAAACTCAAAATGTTGGATAAGATTTCAGTATTTTATTTAATTAAGTTTGAAGGAAAAAGTTAAACCGTATTTATATAAATATTTATATAAATGTTATGTAGATATTATTTTTTCAGCTTGAAATTGAGAAAGCATAACAGATTAATGTAAAAATTAATCTTCGATTAATGAACATAATTGATTGCTACGCGAACAACCTCAAAAATTTGTATAAGATTTAAGTATTTTATTTAAACATGTTATATTGGAACAGATTAGTGTACAAATTAATTTAAAATAAATTAATATTTCTAAATATATATAATATATATAAAAATATATAATAATATAATATATTATTATATTATTAATATATATATATATTATTACTATAAATAAAACTAAATATTTCTAAGATCATTCCTTCCTTCGATGTTAGAATGATGGAACATTTGTGCGTGGAACAAATTCTCTCTCTCTCTCTCTCTCTCTCTCTCTCTCTCTCTCTCTCTCTCTCTCGGCGGAACATCGGGAATATTAATATCTAAGCAGCAATTAACGGAGAGCAGAGGGATCCCTGGAAAACAGCGAAGAAATTTACTTAGAAAGTATTTTATTTAATTAAGTAGAAAAGAAAAAGTTAAATCGTATTTATATAAATGTTATGTAGATATTATTTTTTCACCTTGAAATTGAGAAAGCATAACAGATTAATGTAGAAATTAATCTTCGATTAATGAACATAATTGACTGCTACGCGAACAACCTCAAAAATTTGTATAAGATTTAAGTATTTTATTGAATCATGTTAAAATGGAACAGATTAGTGTGAAAATTAATTTTAAATAAATTTCAATATTTCTAAGGCCATTCCTCCGAGATCGATGTTAAAATAATGGAATATTTGTTCGTGGAACAAATTCACGGCGGAACATCGGGAATATTAATATCTAAGCAGCAATTAACGGAGAGCAGAGGGATCCCTGGAAAACAGCGAAGAAATTTACGGTTACGTGGAAACCGGCGAGAAAGGGACCGAAGCCCTTTAACAACCCGCAAACAAGGGCCTGACACGTTCGAACAATCAAGGACCAACCGGCGAACCTATAATTAGTGTAGGATCCCTTCGGAGATCGGTTTTGCCGGTCGTTTTCTACAGGCAGACCCTGTTTCCGTTCGTTAGATCGTCATCTGCGAATGTCCACCGGTTTCTGCCGGAGAACACTCGAAAGTCTCAGAAGTCACCGCGCTAAATCGACTCGACTCGGACCATGAAGAATTTCGAACGCGTTTTGTCTTTTGCCCACCCGATGAACAATTTCCACGGTCGCATTCTTCGGGGACAAAAGTGTACAGGATTTTCGCCGAGCTCGGAAAAAAAGCGTACCAGTTCCCTGACAAATGGACTGGTGGCCAGGTACGCCCGGGTTTCGTCCATTGTTGTAACGAATCCCGTTGTTGTAGTTTCCCGGTTCTTGCTTTAATAGCGCCACATAGTCCCAGCGAAATTGATCGACAGAGTAGAATCATCGTTCGACATACTATCCTGCGATATTTATTTGTAACGCGAAACTTTTTCATCGATATACAGTAGTGTCTTCCTAATTGACGCTCAGATTGTGCACAAAAGTGGACACTTTGGAAAGAGGAGATACGATTATTCGTGCCTTGCAGCTCGTTTTTATCGTTGTTGACAATCGACGACTATAAAAACAAATAAAAATAATCGTATTTCTCTCCACTTCTAAAATTGTCCATTTTTGTTTATAATTTGAAGGACAATGGGAGAGAATTTACTGTACCGCCACTTTCGGCCGATTAAAATGATTAGAAGAAGAAAGAATATTTTTACTTTGCATAGACAGATGCGCCTCGATTTTATAGTTGTCGATTAACACTAGATTTACGGAGCACAAAAAGCAGCTGTTTTACATTAGTTTATAAAAGTAACGATAAGACGTTTATTCCGCTTTTAACAAGTGTTATTGTAACATTTGTCGTAACATATGCTTGAATAAAGACGTTTATCTAAAAATTTCATAGAGAAATATCACTATAATGTCAGAAATCGTAAAAGAATATATCGGAAACCAGTTACGGTAATTTCTCCCTAATTCGCGCTCAGATTGCGCACAAAAGTGGACACTTTGGGAAGAGGAGATACGTTTATTCGTGCCTTGCAGCTCGTTTTTATCGTTGTTGACAATCGACGACTATAAAAACAAATAAAAATAATCGTATTTCTCTTCACTTCTAAAATTGTCCATTTTTGTTTATAATTTGAAGGACAATGGGAGAGAATTTACTGTACCGTCACTTTCGACCGATTAAAATGATTAGAAGAAGAAAGAATATTTTTACTTTGCATAGACAGATGCGCCTCGATTTTATAGTTGTCGATTAACACCAGATTTACGGAGCATAAAAAGTAACTGTTTTACATTAGTTTATAAAAGTAACAATAATATATTTATTCTGATTTTTAACAAGCGTTATTGTGACATTTGTCGTAACATATGCTTGAACAAAGACGTTTATCTAAAAATTTTATATAGAAATATCACTATAATGTCAGAAATCGTAAAAGAATATATCGGAAACCAGTTACGGTAATTTCTCCCTAATTCGCGCTCAGATTGCGCACAAAATTGGACACTTTGGGAAGAGGAGATACGATTATTCTCTAAGCCTTGCAGCTCGTTTTTATAGTTGTTGACAATCGATAACCATAACAAACGAGTCACAAGGCTCGAACAATCGTATCTCCTCGTCCAAAATTGTCCATTTTTGTGGACAATCTGAGCGTCAATTGGGGAGACATTACTGTAAATGCGATACGTAATACCGATAGGATTCTCCCTCTAATCTACAGTGGCATGATATAAGAGCGGAACGAATTGATACAGAACTTTGGTCCGAATTAGAACGGCGCGATATGAAATTTCAGTGGCACGGAGAAATCGTAGGATACAAAACTCTCGACAACATTTAAGTCGGGGCAACCAATGTCTCGTACTGGCCGTAATTACAGCTTACCTTCGCGAAGGTTCAACCTGCTCACCCTCGACGATGGCCGTACTATTTCTGGTCTTAGCTCCCTACATAAAATCATAAAAGGAGAATTTTCCAGTTCTAGATTTACAGCCTCGATCAATTTTAACATCTAAACACTCCAGGCATCCACCTCTCTTGCAGATCCCAGTTTATAGACATGCTTCATTAGATCCAATTAACAGAGCGGGTACTTTAGCTAACAAATCTTTTACGCAGCTCGACTTTTTCGCTGGCAAAACACGGCCTCATTTAAAGCGAACTTAATTAACTTGTTAATGTCTATCCGGGATAGGTATCGTTTCTGGAAGTATTTTTCCCCTTTTTATTTCATGTTAGTTCCTCTACCATCGTACTCGATATAATTCTCGTTCGTTTCCTGTATGTTCTTCTGTGTCTTCACGACTTTGTATAACGTGGACGTTTCCGAAGCCAGTCGGTGCAAGTCCATCTTTCTTTGAAAATTAATTACGCACTGCGAACACACCTTTATCATAGATGCATCGTTATCATCTTCTTTCTTTGTCGATACTTTCGTTGTGTCTTGTATGTAATGCGCTCATCTCTTCTTGTGTGTTAAAAAGGTTCCGAAAAATAACTGTTTCAAACTGTTATATATTATATTATATTCTGACCGAAACAGTTATGGAGGACCGAGAAAGTTTTATAGCAGTTATGAAGTACAGTAAATTCTCCCTAATTGATGCTGAGATTGTGCAAAAAATGGCCAATTTGAGAAGATGAGATACGATTATTCGAGCCTCGCGGCTCGTTTTTATAGTTGTTGACAAACGATAATTATAAAAGCAAGCCATAAGGCGCGAATAACCGTATCTCCTCTTCCCAAATTGTTCATTTTTGTGTGCAATCTGAGCGTCAATTAGGGAGAATTTACTGTATCGGTTTTGTCTTATATCGGTTTCGGTTTCGGTTCTTGAGAACCGATATTATGTCGGTCCTATAATTGTTATTTTTCGGTTCTGGATTTCGGTTATACGTGCACGTATTAGCAAAATTCAATGTAGTGTAAGAAATTGTACATCCTTAATTTTCTGAGCGATAGACGAGACAGTGCATTGGCCGTAGCCGCACCTTGTCAATGATATAAAGTATTTCAGAATCCATACTTTGAATCCCGGAAGGAAATAGAATTAGAACCGCGCTAAATCCATAACCGAAACTCAGAATCGAAAAATAACAATTATGGCAACATCACGGTTCTTCATAACTGTTCGAAGAACCGAAACCGATATCATAACTGTTTTCAACCCTTGGTTTCATTAAATAAAGTTTCGCTTGCGTGTGTCTAAGTACGGCCCACATTACTTTCCGTCATGAATCGAAGTATTTCACGACATCGAATCGATATAGTCGATCCTTGCATAAATAAACAATAGATAACACATATTGACCAAGGAATGACTGAACAAAATAATTCAGAAGAGGTATTGTTCTTTCTAAAATGACATAGTTATTTTTCTTTCGTTTCCCTTTCGTTTATGTTCATTTCTATGTCATCTTATATATTATAGTAATATCTTATAGTAAAAATTATGCTTTACATTATTAGTTACTTTGTTATTTTGTTCCAGCCAATTTGCAAAATCCTGATTGATGTCAATTTGAAGCTTAATGGACTTATACTGATTGGATTTTGAGCCGTTTATATATGTATATAAAGGGTCATGCACGTTAAGTACTAAATAAATAAATAAATAAGTAAATAAGTAAATAAGTAAATAAGTAAATAAGTAAATAAATAAATCAATAAGTAAACAAGTAAATATATAAATAAGTAACTAAGTAAATAAGTAAATAGATAAATAAGTAAATAAGTAAATAAATAAGTAAATAAGTAAATAAATAAGTAAATAAGTAAATAAGTAAATAAATAAGTAAATAAGTAAATAAGTAAATAAATAAATAAATAAGTAAATAAATAAGTAAATAAGTAAATAAGTAAATAAGTAAATAAATAAGTAAATAAGTAAATAAATAAATAAAAATAGTGGCCCGAGGTCGTGGTCCGAGAAAGTGTTTTGATCCGCGCCTTATCGCCGCTGGCTTTATCTGCAGAATTATTCCGGAGTCTATACCAATGAAATATTTAATTATTGCATGTATCGTCGGGATAATAATGGCAAAAACAGTGGCTGTAGGAGGCGAATGGACGTGGAACGGTCGCCGGAGGCTCCGGGAGCATCAAATGGCGTCTTGTTCACTGGCGAGGATTCGCCTACTCTCGTAACGAGCGGAGACATAATCATCGGCGAAAGCGAAGGCAAGGAGATCGCAAGAACGCTCGGTAAAAGCGTCGGTAGCGGCGATAACTGGCCGATAACGCGTTGTAATTAGTCACTGCCAATTAACAGCTGCTCAAACGGAAAACAACTGGGCTCGTTAGCGATATTCGGCCTGCGGCGTCTTGCCGGAAACGCTTCTCGTCGTCGCTGTGGCCGTCGCTCTGTCGCTGTTAGGCGGGTGTCGCGCGCGAGCATCTTCCCCGCCCTCGAGAATTTTCCAGCCTGCCTCTTTCACTGTTTACGAAATAATCGTCGAATGACGATAATCCCTCTCGTCCCCTCGGCTCATGATTCAATTATCGGCCGCGTGAAAACCGTCGGTGACGTAAACCAACGGAGGAACGAGGCGTCGCGACGTTCCTCGTCGAGCGGAGACGGCGTTTATCTGACCTGGATTAGCGAGATGGCGAAACACCCACAGATTTTGAACGAGAAAACAATCGATAAGCAGCTCGGGTATAAAATCGTCCAAGTCCACACCCTGTTAGCGCGATGATCGTCGGAGTTATAACCCCTGAAATCGTTGCTCGCAGAAACCGAGAGTTCAAGAAAATGTTGATTTCGTGTCTCATGTAAGAATAACGTCGCTCCGTGTACGACCGACGTGGCAACGAACGCGTTAATCTCGAGATTTCGTGTGTTCGCCTATCGGCATGTCATATTAGTCGAGCGGCAATTAAAACTAGTGAGTCGGCACATAAAAACAGCATGCCAGCGTGTTCATGTAATTATCTCGTACACAGCAACAGATTGCTAAATTGCTGACATTCGTGAGAATATAATTGTTCGCGGCCACGTTCACGTGAATAGAGATCTCGTAGCAACTAGTTCGCTCGACTAAGCTGTCTGAACCAGGTATCGAATAGAACAAAAAAAAAAGAAAGAAACCGGGTCGATCCGCGGATACAATAAACGCACAAAATATATGGAAGAGATACGCGGTTAAATCGAAAGCGCTTAATATTAATATTTCCAGTTGTATTCACTGAAATTGCAATCGCGGGGAAAGATATTAGTTCATTTTATTAAATATTTCCATCGAGTGGCAAGTCAATTATTGAATGAAAACGAAACTGTGCGCGGCGGACAGTGCGACGATTAATTTGAAACGACGGGTCTAGATCCCGCCAAACTCGGGCGAAACGAGCGGAATAATCATCGCGGCGGAATCGCGATTAAAAATTACAAATTCTTACGGGCGATTTAACTAAACAGTTCCCACGGAGCGCATCCACGAAATATGCAAGCAGAAAAAACTCGCAGGAACCAAGTAGGGAAGTGCAATTTCAAGCAACAGGACGAGCAAGAAGCATCGGTCTCGCAAAAAAAATTGTCGGTGCGGCGGGGTGATCGCGGGGGAGGGGGATCGGCGGTGAAGAGGAGGACGACCAAGAAGAAGACGGAGAAGAAGGAGAAGACCGTGGTCTTTTTCATCTTCCTCCATTTGTTTCACGCCGTGTGTCAGAGCGGCGCAGACTATAATTAGGCCCTCGGATAAGGCGTACCGCCGTCCATCCGCAACGAAACAAGTTTTTGCAAATCATTAACGTATAATTTTAATTGCTGGCGTTGACGAGCCGCGAATTAATTACGTCGACCGGGAGCAGCGCCGAATGAATATCAGGGGGCCCCGTGTACGCCATGGACACGAACACCGAACGCTATACCGGCCAGAGCGCGCCAAGCACTGTTTTCGTGTGCGTGAGGTTCCCTGTTCCGCGCAGGTTCCCTCTGTGCAAACGTGTGCGTGCGCGGAGTTCGCCGGTGTTTGCGAGCGCACGCACGCGGGAACACGCGCGCCGGCGTCGCCTCGCGTCCCAAGCCGATGCACGTTTACGGCCGCCTCCGTTCCCCCGACATCGTTTCCCACTCGGTTATCTTGTTTTCAACTAATTGTACGTGGCATAGTTCAGATCGCGATAACGCCCCCGAGAGCCGTTCCTTCATTTTCAACCGGATAAGGGAATTTTAATGCGACTCTCCGACGTTCTATTCCGCCACCCTCTTCTTTCCGCTCGAGGTCGCGTCCGCTACCCCCCATACGAGGGATGGAATTGGCAAATTCAAACAGCGGACGTTGACTTCTCTCAGCTTCATTCGCGTAAAAATTAGCTAACGTGTTCCACTTTAACAATTGCGCACACCTATCGATCTAGAAAAGCCGCGAGAATATCGTTATGTTTGGTTACTGCAAAAGTAATTTCGGTGATAAAGTTCTCGGAGCGTGGAACTTCTGCTTTTACTCCGATTTTATATACTTTTCGATTTGCGTTTATTCGAATCACATACGCACGTGTTCGGAGCACGAGTTCTTTCTACAGACACTGCTCGCACATTTACGCTTACATGCGTTTATACAATGCCTATTTACAGGTGTCGTCGATAAGGTCAACATCGGTTTTATCGAGTCACAATTTGATCTGCTTTCTTCGCATTCGGTGTTTTTTTTTCGGAAGCTGTCTATTTTGGAAACCGAAATTACTTTTGCGACAAGCCAATAGAATACAGTAATGTCTCTCTAATATATTGACGCTCAGATTGTCCACAGAAATGGACAATTCGGGAAGAGGAAATACGATTATTCGAGCCTTCTGACTCATTTTTATAGTTTCAGACAATTGGCAACAATGGGCGACAATTTGGGAGAATTCACTGTACATTGGAACACTGTAATTTCTCCTTAATTCGTGCTCGGATTGCGTACAAAAATGGACGATTTGGGAAGGCAAGATACGATTATTCGAGCCTTGCGGTTCGTTTTTATAGTTACGAATTGTCAACAACTATAAAAAGAAACGAGCTACAAGGCTCGAATAATCTTATCTCTTGTTCCGAAATTGTCAGTTTTTGTGTACAATCTGTGCGTCAGTTAGGGAGACATGACTGTACATCGAAGGTGAATGGAGCTGTAGCGAAACCGGCAGGTCGCAGTTTTCCAAAGAGTAATTGATCGGTCGAATGGAAATGCGCCCGACGCAGGTATTACAACCGCGAGCCGTGTACCCGTATCGAGTGACTGCTTAATTAGTAATTAGACAGCCGATTCATAAATCAGACGACTCGTTGTACCGGCCTCGAAATCGATGTGAATGCCCAGGAAACGTTATCTTCTCTGTAATTAACGAGATACATTGCTCGGAATACACAGCCCCGCGATACTCGAATGCTAATCAGTTTTCGCAAACACCGACCGAGGAAAGAAGCAGTCGGATCGAGCAGATATCGCCGGAGCGGTCTGCACGTTCCAATAAATATTTCATAATTTGCCATGATGTGACGACGTGCTCGCACGGAACTAATTCCGCCGGGGCCTGCGCTTTTAACGGCATGAATTCTCTTTAAACTGGATTGTCGATCGGGTTACACGAGACCGGCCGACTTATTTTCCACTCCGCTGCTCGTTATATCGCCAATGAGCGCCGACCCAGCACAGTTTTTAGACCGACTCGAATCTCGCGAATGATTTTCTTCAAGGTCGCGCAGCTCCGGTTGAACGACTCGAAAGCTAATTTTTGCAGCCGGAGTTTTTCGACTGGCTCTAATGCGAGACCATCGATGGTGTAACCGCAATAATCGAATCTTTTACCGATAAGTCTTGTAAGCAAACCGCGGATCTTTATGCAAAATAAAAATATTATACATATTATTTATATATATAATATTATTATATATATGTATAATATTATTATACATATAATATTATATTATATGTATAATATAGTATATTAATATTATACATATATTATTATATAATATTATACATATTATTATACAACTGTGGAAAACAGAAATGAAATAAAGCTTAATTTTTTCTCCCAATAATTTCAATAAGCCGACAACAATGCAACGGTGTATTTAACCGTTTGAGTTCCAGGGGGTATTGAAAAAACACTGTCGAAGAATCCCAAATAGCGTAACCGCGCTTTCTCTAAATGAAAAGACCCAAGCAGCGCGATAGCGATTGTTTTATTTTATGTCGAGAAATACCAAGCGGCGCAATAATAATGAATTAAAAATTTTGATTTTGTAATGTATTATTGCATTATTATAGTATTATTCTACCTATTGTAAAATGTACTATTTACATTAAAAGGAGCTGTGTGATGTACTTGCTTCGGTATCGCACCGTCAGTTGTCCACAATGTTCGAAATGTGCTGGGTTTCCTCGACATAAAATCTCAACAGCGCGATCGGGCTGTTTGGGACTCAAACGGTTAAATATTTCCAGTAACTTCAAAATTTGTTATTTCGCTTTCCCACTTTTGTCAGAAATGCATAAAAACCGCAGTCTACTTGTAACAAAACATTTGTCGAGGCTAAGAGCTTATTTGTCTCGTGTGCACCAACTTTGGCATCTTATTAGCCGCGGTTCTATTGTATATTTGATGCCGGAGTCAAATTTCGCAGTGAAAATCCTCTCGACCGTACAAATGGAAATCCTGTTACCCGCCGACAGCCTCGATTCCTTCGGCTAATTAGAAAAGTGGCGCCTCGAGTAGCCGCGAGCAATCGGATATCGGTGTCTCGGGTTCGGAACAATGACGCCGATGACTAATTACAGCCGTGTCGGGGCTCCCATGCAAATTGCCCGCGGTACGAGGGGCCCGAGGAGGGAGGCTCGAACTCGAAAATTCGAGCGACGAAAAAAATCTGTGGACCTTCTGGCGCGGGGTAACGGATAGCCCGAAGACAAAAAGAAATTCGCGCCGGTCGTTCGGCTCGGAAACGCGGCCGCGCCACGCCCCGGCGTCGTTTCGGCCTCCCCTCGACGAAATTCGACCGTCTACGTCTACGAGACCCGAAATACATCCCCGGTGCCCCGGCACCCTGGAAACGGAATTTTCGAACGGCGTACCAGGCCCGTGGAATCGGTTATGTTCGTTCGCCGACCGATTTACGGCGCTGGAAACCCTGGAGAATCGGGAATATCATAATTCCGTGGCTTTATGGGGAAACTTTCTCGACGAAGAATTCCATGCTAATCTTATTGGCTGCGGCGCGATGGATCTAGGTTTAGTTTTAAGCGAGAGCGAGTTAGTTTCGTTGCTTTTGGAAGTTAATATCGCAGCTGCTTCCAGAAGCGGAGAGTGGATGATAGTTCGCTCGATGGAAGCAAAGTGGCCGTTCTTTTTCGATTATTTTTCTCGGATCGGTGCCGTTGCAAACTTAGAAGCGAAACTGTGCCAAGACGACGCGTGACAAAAATGTACCTTTTTCTTCGAGGTCAACCGATCCGAGAGATCACGATCGAATAGTTCGCCCAGTGGAAACGAAGAAAATTAGACTGTCGAACGAAACGACAGTGGCATATAAGTAGCAGAAGTGGCGCGGATCGTTTGATGTATACCAAAAAAACAAGTGGCTACTTTCTTGGGAAAAACGTATCTTCCGTACGAAGTCGTAAAATAACAGTCTCCGAGATTCGAAGCGCACGATCGAAGGGGGTCGAAAAATGGTTCACCGATCGGTTTCTGAACACCCATTGTCCGATACAGCGGATCGTCGCCGTCTTCGAGAATCCGCTCGGAGGAAACGTCCGCGGTGCCCGGCGAAATCTGGCCATAATGTAAATCATCCAATTACTCCACTTAGCGGCCCGATTAAATTGGATCGACGCGATTGACAGCGTGTAACAGGCTCGCGATACATTCGGCTTTGGACGACGCGACGACGCGGCGCGGTGTCCGCGGCTCGTTTCCCGCGGCGACCTCTCCTTCCGTCCGTGAATGCATTCATTGTATAGTACTTTAAGTGTTGGTAAATAGCCACGATTACGAGCGTATCGCGTGCGCTGATGCGTGACCGACCGGCCGATGCGTGCCGACCGCCGGTCAAAGTTCGAGACTCTTTCTTAATTGCAGCCGACTCGATACCGCCGCGGATTTATTGCCCGAGCGCCTCCTACGGTCGCGTCGCGCCGCGTCGTCGCGTATGATTACACGATCATCTAAATCTAAGAGACTAAGAACGAAGAAGAGACTAAGTCCACCGGATCCTGCTTCTTCGCGCATTATTCGCATTAAAACTACCGAATACGGCGGACCTCGCGTTCTTTATTTTACAATTATTGAAATTGCAAAGACGCTTTTCTGAATGCTTGTGGAATGCACAGTGGAACCTCGAATATTCAAATTCGAGTACTCGTTTGGGTAATAAAACATTTATTTACGTAGACACGTTGCATGGATGGGTCATCTTAGATCAACGCCAAATCTATCGAGTTTTAAAAGTGTTGCTTTATAGGAACGGCGAGACTGTATTTTTGTACAGTGGCACCCATTAACTCTTTGCACTCGAGTGGTGACTCTGACGCACCACCAAAATTGTTACACCACGTGCCAAAATAATTGTTACATTGTCAAAGCTTAGATATAAAAGATTGTTAAAAGTCTAACTGTTGTATGAGTGACAAAACTCAATTTCATATGCATGAAATGAACTTTATTATATAAAATGGAAATACTATAAGTGAGAAAAGTTAATTTAGATTTACAATTAAAATGGCTTCGAGCGCAAAGGGTTAATATTCGGACATTTTTTAAAATGCAATAACTTTTTTAAACTAGAATAAACGATTTGAATTTTGTTTAGATGACAGAGGGACTAGTATACTAGTCTACTTTGTTACAATTTTGCTATTACTTGGAATGACAAAACAAAATGAAAGACTCAGGTTTTTTAACTTTCTTAAAACAATGTGTTTTATATAGATCTCGGTAAGTTATATGCATGCTGAAAATTTCATCGAAATCGGTTAACGCGGATTCAAGTTACAAGCGTTAAAAGATTGCAAAAACTGCAAATTTCTCACATTTATTGGTCGAAAGTGTCAAAAGTCGGGACAAAACTTTAATTTTTGCGATCTTTAATTGTTTACCGCTCGTACGAAGGTCAACTGATTTCGGTGCAATTTTTCACATGCGTATAATTTACCGAGATCTACAAAACACATTTTTTACATTTTCGTTATAGGCTCGAATAAAAAGGATAAAAACGAGAGTTTTTTTATTTTCTTTTATCATTCTGAGCAATAGCAAAGTTTTAAAAAAGTATTCTAGTTAGGATCTAGTAAACCGGTCGCTCTATCATCTAAAAATAAAAATCAAGTCGTTTAGTCCAGCACTAAAAAAGTTATTACATTTTGAGAAGTTGAACCGAATAATAACGCGAGTCACTGTACACCTTTCGCTATTTTTATTATATTGTACTCTTGGATTAAAAAATGTATTCAATCGTTCTTTATGGAAGCGTGTCTATTAAAATTCATTTAATTTAATAAAACTAGTCATTTTTAGTGCTCGATAAGATTCTTCTGAGAACTGAGAAAATAAGAAAATAAGATTCTGAGAACCGATCAAATCGATTTTTATCATCTACTACAGTGACTGACTTACTCATCCGTGATCTTTCCAATTTTTTGATCGACGAGTGCACGCGGCGTTCAGCGTTGCATACAATCCCCTTTCTGCTTCTGGCGATTCCTTGTTGGTCGGAACAACCGATCAACTTCGAGGAAAAGGTGCCATTGATTGGATTATTCGGCTTATTGGAATATCGACGTTCTAATGGACGCTCGTTCCCGAAACCGCTGAACGGAACGAGGGCACTCAAGAAAATTGAAAGGGGCGTTATTCCATCAAAGGCTCGTTAGAAAATCACAGCTGGATCGGGGAACGGCTTCATTGGGGGTTGTCGTTGATCCCCATTGATCCCCCTGACCCCGGCTCGCGCGTTCCACGAAAACATTACTCGAATTTCTGGAAGCAGGGTGGGGAGCGTTTCTCTCGATTGTGTAATTATCATCGATGGCAGGTAACGTAGCAAACGTCGACCGATTGTTAACCGGATCGAAAATCGGCGCGACTTCGAATCGTCGAAATTGTATACACTCATACACGAAAGTATTCGAACGCTTACGTTTCTAACATTCAATTAATAAAATATATGTGTTAAACTGAAGCATTTGATATAATATGACACATATAACAAGGGATGGGTCTTAAGACTGCGTAAGCAAAATTAGAAAATAATTCAACAGTATATAGCATTTTTACAGTACATTTATCGTAAACACGTACCAGAAATGGCTCACAAAAGTATTCGAACGAAACAATTAACAATTATTTAAATTGAACAACTAAAGGTTTTAATAGGAAGTTGATCCACCTTTTGCTTTTATAACAGTCCTAAGTCTGGTTTCCATTGAGTGGACCAACTTAGAAGTAGCATTTGCATCTATTGATTGCCATATTTCAATAATATTTCGTTTTAACGCTTCTTTCGAAGTAATAACTGTATTTCTTAATCGCCTTTCTACTTCATCCCATAAATGTTCAATGGGGTTTAAATCGGGACTTTGCGGTGGATGTGGCACCACGTGTGGAACATTATACAATACCCATTCTTTGACTATTTTAGCGGTATGCTTCGGATCATTGTCAGACTGAAACCAATAATCGCTAGGTAAATTCAATTTTGATACACTGCTTTTTAAATTTTCCTGCAAAATTTTTAAGTATTTCGTTTGGTCCATTATCCCATCGATGAACACAAGGTTTCCCAGTCCACTAGATGCCATGCAGCCCCAAACTAATACAGATCCATCATTATGTTTTATAGTCGGTCGTAGATTTCGCGGTTCTAATTCTGTGTGATCCAAGAAGAAAGCCATTTATTAGCAAGAAAAATAAAATGTACATAGAATCGGCCGAGTCCGACTTCGGGGAACAGCGCTAGTTCCGACGCGAGGTTGCGAGCGTAATTTTTTTATTACGTCGCGCAATTAATTGCGGAGCGGTTCGTACAGCGAACAGGTAATTACGCCGGGACACGACAGGTTGCATGAAAACGCGTAATAAAATTATCTTAAGTGTCGGGGGTTGAATTTAACCGGTGTGACGGCCCGTCCTGTGTTTCCGCGGATATCGCGGAGCCCGGGGCGCAATAAAAATGCGATTTATACCGCAACCCTACGCCGCGATTCCTAATCTAATTCGCGTTCCAGCAGTTTATTAGACCGCAACTTTTTCTTCCCCCTCTGGGCCGAGAATTTTCTATTTAAATTTATACTCCGCGAGGGCTGCGCAATTAACCCCTTGACATAGAATGACGAGTTAGGATCGTCATTCGTTTCACGCGCCGCTGTAGACTTCGACGAGTCTAACGCGTCAAGAGCTGTTTTCTGCGGACGTCGTGCGGTATATTATTAGATCACTCGGTTGCTTCATTCGTGCGTCGATTCTGGTTTGTTTACAATGTTCAAGATGCCCTCCCACCTTTTCGGCAGTATCAATAACAAAGTTACATCCACAATTCAGTGATATAAATTTGAAAAGAAAACATTTTCTTTCCAAAGCTTGCACATTCAGTTGTGCCATTCAGTTCGATTGAGCCAAATTAAACAATATTTTTCGCACGCGTCAAATTCCGTTTTATCTGTCTGTCAAGGGGTTAACAACTCTTGTACGACGAAACGATTCTATTCGAAACATCGACAGTTTCCGTGAAACGTGCTTCGATGTTTTGTTACGGGGGTGTAGAACTATCGCGAGGATCGTGCGGGCACCGTGGCTAATTATTGTAATTTTTAATCAACAGATCCGTGGCATGAAACTGCGGTCGTTTATTGTCTAGTTAGACTATCTGGGCAGCCATCGATCGCAATGCTGAATTACTATTTCGCGCGTCCTGCAAACGAGGGGGTCGGCACCGAGCATCGAATAATAAAACCATAACGCGGACGTCTGATTTAATTAACGATGATTATCTGGAAGATGTGTACAGGCGACCGGGGGGAGGTGCGTCGTCCTTGTAATTTCTAAGCGTTACACTTTTAATCAACGCTTCACGGAACACCGGCCAACCGTGTCGCCGCGAACAATGGACGATGGACCGTGCAAACTGCCGGTGAAGGGTGCCGGGCGCTGCATTGTCCGTTGATTTAAGGATGCGCGACCGTTGACAGTTTCCCATCTGTGATTCGGGTGAAATTGACGCCGATTAAGGATCCATTCAGCCGACGATCCGGAATCGCCTGTAAACGCCCGGTAATGGACCGGAGATCCCGGTGAATTAGGTGTCTCGGGATGTTTAACTTTCCTTTAATCGACTGTCGGCTCGACGCACTCCTCGCTGATCGACTTCGCGTTTCATTTATACAGTAATGTATACAGTAATCTCTCTCAATCGTACCCAATTTGAAATTGCAGGAAAATAAGTGAAACTTATTTGCTTCAGATATAAATCCATTTCGTGTATCCATATAACGTGATAAAGACGATTGTGCAATGAACAAATAACATGAAATCAATTTCATCGAATAAAACACGAAACGATGTTCAGTAATGTCTCCCTAACTGACGCTCGGATTGTCCACAAAAATGGACAATTTGGGAAGAGGAGCCTTGCGAATTCGAGCCTTGCAACTCGTTTTTATAGTTACCGATTTTCAACGGTTGTAAAAACGAGCTGCAAGACTGGAATAATCGTATCTCTTCTTCCGAAATTGTCCATTTTTGTGGACAATCTGAGCGTCAGTTAGGGAGACATTACTGTACTTCGATCGCCGCGTCACTTGCGCCAATCTATCGCATCTCCCGAATTTGATTAGAATCCGTAAAAGTGTAAGAACGTTGTCAATGTAATCGTTAGCGCGCAAACGTTAACACTCTATGGACCGAATTTTTTTCTCACATATAAAAAGATTTATGCAACGAAAAATCTATTACTATAAACCTATATATGCTAATTAAAAAAATATTTAACAGTTCAAACAACTTTATTATAATTAATTCAATTTGTAACTTTGAAGTAACAACGGCTTACAATGTTTCCACTTCTGTGCATAAATGCTCAAACGTGAAATTCCATAAAACAGTTTGAATTTGCCGTTAAACATAGATGTACGTTGCATTTGGAACATTTTATTTTTGGAACTCCTTTATACCTCGGCTTTTTGCAGCGCCCTCTGTTGTCCGAAAAAATTGGCCAATGTGCTACTTCATCTTTTCGAACGATTTGTATTGGAAGTATTGTATTCGGTTTCCTTTTCCTTTTTTCTTCTTCATTGGACTGAGAATCTAATAAAGAATCTTCGGATCTATTACCGCTAATGCGTTCAATTCTGATTCCTCTTTTATTTTTATATGATTTTATGTCCGTATTTTGGATATTTGATATATAAATTTGAAAATAGAAGAAAGCACAACTATTATCCTAGATACATTCGAATCTACCACAATATCCCAATGTAACCTGAAAGTTACAAAACTGTATCATACACAAATAGTAATAAAATGATTATTGAAATGCAAGTAAGTAAATTGTTATTGATATACGAACCCAGAGGTATTATATACACTTCTTTTATTTAATAAACACCGACAAAAGCACAAATAATCTCAATTGCACAAGATGGTCTCTTTAGTTTCTATCCGCAGACAACTTGCGAGGTATTTATTTTGACATTTCAGGTTCATGGTGCTGCCAACCGTCATCAATATTGTTATTGATTATTTCGGAGGCATTATATAATTAAGACGTATACATTATCTTGTGAAAAAAAACTAAAACTATTTGATAAAATGTGGATATATTAGCTTGTGACTTGAATGTTACATGAGCCCATAGAGAGTTAAAAATACTAAAAATACGCTTCGACAAATTCAACAAATCCACATTCCGAGTTGCAAATGTTCCCATCTGGATTCCAATTTTCTTGTAAGCTATTACCAACAAGCTATTACCTATTCGTATCGAGTCCAGGAAGAATATCGACATTCGCTTCGAAGAAGCAGCTTCAAAAATATTGTCGAAAACATTGATTTTCTGTATCTTTTATGGACACTGGTATGACAGTGCGCGCGTCGTGTTAACATTGTTCATTTCAGAGGCATTGTATAATTAAGACGTATACATTATCTTGTGAAAAAAACTAAAACTATTTGATAAAATGTGGATATATTAGCTTGCGACGTGAAAGTTACACGGGCCCATAGAAAGTTAAGAAAGATCCACCGTAACAAAATTCAACGACGAACGCAGGCCCGCAAATTCCGGGACACCCTGTGAATTAATTTTTCAAGCGATATCGTCTTTCGCAGAACAAACAGCAAGCGACTTCCATAGAGAACCTGTTAGCCCCAACAAAGACAACTGACTTCCCGTGAAATTGCGAATGCTCGGATGCCTCGGAGCCTCGTCAATGCATACTCATCGTCCGTACCGTTAGCCCCATTGAAAGATGCCCGGCCCCGTGGCCACTGAATCTCCATTCCCAAAACAAGATAACGGTCCATGGATTTTGCAATTGGATTAGAGGGCCGGGCAGACGCTGCGCGCGTGTAAAACAACGATCTGGATTCGGGGGGCCTAAGTCGCCGTAAGTCGGGTCCAGGATTCGGAGAACTATGCCTGTCAGTTTGCAAACTGCCGCAGAGGGTGAACAGGTTGGTGGAAAAATGCCTGCGCCGGCGAGGCCTAAGGGAAAAGGCTAAGTGACGAAGTGACGGCGATGCCGACAGACCAAACACCAAGGGAAATCCTCTCGGCAACCTGCCTCCTTGACCTCGTCCCGAGATCGGAACAACCGGACCGCCCTGTCAAAACTTGTCACCGGAATTCGGTATTAGAGAGCGAGTCCACCGGCGGGGAAAGCCACGTGAAAACACGACAGGCGACGAGTAAATAAAAATCCACGAGGCCTCCGATGTGTGTCCCGATTCCGCCTGTTCGTTCCGCCATTCAAGATCGTGCTCGGGTGCGAGCTCGCGCGCCGTTCCCTTGACTTTCGGCGTTGAGAAGGAGTCGTCGGTTGTCGAGGAGATATTAAAACGTTGCCGTTGAATTCGCACCGAATTATTGCGACGTGAGAACGGGTGGGCGGTAGGGGAAATGAAAAGGACGCAGGAAATATCAGCAGCCCGTTTCAGACTTCCGAGGACACTTTTAACCCTTGGAGAGTTTCCGCTTATCGACTGGTTGATCATAATAAATCAAGCGTCGGGACTGGCTTATCGAAGAGCCGGTCTATTTACCGGAGCATCGCGGACTATCGGGCGAATCAGCTTACGCCGGTTGCTTAAAAATTTCCTCGGCCAACCCCGTAGAAAGGGGGCGAGGAACCGACCCGACGCGACGCGACGCGACGCGACGCCCTTATTACATCAAGTTATCCGAGCGGCATTGAAAGGATGCACGCGTTCGCGGCGGATTGAAGAGACCTGGGGCTGGCGGGGGTGAGAGGGGATAGCTGTTACCACGATAGGGAGCGGGACGGGGGCCGGGGGAGGGGTGGCTCGGCGTACCTCCCTCGTATCTCTCACGCTTCGCGGGTATTTCTATGGGAGGGAGACGCCCGTCTAATTTCCTGTCCTGAATTTCGAACGAGCGGGAATTTGCACCCTTGAGTTCACATCAACGCGACGACGGAAGAGTGAAGAGGGTGGCGGGTGGTGGCCGGGTGGTGGCCGGAGTGGGAAGAGGCCGAGCAGCGGCCATGCGACGGGGCTAGAGCGCGCAAAATCCTCGATTCCTCGTTTCAAGCGCCATTTTTCGATATCATCCTCCTCGTCCCACCCTCCCGCTCTCTTTCGGCTTGCTTTTTCCGTTCGCTCTCTCTCTCTCTCTCTCCCTCTCTCTCTTTTTTTCTCTCGGTCCGGTCACTTCGCGGATCCAGGCTCGATGGAAAAATGCGCTTTCAATTCGGCCGCGTGGTGGTGGACGCAGACGCTCGGTGATCGACTGTCTTTATCGGGCCGCGATTTTGATTCACGCGGACAGCGGGGACGGCTCGCGTTTTATCGAATACCTGCGCCCCGCTGAAAACGACCCCTCCGTCCGCGTTATTTATTTCGATGGCCGAAAACGAACGGGACTGCCGAGATCGATCGATTTTTTTAGACCGCTAAGAGTGCAATTATTTCAACCCTTATCGCTACCGCGTTTTATTCAAACGTTGTTCTTTGCTCTCGAGATTCGAATCTCTCGGAGCAGCATTATCTTTTCACTCGGCACGAAAGTTTACATTTTGCAGGGAACGGGGAATTTTCTGGTAAAAAAGTGATGTTCCAGTATCCGTAGCGAAATTTCGCGGGATTTCCGATTAATTTCCGGCGGAACCGCGGGAAAACGTGCGAAGACGTCGCGACACGCAGCCGCGTGCACGTACGCAGCGTATTGCATCGTATTGCATCGCACTGCTCCGTATGCAGGGTGCTGGTTTCCGAAGAGGCGTGGAGAATAGCCGGGAAACGCGGTGCATTGTGCACCGGGGAGCCAGCCCGAGCGTGACGACAAGCGAGATCCCGTCTCGCGGACCAGTCCCCGGGACAAAGCCATTATACGCGGGCTCCTATTATGTGATTGTTATGAATTTCCTATTAATAATAAATAAACAAACATAATGGAGGCCGTCGCGGTGCGTTAGGCGACCGGCACGCATCTGGTTGCAGCAGGGGATGACGCTCGACACCCCGGTGCATCCACTCGCAGGCTGTAACTGTCTCCACGGAACCGTCTCTCTCGCACTCTCGCGTAGTCTCGCGCGCGATTGGGCGATTACGAGACGCGCAGGCCTGTCATTGGCTACGATTCCAACAATGACCGGTTACAAATCATCCCCTTTTATAGAACGCGCTGCCAAGTACGCGTGACGACTCCCTTTTTCGTTGTCGGTGCCTCTACTTCTCTCTTTCTCGAAGAGACGTCGAGGGTAAATTTGATTCGCGCGACACCGATCGTTTCACGATCCGCCACGATGCTGCGTGAATAGACCAGGCTTCGCGGAAGATTCGGGCAAATTGAAATTTATCATCCCTCCTTTCTGACGGCCGTGTTCGCTGCTCGCACCGCTCGATTCCCATTCGAGCCACTCGAGACACTGGCTTTTTTTCGAGGATTCGAGACGATGCTTGACTTTCTATGATCGCCGAGCGTGCTAATTCGCCGGCATTGTGCGCCACAATGGCGGATTTCCGAGCGGTCCATTAAAACGAGAAACAAGGTTCTCGCCTTTAAAGACGCGTCCACGGTTAACCGATCGGTGGAGACGATCTCTTCCCTCGAAATTCGTGTCTCTGGCCGACTAATCATCTCACCGAGGATGAGATATTTCCTTTCATCCGCCACAGTTTACATAAGCATCGGCGGTCTATCGGTAACAAATAACCGCAAGGTGGTTCTCGCGGTGGAAATAAGGGGGAGGGACAGCTTGTACCCCTTTGTGCGGCACCGCCTAATGGTATTTTCGAAACAGTCGCAAAATATTTGTCCGTCAAATAGCGGGTCCTGCCGAACGTGGCGGGTCGCGTCGCGCGCAGATAAGAGATCGGCGGCGTACCAGCGTAAACAACCTCGGAAGAAACAAATTTCTAGGCTGGGCGAGCGGCGCTCGGGGGGGGGGGGGGACCAGCGGAGTCGCAAAGTCAAGTTTCCACAGGGCAGGTAGATCGGCAATCCCCGAACTGCCTCAGCCGGTAACCCACCGAGCATCTCGTCCTAATCCTGTTTGCAGGATGAGCCGGCCGTTGCAGCCTGTGTTTGATTATTTTAGGATTTCCCGAGGTCCGGAGCTGGCGCGTTTTGTTCCCGCGTCCCTGTGCTCCGCGACGGATTACGCGCTCGCGCGCACGCCCACCGTAAATCCTCTTTCCCCAGAAACGCCGGAATCCTGGCCCCCGATGTCTCGATCATCGATCTGCTCGGAGGACCAACGGCGGTGTTCCCGATTTTTTGCCGGACACCGTTGCGCTCGGTATTTAGTCGTTCGACCCAGGCTAATACCAGTTGCATTTTTATCCGGCCACGATTTTCCTTCGTTTGCTGTAATTCTTCACGATTTTCTGGAACGCTGTCCTCCATTTTTTTCCGGCGTAGGGTACGGAAGACTCTCGTCGCGTTAGCTCCGCACCGAGCGGCATGTAAATCCGGCGGCCGTTTGCGCGAGCCAGAACACCAGGGACCGGAGCCAAGGGAGGGAACGAGGCGGAGTAAGTTACTCACCTGCAGAAACCATGGTGCTGGCCGGTTGCTGGTAGTGTCCTACACGACAAAAGACCAGGTATTTAAGATTCCATTGTACCTTTTAAACGGTCGGCATTATTTGGTTAAACTGTAGGCGTGGTGCGAATTTCGGGCTGCACGGTCCCTGGAGATGGCCGAGTTAGAGGTACCGCGCTGCTGGATACAGCCTGGGCGTTTCGGTGGTGTATCCGACGAAATCTCGATACACTGCGGACCGCGAAAATCGGCTTTTAAAGACGCCCCCGCGAATTCGAAGGTACCCGTCGCCTGCGACCACCCTAAGCACGCACGCCGAGGTTTAGGAGTCGATTCCGGAGCGACTAGATTCGCTCCCAGGACGAGCCGAGCTAGGGGAGCCGCTCGACCATGAAACGCCAAACTAAACGGCGCTTCGGGGCCCAAATATGAGAGACAGCTCCCCTCGGATCGCTGGCGTCCCTGCCACGCCGTGCCCCGAGCGCACGCACACAAGCGCGTCACACCAGGCGCGCACACCACGGCGGAAACGCGTGTATTTATTCCGGTGCACGTAGGAAAGCGCAAAAAGGGCATAATGGACCCCGCAGCCAGATAGGTGTACATAATGAGGTTAGCCGAGGGGTGGAGTAAGGGAGGATAGCGAGAGCGGGGTGGTTGTCGACGGTGGAACGAGCGAGAAGGACGAAGTCACGGCGACGTGGAGGGGGAGGATCGTTCCCCCCCTCGTCCAGGACGCATCTGCCCCATTATGCTGCCCCGGGGCACTCCCGAGACCATTAATCCTCGCTAAACGACAGCCATTTTGTACCTAAACTGGATTGCCGACTCACTAACTGGTTTTGAGGACGCTTAATAGACTACTCGGCGCTCCTATTATGGCGATCGCGCATCCGCGCTATATTTCGGTGTCGTTTATTCCCCGCTAATGTGCAAACGGCTTTGGGAATGCCCCGAGCCGAGCCAGCTCCTCCTTCCTGGAGAGGATGGGGCGAGAACCGCGTGCAAGACCATGCTCGTTCCGATAGGACGAGCCGGTAGAGCCTGATCCAGGGAGATCCTGCCGCGCGATCGTCGCGCTGATGACACTGGAAAGGCGAAACGTGTCCTCTTTTGTTAACCCGGAGGGATCCATGGTTAGCTCGCCGAGCCAGGCGGCTGATTAATAATTTCGGGATCGTGGCTCGGAGCTTGAAGACTCCAAATGATTTTTCTTGCTCGGGTTGCGACGGGTGCCGGAAGCAGAGTGTCGACAAATTATTTTAATGTGAGAACCTTGGGCTACATTGGGTGTCATTTCGGATCGATAACTCTAGGACAAAACGGGGTTCCCATGTTTCGACGCGGAATGGACACCCGAACGATTTTACGAGCCATCATTTTTGCAAATACATACAATGTCTCCCTAATTGACGCTCAGATTGTCCACAAAAATGGACATTTTGGAAAGAGGAGATGCGATTATTCGAGGCTCGCGGCTCGTTTTTACAGTTACCGATTGTCAAAGATTATAAAAACAAGGTGCAAAGCCAGAATAATCGTATCTCCTGTTCCCAAATTGTCCATTTTTCTGCACAATCTGAGCGTCGGTTAGAGAGACATTACTGTAATCCCGTTGCGAAGCCAACAGAATTGAAAAAAAGAGTTTCATTATACTCTACGAAGATCGTTGTTCTCCCCCGGATCCTTTGCGAAGACGACCCACGGCTTCCCGTCGTGCAGTTGTAACAAGATTTTGGTTAATCGGCTTGACTCCCAAGTCTGCGACGAGGAAAGTCTGCTCCTCTTCCCTGGTTCCTCTGCCAGACCCTCCCACAAGACAAGGCTTTAGTTGTCACTCCGGAGTATCGCCGGCCACCTGCAAATCGGATTACATTAATCCGAAAATACTGTTCGCCCGGTGTACATACAACAACATCGTGAAGAGTCGGTGAACCGACAGGCGTGGCGGGGGGTTCGTCTACGATGAGGACTCGTCGGTTCCCAGTCGCAATTAACTTCGTTACAACGGACTCTAATCCCGCTGTACCTGCGCACTGTTTTGAATTGCTTATCGAGGCACAATGGAGCTTTAAGCGTAGTTTGGATTCGAACGTCTCCGACGAAACAAACAATCCCGACTTCTCCGAATCGCGGCACCACCACCCCCGCCGAACAACCAGCCATTTAAAAATCCACAACAAGTACATCAAAAACCTGTCGATCAAACTTTCAATCTCCATCAATCATTTACCCTTCGATACGCCCAATCCGAGGCACGAGCGAAAAGCTATCCCATCCCGGGCACGAGAGAACTTTTTCCAGGGAAAAAGCTGGCTGCTACACCAACGTCGGCATTCCGACAACGTCATTATCCCATCAGGTTCGCCGAGCGGGATGGAGGGATGCGGAGAGACAGGGAAACAGAGGGATCGTATGCGCACTCGCGCGTTCCCGCGTCCGCGCGTCGCCCACGAACACACAGACTCGCGGAACGAGGATTGCCAATCAATTCGCGCATCGTGCCCGGGAATTAGACAATTAGGAGTCGTCACGTTCCCCGAGCAGTTGCCTCATCATCCCCCTGCCGCCTCGTCGTTCCGCTTCAGCCCTTGCGGCCGACCTTCCCCCACCCGGCGGCCGCGTCATCCCCACGCCGGCCGCGCGAGCGCGTTGCGAACACCTGAAAATCGCCTTCGGGCAGGAGCTGTCAGCGCCATCTGGCAGCGGAGGGGGTCGCTGCGCTGTTCGCGGGGCTGCAAGTTGGAAGAGGAAGAGATTCGACGGGCTCCGATTGGCGGAGCCGAACGAGCCGCGACACGCCTACTTTCGAGGGGTCCGGGTTAGGGTCGTGGTGTGACTGGAGTGGCCCGCATTGGCCGAGGAGGCGACACGGTACCGGTTCCACGGGTCTCGCGGGGGCGGCGCGCGCCCAGCGGCGGCGGGCACCGCGACGCCGACCGCCGCGCCGAGAGAGAGAACGCCTCGACTCGCCTCGCCTCGCCGCGCCTCTCGCCTCGCCTCTCTCGCCTCTCGCGCCTCTCTCGCCGTTCGCCGCTCGCCTCTCGCCTCGCGCCTCTCTCGCCTCTCGCGTCGGCAGGCCTCTCCGCAGCCGAGCTCGGTAATCAGTGTCGTTTCCGCGGCAGCAGTGGCCACCACGCGGCAGATTACGCAGATTACACCGAACCCCCCCGCGTATCCGACGGTTGTGACGCGCTTGTGACAGTGCCGGGGGTCCGTGGGCTACGCGAGCCTTGGCGGCTGACTCGCGCAGGGGACGTTATCCAAGCGATAGAAGCTTCTTCCCTTCCACCAGCATCGTCAGCCGCAGCCTCTCCGTCTCCGGCGTGCCACGAAACCCGAGACAGAACTGTCGTTAGGCTTGATCCGACCTGACGGACTTATCTTCGGGCCACGATGCCCGATACGCTTCATCGGTGGAGATGACTCGACGCGGTGACAGTGCCCCAGGCTGCCCATAGTGTTCACGAGCATTGTAGATCTCCGAAACCCGCGGAGATAGGATCGGTCGTCCGCCCGGAACTTCGTCGCGGAACTTTCGGGATCGAGGCGATGACGGTTGCTTGAGGGACGAGAGCCGGACCGTCATGTCGATCTCTTGAACAGAGGGACGCTGGAAGTTTAATGGGGCGATCCGCTGGTGCCGGGTCGGTCGGTTCGCGGCGATGCGCCGGGTTCCGAGAATAACGGGCCCCGCGATGGCAGTCCGCGCGCATTCCCGATGATATTGCGACCGATCGGAGAGCAGCCGGTGCGATGACAGGCCCCAGTTGGTTGTCGCGTTGATGGTAGTTCGCGGACCGTTTGGACAGTATAATACGATGCTCGGTTGGTGGCCCGACTCTCTCTTGTCACGCGAGAAAGTGACGCCGCGGTAGGACCAAGTGCGATCTGCGATGCGTTCGAACGTCGCACCGGCGAAGTAATTGGTAGCCTGGAAGCAGCCAGCAGCCAGCAAAACGAGCCCCGACGTGCGAGAAGGGATATCATGAGCAGCAGCGAGGGGGTGGTGACGGGCCAAGGAACCGGCAGCGATCGGCTGTGCGAGGACGTGGACATGGCGACCCCGACGTCGGCGTCGTCGAACCTGAAGCCGCGCAGCGGCAAGATCAGCTTCAGCGTGGACTCCCTGCTGAGCGACATGAAGAAGACAGCGGTGACCGGCGGGGGCGTGGGCGCGTTCGCCAGGCGAGAGGCCGAGGACCGTTTGGAGTCCGAGAAGAGCCTGGACATGGAGACCAGATACCGGGAGCTGTTGATCGAGCAGCAGAGGCTGCAGAGCCGGGAGCTGCTCGCCAGGCTGAGTCCCCACGGGCTGACCTTCGGCAACCACCACCATCATCATCCGAGCAGGCTGGAGCAGCAGGATCATCCGTCGGCAGGCCGGCAGGAGATGCTCACGGTGAAGGACTTCTCGCGGACGACCAGCCACGACAAATCCTCCTCGCCGATTAGAATAGACCCGGAGGCGCAGCGCGACAGGGACGACAGACGACTGTCGTCCTCCGGCTCGCCGGCCAGCAGGATCGCCGAATCCATGATACAGCGCGGGGGCCAGGAGGAGGACGAGAGGATCGACAGGATCACGAATCCTCGATCGGTCTCGCCGGCCAGCAGACGCGAGATCCTCGACGATAGAAGCGACTCCGAGGCGAATCGGTCGCTCGAGGGCGACAGGACCGGCGACCACCTGGACCTCGAGGACCAAGAGATCCGAAGCATCGGCCAGTCCGAGGACCTGAACGTGATGGACTCGGACTGCGAGCTGGAGAGGGACATCGAGGCCAGCCAGGAGAAGGAGGAGAAGTCCAGCCCGGTAGTGCCGCAGCCGATCCATCCGGGTGTCCAGAGGCCCTCGCAGGGTCCGCCTTACCTCGCCGGTGCACCCGGCGCCCCCGGATGGAATCCCGCGGGATTTCCGCATTCCCTCGCGGGGTTCGCGTGGCTGCCCCCACCCCCGCACCCGCACAACCCTCACGGACACCTCTACACGCCGCACGGAGGACCCACCAGCCCAAACGGTAAGCATCTTCCACCCTTCGAGCCCTCCTGCGCGACCCTGTTTGCACCTGGCAGCCAAGCTTCGAACGCCTCGAAGTATCTCAAGATTGGCCCAATATTGTCTGCGGATCTTGCGCCTAGCTATTTCCAACTGCGACGCATCAAGATTAAAGCAGACCCCTGTTTATCCTTGAGCGATGGAGTCAGTCTCCAAACAATCGAGGACCGTCTCTCAACGTCGCGCGACAGAAATCGTAGTTCCGCGACTCCGAACGGTAACGCGTTGCTATCGATCGCAAGCCGCGAGAACGCAATCGAGAGCCGCGTGCCGCGGTCGACTCGTGGCCCTAATTACTCGCGCAATTTCAAATCGATCGCCGCAGCTGAGCGTCGCTCTCTTGCCACCCGCAACACCGAGATCTCTTTCAGCGTCGCTGTCACGGCTATTCCCGGGAAAACCGATACCAACGATGAGGTAGAAACCCATTCGACGATCCCTGGAAGACTCCTCCGACCGTCTTCGGTTTCCGACTTGTCGAGGAAACAATATTCTCGAAGAAACGACAGCCGAGCCCCGGGCCGAGAGGCTTATCGAGCCAATTTACGGGGTCCGCGGAGCATTTTCGCCTATCGGCGAGGATTTTCCCAGCGGCCAGATTACAATGTCGATGATTAGGAGGCTGACGGCGCAGCTCGCACGGCATTCGAGACACGCAGGTCCATAACGCTCGATATTAGTGTTGCCGGTCACGCGAGAACCCGGTTATTATCGGAATTACGTGCTAAAGTATTCGCCACAGTGGCTCCCGGTTCGGACCGCGACAGCTCCATAATTGAACGCTGCCAGTCGGATGTTGTTACCGCGGAAAAGCTTTCCTGCCACGGCGGAAGGCGCGCACCGTCGCTCGGAAACTTGTCGCGGGTTTATCTGCTCGGATAACGAAGGCGCTCGACCGCTCCCGGAGACTCCGTTTTAATGATTCCTGTAATCTCGGAGTTCGTTCCCTGGATGAGCTACCGTGGATCTAATAAAATCGGCTGTACAGGGGATCATCCGGGCGCGCGAACGACGCGAGAATTGAACGCGCGACGCTCGAATCGCACCTTTACAGCCGATAAATAGATTTTATATCCGTCGGAAGGACGAACAAATTGTAGTAATGGCCGCTTTCGGCTCGACCGACCGCTCGGTTTCATTTCAATTAGCACCGCGCCGATCCGTTCGCCAGTGCCCCTCCTCGCTTTGGACACTTTCTACGTTGTTCGAGCAGAAACGGCGGATGCACCTAGCATTTCGTTTAAATTGGTACACGGGAATGAAGTTTGCTGCCTCGGTGCTCATTATCCGCGAAGCGTTGGAGGGAAAGGTTCCAATTAAACCGCGAAAATGTCACGTTTATCTTCGCATGAGCGCCGTCATCATTTTTTCGCCGCGCAGAGCCGACTTAGCACGCGTTCCAAGTTTCGCGCCGACCGTATCTCCTCGCACCCTTCGATCGGCCGCGGATCGCCGATCTTTCTCGATTCCGTTCCACAAACGTCAGCCCGAGAGATCGGCGATTTCTGCGGGCCACTCGGCTCCGCCGATCCGTCGATCCGCCGATCTGCAACTAGGCTATCGGGACACGCGACCCTACGATTCACGGAGAACGCTGAACAGCCGATTTTTATCGCTCGTTAGACGGACACTCTGTCGCAGCGGAACTCTCTTCCATCGATCGCGGTTGGAAAACAAGCGTCGATCGAGCGGGACCGACTTCGAATCACGGCGGAACGATGTCGCAATACTATCCTACATCGTTCGAGGATCCTATGATCCATCAATTACTCCTAACGACCCTCCGAGGAAGAAAAAAGAATCCGGCTGCGGAAAGAGCTCAGCTCGAACGCGAAGCATAAATTGACCACCTCGAATTATATCGAACCGGGGGATTAGAATTGATTTTCTGTAAACTAGTTAGTTCCACGCCGTCGCTCTGGACCTTCGCCGAACGCGTCTCGTTCAGCGTTATCGGTGTAAATTTTCACCGAACGAGCTGTTTGGAGTGTCTCGATGTTTCTAGAATGCTCGTCGATGATTTTGATGTCCGCTTTCGAGCGGTCGCGCGCGTTGATTGCTTCGCAGAACCTTCATTCACCGATACACGAAGTAATTACCCTCTTCGCGCTGATAGTACTAAACCGTGTTTCGCAGTAAACGCGCGGGGCTAGCCTTCTAAATCGCACTCCGCACAATTATGGAAATTCCCGGGTGATAATAATAATGGTGTAAGTGTCTCAATAATTGCGGCGGCTCGCGAACAAGCAATTATCCGTCTCGCAGCGGCGTATTTACCGAAGAAGACTGTAACGAACACACTTCTTTTCCCCCGGTGATCCGGCCGGAGTCATTATCTTTCTTTACGACGTTCCGGAAGACGTTTTACGGCCCATTCATCAAAATCTTTACCGCGGGGCCAGCCTCTATACGAATGCCATAAATTCTCCGTCGACGATTAAGTGTACTAATAATTATTTAAATTTTATCGTCGCCTGGGAAAAGTAAAGAGAACAAAGTAGGCACATAATAAACGGAACCGCGAATGCGAGCAGGACGGAAGAACGCGAGCTAATTAGCCCCGAATCGCGACGCGACGAACGAAACGCCGCGGCGAAACGAGTATCGCGTGCATCGGCACGATTCGGCGAGCACAAACGCACCTAGGGATCTCGATGAAACGCGATCGCTATAGTTGCCCGAGCAGAACTACTGGAAAAGTCTCTCGATTACGACTGTCGGTTCATCGACTTGGCCGTGCTGGCGTCACGCGTTCGTTCAGGGGCTCGTTAGGTTCCGCGGCCGAGGGCCAAGGGCCGTGGGCCGAGGGCCGAGACGGAGCATAATGCGTCAACGGCGCGAAATAATCGGTCAATTAAAGCTGGCCACGCTACCGGGATCGATTCGCGGATCGATCCGGCCGCGGAGAACGCTGCGATACGCCCCGCCTCGTGCCTCGGTCCTAACATCCACGCCTGTTAGACTTAATTGACGATTTTACCTTAACGGCGGCCGGTTTGTACCGGCCTCTTAACAGATACCTTTCCTCGGCTCGTGACTTTCGTCTGTCCCCGTCTCTCCCGGGCCCTCATTGATCCTCTCTCTCCTCGCTCTCTCTCCCTCTCTCTTTCTTTCTCCCGCGACACGTGTACCGCCGGGTCCAATTAAAATTTTTACCCGCGTCCTCCGCGACTACGAGTTTTCCTTTAGGGCAACGATTCAATTCCGCGCACCTGAGCATTTTCGGGATCCGAGGCCAGTAGACCGGTGTCCCCCAATGCGTTCAGATCCTGGAGTCGGTTTTCGCTTCCTCTGGCATTCTGTTACCCCGGAGCCATCCTATAAATCCCGTAATCTGATGAAAACAGTTTCCTTTGAACTGCCTGGAATTTCTTGATTGCCTACACCAATTTCACTACGCCCGTGATTTTCTTATTCATTCACTATTCGGCTCGTCCGTAGATTCTAAATTGTCCGTTTCTCCGTGGTTCCCCATGGTCCACGGGAATACGATTTTCCCCGGGGCATTATCATTGCAAAGTGGTCGATCGTATCAGCGTCTCGTTACCATGAGCAAACTGTATCAAGATCGCAGATCGCCGAGATAGATGTTCAACAATAATTATTTACTGGACGAATAAATTTCCGCTGTCCGAAGACAGGAAAGTCTTCCTTCTATCCGACAAGAATCGCCGGACGATAGTTCTTTGCTGTTGAGAAAATTCAGCAACGGTAAGTCCGAGTTCCAGAATCGTGTTAGAACATCCGAAAATATTTAACGACACGTTCACTTCCAGCATCAATATCGCTGCTTGACCGCAATATATTGGTTCCCGGAATAGTACGATTTTAAACGGTGGTATGCGCAAAATGAATTGGACTGTCTTTACGAACAAGATTCCGAAGGACGCGCGCGTGTGACAACGACGGCGAACATTTGATAAATTGTGGTGTACAGTAAATTCTCTACAATTTTTCCTCAGCTTGTAAACAAAAGTGGACAATTTGGAAAGAGGAAATACGATTATTCGAGCCTTCTGGCTCATTTTTATAGTTTCTGACAATCGGCAACAATGGACGACAATTTGGGAGAATTTACTGTACATTGAAATACTGTAATTTCTCCTTAATTCGCGCTCGGATTGCGCACAAAAATGGACAATTTAGGAAGACAAGATACGATTATTCGAGCCTTGCAGCTCGTTTTTGTAGTTACCAATTGTCAACAACTATAAAAACTAGCCGCAAGGCTCGAATAATCGTATTTCCTCTTCGAAATCGTCCACTTTTGTGAGCAATCTGAGCGTGAATTAGGGAGAAACTGCTGTAACTGGTTTCTGGTATATTCTTTTACGATTTCTGACATTATAGTGATATTTCTATATGAAATTTTTAGATAAACGTCTTTATTCAAGCATACGTTATAATAGAAATTGTACGAAGCTCGAACTGTTATAAAATAACACAGTTTCTAATCTTGTCACTGTTATAAAATAGTATACATACATTAGTTGCATTTAGGGCTCGGCAGTTCTAATGTCAAACGAATCACTGCGATCTCTCAGTCACAGAGGTTACCTACAAAATTCCGTGAATTCCAACGTGCTCTAAATTTTAAAGCAACGTTTGCAGTGTATTAAATACCTTGTTGCTCGTTTTTATAGTTACCGATTGTCAACAACTATAAAAACGCATGGCTCGAATAATCGTATTTCCTCTTCTCAAATTGTCCACTTTTGTGCGCAATCTGAGCTCGAATTAGAGAGAAATTACTCTAAATCCTCCGGAGATTCTGTAATTACATCGATCGCGAAAATCGAGCAGTTCTTCTCGCGCTTATTCGAAGAAAATGGCGACGAAGCCGACAACGGGCGAAATTGCGGTAACGAGAAACTCGCGGTGTTTCCGAGAATGAAATCTCTAGATCCATTACGGGAGCGGTCTCTCTCGCCTTGTAGAAAACTCGAGGCAGGAGAGAACGTAGCCGTGTGGCGTCAAAGGTTTGCCGTCGCTGCCTAAACGGATCGCCTAAACTCTAAACGGATCGCCTAAACGAAGCGGGTGGAGCAGCGGGAGGCTCGGTAATACACGAGCCGGAGCATGATAGAGTCATACATAACTCAGGGCATCCATAATGCATTCAAGCCGGGGTAAAAACTGCCCTTGTTAGGTTCGCCCTGGCACACCCAGCTTCCTGGCCAACGTCATCCACCGGCCGTTTTTGCGGATGATAACGACAAACCGCTCGCCTCTCCGTCTCCCCGCCTCTGCTCCCGTAGAGAGGGGCCGAGCACCTTTCGTCTCTCGTCCCCCTCGCGGGCCCCTCGCCGCAGCACCGACCACCTCTTTTTCGTCCGCGGAGCGCGAGACCAATTACCTGCGTCTCCTCCCGACCGGAATTATCTTAGCGCAGTCATTCCCGAACCATGTTTCTTCCCGAGCCACCCCGATTGCTCGCTGATTAGGCGAGGTGAACGAGTTTTTCGGAGGCAATATCGCCGACGATGATGGTAATAATAATAATAACGTCTTTATTACACCGTAACGAAACACGGGCCCCTCGATGCCGACGCCATTGCCGCCTAACCTCGGAGTGCTTTCCACTCCAGGACACCCGATTCCGTTGACATTAACAATCTACACTTGATCTAATTGCGGCCGAAACCATTTGCCACGGCTACAACCTTCGAGAGCCCGCTTGCTGAAATCGAGCGAAATTGTTCGATAAGTATATTAACGAATAATTTGTTGTTGCGACAACGGACCAACGAGCCCGCGGAAGTTGACATTTGCATGACATCGACCGCCGGTGCACCGTAAACGGATTTACTAACTCGAGGAAGAAAAATGGGCTCGGCTAATTGGATTGGAGCGTTTTCCGTCTCGCATTTCTTCTTCCGCGGGCAAAGTTAATTCGCCGATTGTTTTTCCGGCGCGGCGCGCGGTACTTTCTAATGGGGCCTGTTAAATAATTCAATTTCCAAATGGACGCTCGTTGACCCATTGTTGCGTGATCATTGGTCTTTCCCGGGCATCCATTATATTCCTTTTGCGTCAACGAGCTGAACTTTCGTTACCCCATTTGGGTTCGTACTCCCATTTGTTACCGCTTTGCATTTCATTTAGGAATCCGTAATCGCGATTCGATGACTGAATTAGAGAAGCAGCATTGTCATGGCTGCGTTACCAAACGCCCGATCATCATCGTCCTTCGCGGCCTGTTTAGCACAAAATATACATTCCTGAAATCGAACACCGCCGCTGGCAGTAGCCGAACGCGCGACGGTCGAACCGTCGTCGTGGCCGGGTCGTTTCAATCGAGAAGCGAGTCAACGAGCCACCCCCGAGCTAGTAAAATCCGCTCGACGATACATGGTCGATTAATTGATAATTCCTGAACTAGCAATTTCAATTCCCATCCTCGATCCCGTAACGTTTCCACGTTTCCTACGAGCTGAAACGTTCGAGCTAAATTAGCCGCTCTATCGAGCAACCAGCACCGGTAAAATTCAATTTATACTGCCCACAACCGGATCGCGCGTATGCCGTGGGTTTTTAGCTCATCAGCCGTCGGCGAAAAAGTGTCAACGCGGAGTAAGCGAGTATAGAAAGCGCACGAAGCAACTTGGATAATTAAGGAATCGTTAAAAATTAGAAAATTAGAGGAAAAAAAAGGTCCATTAGCCCCCTCCGCGGGACTTATCGGAGGTGGCGAGGGGGCACGTCCGGCCGATAGATAGTCCAGGGGCCCGACGTTGGGCGGTGGCTTTCGAAAATTATGAATACGGACGTCATTTATAACGCTCGAACGCCACCGTCGGCCGGCACGCATTTATCTGGCGGCGACCGCGCGACCAGCAATGAATTAACGACGCCCGTCCCGCGTCCAATGATGTTCCACAAAATATTTCGAACGATTCATCATCCCTCCGCGGCCGTAATTATCGCCGACCGGGGTGTGTTTCGCCGCGGCGACCGGCGCGGCGACGCCTATGGCGGCACGCCGCGCCTCGCCTTGCCTCGCTTCGCCTCGTCTCGCCTCGACACGCCGAGCCACGCCGTTTTTCCGGAAGAAGCACCGCCGAGGAAAACCGCCCCTCGACGCGTTAATTGCCGTGGAACGAGTCCGTTTCTCCTCCTCCTTGTCGATACAGATCGATAAACATCCCTTGAACAGCCTACGGACCGTTCAAATTTTAAGTGGCAGCGGAAATCGCGCCGCCAATTAAATGACCGAAATTTATTTACTCATTATAGGGCAAAAATCTCATTAGTACGCGATATAACATATACATCTGCACGGTTGCGATAAAGAATAAAGTTTACGGACAAAGGAATAAAAATGCAATAAATCAATAAAATTGCGCATCGTACAAGATTCAATCAAAATTAATATACAAAGTTTAGTCATTAATCGTAAACTTCGTTTTTAACAATCGAACAGCGGAATTTTTTGAGAATAATATGACTGAGCATCCATAGGATCGCTTATAATTTCGTTTAACAATTTTTTTCGGTATATTTTTGAATCTATTCCTTCTAGGCACGTTATAATTTTTGCAAATCCTAATGAAACAGATGACAAATTAAATTAGTCGTCAGCGACTTGGTATTCGAATAGCAATTTTTAAACTCTGGGTCCAAGCGGATCCTAGTCCCGCTGCATGAGTGTTAAAAGGAAAAATATCAGATCCAAAAAGTTGCAGTTTTGTGAAGCAGTCGTTGGCGAGACTGGAAATTCTGCTTATCGAATCAGGGGAGGCTAGTCGAGAGGTATAATCGTCTTAATTTTATAGAATACTAATGTAGTCATTGATCGGCCATTGACAGGTTCGCGAAGACCGGGAAACGGCATCTATAGATTAGCAAAATTCAATGGGGAAACGATTACAGCCAGGAAATACGAATTTCCCTGGATTCGCTGGTCGATCGGCTTTTTAATTGAAAGTTTTCGCCGAATTGCGTCGAGCCGCGTTTACCGGCGATGTCTCCGATGCTTTCGAAAGTGTGCAATATTGTGCAATACAATGTCGGGCCTCGTTAATGGCGGGGTATACTTAAAAATGATACATCGATTCCCGCCGAGCCGTGCAAAAACCGCACGAAGCGACCAGAAACGCAATGATAATAATATCGCGAAGATAATGCGATCTCGATACCGAAGCCGCCCGAAATTCTTCGGCATTCCTTTTCACCCAATTAAGCGCCGGATCAATTAGCGTGCCGGCTACCAAAAAATAATGCTCACGCGACCGTCGCGTCGCCGCTGTGTTGCTCCGTGCTCGATACCGATTCGGCTCGATTTTTCGCGCCAATTATAGCGACGCGCTCGATGACACAAGGCACCGCTCGTACACCGAGATAATTATTAATGCGTTAATTAGCGTGTGCGTTTCTGGGAGTCGTAGCCGAGAGGATCGCGGCCCGGCTTTCTCGGCAAAACGACGCGACACGACTCGACTCGACTCGACGCGACGCAACGCCCCAGAATATTCGACAAAGAGGCCGAACAATGCGATCGTACCCACCGAAGCCGGGCCTAATGCGGGCCGGGCTCGTTAGTACGAGCGCAGCAATAATCGTGCAGTTGTGCGCGCACGGTAATTAACAGAAATTAATTAGCGACCGAGAAGAACATATTGATCGGTGGCGCGCGGCCCGTGATCTGCGAGGACGCGCGCCCGAGATCCTCCCTCTTCTAAGCCTGCACGGATCCGAGATGCTCTGAATCCTGCCTCATTAACCAATCGTTCGAGTAATTTCCCACGAACGCATGCTCGCGATCACGGTATTTATCGGAGCCGCGGCTTCGTTTTGCGTTCATCGATCTTCGAAAACCTGATCGGCGCCGGCTCCAATAACAACCGATGTCAACGATACCGTTAGCTCTCGACGAACGAGCCTGCAACGTTAACGAAGTGAAAGTCCGAAGATTCGCCGGTCGGAACCGACCCGACTCGACGCGACGCGACGCCTGGAAAAACCGCTCGTCCCCGGAAAGTGCAAAAACTGTTATTAAAGCCGCGGCGAAAAGAAATGGCGGTGCTGATAAGACAAGCAACCGGAATCGCGGCCGCGTTTTTACGGGCACAGTGGCCCGCAGATAGCGGAGAGCAATTAGTCGGTGCCGATGTAAGATCGAGTGAAATCGAACGGCCATAAAATCGCCGCGGCTCGATCGTTAATTAACAGTCGGCTGTGAGTTACACCGCGGAAAATCGCCGCGCCGATTCTGACCGGCACCGGCCGAATTCTACGCGGTTTCCTCGGTGATAACGCGTATCTGGCTCGCGGAAAAGCGTTCATTACCAATCAGCAATTTGTCAGAAACCATTCGTACGCACGATCAATGCACGCTGATCGAATACATTCGCTCTCGTGAACATCTTGAACAAATCATTTCGATTGCGTTATGTAGCTTGTATTTATACGTATTTAATTATATATATATTTATTTATTTTTTATTTATTTATCTATTTAATTATTTAATTACTTATTTATTTATTTACTTATTAAACGGGCTAAATTGCCCTTTAGATCGTAGAATATAATACAAACTAATGATTTAATTAGCGAGTACGCAGTGCAAACGATCTGCTTCCGGCAAACGATTCAAGCTGGTAACTGTTCAACGATCTGCGATCGGACTAACATTTAGAAGACGTGCCATCAAATATGTAATTAACAGAAATTGCCAAAGAAGAGTTCGAACGGATTCAATTACTGCACTGCGAATCTTTCTGTCAGAAATGTTCTGCAGCAATTTATGAACCCGGTGATTCGGTAGCTTTAACTAACTGCCGAGGTTCCGACAAGTAATTAAAACTAATAACTGTCCAATTTCATGTAATAAGACCAAGCATCTGTAAGACGAATGTAGCTTCGAAAATACGATTCAAAATGGATCTTCATGCGAAATGAAAATGTTTTACGGCGAAGAAACAGTATCCGCTAATCGTTCCGACGCGTTTATTACATCTCATCCAGTCGGTTCTGCCATAAGCGCGAGAATCCTCGATGAATCCAGTGATTTCTGGTACGCAGAAATGCTTAGGAACGCGAATTTTCCGCGAGCCAACGGTGAAATTACTGCATTAGTTTCGCAGTCGGACAGATAGTAAGTCGGTCAGTAAGTGGAAATTTCGTCCGGTAGCTGAAAGTTGGCGAATAAATGAGTTTGCCGCAGTTGAAGCCAGTCCTTGGATTGCATAAATTGATCCGCGAGCAAAATAGCCGACGCGACGGAACGGGTTTCGTCTTCGGCTCCGGCTCCGGCTTCGGCTTCGGCGACGCGCTCGATATCGCTGGGACAATTCGCGTATCGCGGACAGCCCGCGTATCTCGCTAATAACCGGCCCCCGGCTCGCAGTGTTTCTTCTGAACGCCAATTAATTCCTGCTAATTAAATGTTCGCATGATTTATGAGCGATATGCGTGCCAGCGGGCACGCACTGTACGCGTCGGCTTTGAGCTTGCGAGCGAGCTTCATGGCCGATCGAGGCCCGGGCTCCGCTCGTTGATTGACTCGCTCGATCGACCTATCTCGCGCGAACCGCGGCCGCTTTACGACACCGACGCGCTCCGGAACGTCTTCATTAAATATTTTCAACGTTGATTAACTTGTAAAACCAAGCAACCACCCCTCCGCCCTCCCGCTCGGCCGGCAATCCGTGCTTCCGCGCTTTCTACAATTAATTACCGGCGATTACGATTTATCCTGCCGGCGCGATCCGATTCGCCACGCCGATATCAGGCCGCTCGTACGGTCCATTCGACGTTTAACGAGTTTCCGCGATATACTTTCTTGCGATTTTAAAGGGAACCGGCCTCGAAACGATCCTACTTCAGCAACCTCGTGCAACGGAGAAACGCGACTCGCGCCGCGCCGCGGCTCTCTTATCTCGAGACGCTTTTTGCAAGCCTCTCGAATTTCTCTCGGATCTCGGCGACGAAAAACTCCAAAGCACCTATCAACGCGGCAGCATTTAATAAAAGGCAATTGACATTATCAACACGGACTAAGTGAAGGAGCGAATTTGCATGTTTGACGAGGTCCGATGGACGCGGTAGCTCCTTATCTGATGCGTCTACCCAACGGTTACGCGCTTCTATTTGTAACACTTGTAAACGACGGTTGCTCGCGTTCTTTCCGAATCGTGTTACGTTAATCGATGATCGGCGTGACCAATGGCCAGGACGCTTAGGGCAGAACAGCATCGTTTCAAAGGTCCAAAGACCTTCTGCCTAAGTACTTTGATATCTTTGCTCCGTGTGGGCGTGGCTTGCTGACTCTTGTGCTCCGCCGGAGTCAGGACGCGCCGCTCCGCGGAGCAATTTGCGCCCACGCCAGGCCTTTGCCCCGCTGCAACTTCGAAAGAGAGAATATTCCGACGGAACTAACGATTTTCTTTTATCTTCTCGACCGTAGAAACACGACAATAGCCTAACCGCCGGCTACCGGTTCTCGGCTCGGAACAATTCGCGTCCAAGCCCTAAGACCGACTCCTATGTAGAACGTTGAAGCAAAGAGCGCCGCAATAGAATAAGAATGAAGGAAGTCACTTAATTATTTTCTCCTACTTCATGGACTGTAGAAAAATACGGTGGTTGTTTAACGGACCCAGGGGCTCGTGTTCCACGTCTCCAACGGAGCGAGGACCGTGCTCCGCGGGGCAATTGAAACCCTCGTTGGATCCTCTATGGACTGTAAACTCGGAGTAAATAAAATTTCCTTACATTTGCCACCGAATGAAATTGCTTTCTCTTAATGATTTCCTCCCAGCTCACGGACCATAGAAAAACATGTCTGGGAAACGCGACGGAGAGGAGAGAGAGAGAGAGAGAGAGAGAGAGAGAGAAAGGGGGAGGGTGGAGAAGTCGCATCGATTCGGATGCACAATGGCGCAAGAGGACGCGCAGGTGCTTTGTCCACGCGCGGCTACGCGGGGACTCGCGGCGCAGGAGATATATTTCCCCTGGGCGATCCCGGCGAGCGTTTAATTAGCAGAAATTAATTAGCGTCTAAGAGGAACATATTGATCGGTTATGTGAGCGGACTGGCGAACCGGCCGCGGACGGCCGGCCGGTCGCTCGATACCGGCGAAACGGGGAACACAAGACAACGCATCGAGCACAGCACGCCACCAGAATGGAGGACGTAATACGCCGATGTCGCGACAGATCCGCTCGACAATGCACCGCGCCGCGCCGCGCCGCTCCAGCCCCGCTTCAGCCCCCTTCCCTTTTTTGCCGTTGCCCGATCGTTAATTAGCGCGCGGAATTCGCCGTTGCCCCGCGGTTGCCGCGAAATCGTCATCATTTCGACTCGGCGGGGCCCCGTGCTGCCGTTTTTGCAGAGGGCCCGCTCGTTCCCGCTTCCACGCCGGGAACTCTACCGATTCCGTGCCAATCCGATCCACGATCGTTAACCGATTGATGCCCGCCTTTTTTCGCCGTTCCGTTCCGCGGAACACCGACCCGGACATTGCCCGCGAATTTTCGCCCTTCTCGTCCACGGAACACGCAATTACCGCGAATGGGACGCCGAAAACGGCCACGTGAACCTCGATCGATCGTTTATCTTCTCGATCTCTGCCGGTCGCTTCTTCTGCGCCAGAACTCTTATTGCATCTACGCCGCTTTGACCAGTTCGACTTTATTATACGACTATCGTTTTCTGAGTCTGCCTCCAGTCGTTGCCAATTATTGTTATCATTATTATTATTATTATTATTATTAATATTATTATTATTATTATTACTATTATTATTATTATTATTATTATTATTGTTATTAGTAGTAGTAGTAGTAGTAGTACTAGTAGTAGTAGTAGTAGTAGTATTAATAATAATATTATTATTATTATTATTACTGTTATTATTTATTGATGTTAGCGCTTGATACAAGAAGATCCTTAAAACTGAATGTGATAGTATTTTCTCTCTATAACGCGAAATACAGTAATGTCTCCCTTACTGACGCTCAGGTTGTGTAGAGAAATGGACAATTTGGGAAGAGGAGATACGATTATTCGAACCTTGCGACTCGTTTTTATAGTTGTTGACAATCGATAACCATAAAAAACGAGCAACAAGGCTCGAACAATCGTATCTTCTCTTCCAAAATTGTCCATTTTTGTGGACAATCTGAGCGTCAATTAGAGATCTTATGTCTAAAACTGTTAAACGAGATCGAAAAATCAGACGAATCTTTGAAACGATTTACATCGATAAGGATACGATTTAAGGAGTTAAATCGGCTGCACTGTGTTCTATGAAATTGCTCTAAGAGGATCGGGCGGTGTCTACGTGCTGTCGATGATAATTGAACGCAAAGCTCGATAAAATAGTAAATCGGAGATAATGCGGCGATGCTTCAAGAGTAGAAAATTAATTCTGGACAGAATACATACTTCGTACGAATATTCGTACGAATACCGAACGCCGAAAGATTGTTAGCCTCGTCGAATATAATTTGTAAAATCGGCAACGAAGAACATATTATATTAGCGCCTCGCGTAATGCTTGGAATCGAGTCGAGGAACGCTATCGTTCGGAATCGAGTCGGAGAGTGCTATTAATATTCGGAATGCGATTGCGAGAGACGTAATTTCGACGTGGTTCGCCGTGAAAAAAAAGAAAAGAAGCCCGTCTGGCAACGGAACGAAACTCGGCTAATTGCTGGGATACGAGTCAATCATCGAGCATCGACAAGACCGTAATCATCTTGGAGGAGATGAAACGATCACGCGTAAACGAGGACAGTTTATTTTTTACGATTCAATTTCACCGATGCAGGCCACTTGTTCGGCACCGTTCCGTCGACACATGGGCCAACCGTATAAATTAAGGATCGAACAGCGCTGATTGCGGAGAAACGCGTGTGCGATCGACGATCGAGCAATTTATCGATCGTGAACACGAAACCGGGCTGAGTTTTCGCGCTGATTCGTGCTCCATCGCGGCGAAAGTGCGCGTTTGCGGTCCTCGAAATCGGACGAGTTCGAAACGATTCGATTTCGAATTGTTCACCGATCGTTTTTTTTTTGCTAAAATTCGGATGTTTGCTAAACGTTGATCTAGGCGAGACATTACTAAGCTGAGCTGGGCCAGCATCCAGAAATTCCGATGGTACTTCGGCTATCTAAACTAATTTATTTGTTCATTTGCGGTTACAAATTCTTTGGTATTTGGTCGATGACCAAGTAATTACAGGTGGTTAGAACATGATCACCAGTGACTGATGCCAGTTACAGACAGTATAAGCCTTGTTCTTGTTGCTTCATCAGAATCAGAAGACGAAATTCATTTATACCTATTTGGCGTTTTATTATGTGCGCTTGAATTCGGAAATGAATTCGATCAATTGTCACCAAAGAGCTTTTATAAATCCAAGAATTTTGAAATGAAAACTGTGAAACAGATTAAAATAACCGGCACTGGTAGGTTTAGCGTTAAAGATGTTTTGCCTGAAAGTAGCCGCGGATCAGAAGAAGTCTTCAATCTGAACAGAGCTGTTTCATTTCAAGAAATAGGACACAAATTTTCGCTTAATAGCACAGTGTTACGTAATGTCTCTCTAATCGGCGCTCAGATTGTCCAGAAAAATGGACAATTTCGGAACGAGAGATAAGATTATTTGAGCCTTGTAGCTCGTTTTTTTTATATAATTGTTGACAATTCGTAACTATAAAAATGAACCGCAAGGATCGAAAAATCGTATCTCCTCTTCCCAAATTGTCCATTTTTGTGCACAATCTGAGCGTCAGTTAGCGAGACATTGCTGAACTTGGTTACGGTGTCGGATGAATTCTTTACCAATCTATACAGCAGTACATGTCGTGTATAGTACACATTAGATCGATAAATTTACTTGTGACAGGTATATACAGGGTGTCCCAAAAATGTCTCGCAATCCGAAAATGGGAGATCCCTGAAGTCATTCGAAGTAACTTTTTCCTTAGCGCAAATGCCATCCGCGGCTTTGTTTACGAGTTATTAACGAAAAACAGTGACCAATAAGAGGCGAGATCAGCTGGCGCGAGACGACCGAGCCAATCAGCAGGACTGGGCTTCGTGCGCTCGTTGGCTGGGCTGCCTCACAAAAGCCAAGCTCGCCTCTCATTGGTCACCGTTTTTCGTTGATAACTCGTAAACAAAGCCGCGGGTTGCATTTTCGCTAAGGAGAAAGTTGCTTCGAATGACTTCAGGAACCCCCCATTTTCGTATTACGAGTCACTTTTTTGGAACACTCTGTATAATAAAGATATATGTAATAAACAATTCTAATATCGGATTTGCGTACGAATATTTACCTGTGCGAATGGAAAACCGTGGAAGCCATTTTCTCTACAGTGTTTTGGAACCGATCGCGAACAGCATACTCGAATTCCAAGTTGATCGCGAAGCGTAGAGCGCCTAATTTTGGCCAGGGATAATCGGGACGATCCGTCGAGCGTACAGAGCGAGATTCGGGCTCGCCCGCTCGTAAATTCGACGGAGGAAATTAATTTGGAGGCAAGCGGCCGACGTGGCGGCAGTAAAAGTCCGACGAAAATCGAGAGGGATGAAAACGCGTTTTCGATCGATCCGTCCGCATCGCGTTAATTAACGGCCGGCGGCCGGACGTTATCGCTGTGCCGCAGATAATTATTATGCAATGCGTGCACGGAAATAACGAGCCGATAATTTTGCACCATTCGAACAAATCTGCGCAAACATGATTAATATTGCGAACTCGGTGCCCGCCGGCTATCGGATATTCGGCGGGCGGTTCATATTTCTATCTGCCGCTTTCGATGTAATTAACGATAACGACACGCGGATCCCTTTTTCACATCGACCCCGCTTATTTTCGAGCCGAGGCATCGATCGGTGAACGCGATGGAATCGTCAGCTTTCAATCGCTTATAAATAGACGTTAAATAAGCGAGCATAAACATCTGTAAATACTTTTATCGCGAGCGATACGACCAAAAAAGAATAACACGTAATTGGAACTCTTTCTCTCTCTCGCTCTCTCTCTCTTTCTCTCTTTTTCTCTCTGGTTCTCTTCCCGTAAGCGCGCAGCTGCAGCGACATTGAACGATTTATCAGACCGGCCATGGTTGAGCAATAATTATGCGAGTTATGGCCCCGGGAGGAAAACACTCGTTGTCCCGATATCTTAATCCACCTTAGCGAGCGCGATCAATGGCGTTAATTATTCGGCTTACACACCGATCGATCGTGTTAACGACGGCTTTTCGATCGGGTACATTGTCGCCGATCCATGCCGACGAAATTGACGACCGCCGCGCCGGCCTCGCCGGCGAGCGCACGCCGTCTTATTTTATTATGGTGTTTCCACGATTAACCGAACGCGCCGTTTCCGCCCGTTTATACGCCACTTCTGGGCATTCCGCGGCGAAACGCCGTTAATCTTATGCAAATGATTATTACCTCACAGCTGCGTGGAAACGGGAACCTTCCTAGGCACTCGAACAAAATTCCTTTATAAATTCATCCGCTCCGAAAGCGTCGCTAATCACGGACCGACCGCGTAGAAACGATTCGAGATAGGCGTCGTTGACGCGACGAGTTAAACGGTGTTGACGCGAACGAAGATACGTTGCGTTCGGACGAAAATCGGAGATTGACAATGAACGAGAAGGAAATCATTTTCTGCGGCGCACGGTGGAACCGGACATCGAACACAGTGTTGCCTCTAAGCCGAACCGTATTTGTTTGCCGTTTTACTTCTTTCGGGAGAACAGCTTTCTCGATTGTTGCAAATTATTCCGAACGGTAGGATTTTACGCTCGGTTGTACGGCTGCTTCGAGCAACAGGTTCGACGGAGAAGAGCCCGAAAGAACTCGGGGACGGTTTCTAATTTCCGAGGAGACCGTCTGCTTTCTAAATGGCTCTCGGTGATCGTGTTTTGCGACTGATCCGCGGTTTTTCGGATTGATTTCAGGCGACTTGAGGCTGCCGGGTCCAGGGCCAGGGCCGGTCAGGTGCACCCTGAGGAAGCACAAGCCGAACCGAAAGCCGAGGACGCCGTTCACCACGCAACAGCTGCTCTCCCTCGAGAAAAAGTTCCGCGAAAAGCAGTACCTGACCATCGCCGAAAGAGCGGAGTTCTCGTCCTCCCTCCACCTCACGGAAACGCAGGTGAGACTGCACGAAAGCGGCCATTCAAGCTCTGGCCAATCGCCGGGCCCGATTCCCCATTAGGATAATCGTTCGATAGATTGTTCGCTAATCGTTTATGCGGTTTAAATCCAGGATTCGTTTCTCCAGCGATCGTTTCCCGACGTATCGACGTTCAATTTGTTAGATATATTCTGTAATTAGTAAGGGATCCGATAAAAATTGTTTCATACGAGAGCAGCGGTTTCTTTTTCACACACACACACACACACACATCCGGGGAATACGCTTCAATTACGTGCGGAACGCTCCCAGCAAAGGCACCCAAACAGTTTCGTTTCGCGAATAAAGGATGGTCGGTTTTTAAAAAGGCGATTCGTATTAAGAGTCACCGTGGTTTCTTAATCATCGATATCCAGCCGAGGTCTCGTTACAGAGGCATTGTAATTAAAGCCTAATTTTCCAAGCCGGCCGACGGAGCACACGAACAATGTGTGTTCTTTGAAGCAAATTACCATTATCGCGCTGTCTTTTTGACAACGGATAATCGGGCCCAGTTTCTTCCCCCTGTCTCGCCCGCTTTTCATAATTGCCGGCCGGGGACGAGCGAATTCTCGTTCGCGACCCGCATCAGATACATCACAACGAACCAGGTAATTACACACGCGTCCGCAGACCGGCTGGCAATTAACATGATTGACGTTAATTAAATTGAACGTAATGAAACGATATTATACTTAATGTTTGTATCAGCCGAGACGATCGGCGCACGGTTTGTCCAGAGCCGAGCCGAGGCCGCCAGTTGCGCGTTATTTGGCCAAGTGTGTCGCGTGTTGTTGCCGGGCTTCGTGCTCATCGACTCGCGTCGCGAAATATAAAACGACTTTCGACGAGTTTCTTCCGAATCCTCTCGCGTGTTGCGCGCTGCGGAAAATGCAGATAAATTAGTTAACAAAAACTCGTATCGCGCTCGATCAAATTTGACTCCGTGTCCGACCACTGGTATCCGAATCTACTTGATTCGGTGCCTCGCATTTTATCTTGCTCTATTAACTTGAAAAATAATTGTTTCATTCTGCCGAGCGTACGAGAGCGTATTCAAGTTAAAGCATGAATTCGATGTGTGATCGTGTACTATTTATCTTTAATAAATATCTTAATAAATACAGGTTTCAGTTAACACGGAATAATTTAATACACTGCGAACGTTGCATTACAATTTAGAGCACGTTGGAATTCACGGAATTTTTTAGGTAACCTCTGTGGCCGAGAGATCGCAATGATTCGTTTGACACTAGAACTGCCGAACCCTAAATGCAAGCTAATGTGTGTGTACTATTTTATAACAGTGGCAAGATTTACAAACAGTGTTATTTTATAACAGTTCGAGCTTCGTACAATTTCTATTATAACGTATGCTTGAATAAAGACGTTTATCTAAAAATTTCATATAGAAATATCACTATAATGTCAGAAATCGTAAAAGAATATATCGGAAATCAGTTACAGTAATTTCTCCCTAATTCGCGCTCAGATTGCGCACGAAAATGGACAATTTGGGAATAGGAGGTACGATTACTCGAGCCTTGCGACTCTTTATAATTATCGTATATACAGGGTGTCCCAGGTTTTAATGTTCAAACTTTGTCGGTATATTCTATGGCACAAAGTATGACAAAAATGTTATGTAAACATAGGTCATATAGAGCTTTATTAAGAAGTTATAACAAAAATTCAGGATACGAATAGTAATCAACTAAAAAAAAAATAAAAAATAAAAAAAAATCTTCGATCGATGTCAATCACGTATTGTCAACAACGGTTATTAATACGTTTTGAAATGTATTAACAAACAGAGCTTACATAAACACACGGCATGTGTTGATCTATTCAAGCCAATGCTCGCAGTAACAGCAAGTTGATTACTATTCCTATTTTGAATTTTTGTTATTACTTCCTAATAAAGCTCTATATGACCTATATTTACATAACATTTTTTTCTTACTTTGTGCCATAGAATACACTAACAAAGTTTGAACATTAAAACCTGGGACACCCTGTATACAGGGTCTCTCAAAAATGTCTCGCAAACCGGAAATGAGAAGTTCCTGGGATCATTTGAAGTAACTTTTTCCTTAGCGAAAATGCAACCCGTGGCTTCGTTTACGAATTATTCACGAAAAACACTGACCAATGAGAGGCGAGCTCGCCTAGCGCTTGGCGGCCGAGCCAATGATGAAGCCCAGTTCCGCTCATTGGCTCGGCCGCCTTGCGCCAACATATCTCACCTCTCATTGGTCACTCTTTTTCGTTAATAACTCGTAAACAAAGCCGTGGATTGCATTTTCGCCAAGGACGAACTTACTTCAAATTACCTCAGGAACCTCCCTTTCTCGGATTACGAGACATTTTTGGGACACCCTGTATATATAATAACTATAAATATAATTATATAACTACAACAATATAACAACTATAAAAACGGGACGCAAGACTCGAATAATCGTATCTCCTATTCCCAAATCGTCCATTTTTGTGCGCAATCTGGGCGCGAAGTAGGGAGAAATTACTGTATTTTGACTGGTTCGGCAGTTCAAGTGTTAAGCAGCTGATGGTGCGAGCGAAAATTCCGGTGGCAATTTTACACCCATGCGGGTCGACATTAGCACAGAGAGTTGGTTCTGAACGAGGCTGGGCATACGTTGTCCCCTGACACGTGTAATAGCCGAAAGGACCGTCGCGATGCGGCTATTATCGTGCGGTTAGCGTGTTCAGATACACTTTGCGCATTCATTACAATGCATCAGACGAAATGAAGCTTCGTCGTATTCATTTGCTTAGATAAGCTACGATCGTCCCGCCATCTCCTCGCCTCCTGTCCTCGCCTTCCTTTCCGAAACACACACCGGTTCCCCGACCCTCTGCACCCCCGCCCCTTCATTATTCACCCGCGACGAAGAGGTATGTTCGCGATTTAGGCTGCGATATTCACGCCGTTCGAATGCAATTGCACCGTTCGTGGAAATGCCTTCGGGCCGGGGTCTCCGCATCGATCCCGCATCCTCGAAAAATCCATTTTACTATCCCCGAGACAATGACACAGAAAGGCGTCCCGCAATCGATACTCGCAGCACAGATGAAACCCATCGATCGACCGTTCGAGCCAAAATATTTTTACGGGACGTTGAACTCGCGCTTCGCGATTATTTTCCGAGCTAAAACGCTGTTAATTTTTCAATATCAGACTGAAATTAAGACGATCGGGAACACGGCACGATTTTATTGGACTCCCAAAGTTTATTTTCCAATCCAAAACACGGCATCTGTTAATTTTCGAATACCCGATTGAAATTAAGATGATCAGGAACACAGTATGATTTTAGTGGACTCCCGAAATTTATTTTCCAATCCAAAGCACGGTATCTGTTAATTTTCGAATATCCGATTGAAATTAAGACGATTGGGATCACGGCACGATTTTATTGGACTCCCAAAGTTTATTTTCCAATCCAAAACACGGTATCTGTTAATTTTCGAATATCCGACTGAAATTAAGACGATCGGGAATACGGCACGATTTTATTGGACTCCCGAAATTTATTTTCCAATCCAAAATACTGTATCTGTTAATTTTCAAATATCTGACTGAAATTAAGACGATCGGGAACACGGCACGATTTTAGTGGACTCCTGAAATTTATTTTTCAATCCAAAACACGGTATCTGTTAATTTTCGAATATCCGACTGAAATTAAGTCGATCGGGAATACGGCACGATTTTATTGGACTCCCGAAATTTATTTTCCAATCCAAAATACTGTATTTGTTAATTTTCGAATATCCGACTGAAATTAAGACGATCGGGAACACGGCACGATTTTATTGGACTCCCGAAATTTATTTTCCAATCCAAAATACTGTATCTGTTAATTTTCAAATATTCGATTGAAATTAAGATGATCGGGAACACAGCACGATTTTATTGGACTCCCTAAACACACCATTTGTCGATCTTAGAATACTAAATGGAAATTGTGACAACGTAGAAAACAATTTTTACTAAACATTGAGAAACATTTCGAGGAGGATTGAGGCCCAGAACAAGCGTGGAGGAAGGAGAACCGCGTGTCCAAAAAGACAGCGTGTTCGGCCGCCATTCCGTCCGCTGGAAAATTGCAAGTGGCAACGGGTTTTCCTCGGTAGAAATGCGGAAAAGTCGTGCGGCCGGTTAGAGGAAAAACCAAGCAGAATATCGCAATACGTCTTCCCGGCGGGTGAGGCCGGGTAACGATTTGATTGCGCATTGTCACGCGACGCGAGATTTCTAACTTTCTACGCGACGAGTAGTATCCTCCGGCCTTGTTGCCATGCATACATGTGTTGTACGTGTCGGGCAACGTGCGTCTGATTTATTAAGGAGACCGCGGCTTTTATATCGTTTTTCGCATCTGCGTTTTCAGTTTAGCCTTGCCACTGCATCATTATACCGATTTTAGCGATCAGATTACGGCTCCTTGAACTCGTTACACGTGCCACAGACCGCCTAATGCATAATTCCCGGAGCCTGCCCGCATTACCGTCGAGAAAAAACCGCGTCCATGATAGCGACGAGCACCCCAGAGCCGAGCCCTCCTTCGATAGTAACGCTTTGGTGATCGACGGGGCCAAAGGGAGTCGCAAACGATCCAGAGAAACAATAATCAGCCGATTATCATTAATACGAACTGCTGTTATTAACGCCGATTTCACGAAGCCGGAACGCTCGGCAGAGTCCTGGCCTTCTTCCACAGTATGTTTCAAGGTAGAACCAACGAACGTCCCGATTTTAAACTTCGCAGACATTTTCGTCGATCTTCATAGAGCGCGGGAAAAAATGTTGTTGATAATGTTCTCCCTTTGTTGCTATCGGTGTCGATTAAAGCTGGAATAATCGAAAGTATCGTTTCATGTTTCAATCGGCAAGTCTTCGTTTTTCCGAGAATTTTCCCAAACTAGAACCGATAAACGTACCGACTTCAAACTCCCTAGACATCTTCGTCGATCTTTCAAGAGCCCAGAAAAAAATTCTACGTACGGATCACGATCCGCTGATCGTTGTCCGACGCTGTCACAGGGTCCTGCGAACCGGAGGGTCGCGATATTCGTGATCGTTGCGCCACGCGTAAAAGTTTCATGGCTTGGTTATTTCCTCGAATGTTAATAAAAATAATAGCCGTGAAACGGCCGCATCAAACGAAACGACCGATCTAATTAGCACCAGCACCAACGGTGCTCGGAGTCGGCGTTTAATTCGCTGATACGCGGATTCGTTAACCGTGCATCGCTCCCGCGTCCGAGTGGGAAATTTTCCGGGGAACGATTCTCAAAGGGAAACTCTGCTCGAGATCTCGACGGCGACGCGTACTAGATCGTGGCGATCGGATCGAAGAACCGCGGGGTTTCTGCGACAAAGGAGGATATCGGTCGCCATATTTTTCCGCGGCGCGGTGCGGCGCGGCGCGACGCGGCGTTTCCAGCCGTCGACGGCGAATTCCTCGGACGCTGTTAGATCGCTGCTTTCACCAATTTGAGGCGGCTAATTACGCGCTAAACGGTCGCTCATGCCGCACCGTAACCACCGACTTTTCCGCTCGTCTCCCTCGTTAGATCGGCAGCTTGCGCCGATCGATGCCGTAATTATTTAATTACGTATCGGTAGCCCGCTAGCCGACTCCCTGGCATTTTCTTCCGAGCGATTTCCATCGGCGTAATTAGGTGAATAAATCTCTCGATACGATGAGACCGAGAGATTTCGTTCTGGTATTTATGTGCTCCGGGGATCCGTGGCTCTCTGCCTATGCTGTAAATTTTATTAGTCTTCGTATCGCCGCTACCAGTGTTTTACCGGTGTTTTACGCAATCGCTACGCCGTGTTTACGCAAGGGAACTTCGATCGGAACCCTTAATCGGAAAGGCCATCTTTGGATCCGAACGAACTGTCGAGGACGCTGCGTATTAATTTATTCGCGCAAGTCGACTCGCCATTCCGTAATTTAATTTCATTTCATTTAAATTTTATTTCATTTAATTTAATTTATTTATATATATATATATATATATAAATTAAATTAAATGAAATAAAATTTAAATGAAATGAAATTAATATATATATAAATATATATATATATATATATATATATATACAGGGTGTCCCAAAAATGTCTCGTAATCCAAAAGTGGCGGGTTCCTCAGGTCATCTGAAGCAACTTTTTCCTTTACAACAATTTTTTCCGAGGCACCATTAACGAGTTATTAACGAAAAATAGTGACCAATGAGAGGCGAGCTCAGCTGGCGCGAGGCGACTGAGCCAATGAGCGGAACTGGGCTTCGTGCGCTGGTTAGCTGGGCCGCCTCGCGTCAGCCGTATTCGATTCTTATTGGTCGCTGTTTTTTGTTAATAACTCGTTAACGGTGCCTCGGAGAAAATTTTTGTAAAGGAAGAAGCTGCTTCAAATGATCCGAGGAACCCGTCATTTCCGGATTGCGAGACATTTTTGGGACATCCTGTATATACGAGTGAAAACTCATTTTTACAGTACAGAACCGAAAGCTGATATTAATATAATGCAGAATCTTGTTTCGAACGAACCGTGGGCTTGTTCGTCGGCTCACCGTGAACTTTCCGTGTTCCAGGTGAAGATCTGGTTCCAGAACAGGCGGGCGAAGGCGAAGCGGCTGCAGGAGGCCGAGATCGAGAAGCTGAGGCTGTCGGCGCGGCCGCTGTTGCACCCGAGTTTCGGCTCGGGCCTGATGTTCTCCGGAGTGGGGCCCCCTGGAACCCCAGGAGTGCCTCCCTTCATCGCGGCGGCCATGGCTAGGCACACCCATGTCGCGGCCGCGGCAGCCATGTTCATGGGGCCCCCTGGACACAGGCCTTAATAAGGCAGAGCGGAGACGCGCGGGCCCAAGTCGCTCGCACCCTAGCCGCTCTGCCTCTCCAATTTCCGATGGATCTCGGCCACGGGGGTTCCCGGACGATCCCCGGGCGATTCCGGCGATCCTCTGGACACCAGCGATTTTCCACGGAAAAGTGCGCCGAAGTCGATTCCTTCCTTGGAAAGAAAGACGACAAGAGACTGTAAACTCGAAGGACAGGCGATCGAGCTGTAATCTCGAAGTATCCGAGAGCGATCGAGCAGCAGGGATGGCGCCGAGGATACCGATGCTTCGGCAACGTCTCGGGCGGGAAGTGAAATGAGTTTCAGAGGACTTGGGGACTGTGACACGAGTGAAACCTGTGATACCTCTAGCATAATCTAAGATCGTCGGTCCGGGTATCGAGATAACGAAAGCGGATTTCGGAAAAGCCGGGACGCCGGATCTCGCGTTTGAAGAATCGAAGAGGGGATTCGGAGAGACTCAGAGTCCAATCGAACGAGGTAAATACGTGACTCTAACTCTCGGTGAAGTGAACGCGAACCGAGACTTTGACTTTGAAATAATAAATCGGCGGCCGCGTTCGCCGTCGCGGAGGTAGAGCCGGACGAGAAACGAGCGGAAGAAGATCCCTCTTCGTTCGCGTTTCGCCTCGAAACACGTTCGTCGCTCAGTGTCCAAACTCGACGATCCCGCGGAAAGAGAGCTCCGTGGATCGCGTATCGCGAGCGAGAGGGAAAGAGAGAGAGAGAGAGGGAGAGAGAGAGAGAGAGCATTTAGAAAGCATTTTCGAAGGCGTTGATCTCACGAGGGGACTGCAGCACCGATGTACATATTGTAAATAGTCGTGTAACCGCGGCGAGCCGTGTACCTATGTATATATACGCGTGTGTACAGCAGGTCCGCGATTTCCGTGCGAGAAAACCGAGAAAAATAGGATAGAGAGGAGAAGCAGGAGGCCGTGGAGGACCGAGGGGATCGAGACCGGGGAGGAGAGAAAGATCGACGATCGATCCCGGCCAGGCCGCAACGGCCGCGACTCGGCATTTCAATTGACCCGCTCCGCGTTCGGCTCGTTTATCTTCGGGGAAATTTATGGGTGAGATAATTGGCCGGCTCGAAAGAAATATCCGCTGAATAACCGATGATTTCTCTGGAACGGCTCCGGGCCGAGGACAGAGACCCCCCCCCCCTCCCCTCGATTCGATCGCAGACTCGCGGAAGGTTTCGATCGTTCCTTCGCGCCGGGAACTCTGTCACCAAATTGCTCGAAAATTGGAATCCGGACGCGAGGGATCTTTTTCAAGGAGATCCGATGGTGTCTCGATCGAGAGTATGGTCTCTACGGGGTGTCCCAAAAGTGTCTCGTAATCCGGAACTGGGGAGGGTTCCTCGGGTGATTTGGAGTAACTTTTTCCTTAGCGAAAATGCAATCCGAGGCTTCGTTTACGAGTTATTAACGAAAAAGAGCGGCCAATGGGAGGCGAGCTCGCCTAGCGCTAGGCGACCAAGCCAATCAGCGGAACCGGGCTCCGTTCGCTCGTTGGCTGAACCGCCGCGCGACAGCGCGACAAGCTAAGCTTGCCTCCCATTGGTCACTGTTTATCGTTAATAACTCGTAAACGAAGCCGCGGATTGCATTTTCGCTGAGGAAAAGGTTACCTCAAATGACCTCAGGAACCCACCATTTCCGGATTGCGAGACATTTTTGGGACACCCTGTATAGCTAGTATAGCCGCGGAGCGAGCGAGGCGACGATAGAAGAGAGTCGAGGAGTCGTGTGTACATACGCGAGAGTGAGATTGCCGGCAGGCATCGAGCGAAATGTAAATTCTGTACCCCGTTGGCGTGCGATCGATCGATCGAGGCGAATTCTGGCCCTTGACCACCGGGAGCACGAGCTGCGAGCCTGCACCCCGGATGTACCTAAGCGCCCTGTATAAATGTAACATGATATAATTTATCCATGGAAGTATACCATAGCGAAATAAAAGTGATTTCAGTATTTACGCAGACGTGTTACCGTTCTTCGGCACCGTGCACCCACGATATCACCTTCTTCTCGGGATCCTCGATCATCGGAATACGACAGTCGCTCTCTCTGGTTTCGGGCTGTTTGAAACCAGGATCGCGCGAGCGTGAGAGAGCTTTTCAATAATACGGTGGAACCTCGATTATCCGGGCTAAGCAGAGCGATAGAATTCTTTTGGTAATAGTACAATCACTTAATTAAAGTGCCGGATTTCATCTTTACTAATTTGTACAGTAAAGAAAAAAAATGTGTACGCCAGTTTTGCATATGGGTTCGCATAAATTATGCCGATTGCGTGATAGATAATTTTTATTTTGGAGAACCGGATGATCGAGGTTCTACCGTACTATCGAGTCCCTAGAAAATCAGACCCTGGTAACGTAATATTGTTTTGTTTCTTGTGTCCTCAGGTATGCCTGATCTGGGTAGGAAAATATAGAAATATGTCCAGTGCAAAATTTATAGGATTTCGTTGACAGTGAGTCGGATCTCTTGCTGGAGAAGCTGTACGAAAAGAAATAGACATCGCGTTTCAGCGGCAGAGAGAATAACGCGTGGTTTAATAAGTTTGCGAATGTTTGCGCGAACCTGTTTTGCTTCTAGAGAGATCTAACGCGACCGAATCGCTGTGAAGTTTTCGCATCGATAGTCCATCGTCGCGACGAAAAGTCTGCGAGCCGAAGGACAGAAGCCGACGATGCTGCGTCCGGCAACGTCGAAACTGAAAGGTAAGTCATCGGACTCGTATCATCGACGATCACCGGGAATCGATCCGGGGGAGTCTGGAGGGTGGAAACAATGATCCTTTTGGTCACCATCGATCGTGGCAACGACCTTCTCTGGTCGGTGCGTGATGAAAGAGATTGAAAGAGGCATTATAGTCCCACGAAACGGGACGAGAGGAAACGATGGAGGGGAGAGAGAGGTCCGTCAGCGGCGACGAAATGTATCGCAAAGTCATCGAGCGGCTCGCACACGGACAGCAAGTAGTCGAGGCAACTGTATAGGGCGGCCAAAAGTGTCCGGCAGATAATTAGAAATATGTTAATCCGGCATAGCCGCTAATTGGTTTTTGACTAAATTTTTAATTAAGTCTTAAGCCTGGGCGGCGCGCTGATTTATCGCGCCAGAGCCTCCGGGGCTAATTATAAAATATATACGCGCCGGGTCCACGCACACCGCGACCCTCGGCTCTTGTGCCTACACGGGCCCCGTTGTTTGTGTACGCACCTGTCCCCGAATAATCTCTCCATGATCGTCGACGTCGCTTCCTTCGAGCCGGAGTCGCTCCAATCAATGCCCGGCGTGTTTCTTAATCGGGCCCTCTTTAATGCGGCCAACGAGTCCCTCCGCTCAGAACTTATTAGATATTTATCCACGATTATTCCCTTTCCAGTATGATATGTACTCTTGTACCGGGGAATTTAATCTCCGCGGAACGGAAGCTGATTATAATAAAGGGAAAACGGTAATTAGAAACTGACGGGGATTTCTCCGCCACCAGTTCGATTCGTTTTGTCAGGCTGCGGTGGCTGACGTCTATAAACATCGGTAATCGCGTGTACAAAAATTGCATTACCCATCATCGGCTCAGAAACGAAGATAAACATGCTCCATCTCAAGAAGAGGGAATACCTGTACAGTAAATTCTTCCCCAATTGTCCCTCGCGTTCGAAACAAAAATGGGCAACTTCGGAAGAGGAGATACGATTATTCGAGCCATACGGCTCGTCTTTATAGTTATTGATAATCGGCAGCTATAAAAACGAGCCGCGTGGCTCGATTAATCGTATTCTCCCCTCTTCCCGAGTCGTTCATTTTCGTTTCCGAGCCGAGGGACAACTGGGGAGAATTTACTGTACACCATCGATATCGTTAACCATTTTTGTATTAACCCGCAAGAAAACGAGCACCGATCGGAATTGGCTGCGGGACTGCCGTTCGTTCGCTTTCCCGGAGAATCTATGCGAATCGAATTCGAAGCGAGTGGGAGCTCGACGCCAATGCGGGACCCACGTATACGCGCGCGGGTCCTCTCCTATCTACAAGAACGGGGTAGCCAGCCAGCCACCTTCTCGGGCTAAAACGAGAAGGCCGAGGATCCGTTCCACTGGCACGTCCGATCAAAGAGCCTCGCCGCCTTCTTTGAATCCCTCGGCCGCTCGTAACTGTCGTCCCTTCGTTGGAGACCGGTAGCCTAATTGTTGGTACCGCGGCGTCCGGTGTCCTGGTCATTAGAACTGGGCCAGGTCGCCGGAACTTATCGCCTCGCGTTCGAATCTCCAGCGTTCCGTTGCCCCGGCTTTCCGAGCCGACGAACCTTGTAAACGTCCCGATAGCCTAATCGCCGTCGTTGGAACTAGGCTAGGTCGACGGAAATTATCGTTTCGCGCTAGAATCTCCGACGTTTCGATGGTTCGCCTTTCCAGGACGACAATCAATAAAGGTTGTAAACGTCCCGCGGTGACCGATAGCCTGATCGTCCACGTTCGAACTGGGCCAAGTCGCCGGAAGTTATCGTTTCGCGGTCGGATCTTCCAGCTTTTCGATGGTTCGCTACGGATCGTCGTCGCTTCGGTGACGCGATCGTGGTCGTTAGAAGTGGGCCAGGTCGCCGGAAGCGATCGTTTTGCGAAGGATTCGCGATTCACCAGGACTTTCCATGCAGCCGACGATTCGCTTTCGGTTAAGACGGTCGTTTTCACGCCGAGGCGAGGATTGGCTGGGCGGTACGCCTACCGCGAACAGGGTATTCGTCAGTGGCGTGACTAGAGGCCACAAACTGCGATCGCTCGGAGTCGATCCTGGCCCGGTGAACCGACTTTCCCCTCTTTATACGGAACTGTTGGCCGGCGATCACCTACGCGAGCCTATCGAGAGAAATATAGAGGAAACGGCGCGGCGGAGAGGAGACACGGGCCAGAGAGAGGAGGGAACTGGCAAAAGAGACCCTTTCGAGCCGGCGATTTACCGTTAAAGGGTTTACAAACAGGCGCCAGGTATTTGCTACCTCCACGGATCGGAAGCTCTGTTGGCTCTCTTTATTCCACTCGCTCTCCCTCTCTCCCTCACTCCCTCTCTTCCTCTCTCTCTCTCTCTCTCTCTCTCTCTCTCTCTCCTTCCCACTTTCTCTCTTTCTCTCTCGTTTGCTCTTTCTTTATCTTCATCTCTGTCGTACTATAGCCGAGGTCCGTTTCTCCGGATCCCTCTATGCCGAGACTCTTACACGCGCTCGCTCGCCGCTCCCATATAGATGAAATTTATGTACGAGGCCGACCGATCCTACGCATGCGGCCACATTGAGCGCTGACAATTAATTAAAGAATAATTTCTTGTCTTCGCGATACCCGGAGGAGCGTCGCCAGTTGGCGGCCAATTATGCCTCCGGACGGGAACGGAATACCAAGCAGGCCTGTCGACGACATCGAACCCCTTCGGATGTCTGGTTCGTGCTACCGCTCCTCGGCCGTCTCCAACATCTAACCGTCGTTCCTCGTCGCCGTCGTCGGCGTCGCTGTCTCGCCGTCTTCTTTCCGCGCCGATCGAACGCCGCTCGATTTTCTAAACTGTTGGATTTCCTAGACGAACGTCTAGGAAGTCGCGCTATACTCTGGAGACGCGCCAACCATCGTGGGTCGTCGAACGATGCTCCCGTTCGATCATTCGTAGTTGTGCAACCGCTACCGGCCTGTAAATCGACATTACTTACGTGTACAAAAATTAGCACGGAAAAGATTTTCGCGCGATCGCGAGAGTCGCGAGCGCACCGGCGAAAATCTGCTCGATGGAGTTTGAGGATCGAAGGAAGAAGAGATCGATTGACCTCCCCGAACCGATCCCGACTGTTTTCCTACTAGTTTATTAACCCTTAGCGCTCCACGCGTTTCTCGAGTACTGCTTACCAGCAACTTCGGCACATTTTTGGAGCAAAGCGCCTGAGATAAAGGAAGTCTTATCTTGAGCTGAATAGATTACACGCCCTTGTGAAAGCGTTTGATTTTATTCATTTTATGTTGCTAAAGTATAAAAATGGGCAAAAAATGTTTTAGTCGTAATGGTATCTACTTAACATTGTGCGAGGTCAGTGCATCGACATCGTGAATTGCGACCGAAATTTCCAAGCAGCAAATGCGTTCTCATCGAAATGGGAAAATTTGCTATTAATGATATTCTTCACAATTCTTAAATAAATGTATCCCTCATGTTCTTTGACGCGATTTATTATAAAATTAGTATTGCGAATCGTCTGTTGAATTCTGTTTGGATACGGAATTATTGAAACAAACATATCTTTTGCGCGAGTTTGCCGGAATTTTTTTATTGTTAATCTTCACTGGAATCGGCTCAATTGCTAATTAAAGTAAATTAAAAATTTGTAAGTATTCTTCAGACGTTCTAAAATAAAGTTGAACAGCGTTTTTCTGAAAAATATCACTACCAGCAACTCCGGCACATTTTTGGAGCAAAGCGGCTGAGATAAAGGAAGTCTTATTTTGAGCGGAATAGATTACACGTCCTTGCGAAAGCGTTCGATTTTATTCATTTTATGTTGCTAAGTATAAAAATGGGCAAAAAATGTTTTAATCGTAATGGTATCTACTTAACATTGTGCGAGGTCAGTGCATCGACATCGTGAATTGTGACCGAAATTTCCAAGCAGCAAATGCGTTCTCATCGAAATGGGAAAATTTGCTATTAATGATATTCTTCACAATTGTTAAATAAATGTATCCCTCATGTTCTTTGACGCGATTTATTATAAAATTAGCATTGCGAATCGTCTGTTGAATTCTGTTTGGATACGGAATTATTGAAACAAACATATCTTTTGCGCGAGTTTGCCGGAATTTTTTATTGTTAATCTTCACTGGAATCGGCTCTATTAATAATTAAATTAAATTAAAAATTAGTAAATATTCTTCGGACGTTCTAAAATAAAGTTGAACAGCGTTTTTCTGAAAAATATCACTACCAGCAACTCCGGCACATTTTTGGAGCAAAGCGCCTGAGATAAAGGAAGTCTTATTTTGAGCGGAAAAGATTACGCGTCCTTGCGAAAGCGTTCGATTTTATTCATTTTATGTTGCTAAGTATAAAAATGGGCAAAAAATGTTTTAATCGTAACGGTACACACACTAAGCACGTTTTCACTACAAATAACAATTGCCAACGTCGACAAAAACATACCATCTTCGGTGTAATCATGCTAAAAACATTGGGCTCCGCAGCAGAGCCTTCGGATTTACGGAACAAATGATGGATGTCCTCATAGCAGAGCCAACGGAGCGCTAAGGGTTAAAGAAAGCTCGGCGCAATGAAGTTTGCCGCATTCAATTCCGGTTGCTTTCTGAACGAAACAGTGAAGCACTAAATACCGATCGCGACGATCGAAAGAGATCAGGATACGATCGCAAAGTTAAAGAGCGTGTTCGACGGAGCTTGATCGAGTCTGAAGCGACGATTGATCCAGGTTGGTTGCCCTGAGAGCCTCCAATCATTGTTCCGCCGAATCGAAAGGTCAATTTGACCAGGTTTACCGCGTCGACTCCCTGTCTACGAAGAAAAGAGTGAGGTATTAATACCGATCGTGACAGTCGGAAGAAACGGTCGGTAACAAGGCAGAACGGGATTATGAGGTCCGCGCAAAAAGCAGCGATACCGATTCGGATCGCGATGCTGGTTTGCGGTTCTACGCCAATTACCCGGGCGAAATAAACGTCGACCCGCGAATTTCGATCTCCTTATGGGTACCGTAGGAACGACGTACGACCGAGCGGGGACCGACCGTCGAGGAATAACAACCGTGTCATCGGCACGGTGATCCAGAGGCGGTTTTCACCGCGATCCATTCGGATCCAGGGTCCCGAAATGGTTCAAGACGAGATCAGCCGGCCGTTTCGCGGCGGTGTGTGTATGCTGCTGGACCGGAAGGCGGTCGACGGAGCAGGGGCAGGGAAAAAATTCACGGTTAACGCGTGCATCGAAAGCAGGGCTCCCCTCATTCAGTTTATCCAAATTAATTGGTCGTAAATTAAGCGGCCGGTCTGACGAGCGCGGCGAGACCGAGCGAGAGGAGTAGATCTTGGTCTTGGGGCCCGAAGGAGAGCGGGACGGACCGATGGGCCCCGCGTTAGTGGGACCGGGACGCGGAGAGGAGAAAGGCCGGCCTGAGAAGAAGACGCGCGCACAAACGGGACAGAGAGGGCGAGAGCGAGAAAAGGAGAGAGGGAGAGAGAAAGAAGTTACCTGGGAGCACGAGGGAAAAAGGGAATTAAAAAGGCAACGCTGTCCGGGGGACAGTAGCGCATCGACACGCCATTATGTGGCGGCTGGGACTAATTTATACAAGAGAAAGACGAGGATGCCGCGGAAAGTCAATCGTGGCAGTGGCCGGGGACCAACAGAGACCGAGAGACAGGTAGGTGCCACTCGACCGCCCGGGACCGAGAGAGAGCGAGCGAGAGGGAGAGGAGATCGCGGGCATTACTTAAAAGAGGGTTCCTAATTGGGAGCCAGCCACTGTTTCGACGGGTGTACCGATGCTCGGATTCGTGTCCTCCAGAAGGGAATTAAGGAGGAAGAAAAAGGGACCGTGGATTCGGGGAAGGAAAGCTTCCTTTCGGGGCCCCGCCACCGGGCCCCTGCCTCTCTGGCCCCTTGACCGCCTTGGTCGCCTGGTAGCCTGATCGGGCCGGTCGCCTGGTCGCCTGGCTGCCCGGCCTGGTCGGCTGGCCGTCGAGCTCGAATGCCAACGTCAAACGGGGCTGAGTATATCTTCCACTCGGCTTGATAAACTCCGAGGCCGCTTATTGCCCGAATCAATAACCGAGATACGCCGAATTCGTCGATCTGAGCTAAACGAAATTTCTTCCCCGAAACGTCGTCAATTCGGCCACCGACTTAATCGGTGGCCCGGCACTTTGCATACAATCGCGCAATTATTTTTTATCGACGGACCCCGGCAGAAAACGTCCGCCTCTTCCTGCGAGCATAGAAATTCGACGGGCTAATCTATGAGTTCCGGTAATCCGATTAGACTCGATCCATTTGCGGCGCAGCTTCTCTAAATGCGATACCGGCTTCATTAATTGGAGACAACTCGACGGGGCGAGAATACGCTTGCGCGCATATATCTTGCAAAGCTGCGTACACCTGTTTGCAAATGTTACGGCAGCTCGCGCACTCCGCAAGAATCCGCGAGAGTGATCTCTGAATTATACGATATCCGGCTCACGCGTCGATTTCGATGCCTCGCGTCGCGAGCGATCGTTCCCGCGTGAAACTGGTACGCGTGTTACTTCCTAGCCGTGTCCCCGCGGCTTCGCGGTCGCGAGTGCGCGAATTATTCCGCCGCGGATGCAAATTCGATCGGAGAAGGGGATCTCTTAATTGTCCTGGCGAGATAAGCGTCGCCGCGCTCGCCGCGGCAAGCGCGGCGGAACGAGGCGAAACGGCGGATCGAAACGGGGCCTGAATAATTCCCGCGGCCCCCGGGACTCGGATCTGTCTCTTTTGCACACAATTATATCATTTCTAGTCGAATATATCTGAAAAGACGCCGCTGCGCCCGAGGATGCTCTCTGTAGCTGCGGCACGTACGCGTCGGCACCGGGATATAAGGAGACTCTGTGCGGGAAGAACGTGAAAAAAGCGAAGGCGAAGGGGTATCGATCGTACGGGAACGATCGCCATGTCAAGTTCGGCTTTCGAGGGAATCGCGCGCAAGTAAAGTAATCGTTTCTCCCGAAGCTTACACGCGTTACCCATAAATCGAGCGCATCGGTAGGCAGGTACGCGGATCATGTGCCGTTGCCGGTAATTGCCGGCAAGATGAATCGAGACGAAATCCCGTTTCCGACTTCGTAGGAAATTTACGAAGCCGCCGGTTCTGCTTCTGCTTCTGCTTCTGTTTCTGTTTCTGTTTCTGCCTCTGCCTCGGTCATCGGTCTCCGCGACTCCAGCAAGCGACGGGGAACACCGGCAAACGTTTACGGCGGGAAAGTTCTGCGGGCAAGAAAGTCCCCGCGCGCGGCGAATACCGGCCAATGCAAACAGCTCGGCGAGGAGCGGCGCGGTGCCGAGCGGTGCGGAGCGATGCGGAGCGGTGCGGAGCGGAGCACTTCAAAAACGCGCGCGGGGATACGTGCTCCTAATTAGGTACGACGCGACGGCTGTTCTTACGCGCACGAAAACGATAGAACCAGATCGGAAACGAGCCGTCTCCTAACCGGGACCGGTGATTAATTCCTCGTTCGCAGCCGCTACGCGCGCTGACACTGATTGTGAGATCTTTAGTTCCGAGCTTTTCTTAATTCGTCGTTCAACAACTCTTCAACTCGATCAGCCGATCCATGGCTTCCATCGGCTTCTCTGCTCGTCGCTTAGCGGGAGGTGCTGCGAATCCGCACTTTTTTGGAAGCGAGCATAATTTCTGAGCTGCTTCTTGCTTTCCTAGAATGTTTAGGATACTGTCGTTGTTTTATTCCCGAGGCCTTTTGGAATAGTCTTTGTTGAACATTCCTTCAAAGATCCTGCTGGTTTTTCTTTTAGGTTTCGCCATTTCTCAATCTATTTGTATTATTGGTTCGATTTCTCTGGATTGGTGAAACTTCAAAATGCAGATACGGTAATGTCTCCCTTACTGACGCCCAGGTTGTGTACAGAAATGGACAATTTGGGAAGAGGAGATGCGATTATTCGAACCTTGCGACTCGTTTTTATAATTGTTGACAATCGATAACCATAAAAAACGAGCAACAAGGCGCGAACAATCGTCGAAAAATTGTCCATTTTTGTGGACAATCTGAGCGTCAATTAGAGAGACATTACTGTACTCTGCATTGATTGCAAATGTGCGTATTGCGCAGAGATTTATTTATCGTTCTGTTAATTTTATTATGTTGCGAGGAAGATAATAGTGCCTTTAGATTCTTTTGAAGATGTCTGTCACGAAGGTAAAGATACACAATTTCGGTTTCGAATTTCTTATCTTAAAATTGTTCAAGTCATTAAATATCCTTCTCGAGAGATGATTAAGTCGACTTCTTAATTCAAGTATCGAGTTATAATAAAAATAGCGAAATGTGTGAATAAATTCGGTTTTGTTATTTTCGTGAAGCAAAACATCTCAAATGTTTCTAATGCTCGGTAGACCTAAAACAATTGAGTCATTGTGCTTCCTTCTTCCTTCGCAAGATTTATCCTTATATACCTATTATCCTGATCCTTTATATCCTTCGTTGCAAACGATTTAAGATTACAGTAATGTCTCTCTAATTGACGCTCAGATTGTCCAGAAAAATGAACTATTTGGGAAGAGCAGATGCGATTATTCGAGCCTTGCGGTTCGTTTTCATAGCTACGAATTGTCAAGAAATATAAAAACGAGCTGCAAGGCTCGAATAATCGTATCTCCTCTTCCCAAATTGTCCATTTTTGTACGCAGACTGAGCGTCAGTTTTGGGAGACATTATTGTACCGATAACTACATTCCCATGTTCTGCATTCCCGTTTTGGATAATTTCGTTCAACTTCGGTGTTTCGCGCGAGATACTCGACATCAAAGACCCGTCCAGATACGAAGAAAGATAAGGTTTGATTAATCAGAACTGTTCCCGAGATTCATCTGCCACTAGAGAGAAACGCGCGCTTCGACTTGGACCGGGTGATATGAATATTCAGCCGGCTCGGAAATAAATATAAAGCTGCTTCTCCGTTCGGCTTCTAGAGAAACGGAGAGAAGGAGCCGCGGGACTATCCGAGGATCTCTGAATGTCGAAACAGGAGAGATAAAATATTCTCAAAGTGGGCGTTCGCGTTTGTAATTTCGGAAGGTGGCCCCGGTCAGATCGCCGAGCATCGGAATCGGAGGATCGGGGAGATCACCGCGGTGATAAGAGCGGGGCTGCCGCTTGTTATCGTCGCCGAGAATCGAGCGACGAAGACGAATCTCGCTCTCGATATTGTATATCGATGCAGCCGAACGGAGCAGCCACGGCGGAATCCGAGGAATCCTCCTCGAAATTTCTCCATCCGCGTCGTGCACGCTCGGATTCCTATGCGGGCCCCGGCGAACAGAGCGTCCCGCAATAAAAACTTTTATTGCGCCCGTGTTAGGACTCGTAGCCGACGAAATTTATTCAGCCGCGGAGAATCCGATGTCGAACTTTAATATACCAGGCATAAAATTAAAAATTATCTCCGCATAATGCAACCGGTCCGTGGAGGGGGCAGGTTATCCCTCGTTAACTAAATTACAACTTTCTAACTACCCGTAAAACGACCCCTAAAAAGTTATAAATTTCGGATCGCCGTCATCGGGCCGACACAGGGCCCGAAACGAACCTTCGTGCCGCCTTTCGACCGACAATTTGTCACGATTCCGGTTATCCTCTGCCCTCCGCCAAAACGTATTATCTACCACCATAATCAGCCTGTAGTTTCCTAAACTCGTGACCGCCGAAACATTCGTGTCAATCGAGAATTAAACGCAGGATTTACTTCAAAGTGCTGTAACTTTGCGGGAAAAAATCACAGCCACGTTCCCGTTTCCTTCTTATTAACTAAACGGGAAGGAACAAAATTCGGCTACAAAAAACGACCGCAAACGGCATCTCCGAACAAAATTTTACAGTCTGTGCATTTCGGTCAAACTTGGCCACTTTCAGTATGACAATCATGGCCTCATATTTAGAGGGTTACAGTCGCGAGAATGCATCAAATTTCAAATCCAGCAACACTATTTTAAAGTAGAGGTCTCAAGCCTTCATTTAAAATAAAAATCATCATCCTACGATGTTTTTTCGCGGAGTTATCGCCGGTCAAATTGACCAATTTTTATCCAAAATTTTTCCATGCTACAATATTTTCCAGCGGTGTATATGCAATTAAAAATTAATTAGCTTATTTATTTACTTAATAAACGGGAAAACCCTTTGAAGTAATTGTTACAGAGATATTAAGCTTTGGTTGTGTGTGTGTGAACCGGTATATAATTGTAATGAAACAGTGATATAGGACACCCCAAACCAAGCGATGCTGAGCAGTTTCAAACTTATTGAATAAATAATTCCACTAAGGAGATCAGACTAGAGATGCATACAGGCTGTCCCAAAATAATGTTACTTTCAGGAAATGAGGAGTTCCTGGGATCATATGAAGTAACTTTTTCCTTAGCGAAAATGCAATCCGCGGCTTCGTTTACGAGTTATTAACGAAAAACCCTGACCAATGAGAGTAGAGCGCGGTTGGCGCAAGACGGCCGAGCCAACGAGCGGTCGAAGCCTAGCTCCATTCATTGACTCGGCCGCCTCACAGCAGCTGATCTCGCCTCTCATTGGTCGGTGTTTTTCGTCAATAACTCGTAAACGAAGCCGCGGATTGCATTTTCGCTAAGGAAAAAGTGACTTGAAATTACCTCAGGAATTCCTCATTTCCTGAAATTAACATAATTTTAGGACACTCTGAATATCAGAATCCGACGAACAAGCGAGTGTGAAACACAGTAATTTTGGTGTATTTACATTCTTAGACAATCTAGAGTCTCCGTGTACAAATCCAAGGATTTGGAAAGAACAAACGACGAGAATGCATCGGCGATCATTCTCGCGAGGCACGAATGCTCGGTACGAATCTGTCGGGAACGGCCACAGAAATTCAGTGGCAATAAAGCGGGCGCGGCGCGTCCAGAAATCGAAGGAATTTCGGCAACGCGACGAGCTTCCAGGCAGCAAATGTCTCTGTAAAATCATCTCCGTCCAATCCTCGGTGCTGTCCAGCAACGAGCAGATAAGATCGCAACTTCTCCAGAAGCGCCGCGAAATCTACATAACCCACCGGCAGGAAAACAAAATTCCAATTTGACGATAAAGCCCCGGCCCGAAGAGATCGTTTCTGGGAATCGGCTGACGGCCGGGGACTGTCGCGAACGATCGTTACGAGATCGGGCCCGGCCGCTATCGGCGGACGGGACGCGAAATTACAAATTCGCCGGCGAGAATTGCGAGTCCGACGAAGGAATTCGCGTGGGCCACTCGGCCCGATCGACGATAATTTGTCAGATAGCCGGGCGCCGATCGCCGATGTGTCCGTACAATTATTGTCAGCGAACCGAGGCCACTCAGCGACCGGACAAGAGTGTCTTTTTGCTCGGTCGCGCGGCGCGGAGAGTGGCTCTCTCGCCGCGTAAGACGATTGTCGCGCGGAATGCTAGTTTAAATAGGTGTTTCTCCGCGAACCACTCCCGGCATTCGAGAGGCAATTAGCCGACCGGGACCCCGGGCACCTCCACACAAATTGAACTGGTCTCGGTGCCCAGACCACGTTTTCCACCGGCGACCGCAGACGCTCGTGACCAGAGCTCGCCGAGAGAAAAACGCGTGTCACCCAATGTCCTCCATAGCTCCCGATCGGAATTTTCTAGGGACGATTGCGCGCGGAGCTAGGCTGTTCTAGAGAAAACGGCACTCTTGCTGTCACCAGTGGTCGCCAACGCCGCGCGTCCACCGATCCTGCGGCTCCCGGTGCGGTTCGGCATCGAATCTCTATGAAAGAGACCGACCTGTCCGAAGAAAATGGTGCACATTTGTTCTCGCGGAGGTCCCTGGAAGCAGCGAATCGACCGAAAGATCATGGAATCTCTGCGAAAGAGCGACGAAGGAGGATCGCGGAGCGACATGCCTGGAATCTAGTCTACTTTCGAGCAATTAAAATACTAGTGCAACTAGTAGCCGGAGGTGATCTCCTAACACGAGCGTCTTCTTTCGCGCGTGCCCCGACTGGTTGGAACGGCGCAGGCGGTGTCGAGACTCGATATTTCATAAATACTACATATTTGGCGAGCGATCGCGACCGGAACGGTAACATCGCCGGCATAGCTGTTGCTCGGGCTGGATCTGCGCGTGAATCGGTTCGCGCCGGGCAAAACCGCCTCTTGCAATTAATCGCGGCATGGGAACGGTAGTCCGCATATCTAATTGGAGGCCAGCGGACGCGTGTAGTTCACCGAGTCGACAACTCGATCCGCGCCGATAGCTCGTGTCGGCTGTGAAACGTGAAATTAACGCCGTCGGCCTCGTTAACGACGGAGCGGGTATATCGCGCGGAAAATCCGCGGAATGGCGGCGAGCAAGCAGCGGGGCGCACCTGGGATCCCACGGGCGCGACGAGAGAGAGAGAAAGAGACCTTGGGACCCGGGGCTGGGGGCCGGGTCCGCGAGCGGGGACGTTAAATTGGCGGCCGGGAAGATTTAGGAGGAGGTTTCGCGCGCGTTTTATAAAGTCTCGCGGGGAGACCGTGGCAAAAACCACCGGAATTGAGAGCACTCTCGAGGGTAATGCGGCATAAACGAGATAAAGTACGTTTAATATCGTTGAAACAGTTATGGCCGCGATTACCGCCGCCTCCTGGCCACCTCAGCCGCCTCTGCGTTTTGTATACAAATGCTCGCCAAAGCGAAGTGTCCACCGCGGGCTTAATAACGCGTTATCGGGCCGCGGGGGTGGCCGCTCGACCTGAAAACTGTACGGTTACCGTCGCAACGATAACCCCCGCCAACGCCAATTACGGGGAACGACGGAATTCCACTCTAAACTCTAATATCCAGCTCGATAACGCGATTTCACGACCTCCGATGCGCCGCTTTATCAACCCTTAACGCTCGCTGCGCCATCGGCGCCTCCGATTTTTACGGCGTCAGCCCGAGGAGAGCATCGACGACTTTACTCCCCGGGGAGAAATATTGCAAATATTTGCTAAACGTACACCCGATCGAACTGTGCTGCTCCAATAGATAAACTCTCGCTAGTTTTACTATCTTATTTGCTGGAAAGACGACGATGTTACTGCGCCGTCCGACTGGCGACGAACGCGAAAAATTCCTGCGCGTCCGAAAGCGACGCTCTGTCGGGTCGGTTAACGAAATGATTTGCGCGAACAGTGCTTAGACGTAAAAATGGTCCGACGAATCCGGTGCCGGCCGCTTGAATATTCATAGGCGTGGTCATAAACAACCCAATAAATTGGAGAGAGCGAGTGTAACGCTAAACGGTTACGCGCGGGAACTAACGGGCGGCCGGGGACGAAAATTTACGGGTCGGCGTGGCGAACAAATTAATGGAAAAGAAAGGAGGCGAAATGTGCCGGAGGAGAGAGAGAGAGAGAGAGAGAGAGAGAGAGAGAGAGAGAAAGGGATCGGGGAGCGACAACGGGGAGGAGAGGGGCAGACGCAGACGAGATTGCGAGAAATCTCGACGATACCGGTCGAAGATCCGACCGTTCGACGAATAGCTCCTCCGAGGAGAACCGATCCGCGGAGGCTCTTCGTCCTCGTCTTCATCGTCTTCGTCGTCTTGGCCGTCTTCGTCGCGGAATCGGGTTAACGTCCGTGTTATTTTTGCTGCGAGCTGTCAACCCGAGAATCCTTGCGCTAACAAGGTGCCGCACCGGTCGAGTAACCGAGTCCGTTTTTATCAATGGCCCTTTGGGAAGTGGCGGATCCCCGGCCCTTCGCCAGCGAGGATCTAACGAGGGCCCGGCTTTTTGCACATTAAAATATCGACTAATTGCCCCAGGATTCTGGCGACGTTTTTCTGGCCCCTGGGCCCCCTCCCCCGTGACTCCGGCGAGACGGCTCTACGCATTGGAACGCGATCGGCGTTCTCGAATATTTCCGAAATCTCGGACGAGCCCGCCACCGATGGCGAGAAACTTTTCTTGTTCTTCCGTGCGAAGATTTATCGGGGCTGGTTGTTGTTAACAGACACCCGCGGGACGTTCCCGGTTCGTCCACGTCGGCTCGACGATTTTTGTTGGATGACTTTCGAAAGCGGTTTCGACAGTGTCTCCGATACCCGTGCAACGATAGATGACCGCGATAGCGGACCAGAATAGCGGGTCTAGAATTTTAATCACGGCGTTCCCACCTTCGTTAATTTCGATAACGCCGTTAGAAATACAACCGGTTAACGAGCGACGCGTTATTCGATCCGGTGATACCGTCGCGTCGCGCCGCGTCGCTACGCGGACACCGCGTGCTGCGCATTTTTTCTCGACGGAGATGATAATGCCGATTGGAACCGTCGCGCTCGAATTTAACGAGGCCGTCGGATTCCAGGGTGGTCTCGTGGCATCCTCCCGTCTTTTCGGCAGCCCCGCAGCCTCGCAGCTTCGAACCTTACCATTTTCCCTCCGACTTCGTTAAGTTCCCCGAAACGATTCGCCGATACAGAAAGCGCTCGGCGGCGTCTCGAAAATGTCCCGAGAAGCAAACAGAAGGAGCGGGAACGCATTACCATACTCGTTTCCATGGTGCCGCCTCCGAAAAATGTCCGTCATCCGTGGAATCCGGTCGCGCGATTAAGAAATACGCCGTAGATCGCGGCTTTCCAGGCCCCTCCGCCAATTAATACCGATTTCCTAACGACCGGCCCTTTTTCTCGCGACGAGACGGAGAGACCGGATCGCCGCGAGACCCGCAACAATTCAAAATAAGACGAACACTGTTTCCGTCAGCATCGTACTACGATCGTTGCGCAACCGTTCGTCTTATCGGCGCGTAGATTCGCGTAAGACCCGTCACGGAAAATGGGCGCCGTTCGAGGGCGCTTCTGGGGGGGGGGGGGTGATGATCACGCAGCGCACTCGCTGGCAAAAGGAAATTTAATCGACTCCGGTGTCCTGGTAGCGGGAATCTCTGGTCGCAGATTGCATCCTCGAAGTAGATGACTCTGTGTGACCGTCGGGGAACGCGGAACGCTCGTTAATCGTTCAGCGAGGAGTCGAATCGGGAGTATCCCGGCAAGAAAAACAAATCGACTCGGCAAGAAAATCGTCGCGGTCCGTGTCGGATGCAAAACACGATTCACACTTTCGATTCGCTTGGACACATACCGGTTCCGAGTTATCGTTTTCTCGAGCCGAGGCAGAGCCGGGCGAGGCGAGGCGAGGCGCGGCGCGGCGCGGCGAGGCGAGGCGGACGCGTGCGCGCGGGCGCACGCAAACGGCCGGGGGCCCGGTACGTGTAAGCAGAGGTCATTAAGGGACTTCCTACATTCCCCGGGTTCCCCGCCGCCGCCTCCGCCGCCGGTGCCGCCGCCGACGCCGACCGAAAGCTCTAATTATTTCTTGCTCGGCGGCGATCGCTTCCGCGCGCGGCCAAGTACGACTACAGGTGTAACCGTTTACGGGAAGACCGGGAAGATCGCACGGTTAATTGGAATCCGATAAGCGTATGCCGACGTTTCAAGAACCGTTTCTTCAACCGGGAGACATCTAAATAGTCGGACTTTCGAACCGGCCACCGACGTGTCCCTTGCTCTCCAAAGAAAACCTGGCTACGACCTCCTCCAGGCCATTCCATTCTTCTCTCGAACATTGTCTTTTCCTCTAGCGTAGCAGCTACTCTACTCGGACCAGCACTGTCCCTCTTTCTAAACTGCTGGATTTTCATGTCGGATGCTGTTCTCTACTCTGGCCAATGCTGTCTGCCTTTTTTCAGGCTATTGTGCAATATTTTTCTCTAGTATACTGTATTCTACGCTAGACAATATGGCCTCTATTTCTTGGTTACTGTATTTCACTGTAGGCCATCATATTTTGCTGATACTGTTTTTTTTTTATATGTATACTGTTTCTTCTATTATACTGTTTTCTTTCTAGACTATTGTATTTATTCATTTTTTTTAGGGTACTGTGGTCTACTCTAGACGATACTGCCTTCCTTTCTTTATATATTTATTTATATATTTATTTTATTATAGGCTGCCTTTTATTTAGGCTGTATCTTTCAATAGGCTACTGTGTTTTACTATAGGCTACACTATTTTATTGCAGGCTATTCTATTCTTCCCCGAGGCACTAAAATCTTATGGTCAAGTAAACGTCGAACCAGTCTAAAATGAACACAATACCTTCTGCCAGAATTTCTCGATAAACAAAGCAGGATCTTAGAGTAGAATGGACCGGTCTACGATCCCGAATGCTCCCAAGTGAACACCAAATGGATCAACTAGCAAGAACTGGCATTTCAGTCAAATATAGGCTACACTATTTTATTGCAGGTTTTTCTATTCTTCCCCGAGGCACTAAAATCTTATGGTCAAGTAAACGTCGAATCAGTCTAAAATGAACACAATACCTTCTGCCAGAATTTCTCGATAAACAAAGCAGGATCTTAGAGTAAAATGGACCGGTCTACGATCCCGAATGCTCCCAAGTGAACACCAAATGAATCAACTAGCAAGAACTGGCATTTCAGTCAAATATAGGCTACACTATTTTATTGCAGGTTTTTCTATTCTTCCCCGAGGCACTAAAATCTTATGGTCAAGTAAACGTCGAACCAGTCTAAAATGAACACAATACCGTCTGCCAGAATTTCTCGATAAACAAAGCAGGATCTTAGAGTAGAATGGACCGGTCTACGATCCCGAATGCTCCCAAGTGAACACCAAATGGAATAACTAGCAAGAAAACTGGCACTTCAGTGAAATCTCTGTTGTCAGAGTCTCTCGATGGCGCCTCGCTGGCAGGGCTTTCAATCAATGGGTTCATCGAACGTTTTATTTTTCGTTGGTGTAACGCCTGTACAAAGTTGAACGATTCCTCGGCGCTTGCAGCCGAGTTAATCGTTTTCCCCAGTTATAGGTTGACACAGAATAACGACCGGCGTTGTTTCATTTCGCAGGTCCGCCGATACGTCATGCGTTCTTTACGGTGTTCGGTGAAAATTAAAGCCGGGGAGATCGCGCGATTAAGGCCAGTAATTGAACGGGTCGATTAATTTGCCGATTAAATGTCGTTACGTCGGCGTGAGGTAATTAAAACGGGAAATAATTAAAGCGGAGCAAACTCGCTGTAATAATAATCGACGCGGCACGGCCGGCCGGGATGACGAGGAACGCTCGAGCCGATTAATTAATAGAGAAAGCTCCGCGCCCGGCCCCGCTCTTTGACAAATCAGACCGGCCGACTTTTGAGATTCTCAATTCTTTTTAAACGCGCGATTCGCTCGCGTAAAAATGGCCGACCCTTGCAACGTTGCCGGGAAACGAGAATTCATATCGTTCGACGACGATGCGACGACTCTCTTTTGCACCCGTAATGATTACTCGCCGATGACTCGTCTCTAAAACAGCTATTTTATAGCAACCCTTTGCACTCGAAGTCGAATTTAACGCAAAATTTAAAATAGTTCTTCCGACCCACGGCTTTTCCATTTTATATGATCTAGTGCATTTCATGCATTTCATGCATATAAATTGAATATTGCTACGCTTTCCACAGCTCTTTAAATATAAACAAATTTGATTAATAAAATTATTTTGTGACGCGACATAACAATTTTTAATGGCGCCACGGAGTCGCCATTCGAGTGCAAAAGGTTAGTTCATGAAAACGGCGGTAGTAGATTTATCCTGATTCTGAACGAGTATTATTGTAATATTCGCTAGAAATAATTCATGTATTGAATAAATAACTTATGAATGTAACAAATCTTTACAATCTGAATGATCGTAAATTAGAAAGTTAGTGACCCGCCATCTTCACGGATGCCACAAACCTAGTGTTAAGGTTTCACATTTTGTATCATTTAATTATTGAAATTATCAACACCGCAGTGTAATATAAAGAATATAAAGAATGTCGAAAGATCTCAATAAATTCATTCTCGTCGTTCTAACAAGCCAATCAACGTCCACGGCTTCTTTCACCCACCCTCCGCTTTCACCGAATCCTCCACTTCCTCTTGTTCGCTCCTCTTCGTTGCTTTCACTCTCCTCTTTTTCGGCTCTAAATTTTCAAGTAACCAATGCACCTGCATTTTGCAACAATGCCAGCACACCTGTGATCCTGCGGATCCTGTGAACGGGAGAGGCTTCCGAGGCATTGTGTCTGGCTTCCATACGAGTCGAGGAGGCTCGGCCGCCATAATTAAAAAGAAAATGATCTTATCGGGGCACAGGATCGTTAATTTTATATCCGATAATAAAGTTCCATCGTGGCCGATCGTCGATGGAATAAACGGCGCGGCGCGGCGTCGTCGGCGTCACTCGACGGTGGACGCGATGACAATCTCTCTCTCTCAGCTCGGCGGCCAGGACCGGCTAGGTGTGGTCCTACGTTCGAGCCAGCGGGTTTCCAGGAACGCGAGCCATTAGACCTTCCGGCTGGTGTTATAAATTGTACATCGTTTAATTAGGCTCTCTTCCCGCCCGTGTCCGGACGGCTCAGTTATTTACCATTTACTACCGTGGGCCCTTACGCGGTATCTCGCCGAGAGCTACTGTGCATCAAATTGGATCGGGATTGGGACCCCGTGGGCCCGCAGGACCCCGAGAGTTCCTGCCGGACGATCATGCTGCCGCGCCGCCGAGAGCAAAGGTTAGGAAATGCTGTTAGGCCTCCGCTTCGAGGCTCTCTTGGCCACGGTGTCCTCCGAGGCGGGAAAGTCGGCGATTTTTGTCGCCGGTGCTAGAGCCTCTAGAAGAACCTTTAATAGATCCGTTCGAAGCATTCCTCGGACCGGGGACATCGATCCTGGTATCTCGACTCGGCGATAAACCGTGGTGAACAGGCGTTCCTCAGCGTCAAGCGAGAGTGTTTTCTGCTCCGCCGCGATTAGAACGAAGTTATCGGGTCTGGACCACTTCGACAGACGCTTTCACGCCCCTAAAGGAAATTCGAGAATGGCAAGGACAAATTAACCTCGGCCTTGAATTAGGCGCGATTACCTCTCGCCTTGAATTAGGCGCGACTCGCGGAACATTGAATCCCCGCTCTCCGGAGTATGGTCCCTGTAGTATCGGTGTAACGAAAGGACAGCGATTTTCTGGGGAACGGCCCGCGAACCTGGAAGTTCGTGTAATCTGATTATCGAGTGTCCACTTCAACGGGTAAGGATCCATTCGAACGGGCGTGGATCGCTTATTGGGCAATTCCGGTTTAGCGGACGAGCCCGGGAGCAGAGACGTCATTGGATAATAAACCGAGTTGATTGAATCGCGCCCAGCGGCACCAAGTATTTTCGATACCTCGTTAGCCCGGCACATCTTATCGATACTGCCTCGGTGAACGTAATCAGGGACATTATGTTGCCGGCTAATTCCGCGTTACGCGGATACGCCGGGAGGATCGACGGAGGAACAGGACGGGCCGGCACGGCATCACGATGTGTTTCGAGGGCTCGCCTAATGACCGGAGCCGGCGGAATTCTGAGGGGATCGCCGCGAAAATGAAGAAGTCCGCGATTCGACGGCGGCTCTCGGGCCCGGCTGACAAAAATGCCGGAGTTTATCTCCATCGATGGGATCGAAATTAGTAGCGCGCGGGCCCCGCGGGCCCAGCCGCCCCGCACGGCCGAATAAAAACCGGAAATTATGCTGGCAATTAGAGGGGATACCTCAGCGGTGAATGGGCACCGGTGGCGGGGCGATAAAATAATCAAATTTAATACGTTCATTTATTTTTTGCCCGCGCCGCGGCCGAGCCGCTTAAATTATAGCTAGTTAGGCCCGTTGACAAAACGAATCGCGCGACTCTCCTCGGGATCCACGGCGAATAAAAATCTCGAGGATGTCAATTAGCCACGGAGCGTCCCACGCTCGATCAAGATCTCTCGCCGCGGATCGTGGAAAGGTTAACGGTCTCGGCCGATATTAATTTTCACTATCGCAACAGTATCCGAGAGACCGTCGACGTCGCGCCAGCAAGCCCACTCGGATTTTTCTCCTTGGAAATCTATTGGTAGCACCGACCATTTCGATCCCCGTTATTGACGCGCGTCGGATCGTCGCGCGAATCGAAGGATCGTCTGCAAACCAACGAAGCGATCAAGAGTAAACATTAGCCACGCTATATGCTATAGACTCGCAACAAAAAACACATTTTTGTTGCCTTAGAGCGACCGGAAAATTTCATTAGAAATTATTATCTTTATCGTTAATACGTTCGCTAGCGGCGTGACTAGCGTGCATGGTTAATATTCATTTATTTTTCTTTAACGAAATATGAGAAAAATTATCGAACGGAAGCTAGAAATTCTCTAAATATCAGGGTGTATTTGTTACAATTTTCGATAATTATAGTCACGAACTTACTTGGATGTTCATCATTACGTGGAATACAAAAACGTGTACGTCGCACGTGTATGACGCTGTTATGAACGAACGTGTGAACGAACGCGTGCAAATCTGTAAAAATGCACGGAAAGTGGCGAACAATTGGGGAGCGAGTGTTGTACGTATCAAAATCTGGAGTGGCCGAAGAGTTAGAGTCTGCAAGACGCTCGTTTCGTACTCGGTGTTAATTTTCGCCCCGGCCGGTATCGCTGGCTCGTTAACAGGCCGCGCGTTACCTTAAATTTTCATAAGCGGTATCGGCGGTGCTTGTTAAGTTCCGTCGAGGGCAAACTAATTTGGCGATAAAGCAAGCGAGCGGCGAGCCGAGCGAAACGGGGGCCCGAGGTAGCGGCGGAGAACTGTTTTAATAACTTTATTGGTTCCCGTTCGGGCCGAATGCTCGATCCGATATGATACAAAAATAGAATCTACTAATTACCGGGAACGGAGCGGCTACACGGTTTCTCCGGGAGGCAGCGAAATTAAGGAGTCCCGGGGCACCGTGTTAGCGCCGGTCCCCTCGGGGCCCGGCAGTGGCAAAAATTCCGGCCTTATCTCGGCCGATGAAGTCGAAATTAGTAGCTGGCTACCGTACACGGCCCCGGCCGCCTCTCTGGCCGTGGTGGTGAGAATTGGTGATGCCGCGGTGACCGGTGGTAGTGACGCTGCCAATGGGAAGGGAAAGGAAGGGAAGCTCGCTGCCATGCCACCGTTCCTCGCCGTTTCTCGCCTTCTCTGGCTCCGAGCGTGGTAGCACGGGCCGAGAATGTGTCGCGTCGTTCAACGTGACAATATTAATAGCCGGAATGCCAATAGCGGCGACGCTCTCCTCGTGGTAACGGCAATCACGGAGTTCCGGTAATAACGAATTAATTGTACTTAAAAATTGGCCGATAACGCGTCGCTCGGCTCCCGCGAATGCCACCCGAGACCGCAACCTTTCGCTTTAATGGAGTCCCCTGATTAACCGGCCACTCGTCTCTTTGTTCCGTCCCGCTGTTAAATTCAATACAGCTTTAGCTTCGATAGAAAATTCTGCGGGTCTCCGTTTACTCCACGATCTGGTTACATTACATTTAATAACTGCGCTAACGAGTGCATCAATACCCGGCGCTTCCCTTTACTCGCCGATTCCTCCGAAGCTCTTTCGATGCACGATTTTTACGCGGGAAAACTCGCTGCATCGATTTCAACGTTGGCGGATTGGAAATAAACAGCTCGGATACATTCTACAGAGGATGTAGAATGTACACCGTAGTAGAAATCACCGACCTTTATGCGATCTCGTCATCAGAAAATTGAAAACAGCCTCTCCCGCTGTTTCGGATCTACGCTCGCTGCACGAACTACGATTTTATAAAGGGTGTAGAACAGGTCCGGGTCGTAAAACTCGTTGGTTCTCATTCGATTTCATCATTAGAAGACTAAAAACAGCCTCTCCGAATACTTTTTATAGCGAGCGTGGAAACAGCTCCGTGGTAAAACCCGCTGGATCGTGTTCGATTTCTTCTATAAATCGTCCGGACGAATTTTAACGACGTTCGCGGAATTTCCTGCCGGGCCGTCGTCGTCGCATCCCGCATCCCGCGTCCCGCCTGGTTTTTCAGGAAGGTGGCGTTGTAAAAATGCCCGGGGCGTATCGATCTGTAAATTACGCCCCTAATTCGAGCGTTGATCGCGGTTCCACGGACAGGCGAACAATGCTACGGTAGAGCAGCGACGCGGGACCGCATTGTTAATAGCGGGGTAATAACAGTTACAGGCGACGTCGGTAGCGAGCAACGATCGGCCGTGCTGGTGGTTGTAATCTCGGTGGTAATGGCGCTGCTGGCCGAACCCACACAAATCTACCCCCAACGACGGAGGAACGAGGTCGCGCGAGCGCGAGCGCGAACGCGAGCGTCCGCGCGCGCACACGTGGACATCCGTAAGTGTTGGATTCTCGGCCGTTGTTAAGTAAATTGGGTCCCAACCGGTTTCTTATTTCGTGGCCACTGTCTTACTCTCCGCGCTCGTACGCCCGGCACTCACCGGCAAGAACCGCTCGGTCCCCCGATCGGTTCCCTTCTTGGGGCCCGTTCAGGGCCGTACCACACTGCCCCGATGCTCTGCATCGGCATCCGCGACGTCCACTTTTCACCCAACGGTCCCAGCAACGTTCCAACTGTGTTCCAGCGAACGTAACGCAGAAAAATTACGCAGGCGTCAGACCCTAAATCTAATTCTTGCGATCCCCTATCGTAATTAGGGGGAACGGCGATCTGATAAAGCGCGATGGCCGGATCTTTACGCGTTCGTGAATACAAGAAATAGTATTAGCATTAATAGAAATTAGCCTGCCGGTTTGCCCTCGTTGAACATGTACAAAGTAGCTGTTGAAAAAGATGCCTTGTTATTACCGCCGCGCCGATCCGGATCTCGAATTCGTAGGAGAGGAGAGACTGTCTATCCGGAGCCAGCACCGCCAATAAAGAAAACGGTGGCATCGAGCAACGACGACGGCGGGTTCTTAGCCTTTCGATCGTGCCTTTTGAGCGGGTCTCCCTCCGATTCAAATTGAATCCTCGAGGAGATCGTAAGCAGCTGCGGAGGCACTTCTTTCGTCGCATAAATTGAGGAAAGCGGGGCAGGATTTATCGTGTAACTCCGGGGACTGTCTGCTATCAGCATGGAACGCGGAGCGGAGCCGAGTAACGACGCTTATTACAAGAAAAGAGCCTCTGTTTCCACCGTATTCCCGTTTCAGCGTTTCTCCGAAACGATCAGCGAAATGAAAACATCGCTGAGGCAGTAATACGTGTGCCTCTGTGAAATCTCTCTCTCTCTCTCTCTCACTCTCTTTTTTGCTCTCTCTCTCTCTCTCTCTCTCTGTCTCTCCCTCTCTCTCTCTCTCTTCCTCTCCGCTCCAGAAACATATCGATCATAATATCCCCCCGTCGACGGCCTCCGCTATCTACCAAAAGCATCGCTGATATCTTACTTAATAACGCGGACCTTTCACCGTGCTGGCGAACACTATAATCGAGCAGCGCCGTATCATCTGTTCACTCGTTCCTAGTATCCGCAAGGAAAACTCGTTAATTGCTCGAGGTTCGTTAACTTCCTAAGAAAATCCTGACGGGTGCAAAACGCGTATCATGCTAATAGGGGCATCGGATGACAGGGTGGGAAAGAAGGTCCTCCTGGAAAAAAACGGGGACTTGTTCAGAGCTGCGGGTTGCATCTGCTGTCTCGGTCCCGTGAGCTTCGTCGCTCGGTTACCCAGTGGTTACGGCCACTGGGGTCGTTTTTCCATCCTGGAAGACGTTGGCGCACTCTGTTACAGACGATAGTCAATAAACATTGCGATATTACTAGCGTGATATCGCCCGATTATGCAATCGTAATGGTCTTTTACACGTTGACCGTCATGCTTATTTTGTGGAAACGTGTTCTAGACACCAACATTTCTTCCTTTTCCAATAAATGAATAATAATGAACAAAAAAACAATAACTATATCCTATTTCCTTGTTAGAAATGAACCTTTAGCGGATACGTCGCGGTGGGCGTCTACCTATGCGTAATTAACGTATTATGTATTTAACGTATGCGTACTCGTTGTCTGTGTGCGATTTGCGCGATCTACTGATTCCTTCAGCCTTTCTTTTTGTCGGATCCTTGAGCTATACCGAATCCATCTATCGAACAAATCAAGCCATCGAAGCGCGTCTGTCTCTTCGCTGATTCAAGTACCAGTAGCATTTTCCACAACGAAGTTGTGGAAAAAAACTCTCGCGAAAGGCGTCGTTGGACCAACTCGAAAAATGAAGCGCTGCCATTTCAGCGTTGGCAAGACTTTGGGGTATCGCGAAGGGCTTAGCGGCGGGTCAGAAACGACCCGGCAGCCCCGCAGCCGGTACACGCTGGCCGGTACCGAAAACTTTTGTCCGCGAGTCGCGCACGAAACGCTGGAAACGAGCGCGTGCACACGTGTTCCCCGGACACGAGATCCCGTGCATGTGTCTACGCGTGTATGGGGGCGCGTGCGTGTGCCCCGAAGTATGTGCCGCGAGGTGGGTCGCCTTTTGTTTTAGCATGGGGAGCTAAGGGAGCCCTGGTAGCGGGTTACCACGAGATCTCGCCAGCTGATATCCCCGCTTTTTTGTCAATTTATAAGGATTTATACCAGCGACCCGCAGATACGCTGCTCCCTCCCCCTACGGCCCCCTTCGGCCCCCGTCGGCCTCCCGGCCTGCGAGGCCAGCGTTCTACCAAAGGGGTGGTCCTCGTGGCGGAGGATCGACGATGGAAAAGGGAGAATAAAGCTTCGGGCAAGGGGAGGTGGGGACGGGCTCCGGGGGACACTCCGACAAAAGGCGAGCCGGCCTCGACGTCGTTAGCCGGGGTTTTCGGGATTTTGGTAATAAGGACGATTTCGAAATGCAGCAGGACCTCGATTAATCGCGGTTCCGGTTCCGCGGTATCTCGAGATCTTCATTAGTTCCCCGGGAAGGTCCCGCGACGTCCAAAGTCTTTCGCCGTCGACGCTGCTGCGAATCTGATTGGAACAGCTGGCGAGATCATGCGTAACGCATCGTTTACGAAAAACACCCTGGAAACACCGAGCAACGTCCAGGTTCACCGATTAATTACAGCCGCGTTACTCGATTAATCTGCTGAAATGAACCTGGCCGGCGAACGGGTCCGGGGGTGCGAGTAGACGCGACGGTGCTCGAAGCGTGATTCGCGAAACGAGTGGACCGGGACCGGGGGTTGACAATTAAGCAATTATCTTGGTCGGTGTTTCGCTGCAGTGGTCGTTCCTCTCGCCCCGATCCTCTCCGAGGGAGCGAGCGAGCGAGGAGGACGCGACAACAGGGAAAGTGTCGGACGAGGAGCGAACGGAAGCAGGAGGAAAGGCGAACCGGTGGTGCAAAAGGGGAAAAACGAGGAGTCAGGAGTGGCAGAAGAGACAAAGAGAAAGAGAGCGACGGAGGGGAGCCGGATGAGAAAGAAAGAGAGACAGAGAGAGAGAAAGAGAGATAAAGAGAGAGCGAGAGAGAGCGCGAGGGGAGGGACCCGTATCTTAATGATATTGTAGTCGGCGTGCACACGCGCAGGCTTCCTCTAATTGCGCCACTGAAGCGGCCATGTTACCTAGCCCGGGGGTGCAACGAGGAGGGAAGATGCCCGGGACGGAGGGGGAGGAAGCGTTCACCACGTGCACGGTTTCGCTTGCGTGCATCGACGCGCGACGCGGGCTTGTGTGCGCCTCGAACAAGGACGACGCGTCGCGCGGTGCGCCGCGAAGGACGAGGACAGCCGAGCTAGCGTAGGGGATGTGCATTAGACGAGGACGGTGGCCCGTGGTGGGGGGCAGGCTGGAAGACCGAGGTAAATAGAAGATGTTCCTTGGCGAAGAAAAGGACAGCGCCAGGTGAAAAGGAAACGAGCAGCGAGCCGAAGGGGCGAGAGAAAGAGGATCGCCGCTGGTTAGAGCGGAACGGGAAGAGGGGAGGACAAGGACGAGGATGGAGAAGAAGGAGCGAGAGAAAGGTCCAAAAGGGGAAAGGGGAAAGGACGAGGGAGCAGGAGAGAGAGAGGGCCAGGGGTGGGAGGACCGCCGGAGAAGGGGATCGCCGAGGTAAAAAGCTGGAAATGCAGCATGGCGGTTGGGAATCGGTAGCAATTATTACGAAAGGACGACAGTTGAATGCGAATACCTCGCCGAGGGGGGAGAGCCGAGAATTTCGGGCCACCTCGTCGGACGCGGGTGGCGAAACGACGTGACAATTGCGCGCGGAAAACTCGATTAGCTGCAGTTGCCTTCTAATTGGCCCCGCGGACCAGCCTCCGCCCGCATTCTAGCGCCCCCGCTTTTTTTTCGGTTTCTCGACTCCCTCCGGACCCCCAGCGACTCACCCCCGCGCGCGATCGATTCATCGATTTTCGACTTTCGTCTATTTTGTTACTCTGTCGACGTACACGCCGTCGCTCGCATGTTTAGTTGCTCGCATTACTTTACTAATCGTCACTACGTCGACAGCTCCCTTCGCCACCCCATCGGCTTTTACGTTTTAAAGCAGTCGCTCGTCCAAGAAAGCACAGGCAGGAACGATGCTCGAGTCGCTTTCATGAAGCAGCTGCAATCAATTGCTCGTGACGGATTAGAACAGAAGGATGATACGAATTTGTACGTCGAGACTGTTGGAACGATCGTTGACCTCGTCGATCGTTCGTGCAGGATTTCGGCGGTTTCTCGCGATCGTTCCGAAACCCTTGGGATCCGGTGAGATCTAAAGAGCACGAATCCGGGGGGAGAAGCAGAGAAGCATCTCGCCGTGTATTTTTGCCGGGTGCCATTTTACAGCGGTTGCCTTTTCGCCGAACAAATGTTGCCTTTCGAAATAAGAGAGCAACTTAATCTCACATTAGCCCGACCATATCTCACGTTTAAGGCGAGCTCTCGCAAACGTGACTGCACTCCTGACATTTCGAATATCGTTGTATTCGCCCGACACGTAGCTATATCCCGCAGCTACAAATGCCCGCCGCTGGCTCAAACTTTATCTGCCGCGTGCCTATCTGTTTGTGATTGCCCGTGGCCCGACCCCGCGGCGAAACAATGCAAAGTAATGAGAATTTATTCTTCGACGTGCGCGCCCCGCTCGCGCCTGGAAGTCGTGCACCGATTATTTACTGTCGGATGAAATAAACCCCGGGATCGCCGTTAACACGATCTCCGGACCCATATACGATGAGTTCAACGAACGAACGGTTCGGCGAGCCGGCTCCGCGATCGGAAACAACGGCGCCGACACCTTTTTAAAGCAAGCGCGGCGAGAGGGACTCTGATCGATGGGAAAAAGAAATGCCAGACGGGCGTGGGGAGGGGGGAGGGGGGACGAATTTTCGGACGGAGAGAGGAATTTTCGGACGCACGGGAATTTCGGGGCGCGTCGACGCGAACGTGCCTTGCCGGCAGTTATCGCAATTGTTCCGGTGCTTATCGTGACGTTAACTACTGTGCAAGCTCCTCTGCCATTTGAACTTCGCGAACGTTCGCCCGCAGAGAGGCTGGCCGAGTTCGGAACGGGGACGTGCTAAGATAACAGGATTGTTTAGACATGCTGTTACTTTGCCGAACACTTGCACATTGCCGGTTAATTGTGCCGTCGAGAATAGTAACTTCGTCTTCGCCCGGAAAACCGGATAGATATGACGTCAGGAGCGTCGTATAATTGTGCTCGGCTCGGTGTACCATAAATTGATGTATTGATCGCGCCTGGCGTCGGACAAATTAGAAGCCAACCGAGGAAGCCGCGCCGATAGATACACTTATAATTTTGCAATTAGACCTCCTCCCCGTAGGATGGGGGAATCGCGAGAAAATCGGGCCGGAGGGTAGCCGTTGCGGGGCTTCCCGGGTCTTTCGGGGCACGATTAACTTGATATTTATGGAATTCATTGCGCAGATAAGGGCGGCGTGAAGCTAAATCACAGGGAAAACACGTATCGCCGGGAACGATTGCGATAGAAGGTGGAAAAGCACGCGCCATGAGCAATGCTGGCTGTCGACCTGGTGGGGCGCCCGGGGGATGCGAGTTAAAATGGGAGGGTTGTTCGGGCAAGCAACCACTTTGGCGCACGCGTAACCGCTGCCAGTCAATATTAACCGACGAGTCAGCCCCGAGGCTTCGGTGTCACCGTAAAAACCCGCACCGAATGAATTTTATTGCGCCAAATCGCACCACCCACCGGCTTCATTAAATAGCTACCGATTTCTAACGCGCGTCGACGATCTCGTTAACGTTCTCTTGGCAGCTTCTCCGATGTTACCTGCCAGAAAAAGAATTCTGCATTTATACACAGCTTCTTAGAAGTATCGGAAACAACGCAGCTTCTGTGCCGACGATTATCCGATACGAGAGAAGCAGCAGCTTCGCGAACCGAAAAATGTGAGTCGGCGGATCGTAGGATCGAAAAGGGTGGGGTGCAGGAGGGGTGCGGCCGATGTCGCAAATAATTGGTCAATAATAGTCTCGCGGCTGGCGAAAAGCTCGGTGCCGCGGGGACAAAACGTCGCCGGGGCGTTATCGTGCACAGCTATAGCCGTGTTCAACGAATAGCAACCCCTTCCTCCGGCGGAGCCCCCACCCGGAGCCGGCGCTGACAACTTCTCATTGTCCGGGATTCAGCTTGACGTCGCGGGGACGTGCTCATTGTTAATTAAACTACGCGTCGCCGCGCCATTGCTACAGAACTCTCGCCGCGCTACCGATAACTGCGCCACACGTACTCGCGCACTCGCTCGCTCATATTTTCGCCAAGCGGTTTTCTGCCCGCGGACTCGCGCAGCCAGACGCGTTTCATCGAGCCGTCGTTAATCACGCTGCAGTTTAATTACCAAAGCGAATTAACGAGCCCTTGCCAGCGACGCGACGCGGCTGTTGCAACTTTTATGCGCGCCGCGCCGCGCCGGCTCGCGATCCTACCCAAGAACGATACGAACGAACTGCGAACGAACGTTGACAGCCATTAAGCCGAAATTCAGGTAGCCGCAATTGTTTCGTTTCGCTCGATTCAGAATTCAACGAATGCTATTTGTTTAGTCGATATTGAAACAAGATTCGATTCTTTTGCGATCAAAGTTCATGAATGAAAGTGAACAAAGGTTTACTCAGAAGATACAAAAGTTGTCTAGTAATTTTCTAGTAATTATTTTCGACTAAGTATCGAAACCAATTTTATTGTAATATATTCGAACGAACTGATTTTTCAACACGACGCACATGAATTTTAACTTTCTAATGTATCAGGTCCATTAACCAAATTACTTTGATTTCGTGGGAATTTTAGGGTTCGATTTTCGGCACTCGAAGAACGAACAGGTGCTGATCGAGGCTGTTGTGAAAGAAACCGCAATTGGTTAGACAAGATTCGCGTAGTTTTGCTTAACCCCGGAGGACCTGCGAGCAAATTCGCGACACGGTTTGGCAGAGTTTGCGCCCCGACCGGGGACAGTGGTTCCTCGGTATCGATTCCGGAAAACTCCGGAGGAGCCGGTGGCGTTTAAAAAGGTCGGGCATCGACGTCGAAGGGAAGTTGGGAACGGTTCGGGCCACGTTTACGCCGTCCTTTTATATCCAGCGGACGGCCGCGATATTTCTTTCCATCGCCTGACTCCGAAATTAGGAGCCCGTGGATTCCCGGGGCCAGAAAAACCCGCCTTAGCCGTGACACACAGTAGAGAATCGTTGCACGTGAGATGGTTCGCTGAAAGGCCCGAAGAAACTACCCTCTATCTCGCGCCTCTCCTCGAGCTGCTCCCTCGCTCCTCTTCTTTCCACGCTCTCCCTCTCCCTTTCTCTACCTCCGCTCGAAGCAACCTCGCCGATCCGAAGCTGGAAGCGATGCCGCCTCGCCGACGATAACGTCCGTATCGGGTAGAACGTCACGACGTACCTACCCGGTAATTTCCTGCGTTTTATGGGTCGCTTAAGGAGCATCGGGACGCCCGATCGTGAGAATTAGGACGGACATCGCGATCGCGTCGCCTAATATACGGTTTCTTGTTACAAGACGCCGCGGACGCCTTTCAAGCGTCCACATCCCTCGTCCCCGATGAAAGGAACCGCCAAAAATACACTGGAGAACCGGTGACATCTTCTCTCTAGGCGTCATTGGGTTTTCACCTTTTCCCTTACGATTTGCTCCGCAGATACGACAATTCGATCTTCATCGTTTTTAACGTTATTTTCAAGAGTTCGTTATTTCGCTCGTTGTCCTTCAAAATTACTGCTTTCTGTCGCTAACGATTCATTCTTCTGTTAATTATTCTGTTTTACGATTTAATCCTTCGCAGTCGAGTGGCGACTCCAAGACACCGCTAGAAATTCTCGTATCACCTTATACAGTAATGTCTCTCTAATTGACGCTCAGATTGTCCACAAAAATGGACAATTTTGAAAGACGGAATACGATTGTTCGAGCCTTGTGGCTCGTTTTTTATGCTTATGGATTGTCAACAACTATTAGAACGAGCTTCAAGGCTCGAACAATCGTATCTCGTCTTCCCAAATTGTTCATTTTTGTACACAATCTGAGCGTCAATTACGGAGACATTACTGTGTCACGTTAAAACCGTTGAGTGAGCCACAACATTCAATCTCATGTGTATCAAATGCATACAAAGGTCCTATAAAGTCGAAACGCTGTAGATCGGAGAAACTAAATTTTCGATCTCGAGTTAAAATGGCTCCGACTGCAAAGGGGTAATTATCTACGATCGCGTAAGAACGCGCGTCGGTAAAGGTTCAATTACGAGTTCGTATATCCGAGGTGGGACATTAATTCGTTGGTATAAACGAGATGCGGATAAACAAGGTTCCACTGTAAAAGATCCAGTAGCACGGTGGCTCGCGTACAATGCAATTGCTAATGGTATAGAAACGAGTGGTTCGCCAGTTCGCAGGTAGTTTGTGTAAGGGCAAACCGCGGACGATCTTCCAGATCGAGAAATAAGAACGTAGTAGCGGTCGGAAAGTAGCGCGGAGAGGCTTTGCAAAATCGCCGGGAATCCGTGCTCGCATCCGTCAGCGTGCCACGGGGGAGGGTTCGCGGAATCGCGGGCCGTGGCGGAACGCTCGAAGAATCCGGATCCGCGACATTCGTGCAAATTAGCAGCGGCCGGTGACAGTATCCATGATCACCGTGACACCGAGTAACCACTCGTCGGTCCGTACATTCCTATCTGCGATCCTTCGGTGGCCGTGACAGCCACGGGATGGCTGTCCGTGCGATCTCGAGTAGCGAACTCGAAGAGAGTCGTCGTACGGTCTCGTGGTACGGTCTGGCCCTGCGGAGGAGGCTGAGGAGGAACGTTGAGAGGTCGCTAGCGAGAGAGTCGCCCCAGCATCTTCGTGGCCTCTCTTCCTCCCTGCCAGCTTTTGTCTCCTTTCTCTCGACGCCGCAGTCTCTCCGGTTCGTTCGTATTCGTGTCTCGTTCTCCGTGCTTCTCCCTCATTCTCTCTCTCTCTCTCTCTCTCTCTCGCTGTTTCTCTTTCTCTCTCGGCCTCTGGCGCGTTTCTCTCACCGTCGAACGGCGAGCTACCCTCCCTTCGCTCCTCGTCTCTCTTTCTATTGCAGCGTTTCCGTTCCCTCTCGCTTCCGTCGCCTCGCAGCATCCTCCTTCTCTTTCCTCTCGGTCCGCGAACAGCGGACGATAGTCGGAGCCGGAGGGAGCGGAGTCGAGTAGCTACGAGCTCTCTCTGGAGCCCCCGACAATACCCAGGAAATTACATAACTGTTGGAAATATCAACCAATACCAGCGTGTGCTCCGGCACTGCCATGCCGCGAGCGAGCCGACGGCGGCGGCGGCGGCGGTGGCGGCGGCGGTGGTGGCGTCGGCGTCGGCGTCGGCGGTGTCGGTGCCAACCCCTCCGTGCCATTATTATAACTGGGTAGGTGGCGTATTATACGCGGCCGTCGGGGGAACTCAGGCGGGCGAACGAGATAGCACCGTGCTTGGAGAATGAAACGAGAAATTGAGTTGTGCTGAAACGGGGAAAGGGGCGGCTGCACACGGCCGCGGAAGGGCGGCGGAGACGGCGGGCTCGCGATGGCCCCGAACCACCCCCTTGCACGAACAAATGCGATCAATCTCTTTTCATTTAACCACCTTCGACCTGCAATTTCTTTTACGATGCGACGATTAGGTGCTCTTTGTCGCGCAGAAATCTTCTGCCAGAATTTATTAGCCGCGCGACGACGTAATTCTTCACCTTTCGGAAACAACCCGACTCCGTCGTGCAGGCGACCGACGATTTTTCGATCAACCGTTTCTCGATGCTTTGTCCAATGTCTCGGAATCTGTAGCGGCTAAACGCTGCGAGATCTGACGAAGGCAAGGGTTGAAGAATCGATCGCAGAGTCTTTTAAGTCATTTTATCGGGCGATTAATCGAGACTGTGCGCCATCCCTTATGCCAGTGGCGAAAAAGGGATTTGTCTCGAGACCTATAGTGTATCTGAACGATGCTCGAACGACGGGAGCAGACGATGATTGGTCGAGCCTTCTTGTTCAAAATTGTTCGGTTGTACTTGCGAATCTTCGCCGGTAAGATAGACTCATTGTTAGCAAAATCTAGTCTCTGTATTGTTCCCTTATTTCAAATATGTTTAACTGCTAATCCAAAAGTAATACTGCCATTGAAACCACGTTTCGCCTTATTGTACGTACAATTACACTAAGCGAGAAATTAGCATCTGATGCATTTCACTGTTCGTAGAACAATGAAAAAACAGTAACAAAGATTTCGTCGAGTCGATGGGGTAGTTCGGGCAAGGAACGTCGCCTCCTCGAGGCCATCGCTATTTAAGAGAGACGAGCAACGGGAACAAGGAAAGATAGCGCTCCAGTTGCACGTATACCGGTGGCAGCACGTCGACTGCCGAGTAATTCGCAAAAATTAATTACTAACTTGTTCCACGGCGAGAAAGGATCCCCGCGCCGGCTGCTGCTCGGAGACAAAGGAAAAAGGAGCTGCTCCAGGAATCGTCGCACAATGGAACGGGGACGCGGCCGCCTCTCCCAGAAAACAACTGTAGAACCGCGCGTTTCCCGCTTAACGTTCATTTCCGCGATACAACCCTCGAACGTCGCCGAACCGTGATTCCGTAACGCAACGCAATCCTTGTTGCGTGAACGCCGTTTGAAGCAAATAAGTGTCCGCGTGTCCCAAATCGAACGAAGGATGTAGATAGAGCCACCGGTATCGAGATAAAAAAAAGGGTGTCGCGATAAAGACAACGAGCTAGGCCACTTGAAAAACGCGGCGGCGGCGGCGGCCGATCGTGCCGATACTATGCGCGCCGATAACACCAACCCCTCCGAGACATTTCAATTCGTAGATACAGGAGGGTCCATAAAAACTGGTCGACGATATAAATAAGCGTTTAATGTTGCGCGCTCCTAAATTGAATCTCGGCCACCCAACGATCTGTGGACAAGATCCTTAGGGGTGAAATCCGCGGGTAACTATTGTCCGACTCGGGCCACTCGACTACGCTCGACGGAGGCCGGCGCCGCGTGACAGAAGTTTCCCGGTCGTTTATGCACCCCATAAAAGCTAGCATTACATACGAAAAGTCAAGCGCCGCGACGATGGACCCCATACGTTCTCTGTTTGCCTATTATGTATGGTTTACCGTGGTTTAACCAGGGGAAATCTGGTTGCCCGGGACAGGGGGTGAGAGCCCGGAGGGACTTATGACTGTGATTAAGTGTGATGTATCGGGAAATGGATATCAGAAGACAGGGACGGATTTACCAACCTCCCCCGGTGATCCTTTCCCTCGGCTGAAATCCTGGAATAATATTTTTCTCACGATAAAACACCTCTGTGTGCGGACGCTGTTGACTTCCAGGGTTCGCCGTGGCTCCGGATGTTCCGAGTTCGTTCGATTCGATTTGGTCCGGTTTGCTTGTGCTCCGATTTCAACGGGGGATGATTTGAAATTATGCGACAGAGCAACGGAGCACACCGAAATTGTTCGAAAAATCATCTCGCTTCGAGCAACGTCCAGGTCTCGGGTCTAAACGCGAGGTAATTATCTCGAAACGTAAAACGATCGCTGTCGGGCATCGAAGCGCAGCCACGCACGCCAGAGACAACAAGCGACTCTCCCGCTAAACGCTTTCTTATCGTGGTCGCGTGAAAAAGCGCATACGTCAGGGACTGTGACATTTAAACGCGCAACAACTAATGAGGAATATTCCCGGCGAGACGGAAATGAGCTGCGAACGTATCTACGCTTACCCAGGTCTCCATTATGCGTGCTTTTATTCATTACGGGACAATCGAGCACGAGGGTAAGAGAGAAAGAGAGAAAGAGAGAGAGAGAGAAAGAAAAAGGGAGAGAGAGAGAGAGAGAGTGAGCGCGCGAGGGGAAGCGTTTGAGCACTGTTAAAAAGTCCGGCGGGAGTCTGGGAAATTCAGGCGTCTGCTCGTGACATGGTGGTATTCAATTATCGCCGTTTAAAGTCGATTCTTTTTTTAAACGCTCCAGACGGCCTCGTCGCGACGCTTCAGAAAAACCGCCCTGACATTCAACGCTTCAAACTTTCCCCGATTTATTGATTCTAATAAATCTGCTCGCGGAACGCGTCCTTGGTCCTTGCGACGATAAAATTTCTAAACATAGCCTTCTAGCTACGCTCGATAGAATTGTATCCACAAGAAAGACCACGGATCCGAAAATTGATTGTCTCGAGGCCTCGATTTGTTTTAAACAAAACACCGCGTCCTTAGTCCTTTCGGCAATAAAATCTCTGAACATAGCCTTCGTCGTTTTTATCTACAATAGTTTCTCTCTGAAATGCCAAATTTCGGGTTGCTGCGAATTTTCTCTGGCTAGTACTACGTCGTTATGTAATTTATTGCTACGTCGATATTAAGGGCCGACGAGGGCAGTCAAGCGCGTGATGTGTCACGCGACGCGTATTCCCGGAAGACGACGCAAAATGGTTTGTTTGGATGTGAGTCGGGTAAGAAAAACCGCGGAGCTACGAGGTACGCGGTAAGTACTAGGTACGTGACCGCCGAATCGTGTCACGTGATCTCGGAATTGTCTTCGAATCGTGTTATGTGATCTCGGAATTGTCTTCGAATCGTATCATGAGGCCTCCGAATTGTCTTCGAATCGTATCATGTAGCCTCCGAATTGCCTTCGAATCGTATCATGAGGCCTCCGAATTGCCTTCGAATCATATCACGTGGCCTCCGAATTGCCTTCGAATCGTATCATGAGGCCTCCGAATTGCCTTCGAATCATATCACGTGGCCTCCGAATTGCCTTCGAATCGTGTCACGTGGCCTCCGAATTGCCTTCGAATCGTATCATGTGGCCTCCGAATTGCCTTCGAATCGTATCATGAGGCCTCCGAATTGCCTTCGAATCATATCATGTGGCCTACGAATTGCCTTCGAATCGTGGCAAAAAATTAGAAACAAAAAAGTGAAGTCATCGTTTTTATTCATATCAATGTATACCGGCATGATGGCTGCTGCCTTTTTCTGCCGATTGCCCCGAATTTCTATAAAAACAAGTCGCGAGGCTCGAAGCATCGAGTCCGAGAATTCACTGTATTCTGAACGGAATGCGAATTCGATGTACCTACAGAGGAGACGATTCCAAAAAATATCATTTCGTGGTCTCTAAACGTAGTCTTGATCGTTCCTACATATGAGCCGTTTATTTTGAAAGTGGCATAAGTCACTTTACCGTAATGAAAGGTGGTGATTTTTTAATGTTTATACGAAATTATTTATACCGAGAAAAATATCAGTACCCTGAGATAACAAATACAAGTAAATCTTCTCGAAAGTTAGCATCCGTATTTTTAAACGTGTTAAAACGCAAACCCTTGAATATATCGACTTAAAAACAAAGTGACTTATGCCACTTTCAAAATAAACGGCTCATATACTGAACAGGATGCATTCTCGATCCGCGCACTCGAAAGTGTCCACGATCCATAATACCAACAAAGAAGACAATTCGGAAAAGTGATGTTAGCGGGGTTTCGCGAGCACGGTTGGCCTAAACGAAGCAGAATGGGAGGCAGGCCACAAAAGACAGCGCGGAACGCGGAGTTCGACGGTTGATGATAAAGTGCACACAGGGAAAAGACACGGAGGGCGTAATGCGCCGCAGAAAGCGAATATTGTGCCGTGTAGCAAAAGGGGTAATTCCGCAGTAGGAAGCCTTATTGGAAAAGGGTAGATAAGGGGTGCCGCGGGGTTGTCGCGGAGGGTAGGTGTGAATGGGCGTGCGAGCGCGGAGGTGTTTGCGAGGACACCGACGAGCGCCCGGCGTTGTGTCGGTGCGGGGGTGTGGATGGTGCGGCAGCGTTGAACGGAAATTAAATATGCCTCACTCGATAAGTCAGAGAGTAGCATAGGAGGGCTCCGTATCAACGCCGGGAGATGAGCTATTGTGCTATTTTCGAGCGAAATCTCGGCGAGGCCATCCCCTCGAGTTCTGTCTCTGTAAAACGCTTTTCGCTTATTCCATCGCGCGGCCGGCCGGATATCGGCATGGCCGCTGCTCCGACCGTGTTCCACGGACATTTTTCTTCCTCCTCTATTTTTCGTTTCGTCCCCAGTTTTTCATTTTTCATGGCGCTGCGCAGAGACGAATGGCGGCACCCGTGCCGCTGCTGATACAGTGCAACCCTTATTAAAAAGATCGTGTCGCCGCGGATTGCAATTGATTCAATCCTTCGGACTGGTTTTCTCGTTGTCGATACGATTGTTGGCGCCATTCTGCGCGGACGTTCGGAATTTGTTGCTTCTGGATTGCGAAGTTTATGCAGGTGTGGCAACAACGATCAGATGGAACACAACGAGATGTCAACGTTGCAGGGCTTCGAGTAAAGTGTACGAGAACCTTTGAGAAATATTAACTACAAAATGACACGGCATAGGGTGTATTAATTAAAAATATACCCGAGACTTCCCTGTTGATCTGGGTAGATGAAAAAGTGAGAAAGTGCAAGATATTGGACAATTGAACAGAAAACCATGAGGATGTTAGTCAAATTTCAGAATATCTTTATATTAGGTATACCGGAAAGTTCTGTCCGATAGTGTCACTTCAAGTTTCAATCCATATGCACATGTACTCTCCGAAATAAACTGAAACAAAGATGTCTCATGTCATTATTAAGTGAGACGCGATCGTGAAAACATGGCTACCGATGATGATGCCAGACCACATGCTGCTTTGGCGACTCGTCAGAAAATCGCAGAGCTAGGCTCGGAAATTCTGTCGCATCCACCATACTCCCCAGACCTAGCACCCTCCGATTATCACTTGTTTCTCTCTTTGCAAAACTTTTTACAGGAAAAAAAATTCAAAACTGAAGCTGATGTCAACCAAGCACTAATCGAGTTCTTCGCCTCTAAATATAAATCATTTTTTAAAAATGGCATTTACAAGTTGCCATCGCGCTGGCAAGAAGTCATAAGTAACGATGGAAAGTATATTCTACGATAAATATTATTAAATGTATGAAAATTGTGTTATATTTCAATTCAAAAACGGACAGAACTTTCTGGTAGACCTAATACATTACTGTCGGCAATACGTGTACGTATCGTTGAAAGAAGGAATTAATTTGTTATTCAACTTCTATTTCTCGCAATTGGTTCAGCTGACTTTTATTGCACAGAAATCCACAGTGGCAGACCGCACAGGAAGTAACCAGTCGATTGATCTTAGTTTTCATTGAAAAGCAATAATTTGGCGGAGCAAACCGATTTCCCGTCAACGTCCATAATTGCTGGCGAAGATTGAGCCTTCCCGGGCATTTCCAGGAACGTTCCCAGAGACGGCAACCCGCGGCGTGCAACCGCTTATTTTTAATTAAGGAAGCGGAGGAAGGAAAGAATCGGGCGAAGGAGCGTTTCCCTCTTCGATTCGCCCCGGGAATCGTTCTATTCGCGCGGGCGTAACGAGAGGAAGAAAGAAGTTAATTTAAGCGCGGACAGTAAAGTTCGCGACGCGGACGAAATAATTATATCAGATTTATTATCAAACTCCGTGCGCTACGCCGCGAGCCCTTAGATAATAGGCTTTTTACGGCTCGGCCGCACGAGCTGCGCGATTCGAAAGTTACGATACTGTAAAGCCCTCTTTACGAGGCCATTACCGGGGGCTGTTACTCATATTTTTTCCTCAAACGAGTCGAGAGACACTTCGATGGTAATACCGTGAATGAGAATCGTAACAAACATCGCATATTGATTCCGAGTGTCCCCGCGCTTCTCACCAGCCGAGAAATACTGGTGCAATTTCGATCGAAGAATTTTCGCCAGAAACTGTTCCGTCGCAGGGGATGGGGAGGGGGGGAGAGGACGCGAGTGAAAAAGGGCAAACGTTGTTCCCGTAATTGTCAGCGACGGACCGGCTGGACGGGAAGAGGAGACGTTTTAAAAAAGGAGGGGCGAGGAGAAGGTAGAGGAGACCCGAGCAGGAACAATGGGAATTACCAATTTTAATTCCATCGATAACCGATGGAAATCGCATTCAACCTCAAAGAATTTATTAAACTGTGAACTCGCCGGACTTGGTGGTTCTATGGAAAGAGACAAATAGCGAAGATATTGTTTTCTAAAGCAACGCGCGGCGCTATGCATATGCATGGTGGACGGGAGCATCGCCGGTTCAGAGTGTACGACGAGCCGCGTCGTACCTGCCCGCAGAGACAACGATCGGTAAATTTAATAAATATTCATCGGGGGAAGTGGTTGGCAATCGTTAGACCCTGAATTTCGAGCGAACACATTCGCCCGGATTGATATGGCCGCGCGCGCACCGCATTAGCGTGTTAATTGCGCGATGGGTCCTCGAATAATGTCACCGCCGATTCGGGCGGCAGTCGTCGATCCTCGACTTTACGGCCGTCACGGTTGAAAACGGCGAGAGAGTTCCCCATTTATGATGCGCGCAATAAATGCCAATAAATTTCTCAATAAGTTCCGATTCGTTGGGCGCGCGATGCTCCGAGGAACACGCGGAATATAATCTTCGAGTGTTAATGGACCATAGAATATTGTACGTGAAATCCGAAAATGAATTTTAGTGCTTTTAATTCAGGATTATCGTTCCGAAACGGAAGCTTTCGTCTTTAAACAGGCGGTAGACCCGGCGGTGAACGAATTTTCTAATGATTTTCAGAACGTTTCGATGCCCGATACATTTACAGCACGTTCATTTCGATTATTTGCCTTTATAAAACAATATAGCTAGTGTTTCGCGGTATTTAATAACGGCTAGACGACGGCCCGAGCTGCGAGAAAAACTCCAGAACAATGGAGAATTCATTTCTGGAACATAAATCGCGGCTGCTTATTTCCGATGACTCGCCGCGGCGATCCATCATATTCCGTCTCGAAATTGCAGGTGCGTGCGACCCCCGTCCACCCCCGGCCACCTCCCCCACAGCTCGTGCCCGGGATTACGCAAGATAAACGCTTTTAATTATTTTTCCCCCTCGCGCCGAACCCCCGAAATCCCTTCGGCAAACACGAGTAATACGAATCAGCCCCCTGGCAGGATGCAGTTCTTCAACCCCTCTGTTCCAGCCCTCTCTTTTTCTCTCTCCTTCTCGCGCGCGAGGCGCGTGAAACTGCGTTTCCAGGGTCTTTGTGCGGGTACACGCGCGCGCGTGTAATGTCTGCAACGGCGTAGACCGCTCCATTCACTGTGGGCATGAATGTGGTAGCGTGGACGCATGTTTTTTTTAGGGGGGGGGGGGGTAGATGCGCTGTCATATCGGTTCCCATGAACTCCGAATTCCTCATCGACGACCGCTTTTTTCGTTCAACATCGCCATAATCACTTAACACTACGCCGTCCGCAGATCTTAGATATGATTCATTTGTTTGACGCCGGCATAATAGCTTGGAAATTTTAGATTTTAACAAAAATTTCGAAGATGGCGGTAATATAAATTCCTAAAATTAAGATATGTCATCCAAGAATTTTCGTACTTAATTCTTAGTTAAATAATAATAATATTAATAATAATGATGCCATATATTATTATAAATAATAATAATAATGCCATAGTTAGTTTGCTGCCTTTTAACAGCCAAGAAATATAGTTCGAATGTTATTTCAGTTTTCTAAAATGGCACCAAAATGGTACCACCGGCATACAACAGATAGTTTGGTGCCACCAGCATGGTGCCACCGGACGGCATTGTGTTAACAGCCACCGAGCGTGCGCAACGACCGCGAATTTCTATTTCAACATTCCACGAACCGGGCATGAAAAATTACGACATAAAATTTACCGGGGTTTTCCTCTGTTTTTTATAACAATACATATGTACTCGATTAAAGGAATGCGTTCAATAATTTCCAACGATGGCAGCTCTGTGATTTCAATAGTTGCGAATTGAAAGGTCTGAAACCGATCGTTTTGATACGAAAATACGTGGTACGGCGGGCGAAGACCGCGCGGTCGAAATAGAAATCTATGAATTTCATCCACTGTTTCACTCAGTAATTTACCAACGTCGAGCGTCGCCGTAAAGTTTGATGAAAATTTCGCGCAGCGATCTCCCAGGAAACCGGAGCTCGAACGGATAATTCGAGGACAGCTCGAGGATTTTATTAGTAATCATAAAAGAAGAAATCGGAGCGTCCACGGGATCGATATCGTTAATCGGATATCAATCAGCACAAATTCCCGGGCTACGCCATTGCTTCCGGCGATCTAGGGGATGTCAAGACGAGGCCGAAGAAGAGAGACGGCTGGAAAGGTGCACACGTGGCGGGAGGGAGAGAGAGGGAGAGAGAGAAAGCGGCTCTTTTAACAGGCCATTATTGTGTGCCGGGGACATTTTCCCGGGCCATTATTGTATCTGACGATAAGTCGGGAGATAAGCGATCCGAGAGGGCGTCCCGGCGTCCCCCCGCGTCGACGTCGACGTCGACGTCGCGCCGCGTCGTTTCTCGCAGGGCCGCGTGCGCGAGAAAATCGGAATCGCTATCGAGATTCGATCGGTGACTAAGCGTTGTTTGTTGAGCGGATCTCGTCGGCGTCACTCGATCCCCGACGTCTTCCTTTTACGAAACGTGACAGTCCGAGCGCGATACACTTTCCAGAGATCCGGAGGCGAGGCGATAAATACTTCGGAATAGTCTGCTGTTCGAAGAAATTGAAACTCCGGCAGCCCCTTCTCCGACGTGCCAATTGTCAATCTTCGCCGCCGGTTTCGCAGTTTCCGTGGCAGGAAAGCCTTCCGGAGGCACTGCGCGAGAACCAATCTTTGCTATCTGCTCCATGGTGTCTTGGAGCCAAGCCAGAAGGCCCGAAGCCTCTAAGCAAGATAAATCTCTTTCATCCAGTTGATCCAAGAAGTCCGCGAGATCGTCTTTGCCGCCCTCCCCCCTCCTCGAGCACGAGATGTTACTACCGATATCCGAGTTCGACGAGTCAAAGTGAGGGATCTTTGATTGGTCGGCAGCCTCGGAGAACTCCGAGAACGAGGTGTGTCCTCGTTCGCGCGATCGACGAGCCGAGTTTAAAGTCGCGGAGCTACGAGGTATAGCAAAGTACGGCGAGCAGAGTCTCCTGCGGATGAAGCGCGTCAGCAAGGAACGAGCGCAGCCTATCCGGGAGCAAGTAGAGCCCGGTCTGCGGGTTCAATTAGACCGGCGTCCCGCGATCCACGATCTTAATTAGCCCCGGTCTAAGGTGGTCCGGCTGACCGTAGATTAGGAAACGTCGATAGGGACCGTAATAACAAGCGACATTATCCCGGAGACTCATAATTCCAGCGCTACCGCTACTCCGTGGGTAGCAAAACGAAGTCGAAAAAGGAGGACAGAGGCAGGGGGGGGAGAGAAAGAGGGAGAGGGAGCGGGTGAAAAAAAAGCGACGGGGAAAGAAGAGGAGCACAGGAGGAGAAGAAGGGAAGGAGCGGAGGGCCGAGGACAGGGGAGGATTCAGGGGGCAGCCCTTCAATTATCGAGCGCGGCTCGGCTCGGCTCGGCTCAGCTCGCGGCGGCCATGTTGCACGATCCGACGACGACGTCCAGGCTCGGTGTCCAGAATGGACACTCGTTCAGGACCCGGGCCGACTTGCCACCGGACTCTCCGCGGCGACTATTGCATATGTATTATATGCGATTGTGTTCCGAGAAACTTCTGGCCGACATACGAGGACTCTGTTCGGCGTTCTCTCCTTCCTCCTCGGGCCAGTTCCGCGGGACAAGCCTCTTCCTCTGTCTTCAGGGAGCTCTACCAGAGTCACTTTGCACCTGGCTCGTGTTCGCTCGTTGCCAGCTCTCGTTTCGTTCCATTTCGTTCCGTTCCGTTTCGTTTCGTTCCGTTTCGTTCCGTTTCGTCCCGTGGCGAGCCCTCGTCCTCTCGCGATATCGCCTGTCCCCTGCTACTGCTACCACCTCCTCCTCGCGGTCTTTTTTCCCCACGGTTCCACCGATCCCCCGATCCTCCTTCCTCTATCCTCCACGAGGGCCTTCTTCCTCTCTCGGCGAAGGGATGCCAGGAGCAACAAGAGCGGAACGCGCTCGTCCATCTTGCCGCGCGATCGTGCGACCACTGTCGACACAACCACGGCAAATTCGACTCGGCTTGGTTTTTTCGACCGGTCGATCATTGGATCCCCGCAGGATCCTCTCGCAGGATCCCCTCCCCCCCCCCCCGTCTTTGACCTGCTACGATCCGCAGCCTCTATTTCATCCTTCGCGTTTTTCTACGAGTTAATCGGTCAAATTCATTCGCTCGATGCTGCAAACCTGGTCGTCGGACTTCGATCCTGAACATCGTCTATGACATTTCGAAGGCGGCAATTGGATGATATTAATGGGACGATGGGTTGTTGATTCGAACGATTCCAAGTCGCGGCGCGACGGTTCGCGTCCTTCTGGCGATTGACGCATGTGCTTGTGGCGCGACAAATGTCAATGTCTGCCCGGAACCGGCAGAAAGCATTGACCCTCGGCCCTCCGTTAAGTGATTGTATTTCAATCGTATTCATTATATCACGGGTCTAATCGAATCTGTAATCGATCGACAATCGCCGGAAGTATTACGCGCTCGGCCTGGGGAAAACAAGCGTCGAAATTGTGTGAACTTAAACCGAGCTGTTTAACCCCTTAATGCACAGTTTTTTTTTAAAAAGGCCGGCCAAAAGAAATCAATTTTTTTTTAATGTAAAAAAACACAATTTAGAACGTTGTCTTGGCAAGAAAATTACAAAAATACAAAAATAATCAAAATTTTCATTGCAATTTTGGATTTTGATAACATTGCAGAGAGAGAAAATAGTCGAATATTGTAATATTACACGCACATCGACTTTTTTTATCTTTCTTTTCGAATTCCCATTTCAGAAAATAAACATTATTATCAGTAAAAATATTTATTTATACTTTTAAAACATAAATAATAACAATACTAGTATTTATAATATTTATTATTATATTTATATATATTATTATTTATATTTTATTTTACATTATATTTTAGTAAAATATATATTGAAAAATGAGCGAATCAGAATCTGAATATGAATACGCTGTCGGAAAGCGGCTCACAAGGACGACATAAGTCGTAAGTGATAAGTAGAAAAAGGATATATTTTATACTTGAATAAGTAAGTGTTATAGCTTACAATCCCATGTAAATGATAAATATCAATAAAACGATTGTTCTTTTTTTGCTTTCACATTGTTATTTTCAATTCTCGATTGCATTCGAGTGTGAAAAATTATAGCAACATAAAGTAACAACGCCGCTCGAATTATCCCGAGTGTGCACAGTTTGGCCAGTTTAGCGCGCTCGAGTTAACTCGAGCGTGCACGTTAAGGGGTTAATACATTCGGAACACGAGGTTAAACGAGACCCTCTGCCAATTCGACGACCGTCGATCGGAGACAGCAATTTTCTTCGGATTCTTTCTAAACCGAGCGAGTTGTTCGGTTTCTGATTAAATTGGCTCGGTCGGCGATTCATTCGAGCCGAGGTCGAATGAAATTTTAATTCGATGATTGTCCGACATCGTTTATTCACGACGGTCATTGTGTCATTAGATTCAGCTTGTAGCTGCGGGATTAAGCAATCTAACATCGTTATCGTTGTCGTCGTCGTCATCGTCGTGGAAAATATTTAACGCGGTCGGATTTGTTGCTCGCTCATCATCGATGTTAATGCAATTCGCAATCACTTTGCATACGCTTGTCGGGCCCCGCGGAGTTGTTACCTTGTCCGTTACATTTATAGTCGTAAACAATTGAGGTAAAAATAGGGGGTCGCGTTTCCGATGTCACAATCAGCCAGAAGCATAACGCCTTGAATCACCGCGGCAAAACATTCGCGCACGTCATATTCCGATAACGGAATTTGATATTAATAATTTACCAGCCGCTATCAAACCACCGGTCTCGCAGGATTTTAAAAATAACGCGCGCTTTTATCAAATAGCGCGAGCCGCGCGTTTCACTCTGTCACGGTGGATTGCAAATCGCAAGGAACGAACAGCGGTTGCGCGATATTTTCAACCTTCGAACGAACAAGATCGAACAAGTCGACCACGAGGTTTAGTAATGTCATGGAAATGGAGGCGGGGGTCTAGACAGACCCGGGGAACGCAGGCAGAAGCGTGGCTCTAGCGTGATCGCCAAGAAAACCGAGCGAGTAGAGTAAAGTGGATAAATAAAGCTAAAAATTGACTGGAAACTCGTGGGAAGCCAGCATTATCGGGGGGATGGGGGAGGAAGGGATTCACGGTCGTTGCCCGTGAAAAATCCACCCTCGAAGAAAACACCTGAGCCGGTTTCGTGGTATCGAGCGGACCCGGCACAAAGGAAAAGTCGTAAGTCAAAGGCGGCAGACGGTTCCCGCGTCATTTGTCATCGGTCCACGGAGCGATTGTTCGCCGGCAGCCGGCCGCCATCTTGCCGGCCACCCTCCCGATACCTAATAGACCACCCTACGCATTCAGCGGACCCTGGTGATAAATCGTGAAATAATCTCGTCCGGGCCGTATTATGTTGGATTTATAAACGGCCGAAATGGCTGGCAAGCTCACTGGCCCGTGAGGATGTTTCATTTTTCGCCGAGACCCCGATCGGCGCCGCCTCCCTGTCGATCTCGATCCAACCGTTCGATCCTAATGACGACTTTATGGGAAGTAATGCGCCGGTAATGCCGCGAGGGGGACGGGAGCTTTTCAACTTAAACATCTCGGGTCAATTGATCGGAGTCAATTGCGTCGCGGAGCGTCGAAAGATCGTTTGTTTAATTTTTCCTGCAACGAGGTCAAAGTGGGCGTGGCTTTCCTGCTCTCGCCGCTGCTCCACGGAGAAATCCGAGGCCCGTCTGCTCGCTACAGTCTCGACACGGATCCGCTGAACCAAAGGAAACGATGAAAAACGAAAAACTAGATTAAACTCGAGGCTACCGGGTTCTTCGAGAATGCCGGTTTTCCATTGAGATTCCCGATGACGCTAGAAAATCGGCATCGACGACACTCGAGGCTACTCCCAGGAGATTCTCGACGCAATGGAGTCAAGCATGAACGACTCTCTTCCTCAATGAACGTCGCGACCTCGAGAGTGTACAAATTTCTGTAGGGTTTCCTGAAATTCATGCAAGGAAGATAAAGAGACGCGTCCCGTTCAAGGATGGAAGAAAGAGTTGCCAGCGTCTGGAGCCCGTTTTGGCAGCGATGACAGGCGTTTTCGGCGACGCGACGAGTTCATTAACTGCGGCCGCAAGAATGAACATCTCCGAGGACTTCTATGATCCGAACGCGTTTCTTCCCTTTTCAACTAGGCCACGGTTTTCAAAAATCATCTCGGGATGAAGTTGCCGGCTCAAGAGGGTCTTTGTCCGCGATTTCACGGGTCGATCTCATTCACGGGAGTCTCTGGCCGTGAATGGCCGCGGCTATGAACTCGAGAGAGGATCGACCGTGCAGCTCGAGTGGACATTTGTATGTCCGAAAAAGCACAAACGATCCCCGGCGAGTCTGCGAGATATCCGCGTCATTCAGACGATCCAGCCGAGGAGAAGGCGATAGCTGCCATTATTTTCCTGTCGAATTAGGCGCTATATTTTTACACGCTGGTAGCTGCTTTGTGCGGAACGCAGCATGAAACAGCCGTAAACTCCCGGCAAGATAATAATTGTTGTTGGACAGCGGGACCTCGACTATCCAAGGGATTCGATCCGGGACGATTTATCGCACGGAATCCGGGGAATTATGTCAACAGCGAGAGATGTTCTCTGCGTGCTTTCTGAAATTGATTCGAGACAGGAGACGATAATAATAGGATCCCGTATGCCCTGAATTCTGAATCAGGATGGAAATAACAAATTATGGGAACACCTTGGCACCCGTATTTCTGGTTGACTGACGGACCAGATCATAATCGGGCAATTACGGCGCCGTGAGCCGACGGTGTTTGAGCACGATCGTGTGTCAAGGAAAGGGTAAAGGCGTCCCTTTAGTCAAACGGTGGACGGCGAATGGCACCGGGAGAAGTTACAACGCTCTACAAATACAAATTTAACCGCGGCACGCGTTTTACGAGCGAGACATAGTGTTCCAGCCTCGCATCTGGTGCACCTACCGCGCCGTGCTCCGTGCAACCCGCGCTCAAAACACTGTGTACGCATTTACGAAGTGTGAAGCAGAGTTTAGTCGTGTGTTACCGAATAAAAATACGGTCGGGAATCCCTTGGAGAACGGTGTCCCTTCCCGCGGTAGCGACGAGAGTACGCGCGAAATCCGTCGCAGCAAATAAATACGTTCGCTACGATTTCGTATTTAGAACAAAGAAGAGAGTGAAAGTTCGCGGCTCTAAACATCTTCTATCAGCGATTTAGAAAACGAACGAAATTATTTCGCTACTGCCGCGGTTCGCGAAACTACTGCCCGTCGGAAGAGCGCGATAACGATTATAGCGGTTCCGGGGTGAAGATGTTTGCTGGAACGATGACACGGGATATCCGCGGAAGATGTCGCGGAGATGTTGCGCGAGAACGGGATTAGGCAGCTAACAAACGAGATTGCCTCGCCTTATTGTCTCCCTTAATTTCGTTGGCCCGGCGCAGGCTCAAGGTTTCGTCGCGTTAATCGGCAATTTCGCGGGTCGAGCCGGAGAGAGCGAGAAGGCCCGAAAGGAGGAGAGAGGAAAAAGAAATGTCGACGATGTTACCGCGAACTAATAACGCAAATGCAGCTCGGATATATGGGCAGCGAGTAAAGTAAAGCTGGTTCGCCATGGCGGACAGTTAATGGGACCACCCGTAGCCGTGCTCTAATACCGGCACGATTAAATGCAGACAGGATATTAAACTAGGCACTATACACCGCGGCCGTAACACATTTTGACAATGCATCGTCCTGGCAATAAAGTAAAATCGTAAACCTCTTGCCGACGCTTATCCGCGGCTACGAGCCTCCGATGGTGTCGTATAAATCGGCGCCAGTATGGCGGCAATATGGCCGCTCGAATATCTGCACGCCAAATTTTTCCGCCGGCCGATCCCTGTATCGGCGACAATTTTTAAACGAGCTATCCACACGACGTCGAACTTTCACTGCTATCTGCAGATTCGCCCGTTCGATGGACTCTCGGATGAACATTCTGTGTGGAATTAATTTATTTGCAAAATAATGGAAGCAACGGCGACCGTGCTGGAAGCAACGGAACAATGAGAAACGTATACCGGACAAGAGCTGCTCCGGATGGAAATGAAATGGGCTCCGTGCAGAACTGAGGGGCTCGAATCGGCATTAGTTCGACCGTGGAACCGAACAAGGTAGATTTCTGAGCGGTGCAACTGAAATTCGAGTCGGCAGATCTAATGGCGGCGGTGGCGAGTCATCACGTTCGCGGGAAGGGAACGAGCTCGGAGCCTTGGGGTCACTGATATTGGGATCACGGGGAGCGGAATGGAAATCACGATCGAGAGAGAGAGAGAGAGAGAGAGAGAGAAAGAGCACGCGAAAGAGCTCGCGTCGTGTTGCGAGCATTTAGCTAGCGCGCGTGTCATCGCGCCGATCGGCTCTCGCCGACACGCAAGAATTCGCGAAAAAAAGATCGGGCAACACGGGGGACGCGATTTGTGCGCGCCGCTACGACGGCTGTTTCAGTCGTTTCGGCGAATCGTCGAAGCTTCTGGCGTTCAAGCGATACGCAAACAGCTCGCATCGGGTCCGTGAAGGAAACTTTAGAGCGTGAACAAATTTGTAGAGACCACGGACAAATCGTTCTAGGTCGGAGAAAATGAACTTCGGAGTCTATGAAGGTTCGGACGTTCGAGGGAAAAAAGATTCTACGGCTTGGAAAAGCTGCGGTGGCGCCGAAAAGCGGAGTTAAGGACAGGTGCGGATCGCCGTGAGACGAAAAGCTGATTCTAATTGATTGGCTGACACACTCGTAAATTTCGCCGGCTTGCAAAGGCGAGGGATCACCGAGTGGGTAATGGTCGTCCATCAATTAACGCCCGGACGTTTAAGCACAAAGGGTAAGCAGCGACGCGATTTATCAAACCGCGAGTTGTTAACGATACTGCCGCGAGAAGTTCCGAGAGGGAAGAGTTTCGAGATGGCTACTCGTATTCCCGACTCGGTTGATTCACGGCTCTCTTAAAGTGTTTCGAACGTAAAGAGGGTTACACCGGTAGTCGGGGGTGAAGCAGAGTGAGAGAGAGAGAGAGAGAGAGAGAGAGAGAGAGAGGGAGAGACAGGGGGAAAGGAGAAAGTCCTTAAAATGAAATATCGTTATCAGGATTGCGGAGAGCGCGAGGAGGGAGCTGTTCCGCGGTGGAAATCCGCGGCAGCTCGCGAATTCGACTGTAATTGTTTCTCACGCTGACGAATATATTTCGCATAATATCCGGTCTCCGCTCGCGATGACGCGAACCGCCGCGCATTTTTCATTTTCACAATATAAACGGAACCGCGGCGAAATCGGGCATAATAAAGCAACGACTCTCGCACACCCCCGCGCCGCGTTTTTCACAATTTGCATTTTCATTCGTTGCGGCCAAGCGGACGCGGACGCGCGCGAATAAAGATTCGTCCGCGTTAATTCCGCCGTTCCCGATCGAAAGATTCTTTGCCCGACCGTGACGCGACGGATGATGATCGATTCCGTTGAAAGATCATCGCAAAAGTTATTACGAGTTGAAAATTTATTTACTAACGGGCAACAAAATGTATCCATTCTGTCGAGTAATGCCAGAACGTCGTTATTGTCGTCTACTTTTTTGATTATGCTTTGCGTAACATTGTTTGTGGCTTTCAGACGATATAACCGATAAAACTAAGCAGTTATTTATTGATTTTGCGGTTGCAGTAATAATTACCACATTGTGTACCACAAGAAAGAATTCGTTCTAACAGATTTTAAAGAATTTACCTACCATTACTCAAATTGAATATATTACTAATTATTGAACTGTATCACGAATTTCCACCGCTCTCCAACTAATTCTTCTATTATTGTAAACCTTTTTGGAATCATAATTTTAGTTTTTAAATAATTGGGAGCGTGCTCGATTTGATAGAAAAGAAACATGACTATTCTGAATTATTAGAATCTTTTCAGTTATTAGCAGAAATAAACCTATAGAACTTATCAATGATACATATATATATAAGACAATAATAAATCGAACTACGCAACAATTTTCCAGTTAGAAAACAATCTGTTTTCGTCATTTTAATCCCATTTTCTAAGAAAATCGATCACTACGACGCGACGTTCGCTGCGAATGGCAGGACTCTGGTCGACGCGTTGGAAAGGAACTTACTTACATTATCGTTTCAGGGACGCTAAACCGGTGTAAGACTGCAAACAGGAAAGAGTCAAAAGGGAATTTTAAAATGACCGTGTTGATTTCGATGGGAACGAAAGCCTGATTAAATATCCTTGATTGCATCGGGGAACGAGCACGCGCGTATAAATATTCGTCGAGCTAACGCGAAAAGGAAATAAGCAGGGGATAAAAATAATTGAAATCAAACTGTGACGAAAGAAAAAGGGAAGAGATGCTTTCAAATGGTTCTGTCGGCTTATCGAGATCTACGTCTCATATCCGGAACACAATTTTGTCTCAATTCCGGCGAATCGACTTGTAAATACGCGTGTACGCGCGAAGATCCATTTGGCGATTTAACACGAAAATAATTGACTGAAAGCGGCCGCGACGCGACAGAGGTGTCGGACGTATTTCGAAAACCGATTTTGGGGTCAAGTTTCAGACGCCCACGCGGCCGTTAATTCCGGCGGGGTCCTGGAGCGGATTCACGCGTTGAAAGCAGAAGCCGAGCGGCCGATTCCGCGGCGTATTTACGAGTGTCGGTGGCGCGCGACACAAAGGAACCGACAATTTTCACGAAAATACGAATCGACCGGCTCGGGCACCGAGAATTTATCGCGTCGACGCGCGACGCTCTCGGTTCTCGGCTCTCTCGGCTCTCCCTCTCTCTCTCTCTCTCCCTCTCCCCCTCTCTCTCCATCACACCCTCTCTCTCCCTCTCTCTCCCTCTCTCACTCTCTTTCTCTCTCCCTCTCTCACTCTCTCCCTCTCTCACTCTCTTTCTCTCTCACTCTCTTCCTCTCTCACTCTCTTTCTCTCTCACTCTCTTTCTCTCTCTCTCTCTCTCTCCCTCTCTCTCTCTTTTTCACTCTTGGCTCTGTCGGTCCTCTCGGTTCCTCGTCGCGTCCACAGCTATCGGCGGTGATCTCGATGCTCGCTGATAAAATATCTTCGTCGTCCTCGTATGCTCGAGGCTCTCCCGTCGTTCTGTCCCGGACTTGATTGGTGCATTAAATACGCGAACGTATGCGTAGCTCCGGCTCGGGATCATGAAAGACGAGGCGCGTAAAGTCGGCGAATATATTGTGCGGTCCGCTCGTGGCGAGATCGCGCGAACAAAATTAATCGGCCCGCTCCGACCCGATATCAGCGGCCGAAGAACAAACGGTTCGTACATTTTTAATGCACCAGACAAATATTTTAATTCCCGTCACCAGACGCCATTATATTCCGGACACATTCTGGTACACAAGCTGGTACATTTGCGTTCGTTGCTTGGATAAGTCGCGATCGTCTTCGTGGAATACAATATTCCATCGGATGCGAAGGATAAAAAATGCAAACTTTGTGAGCTGTTGTCCGGGTACACTGAGAAACATCTAATCGATGTGTGCCCTGAAATTAATGGGCCTCGATTCGGCATAGAAAAAGTAGTTGGCGGAAGGGCGAACGATGAGGTACTTAATACAGTAATGTCTCTCTAACTGACGCTAAGATTGTGCACAAAAATGGACAATTTGGGAAGAGGAGATACGATTATTCGAACCTTGCGGTTCGTTTTTACAGTTACGTATAGTCAACAACTATAAAAACGAACTACAAGGCTAGAATAAACGCATCTGCTCTTCCCAAATTGTCCCATTTTGTGGACAATCTGAGCGTCAGTTAGGGAGACATTACTGTATGTATGGAAAACGGTTGCGACACGTAAAAAGAACATTAAAACAAAGCCAGCCCCCACAGAAAGAGCTAAATAAACACGTAAAGATCAGTTAGCGATAGTTACAGTGTAATTTTTAATGATTAATTTAATAGTAATTTCATGATGGTGAATGTGATAACAACGCAGTGTAAGAGCAAGTTTATATTCTTAGCCGCAGAGGCTGAAAAATAAAGTTACATATACAGGTTTTTTTCGGCCAAACGGTGTCAGCGTATAGTATCAGCGAAAATAAGAAAAAATGTAACATAAACGTAGGCTCGAAAATGCTTTATTAAAAGATTATAAGAAAAATACGAAAGAACAACGGACTGATTTTCGTTCGATGTAAAAATATGTCAGTAGCATTTCTCCGATCTGTATTTACTTATCCAAGCTACGTTTACTAAGCCGTTTAATTTGTCATATATAGATGTCAATGCTGTATTTTCAAAAAAAAAAGAATAATAAATATTCCCGATCAGTCCGTTGTTCTTTCGTATTTCTCTTATAATTTTTTAATAAAGCATTTCTCGGCCTATGTTTATATGACAATTTCTTCGTATTTTTGCCCGTAGAGTATGCTGATACTATTTTGGCCAAAGAAAATCTGGTATATATACATATATATAATCCTGTATACATTGTATAATATATACAGGGTGTCCCAAAAATGTCCCGCAATCCGAGAACGAGAGGTTCCAGAGGTAATTTGAAGTAAGTTTGTTCTTGGCGAAAATGCAATCCACGGCTTTGTTTACGAATTATTAACGAAAAAGAGTGACCAATGAGAAGTGACATATGCTGGCGCAAGGCGGCCGAGCCAATGAGCGTAACTGGGCTTCGTGCGCTCATTGGCTCGGCCGCCAAGCGCTAGGCGAGCTCGCCTCTCATTGGTCATTGTTTTTCATTAATAACTCGTAAACCAAACCGCGGATCGCATTTTTGCTAAGGAAAAGTTACTTCGAGTGACACCAGGTACCTTTCATTTTCGGATTGTGAGACATTTTTGGCACACCCTGAAAATACTCTTTCGGTTGCAAATTGTACAAGATAGTTCGGTTTGAAAACCGAATGTTCAAGGTTTAGTGTCCAAGGAACGGTGAGAGAGGAGTCTGTGGACAAAGGATATTCAATAAAGATATAATTCGATAGAGAATTCGCGATCGCAGAGGCTGTCGAGGAGGATCGGGCTTATCCGAGGCACCGTTCAAAATTAGGTTCGGGTCGCGCGTGTATCCCTACGTACTCGGAAAGTCAAGCTATGAGTCTAAAAGGTCCAGCGGTGGCACGGTGGAGAGAAGGTAAGCCGGAGGTTGATTTATCGGCCAATTAGTCCGCCGTACCGGGTGCGCTTCTGTGGTGCGTCTCACCTTCCAGATGATATCCCGGCGAAGACCCGCGCACGGGTTAAAACGTCGCCAGAGAAAGAGGAAGTGAGAAAGGGGGGGAAGACGGAAAGAGAGAAAAAGAGAGGGCAGTGCCGTAGCTATGCGATCCTTCAAAAAGGAATGATCTGTCCCGGACCCTTCGACGGCGAATCAAAATTGTTCTGCGATCGAAATGGCCGGGCGAATCTCTAGATCGCGACGCTGATGCTCCCGTTAAACACTCTGCCATCACTACCTCTTCGCAACCACCCTCTATTCTTGATCTTATTGTCATTATTTTTATTATTCTTATTATTCTTATTACTCTTATTACTCTTATTACTCTTATTACTCTTATTACTCTTATTACTCTTATTACTCTTATTACTCTTATTACTCTTATTACTCTTATTACTCTTATTACTCTTATTACTCTTATTACTCTTATTACTCTTATTACTCTTATTACTCTTATTACTCTTATTACTCTTATTACTCTTATTACTCTTATTACTCTTATTACTCTTATTACTCTTATTACTCTTATTACTCTTATTACTCTTATTACTCTTATTACTCTTATTACTCTTATTACTCTTATTACTCTTATTACTCTTACTACTCTTACTACTCTTACTACTCTTACTACTCTTACTACTCTTACTACTCTTACTACTCTTACTACTCTTACTACTCTTACTACTCTTACTACTCTTCCTACTCGTATTACTCTAATTACTCTTATTACTTTTATTACTCTTATTTATTATTCCTATTATTTTTATTATTCTTATTATTCCTATTATTCCTATTATTCCTATTATTCCTATTACTCTTATTACTCTTATTACTCTTATTACTCTTACTACTTTTCCTACTCGTATTACTCTAATTACTCTTATTACTTTTATTACTCTTATTTATTATTCTTATTATTCTTATTATTCCTATTATTCCTATTATTCTTATTATCCCTATTACTCTTATTACTCTTGTTATTATTATTATTAGCACTATTATTATTATTATTATTATTATTATTATTATTATTATTATTATTCCTATTATTCTTATTATTCTTATTATTACTACTTCTATTGCTATTATTATTGTTGGTGTTACTCGCATTACTACTATCATCTCTTCACTTAACTCTTATGTTAACACTGGCGGTTTTATTCATCTCCGTTCATCGTTATCCCGTTTATTACTACTTCTATTTAACATTCTCCGTAACAAAGGCTCCACCCCGTTGACACAATAACCATTATTATTATTATTAAAGTACCTCGAATTCCAAAACGCCTACTATTTATTTGAAGAATATTGATTTCCACAGTTCGCGAGCCTTCTTATGCACAATTGCTTCGAAAATAAAAGGAAAAAAACAAACAAACGGCGCAGAGTTTGAGAGCCAAGTGGCTGTCAACGAACAGACTTTCGCGTGCCCGATCCAAGCAATCGGAGCACTCCGGTCGATTTAGCCGCGAGAAGAAAAACAGTCGACATTCACCCCTCCAGCTTCAACGTGGGAACGAGGATATTTGTTTGACACGAGATACGAGATCTCGTTCTTCTGAATTTTTTCCCTCCTTCGGCCGCCCCTCCCCCGCGGCTCACGGGCTCTGCCGCGGCTGGTTGCAACGAGTCCATTAGGCTTCTCGGATCTATCCCAATCTGTGGCCTGCGGTTAATGGTACAAGCATCCGTTCGAGTTGAGCCGCGAGAACCGCCTATCTGCCTCGCCGTGGCGTTTGTCACCGTTGCAACGTGTTGGGGCCGTTTAACGTTTAGCGTCGTCGTCGCCAGGGGCGAAAATAGACAGCCGGCTGCCCTCCGCCTCGAGGCTCAAGGCTCGGGAGACTCGAGAGAGACCGACCGTTCCCAGAAAAATGCCTGACGCTCGGGGAAACAAGATTAAAAGGCATCGGGGCCGACGAGCGTGCACACCGCGCCGCGATCGAGGATCCGAGCGCTGTCCTTCGATCCACGGAGCCAACGATCCTCCCTTTATCGGCATGGAAATTGTTGTACGGGAGCTGATTTTGATTAAACGGCTCCGATCGATTCCTTGCTCGTCGTTCTCCTCCAAAATCGACGAACACGAGGGAAGAAATGAGATTCTCCGCGCGGGATACTCCCAAAGATTTGCCTGTCTGCAGGAGATTACAGTAATGTCTCCCTAACTGACGCTCAGACCGTGCAGAAAAATAGACAATTTTAGAAGAGGAGATACAATTATTCGGGCTTTGCGTCTCGTTTTTATAGTTGTTGACAATCGGTAACTATAAAAACGAGCTACAAGGTATTTAATACACTGCAAACGTTGCATTACAATTTAGAGCACGTTGGAATTCACGGAATTTTCTAGGCAACCTCTGTGGCCGAGAGATCGCAATGATTCGTTTGACACTAGAACTGCCGAGCCCTAAATGCAACTAATGTATTTGTACTATTTTATAACAGTGGCAAGATTTACAAACTGTGTTATTTTATAACAGTTCGAGCTTCGTACAATTTCTATTATAACGTATGCTTGAATAAAGACGTTTATCTAAAAATTTCATATAGAGATATCACTATAATGTCAGAAATCGTAAAAGAATATATCGGAAACCAGTTACAGTAATTTCTCCCTAATTCGCGCCCAGATTGCGCACAAAAATGGACGATTTGAGAAAAGGAAATACGATTTTCCGAGCCTTGCGTCTCGTTTTTATAGTTGTTGACAATTGATAACTATAAAATGCAAGGCTCGAATAATCGTATCTTGTCTTCCCAAATTGTCCATTTTTGTGCGCAATCCGAGCGTGAATTAAAGAGAAATTACAGTATTTCAATGTACAGTAAATTCTCCCAAATTGTCACCCATTGCTGCCGATGGTCAGAAACTATAAAAATTAGCCAGAAAGCTCGAATAATCGTATCTCCTCTTCCCAAATTGTCCATTTTTGTGGACAATTTGAGCGTCAATTAGAGAGATATCACCGTATTCTTCTTCGAGTCACTGTTTAACCCTTTGCACGTGAGACTATTTTATCTCCAAAATGAAGACGTTTGTTTCAACCTACAGTAATTTCCATTTGGTATGAATGTTTTTATTTGACATGAAATTGAGCGTATACGCTTACAGAAGACTTCTGTTATTTGACAATTTATCGAATACAGACAAATTTGATAACGTGAAAATTATTTTGAAAATATTGCGGCCGATTTTTAGCGTCGCCTCAGAGTCGCCACTCGAGAGGAAAGGGTTAATCCTCGCAGTATCGGTAGTTAGACTTCCGCACGAAGCGCAAAAACATTTTGAACTAAAATATTGTTATTATTATCATCGTTATTATTATTATTATTAGTAGTAGTAGTAGTAGTAGTAGTATTAGTATTATTACTACTATTATTATTATTATTACTATTATTATCTCACCGTACTTTCTTTACATAGTAATTACTGCAGTAATTAGTATATAATTATTATTATAGTAATATATTACATATATAATATAGTAATTAATATAGTAATATATTAATAAGTACTATTAATATAATTATAAATAGTATTAATATAGTAATATATATATAGTAATATATTATAGTAATATATAATTATAGTATATAATTACAGTAATTTGCTACATTTATTTCCGTATTTGTCGTCGTTGCTCTAACATAAACAAACGGTAGACGACAACAAGCGACAACCGGTCAAGGCAGGCCTCGAGCTCTGGGTCCGAAAAAACCCGGACGTGGTACAGCGGCGTGGGTCAATCGAGACCGGGAGGACAGAATCCGATCGAATAGCACTGTTTCTCTTCGGTTAACCCCTTGCTCTACCGCTAACTCCCCATTGCTCGGACCACAATAAACCAGAAGGTAAACAACGCGTCGAGCGATTTAGCTGTTTAGCCGTAACTAAAGTAAGTAAACAACTCGTCGTAACTAATGTAAGAAAATATCGAGGACAACTGAACCGCGAATCTGGCTCATGTTGTTTACGTTTGGACCGAACGAAGTACAGTAAATTTTCCCTAATTGCTGCTCAGCTCGTACACAAAAATGGACAATGTAGAAAGAAGAGGTACGATTATTCGAGGTTTGCGGCTCGTTTTTATAGCTGTGGACAATCGGTAACTATAAAAACGAGGCACAAGGCACGAATAATCGTATCTCCTGTTCCCAAACTGTCCATTTTTGTGTACAAGCTGAGCGTCAATTAGGGAGAATTTACTGTATCACGAATCAAGACTTGTGCTTATTGTTTTCGGCCCAAATTTCTTGCCGCGAGTTTCACTCGTCGTTGTAGAACAAAATAATAATTGGGACAATCGTCCAGTCGGGCCAAAGGACGTTAGTCCTAGAGTGTCCTAAACAACCGGAATGTTCGATTATCCTTCATCCATTATCCGTCAATGTCCCATTTTTAGGACATTCAAACTTTTAAAAAAAATTTTTCTTTTAAAAACTGCAACTTTAAAATCAAATACAAGCATTAAAATAGTGAGAAGATATCACGTGCTCCATGAAAGTAATTAAGAATTCCCGCGATTTTGTTTCAAATCACTGTAAACTTCAGGTTGAAACAAATAACATCAATTTAATTTTTTTTTGTATTAACAAAGTACGTAAATGATATTTTAATTTAAATAACTCCGTGTCCGAACACAGTTCAACGATTGATTCGCAAAGCTAATTTAATAAATAATAATCGCGTGAAAAGACGTATGGAATATGTTTGTTAGAGAAATATGAACAATAACCTTGACATATGAAGGTCATGTCAAGGTCATATCAAGGTTATGTCAAGGTCATGTCAAGGTCATATCAAGGTCATGTCAAGGTCATATAAAGGTCTCATCAAGGTTATGTCAAGGCTATGTGAAGGTTATTGTTCATATTTCTCTAACAACCATATCCTATACGTCCTTTAACGCGAATATTATTTATTACATTAGCTTTGCAAATCATTCGTTGAACTGTGTTCGGACACGGAATTATTTAAATTAAAATATCATTTACGTACTTTGTTAATCTTCACTGTACACCTTGCTTAAAAATCTGATATGTTGACCTTGACATAACCTTGATATGACCTTGATATGACCTTAACATGACCTTAACATAACCTTGATATGACCTTGACATGACCTTGGCATAACCTTGATATGACCTTGATATGACCTTGACATAACCTTGATATGACCTTGACATGACCTTCATATGTCAAGGTTATGTGAAGGTTATTGTTCATATTTCTCTAACAAACGTATCCCATACGTCCTTTAACACGATTATTATTTTTTAAATTAGCTTTGCGAATCATTCGTTGAACTGTGTTCGGACACGGAATTATTTAAATTAAAATATCATTTACGTACTTTGTTAATCTTCACTGTACACCTTGCTTAAAAATTTCATATGTTACACACAAGGTGTCGTGCACACTAGAAAATTAAAACGGCTGTCACGGTTAAATTACCTACTATTTCGGGTCCGAAAAATTAGTAAATATTCTTCAGACGTTCTAAAATAAAGGTGAACAGCGTTTTTCTTAAAAATATCACTGTTACGTAGTAAAAAAAAAAATCCGGAAAGTTCTCGCTTCGTGATTTTTGTTCAATACTTCGAACGCGGCTCGGGTCCGTTCCGACCATCTGTCGAAGCCTCGTGCTGTGGGCTCTCGTGGTCACCTCCCATTGGTCAGTGTTTTCCGTTAATAACTCGTAAACAAAGCCGCAGGTCGCATTTTCGCAAAGGAAAAAGTTGCTTCAAATGACCTCAGCTACCCCTCATTTTCGGCTGTTAAAATAATTGTGGAACACCCTGTATATAACAATCTTGTGCTTTATTCAACAATTTTTCCAAACATATATTTGAACATATTCCACGTAGACTTATTAGTCTTTCCATCGTTCCCAGTGTAACAACCATTTATTTCATTGAATCGCCGAAAATTGAGCCGTTTATTTTGAAAGTGGCATAAGTCACTTTGTTTTGAAGTCGGTCACTTTGTTTTCAAGTCGATATATTCAAGGGTTTGCGTTTTAACACGTTTAAAAATATGGATGCTAACTTTCGAGAAGATTTACTTGTATTTGTTATCTCAGGATACCGACATCTTTCTCGGTATAAATAATTTCGTATAAACATTAAAAGATCACCACTTTCCATTACGGTAAAGTGACCTATGCCACTTTCAAAATAAACGGCTCAATTGACCAATAAGCCGTCGATTTAGATAAATCGGGTCGCAAAAGACCCGGTAACCGCCGGCCGAGGGTTAACAGAAAGAGAACGCGAAACGAGAGTGACGTGTTCCGTGGTCCGTAGCAAAAGAGGACAGGCAGGGGCGAGGAATTGTCTCTGTTGGCTTCGTGGAGGACGCTGATTCAGAAGGGATCGGTAATCGGATCGATAGGAATGGGCGAGAGGGTTTTAATAATCAGCGGTGTCGACCACCGTGAGCCCGTGTAAGATTATCGCAGCGAGACGATCGGTGGCTCTCTCGGTGCTCCCGTAATTTGTGTTTTCGTTATTGCGTCCGATTCCTGTTCCCCGAAGCGGAGGAAGAACAACGACGGTATCTGGTGTCGCGGGAGCAGCCGAGAATGCGAGAATCCGCCGCCGCGTGTGGAACAGGTTCTTCGTTTTCCGGGGCCAGATCGGCGTCCGCAGACTCTACGCTTGTTACCGCGTAGCGAGCGAACAGCGAGCGGACTGCGAGCTAACAGCACGAGCACACCATGGAGAAAATGGGACGATAAAACGGAGGAAGAGGAACGGAGAGAGCGAAGAAAAGAGAGAGAGAGAGAGAGAGAGAGAGAGAGAGGAACAGAGGCGGTTGTATGTGTGTGTGTGTGTGTGTGCGAGAGAGCACACAGAGCGCTATCACCACCACGTACGCGCACTAATCGCACCGAGCGAACTTGTTGGAATTAATTGGTCCGGCCAATTAACGCTCACGGCCTGAAACGCGTCGAGGGCAATGAAGGCGCACGATTGGCCTCGTCCCCGCCACCCTCCGACGCTCGATATCCTTCGCAGCGAGCAGCGAGCTCTCTTCCTGCGAAGGACCTAATTAATTTCGACTCGCGGCCATTCCCAGAAAATTGAACGCCCCGCTCGGCTCGCTCGGCTCGCTGCGAAACGCCGCTACCGATTCGACCCTCGGCTATTCCGCTACTCGTTCTACTCAAACAAGGTTCTGAACCCGTCAGGACACCGATCCAACTGTCTTCAATTATCCGGCAAACGAGAAATTAGCTCCGAACTGGGAAATGCACTTCCACGGAAGAGAGTTTAGCTGATTACGACCGAAGGCTATGGCAGCGATAACGAGGCGGCTGGGTTTTTTTTACTCGTCGTCGCTAATATATCCTAATTCGTTGCGGGGAAACATGATCTTACTACTCGGCACTCGCGGTAGCTAATTGATTTACCGTTTTCGATTATATTTAATCGCCGTCTACCGATTCGATGGAATCGCCCGAAAAATGCTTGCCAGCAGCCTGTTCGCCGTTCGGTGTCGATCCAAATCGTGGATACGCCGCGACTCTAATAAACAAAATCCGTTAATCCGCTCTGCATACGACCGAGAGAAACTTGTCCCGCGAAATTATCAATTAAACAAGCGAGACATCCACTTACGCTTATGCAAAATTTGTACTATTCATAGCGGACACAGAAATTAACGTCTGGAACCTGTTTACGCGAGGAGCCGTTTCCCGCTTCTAGCCGCAGCCTATCCGAAGGCCTCCGGTCAGCCCGAATTAGAATTAATTAAAACGAATCACCTCCGCGGATATCGGCAGCGATTTGTGACGCGGAGGACGTCGCTCGAACAATATCTTTCTCAATTTCCTGAACCAGTTTCGAGACTAGATCGATAAAAGCTGCTGAAAATTATTCGAGCAGAAACTCAAAAGCGAACGAACTCGTTCGCGGCGCGTCTCCCCCCCTGTCTCTCTCACTCTTTCTCTCAATTTAGAGAGAGGGAGAGGGAGAGAGAGAAAGAGAGAGAGAAAGAGAGAGAGTGAAAAAGAGAGAGAGAGTGAAAAAGAGAGAGAGAGTGAAAAAGAGAGAGAGAGAGAGAAAGAGAGAGAGTGAAAAAGAGAGAGAGAGTGAAAAAGAGAGAGAGAGTGAAAAAGAGAGAGAGAAAGAGAGAGAGAGAAAGAGAGAGAGTGAAAAAGAGAGAGAGTGAAAAAGAGAGAGAGAAAGAGAGAGAGAGAGAAAGAGAGAGAGAGAAAGAGAGAGAGAGAGAGAAGAAGAGAGGGAGAGAAAAAGAGAGAGAGAGAGGAGCACAGCGTCCCGCGATAACTCGATTATTACGGAACATATTGATTCATGTACGCCGCACGAGCCGGCGCGAGCAAAAAGCGAATTTGAATCGGTCGGTAAAACAATGAAATAACGATGTAATCTTCGACAATGGATGGCATAACCGAGGTCCGAGTTGCGCGCGTTGTCCGCTTGTTAGCGATGAAATATTACATATGTACGGCAGCTGTCATCTTACCTGTCCTTTGACGGCATATTTATACCGGTTTCACTCTGTTCCAGGCTGCCCGATCGCCGATAACGGATGCCCCCTTCGCTAATGCGCCTCGCTACCGAGACGCTTTTACGCTTCCGAATTCGTTACACGACGGCTCCAGAAAATTTCCGTACGCCGAATTTCCGATTTTCGACAAATTGCCGGTGCCCGTTGCAATTTCGTAAAAGAAAAAAAGAACGGGACCCACACGAACGCACCTGGACGCATTTCGAAACTCCTGCTTTTGCAACTCATCGTTCATTTTCTTGTAACATGTCCCCGCATAATAGAGCAGGTGAGAAACTGCGGACACGTTTTCTCTCGAAAAAGCTGCCGATCGAAACACCTGTGTGCGAATACGTCGAAAATTGTTTTTAACTTAAAATACGGAGATCGAGACCTCTCCTTCGCAACGATCCCGCGGACACGGGTATCGAGCAACGAAAGGTGTGCTTTGCATTAACAAATTGTTGTTGTTCCGTGGAACGACCGAAAAAAATCCTGCTGCAAGTTACGATGGGTGTTCTTAAAGGGGAACTTTCGATTTTCAAATCTCTATGTTAAGGTTATTTTAATCCGTGAAAAAATGTTCCGACGCTCTTTTCGAAACGTTTCAGCTTGATTGTTCGAGCCTTGCGGCTCGTTTTTATAATTGTTGAAAATTCGTAACTATAAATACAAACCGCAAGGCTCGAATAATCGTGTCTCCTCTTCCCAAATTGTCCATTTCTGTGGACAATCGGAGCGTCAATTAGAGAGACATTACTGTATTTCCGAACAAATCTTCATCTCGAGAAGGCCAATGTCGTCGCGAATCTTTGCGCAAAATAAAAATTTACCGACACAGTCGTAAGAAATACAAATTGAATAAAAATAAATTGTTTCTTTCGACCGGTTAACTGTGACCCCTCTGAGAATCAAGGGATGGCGAGTGTGCTCGTCGAACACGGAGCAAGTATCGCTATTAAAATATTGCATCAAAAAGACGGTTTCATTTTATAAAATTAACAATATTATTACTAATATTTAATTATTCGCTTAACATTAAGAAAACGTAAGAAAAATCAAATGCTTATAATGCATTTATAGCAATGCTTTCATAGCAATTTATATTCAGCAAAGCAAGGAACGATAGATAATGGCACATCGCGCGTCGAACACCGATATCGTGAATTATTCATGTAATTATTCATATTTTTTATTTTGTCCTCAAAATATCCCAAACATCTTGAAATTTGAGAATATGTTTTAGTTTTCACTAAAATTACAATTTAAATAACCAATGCTCGCTACTTTCCACGCACGACGAGTATACTCGTCGAACACGGAGCAAGTGTCGCTATTAAAATATTGCATCAAAAAGACGGTTTCATTTTATAAAATTAACAATATTATTACTAATATTTAATTATTCGCTTAACATTAAAAAAACGTAAGGAAAATCAAATGCTTATAATGCATTTATAGCAATGCTTTCATAGCAATTTATATTCAGCAAAACAAGGAACGATAGATAATGGCACATCGCGCGTCGAACACCGATATCGTGAATTATTCATGTAATTATTCATATTTTTTATTTTGTCCTCAAAATATCCCAAACATCTTGAAATTTGAGAATATGTTTTAGTTTTCACTAAAATTACAATTTAAATAACCAATGCTCGCTACTTTCCACGCACGACGAGTATACTCGTCGAACACGGAGCAAGTGTCGCTATTAAAATATTGCAACAAAAAGACGGTTTATTTTATAAAATTAACAATTTTATTACCAATATTTTCTTATTCGCTTAACATTAACATATACTACGCACATGTTAAACGAAAAGCGCAGGAAAAATCAAATGCTTATAATGCATTTATAGCAATGCTTCCATAGCAATTTATATTCAGCAAAGCAAGGAACGATAGATAATAGCACTTTGCGCGTAAATACCGATATCGTGAATTATTCATATAATAATTCATATTTTTTATTTGTTTGTTTTCTTCTGGTCCGTCCTCAAAATATTCCAAACTAAAATTACAATTTAGACAACCAATGCTCGCTACATCCTACGCACGACGAGTATACTCGTCGTGACACAAAATACTGCCGCTTCTCCATGACGAGTATACTCGTCAAACCCATCTAACTACAATAATATGTCCCTAATTGACGCTCAGATTGTACACAAAAATGGACAATTTTGGAAGAGGAGATACGATTGATCGAGCCTTGCGGCTCGTTTCTATAATTGCAGATTATCAACAATTATGAAAACAAGGTGCAAAATTCGAATAGTCGTATCTCCTTTTCCCAAATTGTCCATTTTTCTGTCCAAGCTGAGCGCCAAGTAGGGAGAATTTACTGTAGTTAATCATTTTGATAAATCGAAAACACAGCGTAAACGATGTTACTGAATTCTTCATTGCAATAACAATGATTCGCAATTTTATATTTCAGCGACCGATCGTTGCCGCACGTACGCATAAAATCCGCAGTCCAGTCGTCGCATTCTGCCGCCGGATTTCTGCGGCAATTTCGCGAACAGCTGATTTCCGAACGGCCCGTTCGCGGTGCCATAATCGGTACCACGTGCCAGCCGAAGCATTTCGGGAAGAATTTTCGCCAGACCGAGGCCCGGGAACAATGGGTCTGTCTCCGAGAGAGCCGGCCGAGATCGGGCAGCGTTCTATCGATTGACGTGTATCGAGATCCCTCGCGGATCTACCGGCATCTCGACTGTCTTTCGTGGCGTATTTATGCCGGGTTCGCGGCTCTACATGACGGCCGATGGTCGATAACCGGCGCGCGCACTAATGCGGGCAATCAGGATCCGTAATCAGGATCGACGGCTGCATACTCGAGGCCCATTACTCAAAGATCCGACACGCCGGTGAAAATATGCGTCACGTGCCGATTAAACGCGTGTCACGGCCAGCCGAGTTTCTCGGTGACCCTAACGAGAGACGAGACCGGGAACGGTCGCTGTAATCTCCGCCGGTGAAACTCGGACCGTTGCGCGATCGACTTCCTGAAATCATTTGGGACACTCTGTCCTTCGCATCGACGCGGGAATCGAATATTGGCGGCTGCACGGTGACTTCTCTCGCATTGACCCGTCGCTTGGGAACGAAAACGGACAGCTTGGGAAGAGGAGAGACAAGATTGTTCGATTCCTTGCGGCTGGCTCGTTTTTATAGTTGTTGATTATGCTCCTCTTCCCGGGTTGTCCATTTTTGTCTGCAAGCCGGGGAGCGATGCGAGAGAAATTACTGTAATTGCTGGCAAAACCGCCTTCGATTCGAGCAGACAAGAATAATAACAACAACAAAATAGAATTCAAAACATAGAATATATAATATATATATATAATATTATTATTATTATTATATAATAATAATAATATTAATATATAATTATTATTATAATATAATTTATATTATTATTTATATTATTATTATATAATATAATATAATATAATATATATAATATATATAATAGAAACAATTCACGATGATAGATACCATTACGATTAAAACATTTTTTGTCCATTTTTATACTTAGCAACATAAAATGAATGAAATCAAAACGCTTTCACAAGAACGTGTAATCTTTTCCGCTCAAAATAAGACTTTCTTTATCTCAGGCGCTTTGCTCCAAAAATGTGCCGGAGTTGCTGGTAGGTAGTATGTACTCTCTAGAAACGCGTGGAGCGCTAAGGGTTAATTGGCGAGCCTGCTCTGGGTTTGGTCTTCTTACATTTTCAGACTCGAACCATGACAACGGGTCAGACTCGCGATGAATATTTCGTGCACGATCTACTAAAAAGAAACATTATTACGTCACTGAACGGAAACTAGCTCCAGAAATATGCACAGTGCGCGTGGTTTCTGTATATATGTTGTTCCAAGTCTTAAATAATAATTGTGCCGAATAAAACAATCATTGCTCTAATGTAACAAGTATATTTACATTTTTCATTTAAAAAGACTTACAAAATTATAGGTAACATAGGTATTTATATAATTACAAAGCCTAACGATTAAATGTTTAATATAATTAATAACGAGACGAAAATTATTAAAAGATAATAATACGTAAGAACTAATAATATAATTCTGTGTGATATATTCGAAAGCAAGGATCTATACAAAGGCCAACATCGCAATCTTTGCACTCGTACCGCGAATCCGTTCTTTTATCATTTTTGCTACAAATTACACATCTGCGTCTTCTGTATACACTTCATTTCGATGCCGCATATATGCGGCGAACGGCGCGGAAGGGTTAATCGAAGAAACAGAAAATAGAGCGCATGATTTGGAGTTTAGAGCGAGCGCATTCCGGAGAGATTTCAAGCACGTCCCACGTGCTTCAGACTAATCACGTGATTAGAGAAGAAGAAGAACAAGGTTCCACGATTGTTTTATTAATGATTAAAAGATAATAACATGTAAAAACTAATAATACAATTCTGTTTGATATAGTTGAAAGCAAGGATCTATACAATGGCCAACATCGCAATCTTTGCACTCGTACCGCGAATCCGTTCTTTTATCATTTTTGCTACAAGTTACACATCTGCGTCCTCTGTATACGTTAAGATGTACATGTTAAGATTATCCAGGCATACAGTGATCAGCCGAATCTAATAGAATCGACATGCGAAACTATTCACTGTATAGATCGATAAAGATTCGATCGATAAAGATCTGTCGCCGAAACCGTTCCGTCACCCGAACGAGACCGTGTGTCTCTGCTTGGCTCGAATAATCGAGGTACTATTAAATGTTTAATATAATCAATAACGAGACGAAAATTATTAAAAAATAATAATATGTAAAAACTAATAATATAATTCTGTGTGAGATATAGTTGAAAGCAAGGATCTCTCATTGTATAGATCCTTGCTTTCAACTATATCACACAGAATTATATTATTAGTTTTTACATATTAATATCTTTGCACTCGTACCGCGAATCCGTTCTTTTATCATTTTTTGCTACAAATTACACATCAGCCGAATCTAATAGAATCGACGTGCGAAACGATTCGCTGCATAGATCGATAAAGATCTGTCGCCGAAACCGTTCCGTCACCCGAACGAGACCGTGTGTCTCTGCTCGGCTCGAATAATCGCGGTACTATCGCGCCACGAAGCTTCTCCGCGAAACAGAACGGAGCAAAGCGACAAGGGTACTCGAATATCGAGGTGCGCGGAGAATTCCGCGGAGAACAAAAATCAACGCGGGGTTTGGGCGGGGGGAGGTGAAGAAAAAAGGGAGAAGGCGAGGCTGTTACGGTAGTGTCGAGTTTTCGATCGAGCTTGATCCCGCGTGGAAAAACACGAAGTGAGAAGAAGAAATGGCGGGTCCGTTTAACAAGGTGCTTCGCCTACCGGATAATACATAAGGGGTATTAAGGCCGCTACTCAATTGGGTATGAGCTCACCGAGAGGTGGACGTCTCAATTTTCTTCGCGACTTAATGACCGATCGTTAAAACCCGGCTTCGCCACGAACCGGCTCCGTGGCGCACGAGAAAGACCAAGGAGGAAACGAGAGACGAAGACAAGCCCCCAGCCTCCTCTTCGAGCCACCGTTCTACCCACACCCCTTCGGCGGGTCGCCGCCGCGCCACGCCGCCGCCGCCGCCGCCGCCCCCCCTCCTCCCTTCTCTCGTCGTTCTAACGTAATCACGGACTCTGCCCCCACCTCTCCACGGTGGTAATGACGTTTATAAGTTTCGTGGGCCCCGCCGATTCTTCGTCACGGTCCTCTCGTCGCTGTTAAAAGGATACCGATGAGCGCCGTGAATGCTGTAATTGGGGACTACCGTCGCATTTCTTTTCGCTCCGCGCGAATACACCGCCCGCCCGTCGGACGGGAAAACATTTGGCAATTAGCTCCGTAACTTCATTAGCAACAATTCCGACAAAGTTCCGTTTTTCACGATTTTTTCGCCGACTCTGCTGGCTCGCCGAGACGCTTCTCAGCGCTGCGCGAATACCTTCGTACGAACGATTGTATTAGGGTGTCCCATATGTTCTTTCCGCGCCGCGCTATTAACACGTTGACTGCCGCGTCACCCGTATTCGGGTGACGCTGATTTGACTACTTACAAAGGATTTCCGAAAATATTTCGACGAATATTCTACAGGAGGTAATGAAACTATTGAATTCTTATAAAAATGGTTTATTAAAAAAATTATTCGCAGTGTATAACATTAAAACATTCTCTGCAAAGTTGAGGTTGATCAGGACAGCTTGGAGAAAAAGTTGTTTGTTTTTTCAGATATGCTCGTGCCTCTGATCGGTCCATTTCGTATCTTTTATTTGAACTGTAGCTTCCTCAGTATCATCAACATTTCTTTCTTCTTCCATGACCAATTCTCGTAAAATCTCGTCAATAGTATCTTCATGACATTCATTATCACTAAGATTATATTTATCAGTATCCAAATCAGAATCTGACGATGTAATTTTATTTATGCTTCTCCTTCCGGGCAATCCGATCTCTTTTCATTATTGAACAAAAATAAGGGCAGAGATTTTAAGTTATACCATTCGGTACTCGGCAAAGATTCCAACTGTTCATGCAGGAACAGAAACAGGTATGAATTAACAGCGCACGCTTCCTATAGCGGCATGGGTGGCCTGTAGGAGATTTTGTTGTAAATACTCGTGGCAGTCAACGTGTTAATGAATCTAACTGACTGTGTTTATATAAACGCGCAGACTCACCTCTTGGCTGTTTAGGGTATCGGTTTCAGTCATCCCAGAGCTCTTTTAGAGTACGTTTCGTTGGTGACAAAGGTCCTTATAAAATTTTTTCTACGCCGTTCAATATGGATAGCCAAAAGAAGCATTTGCGGCACGTTATGCTTCATTGCTTTAAAAAAAGTAATAGGGCAAAGAACACTGCAAACGAGATTTGTACCGTTTACGGTGATGGTTCTACGACTATTAGGACAGTCCGCGATTGGTTTAAGAGATTTAGAGCTGGCAATTATGATTTGAAAGATGAAGACCGCAGCGGCCGTCCAACAACGATGGATGCGGACTTTATCAAAGATATGCTCGCTGAAATTCCGCGATATAGTGTGCGCGAGATAGCGGATGCCACTAACATACCCAGGACAACGGTACATAAGCATTTAATCAAGATGGGATATGTGAATCGATTCGAAGTTCCACACCGTCAGTAGGTGTTGACATCAGTCTTACGAACCACGTTTCTACGTGCGATTTGCTTCTCCAATGACATGGAAGAAATCCTTTCCTAAAGAGGCTTGTCACTGGAGACGAGACTTGGACTTTATACCAAAATGTGCATCGAAAACGAACTTGGTCAAAAGGAAATAGTCCCTCAATTGTTGCAAAGCCAGGACTTCATCCGAAGAAAGTTCTTTTGTGCATTTGGTGGGACTGGAAAGGTGTAGTCTACTACGAGCTCTTTCCTCAAGATGAAACGATCAATTCAGCTAAATATTGTAATCAACTCGACGAATTGAAAGCCGCCATAGCAGAAAAACGACCAGAATTGGCGAATCGACGCGGCGTCGTTTTTCGTCGCGACAACGCAAAACCGCATGTTGCGTTGGTCGTAAGACAAAAATTATTGCAGTTTGATTGGGACGTTCTACCTCATCCTCTGTACTCCCCAGACATTGCTCCATCCGATTATTACTTGTTCTTCTCGTTAAAAAATTCTCTCCGTGAAAAACGGTTTAAATTCGTAAGCGAAATAAAAACGCACCTTGATCAGTATTTTGCAAATAAGCCTCAACAATCTTGGAAAGACGGCATAATGAGACTTCTTGAAAGATGGAAGAAGGTAATAGAGCAGAACGGTTCATATATAACTCGATAAATCAACTTTAAACAACAAATATCGCGTAACCATTTCGCATCAGAAAAAAAGGAAAGAACTTATGGGACACCCTAATACTTGGATTTATCACGAAATTCAATTCCGGATGGCTCGTTCGTTTTTTATTGGACTTATCTGAAGAACTACAGCCGGGACTACGATTTTGGTTTCATCGCTTTAGGGTAATCATATGGGGAATTGTACGATTTCAAAAATATCGTAAAATTCAAATGATCTAACATTAAATTACTTTTCTTTTCAAATTTCCCGCTACATGTCTCGTTAAGCCCCAAACGGCGTGGAGTCCTGGAAAGAGGAAAAAAACAGATTCGAATTACTCGAAAATCAATAACTCAAAATAAATGATATTACTTTGACATTTCTTGTAATAATTCTGTGCGTCCGATCCATGCCGTAAATTGCCATGATTTTGGCTAGTTATGATTTTCGCGAAAATGGCCCTTTCACGGGTATAAAAACAGTATCACCACATAGCGGTAGCCGCCCAAACCAAAATAATCATTTCAAAAGAATTTAACATACAGTATATTGGTGTGAATGATCTAGCACAGGGCATAGAAAGGTATAGAAAATTTCAAAATAATTTGCTGCATCCATATTAACTCATAAAAGTCTATTTATTGTTGCCAATGTAACGATAATTGAATATTTATAGCTGCAAATGTGATTCTTGTCGTAAGGAGAATACGCGTATGAAAAAAAATATATAAAATCTATCAATTGAGAGATTGAAAAAGTAATTTCGGGCCACATAAATGTTCAGGATCCTGCATCTATATCGCGCAACAAAAGTTTATTTATATTGTAAATAACAAGAACACATGATGCTTGCCACTTCTTCCGTTAAAAACCGTATCAAAAACGGCACATATCATCTGCTGTTGAAAATGTCAGTATAGCCCCATTAGACCTACTGGCAAAATGCTCAAACCGTTCAACGATTTAGTTTCAGTTCCCTCCGCTAGATGACGACGCATTAAAATATCGAAACAGCGCCACTGGATCTTGTGGCAAAACTCTAAAACTTGTAGGCAATTTACCGAGGAACGATTTTTGATGGTAAAGTTGTGGTGGCGTCATCTATCATTGACGTAGAGAACATTGCGTCGGTAATGGCGCAAAATTTATGTTTCATTAGGTTTACCACAATAGCGCCATCTGTGACTGAATACTGAACCTTCGATATTATTACCGAATGAACTGTTTCAATATTATTACAGATCGGTATAACAGTTTTAACTTAAAATTTTTAAGGCAGAATTTAACCTTGACATTACCTGTTAGTAATTTTTTTTGTACAATCAAATATCTATTTAACGATCAAAAGAGTCGTAATAATTAATCATTAAAGCAATTACAATTGTAAAATCAACATCTATTTGAATTACTTCCCGTAATACATCAGTTAATCTCGAGATTAAATAATTCATTGCAATTTATTAACGAATATTTCAACTGGAAATGCAACATTGCGCAACTTTAGTTTAAAAAGATGACACATAGTGCTCTAAGCGGACAACCAACTCAACCACTTCTACCACTGACTTTACTTATATATGTAGTCGGCGCCCGTGACGTGACACGTACGCTTGCGCTACGCCTCGTGTAGCGGGAGAAAGATACCTGAACGGATATAGGTTAGCGTGTGTATTTTATCTGTCGATAAACCTTTGGACGCGTCCTTTTTTAAAATTCCCTTCAAACTCGAGCACGTTCATGTAAATTAAATTGTGCAATCATGGCGGTACGTGTACAATTTGAGAACAACAACGAAGTCGGAGTCTTCTCCAAATTGACAAATGCTTATTGCCTCGTAGCGATTGGTGGTTCCGAGAACTTCTACAGGTAACAATTGATAAGATAACTGCACGTTATTCTCTGTATATTTTATTTTTAACAGTGAAATATTCAAAACTGTTTACGAAACAGTTTCAAAACTGTTACTATAGTTCTCGCGTGTAACTTTTACAACCTCTGGCGTGCTTTGACGCGACGTGCAATGAAAACATTCGCGATTAATAAAATGCCTAACATTGTAATTACAGTGTGTTCGAGGCTGAATTAGCTGAAACGATTCCTGTCGTACACGCGTCGTTAGGAGGATGTCGGATTATAGGAAGATTGTGCGTTGGTAAGTAAAAATTAATTTCTTAAACAATTAACCGTGATAGGTTAGAAATTTAAAATGATTTGAATCGCATTAGGAAACAAGAATGGTCTTCTGGTGCCGAACACAACGACAGATACGGAGCTACAGCATGTACGGAATTCACTGCCAGATAATGTCAAAGTCCAAAGAGTAGAGGAGAGACTCTCTGCTCTCGGCAATGTCATCGCGTGTAACGATCATGTAGCTTTGGTACACCCTGATCTTGACAGAGTAAGTATTCATTGTCGATAAGGATTAGATCGTATTCCTATTATGATGTTCCAAATTTTTGTTTATAGGAAACCGAAGAAATTTTAGCTGATACTTTGAAGGTAGAAGTATTCAGGCAAACTGTAGCAAGTAATGTTCTAGTGGGTTCTTATTCTGTGTTATCGAATCAGGGTGGCTTAGTACATCCAAAAACATCTATACAGGACCAAGATGAGTTATCGTCTTTGTTACAAGTACCGCTTGCCGTAAGATCATTTACTATAGCTATGTTACATAAAATATACGCAGCAGGCAAAATATCTAGTTATTTTTTTACTATACTAAACAGGCAGGAACAGTAAATAGAGGCAGCGACGTAATAGCTGCAGGAATGGTTGTAAACGATTGGGTTTCCTTCTGTGGAATGGATACAACGTCAACAGAACTGTCGGTTATCGAAAGTGTCTTTAAACTCAACGAAGCTGTCCCTTCTGCAATTACATCAACTATGCGAGCATCACTTATAGAAAGGTAAATGTATCAACAAATTTTGAATATGCTAATTTATTGATTGTAATGATAATCGACGTCTTTCTTTTTGTTCCAGTATGTCTTAAGTGAATTTAAACTTTCTGGGAGAACGTGGTCAGTTTGATGAACGGTAGAATGCACTGTGTACATAAATTGAATATTTATGTTATAGTAATTATACGAGAGAATGCTATATTGTAAGCAACATACCTACAGAAAGCACACATTCTTCATAATTCCAACAATAGACTGTTGTGGAATGTTTATACAAAACGTACCATTAAGTCCTACCTGATCACCACCAAAACAATTTTTACTGTTCGATATGATTTCAAAGTAACACGAACGAAAAAACAAACATTCATAATTAACTACAAGAAACAATTACTTACCTTTTACCATTGTTAAAGGTGATTACATGGATTCCGATCGTATGTAGCAACATGTTGCAAGACATTACGTACGATTATCTGAATTTTAAAATATTCTAAGATTTTTAACGTATATGAAAAAAGAATGTACAATTTCTTTTTTATCGAAAGTTTCCTTTTCAAATGCACGAATTTATAAATATAACTGCATATAAAACGGAAATATTTTATTGAAATATATTTCAATTAATAATCTCTTTGAATATAAACATTTTTTGTGTCAAAAAAGTAAATCATTTCAATCCTGACTCTCTAGCTGCCTTACATAATAAATGAACTATTGTAAACAACATTGTGCGGACCAGCCTGCTAATTCAGTTTATTACAAATAAAAAAAGGGAGGGCAGCCTGGATTCTATAAATTTTGATTAACAAGACTAGAGTAATGGTAATTGTTCAGCATGTAACAACTCGGAAGCAGCAGCGGAATCTGCACACATAACTAATGTAATACCCGCTTGATAAGATGCAGGAATACGAATGTGAGTTGTACCAGTATTAGCATTACTAAGCTGAGTCATTGCTTCTCGTACCACATTTACAACTTGCCCTGAAAAATTATAATGTTAACACTCTTCGATAGCAGTTTAATACGAAAATTAAACCTACCGAGAACATTGAGCTTTCGCCAGTTCTGATTCATAGTGGCGAGCGGTGTTAAATCCGTATTAGCGTTCCAATGAGCCAGAACATCTGCTCTCCGTATAAGCAAAATGCTAGGACTCACAAGTTGGTGCCATACGTACTAAAAGAGAATCAAAATGCAATAGAATGTAAGTAACTAGGTTACCATGATTTAAACCAACCTGTTCGGGTAAACATTCTAACGGATTAGTTAAATATATTCCTGCCTGTCCAACACCAAATATCATTTGATGATGCCATGCATCTGGAATATCGCAGCCTTCTCCGCAATGTTGTAAATTCAACGTCGCGATGGGCGCAGCTCCTTTAAGAGAAATTTTACACTTGTAAAATAAAGATCAGTATATTTGATGATTGACTTTGTTAGTTGCATACCTCTCGAAATCCAGTAATGCAACCAGTGAGACAAGGAAACTTTTCTTTCCGGATAGAACGCAAAAAATTTCGTGATAACCGAACCGTTTGTACACGAAGCTATACCCCGTGCCAAGTCTCTGTGAGTCGACCCGGCCACCGAGCGACTGTATAAATATCTAGGTAAAGGTGAGCCTGGTTCTCTTTGTCTAGTGTTCACACCGGTTAGTAACGCTTCCAGCGAAAATGATACATTTAAAGCCAACTGTAAGAACGATTTTCGATTAGATATTTTATCACTAATACACATTGTCTCTCAAACTTTGTACCCACCAAAGCATTAATCAGAGAAGTAGCACCACACGCAGACGTTTCGATTTGGGTAACTTGTTTCACCGTAGCTTCCTTCTCGCTCCATAACATAACTTTTTCCACCGGTAAAAGTCCGTCTAATCGTTCATTAGATAATTCGCTTTCCTGTGAAAGAAATATTTGTACAAAGTGCTACAGATTTTGTTTTAAATCATAATGTTAAGACATATTAACTAGATTCGAGTCGCCACTCTGATTGAATTCAGCCTGTTTGTTGAGCATCAGTTTCTTTGCCATTATACGATGATAGAGGGTTGAACTGAGATTCACTCTCCCAGAGTTTAAATTTTTGAATAATAGCTTCAAATAAGAGCTCTCTGAAATGGAAGCCATAGAAGATTCCGTCCACAGCTCCGATTCAGTGTCTCTGTTATCACCGGGTGAGATAAGATCTCCACTTGTATTGTGATATCCATATGATTCTCGTAACGGGCATCCTGTATTGCGATATAAACCGGCAGTGTCCCATTTTTCTACAAAATTATACATAAATATGCTTTTTGTGCAAAATATGCATTGCTCCAAACAATTAGGAAACTTTTCTTTCTTCGATATTTAAGTTTACATGTCAAATATTGCATTTCGTTAATAGTATTTTTACGTAATCTGTCCCAATTGTTTTTAGCAGTCTACCTTCGCATGTTAGACCAGAAATAATGTATACCGGTTGCGCCACTAGTACTTGGCATCCATGGTGAAGGATAACTTGGTTTCACGCTTGGTTCTGGCGTGGATTGGCTAGTTGATGAACATTGCTGAGGTTCTACATGATTCACGTTTTGCATGCTTTGTTTTAGATGTTGCGATGTAGATGCAATTCCTTGTCGAGATACGACTTTACCGCTACTTAAATCGTTTAATACTGGATCCTGCTCTACGTTGTCTAACGCTATATTCTGTATGTCTTCGTTTATAGAGGCCAAGTCGCTATCTCCTGTATCCTGTGCGAAAGATATTACTATGAGAAACGAATTGCGCTTTCATCAGGATCATTCAATACCTGCTCGCAAGAAGGCCCAGGATCAAAATCCATTTCTAAAAAGTCCATCTCTGGACTGGATCTACCACTATGAGATTGTCCATCCTCTTCGCCTTCTTCCAATTGTCCATGATTCGCCTCTCCTTTTTGAGCTAAGTGAACCGCGTCGTCGTTCCCCTTATACGTGTAAATACAATAATCTTCCCCATCTGACATATCACCCTCATTTCCAGAACTGGAGTCTCTCCTCTCATTTTGCTCTCTTTGTGTGCTTTGCTACAGAAAAGAATTAAATAAGTAATCATACATAGACAAGTAAAATAAAATTTACCTTTTGTAATCCACTCGGCCCTGCTACTTCTCTGTTTCCATTAATATTAGCTCTTAAGAAACAGCATGTTCCTTGACTTGTAGAACCAACACTACCTCCTATATTATTTAATACACATTTAGAAACGTAGGACCTAGATGGCCAGGCGCTGTCCACTTCAGGACTAGAATCTGAACTGCATGATACTTTCGATGGACATTTTTCAATTCCAGATACATAATCTACGTTATTCTTCATGTCAATGTCCTCATTTGGTCTAGGTAGCAATATGTTTGGTGGAATTGTGGATGAAACGGATGCTGTGTTATTTAAATGTGAAATCGGATTTGATGTGGTGCCAGTGTTGTAAGAGACTGGTACAAAAGTGTGATTCGAATGTGAGTTACTTTGATTGGAAGATAAGTTTAAATGCATCTGAGGCTTAGGCAAATTTAAAGCGCTCGTGTTCATTATAGTCTTATGCTTCAATTGACTTGTGACAGTAGAATTTACAGTTTGAGGCTTGATACTATTGGTATTTAAAAATATGGAAGATACACTTGCGTTCACCATGTCCTGATTTGTATCTTGGTCCATAGAATTATTGAAACCAGATGTGGCAGCTTGCACAGATCTTGTACCATTAGCCAATGTGACTGAAGGCTTAGAAGACAGAAGGTTCTTGGCACTGTTCTCACCTAGCTTATTATTTAATTTTAGTTGATCTCCACATAGTCTACTTTCGATCGGTTGATTATTATTACTTTTCTTTAAATGTCCATCCACTTTTGTCTCCGCTTTGTTCTGATTATTGCTTGAACCTTCTTGAGAATTCATATTATCTGAAAAATGAAAGCATCAATTTATCTATATTAAAAACTGAACGAAAAATAATTATCAATGCAACTGACAATTCCTAATAAACGAATTAGCAAGAGACTATAATTAAGGAAACAGAATTCACTAGGTAAAAAAATGTGTTAGTAGGATTTACCTTAAAATTACTTTTCCGACGGTTTAATGATTAGGCGGTATTGAACATTAGTTGACTCTTAGACGAGCTTACGGTATAAATGAATCGAACGTGTCAGTCCTTGATTGTTAGGTTTACTGGGGAAATAAGACGTGTGTTATTTGGTTGTAAAAATGCGGCAGTGTCAAGTGTAAAGAACGAAAGGCCTCACTAACTTCGTCTCCCGTCCTCGTACGAGTTCCGGAAGTCAGCTGATTGTTAGAAACAAGTGTAACTATGCGAAGATTCGTTGCTTTGCGTATTTTTTTCAAATACATACATTCTATTCAGTCATTTCATAGCGATGAGGAACAATGTCGTACATCGCTTTCGTTAGAAACGAGCAGAAGTAACTTCGAAAGAAAATCGTCCTGACTTGTCTCTGCGCATTAGTTAGATGTTCTTAGACTTTCGATATTTACAAACTATTACCGCACAGGTTGCATACGGAATACGTCTATCATTTGCCTGAAAGAAAATGCTACAGTACGATTCCGATCGCATCTGTGTGTTCTATAGTTCTATATGCTAACAACTCATTGCTATCCCCTCTATCATTTTCTATCCTGCTTATTTCGTTAAAGGAGCAAGTGAAAAATAACGGTTCAGTTACACGATGAGAATATGGAAATTTACTTCATTCGGACGCCGCCTTTGGTGGGCACACGTAATAAATTCTTTGACAACTATATTGTCCAATGCGATACAGATTTCCTCTCTAAAACTACAACAAAGTGTAAGCTCATTAAAATATGGTGCTAATATTTGGTATTCAAAGCTAGAATCCTAGACAACTGAGAAATATTTATAATTATCACATCTAATATAAATGATTGAAAAATTGTTTTCCACGTATAAATAGTAGATAATGAAAAATATATGTTATTAACATCAATTAACTTTATTAACTGTTACATAGAAATACATAAACGTACCCTTAGTTCTCAACGTCGTGTGATATTACCTTTGGTTGCTTTGCGCTTAGAAGCCTACTATGTACAGAATATATATACACAATATACACACCGCGATAAGAACTCGTTGGCTGGCCTAGGGTGAAAGCTAATAACTGAGAATGTCAATTTTAAGTTAGACAGTTGTAATCTACAATACAAATAAAGAAAATATATAAATATTCAATAAAACATTCTATAGGAATAACGATAGATATATGAACGATTTACGTACATACTTTTAAAAATTTGCGGTAGAAGTTATTCAAACACTGAATCGGTCCAGAAGATGTTCTGTTAGTAATACAATACGAATCCTACCGCTGAAGATGAACGTATTATCTATAAAACATAGATAACGTTAAACGATTTAAAGGTTTGAGATTGTTAGTCCCTAGAATAACACGTTTTGTTGTTTTAGTTTAGTTCAAATTTAATGATTTTTTTGCCTCTGATTCTTTGTGAAATTATATTATAATTGCATTTGAAAGTGTATTAACCTATTAATATCTGCACTTATATATGTACACATTTTCGTAGCAGTTTAAGACCAGTATTTTTACAAACTTTAAATTGATCAAATTGGAGAAGAGGAACTGTTTTCTTGCACATGAACGAACTAAATCTCATCAATTAACAATCGTTCATAATGGGCATTGTACACATTAACATGAGAAATGTGATCTTCGTTCTTTTGGCGATTCTACTGACTACTGTGAAACATGTTTCCATGGGTTATGGTAAATTCAATAGTCTTTAATGTTTTCCTAATTTCCTGACTTCTTGTATTTTCTCGTAATATTTTTTTCCTTGCAGAGAGCATGGTTAACAACATGATGAAGGAAGCAAATGTAAATTCTACACCAGCGTACAGCAGTAAAAAGGTGATACAAAAGGTTATTTCACTGCTAGGAGTTTATTAAACATTTATTTAACAATTATGTTGTTTACAGGAGGAGATATCCAAACTGTGTCCAAGTGGTAGCCTGTGTTCAGAACTGAGTGGAGACTGTCTAAATTGTAATTTAAATCCAAACTGTGTGTATGGATCAATGTATACCGCAGAATGTACAGTCTTAGAACAGATTGATTGTGTCGTAAGCAAAATAATTATAATAATATAATATTTTTTATTTTTTCAGTAATAATTGACTTGATTACACTTTCAGGGTGATCAAACATTTCAAAAGAAGTACGTATGTCGATACTGTTATCAGACAGAACATTGGGAGCACCATTGTCAGCAGAAGAACTCTTGTAGTTCTGTAGCATCTCCTCGACAATACTATAGAACAAATTGTACAGTTAATAGCAACATTCTTTGTCTAGGAAGACGCAAATTTATGAAAAATTTATTGTGTAACTGGACTGTAGGGTATCGATGGTCTACTGCTTTAATTCTTAGCGTTACTTTAGGAGGTTTTGGAGCTGATCGGTATACTATAATTTCAAGATTTTTCAGTATCACCGCAAGGCAATTTCAAGTACTTCACTACTATTTTAATTAATATGCATTGCAGGTTCTATTTGGGTCACTGGCACCATGGAATTGGGAAACTGTTGAGTTTTGGAGGACTTGGTGTATGGACACTGATTGATGTTATTCTCATTTCCATAAGATATTTGGGTCCAGCAGATGGTTCATTATACATTTAACTCTAGTATTTAGTATAATATAAACTATATTCTTTACAAAAAAAGAATGAGAGTTTAATCGTTGATAGCACTGGTTAATCTTGTCCCAATTTAATGTGTAAAAATGAACGTTTCAGTCATTATGTCTAAAAGAACTGAATTGTAATGTGATATGTATATATAGATATATATGTTAAGTAATTCTCTTTCATAAATTAACATTTTTATTAATTCTAAACTGTTACCTGATATGTACAATTTCTTACGTGTATAAGTACAGAGTTGCTAAAATATCTCTGACTTATATAATAAAATATTCTTAAATACATATTTGTCTATTCGTAATTATGGCAACATTCCTATCTTTTCTCTGAAGAAGGTGCCACGAAATTACAGGTACAGTATTCTCTCCTAAAAGATGCGGGATCAGAATTGTAACCGACAGATTTGAGAATAGTTCGCTTTTACAGTTCTAGACACCTCGTGAGAGAGAGCGGGGACATAGAACGAAACTACCTGGAAAAGCAGCGGCCAGCATGCCGGTGTACATTACTATGAATACATTGTAATACTAGAATAAAAACGATGACTTAACTTTTTTATTTCTAATTTTTTATACATGACAATTTTTTTAATGTACTCTGATCAGATTTTTCCAATTAAAATAAGACCAAACACGACATGCTTTAGACCATATTTATTCATTATACGTAACTTATTTTATTTGTGAAAAAAGCATTAGAAAAACCGATTCTTAACATATGAAATATTAAAAACATAAAAAAAGATATGTATGTCGTTCGAAAGAAAATATTAGTGAATTTATGCTCTTCGGGCCCACGTTCGTCTGACATTCAGAGATGTAATGCCTCAATTCGATGCCATTTGGAGGACATGATGTTTGATGGAGAGTGTAAAGGAACAGTTTACTGTACTTGTTCTATCAACTCTGTAATTTTAAGAGATATTGGAGTAAGGATGATCGAACGTCGAGGAAGAACGACATTGTTCAGACGCGAGGTCCTCGAAACTCAGCGTCGATAGAGCGACGGATGGGTTGCAGATGTGACAATGAAGGACAAGGGCTGGAACCGAAGCCACGTTTTCCTGTGAGGACAAGAGTCGATCCGTCACTATTGTCCCAATAATCGTTGTTACGCCGTAACAACGGCAATATTCATAAGACAATGAAACAATTACCACAGTAAAGATCATTTGCCTTGATGGCTCTATTCAGTAAAATTCCATAAAAACATGAGACAATAGCCTATAGAAAACAGGTAAAAAGTCAGGTAAAGAGTCGCACTTGGTCATCCGCGGTCCGCCGACGCGACGCTCGCCCGAGCCCCGGGAAAACCTAGACTCGGTTATTTTTTCATAGCAAAAAATACTAATCGTTGATTGGTGCGTACTTTGGCTACCAAATTAGTATAAAAGGCGACTTAAAAAAAAAAAAGATTGTACGGACACTACAATTTCATTCATTCACTACTAATCGATACCACAGTCTTGACCGTGCGCTCATTACGAGCGGTCGTGCAGGTAGCAGCTGCATAGCTGAAATTGCAAGTATATCTGAATTTCGGAGCTTCAAAAACAACTAAGTGAAGTTAGTCGGTCTACGATTTATGGTGCACCCAAGCGCCCAATCCATCACAGAAAAAAAGCAACACAGCTGGAATTACGAATTCTCTAATATCGGAAAATCGGACAATAAGGTAACCAAACAATTTCAACAAACTCAACACAAAATAGGGAATAAAACAAATAACTTAAAGTCATGGGTCAATAAACACATAGCTAGAAGAGATGAGGAATTCAAGCCATATTCAATCAAAACAACAACCAGACTCTCATTTTCACTAACAAACTGGAGGGACACAGTAATTCTCAATCAAACAAATTCAGAAAACATAATAAAAATGTTGGTAGTGGCAAACATCTTGATAACAAATGAGGAATCCATAATCCCTTAGAGAAAATTCTAAAAATCAAATACACAATCTACCATAACACCACCAATGAACAAACCACCCCCTATCTACGTTCACAACCAAAACATCAACATCCCCAAATTCGTAGGAAAAATCAAACAAATCTATTCCACATACATTTTTGCCAAAGTGGCAAACAACAAACATAAAATCCAGTCCAACCAAGAGGACAACTTCTTGAAATTCACGGAAGATTACAGGAAGGAAAATATACAGTTCCACTCCTACTTTCTTCAAAATGAGAAAGCTACGACATTAATCCTGAAAGGACTCCCAAGCACGCAGCACAAGCAACTGTAATGGGAATCACCAGACAAGGTGTAAACAAGATAAATTTCCTCCCGGGAACCACATTAGCCTAAATAAACTCTATTAAACATATCTTCAATATTAAAATTTACTGGGAAAAATATGACTCCAAAAACTAATAACCCAGTGCTACAGATGTCAGGCACATGGACACTCCTCGACAAATTGTAACAAAAGCTTCAGATGCCTTAAATGTGGACAAAGTCATAATACGAAGACCTGCAAAAAAGCTGTAGACACTCAAGCCACCTGTGCCAATTGTCAGGGAGACCACCCAGCAAACTACAGCCAATGCCCAATCCTCCTAGCATTTCTAACACAAAAGCACATTACCCACAAATACGTACTCAAACCCTACTACAACAAAATCTCACACGAACTACCCTAAAATAAACCCAAAAAACCGTGAAAAACCAACCATACTATAGACAATACAACAACCAAACCAAATTTCAATTCAAATTAGCCATAATCCAAACATGACTTACGTACAAATCACCACAAAATGAAATTAGATTAAACACACAGATAATGTACTGTCGGGCCTCAAAAACCTAACCTCATCGGGAGAACTCGACATCATTTTAAACATAATTAACCTCATACAAATTCACTACATGCCTTGCACAAACAACCTAGACAAAGTCAAAGCCATTATATGTATACACATATCCAATTCTATTAATTTACTTTTTAGATTTGTACTATATATAGACTATCACTTCATAAACATTCCACTTGTTACAGAAACATGGCTCAAACAAACTGACTATCTTTACATTAAAAACTACAATTCCATTAGACATAAGAGGAACTCCAAAGGAGGAGGGATAACCATATTAATATGTAAAACAATACAATACGAAAACGTCGCACAACCAAACCTACTACCAAAGAAAAACCTACAACTACCCTATTCAAATTAAAATAAAAACAAAACCTGACATAATAATGGGTACAGTAATGGGACCTACTCTGCACACTTCCAGGCCGCAGTTTGATCCGTTAGCGAAGCTTGATATAGAAATTTTCTTTGCTCTTATTGGCTGACGATTCGTTGCTGAGGCAGGGTCCGTTGCGGATTGGATGCACCGTAAAATGGTGGGGATGTACGCCCCAGCTTAAAGAGTAAGAAAACCGTGCAGGAGTAGGTCCCATTTCTGTAGTTTATACTCACCCCTTCAAAACGCTCTACAAACCCAAGACCTAAATTCCCTACTAAAAAGAAATGAAACATATCTACTGGTTGGAGATCTAAATGCCAAGCACAGCCTCTGGAACAATGTAACCTATAATAGAAACGGAAACAAATGTATCGAAAACTTAAACACATACATAATTCACTCATTCACTTACACATACAGCAACCAAATGCCAGATCGTCAACAATAGACTTCTTCCCATGTACAACCCACTACTATACAGTAAACGAATTTCCATTTAATCATCTCCCAACTATTCTTGAAATAAATCTAAACATAAAAAAAGTCAACAGACAAACTAAACCCGCTACAAACTGGTAAAACTACAGACAACTATGTAACACATACACAATAAACCCTACCACTGGAACCACACAGGAAATAGGTACTCAAATTCAAAACTTAATGGAGAAGATAAACTCCTCCTACAAAAAAGCAACAAAGTGAAACTCAAACTCTCATCTAAAAAAGAAACAAAGCCAGACGCAAATACCAAAAGACCTTAAACCTCTACTATAAACTACCATGAAACATGATAACAGGAAAAATCAAAGAAGAAATAAAAAGAATATAAAATGAAATATGGACAAAGAAACTAAAAACCTTAAACACCAAAGATAACTTACTATGGAAAATATATAAACCAAAAAATCAAAAATGCCATCACCAATTGATCAAAGACTAATTGATGAACACAGACAAAATCTGTAATAGACGAACAAAAAGCGGAATTACTAGCAAACTACTTTAAATCAATACATGGCCAAGCACATAATCAAAAATCCACAATGCAACAAATGATAGAACTAGATACCCAAGAAAACTCAATTACAACTAATGAAAAACTAATATTGATCATCGAATCAAATCAAAAAGATAATTATCAAACTCAGTAATAAAACACTGGGACAGGACCAAATCACAGTCCACAAATTAAAAAATCTACCAAAAACTCTCCCAACCAGCTATAAACTCATTAGCTTCCTAAGCATTCTAGGCAAAATACTCGAAATATTAATATACAAATCCCTAATAGACTATCTAAATCAAAATAATATACGAATCAATGAGCAATTCGGCTTTAGAGTTAGCACTCAACAATCCACCAACTGTTTAGAATAAGAGAATATATAATCATGGAATATAATAAAAACAGGTACACAGAAATGCTATTATTAGATCTTCAAAAAGCGTTTGACTCAGTATGGCATTAAGCATATATAAACTCAAACAATCGAGACTCTAACAAACATAATCAAAATTATCCAGAATCATTTCAAAGACAGGTACATATCAGTTTTCATAAATGGCACGTACTCCACTCCCAACAAATACAAGCAAATGTACCACAAAGATCAATTCTAGCACAGATGACAGCAATCCTAGCCTCATCCTGGTAATCTAAACGAGCAACCATATACATGCGAGCCCATCTCCAAGACATCGTTAAATATTTCCAAGATTGGAAATTAAACCTAAATGAAGACAAAACTCAAGCCATAATCTTTCACAGAAAATGCATCACAAAACCAAAAAAAAATCAGAATCAACAACTACGATATCCCATGGTCAAATATAGTAAAATACTTAGGTATAATTCTAGACGCTAAACTCAACTGGGCCGAAACCATACAAGACAGAATAAAAAAAACCGTGCCAGTTATTAGACTCGTATACCCACTAATCAGTCGCATAAGTCCCATAACAACAAAAATTAAGAGAACACTATACCTCGTATGTGTCAAAACAATCCTCACCTCGGAGTCACAGCCTCCAAAACCCAAAAAATGCAAGTAGTACAAAACAAATTCCACAGAATCATACTAAATAAATACAGACAAAGAAATTTAAAAGACCTTCACAAACGGATAAATGTCCTTTCAGTGGAACAATACATTCTAAATTCCCTAAAAACCCTAAAAACCACCTACAATTACAATCACATCCAAACCCATTAATTGCCAACATAGAGAAATATGACCCAAACAACATCTCAATGAAAACAAAAATAAAAACTACCAGACAAATCCTACTGTCACAAACCTAAAACACACACTATACTAATTCACCTAATCAATCTCTTCCCCTACAAATGTATAGGTTTTTGAAAGTTTTATTCTATTAGTCATACATGTAATGAACTAATTATAAAATTATGTTCACAGAAGCCAAATATTAACTAACCATTCAAGATAAATACAGGTAGAAGGTTATCACTAACCCAGGTACTGTATCAAACACAAAGAGAAACGGGAAAAAAAAATGTACGGACTTGACTATCAACGGTCGTTGAGATTGGTCTCCTTGCTCGCACCGAAAGTGACCATTTTGTGTTATTGTAGTTTATTACCAGTATTATTAATTTTTAGTGTCAAGTGTTATTATTAGTGATATTAATAATTAGTGATATATAAATTGTGGCAATTAATATCGTTATTAGTAATCGTTCTTTTTAATCGTTTTACACTCTAAATTACATACACATATCTTTACTATTAATATTATGGCACCAAGAAAAAAATATACGACATTAAACATGCAGCAACGCTTGGATGTCTTGAAGGATCTTCGAGAAACAGGATTGTCAACTAAACAAATTGGAAAGAAATATGGCGTTGGCATCAAAACAATCCATCGCATTCTAAGAGATGCTACAAAAATTGATGCGTTTGCAGATAAAAGTAAATGCGAACTTAAACGACGAAGAATAGTAAAGCCACAGTATGACGAAATAGATAAAGAATTATTGTCATGGTTCATACAAAGAAGAACACTTGGTGATCGTATAACCGATGCTCTTATATTAGAAAAGGCGACGGAATTAAAAGAAAATTTGCCGTCATGTTCGCGATTTAAAGTGAGTAGTGGCTGGTTATCAAAATTTAAAAAACGTCATGGCATACGCTTAGTAAAAATGTACGGGGAGAAAGCAAGTACTGATCAGGATGGGGCAGATGCTTTTATATATAATTTTAAAAAAATAATAGAGGAAGGAAATGCAAGTATGGAAAATATGTACAATGTGGACGAAAATGGACTTGTATGGAAGACTCTTCCAACGAAAACACTGGTTGGAGAAGAAGAAAAAAATCTTAGCGGACATAAAGCTAACATCACAGGAGAACAATGCCCCCCTGCACATGTTGCACAATTTTTATTAAATTGTGAGGAGGGAGGAAGAAGGAACGAAAACGAAGAAATGGAAGAACTTAAAGAAGAACCGCAAGATGAACCACAAGAAATGACTTTTGATAATAATGAAATTGTAAACAACGAATTACGTGTTCTCATCGAGGGAATAACATCTCATACTGCAACTGCACCGCCTTACGTAAAATGTCTCGCGCAGGGATTAAAATTATACTTCTTGAGCAAGGAATATGAGATAAGTACGTATTCATGCAATAATAAAAATTTGCAGTCAATTTAAATATGAATTGTTTTTCAAATTAATTTTTTTGTACATTATTTGTTACTAGGAAACAGAGGAAAACCATCGCCGTAAGCCACGATACTAAACAATTCCAATGATGATGCGCAACAAAACAATTGAATGTAGAATATAATTTTGCACTTATCTAATTATGCATAATATCAGTACAGCTTTTTAATGTACAGTTTTTATTAATACATGTATGACATTGTATTTTACTTATATAATCGCAGCGATTATAAAATAAAATGAATTATACATTAAGTATTAGGTAAATAAATGTAATCGAAATTATATCGTGTGTTTGATTTTACTGTAATCAGAAATATCTGTCCAAACTATATCATGTTTGGTCTCATTTTAATCAGAAATCTATGAGCAAAATGTTAAAAAAAAATCAGCATTAGAATGTTAAAATTAAAAAAGTTATATCATTATATTACGAGTTGTCTTCTGGGAATTCGAGTCAAAGGAGCCGCGGCGCGTGCCGCAGCACACGTGTTCACCGATTCCGTCGACCTTAGCATCGGCGTAGCGAGAAAATCGATAAATTACAGGGCCGTAGCAATAGCACCGCGTCATTATGGCATAGCACAAGATTTCGTCATTTAAAGAGAGAATATTGTATTCTATAAAATATAAGTTAATATAAATTTCGATCAATAATATAAAATCTCCGAAACGGCCAATTGCGGCCAATATACATATACTAAAAGTGTTTACATCAGTTTACTTATTCGAAATTCATAAATAAAAATACAGCGCCAATTAGTAGGTGGCAAAACGCTCAAACTATTAGCCAAATTACTGACAGTTAAATTTGGCTAATAGTTTGGGCGTTTTGCCACCAGAGCTCTCAGATACTTAACCGCTTCATGACTTTCTTCAAGGAACGTACGAGTGGCAGAATTACTCATCACAAATAGGATTGGATGATACCAATGGATTCCATTGGCAATTCATTGGAATCGTCCAATTCCATTTTTGAGGTCTCCTCACCGCCGCTTGGAGCAGATCCCGAACAAAATCTCTGACACCATTGGACATACTAGGCACCAATGAACAACACTGCTGGCTTTGAATGGAAATTCTAAGAATGGTCAGATACTTGAGAGCTCTGCCTGGAAATAAGCTTTACTTTTTCTCCGTAAGAGACATTACAATCGCCTACACATGCACAATACAGGGCCGCTAACCTAATTGTAGAATAATAAACACGATGTATTAAAAATGTTATACATAACTTTATTTATTTCCTTTTTGTGTACAATGTCAATACAACAATGTTTCTAAAATAATTTCACACTGCTTGAAGAAAAATATCACTATACATTATATAGGTCTGATTATCAAGGATTAAAAAACTTTCTTATTTCTTCTTGAATATTCTTTATATACTTGGATAAATGATTTAAGATCGGTATGCATAATGATATCTACTTTAAATAAATTTTAAAACACATTAACTACATATTAATTGTCAATACATCGTTTAAATTTCATGATTTTAATTTATGTATGGAACAGAAGACTTCAACTCGTCGAAATTTTCAAGATACATTATTATTAATTAAATATTTACTTTTCAGTATATAAATCTTTTTAACGAAAATATTTATGCAACATGAGCACTCTGTATTCTTATATCAATTTTTTACGAGAATTAACAAGAATGATGAAACACAATTACAAGTACATACTTTTTTATACATTTATACATTATGTATTTCATAAATTCAAAGTATTAATGAACACAAGAGTTGAGTGGAAAGTTTTGCCAGACTATGAATTTCAGAATGTAGCCAAACAATCTTACAATGAAGCAGAGTACTACATAGATTGCAAGTCTTGTTTACTGGCAAATATAAAGTTTTTAAAAATATGTACTCCCACTTGGTTTTATGTGTGCTCTAAGGTATCTTATAAAAAGTACAAATTATTAGTTATACCACTAAATGATTTAAGTACAAATGAAATATTTGTAAGCGAACTTGTTAGACATAATATAGAAAATGCACTTCGATGCACAATTGATAATTGTTTTTTGTGTAAGTACAAAATAAACATTTTAAAGAAATATCTGATTACCTTTAAATAATAATTACCTTTATTTCATTTCAGTGCCAATAAAGGATGATAGTGTTAGTTTTGCTGCAGAGGCAAAAATTTCTATGATATCAAATTCATATGAATGCACAAATGATTTAATTATTGCTGTACTTGAAGATTATTTTTCTGAACCTCGATTTTTAAGAAAAAATGATTTATTTGCTATTAACGCAAAAAATCAGTTTTATTCACACAGTAATCCCTCATTGGCTGTGATATATTTCAAAGTTAATTTCGTTAAGATCAAAGAGAATGTAAATTCTACAGTAAAGAATGGTTGTTACATTTTGAGAGAAGAAACAACACTTATTCAAGAATCAAATATACATAGTTATCTACCTCAAAGATATTTCTATCTTGATGCCAAAGAGAAATTGTTGGAACCATATCCACCAAATTTTACAAAACTTCTAACACATTTAGAACATTGTATTTTGCCATTTATTAAACATGGTAAGATTCCGCATTTTAATCTTATAATTGTCTCAGTTCTGACTATATAATAAGTTACAATTTTTGTAGATATTCAATTACCCATAAAGCCAATATTTTTGATTAAGGGTTCATTAGGCTCTAATAAATACAAATTGATACAAACTGTGGCAGAAAGGATTGGATTAAATTTTCTCTACGCGGATCTAGCAGAAGTTCAGGCTTTGACATCGGCGCAAACAGAAGCCAAATTACGCATCGTATTGCACAATGCTGAACAATCCATACCGTGTGTACTTTGTCTAAGTAACATAGAATTATTTGGAAAAAATTCTGAAGGACAGAAAGATGAAAGAATTATATCTACTTTTGCAACAGAAGTAAATGCGCTGTACAATAAACATTTAAAATATCCAATTATCATAATAGCTACAACAAATGAAACCGACATATCAGCAGAGTTAAACAGAATGTTCATCGAAACAATTCAAATCGAGCATCTAAATCAGGATGAGAGAACAGATCTGATTTCATGGTTGCTTGCCAAACGGAACTTAAATTACCAATCGAACCTGTTGAAAGTTGCAGGAATGTGTTCAGACTACAGATTTGCAGACTTGAATGCACTAATACTACATGCAGTCAAATTTCATTACAAGTACAGGAATACTGATTTCAATTCGCTGACACTGACTCAAGAAGACTTCGATAAAGCTTATGGTAAAATTATAAGAAGATAAAAGTGTGTAATTATATTATTCACTATTTTTAATTTTCTCATTATTTATTTAATAGAGTATATGCAATCAATATACACTGACTGCAAGGGTGTACCTCGTGTCCCAAAAGTGCACTGGGAAGATATCGGCGGTTTAGGGGACCTCAAGCACGAAATTATGCGCCGTATTCAACTACCCCTCTTAAATGCTCTCGGTTTTGGTCAATCTGGGTTACTTTTATACGGACCACCTGGAACTGGAAAGACTCTTCTCGCTAAAGCCGTTGCAACCGAGTATCAGCTCCACTTTCTATCTGTTAAAGGTCCTGAAGTATTGAACATGTATGTCGGTCAAAGCGAGAAGAATATTAGGCAGGGTAATATCATTTTACGTGTGCTAAGATTGGGTTTCTTCTTGGATCCTATGATCTACATTGTATTTCTTTCTTATAGTGTTCGAACGAGCAAAATCAGCGGCCCCATGCATAATATTCTTCGATGAGCTGGATTCGTTGGCACCAAATCGTGGCCGCAGTGGCGACAGTGGAGGAGTAATGGATCGTGTCGTATCTCAACTACTTGCTGAAATGGATGGCCTTGATGGTTCCAACAGCATCTTTATCATAGGGGCCACGAATAGGCCAGATCTCATAGACCCCGCTCTCCTTAGACCCGGTCGATTCGACAAGTTGTTATACGTTGGCATTCATTCCGATCGCGACGCCCAACTCAAAGTGTTAGAAGCATTGACTCGTAAATTTAAATTGCGCGAAAACGGCGAAGAATTAGCACAGCTGATAGACCATATGCCTGCTCATACTACTGGGGCTGATTTGTATTCAGTCTGTTCCAATGCGTGGTTGAACGCTGCCCGTAAAGTATTGAGCAAAGATGATCCAAACAATTCGATGGAACAATCTGTTTCAAATAAGATTGGCTTAAATGAACCTATCACCGTGGAGCTGGCAGACTTTTTAGAAGCTGTTCACGAATTGGTCCCATCTGTTAGTGAGGAGGAGGCGGAAAGATATAGAAGAATGCAAACAGAATTGTCGTCGTCATAGTAATTGAAAACATTGTATCAGAAACGTCCGCTTTACGAGGGTTGAACATCTTTCAATATTATAAACGACAGTCGATCTTTTTATTTCGGGAAATATGTAAAACAATTTTTTACAACGAACAGTTAAATCAAGAAAGGTATTAATCTACGCTCTATCCCTAGATATTGCACCAGAACGGTTACTCTTAGACGCTAGTGCGTGACAAAGAACAGCAGCAGTGCCGAATACCTAATTCCGAGGGCACGATCCTTGAACGGTTCCATTTTCCTACCTTATTAAAAATTCTGTTACAATATACACTGATCCGAAATATACAATGTAGAAAAATAGGATAGCTAAATCCACTGTGTACCTATACCGGGCATGAAATTCAGTAACAAACGAATAAAGGGTTTTTTTTACTGGACGCTGTTGGATTAATTGTTCTCATGCAAATTCATAGTAGTTGAAATAAAGAAATATGTTTACTCTCTCTCTCTCTCGCGCGCTCTCTCTCACTCCGAACATGGTCATTTTTCTAAATTTAACCCTTAGAATTGGTGCTCGGATCCATTTAGACCCATCTAATACGTACGTTATTTACATCTTCCCAAATCTTGTGTCATTCTGTGAATCTTTAGAATTGATTTTCACGATCAGTGTACACTGGAGAAATTACGGTGAAGATGCGATTAAAAGAATTGATAAGCAAGGGCCTGTGGGGACCCAAGCACCGGCAACCATGAGATGGACAGAAACATCCGTTTTCTGAGGGTTAAACGACTAAATCGTGTTTCATTGGATTTCTGCGATTCGTATGTGAAACAAGGCCATTCGAAGTGGTATATCTCACGAACGTACCGCTGTAACACGTGCCCTGATTTTTTGTGCCAGGGATTCTCAACCGTATCACTAACGGGATCGTAGAAAGATAAAAGATAAATATATGTATATATATCCACAGGATTATGGTCGGGCGTTTGTCACGCGAAAGGGTCGAGAACCCCCGCTCTAAAACGATTCAATCACGTATCAGAAATATACCCACAGGCTCTCACGAATTATTCACGTCCCATAGGCGGCGGTCAATAACGTACCTTTGGTATGATGGCGAGATAAAATCGGTTCCGACTTACAATTGCTTCGATGTACGATCTGTGTATGACTTTCCTCAGTTATGTTTCGTTAGCTAACTTATCGTTACACGAAAAAAAAGAAAGGAACGTCTCGTACACGTATATCAGAATGTCGCGACCGATAACAATACAACACATGTATCGACACGACGAAAGCCACGGAATTGCGTGGGCGATGTCGTTGCAAATGTACATTAAAATGCGCCTCGTGAGAGAGAAAACTTTAAGAATTACGAGTATTTTTTATTCTTGAATCATTCTAGAAATCATGTCCGCTTGATAGTTCCGTAAAGTAAAACCATCTTCCGTTGTCCGATTCTTAATCTGTTAACCAGCTGATTTTCCGGTTAACCTAAATTTTATAACAGACCGCATGTACGTAGTTTATACCGATACTTGATCGAATAAAATCTAGCAGTCGTCGATTAAATAAATAAGCCACTGAAAGATTTTTCGGTAAACAGATTAACACGGAGTCACCTACGAGTATGTTCGCGACTCTGACAGTTCGTTTCGTTCGTCCTGGTTTCAATCGAACTACAGAAAACGAGATTACTTTAAATACCCTTAATATTTTTTTTGTTGTTTTTAAATTTTTTCTTCTAAAATGTGAAGATATACTAATTGTTGGGTCTCGTTTCTCTTGTATCGATAGGTTTATTTAGTGCGGTCGAGGATAGCGGCGTACGTAAGTACACACGTACGCTAACATAAGTATCACATTCGATAAATACGCTAATCGCTGCGCGCGATGCAACAGAAGAAATTGACAAAAAATCCCGTGCGAATTCAGTTCTACGAAGCACGTACACTTCAAATGATATTTCGCTTTCGAACAAAAAGTAACAGGTATTCCTCTTCTTAATTGATAAACTCGGTGAGAAACAAGAATATCGGCGAAAGAGAACTATAATCAACCTACGTAGATATTTTGGCCATTGTACGCTTATGTGGATGCATGCGACTCACTGTTTCACTGGAGGCAACGACAAACAGCGAGGTCTTGGGCCCCAAGGACCTTAGTTCTGATTCAGACTAGAAGAAAGGATCTTGTGTTCGCGGACCCGCCAGGTTTGCCAATTGACTATGCGTCGCTACCTCCAAGCACAACTTGTTTTAAATACCGCTTTAAGTATACGAATGAAATACGTAATTAGTCTATATGCGAAAGATTGAAAGCTACGAGGGAACATGGTCGAGTGAAATCGCTCGGTCGACCGCGGTTAAAACGAAATACTTTGTACTCGGCGGGCGTGAACTTTTTTCGCGAAGTTCAACGTATCATCACTCGTACTTACAATTAGTGTCTCATCGCGGTTTCTTTTTAAGCAGTCTTCTTTCTGTTTGTTTGTTTCTTCCTTTCTTGCGTATGTTCGAGGAAGAAAGATACACTAGTACTTCTGAGCATCTTTCCCACAAAAAGTGTTTGGTAATGAGACTTAAAAGAACCACTGTTTTAATCGCGTGCAAAAATAATTCACGCAGTTGATTTTCTCCAGACAAACTGTCGAGGACGTGCGTCGCCCGGCTAACTTGATAGGGAAACTTTTTGCGTATCTTTGCTTCCGGGATGCGTATTGCTCTCACAGAACAAGAATTCCTAAGCTGGTGGAAATTGCTTTCCTTCCACGCTTCAGAGTTTATAAATTCTATATGCTTCTGTGCACACGGAAGGCCAGTTATGACCCCTCTGTGTTCGACCCTGAAACAAAAAGAAGATCAACTGATTGAGATAGTACTTACGCATCTCCTTGGAGGGTGGAACTACTATATCTGCTCTACTATGTCGAGTTTATCAACTATTTAGGCATTTGCTTCTACTAGATTGGTGCACGTGAACTGCCGTCTTCTCTGCCAATTCCAATATTCTATTTATCTTATAATTGCATCTCCGATTGAAGGGATTCGATTGCTCCGACAATGTTTATTCATGTTTACCAATCCAACAGTGCAAGAGAGACTACTACTGATTAATAGAATCATGGATAAAATGGATGTATCGCTGATCGTTTTAGGTTGACATGAATTGAAGGTGGTAAATCGCATGAGTTACTCGAGACAGGTTTTGTTGTTTGGTAGGTTTGCACTTTTACGCATACCTGGTCAAGACGATTTCGTGGCAAATTCGTGCAGTATGTCACAAGCCATTTCAAGATCGTTCCTAGTTATAACGAGCGCTCTAATCACGGCGTCTTGCGCGAATCCGAGAGCCGTCAGCTTGGAAATGTGTTCGACGTTGACGTTCTCGTATGCCGCGGATTCTGGCTTAGCAGAACCGGTGGGATCGTCCTTACCTCTCATTAGGGCGGACAATCGTGCCGTATTCGCTTCCAGATTAATGTTCCTCACGACGTGCTGTCTCGTACCGGGTATCACGATCGTGTTCTCGTAGTGGTGATCCTGTCTATTGTGCTCTTTGCCGGACTTTGGAGGTCGCGGCACCGATAACGGCGGCGGAACTGGCGGCACGCTGTTGCTCGACGTCGTTTGACACGACGTCGAAGACGCGCCGCTCGAACGACTAGGTTTTTCAGGTAATGTAGGCGGTTGTGGCTGTGGCTGTGCCACAGATATGTGATTTCCTTGCGATCGACGCACGTGACTTCTGCTAACCGGAAACGGAGCAGGTGGTATCGGTGGTGCCGGGGATGGCGATGACGCTCGGTGCAGCATGTCGTACCCTGCCTCGGAATTCACTGCAACGGAAACGCATGTTAGTCAGAATTATGAACGGTTGTTATTTGCTTCTCTTCGTCATATACTAACTATTGTTATTCAGTTGATTGTCAGCGCTGGAGTTAAACACCGCGTTAACAGCTGACGAGGGGGGTGGCGGTGCGTTCTCCTTCGGTACAGTTAAATGACGACTTCTCGAATGACTATTCGGCGTGGGGGACGGTGACAATCGTCGTGGAGGTAGCGGGGGACTTGGCACGACCCTTCGCGTCGACACAGGTGAATTCGTGGGGCTGGAATCCTCGTCTTCGTCAGAGTCCTCGCACATGGATCCGCAGTGGCCATTGCAGAGGTCCATGCTTTCCTAAAACAACGAGGGCACCAGGAGATTGCATTAACTTTCGATATTACTAGATAGAGGAAAGAGGCAGGTCCCGTTTCGTTCTAATTATCGAATACAGAATTTTCATATTTTTCTATCAAGTCCAGAATGAAACGAAAAGCTGAAGGTTTCTTAACAACGATCCAAGAGCTTCGATCATTGAACGCGTTTATACAGAGAAAGACTAAAAGAAAACCGGGGCAGGGTGTTGAGAATAAAATTGTTCTAGTTCGAGTAATAGGCTCGTGGTACCCTGCACACGCGAGAACATGTCGTACAATCGATAGCGAGCGTAAGTACAAAGCGTGAAAGCGAATAGCCTGATAATGCGTTTGTCCACTTACCTGCGTCCAGCAACGTAAGACCGCCGCATTATCCCCGTCGGCTTATGTACATTACCGATTAGTTTTCGATCATGCAGCGGGCAGAACAATGGACCCAGTAGATAAACGTTATGAAAATAAAGGTAAAAAAAACGATCATGCGAACAAGAATAACGATAACACCTTGGCTCAAGTTTTTGTGTTGGGGGTTCCCTGTTAGCTGAAACAGTGATCCAAACATGGAGGAGGCACAGAGCGAGAACTAATTAAACGTATGGCGGAGCACAACGATGACATGGTTCCATTACAAACAAAGTATAAACGTATAAAGAGAAAAGAAAGAGAAAAGGAACGAAAGAGAGTCTTCTCGGTTCCTCAGAGAATGTACATTGAGCAGGAGAAAACGTAGGCTATGGTTAAATGTTTACGAAATATTTATTTTAGACCCCTCTTGTTGCTGCTGGTCTACACAGTCAGCGAACGGATCTTCAACAGAAGTCGGATCGATCAGCAGCACTATATTCATTGTACGCACAAGATACGCTAAACGACTACACGTGAACGCAGTGAACTGTCTATCATCCTTTCATCTCTGTTTCTGCTTTTTTTTTCTTCGTTTCTCTGCCGCTGGATAGATATGCACGAACACGATCTCGACAACTTGCCAAATCTTAAGCGTACTAACAGAAAGAAAAGGAAATAACACAACTAGTACGATTTTTTTTCTTTTAGCTCCAGGCTTGTATACGGCGTTCGCGCGCATAGGATCTAGGAAGTCTGTATAATAAGAGAGAACGTATACAGTAGAACCCCCATTCTACGAGCATTATTTTCACACCGAAACCCTATTGTTTCAACGAGGCATTCGCCTGCAATCTGAAACTAAACAAGTGAAACATAACACAAGAGGATAAAATCATTACATTAGGTCGATGCGTGAGCCCTGTCCATTATGTACAAGCGTAATTATCTCTAGAAAGTAAACGCGTCCGTTAAATATTTATTTTCAAGATTAAATTACGCTTGAACATAAGCGACAGGGCTCGTGCACTAATGTAGTAAAAAGAGCCCTCGTTAAAAATCCTACAAACGTAAACAGGATCAACAAAACGATCTCGAATGGATTGGCAAACGGAGAAGGTCTATCCTTGCATGATAAAATACACTACGAAGCGTGAAGGACTATAGAGGATGCAAAGACGTGGCAAGACATCGTGGATCCTCTCGTCGAATCGGACAATGGGGGTTCCGCTGTACGGGGTTTTACCCCACAGAATAGAAATTCGGTGTTCCATCAGCGCGATCGCTGATGTAAAAAGATTCATTAAGATTGTTGCTTTATGCGTGAACGGAATAAATAATAAATAATCTAAGGTAAAGAAAATAATAAACATCTCTTTGCCCTGGTAAAGATGCCGCATTGTTATTACATTATTCCTATCGCCAACAGGTACGTAATTAATTCTAACAGAATACAAAAATGAAAATCAGAAAAACAACGAACGGGCCTGTGTGCCCATCCGTCTATAAGCTACACTCAGTTGCCCGATATAAGCTACGCTACTTCCGGCGGAAGAGAACTACGCTTTTATCTATCTCTTTTATCCAAGAGCACTATCAAGACCACCTTTTCCATTCGTTTCTCTATGCCTTTACCATTTTGCTTACACAGAATACTGATAAAGTACCAATTAACCGGTGGAATTCTGCTATCAAAACGCAGAAAAACACTATCGAAATTAAAAGAAGCATCAACCCCTTCGCAGTCGATCGAAATAACGTAAAACAATGATCGAATTGTACGTATGAAAGCCAACACTGTACTTTTGACAACGAAATATTTACTGGATTCCGATATCGTACTGTTTGCAGAAAGTAAACCGAACCGTTTACTTCAACCAAAGATAGTGAGACAAAAATAAAAACTAAAGCAGAAAATACTGTATGCAACGATAATCTTCAGCCAAGCGTACAGATATCCAATAAGCAAAGCTTCCCAAGTGTTGCGCCGACTTCTTAATGGACAGATAGCGAATCTTCGTTAAAAATAAAAATGTTCTGCACTGATTGCGAGAAACAGGAATTTCCATTGTCTCAAATTGCACTTATTCACTTCTGTTATAAGTGCATAAAATCTACAGTAGGTTCCTAAATGATCTCTTCTCCTTAGCTATGAATCGTAGACTTTAAAAATTATTGAACCTGACTGGAAATAGATCTATTGAATATTTTTTTCAAAAAGGAAACTTCTTGTTTCAGTAACTGTAAACTAAAACAGTCTAAAATGTTCGATTTAGAGTTTTGTAAAAGAATCAAGAAGTCGAAGCGACGCTTTTGGATCTAACATGTCCCACTCATGGACTGTGAAAGGGTTGACCTAACGTTACAAGTTTCCCTACGTCCGGCGAAATAGTGTGTCACCGTATATGTATGTAAACAAAAGCTTCACTAACTTCAACAGTCGTATATGCACATTGCAGGGGAGCCGCAGCTGCCAGCTATACACAATTGGCACATGCATGCGAAATGTCGGCTCGTTTCGTAACTGATCGCGTGTGGAAGAGGACTTTTCCTCTTGTCGTACACGAAAACAAGAACGGATAAACCGTAATAGTGATGATCGCGGGTTACGCGACTTGACGTAACTACAATGTTATTTCTAAACATTATCTCCATCGCGAAAAACAATATAGGTCTGCCTTTAAATAAATCATTGTACGCAGCGGCCGCGATCAATGGTACGCTGAACGACATGTGTAGCGTTCTTGACTCTAGAAAGCATGAATCATAAATGCAAACGAGAACAAATGAGGTATAACGCTGAAGCCCTGAACGGTCTAATGCAAGAAAGCAACCTACCTTAGGGTCTCCATTATTGCCAAGTAATTTATATATTTTCTCTCTCTTTCTTTCTCTCTCAGTATCGACAACGCGACTGATCTCTTTCGGAAAAAAATAAAAAAAAAAGAAACGAAAACGTGTTAGTATAAACGAACACGTGCGCGCCTGTGCGTGAACTGCGTGAAACGTTTTCCCGTGAATTATTCCGTTTTTTTTCAAGCCATTCTCTATGAGTTCTTCTATGTACATAACAAACAAATAAAAAAACGAAGAAATAAAAAATAGTAGAATAATGGAAAAAGAAAATATGATTCGGACAAAGCTTACATAGAGACGAGAAAGTTGGTCCCTTTTTACATTATTCGCTTTTCAAACATTCACTCGTGCGACCACTGTCGTTGCTGCTTTTTGCTTTAGGTTTATAGATTTACGTTACCCGCGAGAGGCAACGTTTCTGTGTCGATGATTATATCTCCTATAAATGATATGACAATGACACAGTCGTAGAAAATTCGAGATCTCGCGTGAAATACGTCAGGCATTCGTCAAAAAATATGAGGCGTGTTGCTGGGAGAAGTTGTTATACATAGAGCACATTTAGTGTAATGAGGGGTAGATGCTACTCCTAGTCGGATACCTCGGTGTCCGGGTCAAGATCCCGTGTCGGGGTCGACGCGTTACTAGCGGAAGCCGAATGTGTTCCTGGTCGATGCGTTCTTCGAGGATCGAACGGATCAATGACTATCTGTTCGGTTCCCTTTATTTCAGCTCGGCAAAAAGGACAACCTTGCCCTTCAGAATCCTGTAAATCCGAACAAGTCAGATTTATATTTTCCTCATTTAACATAAGTTCAATAATTCTTTTGCTACATTTTGATTCCAAAAAAATAAAATGAACGCCTAAATGTATAGATTCAATATATTTCCTGATGTATCAGGAATACTTGCTTAAAGTTAGAAGTTCAAACATGTTGGATAGTGTTATTTTTTAATAGAGTTAATGGAATTAGTTTCTATACCTGCCAAGCTGTTAAACACGGAGTGCAAAGCAGATGTCCACAGGGTTCTATCCTAACGTCCTTGTCGTTCTCTGCACAAATTTTACACAATTGGAATGTGCTACCCATTTCACAGTACAGTTCATACTGTTCAGCAGTGACTTTTATGTGTTCCTCTGGTGTAGGTTGCACCGCCCATGTTAAATCTGGATTCACATTGTGACCATCGGGATACAAGTAACTGAAATTGAAAATTTGATCATTAAAAATTAATTTGAATTCCACTGTAGTAAAGAAAAAAGATAGAGAACTTACAAGCCTTCCCGATATCCATCAAGTAAGGCTTGACATAAACTCTTATTGTGAGGTATAGTTTGAAGAATGTCCCCATCAGATGTGACATAACCAATGGCCCACTGTCCTAGCCTTGTGCAACTTAATCGGAACACATAACTTCCAGGTCTACAATACTTTTGTAAACGTGCCTTCACTTCGTCGTACGTAAGGAAAGCTACGTATCCAGGATGAGTCACAGCCAAAATTTGCCAGTTACGTAGAAGTGTAGACCATGGTTGAAATAACCTGCGAGAATTGAAACAATATTAGCATTGGTTCGTTTGTTATCCCACAAGTGATAATTAATGCCCACGGTTGAGAGCTTACCTCGTAAATACATCAAACTCAAAGTTGGAGATATAATCATTGCACGTAAGGTCTATCGTAGATTTCAGTGCCATGGCTTGTAGTACGGAACTAATGGGATGAACCTCGTTCAACTTATCCCTGAATACTTTCCATGGAACTAGTGTACTAAAAATAAACAAAAGAATTGTTTATTAATGACCTGCTACAAAATATTGAGAAACAAGACAAAAAAAGGTAGCAACATTTAAAAAATTCCAACCCAGTCATTTTGTGGAAAAAAGAGAAAAAAAACTATGCAAATATTCTTTAGAGCATATATAACAAATGCCATACTCCAAATTTTTGTTAAGCTTCATTCTCTTAGGGAAAGAAATAGCGAAACATTATAATTTAAGGTTGTCTAACCCCGTAAGTAATATCTAGAAAAGATTTAAGAAAGTCATCATTTCGACGTGACTAATGGAAAATTAGGATGCATGAAACATGAAAGTCATTTTCTACTGTAACGAACCCACAGTTTCATCATATGTTTACACCGGTGTATGCAGCGGTGTGAGTGCATACACTGTAGATAGTAGATGCTAGTAGATCGCGGCCGGCTCATCAGTGCGAAAGCAGAGCTGCCACCGAACACTTCACGGCTTCACCTTTGCGAGATTTGCCAGTATATTTTTGGTAAGCTTCATTTAATTCGTCATCGAAACGTATCACTCGTCATCATAAACTCACTATCAATGATTACATTATGTACGCAGAAATAATCGTGGTTTAAATCCTACGTAATGTCACAAAAACGTTGTACATTTCGCCTAACACGATGCAACGGTTTCCTCGAGACTCGCGCAATAAACGGTAGATGGCAATCGATCACTTTGAGCGCAAAAATTTGAACGTCGCACAAGTACGTATTTGAAAAACTGCCACACCGCTAGAACAATTTTTACACGTTTTTGTAGTTTCAATTTCAAATCAAGTTTAATTCTTTTGTGTCAATGTCACGCCAAGAGTAGAAACTAGATTTTTACAATCTTATCTTCGTTCGGATATTGATTAGATTGAAGATGATGAAACAGTCGACACATTCTCGACTTTACCGTTAATCCGTAGTATGTCGATTCTAGATTTTTGCTGAGTCATAAATACATAGATTGGCAAACGAAATTTTCAACTGATTTTAATAAATACACATTTTGAGTATACAAAAGTGCTAATTTATTTCTGTCTAGACGTTTGTTTAAGGGATACAAATAATCCCCAAACGTGTGCACGAGGAACTTATTTTATAGAATATCTTAACAAAATAATGGAAATAGACAAAAATCGAACACTTCTCAATACTCTGCGTATATGCCATTTTATCGTTACATTCTGCGTCTTCCTGATCCCTACGTGTGAAGTAGTTGCACAATGAAGTTTTGTATACACATACCACAGAGTGTTTGCACTGACAGTTTCAGGAACATCATCGTGCACATACTGCGTACTTCGCTACGAAGACATGCATTTTATAAAATTGGTGCTGCCGATGGGCTTTACTCAAGTTATCCGAAATTTTGCAGGCACGTAATCCGATAAGTTTGACAACTGACCCTTACCCCATCATCCTGTGATCCTCTTACAGAGTGGGAACAAAATAACGGTAGATCTTTGTTCCGAGGATGAAATTTTATGCAGGCTTGATCTTTGCATGGATCGTGTTGGAGGAATTTTATTCTTACTTATTGCACGACGCTAATCTGTTTTACAACGACGAATTCCCACAATAAATAAAAGCGTTCAATCAACGTATTCGATTCCATATTCATACACTGTATGCATTAATTAATAACAAAGAGACTTGTGATCAATAGACCGCGCGTTTTTATGCAAATTGAAAATTGTCTGTATTCATTGCAAACAGTGCGTATTGCACAGAGATTTGTTTTTCCTTCTACTAACTTTAACAAGTTGCAAAGAATATATAATAGTATCTTTAAATTCTTCTAACGTTTTTTGACTATTGTATATTTGACATATCCATTTTTATCATAAACACATCAAAATCCGTAGTCTAGTAATTAGGCTACGCTTTTTAGATCTTCTTAGACCTAAAGCTTATTCGATGAAAGAAAATATTTGCAGAAACGTATGATGGTAAAAGCGTCGATTAGAGCAGTTTTAGAATCGATCGACCGATCAATTAGACACACAAGGTCTTAGGAGTATATTTACTTCCACGTGCTTCAAAATGAGTTTCCAGTTAGCTCGACGAAACCATCTAATAAATTATTTAATGCCACCTGGCCGTTGTCATGTCTACGCGACTTCATTCACCAGGCGATTATCGACCAGTGTGTCATGTGAACATGACTTGGATTTTCTCCTGTCCTACGATATCGAAGTCGAATGAATCAATTCGAAAATAAATGTTCTACCTTATATCTGGAACAACAAGAACTTTCGTTAGCACTCTGACAAAAAGTTCATTCACCTCTGTAGATATTATAAATGAAATTGAGAAACGCGGACTGTAAATGCTAGACTCGAGTAGGATGAGGCGTTGGTTTCAGCGCTGCCGTGTCTAATAATAAACATTTCTCACTTCTGCTTTTTATCACTTCGTTAATGCTATCTTTGTTTTCTTTTTTATTACACTGAGATAAAGTAGTATTTATACGGGCACTTTATCCGAACCAACAAGTGCACTACTTCCAGTGCATCTATCAGGTAATTCTGTGCTAATGTTTTGCGCATTAAGCGACATCGAGATTTAAAATAACACATCGAAATTTAAATAAAAAAATTTCAATATATATATTTTATTTTATATAATTTAAATATATTTAGTTATATATATATAATTTAAATATATTTATTATATTTAGTTATATATTTATGTACGCAGTCACGCCGCAGAAATTTTTGAACAGTGCGCTGGGATTAATGTGTCGTCATTTCATTGTTTCCATTGCGACAATAGATTCTAAGCACACCGATCGATTTCAGTTGCAGCAGTAGCCATGAGCGGAAACGAGAACTACAAGGAGGCGAAATCTGTTTACGATTTCACCGCAAAGTCCATCAAAGGCGCGGAGGTTCCTCTAGTAAAGTAAGATAATTTTTGTTACAATTACCGTCAACGATTAGCAAAAGGTACATTAAAAATAATATATTCACAGTTACAAAGAGCACGTGTGCTTGATCGTAAATGTGGCGTCGAAATGCGGTTTAACGGCAACGAACTACAAAGAATTGAACGAGCTGTACGACGAGTATGGCGAATCTAAAGGTAAAATTTGCCCATTCGAATGGTAACGAAAAAACTAGGCGTAGATCATTGAATCAATGCGTTTGCAGGCCTACGAATTTTGGCATTCCCTTGCAACCAGTTTAATGGACAGGAGCCAGGAGGCAGCGACGAAATATGCAGCTTCGCCGACCGACAAAAGGTAACGTTTCGATAACGTATCTCTTTATTTTCGTGCACGCAGTATATATGTGCTAATAGCGGTAATATACTATCAGTGTCAAGGATTATTCGAGTACGCATACAAAACGATTAATGAAAATTGCAACACGAAAGTCACGCGTGGGGGGGAGTAAAGTTCAAAATCAGAGTACACGAGTTATCGGATATTATTTCTAGGTAAAGTTCGACCTATTCGAGAAGATCGACGTGAACGGCGATGACGCACATCCGCTGTGGAAATATCTGAAGAAGGAGCAGGGAGGAACCTTGGGCAACTTTATCAAGTGGAACTTCACGAAATTCATCGTTGACAAGGATGGCAAAGTGGTGGAGAGACACGGTCCCAACGTGGATCCGAGCAAGCTGAAAAGCCATCTTGAGAAATATTTCTAATTTCCGTTAACATATATTTTCTAAGTTTGTGTTGACTTTACACTCGCTAATCAACGAAATCGCGTGAACATGTAAATTATTCACTCTCTTCCGCGTCTCCTACACCAAGAACTCACATTTAGATACGTAGTTTCCAAGCTTTCTTCCTGTTCTCATTACGGAACTGGAATGTATCGTGTGACTCGTTAGCCTGCTAAAGATCTTTTTGTATAAATACAAATGTTCGATGTATCTCCCTACGTGTACACGTAAATAAAAGATTGCAGCACCTGCAATTTGTAAAACTGTTGCATCAAGCCGTTTGCTATTGTGCCGAGGCCTCTAGACGGTATAATACTTTCGTGTCTTTTGAGGCGACAATTTAGGCGTTCCTTTATATTATCGCTCTAATGAAACCCTGGCGAGCCTCGCCTCGACTGAAAGAAGATTCGCGCTACTTGCGGACGATATTTCTTACTAATGACTAGACCAGAGTGGTTTGGTCTCGAGGGCGTTGAAGGGATCGTCGGACAATTAAATTGACTCGCTCGAAAGGCACTAATGACGCTAGAAATAGAACCGGTCACGAACAAACATAAACGGAGGTGACATATCGTCGAAGTACGCGAGGCACTCGCCCGCTGACCATAAACGAGAACAATGGACGGCGCGTCGAGGAAATTTATCAACACTTTTAACATATCGTCGCGTTTCTTTTCCTTGATGGATGACGGTGACACCGTCGACGCAATATCCGGAATGTAGGTGAATCACCCCTACCGCAGACAAGTTCCTCCAGTGTCCGCTACGCCATACATTTGGTCACCTGTTGGCTCTCCTGTCGGAGCGATTTCAACCAGTCCAGATGTTCGCAACAGAATTCTGTAGCGGATTTCCGTCTGAGTACAGAACTCGCTTCACCAAAGGGTCAACAACACCCTTCGACGCTTTGGCCGTCGTTACCAAGGCAAAGAAGCTCGTGAAACTTTAATTACGTCATTAATTGACATTTAACGGCAACGGCGTCTTATCAAGTTACTCGTAAAAGCGGTAATTAACACGCAGGCTTTAGGCAGTTATTAGAAGCGACTTTTGCTGCTGCAACAAGTTTAATCGAGTTTAAGGGTGGAAGCCTCGATGAAGTCGTCAATGCGTTGAAATGCTTTCGTGTACAGTAACTCCAGAAAATCTCTGCACGCATTTCCGATTTTCGATGGACCAAAAATTTCCCCTGGTACTATTGTACCTTAAATTAGAATTGTTTGATCATTTCGAAACTCTTGCGAATGGTTAGACAATGTTCGTCTTGACTTTTCGAGAACGTTGTCATTCAAAGTTTTCGTTTCAACGATTGTTAAAAGGAGTTTTCGTTGATTGTTTCAAGATTCTACCGAACAGTTGCGAAAACTATGACAAATTGAAACAAGGAAGGGAATGGGAGCGGTGGTATCTATCATAATTAATTTTCACGAAGTAGGAGCGACGAGGGTAAAAGAAGTGAATCCTGAAGGTGTAATCGCGTTCGAGGGTTTCTGGAGCCATTGTACGCGAGAGAAAATTTTGTGCACTACGTCGGATTGTTCGAACGAGGACCTGGAGATGCCTGCTATTTCAGCATTGAATAAACTCTCTCATTGCTCTCTCATTGCAATAAGAGCAACGAGTCCGGGCAAAGTGGATTCACAGAAAGTTGGTAAACCGCCGAAATGGACCAACCAAGCAATCGACCGCTTTCCGAGTCTCTCGAGATGCGGAGAATATTCGAATTCGAGATAAAGCGGACAATCGAGGGTCGCGAATGAATTTGCACATCGAATAATATATTCGAGGAGCGGCTCCAGAGCGACCAGGTCAACGATTGAGGTTCCCGCGATGGGCGGGCATCAATCTTCGTCCCGGTTGGTTCGCGGAACTTTTCCCCGGCGAAGTTTCCAGAACTTTGGCCCGATTGGAAAAAATATCGGAGCGGTACCGTGACCCAGTAGGACGGGTCTGAGGAAACGAGTCGCACCGACGAGTCGGTTCTCCGGCGGGAAAATGGGTCGATGTGTCCCAGGCACGCTCAGGCTACGCGATGATATAATTACAGGGCATCCGCGCGAGTCCCGTGCGAGCGGGTCAAGGATGAACGTCGGAACACTCGACACGCCGGGCCAGGTCGGGCCGCATCGCGCGAAATACTTTTCTTTCCTTGTCGTGTTCCCCGTTTGATATTCATATTTCGAAGAAAGTAGGCGACTCGCGGCTCGGCTTCGCAGCCGAGCAACGGGATGCAGAAGGTGGGAGATACAGAGGATGGAGGGGGCGAAGACTAGCGATTCGCCGAGGCGCGTGTCCTTCCTGAATTTCAATCCTGAGCCGCTTTACGTCACCGTTTAAACTGGGTCGCGTCCTCTATTGCAGGAGTACCCCCGTGTCTCGGAATCCAATGCTCCGAATGCGATACGTGCACAAGGCTCGCCGACGCGCCGCGTTCGAAGAGGTCACGGGACCGGGGCGACGTAAAATCGAAGGAAAATCGTGTTATCCTGTGTTCGAAGCGTGTCCTTCTTTCAGCCGGGTCTTCCGAGCTCCGGCAATCTTACGGCCGGAACACTCCTTCCTCGGAATCTTGTTTAGAACCGTCATCCATTGCCTTGGATCGATTCCAAATCGTCGAGGCGCGCTTCATGGCTACCCTTAACCCGTGGGGATGGGGTGGCGCTTTTTGAAACAAAATTTATGCGGTGGCTCTCTGCTGCATTAAGAACTTATTAAGGTTAAGAGCGCGATTTAGGCGAACGGACTTCGCGGAACTCGATAAAGTTAACCCTTTGCGGTTGAAGCTATTCGAATTCGAAATCCAAAACATGATTTCTGATCTACACTAGTTCTATTTTATATAATTTATTGCGACTTATGCACATGATATTGAGCCTGTTGACAAGTACAATGCAATTTTAATAGTTTCTTTTCAAGTAGAAACGAGTCCGATGCTCTTAGAATGATTTTGAAAAATGGTACACCAATTTTTAGTGGCGCCTCAGAGTCGCCATTCGAGTGCAAAGGGTTAATATCGCGGATAAGTAGGCGCTGTAATTAGCACAATTGGCGAGACGGAGATGAAATGGAAGAAAGGTGCTTTCTTTTGTTGTAAAATATTGGAAAGTTCGTCAAATGTTTCGGAATCAACGACAATGCGATCGTGCGCGTTGGGAAGAAAACTTTGTGAAATGCTTGTTTCGTTGGCTTAGGATCTGGGTTCATTTCCGAAGAAAACGTTGCCCTCGCTGAGCGAGGAAAGAATCGGGATAGTCGGTGTCAACCCCGTGTTAACCAAGGGTTAAGTTTGCTTTGGATGAAAGTGAAACTTCAGGCTAAACAATCTCGTCCTACAGTTTCGAATTACGAACGCGGGAGGGAACACACCTCGTTCTCGTTGCTGCCACGGTTAGCTAGCACGTCGCTACTGTATATGTAGAAATATAATACCTACATGTAGGTATATTATATATGTATACGTATACGGTGCGTGGTTAATGTACAAAACGAAGCTGAGAGATACTAACGCTATAATTAGTCGTCCTTGCTTGCCGACTGATCCGAGGCTCGCCTCCATTCATAGATCCGCCGCTTTTCCAACGCATCGACGCGACGCGAGACGTCTTCCATATGACCGCCAAAGTCTGCCACACTCCGCTTACGAATCGAATATTACAACCCCGCGGCATTTCTCACGGGATTTTTAACCACCCTGTAGCAAAAGAGATGGCCCGGAGTGTAACCTGAAGTTGCGACTGTAATTGGAGTACGAGAAGACGACGGGTTCAAGGAATTCTACCTCGCGTCGATTTTTGGCAGACCCTTGCTGGCAAAAAAACGTGTAAATTAGCCGGAAGTACAAACATCTTTTGTTCATTTTTTACCAGAGAAAATGTGCACACTAATCGGGAAATAGTTTACTTGGTCCGTTTCTCTATGGTAACAAAAGCTTGCTGTTTGGGTGGACGAGAGTCATCGTAGCTTTTGTGCGGCACAGCACAACGGGGAAAGTCGGAAAATCGTAGAAAGAACCCGTATATGGACTACATTATCTCGCCTCTTGCTACGGCCACGTTCTAAAATAAAGGATGACGAATACCTGTGCGGGCAGATAACGAAAGTTTCACAGCAGATAAGAAGATACCGGCGGTACACACCTGTGCCCGTGCATTCTAATATTGGCTCTCGAAGAATACCCGACTTCTGAAGTCACCCGACCGGTGCTTTCAGCGTTGCTCATGGTTCGCGATGCTAACCAACGTTCACAGAAACCGAGACCGAAGGCTCCCCAGAGTAGGATGCGACACTGAAATACCGAGCTCTATGCACCGCGTGGACTTACAGCATCCGATAAGCGAGACTTGTGGACATTTATGCGGAATAAATCTGAGACTATCGAGAATACGATATCGTTGCAGAGCTAATTTTAGTTGAAGAGTGCACGTAGACAAAAATTCGTCAAATCTGTTAGACCGCTGTTAACGGAGTCTCGAGCTCGTCTATTTCTACGTTGGTCGAAACGGAGTTCGCCGGAATCGACGACCACCGTTGAAACAGCGCGGTGATCGAAAGGATATTGGAGTCCCAGCAACAAGAAGGCGCAGTCTAATGGGGCAACCAGTGGTAACAGTTCGACTGCGGGAGCCCAGCCTCGGCTGGATATCGTGCCTTCCGCGGAAGGTTTCCAACCACTGGCGTGGCGATGCAATTACGCAAGATAAAGCGAAAATACACCGATGGAAAATGTCAGTGGAACGACCGGAGAGCCGCGTTTCAAGGATGCTTCGTTCGTCTCAAAGGCTCCGGGGAGTCGATGCGAGCCCGTGAGACGGGGGGCCCCCCCGACGATGCCTACCGTTAACCGCATTATCGACATTATATCGAGCACCGTCGTCGTCGCTCGACCGAGCCGTCGATGCTTTTAACGTCACGCAGACCTCCGTCGCGTGCAATCCTCCCCTGCGCTCGCGAAATTTCCGAGCGCTTCGAGATTCGACGGCCTCTTGTCCTCCACCATAGAGGATGAAACGGTTGCAGGAGAGACGCCGATACTCGCCTAGCCTTGGCTCGCCAAGATCCGAAGACTTTAGAGAACGGTATGCATGCGCGATTGTAACTTTTGGATCTCGAGCGAGGATCTGCCGTTTGTATTCGACTGGATTGCATGCAAATGTCGAACAGCTTTTGTTCGAGAAGATTGCAGGACTTTGAAAGCACTGCTGCGAGAGGAGTTCGGGTGCAACGGCGGGAGACTGGTTTTCCTCGTAAAGATTGGTCGCGCCACGAGGCGGTGGGGAGGAACGCGACGCTACGGAAGAAAAAAAAAGATTGCTCGATGTCTCTCCTAACGGTGGAGTGTGGAGCCGTGGATAGAGGGAAATGGTCGCTGGTGAACCATGTGGGCGAATTACGTGATCCTCCGTCGGGAACAGATTCCAATTTCCGATACACGTCTCCGGACAGGTGCGTGGAAACGGTTGACGGGAGGACGTTGAAGCTCGGCCGCGCAGATACGGCACGATTTCGATCGGAGATTGCCTGCCGACAGCGAGTCGATCTCCGCGGCAACCTCGTGTCCCGATGAACGGCGCATGTAGGCAGACGATAGTCGCGAGAGCACGGTCACGCCGATTCGTACAATTCGCTCGTTTAATTCGCTTTAATCGCGACGTCACGTCCCCTTCCTTCCTCTTCGGCTCACGTCCGGATGCGAGCTTAACTCGCCAGCTGGCAACGGGGGCAGGAGGGACCCGCCGCGCAACGCCCGAGAGAAAGAGAGAGGCTTTTTCGTGCCCGGCTCTTAAGACACGGATAGCTGATAGATAGACACCGGGGCCGCCTATCAATGCCCGTTCAACCCCTGCCGACCGGAATTAATATAGCGAAAGTGACCTCCGGAATGAATTCGCTTTCCAGACGGCCAATAACACCGCCCACGTCGCCCGGACAACCGTTAAATTCGAACCGATACGCCCGGAGAATTGACCCGGGTCGCTTCCTAAGCGAGAACTTCGTGTCGGATTTTTTTTACGCGGAACGAGGAAGCATGGAAATTGCCGGCCGTTTTCGCGGAAACGGAAAGGTTGATTCGCTGCAGAGGTCGTCTCCGAGGTGCGCCGACCGTAAAAGTAACACGGGACTTATCGGCTCTTGCTGTTTAAAAACAGCGAGCCAACTTTCTGCTCCTTCGAGTTGAAACTCGACTATAGGTCATTCGAGGATCAACCTTCGTAGAGCGTTCGGCGATCCGGGAACGTGACGGAACAATACATACAACGGTGATTCGTTCCGAAGTGTAAATTGCAGTTCAGGCGAAAGGTCAACAAGACTCGATTCACCGGATCAACTCTCTTTGAGCCGCCACACCGGCGGTGTATACGAAGCGAATCCGAAGCCCCGACCTTTCGCGAGCTGCACGAGAAACGAGCAGAAACGCGGTGGGCTCGGATTTCGCGTCGTGCTCGAGAGAAAGCTGGAGCGGAAGAGGTTCCACAGGGCTGGCGTGGCGCGCGATATGAAAAATTAAAGGGATTCAAAGGGCGCGTCGAATGCAGGCGCGATAAAATAAACATCGCCGGCTGGTTCGGAAGTGGAAAATACTTTCTCGCCGGGGCGGAGGTGCGCGCAAGCCAGGTACACACGCTCGGCGAGAGACCTCGGGGATACTATATTGCATCGTGAACCGATTCGAATTCACCGGCGACATATTGCGTCCGCGTCCGCCTCGCTTCCGAGGCGGAGCCAGTCTGTGCACCTGATATCCGATATCGCCGGGATAAACACGAGCCGTGATCTCGTACAACACGCGACGTGCTCTGCGAACGGAATTCAAAATATATCGATCGGCTACCATCGAATCCGCTAGTTTGTTCTAGCTTGGATACCCCTGTCCGACGCGCGAGGCTCCAGGAATTTTCGTAATTTTCAATCTGCCTCCTCGTTCGACCATTTCATTACCGTCGTTTCGCCCTTTTCACTCGGAGCCATTTTAACTCTAAATCGAAAATAGTTTTCCCGACCTGCAGCACTTCCGTTTCACATGGCCCGATGGATCTCGTGCGGATGAAATTGAGTCTTATGGCTCGCGCGACGGTCTTTCGAATATGAACAATTATGATAATAGCAAATTATTTTGGAACATGATGTAACAATTGTTAGCGGTGTCACGGAGTCACCAGTCGAGTACAAAGGGTTAAAACGGTCTTTGCATTGCTAAATTTATACAAGAAAATTATAATATATAATATTGCTAACGCTTCAAGCGTGACACGGGCGTTTGCTCGGTTTTGCGGGACAGGAACATTAAAAAATGTGAATATCCATTGGTTGGACAAAATTGTCTTGGTTTCGGCGTTAAAACACCTTCGGGCACAAAGTGCGGACTCTTTAACCAGAAACGTGTTTTAAGAAGCTGCCGTGTTCCTCGAACGCGACCAAGTGGCAAAATTAAGATTTAATCGTAAGAGGGCAGACATATTTATTTTATACGGGATCGACGATGATCGAGCATGCGAAATCCGAATGAATTCCCACAAAAGCAGCACTTCTACGCTTTCGGTGCTGATAAACCTCTGGTAATCCTGGTATTAACTAATTTTATGTAGCTCGTGCCAGTTTTAGATCAGCCTGTAGAAGACCAGCGCCGCCGCAAAGATCGGCCGACTTTGTCTCCGAAGGCGAGGGCTAAATTCAATTAGATTTACCGGGGGAAGTAAAGACACGTTAATGAAATAATCGTAGGAGACAAGAAACCGGAATGCTCAACCTCGTTGAATTCCATTCTGCCTCGCCACTTTTTTCCCATACGGCTCTTTCCCAGCCCACATCCGGATATCGTTATACGTATCGCGAAGAGAGAGGAGAGCGAAGATTCTCTGCCTCTCCAGCTCGCTCCGCGCCGCTTCGAATCTACGATCCTTCACGGCTACACACAACTATGGGTCTCTCCTCTCCTCCTCCCCCGCGTTCGCCCCCCTATGCGTCGGATAGAGATGACTTCGGTCTCCTTTTTCGATAAAAGCTCACCCCTTGCCACCGACTTCCGGTACACTCATCACTAGAAACATCCATTAGCGGAGCGGGTCGCCGCTCGTGTTCGACGGGAAACACGAATTTAAATTCGTTCGACTGCCGAGCACCGGCGACCATCTCGTGACAAAAAAAAAAAGAATGGAGCGCGTCTCTCGAATCTTCAATAATCTGAATCCACGTTGTTCTGGGAGGCGCGCCCTTTAGAGGCGTTCGATCAGTTTGTATTTTGATTTCTCTGAAAATGTTTCGCTTTTTTAAATATTCGTACATGTTAATTATATATTATCATACGAATATAATATTCGTATAATATATTAATTGATCGGATAAACTGTTTAACCTGCTGCCTATCTTCGTCGTTGTTAAATCGTTTCATTAAATGCAGCGGATACGCTTCGTAAAATATTCAAACAATTTAGCAGACGAAAAAGCGATGGAACACTGTAGAACCTCGATTATCCGGTTCTACGATGTCAGAATATTGTTGGCGATATGCCAAAGGCCGTAAACGAAACTATTGTACTGTCCAAATTAATAAATCGCGAAATCTAGCGGCGTAATTAAGCAACCGTTGCAATATCTGCACGTTCGTGTCACTTTGTTATAATCGAGGTTCTACCTGATTACTATGCTGCGTACTATGGTCGTGCATAAATCTGATTATTTTCTTGCGAAGTACGGGATCGCGAATGTGTGACGCTAGCAGGGAACGCGTTGAGAAACAATCGCGTTCGAGTTGTCGTGAAATTTGTTACAATAAACAAAGCGAGCAACGAAGAACCTTGCAATGATAAAAACCCAGCAATGATAAAAATTAAGTAACCGGACCCCGTGCTTTGAGCCGCGCTCTACTTTCTCCCGGCAGACCTCGGCAACATGAAGCGAAACACGACATCGAAAAGGTCGAATAAAAATATATCGCGGCGCTGATTTTTTCGAGATACCGCGTAGGTGTATCGCCGATAAATATTATTTCTGGTGCGATAAATCGCGTAATGGAACGGTTTATCTTATCGTCGGAGTCGAATTAAAGGCGCCACACGGCTCTCGAAGGACTCGCGCGCGCATGGCCCGATCGCATGCGTGTTTCCTCCAAATTTGGATCCTCGTACGATTCTTCTAATAGATCCGTTTCGATCGTTGATATCGACCGGCCGAAAAACAGCGATCGTGTATCGCTCGGTAAAAGGGCCCATTGTCCTCGAAAACAGGTTACAACTGGACGGATACTAGAGGGGAAATAAAAAGAGGGGACTTAGCGAGCGACGGACACGAAAAGAACGGCACTCGGTGGCCAGTTGGGCTTGTGCGAACGGTGGCCGGATGTCCGCGGATCATTTGACCGGAAACTGAAAGTTCGCGCATCGGCGTAATCGAGTCGGCTGGCCGCACGTTAATCACGCTGCAATCGGCCGCATCCTACGTACCGAACGTGAATGCCCCACCGATAATGCTTCGGTCGCATGCTGCGCTAAATTTTCCTGAAACGGCTACGGGGAAAATCGACGCGCACTCTTTCCTTAACTTTTTTTATTTTCAACCTACGCGAAACCGTTTTACCACATTTTATAGTCCCGCAGTATCTCGAACGGTCGAACAAAACACAAAAGGGTGCTAATGGCACATCGTATCGTCTCGTGGACTCATGCGATTCCACTCAACCGTTTTAGAACTCATACGGTATACAAGATCTTCTATTTAACGCTTTCTCTGCCGTGTCAATTATTCGGAATTATTTGCTGAAACGTGAAAATTAATTTTCACGCTGATCTATCACTATTTCGACGATTTCGTTTTTGATCCGCAACACGTATGAACGTTCAAAAAGTGATCAATATCGTACAACTTTATTCTTGTGATCCGAATTTGATCGAACGAATTTTTGAGGTTGCCGCTGGTCAATGTGTTAACGCATTGTTGACCGGCAATTTTACAACGTCCGGACATGAGAACACGAGCTAACTCGTGGCCGGTCAACAATGCGTTAAGAAATATGTACGATTAGGTACATTTCCTTGTGTCGCGCGAATCGTGCAACAAATTCGTCGGGACGAGTTCCGAACGGGCAACGCGAAAGAAAGCGCTTGTTTTAAAAAGTATCAAATATGCTATTCGCCGAATGTGCTATCGTATCGTACCGCTGTGCGCCAGTGCTCTGTTCATCCTTCTCGGAATACGGCGCGCGTGTACTCCCGTTTATTTCTTACGAGGAAACCTCGTGCGAGATAAGATGAGAAAACCGGGATAAAGGAAGAGGGAAACACGTCGCCGGAATCAATGAAATAAAACCGAGGGACGAGCCGTGACGCGCGGCTAAACACCTCGGCTTCCGCGTGGCTAATACATACATACATATAACCGATCTCCGCCGCGGCTAGCATCAAGTATTAATATTTTATCGTTTCCCAGGAAGCTTATTCTATTTTCAGCCAGGCATTTCCTAATTTCACCACGCTCTTCTGGCTAGACGAACGCCATTGCTCGGTTATTGGCGATTCGATTGTAGGGCCGTGGCACGTGTCGGAAGCGAGGAATCGGTTTAAATCTCTCTCTCTCTCTCTCTCTCAGAGAATTTTTGAAACGAGAAACTCTCTCTAGCTTCTTATAGCGATTTAAAGGTGCATTCCGAATACTGCAAGTGCCACCAACGCAGTTTCTATCAGAAAGAAAGCCGTTCCGAAGACCGTCACGGTTTCTCGTCCTTCGGCCTCCGCTAAATTGAAAACGGTTCGTAGATCCAATACGGAAAAAGAAACGGGTCGTGACTTCGTTGGCTACCACGCCACCGGGAGGATAGTCGGTGTATTAAGCAGAGGCTACTTCCGTTGTAATCGGAATTCCATTTATACTTCGTTGAGGAGCGTCGGACCGTGTAAATCGTCGGGACGAACACCGTTAGCGGTGCATTGTCAGTGACCGGTTGCCGACTATTGGCCGCGACTCGGAGCCGTCGGAGGTAGCTATCAGTTCTAGCGGAAGAAACGAGGAAGAAGTATCCTCGACAAGTTCCCGCCGGATCCTGTGGCAACGTTGTCCGTCGAGTCGCGAGTTTCCAACCAGCAATCGTCGTGCAAATCCCGTAAAATTACAGAATCTTATCCGGCTAAATGAACGTAATGAAAATTATAAATTTATTGTATGTACTTAGACCGAGGCACGATTAAAACTGCTACAGAGATAAATGGAAATAAGGCGATCATTTTAGACTCCAAGGTTACTTCAAAGTCATACTTATGTATAATACACGTACGAATGCACGATTACCAGATGATGCGTATTAACTACCGGAAGCCTATCGGCGAGATTTTTAACGATCATGTTGTATGAAAAAAAAAAGTATCTTCTCCTCTGCGAGGAGTAATCATTTCTGAAGGTAGTATTACCGGGGACGACTCGTTTGAAATTAGTTGAAAATCTGTTGAAACGTCGCCGGAAGGTACCGCGATAAAATGAGGTCGACGGGTAAGGCAGAGTTGTCTGCGAACGCGAACGCTCGGGTAGAATTCGGCGGAAACGACGAAAGGAATTAGCGGTCTGGCTGACCGTAGAATTTCGTGGAACGGGATATAGTCAACTCGGTTAGATCCGTTTCCTGATTACCCGCGGGGCCGGTCTCAGGGCGATCGCGAGCAGCGACGGGGGTGGACGAGAGAGCGTTCCGTCGGTGTCGTTTTACAAAACGATACGCACACCTACTTTTACTGGAATACGTCATAACGCGGTTGCCGGGCTACGTGCCGCCGCCGCGTAGCGATTTATCAGCCGGTATAAATAAACGGCCGGAGCGGTTCGAGCCAATTCATGAATGACTGACTACTGCCCCTGCCGCGCAGATCCTCCCGTTTTCTCCAACCACCGACGTGCACGGTTATCCAACTTTTTCCATTCTCGAATCCTCCCCCACCCCTTTCTTGCTCCTTAACCTTTTAGGTACGGCTGAATTCTACGCGAGGCTATTTCTCTGGACGGCAGAGTCTGATACTGTATATTCTGTCTGTATATACAGGGTGTCCCAAAAATGTCTCGCAATCCGAAAGTGGCGAATTCCTCGGGCCCTTTGAAGCAATTTTTGCCTGTACAAAAATTTTCTCCGAGGCACCGTTAACGAGTTATTAACGAAAAACAGTGACCAATGAGAGGCGAGCTCGGCTGGCGCGAGGCGATCGAGCCAATGAGCGGAACTGGGCTTCGTGCGCTGTTTGGCTGGGTCGCCTCGCGTCAGCCGTACTCGATTCTTATTGGTCACTGTTTTTCGTTAATAACTCGTTAACGGTGCCCCGGAGAACATTTTTGTAAAGGAAGAAGTTGCTTCAAATGACCCGAGGAACCCGCCATTTCCGGATTGCGAGACATTTTTGGGACACCCTGTAGACTGTTGTAAATCGATGCGAAGACAAAAGAAGTGTGAAACAATGCATACGAAGACGATTATTTGGTTCAAACGATGAGCGAGTGAGCTACTAGAGCAAGCCACTATAGTGGCGCGTCGGGCCTAAAAGGTTAAACTACCTCAAGGTAACCGATTCTTGGGAAACAGTTGATCTCAAAAGCTTGGGATTTTTATAGCAATGTGAACAGCTTTGAAATGAAATTCGAAGATTCTTCAGGCTCGGCATAAAGAATTAATATGGTCGTGTGATTTATTTGCGACTACAGGTGCTAGACACGCTTCTGTCAAGGGCTCAACTGTGGAACCAATGAAAACGAAGTGTTTCAGATTTGTCGAATGCCTAGTAGTAGCCAAATGAAAGTGGTAACGTGTGCAAAATTACATTCGGGGAATCGTACGACAGGGCTACTCGAATTCAAGTACATTTTTCCCGAGTGTTCGAACAGTTCCGGTTGGAACAATATTAAAACACGATAAGGCTTCAGCGAATATCTTTGTTTCGTATCGCACGTAATCAGCGTTATTATTATTATTGCATCCGGTCTCGTGCTGAAAAACAATGAAATCTACGCCGAACACCTATACAGAGACACTACAGTTTGTGTAGAAAGTAATTTTCGTGATCTAACATTGTTGTGACTCGCGAGTTGTCTTTGCACAATGATTTTGTAGATTTTATGCTTCTCGATCTCTATTTGCTCTACTATAGAATTTAAAAAAAATGATTACTTCGCTGACAAATATATCGTATAAATAGTACAAAAGACTTATGATACAAAAATGGCGTCGAAATAGCTACCATAAATTTTCGTTCAAAGATCAAAAGTACCCTGTTAATATGATCTTTCGATTAATAGAAAACATTAGTCCTGAAAAGGGTTAACCTGTTAGACTGGTAAACGTACACTATCATCCAAAAGTATCCGACCACTTTGGTGGTCTTACGATACTAACTTAACCCAATCATCCATCCATTTTCACCGATTCCCTTCTTCTCTATATTTCTTAGATCCTAATTGCTCTTCTAATAACTCCTCTAATTTTGTATTCTTTGGTTTATTCTAGCTTGCCTTCGTTCTGTTCCTTTGTAGTCTCCCAGGCCATGCTAAGGTCCTTTTGTCCAGCCTCCCACTCACTACCTCTTCTATCATGATACTTCTATTAGCTTCTTTTCAGCCCCTTACTATAGATGTTCAAAATTCCCAATCTTCGCATAAGTTCTAGCTTATTCTTTTTCCAATTCTCCAATATTTGTTCCAGATTTCTATAACGTGCGAATATTAGCAAGTATCGGAAGCATGGACTTGTCGCTGCTTGTGGACGACAGTGCACGTACGTTGTGCACGGTGAAACGAAAGTTAAGAATTCGAGTCTACGTCGCTTAATAAAGTAGAAAGATCTCGTGATATCTCGCCTTGCTGGATGGAGATCCGTAAAAATTTGAAATTCCTATCCGCGCAGAGTTTCGCGATGCCAATTTTGAGGCGGCCTGTACCCGAGTCAGCGCATGAAACAGAACACTTCCGGCCGACGAAATACGTTTCGCATACGGCGTCAGCTGCACACGAGCCGACACGTCCCGGTTTTCGGTCGCACGATAGGTAGGTAATGTCAATATCAATGGGAGACGCGCAGCCGTTTTTAGGTTAGGTGTGCGCACGTGCGAGTCCGCAACAGCGCGCGTTTATTATTCGTCTTTACGCACACGACGACGTCAGGGTCGCGAAACGCACGCGGCCACACCGTTCGAATAAGAGAAAGAGAGAGAGAGACAGGTGTGTCCTGTTTACGGGATCGTAACCGGAGGAAACGAGACGCGAACCGGAAGTCGAGAGGGAAAGAACGGGTGGTTGAGTGGCGGGTACGCACCTGATCCCGAAGCTCTCCTTCCAGAACTCGGCCGCGTCCGCCTTGGTGATGCGAAACTTGTGCCCGGCGAAGACCCCGTTCGGGAATATCGCCTTCAGCTCGGACAGCATGTGGCTGAATACGAGGCTGAGCTTGGTCAGGTTCCGACGATAATGCGACGTCTCGTCGAACATCTTCTCCTTGCCCTCTTTGAACAGCTTGATCGCCTGTTTACACTTTCGCATCAGGTTGTTGATGAACACGCAGAAGTGCTCGTTGCTGTGCAACATCTGCATTCGGTCCTCGTACTTGCTGTAAATCAGCCTGAGCCGCTGATACGTGTCGGGCAGAATGTCTAGGATGAACGGGGGGGAATTTTTCAGGTTCATTCGCTGGTGTTGACACAGTTTCACCACCTTGTCCATCAGCTTCCAGGTCTTATCCAGCATTCGCTTGTCAGTGGAGAGTTTCGACATTGTCATCGGGTCCGCGAACCGACCGTGAAGCTTCTGAAAGATCGAGCCTATATGCACCGCTCTGGTACGACTGCCGTGTCCTCCTGACGACATCTTGACGTGCGCGTGCATATCCCCTCGACACCGGGACTCCCCTGGCGGTGGTGTGGTGCTCACCTTCGGTCGCGAGTCCCCGCGCACTCGTTTTTCCACACTCACACCTTCGCAGAAGAACCACCAACAAACAAGCCTCGCTTAGGTTAGCCTGGCCTGCACTCCCGCGATGCGATATACCGCATTTCCTCTCAGCGAGACGCGTCCACTATCTCGACGACCTTCTCACCAAGTCCCCGACCACCGGACGTACCATAATGTTACGCGATACCGCATCCTAGTCCAGCTACACACCGTACTGACAACAGCGGACAGCCACAACGAATCGACACTGACACACGGGCCAAGTGTGCCCGTGCTTCGTTCGTTATGGTTCCAAGAATGGTCGCGTGACGCTTGGCGACGCTGCTATTGCGCGGAAAATTCAAACGTCTACTTCTCGAATTACAGAGAACTGATGAACCCCGCGAAATCGTTCGAGTTCTTTTACTCGTCGCCAAATTATGTATAGTATGATAAACATTTCGAGGGTCTAGTGCTATTTTCGAATACAAATGATTTTAACTTCGAGAAGATCGTCAGAAACTAAGGATTTCTCAGGAATTGGACTCTAATAGTTGATGTTTAGGGTTTAATGTTTAAGATTCATACTATTAGATGTTTATAACCTTTTTGTCAAGATTCTAGCTAAAATTTTTCAAAATAAACCTCCTTTAGACGCATGTGTTGGTTACAACGACCAATGCATAGTACAACAGACTGTAGCTTATAAAACTTATTTTCTAAGGTTAGCTAACTTTGAGTATACTTTGTATTATTAGGGATTATACTCTGTGAATATATTAATTAAAGGTAGAAAGATGTTGTTACAAGACGAACGTGTATTTCTGTGTACGCTGTTATAATACAATGATCTCAAGTAATATACATACAAATTGTTTTACGAGGTAACAAAGACGTCGAAATACAAAAAGAAAATGGGGACGTAAAAACCAGATAAATATCGCACTCATTATCGATACTTTAATAGGACCTAACTTCCATAAACTTATAGATGTAAAAAAATTATTTGTAAAAACTTACACCTGTACAGTGAACATCGACAATAATGCTTTGCGAAATATCACGTTATCTTGCAATGAAGAGATGATAAAATACAGTGCCAGTTTTGAATTATTATGTGTGCATGTCAGTGCCTAATACTTTAGTTTTTTTTTTCAATTTTTATTCGAAATGAGTTTAATTGCCGAAGAGTCGCTTCGTCAATCTGCATTTCTTTTAATTTATCCTACCTTGGTGCTTCCATGCCAAGCTTGACCGGAAGTATAAGTGATTCTATCGCAACGAAGCGGTTTCTTGTACTAGTTCTTTCTTTTGAAATTGCATAATTGTTAACCGTATTTTGGACTACTATCGTTGATTAAGTTTTTCTTGCCAGTTACACAGATATCTGCGCTTTCAATGAAAACGTAGGCTATCTGCCATCTAACAGAGCCTGAGCTTCGATCACCTGAACGTGCTGTCACCGACTTTCTACGTAATAACTTAATCGTAACAAGACAAAGCTTGTCATCAAGAACCAACTCGCAGGGATTGACGCCAAAACGCAATATCTCTCATCTGAAACAGTACAGAGAAATTTCAGTACAAATACATCAGATAGAAAGTAAAAATCATGCATGCATCAATCAAAAAACCACAATATAGGTACTCATGGAAGGAAATGGTAGGAATTATTTTATTTATTACATACTATTTGATTCTTTCACATGGAGTTTCGCAACAAATAGCACATTTATCATTTTATTTGCAACGATATGTGAATACACGCAACATGCAATTACAAAAGCTACCTAACTTATCTGGAATAATATTGAGTATGGAAGCACAATGGAGGAAGAGGTGGACAGGGACAGTTTTGCAAGCTCTAAGAGTTCGATTAACCCTTTCGCTGTTCTGCCCGTTCGTCGTAGGGGCAAAGCATTCGGGAGCTCACTGTTTTGTTTTTTATTAAACAGCAAAAGCGTTAAACCTGCAACCATAGGGGATACATAGGATTTTACCTGTCATTCTTTCAGATTTCTTAATCTCAACCCATCCTAAACTCCTTTCGACTGCCATCTTCCATTTCTTGTATCTAGCATCCCTCTCTATAAGAAGCAAACAATAAATAAAGTTATCAAAAATTTGGGTACCTAATACTGATTTCAATCAATACTGGCGTCACCTTCTGGTGTCGTGGTCGGCAAGAACGTATCCGTTGGTACAGTCTCAACTCCCTCTGCTGATTCTAGTTCCCAGACACCAATGCCCTCAGCATTACCCGCTGCCATTGCCGCTCCTAAGGCAGTGATGTCCGGCATAGTTGACCTAACTGTTAACAGCACCCAATTAACGTATAATCCAATTTACTTGTAGGTACACAGTGCTTTAAACATACTTACATACTGGTGTACCACAAAGATCTGCTTGCAATTGCATAAGAACGTTATTCGTTGTCATTTTGCCGTCCGTATGCAACTTGGTCGGTGGAAAGCCGCAGTCTTTGTACATAGCTTCTAAAATATCTCTGGTCTGGAAGCAGACCGATTCCAACGATGCTCTAACTATGTGCTGCTTCGTGGTAAACGCGGTGAGACCGCAAATAATTCTAAATCACACGAACATTTTCGGCTTGAAACATTTGAAGGTACATGCACTACCAATGTCAGAACATAATAGCTACCCTCTAGCATCTTTTCTCCAATATGGAGCGTATAAACCCGTAAAAGCGGGCACGAAGTATACATCTCCGGTGGTGAAAACGGTTTCAGCCATATTTTCGCTCTCGCGGACATCCTTTATAATCTTCATGTTGTCGCGCAACCATTTTATGGCTGCCCCTGCCACTGCAACCGACCCTTCCAACGCATAAACCGCAGGACTTTTCGGGCCGAACTGGTACGCCACAGTCGTGACCAATCCGTGAGAAGAATACACCCTCTAAAATATACTTTTTACAAATCAAAACTGTCTCGACACATTTTACTCTTTCGTAATTCTATTTCAAGGAAATACCAACCGTTGTTCCAGTATTACACAACAAAAAACACCCGCTCCTGTAAGTGTTCTTAGCTTGACCTTTCTTCAAACAGTTTTGCCCAACTAACGCTGCTTGCTGATTACCTAAAATCTAAAAGAACATACGATTGTACTTCGAACCAGCATCGTGACCGCAAAAGTTTCTGGATCGAACGCGACCCTGACCCCTGACCGATAAAATCCCGCAACCCCGACCTCAAAGTTAACTAGAGCTTACAGCCGATATGGGGATGCCCTTCAGCGGATCGATCGCTATGGTCCCGTAAATTTCGGAGCTGCTCCTGATCTCTGGCAGCATCGGCATGGGTATGTCGAAGTACCTGCACAACGTGGGATCCCACGACAGTGTCTCTATGTTCATCAGCATGGTCCTCGAGGCGTTGGTCACGTCGGTGATGTATAATCCGCCATCTTTGCCGCCGGTTAAATTCTACAACCATACGACGAGTTAAAAACTCTCCAGTTTCTTACCAAAAGATCTATGAAAACAAGAATTTGCATAAAGTTCCGCGGTCCAATCGTCCAATCTCTCTTGCTAACAGAAGACGAGTGTACATATTCTACAGAACTCTTCGACGTACCCAGACGATCCAGGTGTCCATGGTGCCCACTTTGCACCGCTGGTCCCATATTGCTTTTCTAACGGCGGTGACATTCTCCTTCATCCAGCGGATTTTCAACGCAGAGAAATAACTGCTGACCGGTAGACCGCATAGTGGCTTTATATGGTTCTTACTTTGATCCGGGAACTTGGCGATTATCTGATCGGCGATCGAGACGGTCCTGATGTCGGACCATACTGTAACAACGGTACCAATAAGCCGGGGACTACACTATCGAAAATTTCCTCTCGTTGACATTACCTATCGCGTTATATAATGGCTCGCCAGTGTTCGCGTCCCACGCGATAGTCGTCTCCCTCTGGTTTGCGATACCGATCGTCACGATGTCCTCCACTTTCAGGCTGCGGGCCTCCAACTTTTTCACGACGTCCTTGATGCACGCCTTCACCGCGAACAACACCTCCCTCGGATCTTGCTCCACCCATCCTTCGCGAGGGTTGATTTCTTCTATATCTATCTGGTGGGAGACTATCTCTGTCACCTGCTTCGCCTTGAACACCTGTACGACAAGTCAAGCTATTGTACAAATTCGCCGACTCGTCGGTAAATTGAACTCTTGCCTAGGCACAGTCATGTTTTCTCTAACAATTTGTCCATCTAATTAAGTATTCGATTACGTTGGTGCATGATTGAAGTCATTATTATCAAATTAGCGAGGATACTGATATACAATTTCGACATCGCGAAGCTTTAAACTATGCGCTTTGTTTCTCACGCAAGGATTTCTCTCGAGAGCAGGTAAGCCGCTATTACAGACGAACCTCGGGCAACCGGTGTGTTTGTAATAACGGAGAGAATGAATCGTTCTCGAATCGCTATCGCATGACAACTGCATAACTGTAGTTTAAGTATGACGCGTGTTTATGCGAACGCGGAACGTAAACACGTAATGAAATCAACACCTACTGACTTTACGATTTACCATTTCGTCATCCATCGAATTGTCTCTCGGTTGTTCTTACAGATTTGCCGGCGGATTTTAATTGCAATTTCTATTTACACAGCCTCGGACAGGGGTTCCTCTTTATTTACCGTTCGGTGTATGTGTTTAATAATTTGCATATCCAAGTATAACGGTGACTCACCGCAAAGCGTACGGTTCGCGTGCCGACATCAATTACTCCGATAAGGGGGCCTGGCCTCTTCGACGAGCCCGACATTGCGTCTGAAAGATAAATGTTGTGTTACGCATTATTCTTCGACACACTCGTGTTTACGAATTTCGCGGGACCGAACATAGCCTTGTATGTACTCGCACGATGTCCCGAAGACAGCGATCTAACAGCTCGGACCATATTCCAGTACTTCGTCGAGAGCCTGCTCTGCTTTCATTATGCTTTTTTTCCTCTTTATCGCGCTTCATTACAATCGTCGGCGATCCGCGATCTTGCCGCAATAACGACGAGATAAGGCTCGCGACGATCGCTCACAACAGGAAGCGCTGTCCCTGCTCGACAGTTAAACATGTCGCCAACACTCGATTAAGTTCGAACGAATAATTCCAGCAGTGCACGCGCCTTTGTCGAACGAGTCGCGAGTTGGCGACAGCCACGAAATCGAGCATCGAATGTTTGCACATCTACGGTTCATTTGGAACGTGACTCTTTCATCGTAACGTGGAGAAACTTTAACCCCTTGACATACCATTCTCTTCGCAGTTACTGCGATTGGAGATTTTTCGACTACCATAATTTCTTAGATTGGGAAAGAAAATTGATGCTTATTGTGTGCCTGAATTTACTTGAATGCTTAAATATTGATGACAAGAGATTAGAATTTTATTCAAATTTTTATGGACAGAATAACGTATATACTCAATAAGTTATTATTAGAAATTTTCATGACGAGTCGGACTCGTCAAAGTACGGCAAGGGGTTAAGATGGACTTAACACGTTGAACGCCACGCCGGTTTTACAGAAATTGTCCGTGGCGCCACGATGAATTTTCTTTTATGCGATACATATAATGTTGAAATATTATCTGCAACAGATAAGTTACAGTGTATAACCATGTTTGACTTGTTCATTGCGACAGGGGTCACTGTTTGAATCGACGATGGTAATAATACAAAATTTTAGATATTGACATTTGTTTGAAATTATATATATTTCTATCAATTTAGGCGCGCCGGTCACCGGTGGCCCCCATGACGTCACCGCCAAGTTAAGTGCCGGTCACCGGTGACCCCCGTGGCATTCAACGTGTTAAGCCACTTCTAAAGTGAACATATCGAAAGCAGTAGGATAAATTGTAATTTATCATTTACAGCGTCATTTGAGGATCTTCGTTTCTTTATTCTCGGCGCGATCGAAGTTTAAAGATTTCTCGTGTTTGATCCGCGAGAGCCTTCGCGTTGATCGAACTAAAGTCGAAACTGTATGGTCGCAATTTATAGCTCCGAGCACAGTAATTCCAAGCAAGCTTCACGGATGAGTGAAACGAGTTTCATTAAGTCCAACAATTACAGCGAACCTATAACAATAAATCTAGTGCTTGTTTGCCATTCGTAAAAACGTTGGACGTCGATCGGACTTCTAAACAGATTATGATCCGCGGAGACGCTGGTAGCGTTCATTAAAATACTTTTATCTCGGCATTATATTGGTGTCTTAAAATAACCGACATAATCTTTGGATCGCAGTCCCGTCGAGACATTATGGACCAATCTGGAAAAAAACACGATACCAGGAAACCGATCGAAAGAATTGTGTAACATGCACATAGATATTACGTTGCGGAGAAGTGCAATTGCGATGCGACACAAACATGCATCCTCCATAATATCTCTGTTGGTTTTCGCGACATCTTTGACTGCATTAAGACTCTTGCTAGTGTACACAGAGCAAACTATCTTTTAATCTAAGCAAACGTAAAATTGTTAGGTTTGCCCGTAGCTCTAGCTTAATTATTTTGAACTATTCTTTTAATAACATATTCGATCCGTGAACTATTCTCTTGATAACATACTCGATTCGTGACCTCAGTACTCTTTTTTCCCACTACATTCGTTCATTCGTTCATTCACGATTCATCATAAGAACATAATCTCCCGTGCGTTCAGATCTTTGGGATTTATCCATAGGACGTCTCGATTTTTCAAAGATACGAGAACTCTAAAGCTAATTGTATTGTGGCTTATAATTTGGCCTCGTGTTATCGCTATTCCCATATTATCTCTCTGCAAAGAGCTCAGCATAAATTCTTTCACTCAGTGGCTTGGCGCATGGTTAGAACCCTGTCTCTCTATTCAGAAGGAAATTCACCGATATTTTATTCGTTAAGAAGGTTCTAACTGCTTGATATGTAAATATTTATATTAACCAACAACGTTCATATGTACACCAATCTTCTCGATAATTCGTCTTCCGTACTCGAATCATCTCTACGTAATATTTCTACTTTAGTTTAGTCTCTCACTATAATATGCACTATTTAGCTAACGGGCTTCTTTCAGTCGTAAATAAATAAATAAATAAATAAATAAATGCAACGCTACAAAATTTCAGCGCAAAATATTCAGTTGAATCGTTGGAATAAAAATGCAGTGTTAAAACGTTACGAAGAGGATAAAATGAATCGTGTCGGATATTTACCTTCTGTTGCCCACTGTGCAGGTAAAAACGCTGTTAATTGCGGGAGAGGAACACCCGGGGTGTTTCACGAGCTCTATTTAACGCGTTAAGAGTCACTCATCCGAGAAATTGTTCGCCAATTATCCGCCAAAGCTTTTCCCACTAACCTACCACGGATATTGAGCAGGCCTGACGCTGCCACTTCAACCGTGTCCTTTCCCCGTCGCAACGATAGCCTATCTCCTCCTGTCAGGAAATCCCCGGTCGCCAATGCGAAGAGACTTTGGTGCAGTTCGCGATCTTCCCAAGTCAAGCTAACCAAATCTCGTAGACGCGACGAGCGAACGAAGCGCGAAAATCCCGATAAATCCGTTAAGTTCCAATAACCGAGATACTTGGAGAACTTCGAAGGACTTCGCCGGAGGCTGTCGCGAAACTTTTTGCGCGTGGTGGATTCGACGACCCCGATAAGTTATGTCGCAGAATTCGCCGCCGGGGGGACCGATGACTCGTGTTCGCGGCACGTTCCGAAGTCGTTGATCAATCGATCCTAGTAAAACCGAGTTCGACGCGAGAAAAACAACGTTTAACCGGCTTTTTGAATCGGACTACGGTCAAGCATGCGTTTCATACAGATGGAACGCGATTCGTCTACGCTCATTTGGAGGCTCGTGGCTCATTATTCCCCCACCCTCTTCTCTCTAGATACTGACATTGCTGACACAAAATCAGAGATAAGTGAATGCTCGGGACGAGCCTGCCGATGTTACGGTTACGATTATTACATGCGATTTCTCCTCGAACAAAAAAAAGATATGTACAAAAAACCAGAGCCTCTCTATGGCAACAACACGTGGACGTAAAAACATATTTGGAAAAACTGGCTCGGGGTGTGATGCAAGTTGATTACGAGCAAAAATGATTTGTCACGAATATGCAAAGTCAATCCGAGGTTTATCTGTCCGTCGAGAACGGGTTGCATAAGACGAGTTTCGTGTTTGATCTCCCACTCGATGTCGTGTAATACATATAGCGTTGAGTAATCCCAGGAATGTCTGAAAGTTTACGTCGTTGTCGAAACCGGATTACAACGAAAGTCATGCGACTCTACTCTTTTTCAGCAACAAGTTACGCTCGAATGGAGAGCAAGCTTTACAAGCTCAGCCCGTAACGTCTTTAACACTTTAAGTGGGAAACCTGCGAGGTCTGCGTAAGGTTCTTTAAAACGAAATTTTTTGACAATATAACTCTGTTTACAGCAACAGCTGTAAATCTTCATCCGTGTTTAAATAATGTTGATCCGTGTTTGCTTGTGAATCATTCGCGTCCGAGTCACTTACCTAAACGACTTTATAATTTAACGGCGATTCCGAGGCGCCACTAAAAATTGGCATACAATAACTCGAAGCAATTGATTTCACATTGTTAAATAATTAAGCGCCTGAGATAAAGGAAGTCTTATTTCGAGCGGAAAAGATTACACGTCCTTGTGAAAGCGTTCGATTTTATTCATTTTATGTTGCTAAGTATAAAAATGGGCAAAAAATGTTGCTAAGGAATTTAAGCATACCACGAGTATGCATTTCTTCTGTGTTGGACGAAATGTGCAGATCCTGTCAAATTTCTGGGTTTCGGAGTCAGGATAGCTTCGAGTGCAAAGAATTGACAAAATTTCTGGATATGCAGTGTCTACGGAATCGAAAGAGTTCTCAAACTAAACCGGAAACTGGCTGTGCAATATAGGAGGCCCGCGGCGTTCGCCTAGTTTTAAAAAGTTGAAGAGGAAAATCGATGCGACGGTTCGAACGGGAGAAGGAAAGAGAGAAGATGCGGGGAGAATAGAGCGAGGAGTCCTGGTCACGATGAGTTATGTAACTTGATTCGACGATGACGCGTCACACGAAGAAAAAGAGAGTCCTTCGTGGGACGTGTAAGCGCCTAGCGCTCGATAATGACGCACCGCGACTGTAAATACGGACGAGCCTCCGCAGGCCGACCAATCCGTCCTCGTCCCGTTGTCACGTTCTGCAGGCTCTCTCATGATGCATTCTATCGAAAGACGGCTCAGATTGCGCTCCAACGTGCGCGCACACACACACGCCGTAGAACACGTGCGTCTTAATGAATCGTGACCGCATATGCGCACGTTTTCGCTCGTACTCGCACAATTTTGATTGGCGCCTGGAAATCGACGGTCGAATGCGCGAGATCGATGAAAGCAAGCGTCTCGATTGTTTTGAAAAAGTTAGACGGTACCATTTCGACATCTTTAAACCTTAGAATTTCGGCGAGATTAACCCTTAGCGCTCCACGCGTTTCTAGAGTACCACTTACCAGCGACTCCGGCACGTTTTTGGAGCAAAGCGCCTGAGATAAGGGAAGTCTTATTTTCAGCGGAGAAGATTACACGTCCTTGTGAAAGCGTTCGATTTTATTCATTTTATGTTGCTAAGTATAAAAATGGGCAAAAAATGTTTTAATCGTAACGGCACACACGCTAAGCACGTTTTCACTACAAATAACAATTGCCAACGTCGACAAAAACGTAGCATCTTCAGTGTGATCATGCTAAAAATATTGAGCTCCGCAGGCGTCGGATTTACGGAACAAATGACGGATGTCTCCGTAGCGGAGCCAATGGAGCGCCAAGGGGTAAAGACCCCTTTATAACGGGTTAAAGATCCCTATATACAGCGAGTCCCAAAATTATGGTGCTTCCGGAAAAGTATTAGGGTGTCCCATAAGTTCTTTCCTTTTTTCTGCTGCGAAATGATTACACGATATTTGTTGTTTAAGGTTGATTTGTTGAGTTATATATGAACCGTCCTGCTCTATAATCTTCTTTCATCTTTCAGGAAGCCTCACTATGCTGTCTTTTCAAGATTGTTGAGGCTTATTTGCAAAATATTGATCAAGGTACGTTTTTCTTCTGCTTACGAATTTAAACCGTTTTTCACGGAGAGAATTTTTTAACGAGAAGAACATGTAATAATCGGATGTCTGGAGAGTCCCAATCAAACTGCAATAATTTTTGTCTTACGACCAACGCAAGATGCGGTTTTGCATTGTCGTGATGAAAATTTGACGGTGTGGAACTTCGAATCGATTCACATATCCCATCTTGATTAAATGCTTATGTACCGTTGTCCTGGGTATGTTAGTGTCATTCGCAATCTCGCGCACACTATATCGTGGATTTTCAGCGAGCATATCTTTGATAAAGTCCGCATCCACCGTTGTTGGACGGCCGCTGCGGTTTTCATCTTTCAAATCATAATTGCCAGCTCTAAATCTCTTAAACCAATCGCGGACTGTCCTAATAGTCGTAGAACCATCACCGTAAACGGTACAAATCTCGTTTAGAATGTCCTTTGCCCTATCACATTTTTTAAAGCAATGAAGCATAACATGCCGCAAATGTGCTTCTTTTGGCTATCCATATTGAACGGCGTAGAAAAAATTTTATAAGGAACTTTGTCACCAACGAAACGTACTCTAAAAGAGCTCTGGGATGACTGAAACCGATACCCTAAACAGCCAAGAGGTAATTCTGCGTGTTTATATAAACACAGCCAGTTAGATTCATTAATAGCGCGGCGCGGAAAGAACTTATGGGACACCCTAATAACTTGCTGCAAGGTGGTCGAACCAGCAAACAAAACAGAGTCCTACGCTCAGACTTCGGTTCGAAGCAATGAACAAGTCACGGAGCGTAAAGTTTCCGAAATTTTTTACTACGTGACAGTGATAATTTTAAGAAAAACGCTGTTCATTCTTATATTAGAATGTCCGAAGAATATTTATTAAATTTTCGGACCCGAAATAGTAAATAATTTAACCATGACCGCCGCTTCGATTATTAATTGAGCCGTTTACAGTGAAGATTAACAATAAGAAACCTAGTAAAGTTATGCAAAAGATATTGTTGTTTTAATAATTTCAGATTTCATCCAAACAGAATTTAAGCTAATTTGAAGGATATGTTTGTTAAAGAGTTCTAAAGAAAATGCCATTAATAGTAAACTCACCCAATTAGTTGGGGATGCATTTGTTGTTCGAAAATGTGGGATTCGCGATATCGGTTCACTGACCTCGTACAATGTATAGCTGATCCCAGGTCGATAGCCGTACCGAGCAAGGAAAACGATCGGAGGAACCTCGGGCATGAACGTTATGGTTAACACGGAGTTTGTTCTTACAGCACTACAATAAATTCTCTCCAATTGTCCCTCAGCTGGTAAACAAAAACGAACAAATCGGAAAAAGGAGACGCGATTATTTGAGCCTCGTGGCTCGTTTTTATAGTTATTGAACATTATTTATGGTTGTTAGGCACTGATTGCCACCAGCCGAAAAGGCCTAGCATGTGCTGGGACTCGGATAAAAAGAGCTTTCGCGAGTATCGATAATCATTTTATTGCCGATCTAGATACATATACATATACATGTACATATACATATACTTTGTAGCGTGTACCTGTTCTGAAAAACATAATTTGCCTGAAATATTATTATACAAAGCTGCAAACAGTTTGTGTAAAAATGAATCTTACATTAAAATTTATATTTTATTGTAGAATTTAAAATGTATTTTTTAAAATGAATAACTAGGTTTTCGCTGACGCTATCGTCAGATGTGTCATCGGATAAAAGTTGCAAAATTCTTTAACACGGTTTCCAAGGGCATAGTAATAGCGACCCACAGCCTAGACACCGATTTTTATTTACTTTCCGAATTTCTCCAGGTTAAGATCGCGAGTGGAAATTGTCGGATGACTATGTACGTGCAGCTATGTACTCGCGCGCGTCCCAGGATACCACATTTTTTGGGTGTTCGTGGAGTATGCTGGAAATGCTGGCGAAACAGTGCATAGGTTGCGGGAGGAATGTTTAAAAGAGCGAACACCGTCGAAATACTAAGTGTGGAAAATGTCACAAAATTTGTATTCGCGAGGAATTGTGGTCCGCAATGATTGTTCCGCGTCGAAAGCCGAAACAACTCAAGAAATTCCCAACCATAATTGTACATCCGATAAACACGAAACAGTTGAAGTACCTTCCACCTGTTCGTCAAGCAATACTAACTCATCCGTAGTACATATGCAGTTTCATGCACTTAACATTTTATTTCACTACGACTCACAGCTCGTCGTTAGAAGTTTAGCCATCGTCTAGTCCTCGTGCTTTGTCAAGTCAAGTTTATTACCTGCTACGGTCAATCCTCGAGACTCGCAGATTTTTCGCTAGCGTCACCCGAAGGTGCGTGCCATATATACAGTTAGTTTGGGGGCGTTTATTTTCCCTTTTCTATACAATATTTAAACCAATCAATCAGGACAACAGTTTCCTTACTCTAACCGAAAACTGTGCAACCCACGAATCCGCTTGTTTCATTTTCAGTCCACGCCCACTCTGAAGTTACCTCCAATCCAGTCAGTCGAAGAGCATAATTCTTCATTTACATCTCGCTCTAAGACTCAGAATATTCAGTTGTAAGCAGCATCGTTACCTGTTACGTTTTCTCTTTATTTGACGTTTGAAATATACATATGAGCCGTTTATTTTGAAAGTGGCATAAGTCACTTTACCGTAATGAAAAGTGGTGATTTTTTAATGTTTATACGAAATTATTTATACTGAGAAAAATACCAGTATCCTGAGATAACAAATACAAGTAAATCTTCTCGAAAGTTAGCATCCATATTTTTAAACGTGTTAAAACGCGAACCCTTAAATATATCGACTTCAAAACAAAGTGACTTATGCCACTTTCAAAATAAACGGCTCATATATAGATTTTATTAGTGTTGAATTCAGTCGCCTTAACTATTATCCCTGCCACTCTACGGAATCATAGAGAACCGCGTACGTACAGTAATGTCTCTCTAATTGACGCTCAGATCGTCCACAAAAATGGACAATTTGGGAAGAGGAGATATGATTATTCGAGCCTTGCGGTTTGTTTTTACAGTTACGAATTGTTAACAATTATAAAAACGAGCCGCAAGGCTCGAATAATCGTATCTTCTCTTCCCAAATCGTCCATTTTTGTGCACAATCTGAGCGTCAGTTTGGGAGACATTACTCTAATACGCGGAGAAACAATGATAGCAGAGCCGGTCGGCCGCGTTCCACGCTGTCTTTGTAGTCTGAAGTCGCAATCATCGAAACAGTAGAAGTGGAAAATATATATGGAAAATATATATATGTTCAGAACTTGGAATTGTCACTGATTAAGTAGTCAGTGTTCGGTGATATTGCTGTGAAAGTGAACTCCGTTGTACGGTTCATAATCTGAGGTCCCTCCGATCGTATCCCTTGCACGGTATATGGTCATCGACCTGGCCATCGATCAGCTGTACATTTTACGAAGTCAGTGCACCGACATCGTGAATCGTGACCCACATTTTCAAGCAGCAAATGCATCCTCAACTAAATACGTGAGCTTACTATTAATGACATTCTTCAGAACTCTTAAATAAACAAATCCTTGATGTTCTTTAACGCGATTATTTATTGTTAAATAAAAAACAAAAAAACAAATATATCTTTTGCGTAATTTGACAGGGGTTTCTCATTGTTAGTCAATCAATTACTCGATTAATAATTGAAGCGGCAGTCACGGTTAAACTACATCTCTTACAAATAGAAGCACAAGAATAAGTCGAAGTCAGTTCGAGGAACTGTAATTTATTATTTGGTCCCTCTAGTTTGTTTCTCGTGGACACCTCAGGAATCTTCGATCCAATCGTTCTTTCGGAACAGATCCTCAGAAATATCATTCTCCCACTCGTAGACCCAAACGCAGTTCATTCACGTTCTTTCTGCCGACCTTGTTACCACTACAAGAAAACGTTCCTTCGAAGGAGGAACGTCCTATTGTTCGTTGTGAGTCGCGTAGACAAGGATGTCAACCAGACGTTGCAACCCACCATCGAAAGGCCATAAACGAGCGGGCATTCGTCGAGGAAAGTCGACGAAAACTATCCTCTCCGGTTTTCCTTTTCCTACAGCATTAAAATGTATTCTCATTTTCCTCCAGTTCTTTTTCGCTTGTATTAAATCGTGTTTATTCCGTAATCGGATTAATTGGATTGTGTTGGTGCGATTCCTGTGGTCGTGACGCTGAAGGGTTTCCGCACATCCGTGATAAGCGAAAGGTACGTCGATGAAATTACTTTCCCACGTGCGAATACGCCGGCTAACGAACGTGGGGATGAACGATCGATTGCGTGAACTGTGATTGGCTGCGTGCGAGGCGCACGTGGGCGAATCTAAATATCGATCAACAAGTTGCAAACTGCGAGAACTGTTATTTTTCCTAGATTTAAATCTTCCAGCGATAATCGCGCTTAAATTGCACTTTCGTTTCAATGCAAAAATTTATATTTGCTCTCGATACAGCTAAATACATGAAACAAGAATGCATTCTACGCCTCTCTCTCCATTCTCTCTCTCTCTCTCCATTCTCTCTCTCTCTCATTCTCTCTCTCTCTCTCTCTCTTATTCTCTCTCTCATACTCCCTCTCTCTCCTCTCTCACATTCTCTCTCTCCTCTCTCTCTCTCATTCCCTCTCTCTTCTCTCTCCTCTCTCTCTCTCATTCCCTCTCTCTTCTCTCTCCTCTCTCTCTCTCTCATTCTCCCTCTCTCTCTCATTCCCTCTCTCTCCTCTCTCTCTCTCTCTCTCTCTCATTCTCCCTCTCTCATTCTCTCTCTCTCTCATTCTCCCTCTCTCCTCCCTCTCTCATTCTCTCTCTCTCTCTCTCTCTCTCTCTGATTATACGTAATCGCGTTGATCCTCCAAGAAAGCACGCCCCAAGAGATCTTGGCGAAAAGGGTGGAAAAAAGCGCGAGGTGTCGCGTCGGCCTCGAAGTCGTTAATGAAGTCGTCATCAGGATCGTTTCCGTGTTTCAAATTCCACGCGCGTACGGGGATACCGGCACGGCGTTATTTTTAGTCGGTTTGAAAAAAGATTTGCGATCCACGCGATCCCATTGAACGAAACCGGTTCAGTTCCGTTGCACCCACACAATGAATCGACACGCGCGTCCGCGTGCTGTATGCAGCTGCAATGAGTTTCTCGTATTGCTCAACAACGGAACACACTCGAGACAACCCGATCTCGTGATGCTTCACGCGATGCATTATGCACCATCTGGCGATGATGCATAATGCCAGCTCGTGGCCCTTCGTCACCGCCGATTACGAAATCATTTGCCATTTACCACATTTAATCTGTCATTTCTGTAGCATTTCTATCTTTCGTTGAATTTTGATACGTTGCAGCTGCAGCGCGCATCTGCGAGCGCATCATTCACCTCTGTTTACCATTTCTCTTATATCGCGACGGAACGCGAGATCTCTTTAATTATTCGCCACACTTTGCAAATGTTTTAATGGACTACACTAGAAAATGAAAAAAGCTTTGTACGCGCAATTCGTGCACTGTCAAAATATTTCTATATTTAAAACTGACGACTTTTAAACTCGAGGAACGACGACTATCAAAATTCGTTCTGCCAAGATTTCATTCGCTACACGTTACCGAGAATTATTTCTATTGCTCGCGGCTCGTTCATTTTCAATGGCCATACACGATACGTTTTTAATCCAAGTCTCGCCAGATACATATCTTCAGAAATACCTTGCCCCTGATTACCTAACATGTTCGGCCTGTCTTGTCGCGAGGTGTTAATTTCGGGGCAACGACGAGCGCTAGCCACGCGCTGGCTGTCCGATTTATTTTGAATATCGATTTACTTTAAATACAAATTCGGCCCTCGGCGTATAAACAATTGCCACGCATGTTCGCAGGAACGTTCCAAGTCCAAGTTTAAAACATGCGAAGCATCATTAGCTTTTTCCTTCGTTTCTTTATTGCCCCGTTTGGCTCTGTTTTCCTCCTCGAAGGCTTAACCACGTATCACCTTTTCACCGGATATCTGTACAAATGTATCGGTGTTTACCCGACGACGGTAGGTACAGTAAGAGCAAAAAGTATCCGTGCAACGACGTCCACATGCTCTTGTGGAAGATGCGATTGAAAAGACATCCGCATCCGAAAAAATAAAAATTTGCTGGTGAAACTGAATTACTAAGAATCAATTTTGTTAAACGAGCAGCATAGAGCAAAAATAATGTTTAACGCGTTGCCGAAGCAGATGGACTACTTGCAGCAGAAAATACTGGATTAACGAGTCAAAGAACTTTTTTCGTTTACTATACCCCCCTCTCGATACAAGTCGATCCATGCAGAGTGCGGATGTCGTTTGTGGTGTGTCGCCGGTCATCGCTTTTATTTTTGGCCGGATCACAAATTCACCGTGATGTCACGAGAACACACACCTCCCGATCGGTTCTCTCTTGCACCTCAAATCGAAATCAAACCCGTCGATACCTGCCGATATCGCGCGAATCCGCGGCTTCCGGCAGATTGTACGGAAAAATTTAACTTTGGACTTGAATCGATGTTAAACGACTGAAGTTTCTCTTATCGCGTATCAGAAGCTTAACGACACCGATAAACCTTGATGGAAAAACTGGAACGTCAGAATCATCCTACTCAAGTTATCCATACTTTTAACCATTCCATTCGAAAAGGCCAATACAATTGTATTAAATCAAATTTATATTCACATCGAAGCGCGAAGTGTATTCAATTCAAATTCAAATTGTGATCAAATTTATCTTCACACAAAAGTGTTCGTGATTCGATTTAAAGTTATCCATTTCTTTGGTTAACGACGAAGAATTTTTAGAAGAATCCAACTCGAGGACGCTATTAAAAGCCCGGTAAAATTGAATTGAACAAATGTCGCGTTCGCGTTGTCTAAGGCGCATGCGACGGTGACCATAACGAGTGAAATTGGGGGCACTCACCCTTTCCCTTCTCCTCAAAGGAGTAGTACTTGAAGATGCTCGTTTTCCGTCCAGTTTGAGTGCGTTCCATCTCTGGAAAGGTGGCAGCTTTGTTGATCGTGCCAACTTCGTCGTCGTCGTCCTCCTCCTCCTCCTCCTCTTCCTCCTCTTCCTCCTCCTCGTCGTCGTCCTCCTCCTCCTCCTCCTCCTCCTCTGGATCCTTAAGTTTCTCTTTCTCCATGATCAAGGATCGAACCGCCCCGGATTAGCGAAAAGCTGCGCCCTGCTCGCAGTGCTTGTGCGGGAGAACTAGAGGATTACCACTCGGCTGGTCCCACCTCGCGGCTGCGATTGCTCCAGAAACCTTAGACCTCGCTAGGGGCAAACAACAAGAATTGGTTCTCGGTCAATTCTGAAGCGGTACGGAGCCGATGCGGGACTCGTTTATTAGCACACACCGGCACAAGGTGCATCGGACACATTCGGCCGAGGGAATGAGCGAGACTCGATGCTTTCGACTCCCTCCCTCTTCGTCTTACCGTCGCGCGTATCTCTTACGTGTGCTGATTCGCGCGGTCTCGTCTCGTCTCGTCGCCGTTTAGTCGAGGAGAGTCTGTATCGTCTCTCATAGTCATGGCCAGCGACCACGCTCTAAAATTAAACCGTTCTGCGAGTTCGATCCCGTGTTACCACCTAATGCCCTGTCCGATTATATCACCATCGCGACACCTCATCGCACGCCGGACAATGTTCAGTCGACGACTGTCCGTCCGAGATGCAAGAACACTCGTAGAGATCGTATTGAAGCAAGCACAACGTCGAACCCCCTACCGCAAGCGATTTATTTCACGACCCTGCTCGGTGGAGCTAGTTTAACCCCTTGCACTCGAACCTGTTTTCATTCGAGGAACAAAGTCATGTTGCACTTCGACGATTTTACAAGTATTAAAATTATTAAAAATTAATAATATATTATTATTTTATATTAATATTATATTATATTATTATTATTATATTATATATATATAATAATATACATATATATTAATAATAATTAATTTAATAATTTTTAAATTATTAAAATTGTTTCGAATTACGGTGATAATTTTTAGTAGTGCCTCAGCGTCATCATCCTAGTCACAAAGAGTTAAGAAAAATTACCGTCCCTCGGAGAAAATATTCTTCTATGGATACGGTTGTTGTAAGAATTACTTGGGCGTATGTTAAAAATGTAATAATTGTATCCATTCCCTAAATCAATGTCGAACATTCTCATGTTGTGCAAGAGTGAACGGGGATTATTCGTGTAAAATCTCTGCACAGTGAACATTATTGTCCTTATTATGAAATGGTTAGGCGTAAGTATTATATGTAATATTGTTTTGAAGGGTCAGCCAAAGGTAGTTTTAAAACGTGACCCGGTACAATAATTTCTCTCCAGCTGTCCCTCAGCTTTTAAACAAAAATGGAGAATTTGGGAAGAGGAGACGCGATTATTCGAGCCTCGCGGCTCGTTTTTATGGTCACCGATTGTCGACATTTATAAAGACATGTTAAGGGACAATTGAAGAGAATTTACTGTATTTAACGTTGATAAGAGGAAATACTCAGTCTGATTTAAAGCCAGGCAATACCAACGACTTCAAAACCAGGCATCGATTTCAACAGGTAAATCAGGCCAGCTATCATGCAAGATATAGGAAAAACCTCGATTCAATCGCGTTTCCTCGAACAGCAAAATATTCATGGTAATAAGCAATAGAGCTATGTTGGCACCGATTTGCAACGCTATCGATTGGTTCGTTGTTTGACTTTAAATCACAATGCCAAGTTATCCCACCATTAATACAGTATACTTTGTACTTGCACTGATACCAGTTGTCTGTTATCATTTTATTGGATCGTCTTGTATAAAATTGCATAACGTTTGAACGATAAGGGAATGTGAAAACGTGCTGTCAATGTTAAGGCGAATATTCTGTAGAAGTAAGTATAGTTCTAATTGAATTACGTTAGCCGTATCTTCGAGCTCGGACGACTCGTTAAAAGTTTCGAACTTACGACATAATTAATGGCAGACACGTAATTGACGTTCAGATGAATGGTAATTGAATTATCGTGATAAAGCGAGATTGAAAGACGCGTTGAAATATCGTTGCGACGACGATTGACGTAATGCTGTCAGCGCAAATCAGTTGAGTACATCCAAGCTGTGCTAATAAATCATCGTGGAAATTCTAATTATTGTTAGTATTACATGTTGATAGTATTCGAGAAATTGTCGCGGTCCAATTGCGAGTGTACTAATATTTCAATTTTAAGACCGAAATTTTTACTAACAATTCGAACAGTTCAAACTTGACTACGTCAACTTGCTTTTAAACTCTTATTGGTTTACGAAAAATTGCTGTTGTCATTGAAAAACGTACTATAAACCGTGCAGTTGCTCTTCGAGCTTTAAAAGATTATTAAATCATTGCTGAAAGATGAAATAAATATTTGTGATAAATAAAATCAAAAAGTGCGTATACTATGTGTGTGTGGACATACGTAAAAAAAAATTGCAAAAGAGATAGTCCACGGGGTACTTCCACAGTGAAGTTTTACAAAGTAAACACAATTGATTTTTTGATGACATTGTTTAAAGGTGTACGTCTTGAGTAACGGACATTTAATGGTAATCTGTAAATAGCCCGTGGTTTTTCCCGGGAAGCATCAGACTATCCGATAGTACAGTATTCACGTCGGGCTTATATACTAATCGAGGTACCCTCGAACACTTGCGAGAAACACGAGGTGAGCCGTGTAGCCACCTAGCGGCAATACGCGAACTAAGTTAGTTCAATTTCCTGCCACGAGTCTGGCTGTGCACTACTTAGCGCGGAAATACGAAATTTCATTCTATTTTCTATGTTTTTTGAATCGTTCAATAATTTCAATGCAGGAATACTTTTACTAAACAAGTAAATAAATTGTTGATAATGTACACAGTGCATTATATTTTTTTAACTTAGACATTCCTTTATTTTATTTCTTTAATTGAAAATTTCTGCGTACAACATATTCTTAATTATGTCCGTGTTTTTGGCTTATCTAATTATCATGTTACGACTGTAATAACACAGGAATATCCATTAATTGCAAGGCGCGGCTGATTGAAATAACTATCTCGAATTAGGGCACCCATGACCCTGTCCATCGGATCGGTTATCACGCTCGATATAGATATGCCCACTGACCCATTAACATAAATGACACTAATGCCTCGATGGTAATTGACTTTTCGCGAGACCGACAGAAATTGTTGTCACTGGCGCAAGGACGTGTGTCACGATAGAAGGAAAAACTGCGACAGTACTGTTATGTAAAAAAAATTAGCGCAGTCGTGTGGCCTACTTTATTTTGGTAATGATCACTCGCTTGAATTGAATTTTAAGCGGCGTTCAGTAACCAGAACTCGTTTAAAAATTAGGTTTTGTATAATTAATGCCAATCAAGTAGTAGATAAAATATAACCGTAACGATAGAACCAGGATCGTCTTTTGTCAGATTCAAATACAGCGTGTATTGCCCACGTGCTATGGAATTCTGGGATGGTGTGTCATCTTTCGATTTGCAATGATGAAAGGGAGGCGCGAATTATCATCAAGGAACGTTCGTAGTGCATTATTTTCTGGCTAAATTGCATGGTATTACGGGGAACAAAGTCTTTTAAGTCATCAGAACGGTAAAAACACGGTAAGTACTTACCAAAACGTTGTAACTGACGACCGGCAGGCTTAACGCCCCGACCCCGACGTAAAGCTGAACGGAATAAGTAGTTAAGTAGGCAGACATCAGGTATATTTTTCAAATATTCACTCTTTCGAATGGTTCCACAAGAAAAAGTCATAAGTCATGGTAGTGACGCACACACATCAAGGCACTGTACGATTCATGCGTCCGAACTCACTACGCCATGACTTATTGTCGTCTGCTGGAGAACTCGGAGCACCAGCCGCCATATGCCGAAACTAGCGCCTTACGCCATCGCTGAATGCAGCACTGCGGATTTTATGGATTTATTGCGGATATAAATCCTTGAATCACGAAAAACAGAGAACCACCATAGACAATCAGATTTTTATAATTTTTCTGTCACTTCGAAATTGTTCCAAAATTGAAAATAAATTTTGATTCGGCAGAACTTCTTGTAAATTACATTACAATATAGTCCTGCACTCCATTTTTGGAATTTTACATTTTCTTATAAGTGTAACAGCTCGAATTCTATATCTATAAATCATAGTACAAGAATATTAGAATGCTTATATGCTATAAAATAGATAAAATCAGTTGTGGTAATTGTATTTCGCGCCAAAGTCAACCACCTCATTATCTCTTATTTGAAATCTTTTCTCTGTGCGAGAGAAAGGCAGTAGGTATTACATATCTTTTTTTTATTATTGTTTTTCAAAAGGTTATAATTATCTTTAGAAGAATTAACTAATTGCATTCATGCCCTGAAACTGAATTCGGATATCGAGCATGTTGTGTTTTGTTTTACATATGTACACATAGATCATTGCGCGTGCGATAAGTATGTACACTGTAAAAACGAGAACTAACCTCTGATGCCTACAAGTGTTCAACAAATACGTACCCTTATTAGATATATACTTAATTTTAATTGATATTGTGTGAGCTCTATTTAAATTTGAAATGACTATTCACCCGCGCTCGGATTCACAGCCGCAAGATGATATCGATCCCGTAGAGGAAATGTTAAAAAAAACCGGCTGCATGGAATTGCATTATCAAGTTCAAGTACTAATTTACTGAATACGTTTACAGGTTAACATTTCGTGATGTGAAGAATACTGTAATTTTTAAACATATTTTCAGGAGTGTATAGCAGAAACTCAAGATTGGAGAAAGTGTCAAGGTGTATTGAAAGAATTCAGAATGTGCATGGAGTCTTACCAAAAAATGCGAGAAAAGTAGTATCCTTAACTTTATAACAATGTTAGCTTTTATAAAACGCGTAAAACGTATATTTAATTATACTGTAATGTATCCAAATACTGTGCTTTGTAAAATGGTACTTGTTGTGAGGACAGACATTACAATGGGAAAAGGGAAAACTGCAGCTCAATGCGCACATGCTGCTGTAGAATGTTATCGACAAGCTGTGGACAGTGGGAAATGTCAACTGTACGAATCTTGGTTATTACAAGGTCAACCTAAAATTGTTGTTAGAATACGTAATGAGGAAGAATTAATGGCATTAGCACAGAAAGCTCGCAATGTTGGTCTTGTTACCGCTATAATAAAAGATGCTGGTAAAACCCAATTAATGCCTGGTACAATTTCCACTCTTGGAATTGGACCAGGACCAAAAGACACCATAGATAGCCTTACTTCAAATTTGAGAATTTTATAACATTTCATATTGGAAAGATTTACCATGTTACATTTGTTCAATATGTAGAAAGAATCATTTATTTAATAGCTTTAGAATAAATCTGTAGTAAATTGGATCTTTATATTTTTTCTCAATTTCCTACTTTATCAATGAAAAAAATTTTGTTTTAACTGTGCTACATACATATGGCATAAATAAAAATAGATTCGCAGGTACAATTTGTCTATGCTTAAATAAAAATAGATTATTGTCTGTTAAAATAAATCCAAAGTAAATTTTCATAAAATAAATAGTGAAAATGAATAGTTGGCAATTAAAATAAATAATATGGCAGTTATATTAATTATTAAATTTAAAATTATCTACTCAATCATTAGTTCGGTTTTGACCTGAATATGTGTCATTGACACTTCCTATATGGGTTGGATTAGCATGACAGAGATTAGAAAATCTCATTATATTGAAAATATATATGATTCAATTCGGAAACTCTTTTGAATTCTTAATATAGCATTTATAAGACAATGATCTATTTAAACTTAAGCAGCGATGCATTGTATAATTGACAGAATGTGTGAATTAAGACTTCAAAATAAATTAGAAGACACTTTGTTCATCATACTATATATTCCAATTTTTCAAATTATTCGTACCTATACATCATCATTGTATATTACATACTTTATAAACAAGATGCATTCAAAATCAACATTCAGATTAATGAGGAATATTCTGTTAAAATTGCTGCTACATTAAAATTGCTTATACCAATGCCGGGTGAATTTCAGGCTTTCAGTTCTAATCTACACCCCAAGTATATCTTTAAAATTCCATCAAAATTTGTATAATTTCTACAAACATTAAACACTTTTCTGTTAACTATATAGAAAAAGGATTCTTATACAACAGTGATTCTTTTAGAACCATTTGTTCTGAAATTTGTTCTGAAATTTGATCTTGTATAAACAAAAGAAATGTACTGATTTTATTATATTTTTGCATTCGGATCAATCATATCTCCTATTTCTACAGTACCAATACATTACAAACATCGCACCAATATTTCGATACACACATATGCAGCTTATAAAGGTCTAAGAAAGTATGTACTTTGTTATTCTAATACTTAATTTATTATAAAATTGAGCAAAAATGTCATAGGAAACTTCAGTGCAAGCACAAAACGATATTAAAAGATCTCATTTCTATGTAAAGATTCAGTATTTTATATTTTAAATATTGTAACTTGTCAATGCACAAATATAAAATAAAACAGTAAAAGGTATTACATAAACAAAGAGATTTCAACGTGATAATGTTGGTCATTAAAAGATACATATGTATAAAAAAATATTTGAATTTCATTGTAATACTGAACAAATTATAATGATATACCAATGCACACACTCATTCACGAACATTGCACTTTTATATGAAATGAACATGAAAGAAGTCACACTGATTTTATTTTTAGTTTTCATACTTTTCCAAGCATATATCGCAATAGTTTCCATACAGAGCAACTTCTGCGTAATTACAAAATGCTGATTTAGTAGTGTCATGAAAAACGTGTAATATAGTACAAGATTAGAAAGATCTTTAGATAAAGTTGTATAAGTAGACTATTCAATTTTCTAAATGTACACAACTGTGCTGGAAAATAGTTAAATGTTAAATTAGAGTTATTAATGTTAGTTGCATATAATCCAAGAGTATGACATGAGTAAAGTTATTACATTACACTGTAATAACGAGATAAATTGAAAGAAGCAGTAGAAGACTATGTGTATTCGATTATGGCTATTTAGAATATGTTATGCAATGTTAAATGTTTGTCGGCTAAATATTATACTTGTTTGTACATTGGCGTAAAAGTTACAATATACATTCATTACACGTCATCATTGTATATTACATGAACATCGTACATTAACATTATCACTTTGTATCTACAAATATCTAGATTATTCTAGAACTTAATCGTACGTTCATTTGTCTGCTAAATGAACATTTAATTACTCAAAGGTACTCATATCATACTCACCCATTTTATTTTTATTTTTCGTCAATTATTGACTCCCTATCACATATGTAAATTTGATTATTAATATACCTCTAATTACAGAGTGTGTAGAATATATCAGTCTCAAGTAGCATATAGCAGAGTATTATCAACTCTATGATTTTACCATTTGGCAAACATAGCAAACATCAAACCATAAAAGTTCGATCAAAGATTTGTGTGTTCCTCTGCCCTTTGTGATCTGATATTAAGTAATTATTTTACTAAGTTCTGGAGGTTCTACGTAATTATTTAACACGTGCGGCGCTTCATTGAATTCGTCGAGTTCATCGCCATTATCTGCTCCTTGTGCAAGTAAAAAATATTGTTCGCTCCGTGTCGGCCAAAGTAAATGAGCCATCACACAATATGCAAAACAATCGGCAGAGTATGTAATACCTATGAATGTATCGTGAATGAGAAAATGACAACCTCCTTAATTTTAGCGTTTACTTACCTAATAACAATTTAAACCTCCATAATGCGCTCACCTGAAGAGCTATAAGTGCTATAATAGGTAGATAAATAAACCAAACTAAAGAAGATGCACCAAAATGGAGTAAAAAGTTTAACTTCTGAGTATTGTGTTCATATGTCATAGTATTTCGAAGTTCACACAGAAACCATATCATTATTGCACTTCTAAATAGAAGTATGAACCACCCCGGCCATGTCTGGTACTCGTCAATATCCTCAATTATGTCGACTTCCGTCTGAAAATAGTGTATATATTTTACTTTATCCTACATCCCTGTGTAAATGTACTAAAACAAAGCCGTACCATGTTCCATACATATAGCAAGATATGTACCACTCCGTAACAAAGCCATATAGCAAAAACTAATGGTTTCCATGTCAACTCCATTCTTGTTACTGCCCATCCCTTGGCAAGTAAAAGGAGCAGCAACATAAACGATGTCTAAATAGTAAAAAGCCATTTAACAACAGTTACATTGCTACAATCTAAAAAATATAAAAAGAAAGAATTAATTCTATGCTTACCCGAGATAGGATATCAAAAATATCTCCAGCGACTTCTAATTGTTCGTAGCCAACTCCATCAAGAGCAAACTTTAGCACATGTATCAAAATTAAACATACTGCTATAAACTCTAACAGAAGACTGGCAGTGAACAATCTTGTCACAGGATGCTTCTGCAACCTTACTGCATACAATTGTAGTGGCACAAGTATTATGTAGCACATGAAGAATAGCAAGTACAATTCTATAGTGTTTTGCCTATCATATGAAAATTGATAAGTTAAACTATTTAGGCCACTAGTATTTGGATTACCATTTACCAGCCAAATATCATATTCTAATTCGTCATGTTTATCATAATATTCCCACTGACAAGTAGTTGTGTTTCTGTAACACGCCACCAGACTCATGTACCAAAAGCGTGGCTGCCAGAAATCTTGTATGACGTACGTAAACTGATGTCCCTTTACAATGTTCCATATAGAATCTTCGTCTGGACATAATTTACCCTTCGGACAAGGTACTCTCCTTCGAAGAAAACACAAATTGATTCTTTAATAAAATGTCAACGAAGATATGTATGAAATTTTAGAAATACATACCTTAAGAAATCTTCACCTTCCTCGTTACAGTGTACATCGTAAGAACTTTGATTTAAAGTATTAAACATAAGAGTACAAGCGGTACTCTTATCGTGCAACGTTCGGTTACCATAATATTCTATAAAATGACCTCGGTCCAACACTGCCAACGTGATCGGCACAGAAAAATTGGTCTTCGACGTAACGTTACCGAAAATGTAACCGTACGAGTCCTTCTGTCGATGACGATCGGTCTTTTGGAAACCGAACTTGATGAGGAAACGAAAGAATTCTTTCGTGTTGAAGGTGCCCGATATGTGTGTGGTTTCAGCATAGTTGACCCGGGAAACTATACACCACGCGAGACAAGCCAACAAAATCTGTCCGAATGTCGTCATGGTTAAGCGTGGTCTGGTGCACAGTATCTTCTCCGCAGTTGGATGTCAAGAATCATCGATGCTTGTGGAATTCCTGAGCATTTTCTTCCGATCAAGCACAGCTGTTAACTGATCGTCGTTTTATCACTTCTTGGGGAACGTTGGAGCCGCGTGCGTCAACAGACAATGTATTTCGAAAGTGTCATCGCGAAGGACGGGAAGGACCCACGGCTGAGGACACATCGGACGCGCACCCGGACACGCTCCAAAATAATACCATGCGTTCCATCCGCGAAACGTTAATGACCCATACCTCTGATTTCGACTCGGTTTTCCTATTGATTTTCCCCACCCAAAGTAACAGACCGGCTGCTGCGAAACGTTTTGTCACGGCTATTGCCGCACTCTTAGAAATTTTCGCGCGCTCGAAGACACTTCTGTCTACGATCAAATTTTACGGTCGGACTCTTTAGATAGCTGCACACATTCGTCTATAAACCAGTGAACTCGTCATTTATCTGAACCCTTGATCGATTTATTTATCTCTGAGAAAGTATCGAATCCTATTGCATATTCTGTAATCAAATAAATTCGATTGAATTTTTCTTAAGATAAATCATTGCCTCGAATGATTGTACGATCGTGCCTGATTATAAAATCACCTATAGTCACATTATTATTTTCGAATTGACTGACGCAATCAAAAGCATTTGTTCAATGTTTGTTCTATGAACGACTGTCAGTTACGATTACGAACCAATGAAATACAGGCTGTTGGTTAGTATATGTATTCATTTTCTTGTATCAATTAGTTATTGTAACGAATGTCCAGAAAATTATTCGAAACCAGACTTAATGCAGATGCTGATACAATTTTAATGTACATAACCTCAATGTGTCCTATTAAAATGCCCATTGTTGTTGTATTAATTTATAAAAAAAACTCGATAACGAAATAAAATAACATGTAATTCGTCTTATTCTTTCTCAGACTTTTGTTTTTGGAGTAGTAGCGCGTGTAGCCACTGTGACGTGCAGGACAGTCGGGCTTACGAATACTACACTCACTTCTCGAATAAACAATTATTAAGAATTACGCCTAACAATTTAGATTCAATTAACAAAAAGAATTTTAAAAAAATTTGTTTATTTTTTATAGATATTTATATCATTGTTTAAATTACAGCAGTCAATGTTTATTATCATTTCCAAATTAAAGGCCCCTTTCCAAAGGGGCTCGGAAAGTCTCGTACGATATGAAAATAGCATCTTACTTTGTAGACGTAGACAATTTTTTAAATATTTCCCTATTTAAACACAACATTTTTCCTAAATTTTTTAAGCTACTGATACGTTTTGTGATTCTTTTTTTTGTGGGCTCCACCTTATTTTCTTGATCATTCTCAACGCTTCGACTTACCCCTAATATGTAGAATACACAAATTAGGAAGCAGACAGAGACAATATCGCACGATCATCAAGCTGAGTACGCACGGTAAAATTTTCTACAAAAAGATAAAACGAACGATTTATATTGCTTAAACTTTGAATGCACAAGACGGATACTGCAGATTAAACCTGTAAATCGAAAATAGCGAGACAATTGGCCGTTCTTATTTATCTGTATCCCACGATTATTTTTCATTGATTTATCTATTTGTTAGATAATTGTTTAATCTTATTTTATCGCAACACTTGTAACAACATAAGTTAGAATGCATTGTAGAAAAATTCATTCGAGATTCACTCTTATATTCGTCTTGAATTATATTCGCATGAGCCATCATGATCGGGAGATCGTTAAGGATATTAATTCCTTTTATCCCTTTTTTCGAAAATGTATCAAACTTGATTCAAGGAGGTAACAGCAAAAGTACAATATTGTTCATCTGTCCTCTGTGTACAAAAACAACACCTAAATAACATGTTTACTATACCGGATGAGAGTATCGGTCTCGTGTAAATATTTGTCCCGATTACTTTCTACGTCTTTTCACATGAAACCGTTATACATATATTCTGCCTATTAACACTGTTATTTGACACAATAATTGTTTAAAAATTACGCGGACACAGTATTAATATTTATATTAATACCGACATAAATATCAATTTACATTCTCGCGAACTGATAGTGGTCATCCATCTTTATTAACGTAGAACGCGACATCATGTCATTTTATGATATAGTCTTGTCAAATATCTAACAACATGAACAATTAAAGACTATTTTCTTCGAACAATGCGCAAACCGTCCATGAAAATCAAGATTACAGACATTTTATGCAAAATTATAAAAATAGAAGTTGCACGACGCGAATTCATGTCGCAATCGTATCGTCGATACATTCCAAAATGCTTCACGAATTTACTTCCTCCTCGATGATTATCATACTTCTATGCTTACCAATATTTTCAGCAGAACCTATTCGAGCAATGGTGCATGGAAATTCGTATATTAAATACCATATAAACAACATTAAATATCGCGATCCGATGATACGAATGAGGTTATGACTTTCGTGGTGCATGTTCCCCGCAAACGCCTCTCGCCGATTCTGCTTCGAATTATTGTTTAAGCATAATTTTGCAATATTATTTGTCCATTACATGGTCGGATAGTGTCTCGATCCAAAATATAAAATTTCTTTTTATTATACACGATCCCGTTGCAAAATATCGAGACAGTATTGGTGCTAGTTCTGTGGAGGGATACGAATTCCGGCACCACCTATTTTAAACTCGTAATATCGAAGATACAGGACGATGTTTATCGATAAATGACCTATGATAGGAAGCATCGGTCCCATTGGAATCGATTTTGATGGATATGCGAGGAAAAGTTACGGATAAATCGTCGATTTTTAGTATTTTTCCGCGACATGTCCCAGTCGCGGTAAAATACAGTCGCCGGGAAATGGTGGCGTTCTCGAGACCCTAGCGAAGTTATCGGCCGGTGAACCGCCGCAAATAAAACTAGATACACGTGGCCGTCCGTTCGCATTATCGTTTTAGTTTAATCCACGCTAACTAACAAGAAATTACGATCATAATCCGATGATCGTTTACCGCTTCACCGTTTTTCGAGGATCTTGCCGCTCAACATATTCGTTGGGATTCTCTCCATGGTCCGTGCTCACGCTACCAGTTGGTGATATATCTGGGTGGATATCGGTTTTGAGCGATTGTCGAGGCGAGGTAGACACGCGGATTTGACAACAATTTGTTGTGTTAGAACAAGAGAAGTGAATAACAGTGAGACAAAGATGGAGGACAAGACAAACGTTGCAAACACAACGGTTGAGTCTGAAAGCAGTACCACCAGTCCGGCGAAGAAGACTACGCCGAAAACAAAATCTGCGAAAACAACACAGAAGACTGCCAATAAGGCCTCTTCTCATCCACCTACATCAGAAATGGTGAACGCCGCCATCAAAGAGCTGAAAGACCGCAAGGGATCTTCGTTCCAGGCAATCAAGAAGTACGTCGCTACAACTTATAAAGTGGACGGAGAGAAGATCGCTCCATTCATCAAGCGATATTTGAAATCTGCCGTCACGTCTGGCGCTGTTGTTCAAACCAAAGGAAAAGGTGCTTCTGGATCGTTCAAATTGCCCATGGCAAAGGGTGCCGAGTCTAAGAGCAAGGTTCAGAAGGCGGTAAAGGCGACTGAGCCGAAGAAGGCGAAGAAGTCCGTTGAAAAGAAGACAACGACGACGACGACGACACCGGTTCGCAAGGCAGTCGCGACTAAATCACCAGTTAAAAAGACTGGGGCGGTAAAGAAACCTGCCGCGAAGAAGTCTCCCGCCAAAACTGTGAAAGCCTCCCCAAAGGCTGAGAAGAAAGCTTCCAGCGAAACCAAGGCTATGTCCAAGAGTAAGAAAACAGCAAAAGCACCGGCGGCCAAGACCAAAACTCCCAAACCCAAGAAGACTGCGGCTACAAAAGCAGTTAAGCCTGCAGCTAAAAAATAATTGGCTCTACAACAGATTTTCCATCACCTTATAAACAAATGGCCCTTTTCAGGGCCACAAAGCACCTTAAGACAAGGAACGGCGACTGTTCAGACAATCTTGTAACAGTATTACCCGAAGATTACTTTATTGTAGGAAATATACTGTGATATACATACGTGCACTGTATTATATTATAAATAATACATAATCTAGATTGTTTTTATACCGATTAGATATAAGAGTTTTGATGGTGTGTACATAATGTATCGACTGCAGGTCGAAGTCAAACTAATATCGATTTTGTAATAACGTTCTCGTCTATTATTTATGAATATTTTCACTTGGAAAAATAAATTTAATTAATGTTAGTATTTCATTTATTATAAGATATCGTTAGGCTTCGTAATATATATATATACTTCCTCTGTATACATAGAACTAAAATAAATATACTTTTATACCGTCATTTTCTTGTCATTTGATCTTACCTTTCCATTTAGTTCATAATTTAGGCTTAAATTCATAAAATGAGGCTTAGCTTCACATAGTTGAATATTTCTCATAATAAAATGTATTTCTGAAACATTTGTTTGTAATGAGTTTATGATGAGCATACGGCAATGAGGACTGCTACTTGCTAAATAAATTGATGTATTTTATACTTTTTATTTTGTGGACAATTATTCTAAATTACAAGTATTCTAAATGACTAGCAAAATTATAGAAAATGGCCCAATTTATTAAAGCGCCTCCGAGAAGATGATATAAAACATATTTTTATTTACAAATATCAAAGTTAACATATTTGAATGTCTGAAATATGTAAATTGAAACTCATTTAGAATGGGTGTCAACACAGTATTTGAATTTTTCGTGTTATGTATTTGATATTGGAGCATTAGTTAACACGTTTACGTATTTATACTTTAACAAGTCATGTTACAACAGGATTACACACAGTTACTTTGGTTATACAAATAAATTATCCTCATAATTTAAACAATACGGAACTTTTAGCAGTAGAAACAATTTTAAGCCAAATATAGCAATGGCTTAATTATGTATGGTATAATTATGGTTTAATAATTTAAGTGTTCTCAACTGTAAATACTGTACACAGTTTTCAGATAAGCTGCAAATACTATCGTAAGTATTACTCATGATTTTTGGAGTAGTACAAGGGGTTAAGATTGCAGAGTGATTGAAACATTTTCCACGTATAAAATATTTGTGGCCCTTAAAAGGGCCGGTTTGATAATAGTGAAACGTGTTCACTTAGAGCTCGTGTATTTAGTGACAGCTTTGGTGCCTTCACTGACAGCGTGCTTCGCAAGTTCACCAGGCAGCAGTAGACGGACAGCAGTCTGAATTTCCCGAGATGTGATGGTGGATCGTTTGTTGTAGTGGGCCAAACGAGATGCTTCAGCCGCAATGCGTTCAAAGACATCATTAACAAAACTGTTCATGATGCTCATGGCTTTACTGGAGATACCAGTGTCAGGATGCACTTGTTTCAAGACTTTGTAAATATAGATTGCGTAGCTCTCCTTCCTCCTACGTTTCTTCTTTTTATCAGCTTTACTGATATTCTTCTGGGCCTTGCCGGCCTTTTTCACCGCTTTCCCACTGGCTTTAGGCGGCATTGTCGAATAGAGGTTTCGTGAGAGAATTCGTTTCGATACGAAAATGTTGTGTCGAATGAGATACGCAAGTTCGAGTCTCGTTTTATGTAGAAACGGGAACCCTACCACCGCGCCAATGGGAGCGCGGTACTCCCCACCCTTGCGTCGGCACTCTCCGATTGGTACAGAGCGAACACCTGCTGGTGGTATATAAAGAGGGTCCGGCGGACTGCAAAATTAAAATCGAGAGACTCTTCGATATCGAACGTTCTCTTCACGTCAAGTAAACAACCAACATGTCCGGACGCGGAAAAGGTGGCAAAGTCAAGGGAAAGGCGAAGTCCCGCTCTAACCGTGCTGGGCTTCAATTTCCCGTTGGTCGTATCCATCGACTTCTGAGAAAAGGAAATTATGCTGAACGCGTCGGCGCTGGTGCTCCGGTTTACTTGGCAGCAGTAATGGAGTACCTGGCTGCTGAAGTTTTGGAGTTGGCCGGTAATGCGGCCCGTGACAACAAGAAGACTAGAATTATCCCACGTCATTTACAATTGGCTATCCGTAATGACGAAGAATTGAACAAATTACTTTCCGGTGTAACGATAGCTCAAGGCGGCGTGTTGCCAAACATTCAAGCTGTACTTTTGCCGAAGAAGACAGAGAAGAAAGCTTAATCTCAATCCTGAATTTCAAACGGCCCTTTTCAGGGCCACCATTTATATAACATAGGAATCATTTCCAATTTACTGTACATAGAGAATCGTATTTACTTACCGATTATAGTAACCTCTAAAACCGTTGAATTTAATTTACGTAATTCATATATCTGATTTTACATTTTGCTATTAATTTACACGTATAATTGATTAAAGTATACTAAAGGTATACTATTTATGATTTTATGATATATAAATTATAGAATTGATGCGTTACAAATATCACAAACATTTGAGAGTGTTATACATTCAACTTATTAAAATTAAGAGTTTCATGTAATTAGTATATGTTTAATACATACAGATAAATCTAATAAGATACTAGATTAGCATACTTTTTCAAATAATATGGAAACAACGGTGTTAAATTTTCTTGTAAATGACATCTTTCGTGTTAGAGTCTATAACAATAACTTATACTATATATAATATAGATTACATGTTTTATAGCATTACAGGGTAACAACATATATTACGGGGTAATAAGATTGATGTATTACAAACATACTGAAAATATTGATTCCATAACTTCCATAATTTATTGATTTGTACGATACCTAACGGTTTAAAGACGAAAGCGAAATCACAGTATACATACATATATATTTCTGTTGCTAGAATTACGTTTGGCAACATTGTGCCCATAAGAATACACGATAGGAGTGCGAGACTGTCCAGACGGCGTAATTTGGCAACGTCGCGTGCGGCCATCGTGTATCACTTTTCTCGTCGATACTCGAACTTCGCATGAGACGCAAATAAGCAGGGTCTTGAACTCAGAACATTTACTACTAACTCTCATTGAGAACGTGCGATCTATTTTAGTCAATAATATTGCAATAAAAATCAGTGCCATACAATTATTCAACATTTATACTACAAAAGTACAATCTCTTTCCGAAAATTTTACGCGCAAACTATACAATAAATATGCAATACATATGCAATATTTGAAAAGTTAAAACCATGATTCGCGATTCTAAGACATGAAACTTTGACGGATAAACTTAAAAAACACGCGGTGTCAACTGATTATTTACATCTATATTCTGACAAATTCGTCATTTCTACATTCATTCGAATAAAATTGTCAACCTTTGCAATAAAAATTACAATGCACTTTAGAAATTGTCAAGGTTTTTCTAAACTAACTACATTAAATGAAAGATGATTCTTACACATCTTTGGATGTTACGGGGATTTTTACAGAAAGGATCGAGGTCTCCAGTTAATGTTGATCGTGTTTCTGTGTTAAATAATTGTGGCCCTGAGAAGGGCCGTTTTGCTTTGCTTGACGATTGTCTGTAATCGTACGTCGATGTGATGTCCCCAAAAGAAATGCAGCTTAACCTCCAAAACCGTACAAAGTGCGTCCTTGTCTCTTCAGGGCATAGACGACGTCCATGGCTGTGACGGTCTTCCTTTTGGCGTGCTCGGTGTAAGTGACTGCGTCACGAATGACGTTTTCCAGAAATACTTTCAGCACACCACGAGTTTCTTCGTAAATCAAACCGGAGATACGTTTGACACCACCACGACGAGCCAGACGACGAATGGCCGGTTTTGTGATACCTTGGATGTTATCACGAAGTACCTTCCTATGACGCTTCGCTCCTCCCTTTCCCAATCCCTTTCCTCCCTTTCCACGACCAGTCATTTTCAACGACTAAGAAGTGTTTTCGACACGATGTGAAAGATTCGAAGAACGGATTACTTCTGATGCTCGGATCCTGGTTTCACCGGCTTTTATAGATGACTGCTGCAGTTCATCCCCACCACTCTGCCGGCAGCCAATGAGCAGCTGTAACGTGTAGTAGCGAGGTTATAAATATCAGTGTCGACCAACATCTGTTCCAATAGAAGGATAAACGTCGACGAAGATCGGTTGACGTATTTTCTATTAAAATGACTCGCACTAATCAATGCAATGCAATAAAAGAAAAGAGCAAACAGCCGACAAGGAATAAGGCTCTTAAAGAAATACGCCGTTACCAAAAGAGCACAAAGTTGTTAATTCCTAAACAATCTTTCGAACGTCTTGTACAAGAAATTGCGCAGAATTTAAGGAACGATAAAAAATAAGATATTGCACCAGCTCTTCCGATTTGAATAGTACGGTAAACTTTCATCTTAAAACGGCTCTTTTCAGAGCCACTAAATTTTGCGAGGTACTTCTCCTATCAATTAATATTCTATTCTGACAAATTACTACAGTTGTGTATGACATTTTGAAAAATTATTAAATAAGCATATTTATTACTAAATCATAAAGATTGTTTAAAAATGTTCAATCCATGTACGTAAACGGTATAGAGTTACATGTATACGTATTCTATTCTGACAAATTACTATAATTGTGTATGACATTTTGACATATTATTAAATAAGCATATTTATTACTAAATCATAAAGACTGCTTAAAAGTGTTCAATCCATGTACGTAAACGGTATAGAGCTACATGTATACGTATTCTATTCTGACAAATTACTACAATTGTGTATGACATTTTGAAAAATTATTAAATAAGCATATTTATCACTAAATCACAAAGACTGCTTAAAAATGTTCAACCCATGTATGTAAACGGTATGGAGTTACATGTATACGTATTCTATTCTGACAAATTACTACAATTGTGTATGACATTTTGACAAATTATTAAATAAGCATATTTATCACTAAATCACAAAGACTGCTTAAAAATGTTCAACCCATGTATGTAAACGGTATGGAGTTACATGTATACGTATTCTATTCTGACAAATTACTACAATTGTGTATGACATTTTGACAAATTATTAAATAAGCATATTTATCACTAAATCACAAAGACTGCTTAAAAATGTTCAATCCATGCATGTAAACGGTATGAAGTTACATGTATACGTATTCTATTCTGACAAATTACTACAATTGTGTATGACATTTTGACAAATTATTAAATAAGCATATTTATTACTAAATCATAAAGACTGCTTAAAAATGTTCAATCCATGTACGTAAACGGTATAGAGTTACATATGTAGATATAGATGGCGTCGTCGTCGAAATCAAATATTCAGTATCGAATTCCAGTAACATTTTTTATCCACTTCGAAAAATTTGTTATACTTGTGAACACTGTTGGTCTATCAGTCGCCGTAACTGACGATGCCAACTTGAAATGGGACGTTGTTTCTTATGATAAGGAGAGGGTTGCCGCTATCGCCCTAGACATTTCCAAGTCGTTAAAAACCTAACGGGAAGAACGCAGCGTCGGTCTACGAAATTCTTTATACCTGGCAGGCATTCTGTTCAAGGCCAACCGTGCAAATGTTCCTTTCTTCTATCTGCCAGGTACGACCGCGTTCGTCGTTGCCGATTATAGGCAGCAGGGCATACTTTAGGGCCTTTGTATCTGAGCTGGTCTGCCTGTTCTTTCCCCACCCGACCGCATAGCCGGCCATGTCAACGAAGGATTCCCTCGCCTCGTCCGAACCAGCCAGCTGTATCGGTTGAATTTTTTCTACGAACAAAAGCGTCCGTTGAAGCCGGCTCAACGAGTCCAACATTTGTTCGCTAATCGCATGATCTACGACTGAACTACGCTCTGACATTTATATATCTATTTATATTTATAATTTAACTGTACACGATAGAGAAAATTTCGTTGCATCGCAAACTACACCGAATAAATTATTGATACTACAAAAATTATTGACAGAATAAAATTTCAGCGACTCGAGGAATTTTATTTGGAGCCATAATTTCTAGCAATAAATAATGTTATACACGTACGATTGAAAGGAATTTCTCGAGGCATACGCAGGCAATCCGACGTCGTTCGCGGTATGATAATATTTGGGATGAACGAGGGCATGCAACGTTATCACGGAGACACCAGGACCATGATTATAATTGTATACAATCCCAGACTTATCAACGACGCCGAACACAACGAAGAATTTACGCGGGAAATTGTGTATGTAGTAGAGACCGGCCGTCAGAACCCAGCGCTCGGAAATTATGGTGCCACCGCATTGAGAAGTCGCCCCGCCCGGCAATAATCGATGCACCACCGCCATAAAAGGGAATTGACCGTCCACGACGGTAATAACCGCCAACTATTTTATTCCAGTCGACTACAATAGCCGAACACAATGCTCAAACATATTCGACGAATTCCCGAAAGACGTTCAAAAATTCTGAAGCAAAATTAATTACATGCCCGAGGAGAATAGAAAAAACTGGACGCGATACGCGGCAGTCTAGAATATTCTTTGCCATTACCCGAATTCTTCTCACGATCGCGGCCATTTTCCTCTAAAAAACCAGAAACTCTGGGACTAAACAACAAACCGATGCAACTTTACAAGAACATCATTCTTTTCGAATTTATTTTGGACTGACAGGAATTCGCGCATATTCTGTGCATTTATGGTGCAAGGTTTATTCGGGAAAATCACCCGAGGCGGCACGTTCAACGATATTTCAAAACTTCCTATCGTTTCGTATTTCCCGGAAGTCCGTTTATTTTAACTAATCGATTTGTGTCGCAATGAATATATATATATGAATATGTATATTATATATATATATATATATTAATAGTGTATATATGAATATATATATATATATATATATATATATATATATATATATGTGTGTAGCAATGAAACGCTATTATAAAGAGTCGGAGGAATATACAAATATATCGATTGATTGATTGATTGATTGATTTATTTATTTATTTATATGAATACGTTATAGAAAAGTTTTTCGTTTTGCAAAATGGTTCTTGTTATATTTTATTTTTTTAGTAGTATTCTTCTGTGACTTGTTGGATCCAGTCTATATAGCCAGTTACTCTTGAGAATACGCCAGGCCGATTACTAGGGCAATTCGCGTCTCCGTAGCTGACAATTCCGATTTGAACAGGAACATTATTTTGGTACACGATTAGAGGACCACCACTGTCACCCTGTGAACGAAAAGGGAACTTTTAAAACATCTATTTTCGGTTCGCTCGATACACAGGACTGGCGGACGCCGATTATTCAAAAAACGTCTGTATCGCGTCACGAAAAAAACATCTGTATGCGTTACAAATATCACAAACATTTGAGATTGTTATACATTCAACTTATTAAAATTAAGAGTTTCATGTAATTAGTATATGTTTAATACAAACAGATAAATCTAATAAGATACTAGATTAGCATACTTTTTCAAATAATATGGAAACAACGGTGTTAAATTTTCTTGTAAATGACATCTTTCGTGTTAGAGTCTATAACAATAACTTATACTATATATAATATAGAGAGGATTGGGAGGGAGGATATAAAAGGATTGGGAGAGCGGACCTGGAACTCGCCTGCCTGGCCCATAGAAAGGGCTGTCAGCCTGCCTTTGTAACCCTTGGACGCCCATTTTTTTCTGGGCTCCCACAAGATATAAACCTAGTAATATTAATGCCCCTATCCGTTCGCGGAATTAAACTGATTGATAATGAAGGCAAAAGCTTCGCAGTGTAGTAATTAGTAAACTGTAGAATGGTTTTCGGGGTGAAAACGCGAAATGTTACCTGACAAGCGTCCTCTCCGTAACCGGCTGCCGTGCACACGTGTTTAGTCGACGTCACGGCCCAGCTCTTTACGCATTCGGAGTTCGAAATGATCGGCAACGTGGCGTATTTCAACGAACTGGTTCCCACGCCTGTGGATCTATCTTTCCCCCATCCGATGACGATACCGAATTTCCCGGCAAAATCATTGTTCATGCTGTTGCATCCTGGCAAGCTAATTGGCTTGATGCTTTCTGAAATGTAGCGATAATAACTCGAACACATTGGCCAGATAACTGGTAAAAGCGAGACGAGCGATATAAATTGTATCTCTCTTACGTCCAAATGGAATATCCCGCGGCATGTAGAGCAAACCGACATCATTTATGGTTGGCTTGTAGGCTGGATGAAGTGCCCCTATTTCGGTCATCATAGAGATCCCAGGCCCTTGGTAGTAATTGTAGCCCATGCCGGATTTATCGTTGACGCCAAACAGCACGAAGAATTTTCGCGGTTCTTCGGCAACACAGTGACCCGCTGTCAATACCCATCTGCGAGAAATAATTGTTCCACCGCATTGACTAACGTATCCTTCGCCTATCAACCGATGGACCACAGCCATAAACGGAAACTGATTCTTCCTCGCGTATTTTCCTCCGGTTATCCTGTCCGTGTCCAAGTCATCCGAATAATTTTCTGCGAATTAAAATTGCAGCACAGATTAGAATAGATTACAATAAAGTCGAATTCTTACGGTTCCTAATGCTTCTTCTCTGTTTTATGATTGAAAGCATACCTTCGGCCGGCACAGAAAAGAGACCAAGGCTGCTGATATTTTGATGATTCGAACGACTGTTGTTGATAGCTTGGTCAGGTTTGTCGAGGATTCGTAAACTGTTCAACAGCGGACTGCACAACACATTGCTGCCGACGGAGACGGCAACGACGAGGAGGAAGAGCGATCTTACGTTTGTCAAGGTCATCTTGAACTGTGCAAATTCTGTGCATCCTGGCTTCTTATATACATCCGTCCACTCTGTACTCACCCTACTACAGAGGGTGGAAAAGCAACGGTACCTGTCAAGGTAAGGGGTGCACAGAGTAAATCACAAGAAAGTAGAGACAAAAGGTCCTTTCCTATTTAGTTTTGTGGAATTTCGAACATTCTTTGGACCATTTTCAAAGAAGGAACACGACTGGACGTCGTTCTCCTTGTTACAATTTCTTGTGATTAATGGCTTTGGGACTACCATAAGGAGTCGACAACGTCCCGTCTTTTCGAAATCTTAAAAGTCACCCTCCCACTTACCGAGACACAAGGGCAATATCAGCCTCTTCATCTGTATACACATAAACACGAAACTTCCGTCATGTTTTTGGGTATCTTACACAGGTAAAACTCGCACCAACAGAACACTATGCTTCACAGACGTGGCCTCGACGTGTAACGGATGGGCTGATGGTGAAATGTAGTTCCAAACTTCATCTGACCGTCATCAGACCGTCTGCGCGAGTTCTTTCCTGACCTCCGTACTAAACTAAAAGAAGGATGGGATTCTACTTATTCAGGATATTTAAAAAAAAATTATTTATAACATGCCGAAATGGTTAACTGGTGATATTGAACAAAACGGATTTACGGCAAAATATTAAGATTAAAGTTTTGTATAACTAATATATAAAATATTAATTTTTAATACGACAACTTTTGATTTAAAATGTATTGTGCTAATGAACGTTATTGTTAGAAAAATATTGTTCGTGTATTTTCAGTCTGTAAGAAATAGCGAATCGTTATGCAGAATAAATGACATGATACCAGAATCATGCACCTTATATACAGCAAAACATAAAGAGATAGTATTGTGCCTGACTATTAATGCTGATGATTACATATTTCGTATATTGACAGGTGCTATTTGTATTAGGTCGAGTTATAAATAACTTCCGTTCTTTTATCTCTCAGACATTTATTTTGTTTCCTTTTCACTTACTTTTTCTTGTTTTTTTATTCAATTTATTTTGTGAAAGCAAAAATTCATTTGTTCGGGTGATTCATAGTGGGTAAATACGAATAATAGATTCTTCTTAGCTGCGTCGGAAGTGTCGCATATTACAGTGGTTCACGAAATTATTCGAAAATTAGTATAATTTTGACTTCTACGCCATATATTTAAATAAATATACATTGAAGGGAGAAGGTCCTTTATGGTATATTAAAGTAGAGTATATAAATGTCGAAATACGAAAAGCTTTCGATTTACATAGCATAAAACGTTTAAAAAAAAATATAAAAAAACATCGAATTTTCACGCTGCATAAGTATTCAAACGCCTTATAAAATTAAGTTGGAAAGTTATAAAAATAAATTTTTTTAAAAGTATTACTACTTTTATACTTCTGTCGTTTAAAATATATTTCAAGATGTTTGACATTTTAAAAATTATTATTTATTTATGATCGATGTCGTTTTATATCATTATTTTACACGATTTTATGATCTGTTTCTCGTATGTATTTTTTGTTGCAACTTGTATGACTGTGTAAGATACGTGTAAATATAATTTGTTATCTTAATCTGTTAATGCATCTGAAGAAATTTGTAAAATTGGAATGTATTTTTGTTTAATTTTTCTCATATTAAATAATTATTTGCGGGTAAATGGGCCAAAAATGCATTCTAACTGTCCGTCTCCATAAAGTGAATTCGGTCATGCAAGTTGCAACAAAAAAAGTACATACTATAAAGAAATCATAAAATTCTGTAAAATAGAGATAATAATTGTTAAAATATCAAACTTCTTGAAACATATTGTTAAACAATAGATGGGTATAAAACTAGTAATGCAAATTTTTAAAAAATTTACTTTTATAACTTTTCAACTTAACTTACTTGACCTTGACATAACCATTGACTCCAAACATGAAAACGAAATATGAAATTATTATCCGTCGGTATCTCAATATCTAAATATTTATTTTTTAAATATTTATTTATTTATTCGTCTCTAAAGACGAATGCAATAAAATGCAGTGCTACACCATGCAATAAAAAGAATGGAGAACCATGAGAACTCTGGAAAAGATGACTTTTGAAAAAACTACTTTTTCTGTCGTATTATCAGATTGGCCAGTGATTCCTCGGATGGGATGCAGGGTCTCGGTAGGAAGAGTGAGAGAAGCGAGCGGGCACATGTAAGCGAGACATGGAAAGATAAGGCGGGGTTCCAAGAGGTTTGGGAACGGTAGGCCCGGTTTATTTTCTCAAACGATGTAGGCACATCGACGTTCCGAAATTCTTCTTCCGAAATAAGGAATTTGTCGTTCGTGAAAATCGATTTTTCAGCCACTTAACAAAGGATTGTCCCATTTTCGTTATCGAATCTCTCACGGCTTCTCCCTACTCGACGTAAATGCTTAGACAGAAATCGATTTCTCTTTTCCTTTGTCGAATTGATTTTTCGTCACTCGGTGGCCCGAGTCGTGGAGGTTACTGACACTTACATAATCTTTGGCTTTTTTAATATACATAACACGATCTATTCACATACTTCACACTTATATTTCAGTTTTAATTTAAATACTACCATTCAAAACTGCATAAATTTTGATATATGTTGTCTGTTGCTAAATAGGGTTTTCTAGAATTTCCGGGTCACGTGTTCTTGAAGCATATCGAAATTATTGTTAGAAGAATACTTTTAATTCCCATTCTAAAAACTTATCATTACCATTCATTTTATAATATACGATATATAATATGCGATATTATATTATTATATATATATAATATGCGATAACATAATTAAATTAAACAAATTCCAATGAAAGAGATAAGTAAATGAGGAGCGGATGGAAAGGGTCTGGATTAATCTGGATTAATCAACGTGTTATACACATTTAGATTGTATTTATGCTCCAAAAATCTACTTGATACAAGAAAAACTGAAAGTTGCCATACGTTTAAACAATTTGTTGGCCCTGAGAAGGGCCGATTGTATTTTTTTGTTTTTTGACGATATTCTTTAACCTCCAAAGCCGTACAGTGTTCTGCCTTGTCGTTTCAAAGCGTACACAACATCCATAGCTGTTACTGTCTTTCTTTTAGCGTGTTCAGTGTAGGTGACGGCGTCGCGGATAACGTTTTCCAGGAATACCTTCAAAACGCCACGAGTTTCTTCGTAGATCAAGCCGCTGATTCGCTTAACACCACCTCTTCTTGCCAATCTGCGAATAGCTGGCTTGGTGATGCCCTGGATGTTATCACGCAACACTTTTCTGTGCCTCTTGGCACCTCCTTTTCCCAAACCCTTTCCACCTTTTCCACGTCCAGTCATGTTGTATTGGAAAGGTAATACGACTGTGAGGTTCAACAACGAAATTAACTCAAAAATCTTCCGGCGTCCGTTTATATGTTCCTACAACCGCGTTCCCCTACCACGTTGACGACCGTTACAAAATGCGGGCCATCTGCTCGCAGGTTTATCCCCTCCATTCTACAATGGGCCAATCCGCTGCGCCCAGCCGGCACCTCGCAGGCCATATAAGCAGCCGTATTCTGGGTCCGATCGCAATTTACTGTTGAATTCTCCGCGGAGTACTTTCTACGATTCTTTGTCGATACACGTCTCAGCAAGATGGCTCGCACCAAGCAAACAGCTAGGAAGTCTACTGGTGGTAAAGCTCCCCGTAAACAATTGGCAACAAAGGCCGCCCGTAAAAGCGCGCCTGCAACCGGAGGTGTGAAGAAGCCCCATCGCTACAGGCCAGGAACTGTGGCCCTCCGAGAAATCCGTAGATACCAGAAAAGTACCGAGCTTTTGATCAGAAAGCTACCCTTCCAACGACTTGTCCGTGAGATAGCTCAAGATTTTAAAACCGATCTCCGTTTCCAAAGTTCCGCTGTTATGGCCCTGCAAGAAGCCAGCGAAGCCTATCTCGTTGGTCTCTTCGAAGACACCAATCTCTGTGCCATTCACGCCAAGAGAGTAACCATCATGCCTAAGGACATCCAGCTAGCACGACGAATTCGTGGAGAGAGAGCTTAAGCTCCTCTGAGCATGATCATAAACAAAAACGGCCCTTTTCAGGGCCACCAATATTTTACCGAAGGAACGTACCTCAATTCACTATTTTGTTACCTCTCAACTGACGAACTAACAGAGACGAAAGAATAAAGACAATTATAAATGTTTAGGTACAACTTCACTCCTTTGCAGTCCGAAATCTTTCCTTTTTTTATTTCTTCACAACTATCTATAACATCATACAATCAGCATTATTTGAATATTGTGTCTGCTCCAGACATTTCCTGGTTCGACTATTGGTAATAATTCTTACTACTAGACTGCGGATTTTTATGCAAAATGAAAATTGTCTGTATTCATAGCAAGAAACAGCTCTTAACAAACATTTATTTATTTTCTTAGTATGTTCATGTGCAAAACGCGCAATACAACAGCTGTTTTGAATATCATCTATTCATGTTATAAATGCATAAAATCCGTAATTTACTTATTAAAATTACATGTTTGAATAAATTGATTTTATTTGTATTCTATTAACATATAACGAACTGCTTTTACACAGAAGTTCTGCAAATTTTTTGCGTAGACAAAAACTGTTATAAACCATGTACACTTCATATTTGTTAACAACTATTATAAATTTTATTTTAATTCAAAATTTGTTAGCATTTAGTAGTTAAATTTAGCACTGTAGTGATGTAAACGTTTTACTGTTGAAGATTAGATATTGTGGAATGTGTACACTATGTGTGTGTAGATAGATACAAGAAAATGCGTTATTTAAACAAAATCTAACAGGAGGTTTCTCATACATATCGTGATTGTGAGAAGGGATATGTATTTCGTGACAGTGGTTCCTGACATCGCTTCTACTAAGCTTACAAATTGAAGCCACTAGGTTATTTAATTGTGGAAAGTGCAAATTGAATAATATTAAGTAAATAATCAATTATACTTTCAAGGTAAGATACATTTTATGATGATTTTTGTTTTTTATTCGTACAGTTCTATGTATATTTCATTTATTTTATATTTTTATTCATACGAATAGAAATTTGAGAGGTTATAGTACAAACCCATGTATTTACTTCGCATCAGGAACATAATCTCTAGTCAATCTTTAGTCATTTTAGAACAGACTTCTGACCAGGCAATTTTATTTGAAATTTTTAAGAAGACGAATGGCAGGATATGAAGACACTTACATTGTTTGGATAGATACAGAGGTACATCATAAAATACCCTTTACTCGTTTGAGTCTTTCGCTTATTATAATATATATATTTTTACTCTCAGTTAACAGGTTTGGATATAGAAAAAGATACTATTTTGGAAATTGCTTGTTTAATAACAAACAAAGATCTAAACATAATTAGCAAAGAATTTAATGTTGTAATTAATCAGTCGGATGAAACATTGAACACTATGAATGAATGGTGCATAAAACATCATGCGGAAGTAAGAAAATATCTAAAAGAAGACAAAATTATTTTAATTGAACTTCTTTTTGTACAATGATTTATGTGTATATGTTTAGACAGGATTGACAAATGATTCAAGATTAAGCAAAATTAGCTTAAAGGAAGCTGAAAAAATGTTACTTGATTTTTTAAAGACATATATCCTAAAAGGAGTTTGTCCATTGGCTGGCAATACAATCTACATGGATCGTATATTTTTAAACAAACACATGCCCTTAATCAATGCTTATTTACATCATAGAATCATTGATGTAAGCACGATTAAAGAACTTGCCAGGTTGTATTATTCACATCTATGTTATTTATACATTTTAATTACAACTATGTTATTTGAGTATAATATGAAATTTATTTGCAGGAGATGGTGCCCTGCAACTTACCAAAATGTGCCTAACAAACAACAATGCCACAGAGCTTTGGCAGATATACGAGAAAGTATACAAGAACTAAAATATTATAAGGAGTATATATTTACTAGGAGCTTTATTTTCTCACTCTAATCTTAAATGAACTGAATCAGTTAGTAAAAAAATATTTGATGGCTAGTTGCAAGAATCATGTTTTCAATCTATTTTATTTATTGATTTACTATATTCCGTTTAAGTCGGGAAAATATTAGAAGATCTTAGGTATGAATTAAAATGACCATTGCATATCAATGCTGTTTTATGATTGTATAAGACTTAGGTTTCAAGTGAAACATAATGCATTTTACATTAGTTACGAATATTTCATATGTAATGATACATAACACATCACAATTTGTTGCATAATTATTTTTACAAACTGTACTTAAAAAATAATACGTTATTAAATGTTATATATTAAATATTAATGTGTTATTAAATAAAAATCGTGATAAATATATAAATGTCTTATTTTCTCTCCAACCATTGATATTTTAAATGAATGTATATACACACACACATTATTCTAATGCAAAAAACGTTTTCAACTATCATAATAATTTTAATTTTTCATTTACAATAACTGAAATACATAAAGTATTTAGGTGAAGTGAATATATAAAAATTCAGTTATGCATGTGTAAGATAACAAAGAGGATATAGGATATCCTCGTGGTCATTGCCTTTCCTAGTGTGTACAATTACATCATGAAATGCTGTCATCACATAGCGGTAAACGCCCGAACTAAATCTCTCTTATCAAAATGCAGAGTCAATATTATATAAAAGAACAAATGACAACGTTGCGAAAACCTAATTATATATTTGTTCTTGGAAGTTTATTTAATTATTTTATTAATTAATTATAGTTTGTGTTATTGTGACTTGTCTTCTTCGTACAATATCGATGCAGCAGATTCTCCTGAACAGTTCTGTGGAGAAAATATAAAGCTTATTTCTTGGTTCATACAGCGCTTATTTATTATTTAATTATATATTTATTATTTAATTAGTCCGTGGCAAACGCTCAAATTGTTAGCCTATTACTGACAGTCGATTTTGGCCACGTACTAATTGGCGCTATACGCAGGGTCGCCTAAAAACATTTGTATTTTTTTAAAGCGATACAAGCGGTCTCTATCGGCATTTGGACGAAGAAGGTTAATTTAAATTTTTCGGTTAACACCGCGAAGAAGCTTTTTTCCATGCGAGACAGCGTATTATTTTGCGAATAATAAATAAATGTGTGAATGGAAATAATTAGAGAGTAGTTGAAACGTAAGAAACATTTATTCCTTGAAGATGAATGATAAACGCAACGGGAAAAAAGTGAGAAAACAACATATACAAGTCTTCGTTCGTGTCAGGTAACTGTTTCAATTTGTTGTTCATTAGCGATATTTTACTTACAAGTGTAACGTTACTATTGATGTTATTTTGTTTTACGACAGACCGACGAACGATGCTGAAAGGGCTGGAAAGTCAGTGACAGTGGTGGACACGGTGTCTAATAGAGAATTAGTTATCCGCGAAAAACCATGCGATAAACGCACAAAAAAATTCACTTTTGACAGAGTATTCGGGACATTTTCAAAGCAGGTACGCTGATATACATTTGATGTTGAAAGTATGTAACAAGTATTGATGACTTATTTATTTGGCTATTTATGACAAATTCTCAGCTTGAAGTATACAATGTAGTTCTTCGACCATTGCTGGAAGAAGTTTTGGCTGGATATAATTGTACGGTACTTGCTTATGGCCAAACAGGTACTGGAAAGACCTTTACTATGGAAGGATTTGATAATAATCCAATGCTAAATTGGCAAGCAGTAAGTACAAATAATCCTTGCTCTTTCTGTCTGTTATATATATTTATAGAACATACATATTATCTGTTCAGGATAGTAACGTTGGGATTATACCACGCTCTTTAAGCCACTTATTTGATGAACTCCGTACCTTAGGAGTGCAGGAGTACTCGGTCAGAGTCAGTTTCCTAGAACTCTATAACGAGGAAGTGTATGATTTATTATCTGTTAATGATGGAGCAGCAAAAATAAGGTATCTATATCATCTATACTTCTCTATGCTTTCACTTCATTAAATATATTGTTTGTGGTTAAAAAGGATATATGAAGATTCAACCAAAAAGGGAGCAGTGATAATAAATGGTTTGGAGGAAGTGACTATATATAATAAGAGTGATGTATATAAAATCCTTCAGAAAGGATCAGAAAAACGGCAGACAGCAGCTACATTGATGAACGCTAATTCTAGGTTTGTATGGAATTTTATTAATAACTTTCGCTCATCTAACAATTTTATCATTTATTTTCAGTCGATCTCATACAATATTTTCCATCACCGTTCATATAAAAGAGAACACCATTGACGGTGAGGAGCTCTTGAAGACAGGAAAATTAAATCTAGTTGATTTAGCGGGTAGTGAAAATATTGGAAGATCTGGAGCCGTTGATAAAAGAGCAAGAGAAGCGGGCAACATCAACCAATCTCTGTTAACCCTAGGACGAGTGATAACGGCACTTGTAGAAAATACTCCGCATATTCCTTATCGGTAATATATCGTCAAGTGTAGAAACATAATGCTCCCTCGGCTTCATATTATGGTGTACATAATATATATTGTATGGTCTTCAGAGAATCAAAGTTAACACGATTGCTTCAAGAATCGTTGGGAGGCCGTACCAGAACCTCAATAATCGCTACAGTGTCTCCTGCTAGCATTAATCTTGAAGAGACATTGTCAACTTTGGACTATGCACATCGCGCAAAGAATATTACGAATCGACCAGAAATTAATCAAAAATTTTCAAAGAAAGCATTACTTCTAGAATACACAGAGGAAATCGAAAAATTAAGGAAAGATTTATTCGCAACCCGCGAACGCAACGGCGTATATTTGGCTCCAGAAGATTATAACGAAATGCAGTCATTGATAGATTTTCAGAACAGAGAAATAGAAGAAAAATTGAATCATATTAAAGCACTGGAAGACACTTTGCACTACAAAGAGGTACACACAAAAATTCTAAACGTATGTTATTATCATTTGTTCATTGAATCTTTTATTTTAGCAAATATTTAATGATTTGAAATCGAAAAATTCGATACAAGCGAATGAATTATTGAATAAGAAGGATCAGCTAGAAACAACGGAGCATTCATTAATGCATGCAACATCGCGTCTTGCGATTTCAGAACAAGAAAAAGAAGAACAGAAACATCTTGTAGAAAAACACGCATTAACTGAAAATGTTCTTCTATCACAAGTTGGATCAGTTTTGGAAGTCGTAGACACGGCTACTACAGACGTGCAGAAACTCCACGATAAAATTTTTCGGAAAATGTAAGTGTCTTCTTCAGTACAGAAACCAAATGACTGGTAATATATGAAAAATTAATGGCACGCGTTCATAGGCAAACAGGACAACGGAACAGTTCTCTTGGACAACAAACTAAGCATAGTATCAAAGAACGTTGCAGAAAAGTTGAAGCTGATGTTTCAACGCATGCAAAAAATATGACAGAATTCTGTCAATCTTTGGGTTCCTATATCAGTAAGTATTATTTTCTAACGGAAAGTGATACAGTTTGAAAATAATTTTTTTTCGGTTTCTAGATGAACAAACGCTTTTCTTGGAAGAACGTATTAACCAATCTTTTAAAGATATTTCCGATAATTGTATTATTCCAACTAAAAGTGTAACGGATGAATTGACAAGACAGACAGAAGATTCCGTAAGTGATTATTTTAATGAAATTCATTCATACGTTTTGCATTATCGGGAACGCATTATATACTTTTTCAGCGTTCGAAATATCAAGAATGCCTTGAAAAAGAACTTGGCATTGTGACTACTATGACTGAGCAAGAGTGTAATATAAACAACAGTTGTTCCATTAAAGCAAAGAAACTACAACAGGTGATAGACAATAAAATTGCTGAACATTTAAAAAATTTTCAAACCAGTATCTCTCAAAGAATCGATAATATTACAACAACAGCTATCAGATCTTTAAGTTTAATTTCACAATCGTCAATTAATGAGCGTCATCGTTTAGATAATATTGTTCAGGATATTAGGGGAAATATTGAAGACATTCGACAAAGTCAAAATGGTATTATGGAGAAGGAATTCAACTTTGCAAAGGTATGTGCTTTTTCAAATTTATGAAACGTCATATTTTGAATGATTCGAACTTACAGATGATGGAGGAATTACAAAAAAGTTTCTACGAGCTACAAAGCGAAGATAAGGAAATTCATTCATCCATTAGCAATAAATTGAACAATGTTGATGAAACGTGTAATGTTATAAATGACGAAAGTACAAATGCATGTAAAATAAAGACAGAGAAAGAAAATAATATACAAGTGAAACTCCAGAATGACTTAGAAATAATTAAACAAATGGTCTCGGAAGAAACAGAGAAGGTAATCTACACATAGGTAATCTGTAAACTTTAATTTTTTTAATTGTATAACTTAATACTGTTTCATATAGATGAGCAGAATATCACAAGATTCGGTTGCTGAAGCTAAAGCACTAATCAGCGAATTTCAAGAAAACCTAAACAATAATTGTGACACGTTAGTTAAATACCAAAATTGCGTAAAATATTACATGACAGAAATACAACGAAAAATGAAAGAAGATGAAAGCCTTATTTTAACATTAATTAACGTAAGCTTCATCATTATACAAATTTATTATAATTATATGCTGTTATTGTTTATCCTAAATTTTTATTGTTTATAATTTGCAGGATGTATATACGATAGTTTTTAATGCAGGTAACGAACGTTCAAGATCCTTAAACAGTTTGAAATCAGCGTTCGTAGAAGCTTGCACCGCAATTAATGAAACACTGGATCATGAAAATCTACATCTCGGTAATGAGAATAGTAAAATTATTGCAGAATTGCAAGCAATACGTGACCGAGTTGAAAAATTCTTCGTTGAAGATTTATATCGTGATATTCCCACAGGTATATATTAATTCTTCATTGATTCATATTTAAAAGGTTGTGTGCTATTTTCATTGTAAATTATAGGTCAGACTCCTGTGAAGAAAACCTTTCAATATTCTAAAATTCTTGCTAAAACGTCTCCGCCAGAGCGTATACTTCAAAGGTATAGAGAAACACTGATGGAATTAAATACTGAAGAAAATGAAGTAAGGGTTTACCTTATCCCTTTAAATAACCCAGTAACTCTATTCACTAAAAGCTATGTTTTTTCCAGCAAATCTCATCTTTAAATAACAACACAACTATCAAGGAATCTTTGAAGGAAAATTCGTATGAGGGCTGAAGATATGTAGCTCGAATAATTTTATTATAATTGTATTATAACTATTATAATCAGTACGATAAATATTATTGGTCGCGGTTGATTTTTTGAAACGGCCCAGTTTTGCGCATACGCTGGCGATTGTGGCGCCTCTTGGGATGAAATCAAGAAACTTTTCTCAGCTCCTGTACAACGCCAATTAGTCCAGTGGCAAAACGCTCAAACCGTTAACTAAAATTGACTGTCGGTAATTTTGTTTACTAGTTTTAGTGTTTTACCGCTATGCTAATTGGCGCTGTTTGGATTCTAAACAAAGAATTAATTAATTACATCTATAAAAGAAAAAATATGTAAAAAAACAAGAGAAATTGAAACAAAATCTTTAGACTTATTTAGCATATTTATTATAATTTATAAGTTTCTTGCAAATACAAGTATTAAAAACAAAATGCAAAAATGTATTACTTATTTTTAGGCTTTAAAACTTTTTATTTCGATTAATTGATTAAGCATAACTTAAGTCTGATTTTCAGTGAATGAAACATTAGAAAAACGAAAAATGGGTGTGCGTCGCATGTGGCACTTTTCGTGACACCCATTACATTGCCCTGTGGATTGTTTTTATTATTGTGTTCTGTCAAATAGTAAGATAGCAATTCGACGCTTCGCGATGCGAAGTGTATGCCACGTGGTTAAAACATGGGTTTGTTGGAGGATACGTTCGTGATTCTTGTTACACAGGTGTAAATTCATTTCCTCTAGTATTTATATTTATGCCGGTACTCATAGACGTTACACAATTAGGTTATGAACGATTAATTTTCTGCATTAAGAGGGAACAACAATTGTAACCGTTGTCACACTTGACGATGCATTGTTTTGACTATAAATAAAATGTCTAATATCTGCGATATTTTAATTAAAAAGTTCAATCATATTTAATACTGGTCTTAAGATTTACTGCAAACTGAATTTAGCATTACGATAAATTCGACGTTAATGTATTAAATAAGATTGCAAATTGTACTATTTACATGTAATTTACGCTGATTGTATTAATACTGCCGCAATAAATTGGTGGTTTCAAATTGTGTGGTTTATTTTACAAACTGCTATACATTTTCAGTTAATCTTGTGTAACTAGATTGTGTATTGTCAAGTTTAACAATTTTATGTCTGCGGATCTTTCCGTATTCATTGATGTTACGCATTCCAGATCATCTTCTTCTTTGGAGGATGGGTATTTTTTGTAAAGAAATTATTTCGAGATTACGAAGTCCATCACAGATTAGTACAGTTAATTTTTTCCACGACATTTTCATTGTCCTGTACTATGTTTGAGCTAATTATTTTTGAAATAATAGGAGTCCTTGATTCTAGGTAAGCAAGTGTTATCTTGTCTGTAGAATCATATCTTTTATACCAAATTTCATTTAGTTCTAGATATTTTCATTGGAATGCTGGTCTCTATATGCTCCTATTTATGGTAATCGTGTTGATTCCATTTTACATAGCATACTTTATTATCAGTAATATAAGATTTGGTATGTATTAATTACGAACGATCATTAGATTACGAATGTTTCTGCACAACAGCTTGGAGATCTGTATCGATAACCGATATTATTACTGATTCTATGTTTTTCCTGCAGTAAGACTGAAATTAATAAGGCCATTAACAGTCGTTGTGTATCTCTTTTATCTGTATCTATTCTGGAAAGTGGGAGACCCATTTCCAATTCTTAGTCCAAAAAAGGGCCTACTGTCTATCGAACAGGGTGTTAGCCGAATCGGAGTAATTGGAGTTACTGTAATGGCACTGTTATCAGGATTTGGTGCTGTAAACTATCCGTATACCTCTATGGCTTACTTTATGAGACCTGTAACATATACCGATGTACAGGCCATAGAGAAAAGATTGCTGCAAACAATGGATATGATTGTTGCCAAGAAAAAAAGGATAGCACTAGCAAAAAAGGGAGAAGTTGTAGGGCATACTGAGGCACGGTCTAGACTTTGGGGCATGTTGGGCCCCTTAAGTGGCGCTAAAAGCAATCAAGAAAGTACGTTTTTAATGGTTTAATATTCTTGAAGAATCGAGTAATTTGTTACATAATAGAATGAACATTTAGGTATTAAACAGTTGCAAACGGAAGTGACTGCTTTAGAAGAATTGTCTCGGCAATTGTTTCTAGAAGCACATGATATTCAGAATGCGAGGGAGCGTTTGGAATGGGCGGCTACTTGGCAAGGAAAATATTTCAATGTTTTGGGATATTTCTTCTCTGGTTATTGTACTTGGAAGATATTTATTGTAAGTGTTAAGATTGATCAATCGAAGGGCTATATGGGATGCTTCAATATGTATGTAGTTTGTTCATGTGAAAATTTTCATTTTCCAGTCAACGATCAATATCGTTTTTGATCGTGTTGGCAAAAAGGATCCTGTGACCAGAGGAATTGAAATTGCCGTTCACTGGATGGGATTTAATATCGACGTTACATTTTGGTCACAACATATTTCATTTTATCTCGTTGGCTGTATTGTATTAACGTCAATCCGCGGATTATTATTAACTCTTACGAAGGTATGCTCAAGAAAGATCTGTTTATTCTGATAGAGTGGTCTTTGATATTTATTAAGTATAACGTGTTATGTACATGTTACATTAACATTGTATCGATACGTCGTTGGATTATCAGTCTTAGAAATTCTTATTAGGCGGCTGATCTTATTTCTTTCTATTTCAGTTTTTTTATGCTATATCGAGTAGTAAATCATCGAATATTATTGTACTTATACTTGCTCAGATAATGGTAAGAACTACTATCTTCTCTACTGCTAATAAATTGTAGAAATGCTTGATAACGAATATTATGTTCTGTTTCTTTCTAGGGTATGTATTTTGTATCTTCTGTACTTTTAATGCGGATGAATATGCCAGCGGAATATCGTATAATAATCACCCAAGTTTTAGGAGAATTACAATTTAATTTTTATCATAGATGGTTCGACGTGATCTTCTTGGTATCCGCATTATCTTCAATAGTGTTTTTGTATTTAGCACATAAGCAAGCACCGGCAGAACGTGTTTAACATAATAAAACGTTTTTTTAATAAAACACAGGCATGTCTATGTATTTCGTGTTCACCGTTTCTTTGGGTGCAAGAATATTCTACGACTAAATCAATTTTTGGTTCGGGAATGCATTTATAGACAAAGACGGAAAAAATTGCGAAATATATAGGCAATAGAGGATTCGATATGTTAAGAAAGAATTTAAATATTTTTTTAGAAACATGTTTATGACGCTTCTATTTCTAATACATTTAGTTATTTTATCAAAGATGACGTTTATGATTATAAGCTTTAGCGGTTGTATAATGATTTTTGTTCATGCCAACCACTCGATTAAACAGAAAAGATCTTTTTAATTCGCTAAAGTAATATAAGTATGCTGTTTACATAATATCTCTAAGTTGTATTTGCTCCATTATAGTATACAATGTCCCCTTGATCACAGACAGCTGAAAAAAATGCGCGGATAAAAAGAAAACTGGCATTATTGTATAATAACTAAGATTACGATGAATAAATCTGTGACTTTAGGAAATTAATTCGATTGTCCATTCTTCTCCCATATTTACACCTGGCTTACGTACGGTTAATACGTTATTATTTGGATTGTATTTGGCTTCCAAAGTAACTTTTTTTAGAGCTAAAAGAAAAAAAGAAACGGTTCGCATTTAATTTATGAAATTCGTCAGTTCATATATATATGACATATAATTACTTACAGCGTGATGTTAACACAGCCGAAGTGACTCCGCGAGGTGGATTCGCAATGTCCACCCTTTCCAACCAGCTTCCCGTTACATACGAAGCTAATTTATCTATAAATGTCGACGTTAATTTATTTCCGTCTAAACTGAGTTTCAAATATAGATATTTTCCATGGCGATATTCAAAGCTAGACTCGTCATCAATGTACAGCGTCCCGTTAGCTTTGCCATCAGAATCGGCGATGACTATCAAAGTGTATGGATCGTTCTTCATCGGGACCGTGCTGCGACGTATTCTCATTTTGCGTGGAACTATAGACCCGCCTCGTTGGAATACCGGAATCTTATGAAGGGTCACAGGGATGGTAACGGATCCTGCCTGGCGATAGGGCTGCATGGTGTCAACGTCGTACCAAGTAATTCTTCCCTCGCCAGGGAAATATACGTTAACATCGGTAACGGATGGTTGAAAGACTGGATGTACGAGAATAGAGTCTCCAACGAGTACTTCATCATCGATAGTGTACGTATCTATTTCAGTGGGATAGTGTGCCCATAAGGGTCGTATAACTGGAGTGCCGTTTATTTCGTGTTCTCGGAAGAGCGTGTACCATAACGGTAAGTACGAGTACCTCATTCTGAATGCCTCTCTGACAATTTGGAGAGTTTCCTGGTTGAATGTCCATGGCTCACGACGCTTGGTCTCAATGTGAGAATGTTGACGGAAGAAGGGAAGCCAAGCTCCAGCCTGATTCCACCTGATGAACAATTCTGAATCTGGGTTCTTGAAGAAACCTGCAACATCTGCTCCACAGAACGACATCCCAGCGACGGCCATACTGAGACACATTGGGTAGGTTATACGATAATGGTCCCAATCGCCCGTGTTGTCACCAGTCCACATGGCCGCGTAACGTTGTGACCCAGCGAAAAATGATCTTGTTAATATAAATGGTCGCAGGGTGCCCCCAGATCTTTTGAACAAAGCATCGTATGTAGTCATGTGTATGCGAAGTCCATTGATGTTGTGGAGACTTCTATGCTCCCAGCCACCATAATGCACAAGGTCTTTGGGCATAGTAATTTCGGGACCATTGAATACGCTTGGCTCGTTCATGTCGTTCCAAATGTACACGTCGTTGGTAGTTCCATGGAATTTATCTAAGCTGTACTGACTTATGCAGTATTCCTGCACTTTTGGGTCGAAGAAATCCAAGTACGAAGACGATCCTGGCCAGCACCAACCTTCGTAATCCTTTCCATCTTTTGTCTTCACATAATATCCCATTTTGGTAGCGTCATTGTGAATGAAATAGTTTGAATCGCGTTTGATATGCGGATCAATGATGACTATCAGTTTTCTACCCTTTGCAGTCAAATTGTGAATCATTTCAATAGGATTAGGAAATTTGCGCGCGTCCCAAGTGAAGTACCTCTTGCTGTCGGTGTATTCGATATCCAGCCACATAGAATCCAATGGTAAATCGTGGGTATCAAAATTGTCTGCTATTTGCATGACATCGTCTTGATCATTGTAATTCCAACGACTCTGATGATAGCCCAACGTGAACATTTGCGGCAAAGGTGCAGTGCCCGTGAGAGTGGTGTATTGCCTGAAGACATCCAAAGGTCGAGGGCCCAACAAGAAGAATGCATCCAGAACACCATTCTCAGACATGAAGTGAGCATCAACTTGAGACTGTTTGACAGAGCCGGATACATAATTTACAATGCTTTCTACGACATTATTATCAGCGCTTGACAAAATGTCGACCCACGTTTCCGCAGCGTTGTGCCAAAACACGCCGGTTGTCCTTTCTTTGCCATGAGCATAGAGAACAGGTATTGCTCCATAAATTGCCATTCTTTCATTGACTTCATATTCGAACACATCCAAGTTGTACAATCTGTACGGATGAGCTTGTTTTGTTGATTTTAATGCGAAAGAATCAGCATGCTCCGGTATACCATATGCATGTTCCGCTCCAGGGAAGCTGAAATCCAATGCTATCGCTTCCGGGCCAAAAGGTTTCGAGTCGTGATGGGTCTTGAAGTTCTCCTCCCATGCACCAGGATCATCTTCTGCTCCGTCGCCCGGGAATTGACTGGTGTTTGTATTTTCAACATTTTCTGCATTTTCCTCTTGTTCCGGTTTACTGTTGAAGAGTAAAAATAAGATTGTTAGTTAAATAGGTTTCAACGTATCGAACAATTCTTGTACAACATACTTAGGCTTTGCACGATGATGCTCGAATCTCATGAGACCCCTAGCATTTGCAGATACAACTAGCACATCTTGAGAATACAAGTCTACCCTAAACGGCGAAGCATATAATATAACTTTATTTGCTCCACTCTTTACGGTCACGTGATCCACAGTTTTCTCAACCAAAGTTAGTTCGGCTGTTTGAGGCTGATCCTGAAGTGCATTTTCAGGCTGGTATCTTGGGTGTAACAGATTCTTTTCATTGATGTGGAGCCTAAATGTATTGTCCTTTAATGCAGTTAGCTGCAGTACATAAAGAACACCTGTATCCTTGTTAAACAAGTCTGCAGTTACACTATATTCATTAGATGTAACTGTATCTATTAATAGTTGATACGGTGATTTTCCAGGTTCAACTTTTCTGCAGCGTCTATTGATACAATGTAAAAATATATTTAATCGTACTTTACATAAAGAAGCATGTAGCTATATAGGATAAATATATTACCTGCAGAAGCTGCTTTGATCACATGTTTTGAACGTGTCTCTATTTACTGCATTCACAAAGAGTGGAGAACAGACTAATAAGAACAGTAATCCCAACCTGTAATATACGTTTCTAAATATGTGAGACATTTTTGTACGACAGTGGTGGTAGTCGAAAGTATCAGTTTTAAGAACATCTACAGTGTTTTATATCAGATAAAAGCAAGGAGGTATGAAAAAATACTGGTATTATGTCAACCTAGTAGAACGTACTTTGTAACGTTTCTAAATTACAAAATTCATTGTTAAACGAGTTTAGACGGACAATATCGATGCTACAAAGAAATCATCGAAAGTAAAGTAGCACCGCGTGTCGTACTGTTCGAAAAAAATTGCTTATATCAAAAACGATGTTATCATGGACACGTCAGCGTGATCGTTATTCGGGTACGAAAATAAACATTAAAAGAGTAAACATTACTGGTAACTTTTCATAATAGAACGTTCAGCGAAATTAGTATTTCCAGCCGGAAAATATCAATTTTGTTATTTTGAAGGTTAAAAGGCCGAAAATAATTAACTTACCGCACATACGAAGCCATGTTGAGAAGTAACAACTTTCGCTGCATACCACATTCTTGCTAATTCGAACGAAATATAATCGAATTTTACAGATGGAGCTTCACTCGTTCGATTTGTTTTCAGCAAATTATCGCTTTTGAACGTTATAAAACACATACAACTGAAATTGTTACAGAGAATGTTTATTGATTTACCTTTTAAACACTTTTGTTTGCCGAAATATCTGGTTGTTCTTTATTTTCTCGAAAATATGACGTTCTTGAGCAGAGATACAGAAGGAATTTTCAAATTTTAGCGGGCTGGAATTTGAACAGGCTGACCCATGGACCTGAAGGGCAGAGTCTTAGTTCATAAATACCCATTTGTTTGTATATACGATATCGACGCAATAGATTCTCGTGAACAGTTCTGTGCCCTCGGTTTAGATTTGTATACTCTAATTTTGCCATAATTAGTTTTTTAAGCGGCCTCTCATTGTGGCGATTGTGGTGCCTTTTATGGAGAAAAAAATAAAGCTTAATTCGGTGCTCGTAGAGCGCCAATTGGTGCAGTGGCAAAACGCTTAAAGTGTTGGCCAAAGTCGACTGTCGATAATTTGGCTAACAGTTTCAACGTTTCGCCACTAGCCCAATTGGCGCTGTACGGACTCCGATCTAAGCTTTTTGGTGCAGTGGCAAAACGCTTAAAGTGTTGGCCAAAGTCGACTGTCGATAATTTGGCTAACAGTTTCAACGTTTCGCCACTAGCTTAATTGGCGCTGTACGGACTCTGATCTAAGCTTTACTTTCTCTTCACAAGAGGCATTACAATCGCTGCAATGTAGGAGCGCTTGAAAACGTTAATTATGGCAAAATTAAGCAGCAAAAAGTAAACCAAGAGCACAGAGAATTGTTCAGGGGAATTTGCTGCATCGATATCGTGTAACAAAACCAAACGACAACAATGCAAAATATAATTAGTTGACATAATGGTTAATCAAACATGAGAGAGCAATTAATTACGTTTCGCAATGCCGTCTTTTGTTTTTATATACGATATCGACATGTAAATTCGATCTACGAATTAGAAAATATTTTTGAAATGCGATATAGTCCGAACCTCGATCGAGCGATTATCGGTAAGCAAAACTGATCGAATGGAAAAATTTAAAAGGAATGGTTGCAAATGATACATACCTTCTTTAAATAACATCGCACATTCAGTTTATTTGAATTACAAGAGTAATGCGTTCAGTCGGCAGGGAAAATACAGTCCTATGTATGTATAACTATATATTACACAATATAGAAGTTTGGCACTCGGATCGGTTCACTTTTTGGGGATGGTAAAAAAGCCTAACTGTTCGGTTTCTAGCATATTCATTAATCAACAATGGATCTTCTGATAAAAATTTGCCTCTCTTCGATTTTCGTACGATCGGAACTATTACATTAATGCATATGCTATGAATTCATGAAACAGTGTCTTCTATGTAGGAGTGTACATATTTCGTATATTTATATATATTTATAATATTTATATATATATAATATTTATACATATATATATATACATATATAATATCTATATATATATATATAATATTTATATATATTATAATAATCTTCGCTATTATTATTATCACTATATTAACATCGACGTTAGAGCGTTTCCTTAATTACAGTTCCCTAGGGTGTTAAGAAGTCGTCGTTAATTAAGGTCACTGTGAGTTTGCGCAGGCCCAGAAGACGTTAATATCCGCCGAAAGATCGACGAGCGCAAGAAGAATCGATCCGTTCTCGGTATCGAGACAATACTATCGATCGTTCGAGTGTACGGCAAGTTAAATGTTAATACTGGATAGAAAAACCGTGAAAATCATTGCCCGTTCGACAGATGATGAATGCGGCGAAGAAAAGAAGTTCCACAATCGAAAGTAGACTAATTAGCGGTGAATGGTTTCAAGATCTTGAAAAATTGGCCCACGATCTGATCACGATGAGAAGAATCGCTCCGAAAAAACATGGACGCGGGAAAAAGCAAGAATTCGCACTTGCTCCTAACAGGTGCACGGTTCGCCATAATATAGTACATATGATTTTGAATAGAGCATCTGAACCGGTAAAATTGTTAAATATTCAAACGTTTGCACTCGTCATCGGATTTCGCGAACGAATATTTCTAGCGTGGATAATTGTTTTTGTTCTGTTCGACGGGTTAAGAATTACGTGAAGGAAAAAGGCTCGTCGAAACGCAAACGGGAATTATCGAGGGATGAGAGTACGTCGCGGGTCAGTAGAAATACGTGGGAAACGTGTAAAAAGATATGTGCAAAACTCGTAGTGTTCCTATTGTACGGGGCGCGTCTAACGCGCGCATTTACGCCATTACAAAAGTCGCTTTATAATTTCTATACATTTCTCCCGGGGGTGTGTATATAAATCTCAAACACGCACTCCACCTTGCAGTCATTTCCCTTTTTCTCGTTTATAAACGTTAGGTAATTATGTATAATGTTTCTGCGCCTGATACTCTGTACAAACGTTCCCGACCATCGAGCTAAACCGAGTAACGGAAGTATTCAAATCTCTTCCCGCCTTTGCAGGGTGCGAAATTCAAATCTCGGAGCGTATAAAGACTCGTTTTGCTCTCTCTCTCTCTCTCTCTCTCTCTCTCTCTCTCTCTCCCGCCAGATGATCAATCGATATTTTCAATAAATAAAAGGATTAACAATCATTTGTGAAGCAACGACTATAAATCGTGATAATTTAAAACAGAATCGTTGTGTCCGAATATTTTCGTTACTCGGCGCACCTGTAAACGTTGGTTCCCGTTTTCAGCGATTCGACCGCAGTGATTCCCTATCGAGAGAAGCGAAGTACCATATACCGTGGAACACCGAAGGAGTAGAAATATTCTGATTGACGTAGTTTCGGTCGAAACGAGCACCGGAAACGAACGCGTCCGGACAGAGGATGCTTCCGATACGACACCGAACCAAGAGGAAAGACAGCAGCGAACCTGTCTTCTCGTTCTGACGAAAAGGTATTCTTACAAGACTTGGTAATCTCTTAGGCACATTCGATCCATAATAGCGACTGACTTAGTAGTTCTGTATACTTGCTTTATAGTCGGACCAAAACAATTCCATCTGCCCACGAATACCGAGGAGATCAACGACGATCGACCGACGAATCGTTTTGCCCCGATTACAATCTCCTCCGCGTCGCGGATAAGCTACAGTACTACACGAGATACACTGCTATTTGGGACACGTATAGTCATCGTTCCCAACAGATTGTTCTTTTGTACAAAAACGAAAGGAAGAACGAAAAATGTTGGCGGAAACTCTGATCCCAGATTCGCGAGTGTTCTTGCTCCGTAAACAAGAGCTTCCGCCACGGTTTCGCTATAAAATCGAGGCTTCCGGTACACATATCCCCGTATCCGCAGAGTCACATCTCTTTAGGCACATTAAGACCATGATAATCGACGACTAGTTCTCGCGCAGTTCGTAAGAAAAACATAGTCTTTCGTAGAGTGGAGGAAGTGTTACGGCTTTGTTCGCAGGGTCCGCGAACAGCCCTCCTTTTGCTAGACCCAGTACTGGTTTCTTCTTAACAAGGGGTTGTTGGTCCTCTGAGTGGTGGCCGATGGACAGGGCAGGTCCGACGTGTCGAAGCTGCTCCATTCGTCGCCATCCGCGACGCCGTAGGGATACCTGGCCGAGACGTCCACCTCGGAGCCCGTGATACTCTCAAGCGGACCCAGAGGTATTACCTTGCACGGAGGTAGCGTGGACGTCATGGTAGGCAATACCGGCAGCGGTGTGCTGGCGGCAACGCTGTTATGGTCGTTCGTGAAGCGCTTTAAATGGGGCGTGGTGGGCATCAAATGGTCCGGGGGTCTTGGAAGCGGCATCACGCCCACCGCCGGCGTCGTTTCCGGCTTCTCTTCTTCAGCGTGTTTGTATCTGTTGTGCCTGCACCTGATCGTGACGATCACGACCACGCCCAGCAGGAACACACCCAAAAGCATCCCCAGGATGAGCAAGTAGTCGTTGCTCATGTTCGGCGCAATTGCCATTTCACCCTCGTGGCCCACCGGATCCATAGGTCCTCCCAAAGTGATGTTGAACTCGTCCAAGTCGAGCTTCACACGGAACTCGAACTCCCCGACCGCGGGTTGGAAGATCGAGGCTGCCAGAACGAACGTGAAGCTGTCTAGCACCCCGTCGTACTCCATGGTGGGGATTTTCCTGCACACCAAGTACATCACACCGGACACCACCTCCTGGTGGGAGAACTTAGCGACCTCTTTCTCCCGGAACCCTCGCTTTTCACCAGAAGACGAGGAACTTCGGATGATCCTCTTTATCCTGCCAAATTTCGGCTTCTTCAACACGGTGTAGACGGGATTGCTGTTCGTCAGCTTGGCCAGGGGAGTGGCGTCCATGTGCTGCAGAGTGATCCGAGTCTTTTCTCCGGCTAACGCCACCATAGGCTTCATGATCATCAAGGGCGCCACTTTGATCTCGACTTTGATCTGCTTCTGCTCGAACCCGCTCAATCTCGCTCGCAATTCCAGACTGTCGTTGGACACCGTCATGTCCGTCTGCATGAACATTACGCTCTTCGAGAGCAAGTCCGTCTGCTTGAAACTGGCCGCGGCGCCGTCCCTGACGTAGAGCACACCGTACTTAGGATTGCTGGTGACCTCGTAGACAACCAGTTCCTGCCTCGCGTTCGTGTCGAGCTTCACGTTACTCTCGGAAATGAGCGCGACGTTCGAGCCCTGCTGAAGGCTCACCGGACCGGAGACCGTGACGTTCAGTTTGATGGGTTGAACGTAGACGTTGAAGACGTCGTACTTGTGATTGAAACGGCCGTCCCACACTCGGAAGTAGAACGAGGTCGCCTGAAGGGGCCCGTTGTGCTCGTACACCAGTCGACTGGAATCCACGTCGTGCTGCGTGAATTTGTCCACCTCTCTCACCTCCGACACGTTCTCGTTGAACGGTAGCAGCAACAAACGACCATAAGTAGGCGCATTGATCACGTCGTATACGATTTCTTCGGGAGGTGTGTCCGGGTCGATCGTCAGCAGACTCTTTCTGGTTATGGTCTGGTTCTGGTTCTGGACCACTTTGATGGACGGCGCGTTCGTGACCAGTCTGAACGGCTCGTCGTTCACCGGCCCGATGTTCACCGGAATGCTGGTGTTACAAAGGAGGATGTGGCCGGGCGTCAAGTACAACGAGAAATTGATGCGGTCCTCCAACGTGTCCGAGTGATCGTGATAGTAGGCGATCTTTCCACTCTCGATCTGCGGCTGGGAAAAAGTGGTCACATTCAAGTCCGGCATGATCATCACGTGACCATGACTCGGTTGACCAACCAGCCTCGAGAGCACCACTGGGTTCGAGATGCCCGCGTGGGTCTGAAGGAACGACACGATCCCGGAGATGTTCATTATCACCTGAGCGGAACTTCCCTCCTCCACCCACACGTTCTTCGCCGTGATGTATCTGTCCAATCCGCCGCTGGACACGGAGATGTCTATTTGAAACACCTGCAATGTGGAACGTAACAGTTAACGGACATTGTTCCGCATGATCAGAGATCCGATCTACGACGGGCATACTCGCCTGATTGGTTAAGGATTCCGCGAAGTGCGCCTCCGTGTCGAATACGAACGAATCGTTGGCGGTTAGGTCCATGAATTGTTTGGTATGCTCGTAGAACACTTTACTGTTATTGACATCTATTTGCGTAAACCGATCAACGTTCAACCATGCGCCCTCGTTCGTCTCCATGATGATTTTGCCCAGACGCGGCCCGTTCCGCACCGTGTACTTAATTTCCCGAGTTTCATCGGAGCACCTCGTTAGCAACAACTTCTCCGAAATCAATTTCCTGGTCAGGGGGAACACGTTCAAAGCAGTATTTCTTTCGACAGACAACCGAACCGGCTTCGTGCTGACCATCAGATTGTAGGACTCGGATGTGTGTACGCCGTCCGACAGGACGAAGTTGAACTCAGCGTCGGATCCATCTGGAAAGGGTTTACACAAAGGCATCGATTAACTCTTGTCATAGTGCGATTAATTAACCTTTTAGGCACGACGCGCCACTATAGTGGCTTCTGCGGATATTATCTTTCAGAACGACACGCCACTATAGTGGCTTTCGCGGATGTCATCTCTCTGGACGACGCGCCACTATAGTGGCTTGCTCTAGTAGCTCACTCGCTCATCGTTTGAACCAAATAATCGTCTTCGTATGCATTGTTTCACACTTCTTTTGTCTTCGCATCGATTTACAACAGTCTACAGGGTATCCCAAAAATGTCTCGCAATCCGGAAATGGCAGGTTCCTCGGATCATTTGAAGCAACTTCTTCTTTTACAAAAATGTTCTCCGAGGCACCGTTAACGAGTTATTAACGAAAAACAGTGACCAATAAGAATCGAGTACGGCTGACGCGAGGCGGCCCAGCCAACCAGTGCGCGAAGCCCAGTTCCGCTCATTGGCACGATCGCCTCGCGCCACCCGAGTTCGCCTCTCATTGGTCACTGTTTTTCGTCAATAACTCGTTAACGGTGCCTCGAAGAAAATTTTTGTAAAGGAAAAAGTTGCTTCAAATGGTCCGAGGAACCCGTCACTTTCGGATTGCGAGACATTTTTGGGACACCCTGTACATACAGTATCAGACTCTGCCGTCCAGAGAAATAGCCTCGCGCAGAATTCAGCCGTACCTAAAAGGTTAAAGAACTCTAAAACGTCGGAGAACTATTTTAGGAACAAATCCTTATTGCTCACTTGTATGGGTGAAGAGGATCATCGCCTGATCAACCTGTTCCTGCGTAAAGCTATAGACATCCACTATCGGCTTCGACTTCAAAGATATGAACCCGTTTCTAACGCCGGTGATGTTGAAGATCAAATCTGGAGCCGTGGTGTCGTTATCGACCGCTGCCAGGTTGGTCGACGTCACAGGGATCGAGCCACCTTGCCAGACGTACAACTTAGTCCTGTTAATTAGTACTGGTAGTTCGTCGTTAACGGGTTGCACGTTGACCCAGACGTCGAACGGTTCGCTGGTCTTGTCCCCTGCAACGAGGACCATCTTGAACGAGTCCTTGGAGGACTCGTCGCCGTTGTGCTTGTAGAGGATCGTTCCAGCGGCCAGGTGTTTCTGAGAGAACTTCTTCACCTGGGTGTTCTTCGTCGCGTCTAGCACGGTTCCGTGTTTCGGTTTCTCGGTGACCCGATAGTCGGTCACCTTGCCGGAGTAGTAAGGCGTTAGGATCACGAAACTCTTTTCGTCGAGGACCGTGCTCTTCCCTTCGATCACAACGAGACTCTTCGCCTCGACGTAGAGCTTCTCCGGGACGATCACGAAGTTCACGTTGAGATCGTGTAACCAGGTGATTCCGTTGGTCGCGTCGACGACGAACTTGTCGTTCGTTTGATTGATCACAGACTGTACGTAAAACACCCTGCCCTCGTTCACGAGCTTCTGATCGAAGCTCTTCACCGCGTTACCGATGTAATCCTCTCGAGCCTCTTCGGTGTGCTCGTCGTGAATCTGCAGCTCGAGGTATCCGTTCTGCGGCCATTCCTTCAGGAAGTAGACGATCTCGGAGGCCGGTATCTTCGGGTGCATCACCTCGAGGCTCTTCTGATTCAATAGCACACTGGTTGCTTCCTCCACGAACACCGTTTTATTGCTCTGCACGATCAGCGGCTGCCAGTAGCTCTCCGGGTAGATCTTCACCGGGAACACGCCCTCGGCCTCCGCTCCTTTCGCCGACACCTTGAACTTGAAGTCGTCCCAGGCCAGCGAGCCACCTAAGTGCTTGTACGTCACTGTGCCGTACCGTAGATCCTCCTCGGTGAACGAGTTCGCTTCTTTGCCGGGCTTCAACAGTATCCCGTGTTTCGGTTTCTCCAGCACGGTGTACTTGATCTCCTTCTCGGACGTGTACACGTTCGTCTCGATGTCGAATTCGTTCGGCCTCAAGGCCACCGATCGGTTGAACTGCACCACGGACCCGTTGTTCACTCTCAACCTGATGTACGGCGGACTAGCTTGAATCTCGAGGACACCGGCCGTGTAGAAGTGTCCGTCGGTGACGCTGAACTCGAATCTCCCATGGTCGTCGCCCTGGTGCCTGAACAGGATCTGTCCGTTGTTGATGTCTAGCTGGCTGAACTCGTACACCTGCACGGTAGGGTTCGATACTCTGACAATCCCGTTCCTCTGCGTGTCTCTTCTAGTGTAGATCAGCTCGCTAGGCTTCGTGTCCACGTCCTTGTCCACGTAAGCCAGGTCCTTGCTGGTGATCAGCCTCTCCCCTTTCGATACTACCTGGAACACTTTGTTCACCGATCGCTCCGGTACGTTGTCGTTCTTCATGGTAATTTCGACGCGGAAAGAACCGACGTACATGAAGTCCACGGGGTCCGCGGCGATCGCCACGTACTGGAAGGAATCCTCGCGGGTTTCGGAGTCGTCGTGAACGTAGTAGACCCTCTGCGAGGCGAGTTCCTCGGACGTGAAGTAGAACGTGTTGTTTCGTGAATGGGACCTGGAGTTGTTGACGACGGTGAGCCAGCCGTGACGAGGCGGCATGGTCATGTTGTATGTCAACGACGTCACCCCGTAGTCCTTAGCGTTGATCCTGTGGATCCTGACGTTGACGCGCGACCCTTCGTCCACGCGCAACGTCTCCACGCTGTCCAACGGCTTCATGCTCTTGCTGAGGTAATGCCTGAGCTTTAGGCTGCCGTGCAGGTCGATGCACTGCGGCGCGCTGACCTTGAACCCGATCTCGTCGAGGATCGTCGAGTGTGCTCGCTTGAAAAGCCGATAGACGAGTCGAGCGGAGTCGATGTCCTCCTGAGTGAAGGCGTCCCCGACTCCTAGCTTTTCGTTCGAAAGTAACAGGTTACCGTATCTCGGCCCCGTCGTCACGGTGAACGCGATCTTGCTGGACGAGGTCAGCAAAGGGTTCGTCTGGTACCTGAGGTTCTGCCCGGTGACGACGACATCGGCGACGTTCGTGAAGTTTATGGACACCCTTTTCATTTCTTTCAATTCTAAATCGATGAACATAATTTTGAAGTCGTAGGTGTGATGCGCCCTGACCTCTCGCACGCTCGCTTGGAACTTCAGCTCGTCCTGGTTCGGGCTGCCCTCGTTGTGAAGATACCTGACCGTATGCAGCTCGACGTCCCTGCTGGTGAAGTAGTTGACGTTCGTCCAGCTGCCCGAGACGTCCTTCAGCTTCTGAATCGTGCCGAATTGGGGCGGCGAGACAATGTCGTAGCGGATGTCTATAGTGTTGTCGTCCGAGTTCGTGGTGAAAGAAAGGTTCGCCGGGGTCAGGTACGAGAAAGATCGATGCACCACCACCAGCCCCGTGTTGTGCATCAGCTTGATGTCCAAAGAATGAGCAGCCACCCTCAGGCTCGCCGGCTTGCTGCTCTCGATCCCGTCACTCACCTGGAGGTCTAACTTTGCGTTCGGTTTCGCTGCGGGAACACAATCGTCGAAGATTTGATTAAACCAGCGGATTCTACAGGGACGAGGATTCCCTCGAGCCCAGGAGTCACGGTGAATTGGAAATGCTCCCTTTGGGTACATAAAAAGCGATATAAGCGTAGATGATACATTTACGATAAAATACAAGGATCGATCTCCTTGTGTTCATCAAGTTGTGTTTTGGCTTATTCGGTTTGTCGATTAAGAATTCATTTTCAGATCCGATCAAAGGGCCATATCTGTCGCGAATGCTTTAAATATGAACGAGTCCGAGTTCGAGAAGTTCCAAGAACTAGAAACATCTAGGATTAATTCACGGATGAAGCGTTTCAAAGCAGCTAGTACGCGAAAAAGTATTCTTAGCTGCTAGATAAGTACGGAGATATAGAATAAGATCTTTGCGTTTTTTCAGGTCCTTAAGACGAGTTCGTATCTAGCATGAAAAGCTGCCGTGCAAAATAACCCAGAATAAGATGATTACGTTACCATTTCCCCGGTGTACGTATGCAATTAATCCTTGCATCAATTCGGCTTGAGTGAACGTGTCGATGGGTCGCGAGGGATAAGTAACCCTCTCTACGTAGCCAGCGTCGGCATCGGTACGCAGAACGGTGTAGACCAGCATATCCGACGGCGTGTCGGCGTCGATCGCCCAAACTAGTTCTTTCGTCAGAATCTTCCTTGTCCCCTGAGAACGATCGTACATCACAGTTTATGCCTTCTGCGAACACACCCGACCTACGATCGTGCATGAGGCCTTTAGACCAGGGCCGACTGACCTAGCTTCATCAAAATTTACTCAGAACTATGTACGGCCATGCATCGTCAATTGTTGAAACGGTAAACTATACCGGCCTCGGGAGCAGCTCAGGGCGGTATTAGATCAAAGGCAGGATATCGGCATTAGGAACTAAAATCCACTACTCCATTGGCGAGAGGAAAATTAGGGGACCGCTGCAGCCTCCGGAGCTGGATTTTTAGAGACTGGAAGAGCGCTGCTACAGCCCTGTCAAAATCGGGAGCATCGTAACCACGCCCACTCGGGCCAACAAAGACTCCCGACGCTTTCATCATCGACGCTGCGATACTTGCTAAATCGAGAGCTTCCTTCCCTGTTGCCGCGGAGAGCAAGGCTGTCTGTTCCCGGGGCAAATTTGTTGGCCATACCGGGTCTAGCAGCTCGACTAATTACGCCGGCCGATTGTTCCAGGTTCGGAAAGAACTCGGGCATTTCAATTACAACGACTCACCGGCCGGAGCGCCCTCGATCTCCGTCGGTATCTTGAACCCCGAAGGGGTTAAAGCTTAATTTGAACGGCGCAAGAATTATTTCGTTTAAGAAGATTGCTGGCTTAAGTGGTTAATTAAGGGCAGCGTTTGAAGCAGCGACTTAAATCGATTTCGCTCCGAGGCCGGCGCGACGCGGCGGCCGTCCGTTCCGCCGAGGACCGTGAACGAACGGCCACGATCTCGTCGAATCTCGATTAATTGATTTACTGTGGCGAGTCGGCGAGCGTGTCGGCCGAATCCGCGGCAATTACGTTAACGCCGGCGGCCTTCGGGTCGGTTCTCCTGCCGTAAAATTTCTGCTCGTGCGAGGAGACCGAGCGAGCCCCGACGCGATAGTACAACGTCAGTCTCGCCCAGCTGTTCTATGCATGGTGTGTCTTACCTGAGCGAGACGCAGCACTTTCGCGGTCGATATCTCGAGCAACGGCGGGTCATTAACGGGCGTAACGTTGACGTGTAGCGGGAACCTCAGTCGTCCTTGGAGATAGCCAGGTAACGTGTAACCGGCGCCCGCCACCAGCGTCACCTCCAGGATCATGCTGTCCTCCGTGGTCTCGCTGCCGTCGTGCATGTACTGTATCTGTCGCGGATTTCATCGTGATAATGAGACAATGCGCGACTCCGGTAAACAATGTTTCCGCGGAGACGTATGAATATGGATGTATCTAGGCCCGAAGCCGTGCGCCGCGGAGCGAGAGTCCCTCGAACGACGTCGACGACGATGAAACAACGACAACGGCAACGACAACGACGTCTCGCGCTCGTCGCGATTATTTGTCTCGCGACGACCGCGACGGCGACTTTATGAAACCGCGACAACATCCGGATGAAAAATGCCGGGTGTATGTGCACGCAAGCGCCCACGGTGCTCTCGAAGTTACACGAAGATTTACTCCTTCCCGTGTTACACTTTATTTACGAGTTCCAGCACGGGATCGAAATTTTTCCTTCTCCCCGGTTCGGTCTTTTTCCTCTCGACTTTCTTAACGAACCAATAAATTCTTTGACACGCCGAGACTCGTATCTCTCGTGTTTTTAAAACGGGCTTTAAAAGTTCCCACCCCCGGCACACGGTGAATCACCGGCGTTAAATTCGCCGGCGATTTAATAGCAGCATACCAAATCGACTCTATCTATGCGCTAATTTCTAACATGAGAAACGTATAACTCCACCCCGGGTCTCTTCGCCCGTGGAACTAGGTTTACGGAGCGCTAAAAGCAGCTGTTTTCTATACGTTTATAAAAGTAACGAGAAGCATTTATTCTGATTTTTAGCTCTCGAGTGTTATCGTAATATTCGTCGCCAATCACACGTATATTGAATAAATAACCCATAAATGTATCTTCGCAATCCGGATGATCGTAAATTAGAACATTTAACGATCCATCATATTGACGGTTCCGTAAACCCAGTGTTAATTGAAGTGTACGAGTATTTTCAATGGAGCGCGTACCTAGAAACAAATTACCGTATTTTTCTGCACCGTTCGTTTAGGATCTATCACGTGTCCAGCGTACCAGTTGTTTCTTCGAAAACCAGGACACCCAGTTTAGGTTTAACGAACCAATAAATTCTGTTTACGTCTCCGGCGTTTTCAAGGCGAACGTTTAAATATTCGCCGCCGGACCCTGCACCGCGCGTCACCGGCGTTAAATTCACCGGTCACCTGGTCTGTCGTAATTAAAATTAATTGCAGCGGCCCCGGTAAGCTTATAAATCGGCGATTAGCATAGCGAATCGACGGGGGTTCCGGGCGCGCGTTCCTTCGCCGGGATTTTCGTACGGGAAAACCGAAGGGAGAAGGTTTCCCGGGGTGAATAAAAGGAGAAGCAGGGGTATCGGGAAAGAAATAACCCGGTGGTAAAACGCGGGGCCCCGGCGTTTAATGGATACGCGGTTCCGGACCGAGCGCGAGCCCACGAAAAACCATTAATGAGCGGTGGTGGTGTTTATAAATAGAGCACCGTCGTTGGATAAATTGAGTGCAAGTAGAAGAGAAACAGACAACCGAGAGGTCCGACGACACGAGGAGCGGCCCCCCCCACGGTTCTAAAGTTAGTTCTTCCACCGGCAACTATCTATAGCATGCGAGTCCTATGACGAACTGGAAGAGCGGACCGCGGTTTTTCATCGTCTTCCTCCTTTTTCCTCGAATAATTATCATCGAACACGCCATAGTTCCTCAAGCTTTTCTGGCGCGGAGCCCTTGCTCGCGGAGCTCTTTTTATTCAGTGTACCATCCCCCCCGCGTCTCCCCCATTCTTTGGGCAAGCCAGTTTTATTACCAATATTTTGAAGCGTAGTTTGCAGCGTAATTTTTTCAGTCCCGAGAAGTTGAAGTAACAAATAAAATAACTGGGAACCATGGTGTACTTGTTTCCGTTGTGTTGTCCGCGAACTTCTAGATGATATCAGGTCACACGAATGTTATTTATAGATAAAATCAACAGCAATTGTATATGAATCACTTGTTATATTTGTCGTTAAATCGCTTATTATGCCCTTTGTCCTGCACGAACACGCGTGCCATTAAGATGACAAAAGCATCGTTGCGATCAGTTCTGTGTTGGGGAAATGAATTATGCCTTGGTTTAGAATGTTTGAGAAATACTTGAATGCAATAGGATGAACAGTGTTAAGATGCGTAACTACGGGCTTTGGATGTTCCTCTTCTCTTGCACTCAGCAACGTGGTATCGTTTTATCTATTATTCTGTACCACTATTTTCAAAGTTAATGCATTTAGAAGCGATAGAGAAAAGAAAGACAAGAGAAGCTGAAAAATTTTTTAATAACGAGAAAATACCGAGAAGTAAATTTTTCGCTCGGTTGGTAGAAGAAAGGGGCGAGTTACGAAAGAAATTAATTATGCGCAAGGATAGGTGGAATTTTTTAAGGGTTCCCTAGCGAGTTATCAAGGTTGACTATTTTTAGGACGATTAATGAGATTGTTCTGCTCTAGAAAGAAATACAGTAAGTTTCCCCTAATTGACTCTCAGCTTGGGAACAAAAATGGACAATTTGGGAAGAGGAGACACGATTATTTTTACAGTTGTTGACAATCGGTAATTATAAAAATGAGCCGCAGAGGTTCGAATAAATCGTATCTTCTCTTCTCAAACTGTCCATTTTTGTGTACAAGCGAGGGTCAATTAGGGAGAATTTACTGTATTCAGTTCGTCGTAGTTCTACGCGGGTTCTAAGTTAAGAAATCCAAGAAACGTTGGTTCAGGTTTGCGAAAGCGGCAGGAATTCTTTGAAGTCGTGTTCCACCGACAGCGGTGCTAATCGACAACCACATTGATCGATGCTAACTTTGGAAACGCGCGTATATGCTCGCTGTACAAGGAAACCTCAATTATCCTTATTAATAAAGAGAACACGGCGGAAACTTCTTTGCCGTTAAATTGCATAAACTTTCTAACAAGTTCAGCTATGCTGTTAACAATGTTAATGAAATGTGCGGGTAATCTTTATAAAAGGCAAAGACAAAGTGTGTTAATTGTATCCCGTGTAACCATGAAAGTCTGAAAACTTGTTCGTATAACAGAATGTTCTGAACGTAACCGGAACCTACCGATGCTACGATGCGATACCAAAAATTCTTCTCGGCAGAAAAACTTCGCGCTTTTAATAACGGAAAGCAGAACGACCAAAAATTATCATAAAGTGATGCTGTCGGCGAAACCCGCGCCATGTTTGTCCAACATTTCAAAAGCAGCATCCGATTGTACAGAATTTCGGTATAATTTCGAATAATTCAGTGAAGGGGTTAATCATTGCTAATCATATTCCGCACAAAGATCCGCAGCGATACGACGTATAATTATGTCGCGTGCATTGATTCGTTCGTAGAGGGTTATAAATAGACCGTGAATTTTATGCGTTCGTAGCAAAAACACGTAGATAGAATGTAAAACGAGTTTAAAAAATTTAAGAATGCGATCGTATTATGCTCAACTCGATAAAATTATTAGAAAAAGTAAATAGTTTGTAGCGTCTTTATCTTGCAATTAATGCAGACGATTTTTATTTTACATAAAAGTCTGCAGTCTGCTTTAATGAAACAGCAAGAATAAGATTATAAAAGTATCATTGTTGCGATTCGACGTCGTTCTTCTCAACGAGACGAAGAATATTCGGTGGATTTGTTTGCAACGCATCAATTACGCTAATAATTAGTCGCGCGCCGTGTGCACAGGCGTTATCGATCATCCCCGTGGCGTTGTCAATTTTATTCCGGTCACGTGGCCCCCTCCAGCGAATTCGACAGCGGGCATGTGTTTCGGCGGTCGGGCATTACCTTATCTCGATTAATGTCTTGGAGAGTGAAGGAGTGCTCTGTTCTGGTCGTTAGGAGGTCCAGGGCCAGGTTTCCATAGGTGGGCGGCGTAACCAGGGTGAAGATAACGCCGTCCTCTTCGACCCCATATTTAGCGATGTCTAACACCATGGCAATGTTATCACTCGTCACTGGCACGTGTTCACCCTCGGATACGAGCAGCGGGCTCAGCGAGAGGATCTCCAGGTTCACGGGTAAATTTCCCTTCGAGTACACCTGCGAAATTCGAGAACCGAACATGTGTGTTTCTGTGTGTATATATGTGTGCGCGCGATCGAGCAACGGCGAGGCCGTTTCCGCAAAAACGGGACGGTGACGTATAGATACGGTCCGCGGGGGATGGCAGTATAATCGTTATGGTGCAGTGCGAATACTGCCAGTGGAACTGGCTCGGACATTGTCAATATTAAAGCGATCCGCCGATAATACGAATCCGGCCTCAAATAATATAACCTGGGTACGGCGAGTTTCGGAATTGAATTTCGAAAAATCGAATGCACCGTGTTCTGAGTCTGACTCGTCTACGGAGCGTCGTACCGTTTCTTTCACAATTATGATAACTAGTACTTTCTCGATTGTAATAATCTCTTAAAAGAGAAAGAAAAATTATGTGCACATTGTGTGCCAGGATTGATTAAAACACTTAAATATCGATGGTACGAAACAGGATCTTATTTCGAATTAAAAGAAATTGCATCCATAATTAACAGGAATAAAATTCTGTTTCCTTGTTGTCAATATTTAAGCACTCGAGTAAATGTTGGCTATATATATATTTTCTATATATTTTCTATAGTGGCTATATAGCTTTTCTATAGTGGTTTCTATATTGGCTATATATATTTTCTTAGTCTTCTAAGAAATGATTACACTCGACAAATTTTTGATCATTGCAATTGCGAAGAAAATGAAGGGGTTGAAGCTGGAAGTTAGGTTCTTCTTTGATTCGTTTAAACCGGAAGTCGCGATAACAGTTCTAATAATAATTAATACAATGTTATTAATAAATATCATCGATAAATAATTATTAATAAATTCAAGAGCGTTCCTTTTCGTCCGAGCGTTCACTGTTCGAGCCAGTTGCAATTTTCTAAAATTCGATACTCTGAACTTTCCGCGAAATCGATATGCACGGCGGAGACGGATCCCATATTCTCGTTATATCTCGAAAAATTTCTCGTAGGGACGAACCCGCTTTTCGATACCCCCTTTGTGTAAGACAATCTGATCGCACGTCCCTCCACCGACTTAAATTTAGCTGGCTAAATATGGAGCAGATCCTTCAGCCCCGTCGTCTTGCTTACAAAATTTTGTCCACCCTCTCCCCTCCGGCGTCACTGTAATCCGCCTCATGCAAATATTTCTCTTCGCCCCTCTGGCGTTCACCCCGCGCCATCTCAATCACCCCGCGCAATCACACCCGCGCGTCTAGATCATCCTTTTTCGCGTATCATCCTGCGCTTTTCAAAATCCCCTGTCGCTTTGCCAGCTTGATAAACTCCGCGACAAATTTTACTCGAAAAATCTCCCCTCTATGTCGAGCCAGTGATTCGCTACTCTGTATACCCGCTCGAGCCCTCAACTTCTCAACCCTTCGCTTGTTAACGTCGAGTCGGCTGATTCCAACTCCATTTTAGATCCTTTTTATCAGCAAGACAGCTTCTTCAATTTTGACTCAATCGAATGAAATACCTTATTTCGATGACGTTCTTAAGGTTGCCGACGACAAAAGTTCGCAGACGACGGGAGCGAAGGGTCGCGCAAGTTAACATCTAGCTGAAAAATGATTATTAAGACTGTATACCCCGAGGATCTGCATTGCTTTCCAGCCTCGCGAGAAAATGCCCAGGGATAATATTTGTCCTAGCGATCTTAAAAGCAACAGAACTTTCTTACGTCGTCGAGAAGCAACAGAGTTCGCAGACTATGTACCCGTCGCAAATTTGATTCAAATCGAACTCCGTCCACACCGTTTAAACACGGAAGGCAGCTCGGGCCGCATAAACCACACGCGGCTACGGTGTTTACGTCGAATAATTGGCCAAGAAAGAGGCGGCAACAGTAACAATATTTTCGCGATAAAGGGGCGGGTACACGTCGATCGGTGGAGCGGTTCGACGGCAGCGGGGTGTGCTCGGGACCCGGGGATCGTTCAATATTTGCCTTGTAATCCTCGGCGTAGCTCGGCTTGATGCACAACGGTTGATCGCAGTCGCACTTAAACGAGGTGACACCCAGCTGGGAGCAAACGGCGTCCGGCACGCAGGGCTCCGCCTCGATGCACGGGAATCCCCAAACACAGCCGACCACGATCCCCTGGCTGATCTTGACGTCCGGCAGGCCGAGCTCCTTGTTGTCCAGCTGCATACTTCGCAGGCAGCCCTTGTAGCTCAGGTCGCCGGACTTGAGACCCTTGCCGAGGGCTCTGGCTCGCTTGTTCAGCTCTGTACCGCCTATGTAGAGGGTGTCCGCTAGATCCAGGTACCGGTTCCCGCCGCTCGGCAGACCGATCGTTCTTTCCTGCCGGTCCACCGTGATCCCGATTCCGCTCGGGTTGAAATCGACGACCACTCGATGCCATTTACCGTCGTTTACCGGCGCGCCGTGTATCAACTCGGTCGGCCCGTTCCCTTTGTTCATCAGCAGACGTATTTTACCCTCGAACAACTCGATCCCGAGGTAATCGGCGTACGATGATTGCCCGGTGTTGTAGAGCAGCAGGCCGGTCTCCGCGGCCGTCTTCAACTCGAACTCCCATCTGCAACAACCGGGTCGGGAGAAAATTGAAAGGATGTCGAGGAATCGACGCGAGACCGTCCAACTTCCGACGTTCCTCTGGAGAAATTATAGTCTCGTCCTTGTTAGCGTCTCCGTTCCCCCACTTACCCCCACCGAGCACCAAATTGCATTCGCGATCGTTCGACGTTCGCACCGAATCGTCGGCTAATCGGAAACAGCGAACGCTGCAACATTGCGTCGCGTTCGATCGGTCGACGCTAACCGGGAGAAATCGTGTGCATTTCTCTGCGGATTTTACGTGTCTCGTTACATTTTGCGCCCAGCTTTAAACTCCCCCGCACTCGAAGAATCTTGAAGATTTCTATTCTTTCCCGATCTTTATTCTCTCTTCGCACACAGAATTGTGCGCTTACTCCACGATTAGACGATTAGACAGCTGCGCGCGTTTTTCGTCAATGCGTAATATCCGCAGTCTGTTCGTGGCATGTTCCAATTTTTAGCAGTTCATTAAACAGAAACAAATTTGATACTATAAAAATTGTTTGGAACTACGGAATGGTGTAATTTGATTGGTGTCGCAGAGTCGCGTGCATTCGAGTGCAAAGGATTGAAAGTACATTTTTGTGACATCTCTTTGTGTAAACCTGCTGCAGATCGGTGGATCTGTAGCTGAGTCGAAATTAGTAACGAGAAGAGAGCCAAATAGAAGTGAAGAATGAACTCTGCAGTTTCGATTTCGGTCACACGTTCGCTGTTAAATCGGAATCCTGAAAAGTTACGCTTCAGCATCGAAGTGCTACGGGTCGGGAAAACTGAAATTGTTTTGATCCTCCCGCTCGCTCCACGTTTGAATAAAGTTTAGCGTGCTCGAATATTTCACGACACAAAGTCTTCAATCCTGATCGAAGATGTGTCACTGACGCATGACTGGCGTGGCGGCTAACGAGTTAAATTACTTCGATTTTGCTAGGCTTTCGAACGCGTGGCTTCCGTAATCGCAATCGAATTCTAATGTTGAAATATTGAAGTTTGAATTACTTCCGCGAAATAATTTCTCCGGGTAAAATTCGATGAACGAGGATGACTTCGAATCGGATCGAATCGAATCGAATAGAGTCGAATCCAATTCAATCGAATAGAATCGAATCGAATGGAATGGAATGGAATGGAATGGAACCGAATGGAATCGAACCGGACCCGAACCAGGCCGAGCGAGCCACGGTGTCGGGTATTAGGGAATAACGCTAAAACTCTGTAACAACGCCGCCGGGGGTATTCGCGATCGAGTTAGAATTTCGCAGTTGACTTCTTCGCCGGGTTGCGACTCCGTTCTGAATGGACCCGTTAAACCGTTAACGGAGCGTTAGCGGAATTCGGAGTTTCTTAACTGTTCGGCTCGAATTACCTGGCCGTTTGCATCTTTCGCCGCCGGGAAAGTTCAGCTGTTACGCGCGAAACGTGACGCCAAATTGATTTAGCCGCGTTAAACGCATCCCCCGACGGCTCGCGACGACGCTCGGTTACCTGTTTTATTATTAGTCCGCGTACAGGTCTCTATTTCACGTATTACTACTACCGGCACGAGGCCGGTCCACGTGCTCCGATCATATTTTCCTGCGATATTTTTCATGCGCTAGGCCAGTTTTTCTATTGCCAACACAGGCCCGGCCATTTTCAGGATAAAATATCGTTTCGGCGAAGCTCCGGCCGTGGATCGCGATAACAGGTTTCAACAGAGTTCGTTTCCACTATAAATTAATCAGCCGATTTCTTGCCGCTACGATAAACAAGTGCGGTGTTTACGGTTTTTCGTAACAACAACGCGGGTAACCAAATGTTGTTCGTGGGCCTGGATCACGCCGGTATCTATAACGCCGAATATGCGCTTTGTTCGGCACAGGTTTTTCCCGCGTGTCGGGATTTTTTATTACAAAAATTTACGGTGTATCGAAATACGTACACGTTGTTCCACCGGCACGAAACTTTCGAGTAATGCAATTACACGTTTTCAGTTTCGTCCGCCTTTTTCATCCATTCCCGACGCGTTGAAGCTCGCGCGTAATTATCGAGCGTACGATATTTAAATTGTGCGACTTTTTATTTAGTCGTTAATTAGCGTTTAATGATGTAGCCCGCTGTAAAGCGATCCAATGTTTCCGCTTACTCGCATACCCATTCAACATTTTCATTTCCCCACGTAATTCCCACCCTACTTCACACATTCTCTGCTCGTCGGCAGACGAGCTTTCGAATGCCGTCATCGAAGAATTGATCATCCCGAGCGCTCACCAACTTCTCTACGGTCTTCCTCGAGTCTTCATTGATTTCGAACCGCCAGTTTCGAAGACGTCCCTTCAATTTTGGGGAAAAAGAGGAAATTGCGAGAAGGTCGGTCCGAGTTTGGAAAATACGGAACTGGTTGAATGCGAAAGATGGTGAATTCTTTCCTGATGGCTTTCAGAAACTTCGGGTCTTTTGCGAAAAGTCTGCAGAAAAGAGAGCCAATTACGCGAAAGGTTTAAATAACGAATCAAAGGGAGATATTTAAGAATCGTCTTCCCTTTTGCTAATTTTCATAGAAAAGATCGTTAAGCCCGTCTCTTTCAATCTGGATAAATCAATTCAGAGCAGAAAAAGCTACGGTGATTTGTCCAATGAATGAACACTCCTGGTGTACGAATATTATCTGCGTTACATAAAAAATCAATGTTTACGATGCCCTTTTCGCATTAAAATTTATACGGTAGCTCTGTTATACATACTATAAATTTGTTTGCACAAAATAATAAATAAAAAATAAATAAATAAACGCGTGATATAATCCTATGCTAGACTTTTTCAAAAAAGTTACAGCTATCAAAAAATGCTACAACCGTGTATGGAGATGTATCAACTTGGTAATGAAAGTCGTTCGTTATTCAGGGGATCAAAGAAGGATCGTTATTAGACCGGGGATTTTATGCATTTATGACAAAAGCGAGTTGATCGTATACAAATACCCAAAAACGTTCAACCGACTAAGAATGTCAAGAATAAAACTAAATGTTTACTTAACTGCAATTTGCTGCAATCGAGCAAGAAAATGTTTATTTCGCGTGATAATCTGCAGTTTAATCATAACAAACGCAAGTTTTCATTCACCGGACAGGTGTGGTCCCCGTAAAATCGTCGCGAGCGTAAAATCCGGCGATAGTACGGTCGAAACGAAAATAACTCCATCGATCATTGTTTTCTAAAAGCGGAGGAAAGTTTGAAAACTCTGTCTGAATAATTACGAACGAATCCGTGGGAGCTATTGATTCCCGGGATTCCCGTTCAAACAGAACGAAATTCCCAGAATTGGAGAGAATTGGCCCCATTGTCGGGAAACTTCCGTGTCCGAACACTTTCGTCCACCGACTGACCGGGGATGACACAGAACGCCGCGATTTCCCTAGGAGTTCGAAAATCGTCGGCACCGGTCGCGATTCAAGCCGCGTAATAGCGGCCGATAATAGCAGTTTCAGGGTCGGCCCGTCAAAGGGACAAAGGCGACCCGGGAGGCGGCCAGCTTCCGGCATGAATCATACTGTAACGAGGGCCCGGAAAACCTCTATGGCTCCGGATTTCCGTGGAAGAAAAAGCCGGCGGTTACTCGCGGACCATGTAATTAGACGTAACGGCCGGGGCCCCGGGGCGCAAATGTGGCGAAAAACTGCTGCGAAAACATGCTCGGCCCGGATTAATGGTCGCCAAGCGTCGAACTTCCAGACGACTGCGGGGGTGGACCACGAAAACTGCTCTGCCCGGCCAGCTCTGATCGCGATTAACGTCTTGTTTACACGTCCGCGGCGCGGCATGCCCGACGAATGAAGGACGCCCGAGTCGAACCTCTATCGTTCATCTGAGCCAGCACACGCGTTACGAATACAACTAGATCTTCCCTAAAAAGAATCAGGTTACTGCATCCCTTCGATGGACGAACCGACATCTGAACTACCGGACTTGCACCTCCACGATTATTGGTATTATAGAAATATTTCCGTGGGGACATTCTGTGAGTAAACTACGCTATCGAAACAAACATTGAGTCTGAGTAAATGTAATTTTGTTATAAAGCAATCCAGTAGATCCAGTGTTAAATGGAATCCGATGCGACGAAGTATGTACTCTCGCACGGATTCGAACAGCCATGCTATAGTACCACGACGTCTTCTCTCGCGTAGATTTTCGCATAAAATACGCTGCAACTCGGTTTTACAAAAGGAACTGGAATTTTATAGAAAAGACGTTGACTCATCGTTTCAGTCGAAGACATACAAGTTCTATACGAGTTGCGACGTACCTTTGTTTGAAACCAGAACCAAGCTCGGAAGACTCGTAACGAAGCACACATTCGCGATAAAATGCAGACGATCTTGGTCGAAGAACATTGAAGTACATTGTCCATCGGAAAGTCAATTCCCGGATTGATTCTTATCGAAATCCAAGGACCGTTTCTTGCGGAAATCATTAAAACAAGATCACGATCGAGCGACCGGACCGCGAATGAATTTGTACAACGGGGAAGGTCCCTTCGTTTCGAAGGGGAAGCTGAAGAGAAAGCAGTTCGCGATAAAGGAGATTGCGGAGAAGGTCCCTGGATGGACAATTTCGAGGGTGCCGCGTCTCGAGCGGGCTGTTTGCCGTGGCCAAGGCCGTTGGATCCGAGTTCCCGAAGCGTGCATGGTCGTTCAACGATGTTCGAAGGCCGGCGGAGGCAACGGTAGTCAAGGTGAGGAGGATCGCATTGTTTCGACATTGGTCCGCGAGCACGCAACAGGTCCTCGCGGCGGCGTTTACCGTGTCTGAAACGAACCTCGAATTAAGAATCTGGGAGGGTGAGGCTTTTAATTTCCGAAGGACAAAGGCGGCGTAGCCGAACGGACGCGGCGAGCAAACTCTCGTTATCCTGAGCCCGGGAATGGAGTTGGTGCTCGTGGGTAACGGGCTTGCAGTTCGTCGCCCGGCCGATTATGAAAAGTCGTTCCCGCCCCCGCGATATTGCAGTTTCGAAAAGTACGCGTTGCCATAATTAACGCCGCGGTTAACGTTGAACTTTCGGTGTCGCGTCGTCGGGTCGGACTCCGCTCGATTCTGCGCCGATTTCTCGCCTGGCCAAGCCGCAATGATCCCAAAGCTGCTCAAGCCGACGCTCGATTTCCGCGAAACACCGGCCCTCGAACGAGATCTGTGCATGTACCGTTTGAACACGATTAATCGTAATTAATTATTATTGATAATCGATGCCGTTCCGCCGGCACAATTATCGCGCGCATTAATTGTTAATCCCAGCATTGTTCGCCGATTCATTGTCATTGTCCGAGACTATCCACCCTGTTCTCTCTCTCTCACTCGCTCTCTCTCGCACCTTCTCTCTCCTTTAGTCTCTCTCGATTTCCTGTTCTCTTTCGCTCTTGCGTTCGTATCGTTTCCGGAGCACCGTATCGTGGTCCAATTAGTTCTGATAATACGGGAATCGTCGTTGATTTTTTGCTCTTCGCCTTTCATACAGCCCCGAAAAGGCTAGCAATTAAAATTGGAACTGCTCGAGAACCGCCGCCAAAATGTGTATCGGCTCGAATCGGAAGCGAAGCCTTCGGAAGCATTACGGTTTTACACGAATTTATATTATATATCTATTCGCAGAAGACAGTCTTTTGACTTTTTAACAATCCGAAGCAACGTTAGTGTGCGACAAATGGTATTCGATTTTATTTTAAAATTGTCTCGTTGACAAGAAGAAATTCCAGCTTTTGTATGCAGCGACCCGATGGAAAAAGTGTTTCATAAATAATCGTTTGGACTTCGACGAAATTGATTTTTATTTAATGCTCATCACCGATTAAAATAGTTCTCGGGGTTGAGGTAGTTACTCAGGAATTATGAATGGTAGAGAAAAACTTCTGGATATATATTGTACCTATTGTTTAATATTTCATTAATTTTCGGAAGCCTCTTTCGCCTGCTAAATGCTGACGGCGGTTCGAGTTCCATATTACATATAAGTTTCATCAGAATCGGCTGAAGTTTGCTTGCACAAAAGCTTTGTTTCCGTGGGAATCGATTTCCGGAATTTATTCCACATTCCCGTAAAGGGTAATATCAATTTTCACGCATAATAAAGTTGTTGAACAAATAAATCAACATATGTTAATTGCAGAACAACGCACACATGTTCCTTCCGCGATTTAATAACGAAGAATTATGATAATGTAACCCCCGGCCGGGCCAATATTAAAATCGTACGAATCTACAGTGCTTTATGTAATTTTCTCTTGCATCATTAAAAATGCATTACATGTTAAAATGATATCAGACAAATATTCACCGGGAACGTATACATTTGTAGCGAATAAATCTAGCACGATTATGGATTCGAGAGTGCGCTGTGTTCGCCGGTTGTCGAAATGTTCGACGGTTCGATTCGATTTGCTGCAAACCCCTTTGTGCAAAACAACTGTCGCTTTTCGGATTTACCGTTACGAGCAACAACGATAGACCAAAATTGACGATACAAAACTAAATTTATATGTATATAAAGATATACATGTATAAAAGGAAATAGATAAAACAAGTAAAATGAATACATCAAACGAATTTAATGAATTGGTAAAATAGATGAAGATGATACTAGAACGAATGGACTGCACGTAATAAATGAAAGCCGAAGAGAATATTAATCGTCTGCACGGCAATTCGCGATCTCCCGCTAGGAACGCGCGATAAATACATAAATAATACATAGAATGCACAACTAAATGCAATCGTTGAAGAGAGAAACGAATGCTTAGAAATATGTGAATGGACGCTGATTCGCGAGTTTTCACTAGGATTAACAAATAAACAATCGACGAGATTTACGAGATAAGTGTAAAACAAAGCATAAAGTACAACTGTCAAAATTAGCGAAAAAGTTGGAGAAGTTCCAGAAAATGTTCGTCGGCAATTATCTTGCAATACATTAGCGAAAATCGGTGTACAGTTAATCATACTGAAACACACCATTCGCCTGATTAGAAAACTATTCTAATCGTGCATTGTGCTCGTTAGTTACGAACCGAACAAACTTTTACGACACGTTAATAACGTATGAAAGCGATTGGCTTGCATTACGTTGCACCAACAAGATTACGATCTGTGCTGCAATTGAGAAATTCATTCGGTAACGTCTCGCGAAAATTGTATCAATAATTTGAAGAGCTGTCGACGAAGAAATCGGAAATATTAATATAATAATTAACAGCAAAATAATAATAATAATAATAATTAGTAGCAAAATACGAGATCGGCTCGGTGCAAAATCAAGGCCGCCGTAAACACCGCCGCAGTTCCCAGCAATGAAAATCGGTTTGCGATTTGTCCGCGGCCATCCGGAGGATCGAAATTTATTATCAAGCTTGCTGGATCAATGCCTGAAAGCGCCCGGCCACGACTTTCAATATTTATTCAATACTCGGTTCAGCCGACACTTCGCGGTTCCGCTTCTCAACAGCATTAATTTCGCAAGCGTCGTTTTTTATCGGTGACAGGGAAGGGCCCGGGGGCAAGGAGGAAGGAGGAAGTAGGAAGCAGAGACGACGGGTGTGAGAACGCGACGCCGCGGTAGGTTTACCATTGTGATTCCCGGCCGACAATCGAACGACTTGCCCCGAAAGTCTTTGTTATTCTGAAAAGTGGGATCAAAGTGCTTCCGTCGAGGACGTAACGAGAGCTCGTTGTAACCATTAGCGAGCGTCTACCGTCGTAACGCGATTACGCTTGTTGTTTCGGACCTTCCCGCGCCGTTTTAACGACGGCCCCCGCGGGATTCCGCCGTTGGAAGCCGCGCTCAAGAGAAGCAACGTTCGTTAGCGGGGTTAAAGAACTGTTTGGAACCGGGCTCTTTGCAAATGCGAGCCGATAACCGAGGATCTCGGTTAAACCAGCCGGGATCCTGCCGGGATCCAACTTCGATCCTGCTCCGATCCTGCGGCCTTGTTTCGAACGCGATCCGGAAACGATGCGCGGAGCGCGAGCTTTAATCCCTCCTGCTCTCCTCGTTTTTCTATATTTCTAGCTGGCTAGTTGTTTCGATAAATTCTTGCGAGCGGTCGCAGGAACGCGCAGAGCTCGCGCAGAGCTCGCGCGGCTTTCATCGAATTCAATCCGCCACTCCCGCGCAGTCCCGCGACCCGCTCGATTCGCGTGCTCCGCGGCCGCGTCTCCCGTTAAATACAGTTTCATTAACAAGTATAACCGGTGCGCGGCCGGTCCCGGGGCCGGAGGCCAGAAACTTTAATTCCGCGCCGCAACAATTTCATTGAATTCATGTAGCGTATCGCGCCATGCCGGCAAGATCAAACAATGGCCGCGCATTAACCGGCCGGCGGACGATGTTGTAATAAATTTCAGCGGCGCCACGCTGCGCGGGATCGAGTGGCAATCAACGGGAAGCAATTCTGCTTCTGTTATCAGCGCGGCGAGGACCAATTAACTCGGTTAACCCTTTCCTTACCGAGGCTGGATATAGTCGCACGAACCCTACGGAGCGGAGTATAGCCGGGCTCCAAGGCTGGCTGTAGTCGCTCGTTAAAATCCTCCGGGAGTTTCCGCCGGCGAAATTTGATTATTTCGACGTGTGATTGACACTGGGTCGGCTGGGCGACATGGTAACGACGCTTTTGTCGGGAGTTATTGATTCGTTTGGTTATTAACCGGTGACTCTAGGTGGCCCGTAACGATTTTTCTAGTCGGTCCTCGTCGCGCGGAGTCAATTTTTCCATTCGCCGGCGCATTCGCGATTTTTGGGAATCTAAGAATTTTTAATAACACTGTCTAATGGAAGAAGGTCGTTAACAATCTCGTTAAAAGATTACGAGCAGGAAGGAACTTTGCCGGGATGCGAAAATAATAACCAAAGTTCTCGATCCATCTCAGAACATTTGTCAGCTTTCACCGATGGTCATCCTAGCGGTGACAATTTTTTGAAACATTACCAACGAAAGAACATGATCACAAATTTTGTCACCTTCAGCTAACTTGCAAAACTGTTCGAAAAAAATCGCGAACAGAAATAAACACCACAATGGTATAAAAAGAAATCGCCAAAGTTCCATTAGCATCGGACAACGTTCCAAAACGTTGAGAGCAATTTTAACAGAATTTTCGGCAACGGAGAGAAGATTGGTGGTGGTGGGATTGCTGGAGAGAGAGGGGAGGTGACTCGGGTGTATAATTGGGTCGGTAAAAGAGCGCCATAGGTGTACGTACCTCGATCCAGAACGGGGAATGGGCCTCGGGATCGCCGTGAACGCGCCGTCTTCGACGAAGCTGACTTCCGTGCTCCTGGTCGCGTCGAATTCCGGCGAGCAGCCCCACGTCACCGCCGTAACCTCCGACTGGCCCTTCCTCGACTTTGCGTACTGTATCACTCTGGCACCGTTGTAGATTATGTCCGCCATGCAGCCCCTCAAGTAGTCCGTGTGCCCTGCGAACAGCCGAGAATTCCGTGCCGTGTCACGAATATTTCTTGGGGCGGTTCAGAACCGTTGTTAACCCCGTCCCTTCGTGGAATTCGCGGTACTACCGATCCTCGAAGGATCCGACGTTTACAACCCTCTTAGCGACTCCATGCTCCTACCCATCCCACGAGACTGCAGGTGTACGCCTATAGTTTTCTGCGTTAGTCAAATTATTCCCCGTCCGCGATACACTCCTCTCCATAAAGTCATCCTCAGGAATTTCTGCGGAATGTTCGCCGAGTTTTCTTTGTCCCCGCGAGCATGTAAAGAAGTTCAGAACTACTTGCGGCTGAGTAGAATACCTTCGCAATCGTTTTTTCTTCAGTGTTATGTCATCATTATTTTGTTGCTCAATTGTCAACATCGGGTAGGGCTTGATTTCGTTTTAAATTGGAGATATTTTCATCGTTCGAGTCAATGCAAAATGTTTTTCGATCGGCTATTTAGTTTAGGCTAGAATGATCTTTTGTAAGCATCGGTGGACTGTCATAATAGTGAGAAAACACAGTGATTTTAGGAAAATCTTACGTTGAACTGATCGATTTCGATATTAGTTAGATACATATTCGAAAAGTACGCGGTCATTTTATTGAAAATACGTATTTCGGCAATGTTACGGTGATCCTACGGTGGGGCCCCTTAGATAGGACAAAATTAGTTCCACGAATCTAGAAAATCCTCGATCTACATATGTATACAGACGTAACTATCAGCGAAACGAAATCGAACAGTAATTCGAAACTATCGACAATATCCAACCGAAACATCTCCGCTTTGAGAAATATTGGAATCTCTGCAGATATTTTCAAGGTTCTCTTGAATTCTCCTTGCAGCCATGCTTTGGAATTACATTCGTCCGTTACACAACTGGAAAAAGGTTCGAGAAAGTATTCGAGGAATCCCTTTAACTTGACGCGTTATCAGGCGTCTTTTCGCAGGAAAATCAAACGCGAGGTTCCCGGATGCTTTCGGACCAGCGATCAAGAAAGATCGAGCGCGGATTGCGAGGAAGCCGGAGGTTGTACGTGTCGCGCGAGAAAATCGCGGATGGGGCGTTGAAAATTCTCGGAGCTATTTGCATTGGGCAATTTTTCAATCGAAGATATTACTCCCCGGGTGTCCTCGATGCGATTTTATTGGAAAGTTCGTTCGCGGATCGACTGGCCCGTAACGGCCAGCGGCGAGATCGATCTGGGAGGAGGAGGAGGAGGAGGAGGAGGAGGAGGAGGAGGAAGCTTCACGGGATAATCGTTGATCCGCGAACAATACCATAAACGGTTTTATTCGAGCCGTTATCCGCGATGCTTCTCGGGAGTCGCAATTTCCTTCGAGTGAAGTTCTCGCGCGAGCAAATAACGAACCGGCGGATATTAAACCCCGATGACCGGACGATTCTTAGCCCTCCGAGGGTTGCGAGAACGCTTTGGCACGGGTTTTCCTCCGGGTGTCGTTTGCCGACGGGGGGACCTCGCCGGAGCCCCGGCCCCCGTAATGAAAGCGTCAGTCGCAAACCGCATTTGATGAGGTTGATGGCCAGATAATCTCAGTTTCGGGGCTGGCAACGAGCAAAGTAGGCTATCGAATCTCCCGGTGCCGTGATTTGCGAGACGCCTGCCTGCACCCGGCCTCGCCGCGTCGCGTCGCGCCCGAGTTCATTTATCTGATTGGATCCGGCGTAGTTAGCGGGTTGCCTCGTGGCAATGATATGCCGCCAACTTAAATTCCTTATTATTATTCCTATCCCTCGCTCCGAACTCCGTGGAAACTCGGTGAACCGGCAGCCCTCGAAAATCTTCAATCTGAAATTCCACCGACTCCCACTTCACCCAATTAACAACCGCGCTTGCCGCCGCGCCGCGCCGGGAGCCTTCTACCCGTGTAACCCTGTGTCAATCGCGTTTTCTTTCTGCATATACTTTTCGCTTAGCCTTGGCTGGGGATTAATCAGCCCGCGACGCCCTCCTCCCACCGTTTCGACACACTACTGTGCGGCTGGAACTCGGTGAAACTCTATTCAACTCTGCAATTTCTGCTCCCTCGATTCCTGAAGTCGCTGTTCAACCAAGGCCAACCGTACTTCCGACTTTCTTTGGACTCGGATATAATACCTTTGGTAATGTAAAGGCGAAGAAAGCGTAACAATTCTGATGCCCAACTTTCGTCGCGTCCTACCTGAAATTGCTCTGCCGTGAATCGGTAAAGAGACTCCGGCTGAAGGTGTGTCAGAGAGAGAGAGAGAGAGAGAGAGAGAGAGAGAGAGAGAGAGAGAGAGAGAGAGAGAGAGAGAGAGAGAGAGAGAGAGAGGGAGGGAGCCATGGCATGATCAAAAATGGAATCTCAGGGCAGAATCCCGTAACAAACTGTTATCTAATCCGAGACAGTTCCGTGGAAGAGGCCGCCGTGGATTCGTCTGTGGCGGACTCTACGCCGGCATATTACGTTTCCGTCGAACAGACAGGTGTGGGCGGTGAGCCTGTGGGTGGCAAAAGGGAGAGAACGAGAACGAGAGAAGGAGGGGAAGAGAGAGAAAGAGAGAGAGAGAGAGAGAGAGAGAGAGAGAGACGGATGGTAAGACGCGTCGACGTATCAACTCCGGCAGACGTTTCGTTTCCTCGTTGTAAAGGGAATTCCATGCACTGCTGCTGCTCCGACGGGCTTGATCGTATTTCTATGACGGATCAGTGGCTGTCGCGGGGCCGTACGGAGCCGGGCCATGGAAGACGAGCCACTGCCGCACCTGTGGCAAGGTAACGCGAGCCGCATAAGGGAAAATCGAGGCGTGTTTACGTAGACGGCGTGGATCGTGAGGACGGTTTTCCGGCGCGGCGGTGCCGCAATAAACCGGGCCCGTTTCACAGTGCGGTGAATCGCTCATCCCGCAAACCCCGCCACAGCTACCGTTCTACGTGATCCGGCCGCGCGCGCCACGATTACATTAATTGGAGAAGTTTCGAGCATGGTTTTTCCTAAGCGACCGAAGATACTGCGGATAACCGCTAAACGGACCAAACCGCGCGCCGAACGTCCCAGCGCCCGACAACTCTATGCTCGTATCCCCGGGGATTTTAAGGACCCGACGCCGCGCCGGAACCCTGTGCCCGCTGTGCGAATCACACCGACCGGAAACCGTTCCGAGGATAGCTACATGCCAAACAAATGACGGTTTGTTCTCCCACGCGCCCGTCATTAGTCCGCCCTTTAATCCTGCGGAACCGACCGATACGCCGCACCTAATCGCCGATCGAACATGTCGCTTTTTCGAGAAGACTCCACGCTTTTCTGTCCTCAATTAATGCGATCATTGTGTCGCGCATTGTCCGCGATTCACAGTTGCGGTCGGTATTGTATTATACTATCGTCGTATTCGATTCACAGTTACGCTCGTTATTGTATTATACGTCGCATTCGATTCAGAGTGGTTGTCTGCATCGAATAACGATCGGTTAAAGCATGTGCGAGAGATGGAATCGAATAGCGATGACAGATAATATTAGGATGCCTCGGAAGTTGTTTTCGGATAACGCGCGACTGACGTTGCCGGGCAGTAGTGCGATCTCTAGATGTCAGATTTTCTTCTGCATCAGCAAACTCGCGCCGAGTTAAACCATCGAATAAACTAGACTCACGTACTACTTCATCACGTCGATTCGTTCGAGGCTAAATACGGCGTTTCAAGTTCTACGTTGGGATTAACAACCGAGACAGATGCGCTACTTTCATTCGGAAACTGCGTGGACGAATACGTGGCTCCGTAACGCAGGTTCGAACAACGAACTATTGAAAATATTCGCATGTTTTCCGCTTGCTGACCACGTAATAACGCGAACAAGCGTTCCCTGTACGGTAAACATGCTTCTGGAAGACTTTCGTTTTAATTAATATTTCCAGACTGTTATAAATCTCTTGCCGCGAATGCACGGAACACAATATCGTCGTGTATCGCGAGCGAAGCGCAGAACAGAATAACGCGAATAATAACGCGTTTATTAACCGGGCATTATCCGGGAGAAGCACGGCGAGATCAATGGCGGGGAACAGAACTCGCAAGTTTATTTCTACGGACTATCTTGTTCTTTGTTACGACCGTGGTCGAACCGAAAACCGGAAAAATTGCGATCCCGCGGTACGGAGCCCCACAGTGATTTCGTTAATATAATGAAACTGCACGGTGCTGTATCCGCGGATTGGACGGCCGGATATCACGTCGATAACACGTGAAAGCGTGCAGACGCGCGACAGATATTTCGCCTGTAATATCGCGATTTTTCGTCGCTGCGACGGCAGTAATATCGGAAACGTTCGACGAGAACTATTCCAGATATTCGCGACCGTGAAACGGAGTCATAAAATAAATAATTCCCCGTGTCGCCGCTTTCAAGACCGTTTCGATTTATTTGGACGTTACCGTGATCGAATGTTCCGCGATAGAACATTGACACCGACGTCTCCGGCCGCCTGTGTGCGCGCGTGTATATACTTTTATTGATTTCGGGGCCGGCTCTCGACGTTTGTGTGCCTACTACCAGGGACAACGGACTCTCTCTCCCTCCCCTTCTATTTCTGTTTCTCTCTTTCACCCTTTGTTTTTCTCTCTTTCTCTCGCTCGCTTTGTTTCTCGCTCTCTATGTTTCCCGCGTAGTCGTGGAAACGTCATTCGATAAAGGAAACTTATGCCGGGGATTTCAAAGACAAGTACTTTTCCAGCCACACGCGCACACGCGCTACATCATAATTCCTCGCCGTCCCTAGCGGAACGCGTACGTTGAAACGCGCATAAAGTATTAGGACAGCAGCTATTCCATCATCCGCGTTCACGTTCGCGTGCGTAATGCCGTGCCGTTTCTTGTCGGGGAACGCAAGCAAGTCACAGCGAATTCGAGTTGACGCGAGGCAACCGTTTCTCCGCGCTACCTCGCACGGAAACGGGTTCGGGAGAGACCGCGCGCCACCGTGCTAAGTGGATTTTACGTTTTCGGTCACCCAGAGGCCACTTTTCGGTCCTTTCTCCGCGGAAACGCGCGAACGTTCTCGCGTCTCGATGCTGCGCTAATACCTCGTAACGGATCCGTTGCGTTCGCAACGCTGATCGTTCCATCGCTAGTTGTACCTCCCTAGTGTTAACCCCTTGACGCACCATTTTTTTCATAGTTACTGCGATCAGAAATTTTTCCACCGCAATAATTTCTTAGAAGGGAAAGGGAATTGCTGTTTATCCTGTGCCTAAATTTACCTGAATGCTTAAATTTTTATGTTATTAGAATTTTATTTCAATTTTAAAGAACAAATATCGAGTTGTAAACAATTAAAGAAATTTATTTTTCGAGATAATTAAAAATAATAGGTGTGTGGCTCCGGGCCACTTTTGCTCCGAAATTTTTCTAAAAGCTGTTACTAGACATTTTCATCGCGAGTCGGACTTGTCGAAAGTACGGCAAGGGGTCAATGAAACGAACTCCATGGAATGTGGAACGAACTTTCCCAACAACCTAATCAAGTTCATATTACATTGTTCCAATACAAACAGCATAATCATTCTGATATTATAAGATCTATGAATCTTCTTTAGAATTTGGTACAGAGAAGACAGCGTTTATGTGATAATGAACAATTACCGTCGTCCCTTCAACTTGTTATGAGCAAAATCTGCTCGACTCGGTGCAGTTATACGAAAATGAATGCCCGAATCGCAAGAAAAACGTTGCCGGATCCGCGGATGACAGCGACGGCAGTCGATTGTCCTGTCCCGTTCGCGGATAAGGAAATGATCGACCGGTGGATGCAAAGTTGAAGGCCCGTCGATCGGACGATGGACGATTCGGCGGATATCCGCGTCAAGCCTTGGAACGAGGCTGATCGAAACGGGAAAACAATGTCGGATCACTCGACGAGAAATATTTCATCGGAATGCCCTCGAGTGGAATCGGTGTACGCTGGGGGCTTCTAGAAAAATTCATGTTTTCGCAACAGCGTAGCGCGTGGATTGCAGATAGGAGCAGTGAGGGCACGCGTTACGCGATCTCGGCGCAACAAGAGGATCGAATATTCGTTTAGTTTTTGTTACGACGAAACACCCACTTTATTGACCGGATTTTCTCGCCCGTACAATGGGAACGAGGGTGGACCGCGGGAGGGCTCGATGTCGGCGCGATGTTTCGCTTTATTATTCCGTGTGCTGGTGCAATCGAATCTGCAGAAATTCAAGTATTTTCGATTCCCCTGATCGCTGTGCACTCTAACGAGTCCTGCGACAATTTTACAAAAGCCGAGAAACCTGAGAGAAAGAGAGAGGGAGAGAAAGAGAGGGCAGTTGAAAATGCCGGGTAAAAATACGAGGTGAATCACGGGGAGACGGTGATCCGGGTGCCCAGCAAATATTTATAAAAAGAAACGCCCGGCTCTGGAAAAAGAGTCGCCGGGTTTTCTGATAAATAGAAACTCTTCGCCTCGCCGGCAAAAATTGTTGACTCGCAAATTAGCGCGGGCGGCACTGTGCTCGACGCGATTATTTGATCCGCCGACGCGACCCGACGCGACGCGCCGCGACGCGAAACGAAGCGACGCTACGCGACGGAAGCCCGTGGAATTAGTTATGCGATAAAAAGTTGTTTGCCGATCGTTAGCCGGCGGAATGACTTGCGAGCAACGTCTATCGATTGACTACACCTGGTGCGGCGGCAACCTTCGACGTTTGGCTCATCCAAGTATTATTTAGTGCGTGTCAGAGGAGATATTTGGTCCATCCATCACCGGGCCGGGACCACCGGTGCCGGTCATCGAGCTAGATTATCGCGGGGTATATACACTGATACAGGTCCGCAATGTTCCTGGCCGGTCTGCCGTTCCTAAACCCAATTTCTAGCAATCGACAGTTCAATTATCGATCTCCTTCGTTCGCCGGCTCGATACGTACGAACGTTTACGAGCTGTCGGATACTTGCCGCCGAGATCGAGGCCGGATATCACCGATCGTTCGCGGCAGCATGCTGCTTCTATATAAGGAAGCCAAACTTCGCCGACTTGAATAATTCCGCGGCGTTTTCTTCGCTTTAGTTTACGCTCTTCATTACAACGCGCCTCGGCCGGGGCTACATAATGAAACGTTTCAAAGTTTTGAAAAAAGGAAAGAAACAGGAAGGAGGCGAGAGAGAGAGATGAAATTTGTGGGAAGCTTCACCGACGGCCCACTTTGCATGGAATTAATAACGAATGCGATCCGTTAGCAGATTAAACTATTTGTTCGGCTTCGGAATTATCCGAGTTCGGCCGGGCCAATGCGAATTTTCAGTCTCTTTCGATTTCTTCCTTTGAGATCCACTCTCTGGGACTTGGAAGAGTTCCCGGTTGCGCCCTTTGCGGCTGGCCACTCCGAAATCCTCTCGCTACCCTTTTCAAGCGTTCTTAGTCCTTCGCAGATCTTTCGGTGCTATTGGAGAATTTCTAAGGAACGATGGAGATCTCCCAGGCCCTCTCAGCAGCCTCCTCCGGTGTCTCCAGAGACTGTTACGAGTCCTTCGAGGGTCTTCCTGGTGTCTGGGGATCTCGGAGAACCTACTTTGGTTCCTCAGGAATCTCTGGAGACCTTCTTTGAGTGACTTTCTTGATCCTCGTACCGCGTCGCCGTCGTTGCCAATCGAGGGTACCGATCAAGAAGACTCGCGAGACCCGAGACAAAGCGATCGAGGTATCTACTACACTATGATAACACCAATCTACTAATCCTGTTGGGGAGGAGATACATTATCATTTCACATCTGTATATTGCTATTTAAGTGGACAATTTGTATTCTATTGACCTTTTTTGTGACTTGAAAGAAGGGGATAGTTTACACTAGTCCAACTCGATTTTAATCGGTAAGGAATGCAGGGTGAACTATCCAATGATTTTACACTCTGCTGCAAAATTTTGGTGGCATATTCTACCTTTTTCATTGAACACGCTGCAATTATTTTAATGATGGCTCCGTGAGCAGTTGCAGATATCCTTTGACATAACCTTGATATAAACTTGAAATAATCTTGACACACCTCACAGCCCTTGCGCGATTGCTACCATATTATTACTTACTGTAACAAAGGGTACGACACCGTTTATATATTTCGGTTCCGAAAAATTAGTAAATATTCTTCAGACGTTCTAAAGTAAAGGTGAACAGCGTATTTCTTAAAAATATCACTTTTACGGAGTAAAAAAAAATCCGGGAAGTTCAGGCTTCGTAACTTGTTCAATACTTCGAACGTGGCTCGAGTCCGTCCCGACCTTCTGTCAAAGCCTCGTGCTGCGGATTCTCTCTCTCCCGCACCATCACCTCTCATTGGCCAATGTTTTTCGTTAATAACTCGTAAACAAAGCCGCAGATTGCATTTTCCCAAAGGAAAAAGTTACTTCAAATGACCTCACCTACCCCTCATTTTCGGCTGTTAAAATAATTGTGGAACACACCCTGTATAAAGTTATTTTTATTATTTCCTCGTTAGAAGGGAACAACGATTGTTTCAAGCAAACTTTGATTCGGACAAAATCAGACAAAATTTGATACGGATAAGAGACGAAGACCAACGAATAAAATTGTATTCGACATACTATTGCATAAACATCCAATCGAATACAAATTTACCTAGACAAAAATTCTTTCCGAAAGGATTATTTGAACAAGTACGTAGATAATTTACGACGAGTAATCGAATAAAATAATCGACTGAAAAGAATTCCTTCGAATAATTAATTAAATAAACAAATTCGAATGATACCCGACTCTGGGTTCAAGCAACCGATTTCACAAGTCCAGCGACCGGACGTGCGATTAGGATGACTTTACGAGAAGCATAGTCCTCGTTACGGGGGCGGCCAGCAATAATTTTCTGCGTGTACGGTCGTCGGAAGAAAAAGCGAGAAAACTCATCGGAAATGTGAGCGAGGTGACGCGAACCAAATTGAATAGCATCGGTACAAACAGTGGGGCGCCGGTTACGCCCCGTTCCCCGGCCCGGCGTTATCCCTTTCGAGCATCTCACGCGACCTCGCTCGGCTCGGCTCGGCTCGGCGCGGCGACCAGCTCGAAATTCAATTTACATATTCATGACAATTCATTTGTACCCCATGGTACGACATAGGGCTGCCTCCCCCGCCTCTCGAGAACCTCTTATTAATTCCTGTCACCCCGGCAGCCCCGCTAAATTCCCATGGCTGCGGAATAAAGAACGGGAAAAGAGGCGGACGATCTGTCCGGCGACCCCAGCCGGATACCGAGGAATTCATTTTTGATATAGAAACTCGCGTACGCGGCCCATTTGCCGAGGGTAACCTCGTCGGAGGAAGAAAGCTATTTTCAACGGTGTTCGCTCGCTTCCGCGGCAAATTGTTTGCTTTCCTAATGATCTTTCGCTGACGCGCCCCCTTGAATCGTCTTTTGTGCTAGTTTCCTACGAAAATGATGCATTACATTTTTCTTGAGCGTTACGGTTCGAAAAGCACATGGTTTTTGTTGAAAAAGAAACTTTAGCCTCGGACAAAAATTAATCTATAGTTTACTTTGGACTGAGATTCGAAAATATCTGATTACGTTTCCGCCGGTTCCGTCAGCGCGCATCGACGGTGATATAAACTGTATGTCAAAGATACCGCGATACACCATCGCCGGTGTCGTTAGAACACACCGCGCTCTGACTGTTAGCGACCCCAGTACCGCGTATACAATGTAAGACGCGATGAATGATCGTCTATGATTGGTGGAGAAGACACCAAAAAGGGTATATAAGCAGGCGATTTTCAGTTGCCGGTCTCTCATGACTATGTCATCATTTACGGGTACCCACTTCAAGTTGTTGACAACATTCACCTTGATTGCCCGGTAAGCCGGTAACTTCTGGCAGGCACGGGCCTCCCCACCTCAAAAAAAAAAGAAGTTGCCGGTCTCTCAGTTGAATTTGGTCGCTCAGTCATTTCGTACACATACCTTCTCACAAATAAAAGTAAAATAAAGCTTTTTAAGAAAAAGAATTAATATCATATTCATTTGAGAAATAATCCAAGCCATAATCCCAATAGTTTTCTAGCGAGTCTGCTTTTAGGCTGTATTCTGTAATAGGTCGATACTGTTTAATTTTATAATTGCCATCCTAAGAATAAATAGAAAGTTGAACGTTCTTTAAATTGTTTCATGTCGAGATCGATCGCGGTGAGCCGCGACTGGTCTGCGAATGTTATGCATTTATGCGAAAAACGTGTAGCTGAAATATAAAATTGTGAAGACGTACGAAGAATTGAATAATATTTGTACTATATTTTCGGCTTGGGGAAATGAGTAAAAGAAGCAATTTATTTCTATTCGGTATCTGTTTTATAAAATCGTCTTGTATAATTTCTATTTTCCATAAAGATCTACCAAAATCGTCCTGGTTTCAACCCCTCAACGACGGGATTCGTATACATTTTGTATACGTTAATGCAACGTTATAATCTTAATAACATTAATTTTACAATATTAACGTAACATTATTAGATATACAAATGCGTCGGCAAACAATTACAGGGTTGCCCTCGTTCCAACCCCTAAACAATGTTATAATCTTAATAACATTAACATTATGACATTATACAACATTTACGTAACATTACTAAATATACAAATGCGTCGGTAAAAACAGTTACAGGGTATTATTTATTATTAAATGGTATAGATTGCGGTACGTTATTTGGCCGCGGTTAGATGTATTTGTACGACCGCGGCGATGAGGGGTTAACGAATGATGCGGGAGCTGCGATGCAAAAAAGTGCCCCTTTTGGAAGCACGATTGTTGCGGATCAAGCGCGAAGGATACAGTGTACGAGAATTGATTAGCAAGGAGATTGGAGGGTTCGTGCCTCGGAAAAAAAATGCTCGGCGAGTCTGTTTCGACGAGGTCGAAGGAATCTGCGGGACGTTTCTTAACACCCCGTTCACGAGGCCGGCGAAGTGTCGCGAATCAAAGCACGGTGCCGAAGAAAAACGGCCGCCGAAGCGTGAAGCGTCGACGCACGTGGTTTTTGTTAGGCAGCTAGCTGCGGTCACGTGGCGGGACGATTTATTCGGGTGAGTCAGTGCCGTCAGTGAGAGAGGCTGGTAGCGGGCAACGAGAGGAACAGAGAGTGCGGGAGAGAGAGAGAGGGAGAGAGGGGGGGGACTCAACTTACCTAGAAATAGCTCGTTGAAGTCACCCTGTCCCCCGATGAAGACGCCGTAGTGTATGTTTAGCTCGAAGAACCGTCCCGGCAGCAATGACTTGGTCGTGTGTATCACGTCGATCCTCAGCGTGATGTTCGCCTCTCTCCTGGTCAGATTGACCTCGTGCCAGCTGAGGTCGTTCAGCGTGAGGCCCGGGGTGCTGGCCATCTCGCTCTCGCCGGCGCCCAGATTAATGTGGACCTGCGGACAGACGACAGAACGAGAAGTCGAAGGGAAGAGTGACAAAAAGCGGAAAACGAGAGCCGGGGAAGCGAACGAGAAGCGGTAGGAACCCCGGCTCTTTAAATCATCCGAGCGGAGGCAAATAGTTCCAGCGGGCTTTGAAGGCGGCGATAATACTTTTCGAATCGCGGCTACCGGCGGCGCTACCCTCCCGAAACCATCTCTTTTTCGAGAAGTAATTATTCTTTGGACCGACGGGACGGCCAGAGACAGCGGTTTCAATGGAGAGATATTTTCCGCGCGGTCGGTGTGAAATTCCGAGTGCATCCTTATCGGCTGGCGTTGGACCGTTACCATGGAAAGATTTGGGCTTTGCGGCTCGTTCGTACGATATTTTCTGCATTTTTCAGCGAGCCCGAAGAGAGCCGGTGAGAGATAGAGACAGAGGGACCGGGACACTCGACGATCCAACGCCACGGTTTCTAACCCGGCCGAGGAGAAGGCACCCGGATACGTCGAATATCGATCTCTCTCTTTCGCTCTCTGTCATCGATTGCTCGTTTATCAGTCGCTTAGTCAGCCGGCTGGAGAAGGTAATCGGATTCCCGAAAAGTTTTCCGGGTCACCGTGAACCAAAAAGTCGAATCCCCCAAAAGATATCTAGGCCGGTCGTTGTCTAATCCCTAGCCTTATTTGAGCAAGAGTTCGGCCGAAGTAGACCTAAGTGAATTAGACGGAGAATTAGCATCCGTTTAAGCGGCGTTCCGCCGTTTTAGCGGGCGATTCTGTCCGAGAGGAGCAGCGGGAAAGAAAGCGGCGGCCGGGGTCACGGTAATCCCGGACCGCCGTTAAAATGAAACAGTTGTCACAGGGAAAAGTAGCCGGTGCATTTTATTAATCCGCGGAGTCTTTCGCAACGCGACGGGTCGCTGGAAACGGCCCGAGGATTATACGGCCGTGGTTTTTTATTCCCTTTGGCGGTGGCTCGTCTTGGACCGTCTCTCTCTCTCTCTCTCTCTCTCTCTCTCTCTCTCTCTCTCTTTCACTCGCTCTCTCTCTTCCCCTCTCGACGTTATAAGGCCGTTAGGGCGGGCTACAAGTAATGCATTATCGAGTTAACGTAGGTGTTATAGTGCGCGCGACACGCTCCACCGAGGCGAGCCTCGACCTGCTGATAAAGAGTCTTTAATCGCGACCTAAATCGAGCCTCGCCGGAGACTTATAGCACGATGTCTTCGTGTAGTTTGCCTTCGTCCACGACCCGACCCCGCTTGATCTCGTATAGACACGATCGAGCCACGTCGACGACGTTGTCGACGACCAAGGTGGTCGTATCTTAATGAAAAGTCGATCGTTCGCGGGGACGGGTTGAAATTACGGTGGCCGCGATTGGCGCCGAGTACGACGACGACGATCGCTCTCCCTCTCTCTTTCTTTCTCTCTGTGTGATCGTGTTTTCCTGTGTCCATCTCTCTCTCTCTCTGTCTGTCTGTCTGTCTGTCTCTCTCTCTCTCTCTCTCTCTCTCTCTCTCTCTCTCTCTGTGTGTGTGTGTGTGTGTGTGTGTGTGTGTGTGTGTGTGTGTGTGTCGGAGGTTTGGGTCCGTACCACCCCCGCACGCCGCGCGCGATCGATCCGCTCCTGTAATAAAGGCGCGAGCTTTTGCCAGTCGCAAGTTCAGCCGGTAGCTAGTAGCGCGATGTCCGATGACTATGCAGAAGCCCATTAATATGTATAAGCGCGAGAGACACGACACTTCGCCGAGTGTAAACGCGAATCTATACGTTCCGAAGGTCGAGAGAAAGAGAAGAGAGGGGTCAGGTGGGGAACGGGGGCGGGTCGCGCGTCCCGGTGCATTATCGATGCACCGGTGATTGGAAAGCGAGCAATGATCGAATATTCGACTGGTTCGGTTACACCGGCGAAAAACGCGCGGCGACGACCTCGCATTTTTTCAGCCCCGGCGCGGAGCGGCGCGGCCAGAGACGGATACGGAAACGGCGTGTTTCACGCTGACACCGCGTCGCCGAGGATTTTTTGACGATAAAGCGGCACCGTGTAATGGCCAGCCGAATGAAACGAGCTTTGGTCACGCCCACGCCGCGAAAGAAGGCAAAACAAACATATATAATATTTCATTCCGCGGCTGACCGATGCTCGAACCGACGCCGATCCGCGTCAACAGCAGCTTTCCGCTGGCGGTGGATCTCGTTAAACGAGCACTTGCCGTTCTCCGTCGTTATAAGTAGATCGTGCATCTTTACGCGAACGATACATTCTGTGCATCGATCGCAAGAGAGTTCTACCGTTATCCCGGAATTTTATCAGCCACTTTTACTCGGTGAATCTTCTCAGATCTCCTACCAGCGACTCGAACGTTTCCATTTGGGAAGTTAGCAAAGTTAAGCTTCGGATAAAATATAAAACGATGCAACGTCGGAGCTGATTGCTCTTATGTTAATAGAATTTGGTGGAAGAATGCCTTGAGTACAGGTTTTGCGAAACGAGAGTTGTTAATTCTTGTTAATTTAAAAGAATTAATGATCTTAATTTAAAAGAATTAAAGTTTTTTTAACAATCGCGCCACTCTGATAGAAACGACCCCAGACCGTGTTCACCGTAAAGGACTTTCTATTCGCTATAAGAGATTTCTTTTCTCTTTTTTATATATTTAGACAACGATTAATGAAAATGAGAATTTGAGTCGCGCGTGGAGAATGGGGGAATAACGAACAAATGTAAATCAAGTTAAATTTTTTCGCCATAAAATTAAGTACTGTTATAGTGTAATTAAAACGAACGTGCCCGGTTTTTGCGTGATCTTCGCAAAATCTTTGCGTGATCAATCTGTTGCAACAGTCCCAGAATGGAGCTGGACAAAACTGCAGAAAAACGCGAGGTCGGCTCGGCCTTTGCGAGAGACTGACGACGCTCCGTTGCACTTTTTGCCGTGGCGGCGTTTATCCGGTTCTCATCCTCTTTAACGATCGTCTTAACAAATTTAATTAAGCTCCGACACCGGCACCACTTGCCGCCGCCTCTGTCCCGATCCGAATCTTCGTGGACTTCGCCCATCGCGAAATTAGATTCGGGCGGTTTTCACACCGGATTCGCGCCGGCCGACCGGGAAACGGCACTTTCTTCCCGCCGCACCGCGACCTGCGCCCCCTCTAATGCACTTAGACCAGACGGTATTCGAGCGTTGCATCAGGGCACCGGATTACGAGAGTTACCGTCTCGGGGTTCAAACGAAAAGGAGCTCGGAAGTTCCGCGCCGAACCAGCACCCACGCGAACGAATTATCAAGCGATGCCGCCACTCTCGCCGAGTTCCGAGAGATTACGACCGAATTTCTATCAGGTGTACAAATCCCGTCGATGCCTCTTCCCCAGGAGTTCGACATCCCCTTACCGAACAATGAAACGCATTCCCGTCCTCGAAATAACCCCGGTCCCCGGTCGTTCGAACCTAGAAGAACGCGGACCGTTCTCGATCGATTCTTAGCGAAAATGCTAGGAATTAGCGAACTTCGCGAACTGTCCTTCCGTCTACCAAAACTTTCGAAACCGACAACTTTAAAACCTTTGTTTCATCGTCAATCTCGCGCCGACTTTCGACAAGTCGATAATTTCTGACAACCGCCCCGCATTTCGAAGGAAATCGAATTAATCCGCGCGCGCGTTTTTATTTGGCGCCTCTGTCTCCTCCCGCCCGCTCGCCGTGCCGATGAAATCTCTGTTCCAATCTTTTTTCTCCTTTTTCGTCGACATTGCATAAAGAGTCGAATTTAATAAAACACTCGACCGAGTTAAATATTAATATCGACGCGACGAGCGACGCATCAGGGAGATACTGAAATTTCCAGCAGCCGGCGCGCCGGATCGCTCGCGATACCAACTGCTCGCTTTGCTTTTAATAATTCACTACACCCAGGACGATGTCAGATCTTCTCGTAAAGCGTCGCGTCACGCTTAACATTCCCATAGAGGAAGTGCTTCGAGCCTTTTTAAATCAACTCGAACGAATCCGAGCCCGCATACATAATGGCGCACTTTTTGTTGTACGCAGGTCGATCGGAAACGAGCGGCGACCGTTCGCGATCCGTGGAACACTCTCGCGCGATTAACTTGTAAAACATCATCTGTCTAGCGGGCCGGAACGAAGACTTAGTTTAGCGTGATTGGCGTTCTTTCCGAACCGCGCACCTTCCGGCTCCGACGGTATCGATTCACGTTCGAACGGGTCGATTAACTCCAGCCAATCCGGCCCGATGAAATATCGAGATCTCGGCTGCACCAAGTTTCCGCGTCGCGTCGCGTCGCGTCGCTGCAGCGGAACACAATTTTTTCGAGCGGCTCGAAAAATTGCAGGGAAAAAATCATCTGCGCGAGCGAGCTACATACATAGTTCGTTCGTTCGTTCTCGTTGGGTCAGGCCGGGTCGCGACGAGTCGTTTCGGCGGCTCCGCGGGCTCGTTCGGAAATTATTGCAATTAAACCGGCAACTTTTTCCACTCGCGATCGCGGACGGGAAAGGGGACACGGTTTCGCCGTCGATGGAGCTTGCACCGTAAATGATGCCGCCGCTTAACTCGATTTACTAACGCCGCGAGTGCCGAGAATTGAATGTTAGTCGCTGTAAATGCCATGGAAAAATTGCGATGGGTTACTACGTGGAAATATTGCATGGCTAACGGGAATTTGCAAAAATTAATGCTTCTATGGTTGCGTGCGAACGAAGACTCGAGGTTCAGAATTGAACGGATAAGGGATTCGTTGGTCCTACGTCGGCTCTATAATCTACTCTATTTTTTCTGTTTGCTAAAGCAGCTGCAACGAGTGCGAGCACTATTTTAGGGTTCAAGTTCTATGTTATTGTTATTGTTTCGGCAGGGTGTTTACTTAGGTCCGTGACTACGCGGGCGTCTTTTACGGCGTCCTGTACGCCACAATCGATAATCGCGCGTGACAAATGACGAAGAAAACCCGGCGTACGAAACGCTGCCGCGATAAATGGGCCGTTTCATTACTAAGTCATACATTTTGGAACGTAGCCAAATTCTACTATTAATTAGAATTCTGTTGCGGTAACTTACCAATAACCGCTAAACGTAATGTAGATCTCCATTTTCGCTGGGTGGATCAATTCTACTTTTTTCTTAGACACCCATTTTATTCTACGACTTTAATGTTCACAAACACTTTCACTTGTTCCGAACACTTAACCTGTTTACTGGAATTATTAGGTCTACCGGAAAGTTCTGTCCGATAGCGTCACTTCAAGTTTCAATCCATATGCACACGTTGATTTGAGACATGTACGACTATCTCTCTTTATCATTGCATTTACACACATGTACTCTCCTAAATAAACTGAAACAAAGATGTCTCATGTCATTATTAAGTGAGACGCGATCGTGAAAACATGGCTACCGACGATAATGCCAGACCACATGCTGCTTTGGCGAATCGTCAGAAAATCGCGGAGCTAGGTTAGGAAATTCTGTCGCATCCGCCATACTCCCCAGACCTAGCACCCTCCGATTATCACTTGTTTCTCTCTTTGCAAAACTTTTTACAGGAAAAAAAATTCAAAACTGAAGCTGATGTCAACCAAGCACTAGTCGAGTTCTTCGCCTCTAAAAATAAATCATTTTTTAAAGATGGCATTTACAAGTTGCCATCACGCTGGCAAGAAGTCGTAAGTAACGATGGAAAGTATATTCTACAATAAATATTATTAAGTGTATGAAAATTGTGTTATATTTCAATTAAAAAACGGACAGAACTTTCCGGTAGACCTAATACTTTGACACTCCTATAACACAATATAAATACTTTTATCTCTTAATCGAGGCCCACGAGATTCCCTTTTCGCTAACACTCCGCCATGTTGTTTTACCGAATACGTGACAAAAATTTCACGGGAAGAAGGTCAAGCTGAAGTTTCCGATCTATCGATATTACGTCACGTGGTAGGAGATTTCAAAATGGCTGTGCAGGCACTGGAAACTGAAACAGGTAGTTAGTGCTCCTCGATTGAACAATAAAAATGCGTTAATTATCGTGCAATGTAAAACTACTGTGATTTAGGCTTCCCAGTGTTATGTTTGTATCGAGTGTGACAAAGAAGACAGCTGCCAACGGGATGTGAACATCGAGTTGTCAGAAGAAGGCAGCTTGCATCGCAACTATGGACACCTGCACATTGCTGTAACTGAACTGCAAATTTTCTAGAGACCACCGAAAGCTAATGCACAATCTTCAACAAGTTTTAAATTAAAAATTCTTGTCTTTCAAGAGCGAATTAAATATTGCGGTTAGGTTAGAAATAATATAGGTTATCGTTGGACGCTGCTATGGTTGTTTTTTTAACGATTTTAATATTATATACAAAATTGTTGAAGATTTTACACATTACCTTTCGGTGGTTTGTAAAAACCTTGAAGTTCAGTTACAGCAATGTACAGTTGTCCATAGATACGATGCAAGCTGCTTTTTTCTGAACGTGTTCACGTTCCGCTAGCAGCTGTCTTCTTCGTCACACTTAATACAAACGTAACACTGGGATGGTAGTTTGATATTACGCGATAATTAACACATTTCCATTGTTTAGTCGAGGAGCACTGACCAAATCTCCGAACACGTGACGTAACGTCAACAGATCGAAAACTTCAGCTTGACCATTCTCCCGCGAAATTTTTTTGTCACGTGTCCAGTAGAACAACATGTTGGAGTGTTAATGAAAATAGATACTGTGTGATACTGTGTTACCGATGTATTAAAGTAGTTCCAGTGAACAGGTTAAGTGTTTAGACTAAGTGGAAGTGTTTGTGAACATTGAAGTCGCAGAAAAGAATGTGTATTTGAGAAAGAAGTGGAACATCCTCCACCACTTGGTTCAACCAGTCAAAATGGACAACTATGTATCATGTTTAGCGGTTATTGGTAAGTTGCTGCAACAGAATTTGAATTAAATTAAACATTAACTTTGGAACATTCATCCATTAACTTTGGAACATCTTTGGAACACAATTTTGGAACATCCTCCACCTTTTGATTCAACCAGTCAAAATGGACAACTATGTATTACGTTTAGCAGTTGTTAGTAAGTTGCAGCAACAGAATTTGAATTAAATTAAACATTAACTTTGGAACATCCATCCATTAACTTTGGAACATCTTTGGAACACAATTTTGGAACATCCTCCACCTTTTGATTCAACCAGTCAAAATGGACAACTATGTAGTTAATAGTAGAATTTGTTTACGTCCCTGGACGTATGACCTTTAGTAATGAAACAACTCGTTCATCGCGATAGCATTTCGTACGCTGCGTTTTCTTCGTCATTTGTCATGCACGATTATCGACTGCTGCTAACAAAACGCCGGGAGAAACGGCGTGTAGCCTTGACCTTTAAGGATCTATTTTTCTGTCCTGTCTGTTAGAGAGTCTGAATCAAGTGAGCATCGTACAAACATTAGATTTATTTATAGTTGTAAATATGTGAGGGTAAGTTTCTGATACGAAAAGAATCATTGTTGTCGTTTCCATCATGTATTCGCTTCACGATCTGCTCTTCTATTCTGTCTGCTAGAGGGCCTGAGTCGGGCGAATCTTATTCAGAGTTCAAAATTTATGATTGCAGACAAGTGGGAGCGAGATACAGGCATAAACGGATACGTTGTTGTTGTTACTACAGCATATAGTAAATTCTTTTCAATCGTCCCCCAGTTTGTAAACAAAAATAGATTACTTGGGAAGAGGGGATACGATTATTCGAGTCGCGCGGCTCGTTTCTATAGTTGTTGACAATCGGCAACTATTGGGGAGAATTTACTACTTATTATTGACTATCTTAATATAATATATAATAATAATATAATATAATATATATATTATATTATTATTATTATTATTATATTATATATATTATATATAATATTAGATAGTGATATTACTATTATTATATTATATTATATTATATTATATTAATATAATAATAGTAATATCATTTTAATATAATAATATAGTAATATTACTGTGCAATAAAAAGGGAACTGCGTGTAGACGAAACGACCTGCACTTTACTAAAATTATGAAAAAACAGATGCCTATGTAGAACTTTAAAAAGCAGTTCAACAATGGTTACGAATCTTGTTGCGCCGCGGTTGGATGCACATTTGCCCAGAAAAGGGACCGGTTGCTTAGCAAATTCCCCAGCGCAGTTGCGGAAGATTGATCGGCCAATCGATCCGAGTTGGAAGGATCGCGATCGAGGCAACTCTCGGCGCGTGTCCCGCGTGCATTAACGAGGACGTTATTAACGAGGCCGTACAAACGGGGGACACTCGTTGCGCTGGAAATTAAACCGGCGGCGTGGAGGGTATTGCATTACGAAGAACAACGACGCGCCGGGGACGGGACGGGGCCCAGAAGGACCACTTTGCTCTTAGGTAATAATCGTCGACGAGCCCCGGTTACAAATTACGATTCCGTGAGAAGAATCGTCGACCGCGACCGGCGACGGCAACTGAGACGGAGGCGAGAAGAACCGCCCACGGGATACACACCGCTTCATAACGATTAAAACGCCTCGGTTCATACGCCGCGCCCAGCCTCGTTACCGCTAATTCGAATGTATTGTGCGCGAGCCAGTGTCCCCGCTTTAATCTGACCAGTTTATCTCGGAATGTATGGACGATACGGAAAAATATTTCGAACGACTGCGGCGCCAGGTGGACTCTGCGGATTCCGCGGATACACTGCACGGTTTTTAAAAAACTCTCGCCGCGCCGCGCCGCGTCGCGCCAATCGGTTCGAGAAAATTACGGGTTTTGGATCGACCGCGAAAGCACCGGCGGCTTTTAAACGTGCGAATTATTAATTTCCAGTGAAATTCGTTGATCGTTCGATCTATAAACATTTTAGGATATTATAAACGGCGGATAGTTGTTTAAAGATGAAAATCGTCCCTGTAGGAAACTGATTTTCGGTCGGGCAACGCGGAAATTATTGGAGCTGTCTAAAAACATAAAATTTACCAACGATCGAAATTTCGTTCGACAAATTGGTCGAGCTTTTAATACGGCGAGTTTAATACGGTAGTCCGCCGCGAATCGGTCGGTAGAAGTTTTCACGCAACGAGTTTTCGATTGAATATTTTTACGGTGCTCTTTTGAGCTGTCGTTAATTGGAAAATGGTGGCTAAAATTAAAACTTGAACATCTTATATCCGCTTCGAGCGTTTTCCGAGCGGAGTCCGTTTGCTCGGCGACTGCAAGCCAAAGCAACGCCAGCGACTTGTTACTCTACATTTTGCGGGCAACTGAATTATCGTAGAATTCGATTTTCGATTCGCACAATGCGATTGTACAATGTTATTGATCGTCTGGGGGCCGTTTATTGAATTGCTTGGGGGGGAGGAACGCCGATAATATCGTGCAATATGATTCCATAACATTATCGAACGTCTTGGGGAGGCCCTAATACTTGTTCTTTCTTACGTAAATCGTGATAGTAATACGAAAATTCGTCTCGCTTCGGAATCGAACCTCTTCTCCCGCCCGTAAAAATTGCTCCTCGTCATTTTGTCCTACATTGGAAATATTTGTTATCGACAACCGGAGCCGGGGAAATATGATTTCGACCGGAATCGAATGCGAAATATGTATTTTGCATCGATGAATAAGTTTGAACGTCATTCGACAGCTCGAAACCTTTCCGGCTCTGATTTATGTCCCCGTTTTGTTTTCCCCCCACGCCCACCGTCGTAATACTTTCCTCGGGTCGCGTCTCCCTCTTTGTTAAGTATGAAAAAATGTAACAAAGGATAGCCGCGGGATTCGAAAAACCCCGGTGCCGGCGGACCTTTATGCAAATCGCAGAACGCAATAAAACGTTCGGGCCAAGGAACATTAATATCATTTCTACCTCATTTCAACCATAAGGGCTCTTTTAGGCGGAGAAATAAATTCTCCCATTATTCCGGTTAGCATGATATAATCTGTGATAATGGAAATTTACATAAAAATCCGCAGATTAGTTGCGACATTAAATAACAAGGAGTGCCATGCAAAAACAATTTGGCTGTCTCACGTGTGAAACATGAGATCGTGGCGTTGCGTATACGTCACGTTCACTGCAAACGCAGTGAGTTACGCGGTGCGTAAATATATTTTGATTAGCACATAAATGCGTGTACCAGTCGTTTCAGTTAAATTGGATTACAATATGAAAAAAAAATCTGAGTGCCGCACCGCTGTTGGTTCGCGATGACACTATCGGTAGCTTAATCCTCCTGTGGCCACACAACGTGTCTATCATCTTATGAATCTACGAATAAACAACGATATTAACCTGTTAGCTGTTTTCGACGAGTACACTCGTTACGCCAAAATGGCAGCATTTTGTATTCAGCTAAAAAACGAGAGATTTTTATTTTTTTGTCGTTCCAAGTAATAGCAAAATTAAAGAAAAAAGCTTTTTAGCCATTTACTAGTAAACTAGTCCCTCTACCTTTTAAAAAAAAATTCAGTTTATTTAGTTCAGTTTTCAAGAAGTTATTGCATTTTAAACGGTATTCGAACACTTTTGTGGGTCACTGTAGATCTCATCTTTAACACTAAATCTATCATCGTTGATCAAACGACCGGTTTCACATTTTTTATTTTAAGATCGTTGAAATTAAGAAAATTCTTTCTTGAAGAAACGATTTAATCAATGTCTTTATTCGAGCAGACGCTATAATTAAAATGGCAAAAGGTTTAACTAAACACACTCTTTTCATCGTTATAAAGCAACATACGTCAAGTACTTTTAGAGTTCGGTAGGTTTAGTATTAACACGTTGAATGCCACGGGGGTCACCGGTGACCGGCACTTAACTTGGCGGTGATGCCATGGGGGCCACCGATGACCGGCGCGCCTAAATTGATAGAAATATATATAATTTCAAACAAATGTCAATATCTAAAATTTTGTATTATTACCATCGTCAATTCAAACAGTGGCCCCCGTCGCAATTAACCCTTAGCACTCCGCACCATTCTGAACGTTGGCTAGCAGCTACTCGGCGCTTTCCGGCAGAAACGGGAATTTACAGATCCTCGTATTATTTAGTATAGTTTTGAAACTAACTAACATATTATAATGATATTGGACTTATATGAATTTGGCTGAAACCGAGAAATTTGCAAAAAAATCAATATTTTATTTTTTATAATTTTGTTATTGTTTGTTTTATAATTTTGTTTTGTTGTTGTAATCGCTATCTATGCGAACTCTTTCTCTCGCCGCCTTGTTGCTTGGACGATATCACTATCACTGCTATCAAAACGATAGACTAACTGTAGAAGAAAACCTTCTACAGTTAGTCTTTCTAACATACCTGTATAAACGTCTATCTGAAGCTCATCTTCACTACTACTCGTGTCATGAGACTCATTCGTGTTTGAACGTTTTGCCATTGTTCTAATAAAAAATATGAATAAATACGTAGGTTGAAAATTTCTAATTGTTATTACTAACTCGCAAGATAATATTTACCAAAAAAACTTTTACCAAACAATTTATTTACCAAGAGAAGAATCACTTTTCCGATTTTCTCACTCGTTAGATCTATCTATACCGCTCGACGCTTTAAACCAGACTGAGTTCAGCTTTGAAAATCTTTTCCTCCAGATTTTATGATTATAAATCTTACTATACAGTGCGTGCTATGTTCGCATACCGATCTTTCTTCTACAAACTTGCCTTATCGCTCTTTTCAAGTGGCGCCTTTGAAGTGCTCGGACCGTCGTGAGCACGCCTCTCACGTTCTCGTCGAAACCCGCTGACATTTCTTGTATATATCTTAGTAATTTTACTATATTTTGATTTGTTTTCTTGTGCCATTTCAAGGCCAACATCAGAGAAACATGCATGTCTGAAAAAGTTGCGCTGAAACAACTCAATTCCCCGTAATCGCTAATAAACTTTAATGTCCCACGAGAGGGGACATCCGAGTGATATGCTAGAATTACGATGTCCCACGAGAGGGGACAGCGGAGTGCAAAGAGTTAACATGTCAAACATGGTTATACACTGTAACTTATCTATTGCAGATAATATTTCAACATTATATGTATCACATAAAAGAAAATTCATCGTGGCGCCACGGACAATTTCTTTTAAAACCGGCGTGGCATTCAACGTGTTAAAAATGAGCGCCAAGATAGTTCTACTTTCTCAACAACAGTATAAACGGTGCCAGCGCAACGTAAGCTCGGGAAGTTATCCTTAAAGTCACCTACCAGACCGTGGATCTTGACAAAGGACACGACGGTTGCATCTCCGCCTAACGATAGATAAGTAGCGCCGTTCCAGCGACCATACTAAATCCGAGGATAGAAATCGCGCGTCGTAAACCGCCCGATCACTTAAGGGTTAAAGTATCTCCGGGACGTAAAGAGTTAACGAGATCTGTGTTTCACCGTTCGATGAACATGTACTTTAGCGGCCGAGGTTGATCCGGCAGTGTTTCAGCGGGGGCCCCGCGGCGTATCTTGCCGGCAGAGATTGTCGCGTTTCTGGCAGGGTGGTCGATCAGCATCGCGGACTTTTTCGTGTTTGGCTGGCATAGCGCGTTGTTTGCCGTGGTTCGTTGGGAAGCGCGCGGCGACGAGCAAAAGTCAACGGTAGAAGGGACACGGTCCCGAGTTAATACGTGACAAAACGGTGTTTTGAACGCCGCCGGCTGTTGATCGGCAGAGAGGCGTGCGAGAGGGATAGCGGGATCGTTGTCGGAACAACGCGACGCGTATTTAAGCGGAATCGATACCGCTATTATTCGTTTTTACAAGCGCGATGAGCTAACGCGGACAATTTCGCGTATGTCCGACAAGCGGGGCTTCAATCGCGCACCGATGTCCAATGTAAATGAACACGGGGAATACATTTTTCGCGAGCCGCGCGAACCGAATGAAAAACCATCGAGAGATCGGCCGGCACGGGCGCCAACTAAATTGCAATGTTTTATTTCGTGCGCCACCGCGAAAGTTAAATTTGAACACGTCATGTTTAATTCAATTAAAAATACTCGGCCCGGCCCCCGAACGACCCCGACCTGATCCGACTGACGACCCAACGAGCAGCCACCGTGTGCCGCTGCTGCTGTCCGGTCCGATGGCGTTTTATTTTTGAGACGAGCGACAACCGAGAGAGAATCGGCGAATATCGATCCAGGGCTTTCTCCCTCCCTCTCTAAACCCCCCCGTTCCTCTGTATCGTCGCGTTTCGACCGAGCCCGAAGCGAGATCCAACAGTCCCCGCGAGGCGATCCTCCACGCCGCGCCGGGCCAACGCCGGATCCCGATTTTACCATAATTTTATTTTTCAAACTGCCCGAGCCCGGCTCGTTGCCCTATCGAAATCGAAGGGAACTCGTAAGGGTTCACCGCATACGTCGGCTTTTATGAAAGTTACATGAGAATTCTTCGGACAATATTTCATACCGTGGCGGTCTCTTTATTGGGAATCGCGAACGGGTGAAAGTGATCCGACATGTTTGCTGTTCGAACTGCATCTGCGAAGACGAGAATTTTGGGAAAACTTTTGCAAATTGTTCGGGCTTCTAATCGTACATACTTTAGAGCTATTTGCTTCGATAAGGTACAGGAATTCTGAACTCTTTTAGCAAGCTTCCTTATTCGATGTTAACCCATTTTTATGTATAAAGATGTTCTTTAGTTTTCTTTGCATAGTTTCTTGCACTTTGCTTTAGTTTCTTCGCATTGCCCGACGGTTGCTTCATAATAATATAATTTGAAGGAGCACTGATTTTTATCTAGTTCAAAAAATATTCATCTTTTCTATATTTTAGAGATGCATCCCTGATTTACAATCTTGAAAGTACATAACTGAAAGAGTAATATGAAGCTCGTTAATGAAAAAATATGCAAGCAAAGATTGGTTAACTAGAACAACAATTTTTTCAAACGAGTGTAAAGGCAGATCTGTTTTGAGATTAAATCTCTTATTCAAAACCCTATCAAAATCTCTCTGGAAGAAAGACTTGATAGTCTGACTAAATCAGAAAGTCACAATCTAGTTCCTCAATGCATAAAATATTCGCTTAAAAATTGATTAACCAGACCAACCGTCTCTTTGAACCCCCTTGTACGGAACCCGATCAAAAAGACCCTCTAGATTCTAGTGTCTAGAAGGAAAAATTAATAATTCGCTTTAAGCACCGAATCTATACTAAAATCCTAATGCAGAAAATAGAAAGTTACCATCGCGTAACGCAAAAGCAAAACCAGCCGATTTAACCGAATCGGAGGGCCCTGATTTAGGTGTACAATGGATCAAGTATTCGCCTGAAAATGAATGAAAAAAAATCCGTCTTCCTAAGAGCGCGCTCGAGAGCATCGTCCTTACGTCTAAGGTTCGAAACAAGCGGAAGCCGAGAAAAGTTGCAAGTTTGACGGGCTGCGAGTTTCCCAGAGGAAGTTGGATTACGGGGGTCTTGTCGGAGGCCGTTCAAGGGTGCAAGATCGAAAGTTTCGTGAGCCCGAAAGACGTCCGCCGCGCCGGTCTAGCGGCGGATGAGTATCGCATCACAAGCCCGTTCATTTTCTACAACAACGGTGCCACGGCGAAGCTCATTATTATTGGGTTGACGGTTCGCCGCCGCGGTAGATGCGGGAGCGCGCGGATCGGTGATTTACGAGGGAACTCTTAACACCGCGAGATTGCCTCGCGCTGAATCAAAGGGTGCCGTTAACCTCGCCGCGAATAAATTTTATGACTGCCTTTCAATTTAATGAAACAAACAGGCCCGGGGTAGAACGGAACGAACGGGTTACGCCGATCCGATTCGATCCGGCCGAGCGTTCCTTTCATTCCGGGCTTTCCGCTCTCTCGATAAACTCGATTTTCTCTAGTAAAATGAAACGCATCGATCAACCCCCTAGCTTCCCTTCGCCACCCCCGACCATTCCCCACATCCCACGGCGGTCCTTCGCCGGGGCAACGGCGCACATAAATAAGATGCTTTTACTCGCGGAGTTTTAATGGCTCGAATAAAACGGCGCAACGACGTGACGTTGTTAAAATCAAGACACGGTTTTTATCGAAGTTATAAAACCGCCCGGCGGAATGTCGTCGTTACACGTGTGCGTGAAATCGTCTCTTTCTCTACCTCCCCCTCTCTCCCTCGCTCTTTCTCCCTTTCTCTCTCTCTCTCTCTCTCTCTCTCTTTCTCTCTCTCTCGACTTTCCACTTTTCTCTCCTTTTTTAGAGCACTCGTTGTCGCGTGCTTTAACCGCAGCTCGCCCGCTCGACCCCTTTCCACGTATCAAAGCGACTCTAATTTCTTCGCGAGCGCGGCTCCACGACTCGGTAACTAGCAGCAGGATCAAGATTTATACGCATCGATAAGTGTTAACCGATATTCGAGCACCGAGAGGGCTGATCATACGGCTCTCCAGTGGCCGAGGCTCGTTACACTCCAAAGACGCCACTCAAAGAAGCCACTCGAAAATGGTCATTCGATTCGGCAATCGAGCTGCCGAAAAAAAGCTTCGCAAACTCTGTGACACGGGGTAATGGTAGAAATCTTGCACCCTTGCGATTCTTTCAGCAAAATCGCATGGAAAACGAAACTTTTTCTAGATGGCACTATTTTCGAGATACATAGTCGACTCGGTGCATTGTCTGACCACGATTGTCTGGTTCTACTTAAATTCGTAGTTCTGCAAGGTCAATCCTTCCCCTTGTGACTATTTTCATGGTTACAATGATTTGTGCTTCTCTTCTGATCTTACTATAATACTAAAAGATTGACAACAAAATAATGAGATGTTATCTCGGTATAAAGCATATCAAAAATATTCACATTTCAACACATATTATGGAGAAAGAGGTTTTAAAATAATTTTTTTAAAAGCTTTTACATTATCTGGAGGGAGAAAATTTGTACCGATTGTATGCTGAGATTTAATCCAATGATCAAATATTGGCAAGAAAGTAATGGAATTTGATTTTGGTGTAAAAGGAATTAATAATATTCGCGATAGTAATTAAAATAATGTTACAATATTTAAGGATTCTGTTCGAGATTTTTGCGACGAGAAATTTTCCGATACGAGACGATAACGTGTGCAAAGGGTACGTTTCAAAGAACTATACAAATTATAATAGTAAGAATTTCTCTCTCTCTCTCTCTAGCAGACGCGTCGTAGTATTTCAAAGACGACAAGAATGTTATTTAAATGTCTCGAGTGTCTGTATGTTTTACAATATAAAGAAGAGGCAGCGCGCGCTACTTCGCACGAAAACGCAGCCCTTACAATGGGTCCGTCTTTGAAAGACCAGCCGGTGGCCACAATATTTCGTTTTAGGGACACTGTCTTTCAACCGTGGCGTTTCGTGATTACTGGACTGTAGGCATTCTTGCATTTACGACGTGCGTAGATTTTTAAACTGCGAGCAAACGTTTAAGAAATATCACGGTATCTCTCTCCGCGAGAAATTTTGCTGTAATAAATGTTCCACTTATTCCTGTGCCCGAACGGGATTCGAGCATGCAAACATCTGTGTTATACATATAGTAATTACTTTTTTCATCTAGTTCTGAAAGCCGGCGGTTTTCGAGGATGAAAAAAATTGCGAATTCCAGCCGAACGAATTCCCGCTCGAGACGTTCCGCGCGAGCATGGTCTTTTCGCTTTGACCCTCTTATAGCAGACGGCGGACTCGTTTTGACCCAGTTATAGCTGCAGCCATATTTATTCATTTCGCTCGTTTATCTAAATGATTATGTGCATGTAGAATCACACATCAATGCACCCGCGTGTCTCCTTGGGAAACGTAATGGAAATTCCCGTTATTCCCCGAACGTCAGATTCAGGAAATTCCTCTTCCACTTTTTTTCCATATTGCAGGCGATTGCGGCTATTGTCTTTATTCAACCGCCGCGACGAGAAAATTTCGTCTTGCACGGTGACCGAGTCACTTCGCCGCATTGTTTGCCGGAATTTGAATCAGTACATTTCGAATACGAGCAACTGCAATTTACGAATAGAGTTACTTCGCGAGTTCAAACTGGAGCACAGCGTTGCAGAAGCTACCCGAAGCAGACAGAGAGCTTAGGGCAACGACGCGACCAATGAACGCGCAGCTTGTCGTTGCTTCAGGAAATTTCGTTTGCGCGAGACTAACTTCGAAGATCAAGGTCGAGCATTCAACGACCGATCTTCAAAAATTTCGTTATCTCCGCTGGATGTTGGCAAGATTTTCGAAACTCTTCGGAATCTTTAAACGCAGCGAAATGTATAGCGTACGTAGATTCTTCTCATAGTTATTTTATAATGCAACTTTTCTTCGGTTTCGTTCATTTTGCTAGATTGCTGCACACGAAACGTTCGGTTTCACAAAAGCGTATGCGATTCTGTAATTAAAAGCAAAATATCAGGAGGCTACATTATATTCAAAGTAAAATATGAATATAAAACTTGAAAGATTTGTAGCCACTTTATTAACCAGTTAACTCTGCTTTTGACGAGTATACTGGCCATAACAAAAAATTTTTTTGTTATCGCCATTTCTCCATGATGAGTATACTCGTCATAACAGAAATTGTTGCCATTTCTTGACGAGTGTACTCGTCAAAAACAGCTGATTGATTAAAAAAGATATATATACCCTGATATCCTTACTGAATTACATATTATATGTCATTAAAGTGTATAATCACAATAATGTGCACAATTTTCAAAGAGATTGCACAGCGACGAATAAATCGTAGCTGCGAATCTGAATTTTCATAGTTCACTATCCAGACACCGGAGTAAAATAGAAATAGGTTCAACAATTGAAGCGAATGAAATCAAAACCGCTTGAATTTATATCGACGTCTCAGTCCGAACAGTTTCACGAAAACTGCTACCGCTCAACAAAGATGAAGTACAGAAGGTAAATGATTTCGCGTACAGCAATCCAGCAAGCGATCTCTCAAGATATTCGCGGTCTAAGAGAGACGCGACGGTGGAAGTATCGCAGGATCGTTGGATCGCGATCGATCCAAGTCGGTCCCGGCTTGGTGGCGCGTCACGTGCGGTTGGTTAACGACCAAGCCGGGCCCCGAAAACAGAAAGCCTATTAATAGAAGCAAGCATTGGGGGCAAACGAACCTTCAATCTGCCGGCTTCGAGTTTGATCAGGCAGTAATCCGTCTTGCCGGCGGCCAACAGCAGCATAGCGTCCGCGAGATGAGTTCGGAACCGGAAGCTGATATCGGTCGCACCCTTGGCTTCTTGGACCGGGAGATGAATGTAGCTCGCCCCGTAGAACGACACTGCAATAAATTTCAAAAATTTATTGTTCCTTCCGTGCGGTTTCTCTCCTTCTCTTTCATACACACACACACACACACACACACATTCTCATTTTCTCTCGCATTCTCTCGCGCATCAGGGCCATCGACGCGTGAAATACAGGTTTGCTCGTCCCTTTGAAGCGTCGCGTCGCCCGACCGCGCGTAAAGTAACGAGACCTTTTGCCGTGCCCACTTTCCAAACGAAAAAAGAAGAAGGAGTAATCGCGAGGTTTCAAGGCGGCGCAGATCCTTTAAATAACGAGCGACCAGATGGGATTAGAATTTCCCCGAATTCCTGTTTCCTCACGGCGATCGCGATCGCGCCGAAAGATAATGAGTATCGCGCGCTCGAAATCCGATCGGAGCTGTTACTTAAAAATTCAGCGGAACGGGGTGATCGGAATTTTCATGGGACGCTCACGGCGTTCTTACAGTATCCCTCGAGCCATCCAGGACGGCACCCTTAAGGTCCTATCGATTCCGGCGCCGCGCCGCGCCGTTCTCCGCCGGCCAAAGTCCTCGTCGCACACCGAAATCCAAGATTCTCCGAAGAGCTCTCCATCTCGACGCGGCTTCAAAGTGCTACTCGCATTTTTCGCGCAGCTTTATGAAACCCCGTGCTCGTGCAATTTCGAAGTATTGTAAATAAAGCCGAAATATTGGCAGTTCCGTAGGTCTCCGTGCGCCGCTCGTGCACTTTGATACCGTCCGTTGAAATTTTAAACGCGTCCACGACCGAACGACATTTTTCTAATTGGATGACACGATGTCTGAAAAAGCGGCCGTCCAATTTACTTAAAACTTGCCATTTTCGCTGCGATGTCCATTTATCCTTTGAACGCACAACGCGCGTCCACGAGATTCCTGTAATTCGAAAGATGAGCTTTTCTGCTCTAATTAATTCCGTCGTAGATCGGATTTTTTTGTAAACCCTACGAAATACCTACAGCTTTACGTTTGCATACCGACGATTCTGTAACTGCAACACAATGGTTTCGGCTCGAACGGCGTGTTTTATTTGCCTGTACACCGAGCGCAATAGTAAGTTTTGCACGATATTCGCGCACCTCGGTGGCACGGAGTTGTATTTCTGCCGTTTTTGAAGTGTCCGCCACCACTCACGGCTCCAAAAAATTCCGAGTTTTCTGGTTTCGACAGCCGCTGGTAAAAAACAGGCTTAACGTTGCTGTTTTTCTAGCATTACAAACGCTTTGTTCTACGATGAATTAAAATGGCGTGTAAAGAATACTATGAGAATAGTTTCGCGATAGTCTCCCGATATCAATATATTCCTTATTCACCTGTTATACTAGGAAAATGTAGCCGATTACTGTAGGGTGACCAATTGCTGTGCCTTTGGTTTATTTACGGCCATAATTAGCTCTATATTGATCGAATAAGAGGTATTAAATGTTTTTTATTCCTGTATTTTTTTTACTTTTGAAAAACAATTTTTTTTGTAGACTTTTATTTTATTTATTTTTGAATCGAACAATTCCATACATCTTATTCGATAAATATGCAGTTAATTATGCCCGAAAACAAACCAAAGACGCCGATCGGTCAAAAATTCCAAAAAAATCAGTATCTTCAATTCGATAACGTTATTTTTAAATACGAGTAAAATTATTGCGAGGCCACGGTTAACCCGGAGGAGAGCACAGTAATCGACCCTATCCACAAAATGTGAGAGGACAATTTTTTATTAACGCCGAGTTATGCACACACGCGACTATTAAACGGTTGAAACGGTTGTCGTGTTTAGCGCAGGGAATGCGTTTATGCGACCGGTGTATGTAATTCCCGCTGAAAGGGTTTAACGTCCAGGATACGGTTGGAGGCACGGTAACATTTCGTTTGGAGCATCGATGTCTTATGGCAAGGCGTGCGACGCCACGTGCCGTCGGTGATACAGAAAACAGGTAATTTGGCGCCATACCTGCGGGCTGTCGGAGCAGCCCGAGATGAATTTTAGCGCTGTTCCGCGTAACAGGGCGGCGAAGGCTTTGATAAACGAGCCGCGTTAACCGCAGAGGACGGACGCGAGCATCCGGAAACGAATCCTACGTGTGTCTCCATAACGGCGCGCCGCGGCGGAGCGAGAGCTCGCCTGCCTCCTTATTTGCTTACCTTTGCGAGGGGCCAGGGGCGCGGGGGGACCTCGCGGTCGCGCGCATTTTTCCGCAATTCCTTGCCTCTAATGAACGCGCCTGCCTCCCGCACGAATTACATACCGCGCGACGACAGTTCCAGAGCCGCGCTCTCGTACAAGCCCATCAAACATTCCCCGTTGTTAACGTTCCGCCGCGCGCATTGTCAAATCAACTACCCGCCTTTGTAATTTACGGCGCCTGCTTCGCCGTGTTCTGCGAGCTATCGACCGTCCGAAAAAAGATACCGGGCTGCCTCGATAGTTGACGCCCGGCCATCCTTAACGCCCTTTCCACGCTCTGCTGGCAAATTGCGCGAGAATTTCGGTAAACTGAATTTATAGCTTCCCCTCGCCGATCTCTGCTTTATTCGAGTCAAGGTGCCGATGGTTCTACGTCGCTACGATGCTACTAAACGCGACCATGTTTCGATATATTGAAAGATCTCTATTCCAAACGATGCTAAACACGACCTTGCTTAAATATTCACAATAAATAATTGATCTGTACGAATACAAGGCTACCGTAAAGATCAATAAAGATTTAATCCAGCGTCGAATCTGATTAACCCTTCGCAGTCGCGCAGCGACTCCGAGACACCGCTAAAAACTGTTACATCACGTTTCAAAATAATTGTAATATTATCGAATTTTTGTTTATATTTAAAAATCTGTTAAAAGTGTAATTGTTGCACGAGTCGCAAAATTCATATATATGCATTTTATATTATATATATATTAATATAATAATATTAATAATATAATTAAATTAAATTAATAATAAAATAATATTAAATATTAATATATAATAATATTATATTATATATTATATATATACTAAATAATATATATATAGTATTATAATAATTTATATTATATATATATAATGCACTGGTTTATACACAATGGAAATACTATAGATCGGAAAAGCTATTTTGGATTTCGAGTTAAATTGGCACCGACTGCGAAGAGTTGAACGTACTGTTACACGAGCGGTCGTCTTCTCGCTCGTCGATTCGGTTACATTTGAATTTACAGCAAGAAACGGTAATGATTTTCTGTTATTCGCCGAAGAGTGGTTGTCCCTGAAAAGCATCGAGCTCGTTAGTCTATGTGGCCGCGTTCATCGTTGTCAACCGATGCACCGAAGCGCAGAACAATCGGCAAGATGCGCGGTCGAGCGAGGTACAATTTCGAATCGATGGCGATCGTTACGGAATCACAATATCTTTCATTAGCGGATGCGGATCTCGGAACCAGTGAGAGTGTAAAACCGGCGGCGGTATCGCGAACGGGACGAAGAGGAAGCGAAGGCGCAGGGAAAAAAAGAATCGCGGAGAAGAAGGCGATTGAAAAGCCCGGCGAGACCGATGAATGAGCGACTTCAACTCCTTCAAACGACCGGTGAAGGAGAGATCTCGCATCAAATTGTACCGAGAAATCGGAACACGCTCTTCTCTCTCTCTCTCTCTCTCTTTCTCTCCCTCCCTCTCTCTCTCTCTTTAGCAGCGCCTTCGGCCACCAGCAAACTTCTCCGTGGAGTTTATTTCCCAGCGGCGTGTAAATGATCTAAGAACGCGTTCGAGTACGTGGAATAACCGTGCGGGTCATTAGGCGCGAACAATCCCCTTTTTCTCCGGCTATCTCACTTCGGGAGGATCCTCCGCGAGCCATACCGTTCCGGGGCCCTGCCTGGAAGACATTAACGGCCCCGACATCCACGGAGGCGTCCGATCGCCGCGCCGTTTCCGAACGTGCAAATTTTACGTGATTTTTCACCGGCTTTCCCGGCGCAATCGGATTATATCATCTACCGCGAATAACGTCCGTCGATCTCGCTTGCTTGTTGCGAATTTCCCTCGGATCTATATCGTTGATCGTATTTCTTGCACGCTTCGCGATCAAACGGTACACTTGAATAGCCACGAAGAAAACACTACGATCATGTTGTTCGCCAACTTTATCTGCGAGTGAACCACTTACTTCAAATTTTTTAAATTATTCTTTTGATCTGCATGTTCGATGGACAGTTTTCTCTTTCATATTCTGTACGAAATTTTCTTGCAACTTCTGCTTTCACCAAGTTTGTAATACATTTTTGACAATGATCAGGCGTTGTTGAATCGAACATCTCTTCATTTTCAATGATTGTGCTTGTCAAATGTCAAATAATATTAGGTCTACCGGAAAGTTCTGTCCGTTTTTTAATTGAAATATAACACAATTTTCATACACTTAATAATATTTATTGTAGAATATACTTTCCACCGTTACTTACGACTTCTTGCCAGCGCGATGGCAACTTGTAAATGCCATTTTTAAAAAATGATTTATTTTTAGAGGCGAAGAACTCAACTAGTGCTTGGTTGACATCAGCTTCAGTTTTGAATCTTTTCCCTGTAAAAAGTTTTGCAAAGAGAGAAACAAGTGATAATCGGAGGGTGCTAGGTCTGGGGAGTATGGCGGATGCGACAGAATTTCCCAGCCTAGCTCCGCGATTTTCTGACGAGTCGCCAAAGCAGCATGTGGTCTGGCATTATCGTCGGTAGCCATGTTTTCACGATCGCGTCTCACTTAATAATGACATGAGACATCTTTGTTTCAGTTTATTTAGGAGAGTACATGCGTGTAAATGTAATGATAAAGATAGATAGCCGTATATGTCTCAAATCAACATGTGCATATGGATTGAAACTTGAAGTGACACTATCGGACAGAACTTTTCGGTAGACCTAATATAAACTGTGCAATAATACGATTACAATTTCCATTTGTCCCGAATGATTGACAGTTTAAAAAGTGAAAAGTGAAATCGGAAGCACGTCGAGCACACCATCGAGTACCTACAGCAAATTCTCCCTAATTGACCCTCAATTGACGCTCATATTTTACCCAGAAATGGACAATTTAGGAAAAAGAAATACGATTATTCGAGACCTCGCAGCTCGTTCTCATAGTTGTTGACAATCGGTAATTATAAAAATGAACCGCAAGGCTCTAATAATCGTACCTCCTCTTCCCAAATTGTCCACTTTTGTGCACAATCTGAGCGCAAATCAAGGGGAATTTACTCTAATTTCCAGCAATCCTAACTAGATCCAATTGAAAAATAGCTCAGCCATCGATGCGTCTAGAAACCTCAACAGGAATAGAAAGAAAGGAAAGTGAAGAGAAGGAAGAAAATCACGCTGTTAATAATGACATGAGACTAAATGTGTGTGTAAATGCAATGATAAGGAGAGATAGTCGTATATGTCTCAAATTAACATGTGCATATGGATTGAAACTTGAAGTGACGCTATCGGACAGAACTTTCCGGTAGACCTAACATATGGCAATCTGGTGCAAACAATATAAGTGCCGCGAAATTTAGAAGTAACGCTCGAAAATGGACGTTCTTTTCCGTATTTCCGTAATAAACCTCGATCGTCAAAACTACTACCGCCGATTTCGCATAAAACAGCGAAATTCTCCTAATTGAAATATAAATTGCCATCTCGACTTCGTTACGTTCGGCCAGCGAGTTGAACCGATTTGCATATAGAAAAGACTGCGGGCCGAGTATTTATCGGTTCAGTGAACCTCGGGTCTTCCGAGTTGTCGCAAACAGCCGGACCGTCGATGCGACCATAATTCCGGCAGGAAAAAAGAGGTTCGCGATGAGGGCGAGTTGTATAATTGTAAGCACGAATAATAAACGTGAACGACGGGATTCACGCCGGGTCGTCGTGCAACTGCTGTCGTGAAAATCGTCGTTTGTCCCGGCGATTCCGATTGTCGGGACGCGGTCAAATGTTTCTCTCTCGGAGGATTGAGAAACTTGGGGGAAAAAGTATGACTACACCGTGGAAACTAATCACAGGATTCCAGGAGCGGTCGTAACGGGGGGCTGCGCGGTCCATGGTGCCGCCTCGCCTCGCCGGAGGGAAGAAACCTCCGGTACTTCGTTCCGACGACTTAACCTGGAACTTAACTTTCTGTTCGTACGTGGTTCGCGTGCCGATGTAACCGATCCCGACGATTCATTCTACGGACGAATCTGAACAATCGATCGGCCATCGGTCGGGAAAAACAGGGGATGGGTTCGCGCGTTCGCCATTGCCAGTCGTACGAGCCTAACGCATCACGGAAAAGCTTCAGGAGGGTTCATTGAGACATTTCGCTGCTCTAATGCAATACCGAGATATGGACCGTTTATTTTGAAAGTGGTGTAAGTCCTTTTTTTTTAAAAAATGAGATGTGACGTAATTTATACTTAATTTAGTGTAAACTTTTTGTTTATAACTAGTTAGTATTTAATATCTTAAAAAATGCCAATGCTTTGTTTAATTTAAAATTGGCCGGTAAAAGAAATTGCATAACCATTGATTATTGAAAGTGGTGTAAGTCCAATTTCCATCACGATGCCAAGCCTATTACATACGAAAAATACAAGGATATGCAGCAGCTATTACCTTATATACCTCCTGTGCATCATGCATATTTCAAAACACTGCCACACGAAGAGCATAAATAATTAATAATACCAATATCTTGTGTTAAGTTTAACAATATATAAATATAATTAGCGTTCAAAATAAAAAATGCTAATCCTATTTTATTTCTTGTTATTATTTATAAACAAAATTGGATTAATATGAGATATATTTTAAATAATATTTGTTATTTCAAAATTGATATTAAATATTTACAATTGACTAATTATGAAAGTGGTGTAAGTCCATTTGCAGCCTGGAAATTGTATATTATTTTAGTTAAATTCGCCTGAAAGAAATTTATATAATCAAATTACGTATTGATAAATTAGTACAAACATTCCCAGACTTCACACAATTAACCTATATCTTTTAATTGTCAGATCTGCTAACATTCAATTTTCTCGAAACGAAAGAAAGTGGACTTGCACCACTTTCAAAATAAACGATCCATATATCGAAATAATAAAGTTTAACCGTTCGAGTCCCAGGGATTATTCAGAAAACACGCTCGATAAATGCCGAACAGCGTGATAGCGCTTGTCTTAATTGAGACAAGTGAGAGAACCAAGCGGCGTGATAGAGAGAGCGCTCGTCAAAATTGCCAAACAAAACGAAAAGAAAAAAAAATGAAAAAAAGGCAGCTATGCGGTGTACGTGCGTCACTAAAGTTTGATCGCGACACAAGGTCTGAACAACGCGATCGCGCTGCTTTGGACTCAAACGGTTAAAGAAAAAGGCATTTGAAGTTTCATTTTCTTAATAATAATATGATTTTCGAAAATAATGAAATATTATTTCCATTAAATTTTGTAGTAATGCATACTGCAAAAGATAAAATGAGATAAATATAAATAAATAAAATAAGAAACAATCTATACAAATATACATATTTTGTTACCTCAATATTTCACCGGATATAAACAAAGAACGTAAAAAATGGAACGGTGGGGAATTGATTTGTCTATTTCCCTTTTTAGGGCATAATAATTTCCCGAAAAGTAATTGTTCCTCCAAGGACTGCTACTGCGAAGGATGGTCGGTGCTGACGCGCGATAACGTGACCGGTAGCAATACCGCAACGTGTCTTCGGTCGGTGACGTCACCCTATTAGTATTAGCATAGAAATTATAATATTTGCGTATGCACGGGACGACGGGTGGCGCGTTGATGTGCGCGACCCCCAGCGAGGGTAAACACGCGTTCGGGGCAGATCGGATCGCGGGAAGCGTCGACGTGATTCGATCGCGTGGAGCCATAGACTGGCCCCGGGGCATCCGGTGTCTTTCGGTAACCGGTACCGTTACCGCTGCGCGGCGCGGCGTTCATTATTTTCGCGGTTCCCGTTTATCGGCAAGGGTGCTGGCCTAGAAATAACGGTGTCGCGGCTCTTATCCAATTACCTGCTGAAAATCTGCTATCGGAAGTGTTCATCGGTCGCTAATTACCGAGATAATGGGGAACTGAAACGGTTGAAACGCCGCGGCGCGGCGGCCTCGGGGCAGATCGACCGAACCCGCCTCTCGCCGATAAACGGCCTCCTTAACGATCCGACGTCAGATGTCCCGATTTACTGACTACTCGTGGAAACGTGCTGCCCGAACTTCGTCGTCGCCCAGCCTGCGCCACTGAGCCGGCAAATTTTTACAGTGTCCGCCAGCTCGCGATAAGTCTATATACTGTCTATATATTATAATATAATATAATATATATTTATTAATATATGTCTAGATATTATATGTCTATGTACACTGCTCAAAATTAGCATTGTAAAAATTACAGCGTAGACAAATTTCGGATAAAAATTGGCCAACTTTGACCGACCATAACTCAATGGTTTACAGTGATTAGGGTGCGTCAAACTTCAAATCCAGAATCATTATCTTAAAGTACAGGTTTCAAGCTGTAATTTATTTATTTATGCACGGGAATGTGCACGGGAATTTAAAGAAAAATTTCATTATCGTACGATGATTTTTCATGGAGTTATCGATGAAATGCAAGGTTCGCTTTAAAGTGATGTAACTTTGCGAAAAAAGATCGCAGCCGGTTTTCCGTTTTTTTAAATTGCAAGGCAATGATCGAATTTCATTCGATTATAAATCGAATCTCCGAAAAAGATTTGACAAAGTCCGTGCATTTCGTCAAACTTGGCAATGTTCAATATGACAAACATGGCCTCGCATTTAAAGGGTTACAGAAAAAAACCGATGGAACACGTAAGTTCCAATTTTCGAGATCGTTGCACAGTTTCGAAAATTTACACGTAGTTATTCCCAGCTTGGTATTGTCGATCTCCAGCGGAAAAGTAACTCGATAGAGAAAACTCGAGTTGAAAGGGTTAAAATTTGTTCACGGTTCCGGCATTTTCTATCGCGGCGCACCCGGTTAAACGGATCAAACGATCCTAGGATTCTGGGTTTTTAGCGCTTTGGCTGTTTGACCAAGCCCATAAAATAACCACGGTACTGAAACGCCAGTCTTAATGAAATGAAACTTCCACAGGTCAGGGCATCGTTATAGTCTTGCACAGAATCGATTCCACAAAGTATTCGCAGTTTTAGAACCGTGTTTGCGATAAAATCAGAGTTTTATAGACGAGCTATAAGTTCCCATGGTATCATCCTTTAGATCGGACCAATAAAGCATGCGCGGCCAGCGGTACGATCCTCGGTTTAACAAAATAGAAGTTTTATGGGTGAAATATGCAGTTGGCAGATCTGAATCTTTACGATTGTCAGGCTCGTACAGAAGCGATCAAAATGATAAATGCCCCTCGCGGAACGCGATCGAGATTATGAGACAGGCCAGAGAAAATGCGCCATCGGTGAAAGGCCCCCGGACAGGAGCGCGAAGACGCAACCGAGGCTTTTAATTATCGTCGCTAAAACAACGTCTTTATTGGCCAGAACTTTCATTGTACGAACCACAATGAGCAGACAGGCTATTCAAGGTTGCGTAAGAACGAGGTGCATTCAGATCCGACCCATTATCACGGAAACAGAACAGATATTTAGCGTAATTAACAATAATGCCGCGGCGGTTCTTCGTAAAAACAGATTGTTTGATCATCGCGCGGTGTTCGCGTAATCGTCGCATTAATGATAATGCTCGCTGCGTGGAACAGAATGAAAGTTGACATCCAATTAAGACATTAATGCAGCGATATAAACGGTTCGGTATTACATTAATTCCTATATTTCCGCATCGGGGAATGCGACGGCAAGCAAAGCTTTGTTATCGCGGCAAATTCACTCGAACGGGGGTTTTACACGAGCGGGGTTAAAGAGCTGAACGTGAAAAGGTGGAACTTCCACAAAAGCAAAACCAATCCCTTTGGCAGGGCAAGCAACGCAAACGGCGCGACGCGACGTCTCATTGACGGTCGAACGCGTTCGAAAATTCCTGGCGCGTCTGGCATAGCGCGACGGGACATCTTGCGGATTAGCGATCAGTCTTTGATGGCCAGTGTCTACATTAACGCTTCATTAGCGGTCCCGGGACCCGAGAGATTCTTCCCGAAATTCCCCGTACAATTAACAGCATTCGCACGACGCTCGGAGTCCGTTAGGATACGTTCGAATTCGCTGAAAATATTCCTAGACTCCATGGAAACATCGTCGGATCCAGAAAACCATTTTGGAGCAAATAAAAAAATTATGTGACTCGTTACAGACGTGTTAAAGCCGGCAGAAATTTGTAGGACCTGTTACAATCACTTTAGAGCCTATAAAAAAGACGTAGAAACTGCGCGTCCCATAAACTTATGAAAATAGTGACATCTAGAAAAATTGTCGAATTTATTGTGTACACTTTAAAGCCCGCAGAAAAATGATGGGACCCGACGCAACAATTTCGCAGCCCACCAAATGATCCTGTCGTTAAAATAAATTGCGAAACTTGTGAAAATACAATGCGATATCCGTTAAAAAAGCGACGATGTCCAACCGAAAAAAAAGAATCGACCAGAAAATTGCGGGATGTCTAAAAATTGTAGAGCTTCTGGAAACAAACGATTCGAACGATGATAATTTAGTATCCGTCGGTAAACAGATGACTCGAGGGATGAAAATCTCCTCCAGTTTTCCAGTTTGCCGAGTTAAACGCGACTCGGCGAGGATATCGAGGATCCCCTGAACTGGGTAAAAAAGAAACAGGATACCTTAAAGTCGATCTATCCTCGGAGCATTCGGGACCACCGGTCGGAATCTCTCCGGGAAGTTCGATAATTGCGGCAACTACTTTCCTAGCGAGCGATTCGCCGTAATTGGGGATCGTTCGATGCGGTCTGCTAGCAGAACGTCGATTAAATAATATTCAACGACGCGGCCGGGTCGCGGGAGCGTTTCCCTTCGAGGCGTTCGCAGGTGCGGTCGCGAGCGCGGGTCCACTATTTTTCAGTTCTCCCCAGATGATCATTATGGAAGTTTCGTAATTGCTTTTTTCGAGAACTCTGTTCATGGAAAAGCGCGCGCGGCCAGAGCCGACGATGCGTTAGGATCGGTGGACCGCACGGTTAAACTTTGGCCAAACATTCTCGGCGAATCCTGGCGCTCGCTTCTGGCTCGTTAGTAACCTTGTATTACGGCCGGCGGTACCGCAAACGAACAGCAAAAAAAAAAGAAAGAAAAAAGTGAAACGAAGCAGCAGCAGCAGCAGCAGCATCGGGTAACAAATTCGAAACAATTGCCTACGTTTTCGTTATGACGTTCGCAAGTACGAGCGTTCCTTCGTTTCCACTCGACGGTTGGTTAAACGTAAAACAACGCGGCCGGGATCCTTCTCTCACCTTTGTTGCCTAACTCGTAAAGCCTCAACCACCGGTTCCGTATCCCACTTCCGCGATTTACTACCAACCGACGCAGAAAACGCACACGTATATAGAGGGCGGGAGTCGTTCGCGTAACCTAGCTCGTCGTGCAAGTGCCCCGTAACGCCGGGGCCGTTCGAACGTCTTGCTAAACTCCGCGGCTCCCTTCCTGCGGCACGCCATTATTGCAAATTCTGCGAAATTCGAGCTCGCTGTTGGGTCACGAAGTCGCTCGTTGTAATAACGTTCTCCGATAAGCGAAAACGGAAGCGATGGAAGACCGTTAAAAATCGCTAGCAAATTGAAACGCGCGGGCAATATGTCCTCTCCCGTTTGTTCTTTTTCCATTGATGAAATTCGTCCTGCAAGGCTTCCTATTCATTCGATTCCTATCTCCGTATCGTGTTGCTGTTGCGCATCATCGCGCCAAAGAGGTACGACGCAACAATACGAAACGAATGCGCGGTTCGAATCATTCGTTAGTGGCAATTTCTATTAATATCGTATAGAATTTAATAATCGATATTAATAATTTTTAATCATTTATATTATACCATCATAGATGCAGGAGTCGAAGGTTGACGACCGGAGAGTCCGCGAGCGCGTTACGATTTCGGAGCGACCACCGAAATTACCACACAGCCGATCGGTGCTCGCGTTAAACCTCTCATTAATTCTCTTGTGTTTACCCCATGCGGCGTACGTGTGCGTGCGTACGTGAGCGTCGCGATCTAAACTGGCAACGCTGCAAGGACGATTGTCGGGCGTTTAGTGCTGCTAGAACGATCGACGGGCGCTGGGCGTTTAGTGTTGTTAGAACGATCGGCGGGCGTCGGCCGCTGCTAGGGCGATCGGCCGTCGTCGGCCGCTGCTAGGACGATCGGCTAGAGTCGGGCGCTGCTAGGATGATCGGCGGTCGTCGGACGCTGGTCGAACGAAACGAAATTCGAAAGAAGATTCGTAACGTTTGGCCAGCGCGCCGATGAAAGGAGCCGCTCGCAGAGCACGAGGCAGAACGCGACGAACGTCGACATGCAAATTACGATCATGCTCACGAATACGATTACGACCACGATTACGATTACGATTACGAACACGGATACGAACATGACCACAATTACGGTTTACGATTCGGAATTATAATATAACGAACACGGCTTAAGGATTACGGTTTACGACTTCGCCGTGCGATTACGGTTTAGCAATTACGTTTAGTAATAAGTAGAATAGTTTCCAAAACCTACTATCTCCACATAGATTTTTGGGTAGAAACCCCAAATTGACTGTGTTATAAATATACTGCGGATCTTCGTGCAAAATAAAAACTTTTTAACTCGATTGTAAGAAAGAGAAATGAGATAAGAATATATTTGTTCTTTTAATAATCTCGATAAACTGAATTGAAAATAGCGATGCGATTAAATTCTTTTCGAACGTGTTTACATTTTGCTGTTTTTTCTAGTCATTTGGTAACAATGCCGTAGTCGAGTAAATTTTACGCAAATATACGAAAATTGTTGACAAACAATTGTAAAATATTGGGAAATAAACGTGAAAAATTGCGAAATATTTGAGACTTCGATGTTGTAGGTACGACATCGAAGTGCATAATGGTAGAAAGATTTTCGGAGACAGCGGCGTGGAGATTTTCGTGGCGACTGGATTGCAATCGGTAAATTAAAATCGCCGAGCTGATTCGAGTGACCGCGGGCGATTCCTGTGTTCCGGCCGCGCGAAATCGGCGCGCATTAGTAAGGCGGTGGAGCGGGCTTCGCGTCGGCGATTATGCCGCGATCGACGTGCGACGGCCGAATATTTGGCCGGGGGCGAGCCCAGATTTTCGCTTCTCGCCAACGCGAGGCGAAGCTGCGTGGCGCGTCGATTCGTCCATTAAGCCGACGCGGGGTCCGCGTTTAATTAACACAATCTGGCTGGTGGCCGCCTTTTCGCTGGAAAACCCCGTCGAGCGTGTAAGGGGTGGTTTTCTATTTCTCTCTCTCTCCCTCTCTCCCTCTCTCTCTTTCTCTGTTTCTCTCTTGGAACGCGTTCCGCACCGTGCCGCTACCGGAGAGCGCGCGGCATTAATTTGCGAACGAAATGATGGATTAGAGAAATGGAACGCGAGATAAAGGGGGAATTGATTATACTCGCGTTGCCGGTGCCTATTTCCACCGCGGTATTTCGACGTTCGTCTGGATTGCACTCGACGCTCGAGCATCGCTGGAACACGGGACGCGTGTGGGGGGGGGGGGCAGACGACGGGAGGAGGGGACGCGAGCAGAGGAGGAGGTGGAATCAGGAACGGTTTATGTAGAATCGGTACCGATAAATTTGCGAAAAAGGTAATCCCTGTTTGTTTTCGAGCCTCCGCCGAAAGATTTCTACTCGATGTAATCCGATCATGGACGCTCGATATGCCCGCTGAACGACGGATTGGCTGGCCGAATGAAAAACTGATTACCCTGGCCCTCCTCCGCTACCCCCGCCTTCCTATTCCTTCTCACGGTCCAACGAAGCTTGACGTTCGATCTGAAAAGCTCGACGCGACCGTATCGATACAGAAACAACGTTCACGCAACGCTGCCGACCCTGATTCCCGGTGCCGACTATGCGGATGTTTATGCAGTCGCACTGCTGCACAAAAGTATCGCCGCGGATCAGACGGCTTTGCTGAAAAGAGCCGACTCCTTTGTCCCCCGGATCAGGTCCTCGCGATCCCACGCTCCCGCTAAGCGCCTTCTATGAACGTGATTACATATGTCGTCGCGGTACAGCCGGCAAATCAGCTTTTTCGACGGTCTCATTTGGGAGTAAGTGGTCGGAAGTTCGGTACATTCGAGGTCTGGGTACGTTGAAGTTCGTTACATCGAAGTTTGTTACTTTGAAGTCTGGTACATGGTCGTTCGGTACATCAAAGTACGCGCCCAAGACAACACACTCGACCGCGGTTGTTGAAAAATGCATTCAAAGGTAAATTCGTAGTTTCAAAGATCAACTGCAAAATGCATGTTGTGTGCAGCTTCTGCTGCCTCGAGACCTATGGTAAATTCATGTTGAAGTATTGTACGAATTCGCTGCCATTCTACCGCTATCTTTGTAAATCAAACGAACACAGGAAAGAAAAATATAACTTGCGACAGAGACTAAGTGGGACACTGTACGACCGAGTTGCATTTGCGTTTTCAAATCTGTCGCATAAATGAAAGACACCTGGTGTAGGAACGATTTAACGTTAAATCTACCGCGCTTCTCGAAATGATCGGTTTCCGGATGTTCTGTTTTACAATTGTTGGAATTATAACGACTCTTCCATAATGAATGATTTAATCAATTTCTTAAAGCATACATTGTGATAAAAAGGTCCGAGTTCGATCTTGTCGTTTTTTAGTTCGTAAGAATCTGAATCGAAGAAGAAACGTAAGAATCGTAAGAATTGAAGACTTACGGAGCCGTGAATTAATGCTTGGTAGGTTAAGAACACCGGATTGGAGAAGAATGTGTTTAACGACTCGAGAACGAACATCTCGAAACGGATCGTTTCGATGAACGGTTTGAGCACGGCGCGGTCTAAACGTATGCGGAGAATGCACATTTAATTGCAACCACAATTACGATCAGCTCCGCCCACCGATATCCGAACAATCATCGGAGAAACCAAGCAACAACTTGCGTGCCGAGGAAGGAGACTTTATACAGCGAATGCGCAACCGGACCTGCTAATTACTACCTACGATCGTTGGTTAGACGAGAACACGATACACGTCCGTGTAACGTTTTAAAAAGGCAGGTTCTTCGCGATCGATAACCCGATTGTTGGTATCGCTATCGGTCGGCCATCGAGTCGAGCCGCGCGAAATCGACACGGATTAATTAGCAGCCGCGCAACGCCGTCGATGATCGACTCCGACAAGAGACGCACGAGCCGTCGATCGGTGATCTAATATTTTTTTATTCGACCCGAAGCGGTGTCGGGACTTTTATCGGGTGAAGAGAGAGAGAGGGAGAAAGAGAGGGAGAGAGAGAGAGAGAGCGTGAGAGAGAGAGAGAGAGAGAGAGAGAGAGAGAATGAGAGGCCGTCGTTTCAACGAAACCGTCGCGTTGGCGGTTTCCGGTCGTTTCTTTCGTTTTCGCTGTCCGGTTTTTATCGTCGTTCAAGGGAAACATGTTCCGATCTATACCGCCGTATAAATTGGCATGCGTTCCGCCGCGGTGGATCGTTAAATCCGGACTCTATCTGCTGTCCCGGTGCATGTGCAACGTGCATGTGTGCATGTGCATCGGGGCGCAGAGGTGAAACGGAAAGACGACATTGTGAAGAATAAATGGCGCGCGGTATCGCGAGGCTGTATCGTCGCAATTACAGATGATCGAGAGCGCATATCTGCCGGGTTCCTGCACCCGCGATGCACCGGATGCGCTCAGCCCACCGCGCCGGGTGCAACCGCGTCTCGTATTACTACATTAATCCTTTCCGGTTCGATTTATTTCGGCTGTTCGTCGTCAATCGGTCAGAAGTTGATTTTGTAATTATCCTCTCGATATTTACTGGTCCCCGCCGCTCGATACTTTCGCCGGCCGGTGATTGATACGAATCTAATTAAAAATCAGGCGGAAATACACGACCTGGACCGTGCCGAATCTGCTTTCCTCATTTATTTCCCGCGCGATAGGTTGAATCAACAATTTCAGAATCGCCGGCGAAATGAAAACACCGGGGCCGGCGAACGTGGATCAAGCGCGGATCGAGGCGCCTCGCGATCGTTCGCCGAGAGGTAATTTAGTTTCGCCGTGGAAATTCATTATTTCGGTGCTTGCTTAAAAAGTTCGCCCGGTTTCTCGTCCCACCGACGACAGGATCCCGCGAAAGACCATTCCGAGGTTTCTTTGCCTCTTCTGCCCGCTCCTTTTTTCGGACGTTTCTACGAACGACCGTCCTGCGATGCTGACGAGACGACGCGACGCGACGCGACGCGCACTCACGGAAATATTTGGCGAACCCGCTGGCAGAAGTCTATTTTACGGCGAGGTGGATCCTCTGCTCGACGTTCCCGATGTCGAAGTGACGCTATCGTTCTCCTTGTACACGCTAATTTCACCGAAAGAAGTTCTCCTCTTGTGTTCTCAATTTATTTTACCACTGCTCGCTATTTTCCGCTCGCAAGTTAAACGCTCGTTTATTGTCTTACATTTATTTTGTGTTAGCTTTCCCGTTGCCTCTTAACCAATTGCGCAACTGTTCTCGACTAGTATGCTTGTCACGAAGGAACAATGACGATATTTCGTGTTAGGACAAGTGTACTCGTCGCGCGGGGGAATTTGCGGTGTAAATTGCAATTTTAATGGAAACTAAAGTATGTTTGTAATTTTTTTTTTAATATTTGCAGGACAATAAAACGAACAAATAGAAAACAGAAATAATTATTATGAAAAAATTGTATACAGTGTGAACAGAGTGCGTACATGCTATGCCGCGCTAGTCGTCGCTACAATCATTTACATATTGCGACACATTTTACGTGCACGCTTTTCGAGGAGGTCGCGTCAGCTAACTGGTTAACATCTGGCATCATCGAGCACTAAAAGTTGGTTTCCCAGATTTTTGAGAAAAATTGCAAGATTTTGGAAACGGCGGTCTCGGTTGATCGTTGTCGACGACTTCGTCGTTTCGACCGCTCCGGCAGTTCTAGTTTTAAGTTCAGCAACGGCACGCAAGGAATTGCGATAACGGTGGGCCGCCGTTGATTAACGAACGCGAGGGTGCAGGAAAATATGGCCTGCGCCGATTATGTACCCCGGATTTCATTCCGCGCCACTTTGCGGCAATTACTCGGTCCTTTCGAGTTCGAATTGAATACCATTGTGTCGCCGCGAGAGTTTCAAACTCTTCCGGAGCGTTTATCGGAAGCTTTATTTTAAACCTTTCCGATAATAGAATGAAAACAAATGTGCGGCATTCCGACGGATAATCCCTCGCCATCTTGCGGATAGGCGGCATTGTTCCGCGGGCGTGGAATCTCCGCGCGGTCCGGTTGAAAAACTCGAAAAAAAAGAGTTCCAACTTTTCCGATAGCTCAATATTTTTTCTAGTCCCGGTATTTAATCTCCAAAGTAAACCTACAGCGAAAATAACATTCGCTTTCCTCCGTTCGAACACCTGTCTCTGACAAACATTTTACGGAAAGCAAACGGTTTCGAGATCCGAAGAGCGACGCGCATGCGAGTTTTCGTCTTCGGAAAGATTAACCCCTCGCCGTATCATTTTCTTCCGAGTTACAACGATGAGCACACCTTTCCAATTGTAATCATTGCTGAAACATGATACTAATCGCAACATTTATCGACCGTGCTAATTACTTATAATTACTTATACATAATCATATATTACTAATTACTTATACACGTTTATACATATACGCGTGACCATAACGATCGCAATCTCCATTCTTGTTAGATAGCTTCGCGTGCCATTATTGTATTATAGTACCATAAGTGTGTTCAAGGTTAAAGTGCGTTTTTAACTAGAAGCCTCTACGATTATTTTAAATATTCCAAGAAATAAAATTTCTTAGAAGAAAAAGAAAATTTATGTTTGTCGCGTTTGCCTACATTTACTTAAGTACTTAAATACTCGTGGCAAGAGGGCAAAATATTATTCCGACTAAAAAGAACGGAATAACATTTCATAATTAACAGGGTATTGCTAGAAATCTCTGTCGCGAGTCAGATTGGTCAAAGCACGGCAAGGGGTTAAACTCGAAGAAAACCGTGATAAGGGCAACATTTTCTTTTTTCGAGAACGATCGCTCGCGGCGAAATATCGAGCGGAGAGCTCGTTAACGTTGAAGAAAGTTTCAAAACGCTGCGCGTGTATAAAAATCCGTAATCTACGAACAACATACTCTTTCGTGACCGGCGTGCTCGATAATCTGCACGGCCTGCACGGACTCTGCACGGCCTGCACGGACTCTGCACGGTTAATGAAAGGAGATAGCGATATTTTACGGCGATATAATAAAAGTTGTGGAGTCAGTGGCTGCATGAATTATTTCTGTCCCATTTCGGTATACGAGCTTCGTTGAAACTGCAGAATAATATCTTTCTCCTTCGCCGACGGAGACCCGGTTTTCCGCGGTTTTCGCTCGATCCGGCGACAAGCGCAACAAAACCCGCGCAACACCGAAGGAAAACCTTTGCAAGGCGCCAAGAAATCGGCAAATAAACAGCAAACGATTGCCAATAGAAATTCAACCGGCGGCCATCAGCTTTTATTAACCGTTCGCCCGTAATGAGCAATCTTTATGGTAATGGGAAATAAACGCGTTTACATCTGCCGCTTTTCATGCTCGCTACAATTATAGTACACTGTTTCATGTTTGCAGTTCATTGTTATCACTGGCGTAATGTCGGATTTCAAGTGATCGCGAGATTCATGGAAACTGCAAGTGTTCGAAGTACACGCAAATCTTCACTACGCCGAATTGTTTTATCGCAGAGAATCATTCCGGCACATCGTTTGCTATCGGTCCCTTTCATATATCGCGTTTCCAAATAATTACTGGTAATTATTACTCGCAATTATTACTAGTAATAATTACTACCAAACTGCTAGTATTGTTCCAACAGGTTCAATTCCATATGTCCAAGCTGCGAATATCACTGTAAAATGTAAATGCCGTACATCGGAAAACGTATTTTCGATTTCGTACGAAACCAACTTTCGAGTGCACGGTTACGTTTATTTTCCTCGTTCCGTTGCACGCAAACGTATCCTCCGTAAAAGTTATAAATTCGCTAAATACGCTAAGCGATGCGATTTTAGAGAGCGACATAAAATCTGAACGTTCTCGCCGCGTTACCCATCGTCGACGCGAGAATGGAGCAAAAAATCGGTTGCATTCGGCGACCGAATTCCGAGCTGAGCCGCGTGAACTTTCGCGTGCGGCCTATACGCGGTGCAACAGCGACACGGCAATCGGAATCGGACGAAACCGAACGTAAAAATGAGTTTCGCGTAGAAAGCCGTCGGAAGCAAGGCGTAACGCGATTTCCGCGGAACGTTATCGCGTTTCAGACGTTAGAAGCAACGGCGACGTCGTCGTCTGGCGGTGCGGCGCTTTTAAGAGTTCCCTGAAAAGCGCCGGGCTGCGGTGGAGCAGCACGGCGTTTATGTACTTTCGTGCGCGTTTTCCCTGATAATTCGTCCGTCCATCGGTCGCCGGGAGGACAAGTGTCGCGGATCGATCGGAACGCGAAGGAAAACGCTTCGGTAGACAGACGGCGGCGGGACAATGTCCGGCAGCGGGTTTACGACCCGCCGCCAATTCGTTATTAAAGCCTGGCCATCGTCGCGGGCATCATCGGGAGCGGAGGGCGGCGTCGCCGTTATAAGTATAACGCATTCACGAGAGAGCCACTCGTTCCGCTGACCATAAAAGTTAATCTCTGTCGGCGTTCTCGCCGGTTTTCCAGCACGTGCGTCTGCCCTCTCAGATTTACGTTTACTAACGGCCGTCCGAAAAGGGAACGAGCGACCGCACGGGAGAGAAAGACACACACACACAGAGAGACAGAGAAAGAGAGAACAAAAGACAGTAAAAGAAAGATAGAGAGTGAAAGAGAGAGAGAGAGAGAGAAAGAGAGCAGAATCTGGCATTTCTTTCGTCACCGTCGAAAGGCACGTCCATACATTACCTTTTTCGTCGGTTTGGCAGTAGCCCAAGAGGGATACCGTCACAGCTAGGAACATTAGCAGCCCCATGTCGTTTGGAAACATTAGGCTTCCTCTCCGGACGTCGTGTTCCCTTTTGCCGAAGGTGTGCCGCATCCTCTTTTCGTTTCAGCTCGGGCCGCGTTTCCTCCGCGAAGCTGAGCCCCGGGAAACGGCCGGACCGGGCCGGGCCGGGCCGGGCAGACGGGAGACGGGGACAGTCCTCTTAGGGGATATCTGGTCCACGTGACGGGAATCACGGCGAGCTGTTTTCAGGAAGACGTCGGGCGTGTCCGCGGGCACTGGCGTCGTTGGATCCGGTGCGTCGCCGTCGTTTGTCACGCACAGCACGAACGCGAGTGCGAGCCTCGCGGCGTTTTCACGAGGAACGATCGACTGTCCCGGCGTCTGGCTGATTTCCGACGTGCCGACGCTACGCCCCCGCACCGTCCTCTCCCGCGATCCAGCGTCAACATCCACCTGGACACGCTCGGCTCTCGATTTCCGGCCTCGCTCGCGTCGGAAGACACCGGGGAAACACCGACACACGGCCCGGTAGCTCGGCCCAGACTCGCTACTTTCGCGCGCGGAACCGTAACAGCGAACCGCACTCCCGAGAATATCGGCCCTGCGACGGGCTGGCGCACTGTTCAAGCTGCGACAAGTTCGCGGGGCCAGCCTGCAGCATCGTGCACGTAGCCCGGCTCAATCTCCTCCGCCCTAGAGCTTCCTGGCCGCCTCTCCCTGTCCGAGCGTTGCTTCCTCCTGAAAGGACACACCGGCACGGCACGCACAAGGCGCACAGGTGTAAACCGACCATCCCCAACGTTTTCACTCCGCGGCGCGGTTTAATCAACGGACAGGACAGGGATTGGGCTCCGGGCACGTTTACACTGTTCGGACAAGCTGACTACGGGTCTCGGGCGGGGCTCAGACGCTCGACGGCCTGCCACCCAACGAATGGAAAACGCCCGGCTCCTACTGATGGAGCCTTGACGGGATGGATTAGAGCTGTCGCTCCTGTGTTTGCCGAGCCCTCTCGCTATACCGCGCGGGATTCGCCTGTTCCTTGACCCTTGCGGGACCTCGGCCGTGTCCGCGAAAAATAGACGACTCGCGTACGCGGTAGAACACGGAGTGCAAATATTTGCCGCGTCGATGCACCCGGGGAATATGGCCTTTTTGACTCTGGGCAAGGTCGTTGGTCTTTCTCGCGGATTGCTTTATATTTTATTTGAACAGTAAACCTACCGAGCCGCTCGCAACGACCAGTTTCGCGTTCTTTATTTTATAGTCGCTGGAATTACAGTGCATTCTCTTCCCAATTGTCCTCCCAGCTTGTAAACAAAAATGGACAATTTGGAAAGGGGAGATAGGATAAGTCGGGCCTCGCGCCTCGTTTTTATAGTTGTTCACAACCGGCAACGAGCGTTTAATCCGAACGTTGTTATAAACGTGTTGAATAGTTTAAATAGATTCAGTCTTGTAGTCGTTGTCACGCGCCAGTCACTCTTAGTGCTCGGTTGGTGTAATGTTCAATAAAGGCTCACGAGTTTATTTATAATAATAATAATAAGTTGCGTATCAAAAAGAAGCGAAGAAAAAGGAATGGAGGTGATACAATGAAAGAAAAGATACAATGGTAGATTAAGTAAGTGATCGAGTTATTAAAATAATGTGAAAACGAAGGAAATTAAAGAGAATAAAATATAATATGAGATCGTTAGGACAAACGAAATAGGCATTTATTAACGTCCTCGCCGGGAGTCAAATGACTTTGAATCGAAAGAGTCGGCTTTAAAAAATGTATTTAATGCATTTAACCCTTAAATGCATATTGTTGCCAATTCCAGTTCCACTTAATTTTATTCAAAAACCTGAGTATGTGCGAGAGATATTTTCTTCTTTCGAGTTTAAAAATTGCTTCGTGTCACAACAAAAATCGCAATTGCTTTGCTGCATTTCATTTATAAATAATGTAGAAATTCCTATACTAATAGATAATATAAACACATGACCATTTGTTTACGTCTACAATAATTTTAGTAATAAACGCATATTGTTGCCAAAAGTCTACATACAACTTCTTTTCGAAATAAATACTCGATATTATTACCTAGATCTTTTTATTTACTTTTTACGTAACCTATGACTATATTCCTATAAAAAACGATTTTTCAAAATTCAAAACAAAAAATCATGCATTTAAGGGTTGATATGTTTAATAGATTTTGCCCGAAAACATCATCGCCAGTCAGACTCCCGAATCTAGTTCAATACACGTCGGATGCAGGGAAACTTTTGCCACCGACTGGCCCGATGGTAGGTGTTTCAAAGAACGCGGCGAATCGAGTAATTTAAGGAACTAGATCCGGCTGCGACGAGCGAGTTCATAGAACATAATAAAAAAGTTTATAGAACAAGAAACTCGGCGAAGCACTTGGCCCGCCAGCGTGGTGTACTTGGTTCCATTCGCAACGGGCGCATTCTGTCTCAAGTCCTTCGGACCGGAAGGGTTAACCTTCAGCGTTTATTCCCGAAAAGATGCAGTCCCGAGGAGAAAAGATCCGCGACTTGATGAAGAGTCCGAGCGGCAGCAATGCGCCAGATACGAGCGAGTACATCGTCGTAGGAAAAAGCGATCCGATGTAACGTGGACCGGAGACGAATCTCCCAGCGAATCACCGGTAGAATGCATCACGGGAAATATTGTACGCGAGTGCATGCACTGCTCTTCTGCGTAAGACGTAATAAAATAAGCATCCACATCGTTTCCACGATACGAGGAGCATATTGGAATTCTTCGTGCAGAAAATAACTAAGAAAAATGGTTCCTGCGTTATTTTGAGAACATGACTGTAAGCGAAAGGTTGCATAAGATATAAATAATATAGGCGTCGGAAACGTTTCTGCGACGTGGGAATCATGTTCGAATTCTTAATGCAGAAAATAATTGTTTCTGCAATTTTTTCGACAGCTCAATTTTGAATGGAGCATCGTACAGGATGCGATGAAATAGGCATTGATATCGTTTCCACGATATCCGAGGAGCGTATCGGAACACTTCGTGAGAAATAGAAGTATACATAGTCAAAATTGTTTTCACTGTTTCTCGAGGGCTTAATCGTTAGCGAAAGGTTGCGAAGAGATACAATCGAACTTAGTGGCAGAGTGGATTTATTTTTCCGGGAAATATAGAGATGGAAATCGGTGATATTGGAGCGCGCCGGGAATTTTCCAGCGACCAAAAGATCGAAAGTTTGGAAAATATCAGCCGGGAGCGAAGAGAAACACGATTCCGGTGAAAATCGGCAAGCGATTTCCGCATTCAGTCGGCAGTGTACACACGATGTTTCCGGAAAGCGAACCAAAATCGAAGACCGAAATTCTTTTGCGGCGGCGCGATAGAATTTTTCTGTAAAAGCAGTTCGTTAAATTCCGGCGATTATATTCGTTTTTGGAAACATTTCCCGTAACGTCGGCCACAGTGACAGACACCTCTGAAACGGAAATCGTGCAGTGGATTAGACGGTCTCGAATCGCGTCGAGGACTACGGCGGATCGAAACCTCGAGGTTCGTTTCCCTGTTTTTTTTTCGTGCGCGTGTGGGTGAACTAAAAAATCCTTTCAATCTTCTACTACACTCTTTCAGACTCAGAATTTATGTCGTATTACTCAATACAATTTCGCAACGTTATTTTAGTCCGTAGAGACTGATCTTATTAATTTAAGAAACTGCGATTATCTTATCATTCTGTTTTATTTATTTGATACTCTGTACAAAATCATTCCAAACCACTGTACTTTTATAACTAATAGGTAATTTCCCGTACAAATTATTGGGTTGGCAACTAAGTAATTGCCGATTTCAGTTATAGATGTCTCTCACTCCCATTTTTATGATATCCGTAAATGTTATATTATAAAATTATTATTATTATTATTATTATCACCTATTTCCTTCACAGCGGTGAAGGAAAAGCGACCAGAATTGGTCAATCGTAAAGGTGTCATTTTCCACCAGGACAATGCTAGGCCACACACGTCTTTCTCCACTCGACAAAAATTGATGGATATTGCTTGGGAATTGATGTTACACCCACCATATAGCCCTGATCTCGCGCCATCGGATTACCACTTATTTCGATCCCTGGACAAACTCCCTTCGCGGTAAAACTTTTAACGACGATGACGCTGTAAAATCTCACTTAACTCAGTTTTTGGCCGAAAAGGATCAGACTTTCTACGAGCGTGGAATTTTCAAGTTGTCAGAGAGATGGCGGAAGGTCATCGAACAAAATGGAAAATACATTACAGATTAAACTTCGTTCCAAGTAAAAAGAAAATTTTTTATTTCATTGAACAAATCGGCAATTACTTAGTTGCCAACCCAATAAATGAATTAATAAATAAATGAAATGATCAGCTCCATTAACGAGCAGTTGTGAAAAGACGGCTGTCGGACGACGGTGCTCGTGCTCGCCCGCGATCCTGATCTTCATATAGAAAACTTTGCCGAGGTGTCCATTATTACGAGGCCGAACGAGCCCCTGTAAAACACGATGTTCGCGCTCGCTGGCAGCTATGAAACGATCGCGAATTACTCAAATAAAAAATAGATGCGTTTGCAATCTGGAGCAAGCAAACGCGCGGCCGCGCGGCCTGGTATTTAGGCAGCATCGCGGGCGCAAGCATAATATTAATAAATATCGCAGCGGTCGGCCAGATTTTCTGCGGAATGGGCATACAATCCCGTGCTTTCTGGAAATTCGCTGGTGTTCGCGTGCGCGGCCACGGCCCGGCCATTCTTCCGCGGGATTGTTACATCTTGTTTCGCGAACGTGCCCGCGTAAGCGGCGCTTCACGGTCCGTCCGATAGGGCGTCGTAAATACTTCAGCTCGAAACGGATAAATCACCGATCGGGTCGGCAAGAAACGTTGCGCTTCTTTCCGGAACTTTTTGCCGCGCACCTGGCTCGACGAACACGTGCTTGTCCCGCCTACGTCGGAGAGCTCGCGTACACGCGGCTCCGGCTTCGATTCGATGACGAAAGTCGACCGACCACTTACGGGACACTTCGGGCTTGTTTTTCTTGCCACGTAGAGGACGCTCGTTTTTTTCCCCCCGGCTCGCGGTGCTTTAAGCGCTCCCACGCGAATCCCTCTCGATGACCAGTCGCTTCGGAGAAATTAGCAGACTGCCAACGCTGCGAACTCGGAATGTTTCTCTCGAGAGAAGCGAAGCCAATCGACGGTTTATTGAAACCCGAATTCTTCGAAGTACATCGACGTATCATTTCTTTCGCATTTTACCACCGTCTTCTTCGTTGCTTGTCACCGTTGTCCGAACGGTGTACAAATTTATGAAACGTTAAAACAACTTAGCGGACAAAAGTTACGGGAAGCTCTATGTACGTGCTACGGCTTTACACGCCGGCGTGCATAAAATCGACCGATTTCATATAACGTACGAGTATACATATAAGATCGATTTATCTAATGCTTCAAGCAACTTTCATCTTCTTTGCAAAGTACCGCGCTTTCTTGGAAGCGTCGACACTCGATAACTAGTCGTTCATCACGGAGGAATTAATAACTGACTACTAACTCCGCGTGCAAGACGTTAAGTCCACCGTCTTGTTGAAATTCCAGCTAGCGAACCAAAATTTATTACCGGGCTTATCTTTTATCCCCTATAGTCCTCCACGCTGTAACTATTGGACTTTTCCCTCGCGGGTATTTCGAGTTTTATCAACAATGAATGAATAATTGGATTTTATTAATAAAGCAGCTCCCGCGTACTGCCAATATTTGATTTATAAAAATTGATTATCTTCGAGCGCAGCAAATTTCATTTAATTCAGTGTCAAGGGATTAATGCGGACAATTTTTCGTTTGCGCAAAAGTTTGCAGTCTACTTATTGGGATGAAACTACTCTCTCGTTAAAATTCAACCGAAGATTTTTTCATCCGGCCAGGATTATCCAGATTCCATCGAGAATTGTGGTGTGTAATATTTAAGGCGATTAAGTTTTCTCTGCGCAGAGATTATCGGTGTTACCTGGTAATAACATCGACACTCATTGCGGAAAAAATTAATAATTGATTCCCATCTTGGCGGACACAAGGCACTTCGTTAAGCCGGAACCACCCTCTTATTGAAACTGCAGTTTCACGAACGAAAATTGCTTGTCCTCGCCCACACGCGATCGATAATTGGTAATAACGTTCCAAACTGTTTGCTTCTTTTTTATCTTTCGTCAGCACGATTTTCGGTATAATAACCAGCCGCGTATGCATCAGTAAATAATAACCGGCTTAGCATGTATAAAAGCGCATACAAAATTCTTTACGCAGAATGTACATTTGATACATTTATGGCATTTATAGCCGTGCAAAGTATAATAAAATCAAATATTCCACCGATTCGACCGATATCAATTTCGCCAAAAATTTCGCTCCTCCGTTGCGGGATTAATTTTCATTTCGTATACCACTAAACTGTTTCGCTCATCCTTCAAATAATATTTCAAATAATATGCCAAATTGGAAGTGTTATAATTACGTAAATGCTGCTCATGTATACGCATATTGTCTTATAACAGTGACAGGATTTACTTAAAACTTCGCGCGATTCCCATTATAATGCAGTAGAAGCTCGATTATCGAACGTCAGAATTATCTATTATGGAAATCACTTTCACATGTAATCAGTTCCATCCGGGGCAACCTGTATGCAAAACGATTCGCTGTACAAATTAATAAAGATGAAGTCCGGCACCGTTAATGAAGTAAAGCCGTTTCATTATCCGAACATTCTTGTTACTCTGCTTAATCCGGATAATCGAGGTTCTACTGTGCACGCGCCCGAGTAAACAAGTCGATCGAATACCGTCTCGTACAACCAATTTCCTAATATCGTTAACTGCAATGGAAGTGCGAATGTAATACGCTTTCCGATTTACGATTTCGGAAGCAGTCGAATAAAAGGTCCCGCTGTAAATACAACCTGAACGAACCCCATAAACGTTCCGGTATAACGCTAGTAACCAAGGCAGTCCGCGGATGAATCGAAATTCAATTAAAAAACGCCAAAATGAAAGTTCGCCAGGTGATCCGATGCTCGTAGAAGATAGCGGGAGATATCCGAGAGTCGGTGGCGGCGCAGTGGGACCGGTTAATATAGCGAATTTATTTACCGAAGGAGGATTTATCGCCCGGCTATCTATCCGGAATAGTCTCGCGGTCGCGAGAGCCCCTTTCGAAGTTTCGCTGCGCTTTCGGGCTCGTTCGAGCATCTAATTCATTATCGTCGGCCAGATACGTCCGCGTATTGTCGTCGCCGTGATCCGGCTATCGCACGACACGCTGCGATGGAATTCCATTTCCGAGGAGGGGGAACTTGCACCCCGTTTATCCTCCATTCACACATACATACACACGAGCCGAAAACAGCCTCCTCTCCGTTCGCACGTAGACGAGCATCCGCAGCATCTGTTCCCGTATAGAGAATCGACGAGCAGCTCCGACAGCGAACGGAATCGTCAAAAATCGCTTATCACCCCGTATCTATGGGGCTGCGACCCCCGTTCATCTTCCCGCTCTGGGAACCCGTTGGAAACCGTGGCGCAAATCCGTTAAAAAATCTGGAGCCACTCGAACCGGAGCGCAAACCTTTTGGACCTTTTGGACCTTTTCGGCGGTCGATCGACTCGAGCTAGCTCCACTTGAAAGGAAAAAAGGGTTTCCGTGGGAGCAGTCTAAACATTCAAACGAGCCTGTTCCCCGGCCGCGCTCCCGTTCTTTCCCACGGCTTCCGTCTCCGTTTCCATCGGCTTTGCATTCGCGCCACGAACACCGTTCCTCGCGAGAAATCCGTTGCGGGGGCGGCCACGGGGGTCTCGGTCCCGAACGGGGGTGGGGACCCCCGAATCTCATTTGCAGTGACCGACATCCGACACGGTCGACGATCTCAGGACACCCGCGCGCGAAAAACGAGCTCGTCGTCCCGGCACGCGAGCCATATTTTTCTCAGCCACTCCTCGCCCGCTCTTTCAGCGACCCTGCACCCTTCTGCACTTAGGCGGTCGGGGTGAGGCGGACACGCCGAGCGGAAATGGTCAGGCATCGGAACGAAACTGTCTCTCGTTCGTTTGAGCTTTCTTGCGCAGCGGACTCCTACGTAACGCGTGCTTCAACAACGAGCCAATCATTTCGCGACCAACGTTTTCATAATAAAATTTATACGAAATACTGGAATCGAAACGAAGCTGTCTCTCATTTGTTTGAACTTTCTTGCGCAGCAGACTCCTGGATAACGCGAGTTTCTGTAACGAGCCAATAATTTTCCGACCATTGTTTTCATAATAAAATTGAAATGGATACTCTCTCTCTCTCTCTTTCTCTCTCTTTCTCAATAGTTCGCATTCTTCTTCATTGCGTTCAAAGCCCGCCACATGTATTTTCAAAGCAAATCTTCCAACAGCTCGTTCAATGCGTACAAAAAGTGATACGCATCTTTGATAACTGAACTCCTCAAATTTTCATCGATGTCAAGAATTTTAATGGTTCGGTTGATTTTTCTATACCCTTTGCATATCGTTTCAGGCATTACCAAATTATATATTTCATATTTTCCATTTTTTTCTCGCGTCATTGCGAGATCTCTCAAATTCAGTCTTAACACCAAACCTACCAGTGCCGGGGTTAAACGATTCGTTTTATATCTTTTATTGAATAGTTACCGAGGTTACAAGGATGTTTCTACGGAAAATGTAATAAATTTCTTTACTCGAGCTCGTTATCTTACAAAGGTCGTAAGAGATCGAAATAGATTCAATCGTGTCATTCTAACAAGGAAAATCATTCGAGCTACTTTTGTTACTCGTATCGTATCACGGTCAAGATCTACAAAATACATTCTTTAAATTTTCGGCGTAGGCTCGGATAAAAAGAGTTAAAAACCAAGGGTCTTTTATTTCATAAAAGGCGTCCAAAAAGATTCACGTCATTTAGCTCAGTTTGAAAAAAAAAGTTATACCGTTTTAAAGGGTGTCCACGTACATTTGTTCCCGACTGTAAACAAAGATAACGTGAACATTATCTTGGAACGTGGTGCCTCGGAGCGGCCATTCGAGCGCGAAGGGTTAATTCCTTTGTTGTTTCTTTAATCGCGTTTCGCCGAGGAGATGTTGCTCATTCGCGGAAATGTGTAGCCAGCAGAAAACTATCCCACTGTTGGTCCAGCGGCGGTCTGTCTTATCTGGAGGATTCTTTGGTTCGGAGCGAAGGGCTCGTGAAAGGAGAAACCGTGCGCGAGTGACCCGCGTTGCCATTCAGCGGAACATCGGTGCGCGACGTGGAACAATCGCTTCAGTGTTCGCATCCCTCTGCTACCGATATTCATCCCCCGGTTCGGTATTGCACGGCCACGGGAGCCGCGCCGCGGGTCGTGCTCGGGCCGGGTCGGGCCAGGTCGGGCCAGGCCAGCACGGGCCGGGGCTGATCACCGCGCCGACGAGCGCCGCGGAGTCCTCGGCCCGTAACAATCCTATCGCCTGCCGTTCCACCGAAAAATCCGCTCTTCCTCTCGACTCTCGACCTTTCCCTGTCGGAGTAAATATTTCAACCGGAGCCTCGGCTCGGCTCCCCTCGGCTCGACTCGGCACCGCCCGGCACGGTTCATCGCCGCGGCCGCGGTTCCGCCGCGGAGGCGAGATCATTGCTGATTTTACGGAGTCCATCTATCCTCTTTACGCCGGCGAGATAAACGTTTCCCGGAGAGCTTTAAACCGAGATAAGGAAATGCACGCGATATCTTCGAAAACTCGTAAAGTCTCGCGGATTTCCATAATGCAATACTGCCGAGATGTATACGTATACGTATATATTATGTAGACCGAGTAGGTTTACATAGGCGTTCGCGCGCCGGTGTGGGACGTGGTTCTCGACCGTGAAGATGTGTGCGTGCGTATATAAAAGCCCGAAGAAAAGATAACAAAGTTTCCTGGGCTGATTAAAGGGGGAACAACGCCGACTGTCGTCACGCCGCGGCGCGCACACCTGTCCGTCTACAGGGTGATCTACTGAATTCCGGCTGATTATGGCCGCCGTATCCACTGGCGTGGCCGCGAACCAACCCAGGTTTGCTTAGTTTAGTTGTCCGATGGCCTCGTTCCGAACCAACCAGACATTCAACTTTATTTCAGTCGCTCGACGACCAGCCATAAGTTTGCGCATTTTCTCTGCGGTCTAATTTACAGTTCGCTCGCCGCGTTGCTTCGAGAGATTCGGCCACGCGCAAGTGACAGAACCTTCGTGGAAAGTAATAGCTGGCTCTTTGATCTAATATGATCTGATTATTCGGCTGTCGGAACGCTTTTTAATATCGCGCATTCGTTTCGACCTGATTAATCGTGTTTCCGGTCTTGTTGTTTGCTTGCAAAGAACGACAGAAAGTTGGAAAATTTGCATACTTTTATATCATTACCGGCGGCAAGACTTCAAAGCAGCAGAAATACTAGGGTGGCTGATGGGAAAGATGTGGTCCGAAGTCGTTACGGTGGAATATAACGTGAAAGCACAGGAATTTTCCATAATACTGCTGACGAGATAATAACAGTGGAATACAATTAATCGATTAAAATTAATATATCGCATTAAAGGGAGCTTGAAAAGCTGCGAAACGATGGCACGAGGAGGTAAATGGATTGGCTTTAACCACTTTAGAAATTAGCATGAGAGTGGTCTGTAATAAAGCACGGTTTCCGTGTAATTAAATAGTGGTGTAAGTCGAAAGATCGGCTATCCGATAATTGATAATAATTGCCAATAACATTTGTCTCCCGCTGCGAATAAAACGAACGCAGGTCGTCTGTGTAACAGAAAATTCGCGTGGCGGCCAACATGTCAAGCCTTTAACTGCGTCGCTCCGGCACGGAGCCGTCAGCTTTTTGCGGCGCGATATTCGCATGACTGATTACAGCGTAACTGATACTGAATCGTACTGTTAAAAACAAGAAAATTTCGAAGCAATTTTTGGTATTCGGTTTTATTAAACTCCGGCGGGTCGGAGTGCGGCGAAAACGGTAAATACAGTGATCCATCAACATCGGACGGTCGCGCGAATAATATTGTTCCATCTGCAACGATGAACGGTGAAAATGGCGAAGCTTCTTAAAAATTTCGATCCTTCGAAATATTTAAACACGCCGCGAACACCGATATCTGCGCTAAATTATCTCAGCGGGGTCTATTAATAACCCATCGGGTATGCCAGCCGGACGCGACGGTGTTATAATAATTAACTTGCGGGTGTTGGGCATTTATCGCAAAATCGTGCACGCGGAAAATAGTGAAAATTATTCCGGACTTATTCAAATAATTTAACGCGGGGAACGCGAAGAGTCGTTGAAAATATTTGTCTTATTAAAATCCTGAAACGGACAAATGATTTTCTACCGTAACACCTCCATGTTCCATGTTATTGCTGCAGGGAATTTTGATCTTGCATACAGATCCTTTCCAAACAGTCTTGTAATAATACAGACACTTGCTCCTCACGCCGGAATTAACCTCCTGCGCCGTAACGTCGCGTCGAACTCGCAGAATAGTTTTCGAACAGAATTTAATAAATACAAATGTTATTCAATCCGTCCGATTCCAAGTAGAATCCCCACCGTTCCGCTGTGAATATTTAATTTCCGTGTTAAACGCGCGTTTACAGCGAATATAGAGTTCCCCCTAACAGTGAATTATTAACGAGACGAGCCGTGTAATTTTATTATTCGATATAAAGTATTGATAGACCACGCCTGCATATTGATGGGCCTTGTGTCGGCCGTAATAAGGATCGGTTGTGACCGATATTACGCGTCGCGCGTGACTGGTGAAACCCGGAACCTTGATCGAACGATTTAATTATCCGATGATAACGATCGCGACTTGGTAACACGTATGTCAGATACGGCGACAATTCTCGCGAGTGATACACGCGAAGTTCGGGATATCCGACGAATAAGAACAAAGTGACGGAAATGACAACCACTATCCGCAGAACAAACTGTCCGATTTGACTATTGACGCGATATGATGCCATGACAAGGAAAATTATTAATGGCGCGCGAATCACGCGATAAAGCGGTTTTCAGCGTAAACTTCGCAAAATGAAAAAAATAAAAAACTGACACGACGACTAACCGGAGGAAGCACGCATCGATGGATTTTCCCTTTCGGTTGAATGATTAATTAAAGGTGTAGTCTTCTGTAAATAATTCTGGACTTAACGCCAATTCGAGAAGAAAGCGACGCATTCCTTTGAGAACACGATCTTGTTGCGACTGGAAATTTCTCGTAGTCGGTTTCCGTCTCAATATATCGACAGCGGTGTATCGATATGTTCAAATATTTTCAGAGGGTTCTAATAAATCTCGGCTTTAAATTACACCGATACTAGTACTTTAATGTATCAGGATTAAAATTCGACAATTAGACCAACGAAATGCATAAATTTTCAGCATTTACGGTATTGCCGATATAATCGTCCTTATATTGCGTATTGTTGCGCCTTGATTTCCTGAATAAATTGTAGATTTTATCGGGATTTGTGTTTTAATGTATCACGATTACATCTTGGCAATTCGGCCGATGCGTGTAATTTAGACGGATAAATTTTAATTTTACATGGCACACGGCGCAATTGCTCTTGTAACCACACAAAGAGTGATTCCGCGAATAAATCGCGAACGCGTTGCTGAAAAATATTCGTGTCCCGATAAATCAACACCTAAATCTGACAAAGTAATTCTCTGGCGTCCGGGTAAACAGCTTTAACAGGGACTTAGAAACGATTCCGTTGCTCGCATAACTGCTTGGCTTTCCGTCGTCGGCCAGTTTACCACCGGAACCCCAGGAGCCAGCTACTCCATTCCTCGCATCGCCGGAATCATTCGATTTGCTCGATTTTATGGACGCTTTTAGCAAACATTATCGTTAAACAACGTCTCGTCGAGAGCGGCATTCAGAATCAATTACTGAATAATATAGTTTCATAATCAATTAACTATTTTTGCCGAAGTGCGAGCACGGCCAAACAGATCGCCGCATCCATGGTTCCAGTGTTAATTAAAACGTTCCTACCGTCGTCGGCGGGTCGATAATTAACCCAATTAATTAAACATCAATGCGATATTCGTGTTCCGAGGAACACTTTCGATAGAGAATTTTTCGCGTCCCGACAAATGATTAAGCGAAAGGTCTGCCGGCCGTTCCACGACTTCCCATTCCTTTTGTTCGAGCAGTTTATGCACCGGCCGGGTGTTCCATAATTACTCTCTTTAATAAAGCAAACGACTTTGAGAAATATCGAACGGTTCTTTTTGTAGCAATTTGGAAAAGAAACCCTACATTTACCTATAGACCGCGGATCTTTATTAACTTGCGACATTTGAGTAGTTTATAATGCTGAAACGATGGTTTAAATCGTGAACATCAGCGACAATTGAGAGACGAATTTTGAGAATAAAAAGAGAATTGCACGGACAATGCAGAAGCGAAGGAAATCCGCGGAAATCAGGCGAACTGCCGACTGAATTCGGCGTACAATAAATTCAATGGGGCGTCAACATCAGACTTGTATCGATAAAGTCGGGCGACACTTCGAAATGCAAACACACGCCGGGCGTTCAAAAGTATCCGGATACTTACATGTTTGCTGATTTCACCGAGATACCTCGGAGCTTTGTGCAGCCTTTTTTCCTCGCTGTTCTACAAATATTATGCTGCCGAAAAACGCGAGCAACGTTGATTAACGGGGAACGTCGATACCACGTACGCGCGCATTATTGTAGAACGCCGCGAAAATATTCATTTCCCGACGATTTTATGATTCGCTCTGTTCTTTTTTTCCGCGCGGTATCGTTATTGTATCCGGCCTTTTACGGCCCCGGTCGAATATTTGCATTCGATTGAACGGTTCGCCGGCCGGTTGTGATTGATAAACGGGAGATTAGGACGGCGCAGTCGAGAATTGCGGGACAAATTGGAAAAGTTGGCGGCGAAATTTCGAAAACAACCGCGGGGGATAATTAAAAAGAAGCTGCGCAGAAATGTGGTGCAATCGGCGACCCTCGAATTGTCTCTCCGTTCCAATAAGAAGCCGATCGACCAACAACAATTTCATTTTCGAAGCTGTTGTATCGCTAGAGAATCGATTTGCTCTGCATCTGTGCGCGATAGCTCACAGCCTCGCATTTTTCTATCATTTTTAATGAACGAGCGGTGATGGCCGGGTCAAGAGCGACCCAGATTGTCAAGAGTTTGCATCAACTTCTTAATTTCCGGCCGTCAACACTCAGGGACGATAGTTCGCCGAGTCTGCGAAGAGGAGATCGATTCATCTGCGAGAAACGTTGCGGAACATTCATTTTACTCTTTGGCCAATAAAACCACAATCTTTCGTGGAACGTAAGAACCCAAGGCTGCCGATTTCTAAGCACGATAAAAATTGTCCGCATCGATTACGGAGAAACAGGAGCTCGTTAAAGACTCGAATGTCACCTGGTCGTTTCTGTGGCGAAAGCACGAAACCCGCGATCTATCCACCGTATCGCGCACAGTCCCGACGAAACTAACACAATTATCGCCGCGAGAATGTCACGGAGCCACTCCTCGACCAATTACGAAAATCTTATTCATTTATCTTCATAACGCGGTCGGCAGTGAACCAGTTGTGTTGCTCTTCCAGATTCGTACGACATTGCAACGTTCCACGAATGCGTCCCATTACGACCGGGGCTCTGATTATCATTGTGTACAAGTGCCACGCGCTCTAACCTGTTTCCCGTTCGCGAAAGTTCGCTAATAAAGCAATGTCTAATTACGACCAAATTAGCTTCGACGCGAAGAAAAGTCTCGTTACCTGAAGAGACGGCCCGCAAAAACTCCACCAGATCACGCTAATTTGCGGCGCTAAACTTCATTCCGCCGATTAGCCGTTCAGCTCTTCGAAGCTCGATCGATTCAATGGAAATTCGGTTCAAGCGGATACGTTGCGACGAGAATTCGGTCCCAGGACGCGCAAAGGATCGATATTTTTTTATTAAACCAACGGGGCTTTATATTCTGCGAAGCCTCGAGGAACCGGTTACAAGATTTTACGAAATTTCGCGAGATGTCCGAGTATCGCGCCGGTATCTCGACGCGCAGAAGATCGGCCACCCGGTATACCTGCGCGCATCCTCGTTTCCCTGTTTCCCTGGGCAAAGTAGCTGCGCCCGAGTTCGGCTATCGGCGAATCGGTAACGTTTATAGCGTATTTACGTTTCCCCCATGGCTGGAGGGCGATAGGGGCTGGCGGTAGTGATACCGGCAGCACTGATACCATACTCCCATCTAATGTAACAAGCTTTCAAACGGGCCACGTATACCCGGCTCGCATATCCGGCACCGCGTTCGCGTAGTTTCGCCTGTCCGCGAATAAGATAGACTCTCTTCCCAGAGCTTTTCGAACGGAGCTTTTCCCCTCGGACGGGAGCACGCCGTCCGGCCAAGTCGATGAAAGTGTCCGCCACGTACGGGTGATCGATCACGTTGTTTCGTCTAATCGAACGTTCACGAAAGGAGGAGTCGGAAAGAACAATCCGGGGAGAACGATCTAAAAAGGCCGAGCTAGAAAGAACAATTCGAGCCGGAAAGAGCTTTGCCCCGCCGCGCCGCGTCGATGGCAAACGTGTCTTGGCGAGCGAGTCGCTCCACGGCCGTTTCGGGAAAGCCTGGGACGACCGTCCAGGAACCGTTGAATACCGATTCCTCGGCAGATCAACACTCCGGTCGTCGGACCGTGCCTACGAGCTATGACGATTCTCATCTAAAACGTTGGCACCGGACCAACCGGGCTATTCAACGATCCGCGATCGCTAACTTCGGACAACCGACGCGAGCCGTCCCCTTCTCGCTCATCGCCAAACAGAAACATCCTCGGCGGAAGTTTGATCGAACCTACCTATATACTTCCGCGAACTTCCGCCGCGAACCGTCGGCCTCCGTTATCCCGACGTTCTCTATCCGCGATGGCCATTCCGTCGCGTCTTTCCGCGCGTGTACTCCGCGCTCGCGGCTTAAAGCCACGTCCGGGCTTTGCTGGGTTCACTCCGGTAATTGCCTTCGTCTGGACCGAGTGCTTATCCTGCGCGAGCCAGATACAGTTGCTCGGAGAATATTGTGATCAGTGGATCGAGCGGATCATCGCGCGATAGAAAAGTTTTGCCTATCCGCTGCGAGAAACGGCAGGCAATATCTTTCTTTTCTCGATTCGTTCGAGGCTAATCGCGCAGCTGGTGTGCGTAATGTCCATTCAAAGCGGGAAGACTGATGACACGCCGCGTGCGTAACGATCGTGGACACGATAGAAAATCGTTCGAACACGATCGACTGGCACAGCGATGTCTAGAAAAGTCACGCGAGGTCGGAACAGGCTATTTCCTAATGCAAGAACAAAGGAGACCAGGTTTATTAGAGAAATTACTTGCGTAAGTACTCTCGAATCTTGTAGATGCGATCTAATTTCGATTTACTTAATAGACTGCGCTAAACGTCGAGTTCCAAGTTTGTTAAGACAATCGTGTCGTTCGTATGTGATCGACGCGGCAGTCGAAGCGTTAATGTTCTCGCGTTTCAACGAGAAATTTCAGTTGCAGGACAAAGAATTTTGATCGATGTTAGTTATTCCGACAAAATGAAACAGCTGAGCCGAAGTATCGACGCGTTCCCGATCTTAAGAACGCGATTGTTACTTTTTCAGCGTGGCTACGATTCGATCGCGTGCAATTTTAGCCAGCCAGAATTATTGCCTTGCGAGTATCGCGCTGCAAAAAGCTTTTGGCTTTCGGTTGGCGCAGTCAAAGGATTCGATTGCAGCCACCAGTTTTTGTCACGAACATTCATTTCAAAGTAAGCAATTCAGATTTAATAGATTCGTTTTCAGATCGTTTAATCCCGAGATATTTGGACCTATTGCTCTCGCGTTGCAGGGCACGATACTCAAACGTAATAAACAGGAAACAGCGGTTTCAAATTCGATAACGTTCGGTAGCTTCGATCTTCTGAAATCACCAGGCCTCGTTCACGGTATTTAAACGTATCGCTCGTGCCACAGCACGGAATAATTTTCCAGAGGCAGCAAAATCGGACAACCGTCGGCCGGCTCGCGGCGTCTGGACCGAGATTCGCGGCGCCTCGAGGGATCGTGGGACCGATGCTGGGTCCCTTTGCTTCCGGCTCGAGCTTCCAGCCAGCAGGTAGACCGGATAAAATCTATACGGTGCCGGCCCGATGCCACGCACGCGGAAAAATACCGGCGAATCCGTGGCCGGCGCGACCCGCCGCGAACCGCCGCGACCCAGAGCGTTCCGGCGCGTTTTCCGCGGGACGAGAATATAGGGACGGTGGGAGATTCGGGCTCGAGATTTCGGTCCGTGGACCGTGACCGGCGTCGTGTAGCCAGGGTTGGCGGGTTGAGCGCGGCGGGTCGTCGAGAGAGTGCCCGAGGACCCGTGTAATGGCTCGCGTACGCGAACCCGAGAGCACGCGGCTGAAATTTAAACCGTCACTACCACCGAACCGTTGTTGTACCACTGGCAACACACCACTACCACCACTGGCACCGCCGACACCGCCGGGAAAGCACAAGCACCACCAGCAGCAGCAGCAGCAGCAGCAGCACACAACTGCGTCGAGGACCGCGGCGTATCGTTACCCACCCTTCACCGTGACGAGACGCGAAACAGAGAGAAACTATGACAGAGGTGTACCGAGCAGGTAAAGAGTCGCCTCGGAGGGTGGGCGAAAGACAGGCATAGCAGAGGAGACAGTTGGGAGTAAAGAGATAGGGAGAGAGAAAGAGAGAGAAAAGAGATAGAGAGCGAGAGAGAGAGAGAGAGAGGGAAAGAGGAGAGGAGAGACACGGGGAGATCGACGGGGCAAGAGAGGAGGAGGAAGCCGAGCCAGAGAGAGCCCCAGACCGGCGACGACGTTCGGCGACGTTCGGATCGGCGTCGAATACGGTCGCCGTGCGCTCTCCGGCGAATACAGTTTGCTTCCTCGAGGCCCGGTGTCTCCTCGTCTCCTGCCGCAGCAACCTCCGCGCGATAGCCAACCCGGTTGCTGTTGCAGTTCGGTTCTCGCCGGTGATTTTACCGTGGTCGCACCAGTATTCCCTCTGTAGACCGAGACGCCGAGCACACACACCACCGACAGCCTCGCAGGCTCCGTTTTCACTCGCAGCGTAGTGCCACGCACCACCGACCGAAGGGAGGCAACGAGCGTGCGTCCGACCGTCGGAGGGAGAGGAGGGAGAGGTGGGGACGCCAGCCGGAGAGGGTAGGAATCGAGAGCCAGTCGGTGGGAGGGCGAGAGGGACAAAGGGTCGAAGGGTTGAGAAAAAGAGAGAGAGAAAGAGGAATAGAGAAAGAGAGAGAGAGAGAGAGAGCGAAACGGGTCCAGAGAGAGGAGCAGCGTGCTTCGACCGGGCGTTCCTCGGTCCTCCTCTGCCGCACGACGACTGAATCTTCGGGGTGGACTGGGGAGGCTGCGCGCAGGGTCGGCCCCGCTCCCTTCCTCTCTCCACTCACCTCTCTCCGCTTTCCTCTCTCCCTTCTCCGCTCTTCTCTCGCGGCTTCTCTTTCACTCCCATCAGCTCCTCTCCTCTGGCTCTTTCTCCTTCGCCGTCTCTCTCCGGCGCTTTCCTCTTCCGCGTCTTTTTCTGGCATCTCCTCCTCCTCCTCCTTCTGCCTGTTCTCCTCCTTCTCTCACCCCCTTTTCGCTCCCTCCCTTTCTCTCATACTCTCTCTCCATCGTACCCTCCCCTGCTCTCTCTCTTTATCTTTCTCTATCTCTCTCTCTCTCTATCTCTCTTGTTCTATCGCTCGCCCCCTCCTTCTCCGCCGATACTACTTCTTGCTCTCTGCCGCTCTGTCTGTCTACTCGACGTACCCGCCTGCACCCGCCGCCGCTGTTCTCTTCCCTAGCGATGGGCACACACGGGCTGCACGCCGGGTCTTGGACAATTCGGTGCAAAGGGGAGCCAAGACACCCCATGGACAAGTAAAACCGCTGTTCTCTCGTCGCACGGCGGAAGTCGATGCCGGTAACCGCGGCCGGGGGAGCCCTTGTGATCGACGACCGACTGTCTATTCTTGACGGCTGACGCGGCCAGACCTGTTCAACCCTTATGCGTTTAGCCCCGATGCTCCGCACCCTGTGCTGCTGCAAGGCCTCTGCCTCTTTGATGCCGCTCTGCGGTCGTGCCACGCTTTTTGATCCAGTCCTCGGTCTCCCGAACGTGGTCTTCGGGCGAGCAAGAGTTTCGAGAATGCACTTACCCCGCGCTGCATCGGCGAGGAGATTCAATTTTGTGTCTACATGTTTCTCAACAATTGCGGCTCTTCTTATTCCGCGAGCCTCCGTTTTCGAGGATTATTTCGTAAAAGGCTGAGGTAGAGGAGAAGCTGGAAAATTTCTCGAGCAGGAAATTAATTTGCCGTTGGCTTTCGTTAATGCGCGGAATTTTTCGCGTTTATCATCGTTCTTAAATTAACGGATGCGGAAACCCGGTTGTTAGATATGAACTCGCAACGAATCTACATATTTTTTTAATCGATGGCGTGTAGTAGTAAGATTTAACGAGACTCGTGAACGAGGATTTTTCAGAGTGCAACTCGGGAAACTACATTACGAATCGAAGGCTTCGATAATGTTGAATCGAATTACACGCTTCCAACTTCTGGAACACAATTTGCAATCCTGATGTCGTCGATATGTCGAAATCCGTCCGCAAAGGGGTTGAAAAGTTGCGACGCACGATCTTCTTGATCGCGAAGAAGAAACAACAGAACAAGTGTATAGGGCGCTGTGGCTAAAAATTTCACGAGATTAAAGAACATGGACAAATCGGTGTGCGACTTCAAAGTTACGACTCGCTGTCCGGGGTTAAATTGAGGAATAAAATTGCCAGACTGTATCTTGCGTGTAGTCGAATAGGGGCGGCTTAATGAACACCGTTCTAATAAATAGTTCCCGGCGCAGCATTTCTTTAATTGATAATACCCGTAGCAGTTAGGGTCGTTTCGATCCCAGCCGCGTTATTTCGTTCGTTGGTGGACTCCTGCGATAGCGATTCCCGGGGATTTTTTACTGCAAGTAATTTGAAAACGTTGATCCTCGAATTAACCCTCGGAGTACCGAGCGGGACGCAGCTGAGCACTCTATACGGCCGATGCTTATCTAAAAGTAACGAGCGCTCCGCAGCCCCGGAACTTTCTATTTGGTTTCAACTGTTGACTGATTGCGCAATGTATACGATGATCGAGCTTTTAATTCGCGGGCTTGATTTCTGATTCTTGCCTGGCCCAGCGCTGAAAGCGACTAATGCGTAATTTAAAGCCCGTCCGACGGTAAATAGCTGTGCCTTTAAGCCGCTCGCCCGGCCGTTTTCCGATACCCACATTCGACCATGGTATTATACTTTAGCAACAGAACGATCGGACAGTCAAAGCGACTTTAATCTCTTGCCGAAGTTCGGTGTATACTTTTTTTCCATTACGCCAAGATAACTTTTTGAAAGAAATGGGACGATCGTACGTTCTTTGCAGCTTTTTTTCTTCTCGCGTCGAATTGGCTTTCGAACAATCCCAATCGGCCCGAACTTGTTGAAATAGCTTCGAATATTTCGTCGTTCATCGGTTTCATCCACGCTCTATTTGATTCAAAATTTTACGCGGTTCAGGGATGTGAATGAAAGTAATACCTGCGCGTCTGGTTATTCGAGTTTTTATAGAATTCGAATTAAATGTGCCGACGGTTCCGAGGGGATAAAATTAGGCTTTACATCTCGCATGAACTGCAAGGTTATTAACCGTCGGCACTGCGATAGATTATGATCCAATTATTCACGATTGCATTACGAATTTATATGCTTGTAGATTAAATATGTATGCGAGAAGTACAATTAAATACAGAACCCGATTTAATTGAATATTGTCCATCGGTGAATTATGGAACCGTTGTTACAAAGAGGACAGTTTCAATCACGCGAACCGCGCCCGAAAAGTTTTATTTCGAAGATCTCTACTTTTTTAACCCTTAACCGCGGACATCCGAATTTCTGGCAATTATCGCTGAAACATATTGTTCATAAAACGAACGTCATATTCATTTTTACACAGAAAATAAATATAACATGTATTGCACACGTTGGGATGGCAAGGATAGGGAAAGGTACTCGAAGCAATAACTTTTAGATCCACTCACGGTAGAAATAATAAGCCAGCGGTTAACGCTAGATTTGCGAAGCACTGAAAACAGCTGCTTTATATTAACAATTTATGAAAGTAACAATAAAAGACTTATTCTGATTTTGGACGAGTGTTATCGTAATATATGCCGCAAATGATAAACGTACATACACGTAAACGTACAAAATCTTTGCATCCTGGATAATCGTATATTAAAAAACTAGTGATCCGTCATTCTGACGTGTAGTTAAGCACGCTCGTCGCTCGATCGATTGCGAGACAAGTCACGGAAGCACGGACTTCGTCCCGTCCGGTTCTCTTGAATCGGATACTCGCGAAGCCTCGAGGCCATCGCTACTTCTTCTCTCCTCGTTCGACTCGACACCTCGGCATCCTCAAACATTCTCGCCCCTTCATCTCCCAATGTATCTCGTTTCTCTGCTTCGTTTCCATCCTCCCCTTTCGGCCTCGCCGATTCTCCGTCGTTACCATCTCTCGGTCGGCCCGTTTTCCCCCTATTTTTCTTGTTTCTCTCCTCGCCAATTTCTTCTCATCCCCGGTTTCTTCTCGTTCCCGAATCTTCGCGTTCGCCGGCGCGCCGCGCCGGTTTCCACGACTCTCCGTCCACCGAGGAACGAAGGTGGATGGTAGAACGGTGGTTGGAACGCCGATGGTAGTGGCGGCGGTGGTGGTGGTGGTGGTGCCGGGTAGCCGAGCCACGGGCCAGACCGGGAGAACTTTTAGGATTTCTCTTTGTAGAAAGACGCGTTTATCTCGGGTTCAAAGGCAGCTGGAATTTTTAGCCGCGTTACGGCGAATACCGACCGGTGCTTTTTTATGAGAAACTCGTCCATGAATTTCTACTGTTCCGAAATTTATGTCGCCCACCCAACCCTCCCCGGCCTGCCGTAGGGACGGCGAATGATTAATCGGCGAGCATCGTCGTCGGCCAAGGGAAGGCGGTTGAAAGCGAAGATCCCGTGCGTGGGCGGGCAGCCCTCGGGCCCGCGACCGGAAACAATCGGGGACCCGTTTCCTTTTCGCTCCACGGGGTTAATCGTGCTTTTCGACCGGCATTTAGCGACAACGGACGCGACCCCAATAGCAAGTTGCCCGGTGAAAAGGAGACGAACCGCGGGGACGTACTTGTTGAAACTTGTCCGGCGGTCTCTCTCTCTCTCTCTCTCTCTCTCTCTCTCTCTCTCTCTCTCGGCAGTGGGCGCGAGAGAGTACCGGCGAGAGACTGCTCTCCCATCAAGGGAGCGGGTAAACCGCGGAAAAATAAACCGGTGAAAATATCGGCTCTCCCTCGCGGCCGTTTCAGCCGCGGGAGATGATAATTCGACGATTCCCAAGCTAAGTAGACGGTCGCGGCTTTCGCGACTCTTTCTCTCTCTCTCTCTCCCTCTCTCTTTCTCATTCTTTCTTTTTTTTCTCTCTCTCTTTTTCTCTCTTTCTCTCTTTCTCACTCATTCTCTCTCTCCCCTCGCCCCTCCCAGCCGGCAGCTTTACGAGTGTACAAAGTAACGCGCTCGAGGAGAATTTTTGTAAGACGCTCGCCGCAACCGGGACGACGGCCTTGCGCGTCTCTCAAGAGGGCCGTTTCCGGTTCTCTCGCTCCCTCTCCCGAGTGCTTATCTTCCGCGGATCGCGCACGTACGGCAATTCCAGGCAAATTGTTTGTAGGGAACCGTCTGCGGATTCAAACGAGACTATTAGCGCTAGCGAAAGGAGCTTATCCGGGAGCCCTGCGCCGCCGGTATTCCCGGCAAGATCAAAGCTATTCGAATTTCAAATCGTTTTATCGCGTCGGGCTTTCTTTGTCACGAATGTCATTCGTTTCGCTAATCGTTGCACCCCTCTCCTCGTCTCCGCCCCGCGACTCCGAGTGGATACAGTCGATCCTGCACGCGCGGACTTTACGCTGCGGAGATCCACTCGAGGGGTCGTTGCATCCCCGGCGACGTCTTTCATCGAGAGTTTTTCACTTAATATGCACGCGATTAATTGAAACGATCCTCCCGGTTGTGAACGGTCGTGGAATCACTCGTTGCAGCCACTTCATCCGCCACCCCCTCTTCATCCCCTTCTCGATCGACCACTCGGAGGCTCGAGGGCCTAGAAGAACGAAGCACTACTAACTTGGTTTTGGTTTTTACTTGTAGAAAGATTTTAAGAAAAATGTTTGTTTTTTTAACCTATTTACACCCTAAGATGTTTTACTTCTAAACCCAGAACAATTTTTCTAACTTATACCATTTCTATCTTATATGACAAAGGGCATTTTATGCGTATGAAATTGGGTCTTGTGACTCAGTTGTGACAGCTACGCTTTTAACAGTTCTCTAGATCTAAACTTTGTTCGTACAAAAATGATCTTCGAACGTGATACAACAGTTTCAGTGGCGCCTCGGAGTTGCCACTCAAGCGCGAAGGGTTAATAACCGTTGCAGTCAACGGGTAAAAAAGGTTACTTAAAAATATGTTCAGACTAGAATATCCCCCTTTAATATCTATTTTCTCACCGGAGACCACTGTCTGTTTAAACGGTGGATTTCGTTTTACTTCCTTGCCGCGATCCCGAAGCGACTGTTGCGATAGACTTCCTGTCGCGATAGGAACACGATTAGCCGTTTTATTTATTCCTCGAATTGACCGACTGCTTCGGAACGATCAACGTCGGCTCGTGATTAACGATCTATCGAATCAAGATTATTCATCGATTGCTGACTCTGTCCGAATCTCCTCGGTGTTCGATCGACGGTGGACAAATGTTAAGGACAGAAAAAAGTCGGCGACTTCAGCGATCTCCCTCCAGGCTTATGAACGACCGGCGCGTGCGCTGAAATGTTAAAAAACAAATCCAAGGGGTTTGTTCACGCTCAGGTTTACAATTTCATCGCTATAGAGACGGAGGAAGACCTTGAATCCCCTTTAATCTCCAAACTAGAGCTCGAATCTCTCCTGCAAACATGAGGTTCAACGAAAATTCCGCTTCGTCTCTACACAACGTCCCTGTGCTGTTTGAACAGTTAACAATTACGATTACATTCGTTTTATTACAGTCCAACTAGTCGCGCTTTCTACGAGCGCATCGCACGTAATGAGTGGACACTGCGGATTTTACGCATTTGCGAGAAAAATTCGTAGATCAAATACAGAACTGTAAACGCATCACAAGAGTTCCGGTATATTATTACGTTATTTTCTACTTGTTACATTTATTAAATAAGAAACGGCACTTTTCCTCCAACTCATGTTTCTCGCAATTCATCCAGACACAATTTCGTATTTCCCATAAAGATCCGCAGCCTAGTAGTGAGTACCGTGCGACGGTTAATCGCGATGTCTCGCGAACGGAACCTCGAGGAATTTATTATTCCCTCCTGTTTCCCGAAACGTAATCGCAAAACGGAACCGTCGTTGATCCCCTCGCATAAAAGTCCGGGAAAGGAGACGGATCCTCGCGGAGTCGTGCCGAAAATCTCGATCTTCCACGCGGCAAAGAAATCACGTCGCCATTGTGGATCTAAACATCCGTATCTCTAACAACCGGAGCTCGTTTGCCGAGGCGTTCTCGCAGCGCGCGAGAGGGAGAGAGAGCGAGAGAGGAAGAGAGAGGAGAGGAAGAGAGAGAGAGCGAGAGAGGAAGAGAGAGAGAGAGAGAGCGAGAGAGGAAGAGAGAGAGAAAGAGTAGGGAAAGTGAGAGGAAGAGGAGAGAGCTGCGTTCGCAATATGTTCGACGGTTTCCTTCGGCGGTTGATTGCTTTCCATTCCGTCGGCCGCGTTTTTCATCGTTCCGAGAAGGAGATCCCCATCGCGAATAACTCGTTTCCGCGTTATCATCGGCGGGGGTGGAAACCGCGAGCCAGGAGTACAAAGAAGCGGGGGTGGGCTGTTTATACGGGCAAGTTAATACGATTCAACTGGAAGCCGTCGAATTGTTTGCTCGTGGCTGCGGGCGGGATCTTTTTCGCGGACCGACATCGAATCGACGAGCTTTCTCCTCCTCTCTTTTTCTCTCTCTCTCTCTCTCTCTCTCCCTCTCTTCCCCGATCTCTCCCCCCGTCCTGAATCTCCATGCACCGATCTCTTTCTCTCTCGTTCTCCAGACCACCCCCGCATTCATCGTATTTATTATCTATCGGCGGGCCGCGTCGGATCGACGGCATTCCGACGCGTATCGGCCGCGAATCCCGGCGGCCCGCTCGCAAATGGCCAGTGGCCAGGCTTGGACAATAACGCCGGCTGCTGTCCCCGGCATTTCAAATATTCATCTCTCGACGCGCAGATTGAAAGTATGCGTGTAGTCGCGCGCGCGGCTGACTCTCGCGAGCGGGACGCGACCCGAGCCGGCCCGGCCCGACCCAAGAGCGATGGCCTGTTTTTCGGCCGATATTAACGAGCGCCATTAAACGCTTTCCCGGACAGTTGTTGCCGGCCCCGTAATTAACACGTCGCGCACCATGCGATTCGCAAATATTTGCCAATTTCGAATATGATCGGGTCACTGGGAACCGATAACACGTAAACAGGGTCGCCGGATGCGTGCTCGCGTCCACGCACCCGCCTGCCGACTCTGCTTGATCCTGTCAAGGACTATGGCAAGCATCGGTAAATCCATCGGTACACTCGTCACGCTGCACAGCGGTACCTCTTCCGAAAATGTTCCGAAGAGACCGTCGAAGTTCACGAATTCTCGCGCGTCCGTGATACCTTAACCGTTTGAGTCCCAAGCAGCGCGATCGCGCTGTTCAGATCTTGTGTCGCGATCAAACTTTAGCGACGCAAGCACATCGCATAGCTGCTTTCCTTTCTTTTTTTTTCTTTTTGTTTTGTTTGTCAATCTTGACGAGCGCCATCGCGCCGCTTGGTTCTCTTCGAAATCAATTAACCCTTAGCACTCCGAACCATTCTGGACGTTGGCTACCAGCTACTCGGCGCCACTTTTCGGCAGAAACGGGCATTTACAGACCGTCGTATTATTTAGTATGGTTTTGGAACTAACTAACATATTATAATGATATTGGACTTATATGAATTTGGCTGAAACCGAGAAATTTGCAAAAAAGTCAATATTTTATTTTTTATAATTTTGTTATTGTTTGTTTTATAATTTTGTTTTGTTGTTGTAATCGCTATCTATGCGAACTCTTTCTCTCATCGCCTTGTTGCTTGGACGATATCACTATCACTGCTATCAAAACGACAGACTAGCTGTAGAAGAAAACCTTCTACAGCTAGAGTCTTTCCAACATATCTGTATAAACGTCTATCTGGAGCTCATCTTCGCTACTATTTGTGTCATGAGACTCATTCGTGTTTGAACGTTTCGCCAAAGTTCTAATAATAGGTTGAAAATTTCTAATTGTTATTACTAACTCACAAGATGATATTTACCAAAAGAACTTTTACCAAACAATTTATTCACCAAGAGGAGAATCACTTTTCCGATTTTCTCACTCGTTAGATCTATCTATACCGCTCGACGCTTCAAATCAGACTGAGTTCAGCTTTGAAAATCTTTTCCTCCAGATTTTATGATTATAAATCTCACTGTACAGTGCGTGCTATGTTCGTATACCGACCTTTCTTCTACAAACTTGCCTTATCGCTCTTTTCAAATGGCGCCTTTGAAGTGCTCGGACCGTCGTGAGCACGCCTCTCGCGTTCTCGTCGAAACCCGCTGACATTTCTTGTATATATCTTAGTAATTTTACTATATTTTGATTTGATTTCTTGTGCCATTTCAAGAGAAAACTTCAGGGAAACATGCATGTCTGAAAAAGTTGCGCTGAAATAACTCAATTCCCCGTAATCGCTAATAAACTTTAATGTCCCACGAGAGGGGACATCCGAGTGATATGCTAGAATTACGATGTCCCACGAGAGGGGACAGCGGAGTGCAAAGGGTTAAGGCACGCGCTATTACGCTGTTCGCCACTTTTCGACCGTGTTTTCTGAATTACCCCTGGGACTCAAACGGTTAAGGATGGTAACAGTAATTAATGTGCCAGGCTAAAGTTCATCCTTTACCCGTTAAGCGTCGTGTCGTGGTTACCGGTGATCGACGATATGCAATTTAAAAGAAATGATGTTCTTCTGTGTAAATAAATCTTCAATAATTTCGTGATCATACGAGATTCTACCTACACTCGGGCCAACGAGACGAGTCAGCAGACGTAAGCAAATGCGACTTGTAAGCGTCGTTCGGTGTTTATATACAACGTGTATATCACACGAACACTTTGTTTTTCTTGGCCGACTCGTCTCGTTGATCCGGCTATAAATATTACTTGTTACCGAAAAAATATTGTACCGGGCAGGATTCGGAAAGTTATAACGCGGGCTAAACAGAAATTATTTGTGGAGAACAGTTCGCGCGTGATTCAAATATGCAGTTACTCACAAAATCGAGCGTGCACTTTTAAAACGCAATTACTTTTTTAGATGATAGCGGGATTGGTCTACCAAACGGTGAAATTTTGCTATTACTTGGAATGACAAAAAAAGAAAAAAGAAAAACTCTTGCGTTTTAACTTTTTTAGCCGAGCTTTTAACGGAAAGTTGAAAACTGCCCCTCGTAGATCTCGGTAACTTATACGCATACTGAAAATTTCATCGAAATCGGGTTGACGTCGTTATGAGTTATAACAAATTAAAGATGGCAAAAACTGCAGTTTCATCACTATCATTTATTTCGATCAAAAATCTTGATCGACGAAAGGCATTTCCTAAATTTTTGTTATAAGCTCAGATAAAATAGTTGAAAAACGCGAGATTTTTTTGTCGTTCCAAGTGATAGCAAAATGAAAAAAAAGGCATTTCAGTCATTGTCTGGTCCCCCTATCGTCTAAAAAAATATTCAAGTCGCTTGGTCCAGTTTTAAAAAAGTTATTGCGCTTTAAAAGGTGTACGTTCAATTTTGTGAGTAACCGTTGTATGTTTCGGAGATGAACTTCGCGCATAAAGCGGCGCGATATACATTGAGATGGCCGGCGTAACAGTCGTAGTGTTAAGTATTGACAACAAGAGAACGCAATCCTATTCCGGTCTTGAAAGAACGCGGAATAACGTTCCCACTTAACAGGTTATTACTAGAAATCCCCATCGCGAGTCGGCTCCATCAAAGTACGCCAAGGGGTTAATTAAATCGACAGGTTGCTCGTTCGCCGCAACAATGGCATCACGCATCCGCGGGTGTTTCGAGTTGTCGATTCGGAAGAAACGGTTCTCGCGTACATTTTACTGAAATACAGCTCCGTGACTGGGCATCAGATTTCAACGCAGAGACACGTGTTTCGAGTATCGTTGCGTATCCAAGCCGGAGGCTGCTGGAGCCGAGGAGATGATTTTAACGAAGAACAGCATGGATAGCTTGTTACCGAAGGATCGGGGCACCCTATTAAAAAGCCCAACATCGAGTTTGCGCTGTGCGCACCCCCGCGAAGAATGTTCGCGAGCCAAAGTTGCCGGCGCAAGTCCCGAGCAACCGAAAGTAATATTTACGATTTCTTTGACCCGGCAAATCGCCGGGTGCCGTAAATCCACCGTTAGCGTTGTTCTTTCCCGGTTCGACAAAAGGATGATCGTCGGTTCTTGCGTCGTCACGCTGGTTCCCCTCTTCTTGCCTTCTGCTTCTTGGGGAGCAGAGGATCTCGCCGTTCCACCCGCCCCTTGCCGCGCGTTCGATGCGATATCGACTGGCCTCGCAAAACTTTCATCGCGCAAACAGATCTTCTTATGTCGGCGGGATCCGGAGGTATATATACATATCGTTCCGATTTATTTTATATATAATATATACAGGGCGAGTCTCGTAACACGACGACAGCAAATAACTCATAAAATATACATCGTACGAAAAAGTGTTTCGGATAGAAGTTGCACGGTTTGCAGGGGCTTATATAATTCTGTAATCAGTTTTACGTTACTTTCAATTGTTTAAATGGAACAGTTTGCGTTTCTTCTACGATTCGGATGAAGCGTCGAATTCTACGTTAAAAAGTATTGTACCAAATAGGATCTAAAATGAATAGTTGAGCCGTTTATTTTGAAAGTGGCACAAGTCACTTCGCCGTAATGAAAAGTGGTGATTTTTTAATGTTTATACGAAATTATTTGTACTGAGAAAAATATCAGTATCCTGAGATAACAAATACAAGTAAATCTTCTCGAAAGTTAGCATCCATATTTTGAAACGTGTTAAAACGCGAACCCTTAAATATATCGACTTAAAAGCAAAGTGACTTATGCCACTTTCAAAATAAACGGCTCAGTCACTGAAATATTAGCAAATATAAATTATGTTGTATTAAAAAATACCGTCGATCAACGTGACTGGTGGCACAACGTAGTAAGATAACTACACTCCTGGACAAAAAGATAGCACATGTGTGCTATCTTTCATTTCTCGAAAACTACGTGAAATTTCTCAAATGTAAATTACAGTATTTAAAGCTTGCGACACGAAAGGAAGGAACATGTTAATAAACAAGATCGTGCTCACTAATTTTCGTAGTTCGTCGAAATAACGTGTAAACACAAGGGGCGAAATGATAGCACGCTTTTATAAAATCCATATATAAATTTATTTCAGAAACACAGTTTACATCAAAATTTTAGTAATCAGTATAACTAATTTTAAATAAAACTAAACTTTATTCTCAGTGACTTCGATTATTCGATTTGGTAATGATTTGAACAGTTTTCTTGTATTTTTTCTTCGGATAAATTGTCCCATTCTTTCACGATGACTGGTCAGAAATGATAATTATTTGGTTAATATCCGGAGTAACTGTTTATTTTAAACTCTATTCAGTGTAATACATTTTTATGTAGAATTTAATGCTTTATCCGAGAATTCGGGAAGAAATATGAACGATTCCGTATACGAAATTGAAGGTGACCTTTATATTTTGATAAAAGAGCAATAATCACGTAAAGCTGATTTCAATGTCAAATGTGCTCCTGTAAACTATGCAACTTCTATCTGCGACAATTTTTTGTACAACGAATGTTTTATGAGATTTTCGATGTCATGTTACGAGACTCGCTCTGTATTATATATAAATGCATGATGTACATAGATAAGTATATATATACGGTCTCGGAGTGCATCTAGACACAGAGCCCCGAAATTCTCCGGCCAGTTTCTTGTCGTACGGCGGAACAGATATTTTCGTTCTCTCATTCTGAAATTGACTCGCCCTGGGGGATGCAACCCTAGTGAAAGACGTACAGGCCAATGTAAACCGATGTATCGAGGAAGGAACACGCCCCGGCAGTCCGCTCCGGCGATACCAGTCTCTCTACCCTCTCCCACCGGAAGCTTTTTCATTCACTACCGAGACCCCCTCGCCAACCCCTTCTGCACCCCCCTTTGCACTCGCGACGGGTACGGTTATTCGCGCTACTTTAAACGTTTCCAACGATTCCGTCGAGCCGGGGGTCGTCGCTCTTGGAGAAATCTCGGCCGCGGTTTGCTTATCCGCGAACGAACGGTCCTCGATCGCCAACTAGCGCCATAGTACTTCATCCTTTTGGGATCCACCCTTCACTGGATTTTTTTTCAAGAGGTCCCTTTCTATTGGATCTTTCCCGAGCTCTCGTCTCGGGCGGAAGGACGCAGAAAATTGAACCTGCGACGCCGTTCAAAGATTTACGCTGGCCTCGCGATTTCTATCGAATTTTTCGATGGACGTCTTTTAATAATTTGTTCGCCCGTCGAATCTCTCGGTTCTTGGTATCAGGATATTTTTTTTCTTGTTGCACGAAGGTTGAATAATGTTCCTGTATTTTTCTGCAATAGTCCTCGGGCTTGGCGCTTCTACAAACATTCTAAAACGTGCTCGTGGCTCCTCGATGAATAGTTTCAGCGAACTCTGTCTGCAAAGTATTAATAATATTTAATTTATAATATTTAATTTATAATATTTAATTCATAAATTATAACCTGGGTCTTTAAGTATCCCAGCGAAATGTTCATAGCTTTTGAAACCTTCATAAATTGCACATTTAAGCAGAAACTTCAGTAAGTATCCTAGAATTTTCTCGATTTTTTTTTAATGTCTAAAAGGATAACAAAATCAAGTCCAGGCTGAAAGGATTCAGGTTGCCGGTTAATATTTGGCAGGGTTAATATTTAGTAGAAATTGCAGGCTGCAGCACTATTGTCGCTACTGTCTCTAGTTTAACATATGATAATTAGACTGTGGATCTTTGTGCAAAATGAACATTTTTCTCGTTGATTATATAAAATTCAATTTTTATATCATATATTGTAAAGATTACCGTGAATTAAGTCGCAGAATAATCTCCATTGGAGGTCGAAACTGTTAAAATTAAAAAAAAGTAGTTTCAGAAAACTCTGTCTGCAAAATATTAATAATATTTAATTTATAATATTTAATTTATAAAATATAACCTGGGTCTTTAAGTATCCCAGCGAAATGTTCATAGCTTTTGAAACCTTCATAAATTGCACATTTAAGCAGAAACTTCAGTAAGTATCCTAGAATTTTTTCGATTTTTTTTTTAATGTCTAAAAGGATAACAAAATCAAGTCCAGGCTGAAAGGATTCAGGTTGCCAGTTAATATTTGGCAGGGTTAATATTTAGTAGAAATAGCAGGCTGCAGCACTATTGTCGCTACTGTCTCTAGTTTAACATATGATAATTAGACTGTGTATCTTTGTGCAAAATAAACATAATATAAACATATATAACATATATAAAACATAATACATACATACAATAATATAATAATAATACATACATACATACATAACATATATAAAATTCAATTTTTATATCATATATTGTAAAGATTACTGTAAATTAAGTCGCAGAATAATCTCCATTGGAGGTCGAAACTGTTAAACTAAAAAAAAAAAAAAAGAAGTTAGGTAAAAATGTATTTCTTCTTTCGATGATGTTGCTACGGCGATAGCAATGCAACGATATTTGTAAATTCTTGTCGCGTCTTCACAGTCGTCCTGTCTTTCGTTTATCCATTTTTGCTATAAATGCGCAAGATTTGCAGTCTAACAATAATTACGATACCGAACGCAAGTCTCGGGCATATAATAATGTAATCTGCACGCGATCCATCGTCGAACTATACCGAACTTGTTTGGCCAGCAAATACGCTTAATATTCTCCCGGCGACAAGACTCAAAACCGATTCACGCTTGGCCCGACCGACAAACGAACTTGTCCCGGCTTCCGCGGAAAAGATTCACGATTTCGAGATCACATTAGACGGTTCGCCGTGCATATTTGCGAGCGTCGTCTGCCGGCAAAGCCGCCGTGAAAATCGGCGGACCGGTGTCCTCTGTTAGCCTTTCACTCCAGTCGGTTTCCTCCGTGGCGCAGTGTCGGCGGGCCGCATAATCGTATCGGGGCGAAATTATTGAACGCGAAATCCGCGGCTTTGAAGTCGCGAGTTGACGCAGTCGTCTCGCCGCCGCTTTATGCCGCTCGAGACTTTTTCTGTGCTCGCTCGTTCTTCTCGTCTTGTTTCTTGGGCACGATCGTAAAACTGGAGGAGGACGACGAAGAGGACGAAGAAGAAGAAGAAGGTGTAGGAGAAGGAGAAAGAGAAGACGCAGAGGACGAAGGCGCGAAGACGCGCCGTGCTCGCGGAAAGGGACTTTTTGGCGACCTTAACGCTCGACCCGGCTCGGCGCACGGCGGAACGAAACATCTATTTTCTTGGACATCGTCGGCCAAAATTGAATGTCGACATTTTCTACCGTAGCTTCGTTAAATCTTTAACAGGCGATCGCGGCATAAGTGAACACAAAGAAATGAACTTAACATCGCGTTTAATCCAAATGCAACAATCATCGCTTAAATCGTACTAGTTTATAAGTACTCGATGTTCTCCAGATTATTGGATATCTTATTAACAATGATTTTTTACAAAAAATATTCTGACCTCTTTTAAATTTCATCGTTTAACAACTGTATAAGATCAGAATTCATTGCACTCAATACTGTTATAATGCAACTAATCCGGTCGATGCCCAAGAAAGATCTAAAATACCTAAATTCAATGCTTCGGTGATAAGGTCTCGAGAAGTTGAAAAATTAGCTGCTAATAACTGCGAGATGAATAAAATAAATCTAATATACGTATTTTTACATCAGTTGTACGATGCAATAAAGAAAACTATACGATTGTACGCAAAACAATCATTGATAACCTTTTAAACTTCGAAAAACGTAACCTTGGAAAAAGATATTTTTGCATACAAAATATTTGTTGTACCTCGACAATTTTTGAGGTACAACTCTTCTAGTTAGAAGAGGTATTTAGGTGGAACATACTTGCACATATGTATACATATGTGCCCATAATTATGAAAGTGGTCTAAGTCATATATTTCTTGTTTCGAGATATTTAATGAATCGCATTTGAATAAATTAAAAAATATTTTTACATTATGCGACATTTTAATTTATAATTTTATTTGTCTCGATTAATGGAAATTTATTATAGATATGAAATTTTGTGTGAATTTCATAGGAAAATGTTGTTTTTAAAGCTTGAATTGACTTAGACCATTTTCAAAATTAACTGAATGTCCTATAATTGACTTAAAGTAATAAAAAATTGTGATTTTTATTTGAGCCGTTTATTTTGAAAGTGGTGTAAGTCCAATGTCATCGAAAGAAATTGTAAGTGGCGTTGCGTGGGGTATTTAGACAATACAAGCTCAGATTCGGCATTTTGAATTTCTTTAAAAAAAAGAACTTATACCACTTTCAAAATAAACGGTCCATTTGAAACAACAACTTTAACGAAATAATTCATAAACATTTATTAATCATTTCTAAAAAGTAATCCATTTTTATCATATAATTTTTATTATATAATTTCTTTAAATTGTTGACTTAGACCACTTTCATAATTAACACTAAATGAATTCCGTATAACGTTGTAATTACAACTACTATCTAAAGGTTCATTTTTGACGATATCGTAAAAATTACATTGAATAAATTTAGTTTAAAATCATGTCGTGTGAAATAAGTGATAAATTCATTTTTTTTTAAATTTTGACTTAGACCACTTTCATAATTATAGGCACATATATGTACATTGTATACATACATTAGATTTATTTTATTAATCGCAGTTATTATCAGTCAATTTTTGCGACCTCTTAATTCTCTTTATCTTCTCTCATCTTTTGTTATGGCCGATTATGTCTAAGAAAGTCGGTGTCTCGTTCCACCGTGCGGCGCCAACACGCTCGGCCTCGCGCGCTCGCAAGATTTGTCCGTCGACCCCTCGCGCGAAGAAAGGAGCGGTTTATAAATATTTCGCGGTTTCGCCGCCCTCGCGCGACCCTCGCCCCTTTCTCGAGAATAATGTCTGAAAGGGTCTGGCCGGGCCGGGCCGGGCCGGGTCCGATGGCGAGTAACCCTTGCTGTCGGCGCCGGGGATCGATAAACAAAATTCGACCGCGGCGAAGGAGGAGCACGCGACCAATCCGTGACACCGTTCCATTGAATATTAAGCGACGACGATTGAGCCGCTTGTTCGCAAGCGAATCGAATCGACTCGAATGGAAATCCCCGTTCCATCGTCGATCCTCGTTACGTCTGCCCCGGGGAACCTTTGTTTAGCAGCTGCTCCCTTTACGGTTGCCGCGCCGGCCCGCGACCGGACGAGGAACTCTCTTTCTCTCTCTCTCTCTCTCTTTCGCCTGCGTCTCAAACACCGCTTTCGCCACCGGCAAAAATTCGAGTTCATTGCTTCCTATGCGTGTCAAGTGTGAGACCGTGCTCTATGCTCCACGGTTTATTGGCCGTGGCGACGGCCGCTCGCTAAATTCGTGACTCTACATGGTGGAGCAAGATTCACGGAACCGCTGCAAGCTATTTTGTCTTGGATCAAACGAAATTATATTATTAATAATAATTTATTCTATATGTGCATAGTTATGTATATGTATTTTTTATCTTTGTTGGGTCAACGATACATGTTGGTTCTGGAGCCCGGGGATACCTCAGGTTAGTTGTGGGATGATGACCTCGACGTTATGTCAAGGTTATGTCGAGGTCATTTCGAGGTCATGTCAAGGTCATGTCGAGGTCATGTCAAGGTCACGTCAAGGTTATGTCAAGGTCGTGTCAACGTCATGTCAAGAATCAAATGATTAATATAACTAATATTAATATAATGAAAAAATACAAATATATATAATAATTAATTAAACTAATTAGTATAACTTAATTGACGAAAAGAAAATTGGAAAATTTGTCACAATACACTAAATTCTCCCTAATTGTCTTTCAGCTTGTAATGTAGAATGGAGAACTTGAGAAGAGGATTATTAAATTTGTATTATTATTAATAATTTATTCTATATGTGCATAGTTATGTATATGTATTTTTTATCCCTGTTGGGTCAACGATACATGTTGGTCCTGGAGCCCGGGTTACCTCAGGTTAGTTGAGGAATAATGACCTCGCCGTTATTGTCGAGGTCATGTCAAGGTCATGATAAGGTCATGATAAGGTCATGTCGAGGTCATGTCAAGGTCATGTCAAGGTCATGTCGAGGTCATGTCAAGGTCATGATAAGGTCATGTCAAGGCCATGTCAAGGTCATGTCGAGGTCATGTCGAGGTCATGTCAAGGTCATGTCAAGGTCATGTCAAGGTCATGTCCGGGTTGTGTCAAGAATCAAATAATTAATATAACTAATATTAATATAATAAAAAGATACAAATATATATAAAATAATTAATTAAACTAATTACACAATACACTAAATTCTCCCCAATTGTCTTTCAGCTTGTAAAGTAGAATGGAGAACTTGAGAAGAGGATTATCAACATCTATTGAAACGAGGCGCGCGGCTCGAATAATCGTATCTCCTCTTCCCAAATTGTCCATCTTTGTTGACGAATTGAAGGACAATTGGAGAGAATTCACTGTACGTATAACAATGGAAAAGCGGTAGACTAAAGATCAACGCTTGGAGGCTAACCAGCATTAAAAGCGCGAGAAACCTGCTTGTATCAGCTCGTATTGCTCGGACGTTATACTTTAATGATTTTATTGTAATTACGTCGCAATTATATTATAATTAATAGCGTCTAGCAAACGATATCGTTATGACGCAATTTCGAATGCTATTATCGTATTGCTACAACGAGGTTAGTACGATTATTGCACACGGCCGCATGAACGTATTGATTCGGGTAATTATCCGCGGTGGCATCTTTTTCATTAAAGTCACCTTCGCGAACATTTACCAATTAATCGGATAGTTTGAACAACGAGCGAATAAAATTCATCTACCTTCGGTCGTTCAGTCATTTTAAAACGCGTTGCTATTCGTAGTCTAACCGAACTATTCGCCGTTGAGTGGCATTCGAATTCTTTGTTAATTGTCGTAACATTTTCATTGCTCCGCTCATTAGGTATTATTTGGACGCGTTCCGTTTCCCGCGGCTCACCCTGTACGCGTTCCTTTTTCTCGTTGCCGCGCGGCACGTGTCCGGCTGCCACGCAGCTGGAACGCGTTCGCGTTTGTAAATATTAAGCGTGCAAATTAATTCGGGGCTCGTTTGCGCGAAATTCAAACTTTATTTTTGGTTTACGGCTTCGCGTATGTGCAGCGATTTTTGTCCGCGGCGGGTTCTTTTGCGTCCCTCTTCCGTGTTTACGTTTGATTTCCACGTAACCGGTGGCTGGCGGCGCGGGCCCTTCGCGTATTTGTGCGTCGGTGATATAATTGACGATGGAGATGCGTCGGTGACAATATGTCAACCAACTCCTTTGTTAGCTGGGAACTGTTCGTACAGTTCTGTGTCCCCAGTTTGTCTATTAAATCTAAGTTAATCTATTAAATCTAAAAGTTATCTTCGTAACTAGCGAGCGAATCCGTGAAGTGTGATTGGCTACAAATACGGTATTTCTTTAAAAACCAGTCTACGAATAGAAGAAAATGTTATAATAATAATAATATTAATAATATTACTATTAATGATTTTATTATTATTATTATATATATAATATTATTATAATATTATTATAATATTATTATAATAATTTTATTAATAATATAGTATTATAATTTTAATTATTTTATTATTATAATAATTTTATTAATAATATAATATTATAATTTTAATTATTTTATTATTATAATAATTTTATTAATAATATAATATTATAATTTTAATTATTTTATTATTATTATATATAATATTATTATAATAATATTATAATAATTTTATTATTATATAAAATATTATAATATTATTATAATAATTTTATTAATAATATAATATTATTATTTTAATAATCTTATTATTATTATTATTAATAACAACAACAACAATAATAATAGTGGTTATTATGTGAACGGGGTGGACCCTTTGTTACAGAGAATGTTGTAATAGCGAGCACACGAGGCGAAGATTGAAAGCCGAGAAAGTAATAACAACAAGAGAACAACGAACGGAGATAGACTAAAGCAACTAATATAAGGATCAGATACCAAAGATAGTAGTAATGTGAGTAACATTGACAATAATACTAGCAACAGGAGGGGTAATAATAAGAATAATAATTACACGAATATCGATAAGATAAAGAACTCAGGATGGTAGCGGGCAGTAATAGCAACGGATTGTTTAAACGAAGTAAAAGAATTAGAAAAGTGTTGATTATTTGCTTGCAAATAATTAAAGGCAGAGTTTCAGGTAAAAGTATATTTATTGAACACACGGAAACACTAAGATCTAATATACAGGCTTGCTCGTAAGAGCTTAGAGACAACGAGTGTACTCGTAAGCTGCTCACAGAGACGACTGATTAAAAATCCGCGGAAGACACACAAACTGTGGGTCGGGAAATCCTTAGTGGTCATAAATAACCAATCCGCTCTCGCACCGCGTGTAACGGACTTTCGAGTGAAAATTTGCTCGACTCGAGTCGACGCGCGTTTAGCGCTCGCGTGCCCTGCAAGATGGGCCGCAAGGGCCGTCTTACCTGAAAAAACGGACAAGGCCGTAAAACATACAAAGTACCCATTTTCAACAGCATCGAAAATGCCAGACATTTACAAGAAGAAGTTGGGAGGAAAACGCGGGGAACCCAGCATCTCGAGCAGGGCTAACGAACGAAACACTAGAATACCGTAAACCGTAAACTATCAACCGCGAACCCGTACAAAACCCGACACCGACGATTGCGGCCTTCTGCCGGCAAAGTGCAGCTTAGAGACCTAACAGTTTTCATCGCGGGAATTAATTCCTCCCACATACTGTTTCTAACCCATTAAATCAACATATCGGGGAGCGCTTGATGAAATTCGCGACCGGAAGTCGGGAAACTCTAACCCGATGTAAATATGGCAAACCCGGCACCGCGCCGTCCCAGAAGCCTGCGTCGAACGTGTCGACGTCGAAGGTCTCCGAAGAGACCGGGTAGCCACAAAAGCGCGCCGTTCGACAAAGGAGAGTTTCCCTAGTTTTCCCACGGATCGAGCGTCGCGTCGCGTCGCGTGCGAAACCGTTCGAAGTTGTCGCAGGTTTTCGCGACGCGGTCGACGCGCGTGACCCACCCTTGGGATAGGGCGTTTGCCAGGTACGCAGAGCGGCGTCGCGAGCAGATTTGTATCGTCGATCCGGGGGGCGTGCCCGGATCGGTGGAAATCGAGAGCGGAAAAGGAGAAAATGTAATTCGGGGAGCAGTTCGCGGTAATAATTCTGACGCAATCACGGGGCGCACGTCGTCCGGGCAGAAAAGGGGAACGGAAGTCGATTACGGAACCGCGAGCTGGCAACGGCAGCGGCGCACAGGCAGCAGTAAACCGTACCCGCACACGGGAATCCGTACGTTAGTTTTGAACAGTCGTAACCGCATCCGGAAGCTTCGAGAACCGTGGTACACCTGCGATTGCAGTATTACGTGACTCGTCGTCGATGCCACGATACGACGCGACACGGCGCGATGCGATCCGATCTGACCCGTTGCGATCCGATGCGATCCGATGCGATGCGATCCAATGCAGGACAATACGATACGACGAGACCCAATACCCCCTGCCGCAGCACGATAACCGATAACTTCCACCATCCCATCCCCCATCGATCGGAAATGCGATTAATCTGCCTGAGAAACGCGAACGAAGAAATCGCCCGAGACAACGATCCCCTGCTTCCATTTAGGGCAACGGGTCAACGCGACCCTCGCATATGGATGACACGATTCTCTGACCCTTTTAAGAATAATACGTAACGCTGGATTCCTCTGTACACGCATAAACGCAGGGATCATTTTAAATCCGTGTTTTCTACCTTTGATTTCGCAGCATTTCTCAGGCATGGAGTTCCCATTTTCTCCTCCTGCCACAGCCTTCTATTCGATTACTTTCTTCCTCGTATAATTCGGTTGCAATTTGATAGATTCGCTGGACGATTTGATTACGAATGCAATCGATCGGATCGGCTCCTCTATAAACGTCTCTGCGTTTAACCAGTAATGGGAAGCTGTTAATGCTAAATCTACCGCGTCGGTCAATATGTCCGGGTTTTAGCATTATTTATATATTTAAATTGTTGAAATTATATCGAGGTACTTCCTTGAGAAACGATCGAATAAATTCCTTTATTCGAGCTCGCGTCGTTATCGAAATTGCAAAAGACGCTCAGATTGCGCAGAAAAATGGACAATTTTGGAAGAGGAGATACCATTGTTCGAGCCTTGCAACTTGTTTTTATAGCTACCGATGTTGCCAACAATTATAAGAACGAGCTGCAAGCATCTCCTCGTCCAAAATTGTTCATTTTTATGGACAATCTGAGTGTCAATTAGGGAGACATTACTGTAGATCAGGGGTGTCAAATTCGCGGCCCGAGATGAACATTTTTGATGTCAAGTATCAGGACGTAAACAATAATTTAACTTTATATATGTTTATTACAATGTAATAGTCAAAATAAAAATATTTGTTTGTATGAACATTGATTCTTTTTTTTTGCGGCCCACCTAAAGTTAAGCATTGTTTATTTGGCCCAAGCTAGCTTTTGAGTTTGACACCCCTGCTGTAGATACAATTCGGTTTCGTCGTTCTTACAAAGCGTCGCACATTTGGTCGCTTTCAGTGCTTGGTACTACGCGAGTCGATAGGTTCAGTGCTAAATTAACCCTTAGAGCTCTATGGACGCATATATGCGTTTGGCGAAAGTCATCCGTGTAGCCTAAGGCCGCATTTATGTGCTTTCCCCAAGTCATCGGCCTGGACTAAGGGCGCATATATGCGTTTGTCGATTTTTTCAATCAATATGCAGTTATTTTCGTGTAAAATTAATACAGGGGCACTCGTTAGTAATTTGCCTTCCTTAGGTAGCGGTTGGGCAATATCAGGGTCATAAAAATCCCCGGGAATTTCCGAAACGGAAATCCTATTTTATGTCCCACTCTCTAACCAATTAGACTTCAAACTAATTACCTGCGCTGTCACCTTTTCGCGACTCGAAGCACTCAAAACGACTCAGTCAGCAGTATCGCCTTGCGAATGTAAGAACCTCACGGTCTCGCTCGCGTCAACAACGATAGCGCGGAATATAACTTGTTCGATTATTTTTTTTTATTCGTGACACCCTACAAAATGTCAAATCTTGAGGAATATTTCACAAGGGACGACAGTGAAACAGAATATAGTGAATCACTATCGTCAGCCATTGAATCAGAAGATTAATTATTTAACCTTCTGCAAAAGAATCACTATAATTTATTACTGTTTGCGCCTTGAATAGTCACTTCAGTGTGGCAAAAAAGTATTCCGCCCCCAGCGATGGTCAGCGATAGCCGCGCTCCGTCCCTGCGAACCGTTTCGGCCAGGAGTATTCAGAGCTCAAAAAGGTTAATGTCTTTCCTCGCGTACACTTCGATGGCTTAACGCGTACATTCGGTAACAGGTGATTCGCGGTGAGAAGAAATCGCGCCGCCAGTTTCGCGGCAGATAAAAATCTCGCGGAGCGTTTCATTCGATCGTGCTCGCTTTCCCGAAAATAAAACCGTCGTAACTGCTCGGAACAGTCCGGTCAGAACGAACGGTTGGCCCGGGAATCTATTATTCCTGTTCGTTAAATATTTTTCATATTTCACGAAGTAGAGTACGCCGGGGCTAATAAAACACTGTAATTACGGAGAGTGGTAATGGACGTGTTAATTAACAGCGGTATTAACCGACACCATTATTCTCGCATCGGTCGTACACCGGACATCAAAACATCGGAATATTGGATTGGCAAAAAGCTGCGCGTTTTTCGCGACACGGCGATGTCCGCGTAGCGACGCTCGGATAAATATTTAATATCGCTAAATACGTTCGGCGACGAGTTTTCGCTGCGAACGAAGTTTCGGAACCGGCACGAGCTATTTTAAGGATTTTTTGTATCGTTATCTTCGACGGTCGTCGACCGTACCTTACGATAATTGACAGTCACGAAACGGCTCGCAGAGGTAAACGATCCTAATGGACGGCGAGCTCGCAAATGCAGCGGCGCGAAGGTTCGATAACAATCCTCGTGCAGCGGAAACAATATTCAAATTCCTCGACTTAACGAGTAACAGCGGGAACGGCAAGAACAAAGCTGGCCGAACAACAACGAATCCGTCGATACAACAACGCACCAGTTCGATGCCATACTCGACGCAGCAGAACACGAATTTTCCAGCGAACCCCGCTGTTCACGATTACGGTAATGCCTCTCTAATTAACGCTCAGATTGCGCACAAAAATGGACAATTCGGCAAGAGGAGATACGATTGTTCGAGCCTTGCAGCTCTCGTTTTTATAGTCGTTGATAACTCGTGGCTATAAAAATGAACCGCGAGGCTCGAACAATCGTATCTCCTCTTCCGAAATTTTCCATTTTCGTGGACAATCTGGGCGTCGATTAGAGAGACATTACCGTACTTGCATTCGTATTTACGCGTCTAGCGGGAGAAAACCAGGGAAGTTTGAACAAATTCACTTTTTAGAAAATATTTAACCCTTTGCACTCGAGGGCTCCGGAGCGGAGCCATTTAAAATTTGTCTTGAAACTCGAGGGCTCCGCTACGGAGACAATGCAAATAATTTTCAGTTTTTAACATACGAACAAAAACAAATCGTAAAAATTAGTTATAGGATGTTTCGCTGTTGGTGACAAATGACGTTTGTATCCATAAACAATTAAAAAAATAATAACATACAACGATGACTTTTCTTTTAATGCTTATATCATGAACTTACATGTGAATATGATCTTCTCACTAAAATGGCTTCGAGTTGCTGGTAATATGACTCAAAAGAAACTTCGAGTGCGAAGGGTTAATATTTTCAAAACCGACGACGAGATATAACCAGTGTTACACGTGACAAGGATTTTCTCGGATTCGAAAGCCTCTTTTTGTCAAATATGTAACAAAATTGATAAAAGTAAATTTTTAGAAAGGTATTAATATCTCTGTGCCGCGCGTAACGAGTTAACCACGCACGGTTACAGGTTCGCTGGCACAAAATATCGGCCCCGCCGATCTCTCGCGGATCGGTTTTCACCGTTTCCCGCGGGCAACGCGACTCTTTCCACCGGCCCGGTCGCCGCCGTTTATAATTGGCGGACGTGTAATCGAAGATACCCCAGCCGTGGGTGCTCGGTTTTTGTTCCCGCGAAGGACGTACGGTCTCCGCGCTCCAATCTTCCACTCTCATTACGTTCGTTAACAACTGGCCGCGCCAGTTAGTGAAATTTAACAATGCCGGCGCGGGGCCGGGGCTCGCGGTTTCTCTTAATTCATCCGGCCTCCGCACGCGTTCCTTTCCCGTTTCTTTTCCACCCTCGTCCGCCATCCGCCGCCGCCGCCATGCCGCTCTTTCATTATGGCAAAGGTGGCATGGTAATGACGCGACGAGGCGCCGCGCGTCGCAGCGTCGCGCAGGACCTTGAGAAACGCTCGGTGAAATTATTTCGCCGTTGACCGTAATAAATCGCGCGTAATTGCGGGTCACGGGGCGGGCGGGAACGGGTCAGAGACGCGGAACGCGCGCGGCCGACGCGCGACGACGACGGAACAAAATAGGACGAAAATGGCTCGTTGAGAGCGGAAATCCGTCGCGCGGTCGTATTACCGCGGAAAAGCAAACTTCCTTCGCCGGTATAATTAGAAAACTTACGTTTGCCTTGCATATTTCGACGCGGAGGAATTTCGTTGGGGACGGGCGGAAGCGGGGGGAGGGGGGGGGCGGGTACGTTCCGAGCGCACCCGTCGGGTCCTCCGCCGCCGCGGCGAACGCGAGAACCCCGTTTTCACGCCCCCCTCACCCCTTTCTCGTTCCGCCAACCCCCGTGCCGTCCTCGCGACCGAAATATAAAATTCTGTTACGTGTCGCCTGACCGAGTTGTTTGTGCATTCGGAAAATATGCAAATTAAACTCGTTCCAGTTTCTTTCGTTGCGCGGCGATCCGCGCGGGCTGCGCGGCCGCCGCGCCGCTCCTCCGCGGACCCCCCGTTCCCACGCCTTCCTCGAGAGGAAGCCTCGGTTATTCGATTTCAGAGGGCTGAAACGTCGAAGCAATCGTACCGAGAAACTTTTCCCTGTGTGCTCCGCCAAACGGTAGCCTTAAATTCCCGGCAACAAGTGTTTTCCGATTCCCCGCCGCCGTCGCACCCTCCGCCCTTTTCCGAATTTCTTAGCTGTCCTTTGGCAGTCCTCGCTATTCGATCTCTCATCTCTCGTGCTGTTCCGATCCGACGAACAATTCGTTGACACGTTTCGCTGCGAACTTGGCGCATGTGTCGCGATTCTCTATTCCACGTAAAGGACATCGAATTCATGTTGTGAATATATTTCTTTAACATTGTAACACGTATCGTAATATTTGGAGAATTTATGTCTTCTCTTCAACCACGTTTTTAATCGTATTTCGCGAGAGGATACGATGTGTTTAACACTGGAACCATCGAACCGGTCGAAACGACCGGTTCTTCCGATCTTTTCTTTTATACTTGCTGATACTGCGAAAATGTTTTTGTCGACGGCAAATGGACAGATCGCATTGCCATGGAAAGAATAGTGGAACGGTGTATCGACGGATGCTTCCTCGACATTTTGCTAAAAGCTCGCCCGGCTCTATCGCGCGCAATCAGATTTTCGCCACCAATTTCCGCTTGTTCCTGTGCCCGAAGAAACCGTTGGTTGAATAGGATTCTGATTTCGCGCGGTGATCGCGTTTACGGGACAAAAATCGCGTAAAGAACAGCGAAATTCTATATCGGGCTTTCGACCCGGCCGTTCTTTTTTTTCGTTTTTTTTTGTTGCGCGCGCGGGAGTTTTTGCGACCCGCGAATGTCGCAACTCGGCCGAGATCCGCCTATTTGTTTCGAATCCTTTTCTTCGATTCGAGCAACTATCCGCAAACACGCGACTTCCATTAACACCAGCGGGAAAATTGGTTTTTCTATTTTCACTGTGTGGAACGCACAGGGCGAGCCGGCTGGAAGAACAATGGCGATGACGTTCCGAACGAGGAAAAACGGGGGGAACGGTGGAACGCAGGAAAAAGCGGGAAGGAAGCGAAGCCGATCGGGCGCGCCGGGTTAATTTTATTCGACTCGGGCCCGAATCCCGTCGTTAACGCGACCATAAAATATTGCTAATACGATTATCGATGTAACTGTTTGCTTAATATACGCGGCGGAATTATAGAGTACCTATCGTCTGCTCCGCAGCCGGCGAGCGAAATTTATCGGGCCGCTGCTGTTTTGAAACGTTAATCTGGATTCCGGCTTCATTTTCCACTCTCTTTGTGCCTCGTTGTACAAGTATCGCGGCAACGGAATTTATTTAACTATAAATCCCCGCATCCTACTCGCCGACCGGCACCGACATAAGCCGCGGACCCTGCACGCTTATTAATTTATCATTGCCGCTCTGTCTCGTATTGCATTGTTTTCGAACCGCCGTGCCACCGCGTGCCGCAACTGCGCGTTTCAACTGCAGAAAATTCTTTGACTTCGTTCGACCGGCTAACTGTTACCAACCGCAACCGTTGGAAAACAGACACGATTATCTATTGACGAGCCAGCCATTAATTCCCATAGTTAACTGTGCTCGCGCACGCTCCTGCTGCTACGATAACATTGACCGATGCGATCTGCTCGATGCATTTTCCCCAGCGTCCGAGTATTTTTACATATTTTTGCGCACACCTTGCCAGATTCGTTGATCGAATTTGTTCCGTCAACCGGAAATCGCGGCGTATCGCGGCACGATGATCAGCACGATAGACGCATCGAAGACGGTCCAAGGGAAAACGAAGTTTCATTCTTACCACGCGATCAATCGATGTCTATCGATCGTTCCTTCAGTTTCAACTGAAACTCTTGAGATGCTAATCCTTGAACCAGACTGACTCGGAAACGTCGTTTAATCTTTTAGATACGACGCGCCACTATAGTGGCTTTCGCGGATGTCGTCTCTCTGAACGACGCGCCACTATAGTGGCTTACTCTAGTACAGGGGTGTCGAACTCAAACGCTAACTTGGGCCAAATAAACAATGCTTAACTTTAGGTGGGCCGCAAAAAAAAAATCAATGTTCATAGAAACAAATATTTTTATTTTGTCTAGTACGTTGAAATAAACATATATAAAGTTAAATTATTGTTTACGTCCTGATACTTGACATCTCTTCTCTGATACTGTCTTTCCTATTTCGGGAGAAATTTTATTGGCCGAGACTGTTTCTATTTTATTTTTACTTTGCGTCGGATATATTGACTGGGCCGCAAAAATTGTCATCTCGGGCCGCGAGTTTGACACCCCTGCTCGAGTAGCTCACTCGGTCGTCGTTTGAATCAAATAATCGTCTTCATGTGCATTGTTTCACACTTCTTTTGTCCTCACATCGATTTACAATATACAGACTTATCTTAACAATATAACTGTATCTTAACAATATACAGACACTCTATACAGTACATATCAGACTCTGCCGTCCAGAGAAATAGCCTCGCGCAGAATTCAGCCGTACCTAAAAGGTTAATTCTTTAGCTTCCAACGAGCAGATCAAGATCTTCTGTTTGTTCACAAAGAGGCACGCAAGCAGAAAAGGGAGATTATGCTCCAATAGTTTGGTCGCCGTTCTACCTGCAGTCTAGCCGATTGCCGATGAAGCAGCCCCTGCGGCGAGATAAATCTGTCGACGAGGGGGGGGAGGAGGACCTATATTTGCCGCGAGGCATGAAAAACAGCATGTCGCGCGTTCTTTCAGAAGAGTCGCCGGTTCAATGGCACCGGCGCACACCTGTCTCACCTTTCATTTTGTGCCTATACTTACTCGCGGGGGCCGCTCGACGACAAAAAATCATGCTGCAGAATATCGGGTATCGGGGGCTGACGCGTCCTCCGCGCTTGTTGCGACTCGCGCGAGCGGTTTAGACGAGCGGAGCAGAGCGGAGCAGAGCGGAGACAAGCGGCGCCACATGGAGACGGTAACCCCGACTCGTAACTAACGATTCCCCGGTAGCCGGCTACGAAAATAAACTATTTATGAATCATTCCGAGAATACACATAATTCCCTGGCTCCCTTCTACCGTCGCGGCGATCCTCTCTCCCTTTTTAAACGCCTCCGCGCGTCCCCCCTTCTCCCCCCCGTCCTCCCCATTTCCCTCTGTCTTTCTTTTCCTCCAGCGCGCGGTGATCCGCTCCGCGCGTTCGAACTTTATTTCGAGGTTTGCCCCCTCCCCCGCATTTCTACTCACCCCTCCCGCCGCCGGGCTCGCTCTATTCCTTTTCTTCTCTGCTCCGCCACCCCCACCCTCCTTAATTCTCGTAAAATGCGGCATAAATCTTTATCATCGCTCCGATTCACACCCCCTTTCAGCCGCCGCTGCCGCCGCCGCCGTGCCGCGCCGCGCCGCGCTGGTCCGCTTCCATCTCGTTCTTCCCAGCGGTTTTTCTCCGTCCGCGTCGGGCCGCCCATCGCCGCCCACGCGGGAGCAAAAACTCGCCGGCGAATGATAGAATATTTGTTCGCGCGTCCGCGATCGCAATGGCTCAGGAACGGATGCAAATTGTCCCTCGAAAAAGACCGGTCCCGCGATTATTGACTCGGGGATAGCGATGGGATTGAACGGACTCGGAGTTTTCGGTATCGCTGGCGCGATATCATTTTACCGGTTATATCGGACTTTCGGGGGATTGATACGGCCGGTAATTAAGATCGATGCGATCCCGATCCGGTTGGTTTTCGTCGAGTCGCTCTATCGTTTTCCGATCCGGATCGACGAAGCGTCGAGAAATTAGAACAACTTCGACACCGTTCTGGCTCCATTTTCCCGGCCGCAAAGGTGGCCGGTGTGCGCGGCTCCTCGAAAAAAATGGTTGCTGGCGTGCGAGAGTCGCGATGGGTCAATAAACGTATTACCATACTGTCCTTCCGCGATCGCTTTATGCGGAAATTGCGACGAGTCTGCTGCGTCCGTCAACGGAAAGTCTCGCATCTGGTCGGCCGCGGAAGTTGAACGAGAAATTCTTTGTCCTTCATACGGGGGGTTGATCGAGTTTTAGTTAAAATTGGATTTGTTTCGGAGCGTGTTCCATATATTTGTTTAGTCGAGAACATGGACACGATTATCCGGATTGTATTTATGTTATCGCGAACGCATCGACTTCCTATTCGGTCTTTATTTGCTCTGCTGCAGGTGGCCGCTTGATCGGAACTGCGCATCGATGAATCGTACCGTATGAAACGGACTTTTGAACCCTTGCCGCATCATTTTCTTTGCAATTACAACGATTCGAATTCTTTCGATCGCAATGCGATTTCTTCGAAAAAGAAAAAGAAACTTTATATTTACTGTGTATTTATCTTTTTTGTGTATTTATTTTTTATTTTACATGTTCCAAGGTTTTTTCGATTGTTTCTCACGTTGCTCTCGTTCATTTTTCGAAGAACGTACGAACACAGTTCTACCTGATCGTAAAACGCTTTTCGATCATTTACTCACGTTCTTCTTGTTCGTTTCTCAAAGAACATTCTAAAATAATTCTGCCTCGTTCCGAAGCGTTTTTCGATCGTTTTCAAGACCGCCGCGAGTCTAATGGTAATTTGCCAGCGATTGATTTTGCACGAATTTGATTCGCAAAACGGTGAGTCTCCATTTGAACCTAAGTCGAATATATTGGGTTGGCAACTAAGTAATTGCCGATTTGTTCAATGAAATAAAAAATTTTCTTTTTACTTGGATCGAAGTTTAACCTGTAATGTATTTTCCATTTTGTTCAATGACCTTCCGCCATCTCTTTGACAACTTGAAAATTCCACGCTCGTAGAAAGTCTGATCCTTTTCGGCCAAAAACTGAGTTAAGTGAGATTTTACAGCGTCATCATCGTTAAAAGTTTTACCGCGAAGGGAGTTGTCCAGGGATCGAAATAAGTGGTAATCCGATGGCGCGAGATCAGGGCTATATGGTGGGTGTAACATCAATTCGCAACCAATATCCATCAATTTTTGCCGAGTGGACAAAGACGTGTGCGGCCTAGCATTGTCCTGCTGGAAAATGACACCTTTACGATCGACCAATTCTGGTCGCTTTTCCTTGACCGCTCCATTCAATTTGTCCAGTTGCTAAAATTCACGGATAATAAAAAATAACATAATAATAATAATAATAATAATAATAATAATTTTATAATATAATATTTACGGATACTAGCATTATCCTGGTGGAAAATGACACCTTTACGATTGACCAATTCTGGTCGCTTTTCCTTGACCGCTGCATTCAATTTGTCCAGTTGCTAACATTCGCGGATAATGAAAAGTAACATAATAATAATAATAATAATAATTTTATAATATAACATTTACGGATATCATAAAAGTGGGAATGAGAGACATCTATAACTGAAATCGGCAATTACTTAGTTGCCAACCCAATACTCGAACGTTCAAATATTGATAACAACGTAGTAGAATTTGATGCCGACTCGAAAGAATGGAACAACAATCATACCTAACAGCTGCTTATTACTCGTTAAAGTACGGCAAGGGGTTAATAACTGCTTTTGCAACGGTTGTTAAAGAATTGTCACAAAAATGTTCTGAATATTCGTGAAGTAGTAACAGCAGATCTGTTTAATCGCCGCAAATTGAAACCTCGAAATTGGTGCATTTTTGCTCGCACGATGTTGTCGATCCTTGTGTTGATGATTCCGAGAGGTGGGTATTGTTCGCTCCGCGGCATGGCTAAATTTGGGCGGAACAAAGTGGCATGAACGGCGGCGATGATTCGGTGGCCGAGGGCTAATGAGGCGGACACGGTGGATTCTGTTGAGTCTGTCGAGTTCATTCCTCCGGAGTCCACACAGACGGCCCCGTTCTGTATATTTCCTCAGACTAATCAAACAAATCATGGCAGTCGTTGGAACTGTCGAAGACGCGTTCAGGGAACGTCTCCTTGGCCTAGGGCAATCGGCGTTCGTTGGGGCTGCGATTGGCAGACCGTTCTGCGAACCTGTCGCAGACGTTTACTTCTCCGCAGAGACTTGTTTTTATCGGTCTATCGAGGATGAAGCGACATCGAAGGTGGCGCCACGACTCGGCGAGTCTGCTGCAACGACTGCGGAGCAGTATAAATATTGATTTCCGAACGGTCATTCTATTTTCCAACCAATTTTAGAACGATATTTTCCAATGGATCGGTGCTGCGTTCGTAAAAACAGTTTATTCTCGATCGAACAGTTCATTTATAATCGCAAATACACAGAGGACAGATAATTCTTGCCGCTTTCCTTGCAAGAGCTCGTGTTAAAGACGGCGCGAATCATCTGCTTACGAAAACATCGAAACAGCACCGTTAGACATAGTGGCAAACCGCAGCACTCCAAAATTATTCGCAGATGATAATTCCGTTGATAAACCTATTGAAATATAAAAAAAGATAGGCTTAGATCATGCCTGGAGTCTTTTAATAATCTGAAGATCTTACAAAATATCTATGTATTGTTCCAGATAATATAATTTACTTTTTTCGAGATAATCAAACAAAAAATAGAAATGAAGAGAATAGAAGAAATCGATCGATGGGTTATTAAATCAAACTGCTTTTATTAACGAATTTATTGTTTATACAATTAAATTTCTGAAATATCGGTAACGAGCCACTATTTCTTTTCTATAAAAAGTTCCTGCAGTCGGTAATGCAGCGTTGCAGTCGGTAATTTGGCTCACGGCTTGAGCATTTTACCATCAGGAGTAGTGGCGCTGAACCCATTGCAAAGTGGTGCCATCATTTGGTATTTCAGGTGAGTAGAATCATTGTCAACCGTATTCGATGGTAAGTGTGTATTTAAGGGGCTGGGCGGTAGAAGACACAATTAGCGAGGAGATAACGGTAGAAGACACAATTACCGACAAAATGGGACGAAAACGGGTTTACAGGATGACTATTTTAACTATTTTAAATCAGCATTTTCTTCGATGTTTATTGGTATCATTCAAAAGAACAAGATTCAACGCAGTGCGCGAATGTCAGACTTCAAGACTATATGCAACATCGATGCCACGAGGGCAACGCCTCCTGACTCCCGTCGCAGCACTCGCACCCCTTTGGCTCGGCCGATCTCAGACGCATTCCGTAGAAACTACTCGTGGCGCATTACAGCGACGCTCGTGTGAATAGATTACTACATGACTCATCAGTGCTTTACTTTCGGAACGATGAAGCAACGATGTCGTGAACTAATGTAGAAGTATAAAAAATATAATTAAATTCCTATAAATCAATTATGAATATATATATAATAATAATAATAACATATATATATATATATATATATATATATATATATATATATATATGTTATTTAATATTTAATTAATAAATATATAATATATATTATATATATAATAAATTATATATAATAAAGCAGCAGCTGTTACAGAAATGTTAAATCAGACTTTGTTTAATATTGTTTTATATATTATTCTGTTATTACACAGCAATTTTGTTAAACATTTTTATATTTTCATGAAATTAGCATTAACCAATACTTATTTGATGTATTTTATTTATTTTATTCAACGCGAAAGGTATGTAATATGTAAAAAAATTGTATAATATTTTTTATACTTTCATCTCAATAGTGGATAACATATTATCGGTTGCCGTGACAATTGAAGGCAACTGGTCAAAGTAAAACGCCGATTTATAGGTTATCGGTCGGTAAGCGCTTGGTACAAAAAGCTGATTAGTAGGCTACCGGTCGGTAAGCGTTGAACACAAGAAGCCGATTAACAGGCTATCTTTTTCATCCCTAATGGAAAACGCCGGTGGCTCCATCTCATATTTATCAAACAACTACATATCTCTAGATAATATCATTTATATAACGAAATCTGTACAGCAGATACCGACCTGCTAAATCCTTAAAGTCACGTGACTACACTAGCCCCTCAATTTGCAATTTCGTGTGTCGATAATTAACCCCTTGGGTACATTTGACGTCTGAGCACGTCATTCACTTTTTTCCCCTAGGAGCGGATGACGTGTCTAAAACGTTATTTGAGGTTAGGCACAATTCTGTTCATTTCATTGTAGCTTGTATCAGTCATAATAGAAGAGGCAATTACAGTATTTCGGTGAACATTATTTATGATACACTGTCCCATTATGTCAAAAACAAGGAATATATTTTATGATAGTGATAGCGAAAGTGACTTTGAGAAATCTGAAGAAGAATTGTTTAGTGATCCTGAAATTGACAATTACAATGAAATACAAAGCGAAGGTGATGAAGACGATAGTGAAATAGAAAATGATGACAATTTCGAAGACGCACAAGACGTCTATCGAGCAGTGATAGTGAATCTTCTCGTGAACCAGTATCAGAGGAATGGATTTGGGAAGAAGAAGAAAATGTAGCCGATATAAAAAGTTTTTCTGAAATATCTGGAATTAATCCTTTGAGCCTGCGTAGACTAGGTGGTAATCCTACGCCTTTAGATGTTTTGAAAGAAGTCTTGAATGAAGATTTTTGGGACACTATAGTAGAAGAGACGAATAGATATGCCAGACAAGTGATAGAAAAAGAAGGTTGTGTAACAAAAAAAACCAAAGGTGTTTCCTGTAAGTTCTGATGAAATGAAAGCTTATATTGCATTATGCATCTTGATGTCGCAAATAAAGAAGCCAAAAATGCATATGTATTGGTCAAAAAGATATGCAATAAGTACTCCAATTTTTGCCAGCACTATGCCACGCGGTAGGTTTTTTGATATTTCAACCTTTCTACATTTTACGGGTAATGAAAAGGAAAATAAAGATAACAGAATAAGAAAGATTAGAAATATAGAGTAGATTACCTAAATACTAAATTTTGTTACCTTTATATTCCTGATAGTGAAGTAGCTATTCGATTGAGTTTTATTCAATTTATTGCCTCCAAAAGAGCTCGTTTTGGCATAAAATTTTATAAACTTTGCGAATCTACATTAGGTTATTGTATTCGTTTCAAAATTTATGTTGGCAAGGATAAAATCCAGGGAAGTGATATACCTGCTACTGAGAGTGTAGTCATGGAAGTGGCACAGCCTATTTTAAAAAAAAGGTTACACGTTGTATATGGATAATTTTTATTCATCACCACATTTATTTCTGACCTTACTAAAAAATGATACGAATGCTGTTGGAACTGTTTGGAAAAACAGGAAGAATATACCAAAGGTGTTTTCTTCAATGAAGTTGAAAAAAGGAGAAGTCAAAACTTTATCCAGTCACGGTTTATTGGCTTTGAAATGGAGAGATAAAAAAGACGTTCACATACTTAGCACGAAACATTCAAATGCTGATTTGATAAACACAGGCAAAAGGAGAAAAAATGAAGGTGGCGATAGCGAAAATATTATAAAACCGGCATCTGTGCTTGAGTATAATAAAGGTATAGGAGGCGTTGATAAACAAGACCAATTGCTAGCGTGCTTCCCAGTTATGAGAAAATGTGTAAAGGGTTATAAGAAAATGTTTTTTTATCTAATAGATATGGCCTTTTATAATGCTCATGTTTTATATTCTAAAATCAACTGCACAACCAAGGCAGGCATTACTTCCTTTCGTTTAGCTATTGCCGAAGAATTGCTGGAGCAATTGTCATTGCCAAATTATAAACGTCGTGGACGTCCGTCAAGTAGCGATACACCATTTCGTTTGGCAGCGAAAAATTGGGCACACTTTCCTGAGAACATTCTGTCAACTAAGTCCAAGCAACACCCTGGAAAAAGGTGCCGTGTTTGTTATAAGCATAATATTAGAAAAGAGACTACGTGGCAGTGCAAACAATGCAAAGTAGCACTGCATTTACCTACTTGCTTTGAAAAATATCACACTCTGCATAATTATTAGTAATTGGTTTTTTGTTATAGCTTGAATTTATTTCATTTAGTTTTATTTTGTTGTTATTAATTTATTTTTGTTTTGCAATTCTAATTACTTGAAGACATTTTAATACTACATATGTCACCAATATTTTAGAAATAAATAAATTCTTACGTAAAATGTACTGCTTTTACATACCACTCCAATCAACCAAAAATTATATCCGTTCCACATGCAAATATTTTCTCAAATAAATCCGTACCCAAGGGGTTAAAGATACAAGGGCTAATACTTTTTATACTATTTAATAATACTACGAAAAAAAATGTGTAGTACTTTAATTAATTTAATTTGAAAATAATAAACCTCTCTTTATTTTTGTATTTTCATAGTAACTTTTTCTTACAGTATTGTGTATAATAGTAAAATATTTTATAAAGAAATCTATAACACAGTGTTAATTAATGATAGTAACTATATTGCGTTATAACATCCAATATAGCTTCTCTTTCTTTCTTCTCCTTTATACCAATTTCAATTAAGTCTTGATCAGTTAGAGACAAGAACAACTCAAAATCTACCTATAAGAAACATAAAATAGTTAAAATGACTTATTAAAATTTAGTCTTTATTACAAATACTGTTTATACGTATATTATAATGCGAAAGTCTAACACACTTCTTGTTCAAGAAATATAGGAATATGTTGATCTAATTCATGACATTGTAATAAAATACACAGTTTTGTTTCTTCTGAATTCAAGATCATTCCTCTTGGTGGTGTTTTATAATGTGGTGGTGTTGGTGTATCTTCACCAAACACATTTTCGTCCTTTAGATCTGCAGGTACATACGGTGAACGAACTGGACTAAATTCAGGAATAAAACTAAGAGTTTTATTAAGATCCTCTTCATCATTTTGTATATTCAAGTCTGGTGGTCGAATAGACTGTAATCTTTAGAGCAGAAAAAACTGAGTGAACACAAGAAAATTGTTTGATTAACCATTATATTCTACAATATACCTCTGCAATGGTCGTTCTGGTAAACATTTATCAAGATTTGAGTGCTGTGTTAATTCTTCATTTTCCTTTTCAATTAATGCTTCACACTTGTTTATTATACTGATATTGACTTTGTTGCTATCATTATTTTTAGTGAAATAGATATTTGGAGATACTGGTAGGCTTTCATCCAAAGTACAAGTCAGTCTTGGTGAGATTATACTACATGAAGTAGGATCCGAATGCTTTGCTACTAAATTCAATTTAGAAGGCTTCATTTTTAAACGCTGGTTAGAATCTATTATTATATTACTGTTAAAATCATCGTTTTTCTTTTCTGAAGAATGTGATGTAACTTTATATTTCACAAAGGAATTTAGGGATGACGCTATATTATCATCTTCATTTTCTTTCTTATATTCCTTTTGAATATTAATTTGATCTGAATCACTTTCTAATTCTATAGGTATGTTATCTGAAATATCATTCCAATAATCTTCTACATCAACACTTTCTGCTAAATTTCGAATTTCTGGTACTGTTGACAGTTTCATCATGACGTGCGTATATTCATCTATAAGAAAGGATAAAAAATGTTATTACAAAGATATCTATGAACAATACTATACATATATTTTCCTTAAAGAAGTATACAGATGTTACTCACTGATTTTAGAAATTTCAAATCCTAAACTTAACAATTGAAAAAATAAATCTTTATCATTTCTCATAGCAGCTACACAAAGCGGTGTGATATCATCGTGCATACAATTCTGTAATGCAGACGGACATGCTTCGTATACAGTTTGAAACATATCCTTATCAATTGCAGCTGCTAATCCAAGGACAGACATACCTATAAAATATTTTAAGATAGAAATGAGCCGTTTATTTTGAAAGTGGCATAAGTCACTTTGTTTTTAAGTCGATATATTTAAGGGTTTGCGTTTTAACACATTTAAACATATGGATGCTAACTTTCAAGAAGATTTACTTGTATTTGTTATCTCAGGATACTGATATTTTTCTCAGTATAAATAATTTCGTATAAACATTAAAAAATCACCACTTTTCATTACGGTAAAGTGACTTATGCCACTTTCAAAATAAACGGCTCGAATAAAAATAAATTGATTCTTTTTAAAAACTTTACAGCCTTAATTTGTAGAACTAAAAGATAAATAAATATACTCACCAAGATAAGTTGATTCATTTACGTTAGCATTTTTCTGTAAAAGATATTTGACTGTTTTAACATCTCTATTTCGAATTGCTATCATTAATGGTGTCCATCCGAATCTATTTTTTCTATCAATCATACTGCAAGAGGTTTCTTTCTGTAAAATTTCTTTCGTAATGTTATGACAGTCGTTTGCTGCACTGATATGTAACAAATTGTCTCCATAACAATTCACAGTATTTAATGTATAATCTAGCAGTAACAAAAATGAATATATAATGTGAAATTTATTTTTGCTATACATTGGTAAGTGATTTAAATACCTTGTTCTTCCAATACTTTTACAATTTCTGCTTCTACAATCTCTTTTATGTTAGAATTTGCTGATAGTTTCGTGTTATCTTTGCAAAACATTGTTATTATTACTAGAATAACAATGATTTTTCCTAAAACAGTCGTAATTAACCTTCTGTAATATAATTTCTCTGTGAAATTACATACATGTTTTTCACCATCAGAATGAGATAACGAAAGTGACCTCAAAATACATTGCTTTTTTCGACTACTGTTTGTAAACTTCTCCTTCTATATTAATTTCTTATTAGGATGTTTGCACATAGGCTGAGGAAGAAGTGGGAACAGTTTAAAAAACAAATATGCATAGCGATATTTAAGAAATACATATTTGTTCATTTACTAGATTGCATTTTCATTTGTATTTAATATCATCATAACACAGGCACTTGGCATCATCTGAAATAATCTGACATTTGAGAGTCCACGGTCCAGGTGAAACAAATAAACAGTAATATCTCACCTTAGTGAGGAATTCTGCTTTGCCATAGCAAGTATTTTTATCCCTACCATTTTACTGCGCATTCAGGTTCGCGCAGTTGCTTTAGAAAGAAAAGAACGTGAAATGATCGAGAGAAACAGAATGAAACCAGCAGGTTTTATGTGTGAGTGTCCACACGGATGAGAAACGTAGGCCGACTCGCTTTATCGTGCTTGCGTTCTCACTCTTTTCGCGCATCCATATGCCTGGTGCTCCATCTGAAACATGAGGCGCGATATTCGACTTGCATTTTTCGCCCTATGGGATTCTCGACCACACAGTCCACAGTATTTGCGAACGTCTTGAAACGACGATCATATCTATTGGATTGGCAACTAGTAATTGCCGATTTGATCAATGAAATAAAAATTTTTTTTACTTGGAATGAAGTTTATTCTGTAATGTATTTTCCATTTTGTTCGATGACCTTTCGCCATCTCTCTGACAACTTGAAAATTCCACGCTCGTCCACACATGAACGTGATCTACAGAAGGATTGATTTCGAATGTAAAACTGTGAATATGATCTACGAAAGAATTAATTTTGAGTGCAATGAAATGTTTCTCGAATTATTATTATCACTGGACTGCGGATTTAATGAATTTATAATAAAAATGAATAATTCAAATTTAAAACAATGAAGCTATTGAAAGAATTTATGGACGTCTACGTATTATTAGTTTAAACCTCGCGCCACCTCCACTCTGCGCAGAACGTTACTGCGTCTTTAGTGGCCCGTACCTCGGTCCTGTTGAACCTTGCGATGACGGCGAAGCAACTCAGCCGAGAAGGCCCCCACCACCATCCCATCCCGTGCAGAACGTTACTGCGCTTTTAGTGGTCCGTATCTCGGTCGTGTTGAACCTTATGATGACGGCGTAAACTAAAAACCAGTAGCTACGCGAATGTAACTTACGGGTTTTCAGAAATTTCAATAATTGTAATATACTTAATAAATAATTCTTAACTTTAATTCTATAAAACTCTGAGTTTGAGAATTTTTTTGTAGGTAATTGCTAGGATATGGATAGATATGGATGCAAGTTTCATCTTCGTTTTTCAAATTTTTAACAGTAAAAATCGTATAAAATTGCGAAATTATTTGTTGCTTTCGAAACTCTTTCTCGTACAGTAGAATATTGATGTTGTATTGTATATTATAGAATATACAGTAGAATATTGATCGTCTCAGTTAAAAAGTAGTGGGATGGCTGAATTAAACAAATTTTGTTGATTCATAAAGTAGAAACCATTAGCTAAAATGTAGCTTACGGATTTTCGAAAATTTTAATAATTGTAGAAATGATCGTCGTTTCAAAACGTTCGTAAATACGCTATATGGTCTATGTGGTCGAAAATCCTATGGGGCGAAAAGTGTAAGTCGAATATCGCGCCACGTGTTTCAGATGGAGCACCAGGCATATGGATGCGCGAAAAGAGTGAAAGCGCATGCGCGATAAAGTAAGACAAGCTTCATTGGTCGTCGGTGCGACTTGTTTTGCTTGCGGTGCTGATATCTCTCCTGTTCACTCATCGCTTCCTCTCTTTGTCTAAAACCGTGAGGGCTGCACTGTTTAGCTGCGAAACATCAACCAATCAGATTTCTCTACCTGCTTCATGCTATTAAGCTGGTTGCCCCCGTTTCGCTCACTAAGGTGAGGTACTACTGAATATGGAAAATGCAAATGAAAGACAACCGGTGTCTCCATTCCCCACCACCTTGCTCTAGAAAACGATGGTGGCGGTTTACAGCGAGGTAAATAGGCACTCCGCCGCGCTATCTTCTCCACGAACGTGCTATAGCTATCGTATTTTTGCCCTGTGGGAGAAATAGGTGTTTGAAAGGCACCATAAGGACAGTGTCTACGCTTGGCTTATGGGTGAGAGAGGGTAATGGGTCAAGCCGCAGCTTGATCCGCTAGCGAGGGTCGATATAGAAATCTTTTCTGCTCTGATTGGCTGACGATTCATGAGCAAGGGAGTAAGAAAAGCGTGCAAAAGTAGGTCCCATTACTGTACCAAAACCGTAAGGGGAATCTTAGACTGTTCGTCATCTTTACGTAGTGCCCTAGTGCTGCTATCTGTTTCTTAACTGGGATCTTGAAACTTGAATTGGGCAATCCAATATAGTGTTGCTATACACAAGCAACTTACAAGGATTTAGCGTTAGTCGTTTTAATGCTCCAGCATCGCAATGAACAGTTCGGGAGTGGTCAATTGTGTTTTCAAAAAGTTCAATCTATGTTTGAACGATATCCACAATACCAAATGTTACGTTATTGTAAAATTATTATTGTTATTTATTATTATATGATAAATGATAACAATAGCAATATATTAGTAATAACAATAAGGAGAATAACAAGAACGAAAAGAAATCTGATTAAATGTACAATGATACCTAAATTTCTGCAAGACTCTTTGGCCGCAGCAATTCTACTAGCGAGAATAGGAGTAGAAATTTCTTTTCTCTGATTGGCTAACGGTTCAATGCTAGGACAGGATTCACTAATTGTATGCGCAGTAAAATAGTAGGGATACAAGCGCTTTCTTAGAGAGATAGAGAGAGAGAGAACAAATATATACCTACTTCTGATGATGTTTACATTTCGATGAACATAAAAAGGGATGTTTGTTTACATTTCGGTACACGCTGAAGAAATTTTTTCGCTTCTTTGTCAGTACACGAGTATGTTGTGCGGTAAACGTTGTAAACCTATATGTAGTATAAAAATGTTCGATTCGAACAATAATTTTAATGTAATATCTACTACTCATGTATATAATAATAATATGAACAAGGTGTAATTCCGAAATGTAAACATCATCAAAAGTGTAGATTCGTACTACTAACAAAGTATCTACAGTCAATATTGCCTATAGTTATAATAAAATTTTTAAGTGAAATATTGCAAGAACGGAAGCTTACTTTGACGAACGGTTTGAACATTTATTATACTACATATATATATATATATTAAAAATTATACCCAGTCTTATCCTAATAGCGATTTCCACGCCGTTGTATTTTCAGGTCTCTCCTTATCAGATATCACACACCGCACTCCCTAATATGTGTATACATATATTTTATACGTGTGTCGGTTTTCTTAGTACTCCAATTTAACGATAGAGTGCGACACTGAGGCACCACACCACGATGGCGAATACATACATACTCTTGATTCCCCTTTCGTCTTTGGTACCATCTTACCGTAACTAGGCACTGTCTTTATGGTTCGTGTTGGAAGGGGAATCTGGCGCGTGAGGGGCCCCTCCTTTATCTCCCGTTTGTCTTCCGTGGACATGCCTGTTTCACATATCAATGTTGTTAGAAAGTTAGAGCAATTCAAAATCTCAAACTCGATTTCTCTAAAATCATGATTTTTAAGTTGTATCGTTTTAGCTACAAATGAACCGTATATGTATTAAGAATTAATATTGCGTTGAAAATATGGACAATATTAAACTTCATTCGGTATTTACATAATTTCCGCGAAAACTGTATGTATGCACTTGATTTTACGAAACTTTTTTAGGCACAGTATGGTGGCAGCACAGTCTCGTAAAATGTGACGTGCATGATAATTTCTGACAGCATTTGAATTTCATTTTACATATCGTGTATCTATTTGCCTCTGAAAGTAAATTACTTTGTGAAATTGTGTAAGTACAGTTATCAGAAGTATTGCTGCAACACGTGAACAACGAATTTAGTGTGACTGTTGTAATTTAAAGTATAATTTACGGCAATAACTTGTAACCCAATGTAAGTAATTTTACATTAAGTACTAATTTTCTGTAGCTTTCTCGATTTAGCTTTGCCTTTTATTTCTGTACGTGTATTCCGATTTATCGTTATATTATAGATTTCTTTACGATATTTTTGTTATTTCCATCACGGCAGAAGCTTCTGTTAGGTTAACATTCAGACGACGCCGAGATCATATTTTTTGGGGTGGGGGCAGTAATTAAGAGAATGTGGATAGGGAACACGAGTATATGTATATCGTCACCGTTAGCGGATAATTTTTCCGAATTTCAATTCATTCGATTCGTACACGCTGTCGCCTACAAAAATTTATGTATGTTAAATGCCTCTGAATTTTTTTGTGTAACAATATATATCACTGATTTTTCTTGCAACAATACAATATGGAATATTGATAAGCTAAGGATGTACAGTTAGAGATTTTTTTCCATTATTCAAAGGCTTTAATCAACTAACTTATAACTTACTGTTTAGAATGGGAAGCAGCAGCCAGTTATATAGTCTCTCTTGGGGAGAATTCAATTCGTCGTTGGCTTCTGCAGTGCAGCTATTAAGAGGTCACGGCGATTTGGTGGATGTTACTTTGGCTGCTGGTGGACGTAGTTTTCCTGCACACAAAATAGTTCTCTGTGCAGCTAGTCCTTTTCTGCTAGATTTATTAAAGGTTTTATTTTAACTGCGATTATTTTTATATACATATATATTAATACATTGGCAATCGTTATAAACAATGTGCGCAACCTTTCTTCTAAATATTGGCACAACATAGTTTTTTATTTTCCATGGTCGGCAAAGTGTTAATTCAATTATTTATCATTTCTCAATAATTGTATTACGATTGGAAACTTATAATTCAATAATTGTTTCTATTTTATGTAATTAGAGCACACCGTGTCAGCATCCAGTGGTTATGCTAGCTGGTATAGGTGCAGACGATTTAGAATCTTTATTGGAGTTTGTATATCGAGGCGAAGTAAGCGTAGAACCGTCTCAATTGCCGTCGCTACTGCAAGCTGCTCATTGTCTTTGTATTCATGGACTAACGCCGCCTACTATATTAACCGAAGTATGTTTTGCAAATTAAATAAATAAAAGTCGTATCTTTATGTTTCAGCGTTATCTCGTAAAATATTGATATATATTTGAAGCTAATGAATTATGTTTGTACAGAATGGGGAGGAGGTACCCGTATCTGCAATACCGACACCAAACGAAACTTCATCAAAAGAAACCTCCAGTCCTTATTTTCCATTAAAACGAAGAAAGAAAAGGAGAAAGTCTTCCTCGTCTTCCGGAAAATGGCCACGTACTGGGAGCAACGTTGATAACGAAAATAAGCATATAGGTGACCATAAGGACGTCGACAATACCGAACATGGTGATGACACAGGTAAGAAATATTTAAAGTCCTATCCATTCTCTCCGTAAAGGAGAAGGTTTTTAGAAGAAAAATGATAAGGGAAGTACCATCCTTTGTAGATCTATAGACAAAGTAATTACAGGTTTAAGTAAGTAACACATGTTCTGTTGTAATTTAATATGAAACATTTATCGCAATAAACGGCAACGTCTTTCTGTTAGCATTTTTCACGAACGTTTTGTGTTTATTGATTTTCGAATTGCATAGATGTTCGAACGGAAAGGAAAAAATAGATATTCGAAAGGAAAAATTGGAATAATTATTTTTAACTCGAATGGAAGTTTCAACGTTGATAAATGTGTTTTGTGTCCGATATATATTATTTTAGTGTGCGACCGAGCATAAAATTAGTGTACGTATATGTATACATATACATATATATTATCTATGGATTTGGGTTGTAAGATAAGGAAGGTTTCAGTGTTTTGATATTCGAAAACGGACACAAGCACAACCATCGATCGGGTTGAACTGCGGCAAATCGATGCACACCAGGATAATGCTATTCGGATAGAAGATAGAAGTTAGAAGTTAGAAATACCGTTCAAAGAGAATACTATCAGTTCAGCCCTGCAATGGTAATGCTGTGTTTGTGTCTGTTAGCAGCCAGCGATCGATTGGAATATTCGAATCATCGGAGTTGTCATTCGCCTCGTGCTCAAGAAGCGCAACCAATCTCGATGTCGACAGAAAATTCTCAAGCAGGACCACATCAGGATCAAATGTCGGATAACGAGTCGCATCTGCACACTTTAATGCCGATGCAGCCGTACTCTCCGCTGCATATACCGCAATTTCCCGGGCCTCTCGGTATGGCTTTTCCCCCTGGAATACCACTGCCGTTGGTTAGCCAGGGCTCAACAGCTGGAACGGCGTCCTGCGGGCTAACTGGGAACATGAATTTGTCGAAAATACGCGGTGCATCCGATTGTCCAGGCGTTTGTCCACTGTGTGGTGCCACGTTACGGCAAGCGAGAAATCTTCGGAGACACCTGTTATCCTCTTGCAAATATCGGTTTAGTAGTAATTCAGTTCAGAGTTCCCCAGCCGACGCGATGATGATCGAAATAAAGCCCGAGGTCGAGCTGCCCGGTTACAATGAGCAATCGATGACCTATGGGACCGACAGCGGCAGTAGTACCTGTGAGCAAATCGTTTGCAAGCCCAGTCCACTTCCTTCCCCGACCTCGCAAGGGCCGAACGTTGTCTCACCTCAAAGCAACGTTTCTTCGCCAACTATTGCCAGATGAATCGACAGACTATCCAACCGTTTCAACTGGATAAATTCAATGCGAACAGAATTGTTCATTGGTTCTGTTACTGTGATTCGGGGTCTACCTTACCTTTAACTTACCTTTTTTTTTCAGTGATCCTCAGTGTCACTCTTGTTTCGCACTGATATACTACGGTGAGAGGGGTAATACCGACGCTGGGAAAAATATAAAGTACATTTCAGTGAATCTTAAATTAAGGTTGTGACTGACTCGGGGGTCGGATCATTTCTCTATAGGAAGAAATTTTCATTCGAACAAAATGAAAGTAGGAAATACTGATGAGAACTCCGGATAGAATGCAATGAATTTCACAACGCAGCGTCATGTAACGATTACATTTTCGTAATGCAACGAGCATTATGGTTTTATTTCTGTTACTTTTACTATGTTTCAGAATCTGTTTATACGATAATAAAACAAGTTAAAATTGTTTATCAGCTCATTGTAATCTCACTGGTATCACTGTGTTCGTTCCTTTATTCGTATCCTTAGAGTTTCGTTAATTTTAGTTTATATGTATTATTATGTAGCGTATATTCGATGGGGACATTTGTATCTCTGCACGTGTACAGCTTAATGTACGATAATTTAGAAAGTAGTTGACTCGTACGATATAACAATATAAAGCTGAAACGAAAGTATATTTACAAGCCGGTAACATTTTATAATCGATCATTTTTTCGATGAAAGTTTCTTTCTACGGAAAAGCAATAACATAGAAACATCAATTGAATTTCCACAGACAAGTTCTAGACTCGATTAGATTTCTATGGATTGTGTTCTACGGATATCTGCGTTATCATTTTTTTTTATCGGTAACTTCATTTAAGCAAGTGCAATCATTCTTTCTGTATCATTCGAATGTACTTACGCGAATCAATAATATTCAAATATTAGCTTGAATTGCGCGTCGAAAGAGATGGAATCGACTGAATATTATTTTAAACGGTCTGCTAGCACGAATTCTTTGTTACATTACTCGTATAGTTTATTTTATATTTTATTTTCATCTCGATCATTTCTTTTTCTATCAAGATTTTTCTACGAACCCAGAAACATTTCGTGTGGAACAGTTATAAACAAATCTTCCAGGTTAGCGAGTAAGAATTAGAGTATTATAGGGGATAACAGGAATAGCGTTCGATAACAAAGTTATGCATAGTGACAGCGATGGTACAGGTATCTGCAAAGTACTTGGACGGTTTTTATACCTTTCGAATATTCGTTTATGCGATGATTCCCTTACGGATCGAATCTATGTCATCTTTGAATAATGCACGTGCGGATAGAATTCGGATGCCTATCCATTATTCGTTCATATATATATCATTGTTTGTCAGCATCGTTGAAGTTTTTATCGTCGTCGACATCGTAAACCGTTTTAATAAATTCTTTTACTGGTGGAAAAGTCAAGTTCCTAGATACATAATTTATTCGTTTCGTAATTATCGATACACGGACTGACGTTTCGTTTCACAAACAATCGTGTATATCGAAATGCGTGTTTTGCGTTGACGTACCTAATCGACGTTAGGTAACGGAGTTTCTCAAGGGGATAGTAAAGATTTATTTTCATCTAAAGCATTACTATTCTTGGAAATAAAAATCATTATATACAACACATTTTGACGATCGATCATTTTTTAAACAACGTCGACCACCAAGACGGGGTCACAGGAGACACACGTTCCTGTGACTCTTCTCATGTTCTCAAGGGGTTACATATGCTTAGCTTCATTTTTCGACACGACATAGAATTATGCGAGCAATATGTTTAACTCAGTTCATTTGTGTACATAGATGTATGGTGTACAATGTAAAATACGTAGCCCCTCGAGCCAGTTTCGTTTTCACGGAATTAATTCTAGGAGATGGATTGTCCAAGGCAAGAAGCATGTCCGATCAGCCAGCGTCTTGTCCACTGTGCGGCGCGATTTTACGTCAATCACGAAATCTGCGAAGACATTTAGAGCTTCTGCACTTTGGATTTGGTAGCAACGGTAAATCCGGTGTACACTCCAGGCATCGAAGGACCGACAGAACAAACGATCTTGTACGATCCACGTTAGCCTTTATTTGTCCGCCGCACATCGCGAGGACCGATCATTCAAGAACTATTGAGAATACCGACTTCCCGACGTCTCTTTCCATTGCTTCGACTCTCGCCTCCAGCATTTCAGGTGAAAAAAAAAATATAGCTTAAGCTACGAAAACACGGAACGATTGATACAATAATACTACGAGAATCGTTAAAATTGATATTCGACGACATCGTACCGAACTAGTCTACTTCGGTACCCGTTCCATTCGAGACGAACGATTCTCAGGATTCTCTGCGCAAAGATGGCCCAAAATTCCATTGAAGAAAAATCAAGGAACAACAATCGGCAGATCACAAACTCTGTGACGGTATATCAAATGATACTGTATCAATCTTCCTCTATATGTACATGTATGTATACGTATTTCTTGCACGATGCTTTTTATTTCAAAATCACACTTTTATTTCAAAATGTTTATTTACGAGAAAAAAGATCGTCTGATTACAGAATTCTACGATTTTCTATTTCTTTTAGTTTCACTCCCCTACATTGTGACACTCGGTGAGGTAATGATTATATGAAAATGTTAATGATTTCATTTTATTCTCAGACATAATTATGTTTCGTCATTTTGGAAATATTGTTGTACGTTCTTGACTAAAAGATGAATAATTATGAGCTTCGTGTGTTACAGTACGCTGCAGAATCTGGCAAGGGGAAAGATATTGTACCTGGACAGACCAATTTTGATGAAATTTTTGTGAGAGATTGTTCTTGAAAAAATATTTGATATGTACATTTTTATCGGTCATTATCCACGCTGAAAACATCTCTTAAGTATAATATCTTTTTACCTCTAACTTTAAGGGTTTAATTATCACCCTTATAACATGGATGATGGCCGATAAAAAGAATATGTGTAAAATGTTTTTTCGAAATCTACCTCTCACAGAAATTTCATCAAAATCGGTGTTAAATGTTGAATTATACACTGCATTTCATGTTAAATCATATTTAAAGATTTCGTATATATTTGTAGAAGTAACGCATCCAACTGAGATGAAGTTAATTAAATTGAAGAAAATCGAAGGAAATGAAGTTAATTAAATTGCTTCAACTTTAACGTGCAAATGTGGAACTGGTTCCTGTCGTTCGATGTACTTTCAAATTTTACACAAATCACTTTCTCACTAAAGTGTTACAATTTGCAGGGTTAAGACCAAAGAATCTAAAAAAAAAAATGCTTCACCTCTGAAGCTAAGAACCACTCTAATGTATATTCAAGATACACGGAAAACATTTCAGGCTAATGATTTTCTTTTGCTAGAGTTCCGTATATACGATTATACAGGGTGTTCTCTTAATTTTTGCACACAGTTTTTAATCTGACAAAAAAATGTTTCTAACATAAGTTTCTCGGTTTCACATCGGCCACGCGATAAGATATTGAATTAAAAAAACATTGTTATTATTTCAATAAAAAATCGAGCTCACCTTCATCTTTTTAAATAGCATTGCATATTCTCTTTACTTCATATTACTGTAATTCGTGTCAAGACGAATTTAACGATCTGCTATAACATGACCTTCGGATGCATTGAACTAAAGTTACGATTAAAAGTGTATTACAGAGAGCGAAGTTCTGCGTTGCACAATTTCAGTTTGTGATCATAGATTGTAACATAATTACGTCACAAGTTAAATTCATTTAATTTACGTATATAGTCTGTGCTCACAAATATTTTTCTGAATCATTGTTATGTCTATTATTCTGAGTTACAACGAACTGCATTAATTAGACTCTCAAGGTTCGTCGTAACAGCCGACCCGATATCTTTCTTTTCCTTGAATTTCTGTAACGATAATTGCTTGTAATAATCTTATCAATTTAGCGATAGACGTATCTTAAAATAAAGCAATTTGCGTCTTTGATCGTTTCTGTTGATTCATTTGAATGAATTCTGTTGATTCAAATTTCACAGTTCAATGCCATCCGAAGGTCATGTTATAGAAGATCGTCGATTTCATCTTGACACGAATTCAATAATACGATCGTAAAGAACGCATACAACAATACCGTTTAAGAAAATGGAACTGATCACGATCTTCTATTGGAAAAATATCTTTTTGAATTCAATATCTTATTATGTAGCCGACAGGAAACCGATAAACGTTTGCTGGAGACATTTTTTTGTCAGATTAACAGAAGCGAAATGTGTGCAGAAGTTAAGGAAACACCTGGTATACAATAGTCGGTAAAGTTGATATTTTTTCGTTCTCGATCCTGCGATCGCCTCCTGGCCGAACGCTCGAGAGTCGCGCAATTAAAGTGTCCTTAATGTGTTTGTGCTCAGCAGGTTTGGCGGCACCGAGCTCGAATTCGGTCGCAACCGGAGATCAAGGCGCGAGTTCTGCGCTACTTCCAGCCCCAGGCTCGTCTGCCACTTCTACGGCTTCAGTTAATAGCGGGATATACGCGTATCCATCGGACAATAATGTCAATATGTTGAATTGTGTGTCACCTTCGCAATCGTCTCTGCCACCGTCGTCTCTTTCTTCTCCGCACGACGTGCTCCGATACGGCGAGATCTTGAGGGCCGGCATTGCGTACCACGATTTCTCGAGATAGTGTGCCAAATAAATACAGGACACAGCAAATCGGTGTTACTTCACCTTCTTCGCCGATTTCCTCGTTTCAGCATAACGCTGCATCGATGTTAACGAAAAATGAGGATTTCTCGTCAGCAGATCGAACATTATTTTAAGAAACCATTGTGGTTTCGTTCACGTAGCTGGAGCTTGATTGTTTGATGTCGATGTAGACCATTATTACATTAGAAATAGGTAGCTGAGAATCTCTTTAATGATTAACCATTCGGTCGGTCTTTCTTGAAACTATACAGTAAAATCAATGGTCACGTGTTATGTGTGGAAACTGGAAGAGCAATTCCTTAAGAGCATATTCTAGTGTCAACGTTTGAGAAGAATACTTATTTATAGTATTCTAACTTAGAAGAAATAATTATAAACAAATACAGATTATTAACGAAATATTCAAAATATTATTTTATATTCATATAAATATTATTATATCTTATTATTAATACTTATTTATAGTATTCTAACTTAGAAGAAATAATTATAAACAAATACAAATTATTAACGAAATATTCAAAATATTATTTTATATTTATATAAATATTATTATACGTCTTATATTTTATTATTTTATTATTTATTTATTTGTGATCCTTTTAACGTAGTGGGAATACTTTTAAACATTAAAAAGTAAATATTATTATTATTTGCATTGTACGAAGGCTATATAATTATTAAAAAACGTGTGAAAGACGCTGAAAACAATCAGAAACAAATTGAAGATGATGAAGAGCTATTTGAAATTATTGTAAAGTATTAAAAATTATTGGAAGCTATTGCAAAGTATTATAAATTATTGAGGATAGTAAAAGAAACTAGAAACACTTGAAAACTACTCAAAACAATTTTATACTTTGGTTATGGCTCATTTAATAAATCATAGCCTTATATAATAGTATATCTCATTCAATGTATCTTTTTTTTTGTCTATACATCGCAGTACACACACACACACACACACACGCACGCACGCACGCACACACACACACACACACACACACACACAATAATGTAGAAGCCGTATTGGTATATCTTGGCTGCTATTTTTTCGCATTGTTAATGAAAACATTCCATTGTTAATGGAAGCCTAACAAGTTCATGAAAATTCTACAAATCAGAACTATCGAAATAAATAATAGGTCATTTTCAAACTTGAATAATTCTGAGCAAACAAAGAATAAAAAAAGTCTAAAAAGTGTCTGTAGAGAAAAAATGAACATAGCATCTTCGTTGCATATAAATGATCCTAACAACCGAGCGATATATCAAAAACGGGTGACGAGAAAAATGAGCACTACAAAAGCCTTCACTTTCAATGCAGAACATGGTACATTAGTACATAAATAATAAAAGACTATATTGGTATATTGTTTTTCTTATATTTTGGCCAGCTTTTTGATGCTAATACTCCACTGTGCAGCGTCCATAATATTTCAAAAAAGCGGCTTAAAATTTAGTATGTACCTTCAGTGCGTGTATAGCCACAGCCTGAAATAGAATTATCTCAAAATCTTTTTTCTAAGTATTCTTTCTTAAGCCTTTTCGAATGTTGATAAAATATGAAATGATCGACGCTTAAACTTCGAAGTGCCGCTGTTTTGTTAAATATCAACTTTTTCTTTCGTTCTAGTTTCTATTTTAGCCAAACTCATCCAGATCAAGTATTCTTGCGGTTCTTTTATTTTAGATAAACAGGATATCCCGAGAATCACGGACACTACGAAACGATTCTTATAAGCGAATTGTATACGAGGTCACGAAATGCTACAAGATTTGACTTTTTCTCAATAAAAAAAATTATAAACGATACTGAAATATGTATAAATGTACTCAAAATGTTTTTACTGCAAAATGTGTCTGTAAATAAAGTTCTGAATAAACAATACAAAAATAAAAAAAAACCGCGTTTCACATTAGAATACTCTCTTGATCGGAATGTATTTATCTTGATCATGATTCGTGACTTGGATGATCGAAGACGGTAGTAATAGCATTGCACGGCTGGATTCGGGGATACGTATTTGAACATTTTTTTGTTAGAAAATTCCAAATATATTTATAAATAGATTTGATGCACAAACATAAATAAATATAATACAATCCGTTCTTTTATATATTTTTATAACGTTCATTTATCGCATAAATTTGAAGGGTTCAGCTCGTCTGAAAGGACACTTGTTAGCAGCATTTCGCGCAATTAAGTACCGTAATACTAATACTGGCACCAGTTCGTTGAAAAACCGACGACAGGATGACGACGAAGTCCCGGCGAAAAGCAAAATACCTTCCGAATGGAGATTTCAGAAAATTCCATGGCCATACATCCGTACGTTAGCATGTACACGGTAATATTTCTTTGAAGCTGTCTGTCACGACACGATAACTCGTTAGCGAATAGGAACTCTTACAGCGTTTCCCTGTAACGCGACTCGTCGGCGCTTTTTCGAATGGACAAGGACGGAAGGAAATTACAAAGTGAAATAAAACCGAATGGATTTCGACGTTAATACTATGCTGAATTAATCGAGTTATTGTCGCAGCCTTCCTCCCTGTCCGAAACGATTTCGGAAGATGAGCTCGAGCGAATTATCCGAGCCGCTTCGCGCCGTTGCTCCGTCGAACTCGTTGGGATTTCGATCTTCCGTAGGCGCGAATAAAATGGCAGTGACCACGAAATAATAATGGAACGGCGAACAACCGTTCGAATCGAATCGGAATTACTCCCCGACGTGACGAACGACTATTATTCGCGACTGAACACAATGATGATGCGAGACGTTTACGTAGTCTCCAAGGGACAGCCCGAATCTGTTCGGCGTTGCTTCAACCGCGAGGAAAAAGAAAAAAGATTCCACGATATTAGAGTCGCCGAGTGAACTTTTCTATACGATGAGATTCGTTTCTTCCGTCTGGTTTTCGAAGCGCCCTACGGCGAACGGCCAATCCCTATCCGAAATTCTCTTGAGTTTTCCGCTTAAGAGATTTAAAAGATCGTCGAGATATCGCATGTCGCAAATCTCCTGGCGCAGTTTGCTCGTGCTACTGGAAATGTCGTCCATTTTTCGCTCGTCGCACTGTAAAATACGATTTTTCAATGCGTTATCATTGCTCGCGTTGATATCTTTGCCCGTAATAAACATTGCTAATGATGCAGCACTACGTGCCCCCCCCCTCCCCCACCCCTATTGGCGTCATTATCTCTGAATTATTAGTTTACATCGAATGATCGCGAGCACTGTGTAATAATATATTATTGTTCTCGGCCAGGTGGACGCGATCGTTAATAGATGATATACGAGGGTAATGCAGCCGAAACGCGCACGTACCAATTAAATTGATATCGGGGCGTACGGACAGTTCGTTCCGCTATTGCGATCAAGTTGAAAGGTGACACGAGCGAATAATCTTTACGAGGGCTTCTTTCGCGTCGTAATATGCAACGGGAGTAGAACGAGAACAGAGTAATTGCAGGGCAGAGGAACCAATTAATGTGCCCTGTTCGCGAACTTCAGAGGTTTTCGCTACCGAAAACAATTTTAGCAGCTCAATCGACATTTCTTAAGAATCTAAAGGTAAACATCGAAGCTTCATTTATCGATGTACGTTTTTCCACGAAACAAATATCGAAACTTCTTTGAACATTGGGAGAAAGAAAAGAAAATGTTCTGGAGCCACCTACAGTGCTGCGAATAATTATAAATTCAATGTAACTTTTACAATTTTACTGATATTTAAACAAGAAACAACAAAAAAACTGTATTTGTATGTTTCTATTTTTTGTTATTTCTAATATAGAAGTACACAAATATGATATTTTTTAAGTTTTCGTTGTGATATCAGTGACGATGTAAAAGTTATTTTGAAACTATAATTATGTACACTATACTTTTATAATAATAACAATAATAATAATGATGTCATTTATAACCTCGAATGAATTTCAACGAATAAATAATTAATTGTATTTGGATGAAAAAATTCTTATTCGAAATTCGTCTTATTCGATAAATGTACCGTAATTGGCTCCACTACTCTGATTACGTTACGTTCAGAGAGAAAGATCCTGTTTTATTATTATACCCGTGCAACGATTTGAATGCATAAGAAACACAATATCCTTACACGGAATGAATAAAATGAATAGCGTGCACAGATCGTGGCGTATTCTCACCTGAAAACTCTGTCGCAGGTTACATATATCTCGGAACATATCTTTATTACTGGCCTGCAGCATTTCCACTCTCCTTTGAAGATCTCGGACCACATTTTCCGAAGTTTCGAGCACATCCGGGTCTTTCGCGTCCGTTTCTATCGCCAGGGCTAGCCTGGTTAGCCGATCGTGGGAGGAGGTGCTATCGCAGAAACGATCCTCCTCGAGAAGAACCACCGCTTTTTCGGGATCTGTGTCGAGAACTTCGAGAATTGATACCGCCTCGTTGATAGCGGTGCATCGCCCCTGTAAAACGTAATCCCAACTTTAACACTAAACCTACCGAGCGGTGATGGTGTAGGGGCGAGCCGACATGAACACGATAGAAAAAAGAATACCGAAAGACCATTCTACTTTAACTTGATCCTATTGGAAAGGCCAACTAACTCGCTATAAATTTACGTGATGCCATTATCCTGCTTCTACATTTATACCCTCGGTAATAAGTACAATCCGGACATTACTCGTTATACAGCCGGAGTTCATCCTTTAGCTGATTATGTATTGGGTTGACAATTAAGTAATTGCCGATTTCAGTTATAGATGTCTCTCACTCCAATTTTTATGATATCCGTAAATGTTATATTATAAAGTTATTATTATTATTATTATATTTTTTATTATCCGTGAATGTTAGCAACTGGACAAATTGAATGCAGCGGTCAAGGAAAAGCGACCAGAATTGATCGATCGTAAAGGTGTCATTGTACTACCACTGTACTTTTATAACTAATAGGTAATTTCCCGTACAAATTATTGGGTTGGCAACTAAGTAATTGCCGATTTCAGTTATAGATGTCTCTCACTCCAATTTTTATGATATCCGTAAATGTTATATTATAAAGTTATTATTATTATTATTATATTTTTTATTATCCGTGAATGTTAGCAACTGGACAAATTGAATGCAGCGGTCAAGGAAAAGCGACCAGAATTGGTCGATCGTAAAGGTGTCATTTTCCAGCAGGACAATGCTAGGCCGCACACGTCTTTGTCCAACTCGGCAAAAATTGATGGATATTGGTTGCGAATTGATGTTACACCCACCATATAGCCCTGATCTCGCGCCAACGGATTACCACTTATTTCGATTCCTGGACAAACTCCCTTCGCGGTAAAACTTTTAACGATGATGACGCTGTAAAATCTCACTTAACTCAGTTTTTGGCCGAAAAGGATCAGACTTTCTACGAGCGTGGAATTTTCAAGTTGTCAGAGAGATGGCGGAAGGTCATCGAACAAAATGGAAAATACATTACAGATTAAACTTCGTTCCAAGTAAAAAGAAAATTTTTTATTTCATTGAACAAATCGGCAATTACTTAGTTGCCAACCCAATATATTCGACTTAGGTTCAAATGGAGACTCACCGTTTTGCGAATCAAATTCGTGCAAAATCAATCGCTGGCAAATTATCATTAGACTCGCGGCGGCTTTGAAAACGATCGAAAAACGCTTCGGAACGAGGCAGAATTATTTTAGAATGTTCTTTGAGAAACGAACAAGAAGGACGTGAGTAAATGATCGAAAAGCGTTTTACGATAAGGTAGAACTGTCTTCGTACGTTCTTCGAAAAATGAACGAGAGCAACGTGAGAAATAATCAAAGAAACCTTGGAACGATGATTTTAGAACGTTCATTGAGAAAGATCTCACGAGAGGAACACGAGAAATAATGAAAATGGGGGGGGGGGGGGTGCTTGGAACAAGGTATTATTGAATTAGAACGTTTATCGAAAAATGTCTCGTCTTAAAACACTCAACATAATTGTATTTATGTATAAATGTATATTTGTTAACAAATAATATTCGATACTTGCTGACAGAGAATCTTTCTAATATCATCAGACAACATTAACTCTGATCGATTCTAATTGAAACTTTCATCTCTGTTCTGATCGGAGCACACGATGCGAGAACCTCGTTGAAAAAGGTTCTACTTTGAGATCCTATTTTAAAGGTACAAGTTCGAGTTTTCTATTTCGACTCGAAATAGATATTCAAGAGAAGAGTTTTTGAAAATAAAATAATCGTGTATTTAATATTATAGTGCAATTTTGAAAGGACAGTTATGGAAGGGATGTTCCATTCATAATAATGCATTGGATCCTTTACATCTCAATTTAGCAAACAAATTAAAAATCTAACCAATAATTAGAGTAAAATTAAAGCAGAAATAATAAAGAGTGCATTCCATTGTAATCCAAAGGAAATGCTTGTTCAGATGCGGTAAACATGAAATTAGCCAGTGATAATTAGACTGCGGATCTTTATGCAAAATAAAAACAATCTTCATCGATTGCACCAAAGATTGGACAACTAGAAATTTCCTTCTTTCTTTATTAATACCAGTGAGCTAAAAATAATACGTAGACGTCCATAAATTCTTTCAATAGCTTCATTGTTTTAAATTTGAATTATTCATTTTTATTATAAATTCATCAAATCCGCAGTCCAGTGATAATAATAATTCGAGAAACATTTCATTGTACACTCAAAATTAATCCTTTCGTAGATCATATTCACAGTTTTACATTCGAAATCAATCCTTCTGTAGATCACATTCATTTTCTTCACACACCAAATTAATCCTTTTACAAATGAAAATCATACTAAATTCAAACATCGAATAACATTTTATAAACAATTATTGAAGATTAATTATTTGCAATGAAATGTATATTATTTTTTATTAAATCTACAAATTCATATTAAATATGCAAAATTTTATAAAAGACGGCCAATTTGAATGTAACCTGCGAAGGAATTCATTTTATTTGCAAAATAGTGAATACGATCAACGGAACGATTCGCTTGCAGCGCAAAAAAGTGGTGAACGTGAACAGAAAAGATTAACTTGTAGTGTAAAACTTGTCCCAATAATGTAATTTACTCGAGCATATCCGATGATGAAATCAGTGAAGTTTAGGAAATTGTAAAATAAAGAACCGGTCATTTCGGACAACAAAGTCCGACGGCAAGCTCGCCCGCACGGATTCTTACTGGGCCGGATCGAGTCCGAAGTTCAAGGTAGAAAAGTGAATCAGAAATAAATATACCTGCGAGGTGTCCAACTTGTAGTTCGTCGATGCCAGTTCGACGGAGAGACACAACGGTGTGCTTTGTAGATCGCTGTGGGTGTCCGAGCTCCAGTCGTTGCTCTGGATCCCGGACGTGTCGTCCATGGACGAGCTACGCGTCTCTATCCTCTTGCAGTCCTCCCAGGTGACGTTCAACCCCTCGTTGCTCGATCTCTTATAGATCAAATCCGGTGCCCGCGACTCGTCGAAGCTAATTTTCTCGTGCTTGATCGACGAGGCATCCTCGTATTGTTCGGAAGTCGTCCTCGAGCGTGTCCAGTCTTCCGAGAAAACGGCCGGCATCGCGACCTCCACAGGCGAGGAGTTCACGAGAGTTTTCTGGTGACCGTCGCCTGATCGAACGGTCGTCGCCGATTAGAGATTTGTTTCTTTGGAACGCGGAGCAACAGTCCGTAAGAGCGAAACAGGAGAGCCCCTTCGGCGGATCGAAAAACGGAGCAAAAACGGAAGCGCAGTTTTCGCAAGCGATTCGCAAAAATCTGTGCAACAACTCGGCAAGTTTCTCCCCCGAGCGGAGCATAGCGGCAGAAGTTTAAAGGGGTGCAGGTGTTGAAACGAAAGTACGTCTAATGAACGCGAAGCGAAGCGAACCGATTTCACATATTGGTAGACCGCGAAACTTTACTAGGTCAGACACAATGGCTGGGTTATATGTATTCAAGCTGGCTGACGGCAGTCTTGCTCGAACAAGTTTGCGCGATCTGCCGCGCGCTGTTGCACGCTCCGCGCGAATGTCGAACGTCGTGTGCTCGTGTGGGCTCGCGTGCCCGTGTGCGAGAGAGGCTCTCCCCCGTAAACGAGAAAATACCTACAAACTTGCTTAGAGTCGATAAGATAATTCAATCGCCGTCGGCTGCGAGGCGCTTTCCGTGGACTTTCATTTTCTGACATCAGCCTCGTCTGAGAGATGGATAAGTAACGGGGCGATGGTGTGAGTATTCTATACTCCTGAGACCTAACCAGCCTTTCCGGCGTGTAGCATATACCACGGACCCGAGACCGATGCGATTTTGGCCCCGCGGATTCCTCGAAGTAGGATTCGGCCTCCTCGGCTGGAAACGTCGGGGCGTCCTGTGATTTCAGAAACGTTTGGGCACCAGTCTAGGACTTTTCCACAACGGTCGAGAATAATATCGATATCGTATATTGTCTTTCCTCGAAAGATCACGTGCAGTGTCAAAACGAGAATCTTGATGTTGTTCTCTTTAGAATTTTCAATGTGGCTAAAATACTCTCGAATACAATCTTAACACTATGCCGTCCGCAGATCTTAGATATGATTCTTTCGTTTGACGCCGGCATAATAGCTTGGAAATGTCAGATTAAAAAAAAAAATTAATATAAATATATAATATAAATTCCTAAAATAATATAGTAATATAAATGGTAGTAATATAAATAGTATAGTAATATAAATTCCTAAAATTAAGATAAGTCATCGAAGAATTTTCGTACTTAATTCTTAGTTAAATAAGCACAATGCTATAGTTGGTTTGCTGCTTTTTAACACCCAAGAAATATAGTTCAAATGTTATTTCAGTTTTTTAAAATGACACCAAAGTGGTACCACCGGCATACAACAGACAGCTTTTGCATGGCACCAGCGTGGTGCCACCGGACGGCATAGTGTTAATAAATTTAAATAATTTGAATTTTGCTGTATATATTTAATTTATGAATATTATTTAAAACCAATTAAGAATTCGAAAATCGCGATCGGCACTGACTGTTTTGAATTTGATGAGAGTTCCCCAATCGTCATTTGTTTAATATAGCTCACCCTAACTTTAAAATTACTATGTACACTATACATCTACTTTTAATCGATTTTCTGATCCATATTTTACGGATAAGAATATGTTGTGTACAAATTAAAAAAAATTGTAGAAAATTATTAGTTACGTGCTGCTAATGTGTCATTTTGATTAAATCGTTTACTTAGTTTCATTTAAAAATGTTTACGAAGCCTATTTTCAATGACCTATAAATAAAGATCATTCGAAGTCACAACATATGAACTACAATGAAAAACAAATTTCTCCAAGTTACTTTTCAAATATCCGCGTGCTCTGTTGTTGTTAATATGTTCCTCTCGTTATCGCTATTATGGGTCATAGAATATAAACGTATGAATCATACTTGTACTGGTATCTCTATCTACGGATCCTATTACTAGTCCGTCCTTCGACTAAATTGCGACCTTGCATTAACATTCGGTTTACGAAAATGCTTTATGCAAATACAGACAAAGTAGATATGATTTTTGCTGTAGTCAAAAACCAGCGAGTTATTCAAGTATTTCTTTTGAAATGCCCTACCCTGTATACACGCGCACGCACATACTTATATTACTCATCGCATTAAATAATAAAAAAAAGAAGGTCAATGAATGCCTCGAATGTATCATCAGGAAAGTGGTAATTGAAAAAAGAAATTAATTATCGAAAAGAAGCTAAGAAAATCGCAAGACAAAATCAATGTTTCCTATCCTAAGAATTAAACAAGAGCAGGACAAGATTATATTATCGATATTTTTTCAGAAACGAGACAATATTTCAGCAAATATCGTGTTGTCGTGTATCGGTTTTCGATGAGTACGGAATACCCGCGTACACACATGGTACATGAAACGTGTAATAAGTAATTAAGGATCCATAATCACTAGGGCGGTCCTTATTTTACAACTTTCAAGTCTTTCGTAAATTAGGACCTATCCTCGTAAATTAGGACACTCGTTGAGAAAATGATGTGTGCAGAAAGCAATCGGATAACGGTACCCTGTGCCACATTTGCGTTAAAGTTGAAACGCTTGAATGATTTACGTTTTATTTTCGAATATACATAATTGTGTTTCGTTATTTTTAAAATAACGTCAGATGTTTTTGACTAATTAAAATGTTTATATTTTAACGTAACTGTGGCACGGATTCCTGTTGTCAAATTGCTTCCTTTTGTAGACATCATTTTCTCACCAAATTGTTTTCTTTTCTTACATCATTTTCGACAATGTATCTCGAATAATATAAAAATATATATTACAAATATATATTAACGAGTACATTCATATATCGAAAACTAAAGCCGACCGCCACTTTTGTTAAAGGAAAAAATTGTTCGAAACGTTAAGTTTTGTACAGACATGGGTAAGAATATTTGAAAAAGTATTGGTAATAGTTAATGAAATACTCTTGTTTGTATAAGTAAATTTCAAGATTTATTTGACGTCATATATAGATAAGTGTATGTATTGAAAATATCTATTTATCTTGTGATAAAGAAAATTATTAATTGAAGTATAGTATCTCGCAAGATGTACTGAAAATAATTCTTTGAAGTAGTATTTCATGCGTCTAAATTTCTGTTAATTACTTGAAATTCTATTTCTTACGACTAATATTTATGAGAGAGTTAATATTTCTTACGGTTAATATTTATGAGAGAAAATATTTTTTATGAGTAATATTTATAATAGAAAAAGTACGAACACATATCGTTTCGAGAAATAAGCTTTTTCTTATATTTCTCTTAATTAATAATAATTAATAACATACCCCAAATAATACATATCTCAAATGCAAACACGAATGGAAATAATGTCTCATTTACATTGTAAAATATATATTTTAAATATTTATTATATATTTGTAAAATCAGTGAAATATTTCAATTATATTTTTACCCAGGTCTGGCTTTATGTCACATTAAAAAATCGTTGAAATCGGCAGGGACCCTCGTCAACAGCAACTTAACCAATCAAACTTGCGACAGGTTAGTTTAACCCGACGGAAGGCGCAGGCTGGTTAAAATTTACCATAGAAACAACCAGGTAAAATTAAAAAGTCAGTTCGAGTTTCTGTTGCGACTTTTAAAAGAGGTTTGACAAAGATTTCCAGACATATCGTGAATTTTGTTAACATTTTAGAACACTGTATCTTAATAGAAGCGGTTAATTATTAATTATTAATATAATACAATAATTTATATTAATAATATAATTATTAATAATATTAATATATTAATATATTAATATATATATTATTATATTATATTATATATATATATATATATATATAATATAATATAATATAATAATATATATATTAATATATTAATATTATTAATAATATTATATATATATAATATAATATTAATATATTAATATATTAATAATATAATTATTAATATAAAATTAATAATTATATTATTAACAAAAATATTCTAGAGCCACGGTTTCATATAATATTTACGTCACATTTAATATTTCGAACGCGGGTATTTTTGCGGGTGTTACGACACGGGTTGCGCCTCCCTCCGAGTTAAAGTCGCACAGTAACTGGCACACATCTACCCTACGCGTGAAAATGTATATCTCTTAAGTTCGAACGTACCGGTTCCTTCGCGGTCGCATCGCGCAGGGTAATGCCCGCGTCCAGGTCCTTGTGAACTACGGACGCGAGCTCTATCGTCTCGCGGTTGTCGGCCAGTTCGAGTCGAAATTCCTGCGCTAGGGAATAGGTCTCGTCGTCGTCGAAATCGGAGTCTATGCAGGACAGCATCGATTCGGACGCTGAATCCAGGGACAAGCAGTCCTTGCTCCGGCTCGACCTCGGTGTCCTCGGATCGTCCTCGTTGCACAACCGCCATCCGTAGTCGTTCTCGCTGAACGTCTCTTTTGATTTCGCCTCGCGATTCCCCCTTCCTTTCGCGAGAAACATCGTTAAAGGCCGGCGACGCGGGTCTTCCGCATCAATCTTCTCGGCGTCCTCCGATCGGCGGTGTAACCGAAGAAATCTGTAACCAATGCGAATTCGCGTACAGAGGCGTCGGCGTCGGTTGGCGCGGCCCGTTTCACGAACTTTCGTCGAACAGCCGTCCGTTTTCGTGTGTACCGTCAACAGTGTGCGCGGTTCCCGAGATGTCGGGACTAACCTTAGCAGCGGGAATGTCATCTCTATACCGGCCAAGAAAGAGAAACTGTCGCGTCGCCGAGCGAACGACGATCGGTCACTGATCGGGAAAGCGGTTTACCCAATTTTCCGCGCGATACGCGTCGCCCTCGTCCGCGCCGCCGCTATTCCATATATCGTCGAAAATCGTTCACTGCCCCGTCACGGCCCCGAGTCGGACGCGTGACGCAAACGTTTATCATCTCGAGTATTGTTTCACCAAACGAAACCGTGATAAACCGACGCGGCGGCCCGGTCGTTCCGTGAACGCGATAAACCGAATAAAGTGACGACGCGCGAGTGGAAGAAGAGGAGCTCCCGTATCCCGCGATCGAGGTGTAGGAGGGCGCACCGAGAAATCGAACGGTGGCCCAGTATACGTACACTTGGTCGGCTTCTGTGTCGGCGTACAAGCCACGCCGGAAACTTCTAATGCCTAAAGAGCCAGTGGAGCCAGGGCTGCCGATGATCGAACGATCTCCGCCGGCGGCACACGCGAAGCCTCCTAACCGAACGGAACGCCTTTTCCGCGGCGAGTCAATCTACTTTCCACGCGAATTAGGCTCATCGGTGTCGCGATACCTCGGTCACGATTTCTCATATTTCGCATACTACTGGTTTGACAGCCGTGCGAAGCGCTGTCACCGCTGCTCTTCCACTGTCTCCGTAACTCCGAAACGCCCATTCCATTGACCACCGGTCGTCATGGGGACACTAACTTAATAATCCATCGCGTATGTATTCCGTGTTCTTATTGCCCGCTTGTCGCCGCCGCGTCTTGGGTGTCGTTAACGTGTCGCGCGATACGTACATACGTATATGTATTCCCGAACGACCGGCGTCGATTAACGTTAAATGCGGGTGTTACGGCTCGCTCAACGGCCATCGTAATTTCATACTGTAACGAAAGCTAATTAACCCTTTGACCGGCCACCCGCACGCCGCCAGTAAAAAAATCATTAACATTGCGAAGCTAGCCACGTTGTCAGATAACGCGTACGAACGAGCGCGAAACGTGAACGCGTGTAACGATACTTGCAGCGACTCCCGTTGATATTCCGAAACTTTTCAAAGTGCAAGTAACTTTCTTAGAACTGGGCTAAACGACTTGAATTTTCTTCTTTTTTAGATGATAGAGCGACCGGTCTACTAGACCGTAACTGGAATGCTTCTTTTTTTTTTTAATTTTGCCATTGTTCAGAACGACGAAAGAAAAGAAAAAACTCTCGTTTTTTAACTTTTTCATTCGAGCCTACAACGAAAATTTGGGGAACGTGTTTTATAGATCACGGTGAGTTGCATGCGTGTTGAAAATTTCACCGAAATCGGATGACCTTGGTACGAGCTGTAAACAATTAATAATCGAAAAAATCGCAGTTTTGTTTCGATTTTTGACACTTTCGACCAATAAGTGCGAGAAATTTGAAGTGTTTACAATCTTTTAACGGCTGTAGCTAGACTTTGCGTTAACCGATTACGATGAAATTTTCAGCATGCATATAATATACCGAGATCTAAATCCGAAAAGCATTCGTTAAATTTTCGTTACAGGCTTGGATAAAAAAAGTTAAAAAACAGGAGTCTTTTATATTGCTTTGTCATTCCAGGTAATAGCAAAATCGTAACAAAGTAGTTCGGTCATTGTTTAGTATACTATTCCCACTATCGTATAAAAAAAATTCAAATCGTTTATTCTAGTTTTAAAAAAGTTATTGCATTATAAAAGATATCCGAATATTAATGGTAGTCACTGTAGAATTCGCGACGGAAAGATAACAATTAAAATCCCACTGTAAACATACATACGATGGATATCGCTATAAACATATGTGCATACGATGAATACCACTACAAACAAACATGCGATGAATACCTCCATTGAATTTCGCCAGTGTAAGCAATTTTATTTGAGATAAGAAAAGAATTTTTACGAAGATACAGTGCGACGAAATGATAGCACATTCGACTAAAGATTATATATAGCAATCAATCAACGAACGACATTTAATGCTGAAATATCTTGTGGCTCCTTTGATCTAATAATAGCCATTGGCTAAGAAAATATAATATATATATAATATAATATAATATATATATAATATAATATAATAATAATATATATATATAATATAATATAATATAATAATAATATATATATATATAATATAATATAATAATAATAATATATATAATATAATAATATAATATATATATATGATAATATATATATTATATATCTTAACCTTTGGCTAAGATTTGTAGGATTTTATTGACAGTTTTTTTCACTCTAATTGCCTCCACTCATCTTGAATACACGAGCACGTAGACGAGCGCGCAAACGCGTTCGCGATGAAAGATGATCGATCGGAAGTCGAGTCGAACCAATTTTACTATCGACGGAATCCGAATTACTGACAGCCACATGCGCGTTATCAGTGACGCACGATCGCGACGACCGCGATCTTACAAAGGATCGAACGTGCAATTAATCATAAGTTCTTGACATGATGTTCACTCACGTTTCACGGTATATCCGATCGTCGATTGGCACTGAAAATCTTGCGACCGTTTGACACAATTTTTCTTGTCGAACGCAAGAGAAACACAGTTTTCACGCGAAGGCTCGCAGCAAAGCGTTCACGGTTCCGGTGAATGTCATCGAACTAGCGTTTCGCTACGAAATCTTGCCTTCTGCGTCCAAATGCATACTAAACGACACGGATGAGCGACAAGCGACGCGACTCGACTCGACGCGACGCGGCGACGATCTTGCTTCACCTAGAACGACGGTTGTTCCACGCGACGAACGCCCGCAGTTTGTTTTGATATAGCATAAATAAATACGGCAATCGGTGATAGACAATTGTTGCGGACAGACCCGGCGATTGGTTCGCGCGTTCACGGTTCCCCGAGAGCGCAGTTCGCCGCGATAGCTCGATGACCCTTTTGCGATATTTTTTGTTCGCAATGAGTCAAGACCAGAACCGCTTCCACCACGACCGATGATTTTTCCTGCTTGCTTATGGTCGACCCGCGTTAACGATCGTAGAATCTATCGCGGTTTACGTAAATATTTCGACTTGTTCATTCTCTGTTTGCACCGTTCGCGTTTATTTAACAAGATTAAAGGCTCGCTTTCTCTTTCGATTCGTCGACGTAGATATGTTATCTTTAAAGGTTCGTTGTAACATGAAATCGTTCTTTAAAAGGGACGCTATAAATAGTTGGTAACATGACGCGTTAGTCCAAATAGAACGACATGGAAATATCGAAGCGTTTGCAGATCGCAGATGGGAGATAGAAAAGTTTTGTAATTTGTATTTGATATGTGCTCGTTGAAGACTGCCAGTTAAATGAAGTCATTCGAGCACATAAGTATACGCATAAATAGGACTAAGGAAACATGCTTTCCAGAATGATGAAGTTGCTTTCATGTTAACTAATGTAACATATCTGCATTCGGTGTTATGCAGAATTCAAACTGAATTATTCAAGGAATTATAATTACGAAATAATTGAATCGCATTATAATACAATCGTATTGTAATTCGTAATTCATATCTCCATTCAATTGAGGTACAATGTAATTCATGATTGCAATTGGAGCACAATTGCAAAATACCAAGTAATTAGATTACATTAATTACGAATTACGATGTGAGATTAATTTATCTTCTATTAATTAAGATCAAGAATTACGACGTAATTGAATTAAAATTACGACCCGAGGAATAATAATATGTCAATAGGTAATAAGAGAAGAAAATACGCAGAAGAGACAAAAACTGAATGTACGAATTTGAAGAATTGTACTTCAATTGTATTGTGTATCAATTACACTCGTGATTAAATATGTTATTAATATAACATAATATACTCAGAAAAATTGCGTTACATGATACATACTAGCTTTAACACTAGAACTACCAAATAAGTAAAAATGACTTATTTCTGATTTTGTTCTTTTACAATAACTGCTATTATAAAATCGTTCCCACGAGAAATTTTGAGATAAACTTCGTATGACATCCAATATCAATTTTCTTTTTTATATACGAATTTATTAACCGTCTAAGTTGTATGCCATTTTGAGAACGCGCAATCTATAACAATGTTATAGATTTAAAAAAAAGCACTTTATTCGATAATACATTACAATTTAACAGCAGATCTTTATGCAAAATAAAAATTCCCGATTTTGATTGCAATAAAGAGGAGTCGAATACAAATTTATCTTCATTCTTAACATTTTTAACGAGTTGAAATTAATTCAACAGCATTGTTAAATTTATCTCTGCAATTACCGTCTTGTGTTCTACTTACTTACTTTTATCATAAATGCGTAAAATTCGCAGTATAATTATAATGAAAGTAATTGTAAATTATAATCGAATTTTGTTACTGTTAAAGAACAATATACATTAGTCGCGCTCAGAGCTCGACAGTTCTAGTCTTAATTATTTTTAAACTGCAAGTAAACTGCAAAGTATGCTTGACAAAAGTAGCGCAACGTTTATGTTGTATACTGCTGTTTACGTGTACTTTCTCCTTTATCTCTCCTTTTATGTTCTAAAGCATTCTAATATATGTTAAAATTACAAACATGTCTGTTTGTTTCATCTAAATCTTATCTTCATAACAAATACAAGCTTTTTACAACATAAATTTTGGAAGAGTTTCTTGATATACTTCGTTATTTAAACATATATAATAATCGAAATCAGACAAAGTTGAAATAAAACCAATATTTTTGTAAATAGTATTGTTGTAAAACAGTAACCACTAGTTGCGTATAAACATAGGCGAGAGTCAAAGTGTTTAATTTGTGGTATTTATAAAAAATACAATCTACCATGATATCTTTATGTGATTTATTCATATTATGTTATACGATTTTTATGAGGCATTCGCATAATATGAATACAATATAACATCATAAAAATAATATAATAAAAAGTAGATATTTTTAACGCTATATTTTCTCATTTTAGTCGGCCTTAAAAGAGTTAAACGAGCTCTCACTCTACGTACATGTATATTTCATAAATTAAACTACAAATATCGACGATATTTCATGCATAATTATCTTTCTACGCGTGCAAGAAGCAATTGTAGAAGCAGTTCGACGATTAAATGACAATTCGATCAAACGCGCGCCGACAGCTATGTTCACAATGTTACAAGTATCGAGCACGTATCGGAGAGGATCGACACTCGAGTTCTTTTCAGGAATGCGTTGGATCAGGAAAAATCGTGCGAGATAAGCAAAGTAGCTTGCACCGGACAGAGAATGAAAATTTCAACGAAGCAAATGCGCACCGTAATGGTGGACGCCGCGCACGCGTCGCAGGCGACGCGGCATGATTCAACGTGCTGCGAACGATAGCGCGTCCGAGGTAGATTGTCTTTCAAGTTTTTGCTATTTTATAGAAGTCAGCCTGTAGTCTAGGGGTACGATTCACCACCGTGAAAATCTAATATGTGGTTTGAAACGGGTATTCGAGACTACAAGCTGATTTTCAATTTTTTCAGACGTATTTTTACGGTCAAAGGTCGACGATGTTCGAGGGTACGCGGCGCTGTTAAAAATGCGAATTTAATTTCGTTTTTAGGACGAATATTCATGAGCGTGACGTCAAAAGGCCTTGATCGGGGATAAAAGTTGGCGCATCAGCGATAAGCGTTATCGATACGGCCGTTGCAGTCAGGTGTAACGGGTGTTTTGTACGTTATTCGAGTAATCCGCGAGCAGGTCTCTGTCGCGCGATAGACGCGCCTGAGTGCATTCAACTCGTTCTCGTCTTTTTGTCGCGGGTCAACAGCATGCAAATAGACACCGCGCGTTCGACAAAAAAAGAATTACGATCCAACGGTTATATTCGACACTTTGCGAATCACACCGTGTACGTGCAGAAGCAACGCCGCTACCAGTTTCCGATTGGCTGACCTTCCTCTGCCAATCGCGGCGATTATCTCTGCGATTGATAACGCGAATTAAATCAGGCGTGATTCATGCAACGCTACGTGTGAAACCGCGTAGGTGAATTTCGCGGTTGAAGAAAAAGAAAACACAGGATACTGTTCCCGGCGATGTAAACTAACACTCGAGCGCAAAACGTAACACCTTTCGTGCCTTCGTTTCAGCAAAACATAGTTAAATCGTTCGTTTATTTCTGCCGGAGATCGTTATCTGCGCAGAGCTCGTTTCACCTCGACTTTCACTTTCTGGTCGGTTCCAAAATGTGTTTGACACGCGTCGGTGTCTGATGAGCATGTTTGACCCTTCTGTTCGTAACCAAGCGATACAGTAAATTCTCCCTAATTGACCCTCAGCTTGTACACAAATATGGACAATTTTGGAAGATGAGATACGATTGTTCGAGCCTTGCGGCTCATTTTTATAGACGCCGATTGTCCGAAACTATATAAAAACGAGTCACAGGGCTTTTGTTTCCAAGCTGAGGGTCGATTTGGGAGAATTTACTGAATATGAAATATGTTGCGATAATGTTACTCTTGTTATTTATATTATATATTATATATATTATATTATTATTTATATTATTATAATATTACTCTTGTTCATTATTAATACTCTTAATGCTTCCTTCCTATAACATACCGAATATTATTTCGAAAAATTTGGGCGAAAAATAATTTGAAATTACAATATCGTTGCACGTTGAAGCGAATAGCTGCTTGTTATTTATAAAATCAAAAACCTTTTCGATGAATTTTTCAGCGTGCATATAAGTTATTGGCCCATCTCCCAACTCAGTTTTCTCGAGAACGAAGCCTTGAATGAAAAAAATTGTTATTCTCTTTCTTCGTCTTATCTTTTGACGTAGAATCAGCTCCTATCCAATTGTACCGTCAGTTACATGACACCTTGTATGAATAATGCGACACTATATTATAGTCACATAGCAAATTAGCGAATTAGCTATAGACTGTATACTATTGACACCGCGTTCAATAATCATTTCATCGACTAGTTTTGCATTCGATGCAAGTGGAAGGAAATGTGGAAGAATCCGTTTAAAGGCGGAGAAACGCCAGAAAAAGTTTTGGTGATTACCAATAATGCTTACATCCAATTCGCGATGAACACAATTAAAATACATAACACTTGTTCTGCAATTAATTAATTATTATAATTGAAGGTTTCATGTTAATAAATAAGCAGCATTATGAAGTTTGTATTCCGTATAAATGAATTACTATAATCGAATGTTTCATTTTAATGAATAAGTAGCATCATGAATTTTGTATTCTGATTTATTTCTATTCTATATTCTCAATTCGTTCAACTATGATTTATCGTGTATGGGATAATCCGGTATCCCGATTGTACAACAAGCGTATAGATAAATTTGAAGCTTCGTTATTTAAAATATATTATGTAAATTTTTGGTTATGAAACCTCGATCGAAATTGTATAAAGAATGAGGATCCAAAACGGTCTTGCAATGTTTTGTCAGAAACATTAAAAATCACTGAAGGAAATATAGCGTTAAGCTGCCAAAAGTTTCTTTCTTTCGTTTGTTTATAACGAAGCTTCGCTAATAACACAGGTTCAGTCGTTTAACGCAGAGCTCTATGTGCTGACTTATAAAAACGATTTTCATATTAACGCTAAAATATCACGGTCAAGCGATTCCAATTTTACAATTGTAACAATTGGAAATGACATTATTGAAGCATATCTTATAAGAAATACTATAAGAAACCTAAATAAATTCGATGCTCTTATTTGTATGAAGCAATGTACACCAGTCATTTTCACTATATTATGTTAATATATGTTTGAATGAACAAATTTATTTAAAGATCTTCGCTGAAAATATCTTTATAGATTCAATAATTGTAGAATAAAAACTATATCGAACTGGTCATTTGTCCGGCGATGGTACGGTTAGCGTTAAAGTTTACAGAAAACGAGCGAATCCAGGGTAGAATTATTATTATCATTGTATACGCATTATTCCGTTCTCTGCTAAAACATAAATGCTTTCATAAAACAATAGAACGTATACCTATGCTTCGCTGTCATGTAGTCCCTTGTCGTTTATCGCAGTTCCAACACAAAGCATTCGAATCAATAGACAAATGTTAACAAGTTAAAGTGCCATCTCGGTCACATATGAATGACACTGATTTCTGACCAGATTTAGGAATTCATTATTATTGCGAAACATTCGAATAGAATGACCTTTATTAGGACTTTTGGAATGCGAACGAGTTGAGGCAGTCTCCATTATAACACACTTTAACTTTCCAGTTTCTAAAAGACGACATACTTAGCACCTAGTTACGGTGTTTTAGCTACTCCGATAAAATTAATTGAGCACAACGCCTGCTTGCAGGTGATGTACTGATATACCCATTACGATCGTAATAAAATAAGCTGAAGACCATTCGGTATTACTAACCTGTGAACACAGAACAGGTATTACAGATCAGTAGATTATGTTCGGAATTTCCATAACGCGTCTGAGACGATGCAAAGGATTATCCTTTTCTTATAATTTAGATAAAATAACGCAACTAGTGAATACTGTTTTATAATCATAATAATTAATAATAATATAATAATTAATAATAATAATAATAAAATTGGTTTTATTTAAGCCTTCTACGATTTCGATTATAATATACGCTTAAATAAGATCAGGAAACCCTTTCGATGTTTATTTCGTGAACTTGTCAAGAAGGAAAAAAAGTTTGCATTTGTTGCGAAAATAAAATTTAGATAAAACAAAACTAGAACCCTCTACGACGATAAAGAGATAAGTACAAAGCATATGTAAACAGACGACAGAACACACGATTCTAACATCGATTTTAACAAACGTGCGCAGCTTAGGCGGTCCTTATTTTTCGACTTTTGATTTCTCCTAATTTTATCGCTTTTTAAATTATGACACTTTGTGAGAAAATTATGTGTGCAAAATTGTGTGCATTAATGTTATGTGTTCGGTTAACAGAAACCCGGGGACGCATTTCCGTTAAATTTTGAAAATGTTGAAGTTAAAATATTAATGATTTAATTTCATTTTCACACATAACTGTATTTCGTAATTTTAGAAATAATGTTAAACGTTTTTGACCAAAAGACAACGTCTTTTGTTACAATTTGCAACAATGTCAAGTGTTACCTGTAAAAATATATACAAAATCTTTGAATTTGATTTACCAGTAAATACAGTTTACGATGCAAAATCTGACAAGTGGTGTAATACATATATTGTGCCTGGGCATAGTGTTATCGATGAAATTTCTATGAAAGGTACTTTTCGGAAAAACATTTGACACGTATTTTCTGTTATCGGCCATCATCGATGTTGGAAAGGTGAAAGCAGCCCTTAGAGTTAAGGATAAAAAGTACGTTTACGATACGTACAGTTACGATGTTGCACGTGTTGCAATAAGGTGACGGACTTTTCTCGGTGAGAAATTTGTGGGTAATTCACGCGCGGTCAATAATGATTCTGTTATTTCCATTCGAAAACGTTGAACAACATTCATATTCGGTGGATTACGTTCGAAATCATAATAACAAGTCCGACACGTTATTATATCGCAAGGGGTAGACAAATCCCATCGGAACAAAATGTTTCGAAACAATAGTAGCTGAAACGTGATCGAGGCAAAGTAGAGCAAATGTTGTTCAGGCTAACGAATAAGTTGAATTATTTGTCATTCACGGACAAAACGTAAATGAAGTTATTCGTCATTCACGCGAATAATAAATAAATCTAACATCGAACAAACTCTCTGAAAATAAAAAGAATTAAATAAGATAAAATATTTTTCATCGAGAATGCCGAAGAACTACGAAACAAAATAGATCAAGGCGTCCAACAAATTCGAGAAACGCCAGAAACGATAGAGGGCGTAACCAGATCAATGATAAGAAACGTGCAGGTTTGTCGTCAAATGGCAAGATAATTCAAACAGAACGTACATTATACAGGGTGTCCCAGGTTTTAATGTTCAGACTTTGTCAGTATATTCTATGGCACAAAGTAAGAAAAAAATGTTATGTAAACATAGGTCATCTAGAGCTTTATTAAGAAGTTATAACAAAAATTCAGAATAGGAATAGTAATCAACTAAAAAAAAAGAAATAAAAAATAAAAAATAAAAAAAAATCTTCGATCGATGTCAATCATGTATTGTCAACAACGGTTATTAATACATTTCGAAATGTATTAATAAACACAGCTTACATAAACACACGGCATGTGCTGATCTATTCACAAGCCAATGCTCGCAGTAACAGCAAGTTAATTACTATTCCTATTCTGAATTCTTGTTATAACTTCTTAATAAAGCTCTATATGACCTATGTTTACATAACATTTTTTTCCTACTTTGTGCCATAGAATACACTAACAAAGTTTGAACATTAAAATCTGGGACACCCTTTATATCATAAACGAAGGCAGATTGGACATGTGTCTGTACGTATTTTTCTCCATTATTTTTCAACGTACGATCGTCTCTCGAATCGGGGGCCCACATATTGTGAAACGTCCTGTACGATAACATAAATACCGTAAATGGCATAAGCTAGTGTTGTTGACCGCATTCGTCCATGGTCGAACGCGGGCGAATAAGGACACGGCGAACAATAAATAACGAACGAAGGTTCGCGAAACGAATAATGAATAACTGGAACAGCGAATGACCGAATAACGATGAATTATTTATCCGTCACTTTGATTCAAATACAATTTTATTCGAATAACGCCCAGCACTGGGTCGAGGGAGTTTCGAACGAGCGCGTGGGAGAAATCGCACGGCGAGAGGTCGACTTCCGGGGGTGGAAAGCGCATGCACAGAAACATGGCGTCTCCGTCGGGGTAGATTGTCGAGTGTACGGCGGACTGGTGGGGTTTGGCGGGGTTTCGCGGGGTTTGTCGGATCGATAGCGCGCATGAGGGGTGCGCGAACACCTACGAGTACGTCGGTGATCGTGACGACATAGCCGCCACCGTGAGTCGAGTATCCGGCGAGTATTCCCCGATGTCAATAGCGTACGTGCGTCCCAGTGACGAACACCGGGTTCGGTAGCTCGTCGACGAGAGCTGGGATCGGGTCGGGTCGGGTCGGGCCGTGCCGTGTCGTGTGTGTCCACCGCGCGGGTATCCGATCGGGATGCCGGCCGGTTTCCGTTCCTCCGATCGCTGTCATCGCTCCGGCCGCGTTCATCCCCTTCGAAGCGACAGCAATCCGCTCTGAACAAGGAGCGAGCGCGGATACGAAACGCGAGTGACTCTGATGCGAGAGCTTGTGTTCGGGCTGGTATCGCGCGGAAATACCGCCGAAGCCGAGGCCAAAGCCGGAATCGGAGCCGGCATGCCATCGACTTGAGAGCTAGTGATATGTCCGTGATGTCTCGAGGCTCGCCCTGGTGCCTGGCCGCACCGGGGCCCAACAAATTCCCAAAGCTTCTCCTGATCGTCGCCGCTGTCCTCGTCGGCTTCCAACCGCCAGGCGTCGTCGGCGAGAAGAGCAAGAAATGTGAGTAACGCTCTTCTTTTCTCTCTTCGTGTCTGCTCTAGCTGCGCGCAGGTAAAACTGTGACAAAATACAAGGTTGTTTCTCGGCATGAAATGCTGTTTGAATGTTTCTCGGGTCATGCGCTCCGGCGAACGCTTCCCGAATTTCCTGCGACTCGCCGGAAGCGTTCGACGCTTTTTCGAATAATTCTCGTTCTTTCGAACGAACGATCGATCGCGAAGAAAATCCCAAAATCAATTTGATCCCCGCTACCCTGGATTCCGATGTGGACGCTCGCGCTCTCCCTTCGCTCTTCCAATTTGTTTGCCGTAGCGTATGGTCAGAGTGCGCCAAAACGTTTCTAGCTCTTCGCGAAGCAAACTGCTGTACGTGTATCGTGCCGTTAGTACTGCTGCCTGTATCACGCTCCTAAGACCACGTGGGAAAAATGCGAAACAACAGTCGCGCGGATAAAAAATATATTAATGATCGGGGGAGGGGGGGAAGGTTTGTCCCGCCGATTATCGCCGAATCGTTCTTTCGGATCGCGAACAGAATAAAATCGCCCGGTTACAGTAAGATCAACGCATCGATTTCGCCACGGACGAGTTCGCCAGCCGAGCCGTTCCCGGTACTTTCGTTTTTTTCTTTTCCTCCTTTTTCTCGTAACGCGGAAACTTTTGTCAACGCGCAAAACGCGGTCGAGAGCCTCTTCATTGTTGGCCCATCTCCTTTACTCTCCGCGTATCTGGTTCGCCGGCCCCGTTCGGCGGTTTGTTGAAACGAATTGGGCCAATTCGTGGATGAAGCGCATTCTTCGGTTTGACGCTACCCCCGATGTCCTAATTCCGTTACAACGATCCCCGAGCGCACGGGAACGTCCGTGTGTCCGTGTGCCGTCCGCGTTTGTCCGGGATCGTCGGCCCGACGCGAATGCTCGCGGAACGATGAACGATTTTTCGCGGCGAGATCGCGGGGGCCGTCGGCTACAGGTGCCGGTAAACGATCGGACTGTCATGCGAAAATTACTGCGATCGCGGCGAAGTTGCCGGATCAACGTTAATTGTTTGCCGGAGCGGTGGTAGGCGGCAGGAAGATTACCGCGTCGCCGTGGCCAGCGTACGACGAACGTGACGCGGGCCGATAAACGAAGCTAATTACGACAGTCAAATTAGCTCTCGGCCGAGCAGCCATACCGCACTGATTTCGCGATGACGCGTGATCGATCGATGCCCGCCGATATCGTCGATCAAAACGTACGCGTGTCGTAATTACGTTCGCCGGCCGGTTGTCGGCGCCGAGCCGCGCGCCGCTGCCACCGGGGGAAAGAAACACTGGCCATTTCGCACGCTTACGTTACACATTTCCTGCCGAACACCGGCATCTCCGAGCGTTTAATTGCGCAGCCGATGGCGGTATCATAAGCGTCGTATAGTTGTAAAGCCGATGTAGGCTTTTAAACTCTACTCAGAGATTAAACTACATTCGAGAGAGAGAGAGAGAGAGAGAGAGAGACCGCCTTTAAGCACGGCTTAGACTTTAAGCTTCGCCGGAGAACCTACGGGCGAATAGTTTTGATTGGTAATAGACCAGGAGAAACATGGCCAGCAACAAATTCGGCGCGAAGACGGGGTCAGCACGCGGCCGAGTCTCCGCGTAACGGAGTTAACGGGTCCAATGAATTTATTATTGTCGCAGCCGGTGTCCGAATAATCGACGAACCCCCTCCGCGAACGGGACAATGCGAGGCCATCGTGGAAGCGAGGCCCCGAAATTTCCTGGAAAATTGCGCGGGCTATCTTATCGTTCGGTTCGCGTCAAATCTTTTCCTATAATCCTTTTTTTCGCTGAGTCGGCCGGAGGACAGTCTACGTTTAAGGGTTGAAAATGTTGGTTTTGCAGAGATAAGGGAGCCCGACTTTGGGCACCACTCTCCACCTTTATGCCGCGAAAGCGGTTTTATTTATGGCGGGGCTCGTATGTTGTGGCCCGGGGGGAACATCGAAATTCATTTTCTATTCACCGATAAGCACCTTAAAGGGTCGCTTATAGCTATTTTCTTTCAACTCTTCTTACACTAGAGCCGTGAAAGTGACGTTCGGATAAATGAGAAATTTTTCAGGATGGCGCCAGGATAATGGATTTCTTTCTTATTTTCGATCTCGCGACACGCTGTCGCCCGTAACGCAGCCGTATGCTTGATAAATTCTGGGATTTCCAGTAAAAAAGAAAACAGACGAAATTACAACGCCGCCGGCGTTCGAGACAGAGGAACCAACCTCGAATCGGCTTTCAGCCCGGAATTCGCTCGTATGAAAAACCTTTCGGACGATCGCGTACTTATCATCGTTTCACGGCGCACTTGGTGCGTAGACGATTCCTCTTCCGCGGAGGGGCGAACATCGTCGGCGGTGGCGTACTCCTGTTTCTTATGTCCTCCCCGTTCCGCGGTCTTCTCGAACTTTCGCGGCAATCCTTGTCACTGTCTGGCGGCTTGATTTCTTGCTAAACTCTCCCGGCAAGAAACTTCGCGTCCGGAAACGAGTGACTCGTTCTCTCCCCATTTACTTATCCGTCGGGATGGCCGGTCCAGGTCCGGGCTCTCCGTCAACGGCGACCACGGTTCTTCGACTTGGCAAAATTCCACTCAATTTCCGTGGTATTCACGGGCGGCCGACAGCCCGAAATTCTTCGGGAAACGTCAGATTATGATTGCCAATCGTCCGGCTTGATTTTTCGAGCATCGTTCGAGCCTTCGACACGCTCGACTTTTGCAGGGAATGAGACTAACTCGCGATGAAGATTTCATGTACGATTTACTAAATACGAATGCGTATTCGTTTCTTCTGAATCGAAGCAATATTCGACTCTTCTGTTATCGAAGTCCTAGGAACGAAAGCGCACGAGAATATGCAACTACTACAAGTACCGAAGACGTACAAGCAAGCAAAAACATATTTAGAAATTAATTTACCGTCCTAAAATGATATTTATATTTAGCTGTTTCGGAATTAATGACACTTTGATTGAATATTCTATATATTTTACCAGTTCAATAGACATATTAATCACAAAACTGAACAATACGTTAAGTGTTCAAAACTTGAACTCTCTTTCGCTTCGATATATTTTCGAAGCCTATTTCGAAAATTATCGATGATTGTCATACACTCGGCTATTGTAATTTCGTCCCACGCATTTTGTAAAGCTGATGTTAATTAATTCGACTTGAATAATTAATGGGAGATCTTCTAACTTCAATAACAATAATTCAAATTCTTTTCTGTTTTGTTTTAACGCCTCCTCTACCTTCTTTTTCCCGTATCCGGTAGTCGTGACAATGTCAGCGTTCTTCATTCCTCCTTTGGGCAGTTCAATAATTATTACCCTTTCTTTATAGCTTTTCATTTTTAAACTCTAAAGAAGGTATAAACGTCCACAAATGGTACTATTAGATGTGAAAAAAATACAAAGAATTCGAGAAACAAAATCGATTTTGAAAGAAGCGTCTTTCACGAAGGGACAGATCTGCCTCCGCACCCTATAGACGAAAAATATTGCGCGCTTTCCAGGGTTAGCGCTGGATTTTCTATCGAAACGCTAAAAGCAAATAGTTCGCAAAAATACGTTCAACCAAATGCTGCCATATTTTGATTAATAAAATATTCAGAAATATATATATATTTCTGAATATTGGGTTGGCAACTAAGTAATTGCCGATTTGTTCAATGAAATAAAAAATTTTTTTTTACTTGGAACGAAGTTTAATCTGTAATGTATTTTCCATTTTATTCGATGACCTTTCGCCATCTCTCTGACAACTTGAAAATTCCACGCTCGTAGAAAGTCTGATCCTTTTCGGCCAAAAACTGAGTTAAGTGAGATTTTACAGCGTCATCATCATTAAAAGTTTTACCACGAAGGGAGTTGTCCAGGGATCGAAATAAGTGGTAATCCGATGGCGCGAGATCAGGGCTATATGGTGGGTGTAACATCAATTCCCAACCAATATCCATCAATTTTTGCCGAGTAGAAAAAGACGTGTGCGGCCTAGCATTGTCCTGCTGGAAAATGACACCTTTACGATCGACCAATTCTGGTCGCTTTTCCTTGACCGCTGCATTCAATTTGTCCAGTTGCTAACATTCACGGATAATAAAAAATAACATAATAATAATAATAATAATTTTATAATATAACATTTACGGATATCATAAAAATGGGAGTGAGAGACATCTATAACTGGAATCGGCAATTACTTAGTTGCCAACCCAATATTTGCTTTTAGCGTTTATATATATATATATGTTTAAAATATCAGAAACTGGTAATTTCGACCGATTTGGTACTTCTATGGTCAAGTGGTCCATTTAATTCTGCGCATTCACGAGGTTTGGTAACATTTGAAGTTATTGCATATAAAATGCTTCTCCCATAATATTGTCGAGAGCGCGATTGTCCCAGGTAAATGCGCCGTAAAGGCCGAGGATCCGCGGCGGTACATACTTTGTGCCGCGATATAGATTGAGGGTTTTCGTAGCCCGAAGAGTTTCGTTAAATTGAAAGCTCGCCGTTCGTAAGTTGGAGTGGCGGCTTCCTATCGTTATGTCGAAATGTTGCGGGGGAATTACTAACAGGGCTCGATTGGTAGTAGCACCGGCGGTGCCTCACCTGTCGCTTTCTCGGTTTCCTCTCTTTGTGCGGCAGCCACCTCAATTACCGAAGCTCTCCGTATCGGTAACTTCGAGACGGCCAATCTGCCTCGACCAATCAATTCCGACGAATGTTTGAACTTTATATAGAAAATCCGCGGAAATTCCGGCGACCGGGCTCGTTCGTTAGCTTTTTCGAGCCCTCCCCGGATTTATCTCTCCGAACGATGCCCGCGAACTTTTCTTTTCAATTCCTTTCAACGGCATTTTGCGGGACTTATTGCCATAAATCAGCATCGATATTCCTTTCGTATCGGGGCGGGCATGCCCGCCGGTAACTCACGCCGCGGTGCTCCCTTTTTTCAGAAACCGCATCTTAATGCTAACCATACCTCGGCGATATCTTTATTTCTGCGCTCGTGGCACGCTAAACGATACCCACCTTTCTTTCCCTCGGATCCCCCTTGCCGCTTGATATGCAACCGTCGTTGCCGCGTATTGTGAGCTTCGATACGGTTACTCTTCCCACGGGAGCAATACAGCCACTGCAAGGGAAACGTACTTACATATGTCTTGCAGTATTTCGTTCGTCCCATCTATAAACATCGCTGTTGAGTTCGCGCACGCTTCCGCGCCCCGCGAGAGAGCCGCACGTGCATTCCCCAAGTATCGTTGCTTGGAACACGTAATCTCGTCTTTCGAGCTGAAAAATGTAACTCTATGAATTAGCGATGTCGTAGGATGGTGTACGGTTAAATTGACAGCGACACGGTAGCCGGAGTGTAAATTTAAACGCGCGGGACACTTTTACCCTTCCAAACTGTAGGGCAGTGGGGAACCGGTTCGTGTTATTGGGTAAACAATTGCTGCGCCATTGATTTGTTTTCTGGCGAAATTAACTTCGTATGTATCGAATAAAACATGTTATATTTTTTTGTATTCTTTTATTTTGTATATTTTCGAATGAACTCGGCTTCGCTATCGTAGCGCGGTTCGACAATCTAAACGAGATATCGGACAACGACGAACCGTGATCGAGAATCCCCAAAACGTGGTAAAAATTCGTTTGCGTATGGTTGCAGAGTTGCAAAAAGTTGCAACTCTGTTTTTGTTGCAATGTTTGCGTTTAGGTATTTCTATTTTTAGTTGGAAAACGAAACATTCTATGGGAATCGAAGAGCTACAATTGTAAAATAAAAAATTAATAATTGACCTTAAGTTTTTCGACACCTTTTTTATTATTTTTAATTTCAAGTAAAGTACTTAACGCGTCGAATAATGCTTACACGATAAAACTTGGATAAATCGGGGATTACTTCGCAGAGAAATTGTTCTAATTTTGTGATCATATTTTTCAGAACGTTGCAAAAAGTCACAATTTTTTTGACTATAACGTTCATGTTGGCTAAGTTACGCGACAGACAGAAGATGTTAAATGGCGCAAGTGACCGATTCCCCTTACCTCTCGCGTTGTTTACTTTGGCGGACCGAGCGACCGATTTCCCCTGGCCCTCCCATCGATTAGATTGTGGTTCATATTTTGGTTTCGGAATACAGTAAATTCTCCCTAATTTTCCTTCAGCTTGTAAACAAAAATTGTCAAGTTGGAAAGAGTAGAGCCCTGCCCCTTGTTTTTATAATTGTTGATGATCGACAACTATAATCTTTTATAAGCTGAAGGAAAATTAGTGAAAAGAAAAGTTATTATACACTAAATTCTCTCCAATCGTCTCTTTGCTTGTAAACAAAAGTGCACTAATAGGGAGGAGGTGATACGATTATTCGAGCCTCGCGGCACGTTTTCATAGTTGTTGACAATCAGCAATTGGACAGAATTTACTGTAGTATGTCTGCCTCCTTTCTTTTCGCTGCAGGCATTCTCCATCCTTGCGCGTAGGGGGATGATGCCTCACCAAACTCGAGTTACCGTGATGGGAAAAGGTGGGGCTGGATCGTGCAAATTTAACCATACGGATTGAGTCTAGCCATATAAAATGATCGAATCCGCCCTTAGCGATTTTCCAACGAATATTACATCGTTTTATAGCTGGCTAGGAAAAAAAATGATCTGCGCAAAATTTCAGCACTATACGCTCGTATCGGAAAGTATGTTAACACCTATTTAAACGGAGCATCTTTCTTAAAATTGATATTATTATATCAATATATTATATTATAATATAATATAATATAATATAATATAATATAATATAATATAATATAATATAATATAATATAATATAATATAATATAATATAATATAATATAATATAATATAATATAATATAATATAATATAATATAATATAATATAATATAATATAATATAATATAATATAATATAATATAATATAATATAATATAATATAATATAATATAATATAATATAATATAATACAATATAATATAATATAATACAATATAATATAATATAATATAATATATAATAACAATAATATTAGTTTCCTAGAGAATGAGTGCACAAAAATACTTCTAGATTTGCAATTGGCTGGAATGATGAAAAGATTAAAAAATGATGTTCTTTCAATATTTTTTCTCCGAGTCCATAACGAAGATTTAAAACGTTTTCGCGAAGAACAATGAAAAACCGAGTTCTCGATGTTTTAACGTTCGATAAACATATTGTGTAACGTTAAACGTTTCTACGTTCGGAGAGGCGATTTTGAAACTGGGAAATGAAACTTCAATAGAAACGAAAATTTTACCGTGCGCCGTATGCATACAAACATCTTTACGACGCGTTTGATCGTTTGGCCGCCACTTTGACCAGTTATCGACGGGTCGTGATCCTCCGACGAGTTTATTTCCCAAGATTATACGAGCGGACAAAGTTTCGATCACAACGGGACGGCCCGATAGAACCTCATCGATTCGGAGCGGAGTCCAAAGGCGTGCTGTCATTACGGAGCAAGTATTTACTTTGTATCATTCACGTTTCATTTAGTATTCATAGAAAACTGTGGCAGCGACGTTCATCGGTACGCTGTGCGACGTCTTCCTCGACGGTCGGTAGAAGGCGAGGAGGCAAGATAGAAATTGCGACTGCATCTATCATCCTGCAGCTACCTCAAAGAAACCGAGACGTCTCGGTCGAAGGAACTGGCTCGGCTAAGGTAAATGCGGTGTCACCTCGTCTGCCGGTCACCGTCCTCGTGTAAACACTTCCTAGCAACGTGTTTAACATTGGCAACGAAAGAAAATTACTGGAAAAAGCCCCGGTCGATGGGAGGAGTCTCTCTCAAGAGGACCTTAAGGTAGTAAGGTAGTAAGCGATTTCCGTTTTTGAAACGATCTTAGGTACAAGATAGTGGATGGCTAGTATTGAAAAATCCTGATACGTTTCTTCACAATGGGCCTTCGTCTTCGAGATATGTATAGTAAATTCCCTCCCAATTGTCCTTCAGCTTGTAAACGAGAATAAACAACTTGGAAAGAGGTGATACGATTATTCGAGCTTTGCGGCTTTTTTATAGTATATATAGTAGTAGTAGTAGTAGTAGTAGTAGTAGTAGTAGTAGTAGTAGTAGTATATATAGTATATATATTATATAGTAAAAACGCACCGCAAGGCTCGAATAATCGTATCGCCTCTTCCCAAATTGTCCATCTTTGTGCATAATGTGAGCGTCAATTAAAGAGAATATACTGTAACTGTGAAAACGAGGCGCAAACCTCGAATAAACGTATCTCCTGTTCCCAAATTTTTTCTTTACAAGCTAAAGCTCAATTAGGCAGAATTCATTGTATTTTGATTTAAAATTTTGTACGCACATAGTAAATGAATTATTTAATACTCTTTAGCAAGACAAGTTGTGAGCAAATTGATAAGACGTTTGATTAAACAGCTGTAGGTAGTAGGTAAAGAAAATAAAAAATAAAAAGAATTGTAAAAAGTGCGGGGGGGGGGCAAGTTGTGAGCAAATTGATAAGACGTTTGACTAAACAGCTGTAGGTAGTAGGTAAAGAAAATAAAAAATAAAAAGAATTGTAAAAAGTGCGGGGGGGGCAAGTTGTGAGCAAATTGATAAGACGTTTGACTAAAAAGCTGTAGGTAGTAGGTAAAGAAAATAAAAAATAAAAAGAATTGTAAAAAGTGCGGGAAGGGGGGATTCGAACCAATTACGTACACAGCTTTCTAAGCCAAGCACCCTATCGACGTACCCACAACTCGTTCTGTTGAAGAGTATTGAATAATTCATTTACGAGGTGCGTGCAAAACATTAAATCAAAATATCTCGAAAACTGAGGCGTATAAGGGTTTTTTTCATAGAATAGGTATGTACATACTATAACTTGTACCTACTATCGTTTCGAAGGTGATTTCCGCTACCGTAGGGTCCCCTCGTCATCGGAGCAACGTAGAATGCCGCCGATCGCGAGTCTGACCGCGATTCGAAAAGGAGCCTCGGGTTCAGAGATGATTAACAATGCAGAAGGAAGGTTATGGAGATATCGATTTCCCTTTCTTCATTTACGTGCTCCCGCCGTTCCTCGCTTTGTCTTTTCCAGCTGTTTGTCCTTTTCGAACCTTACGGCAATTCGGAATGTACTGCGCGTCAGAAGCAGACCTTTTCATCCGTGTCGTAAGCATTATTGTGCACGCAATCTGCACGTACAACCCTCTCTGCCAGTGGTTTGAGCGCTCGCAAACCTGCCCCGAGTACTATCTACACACTTCCGTTTTTCCAGCGGCGACCCTTCTTCCACCCTTCCTCCTTTCCTCTCATTCTTTCTCGCTGTTTTCTCTCTTACTCACTCTTTCTCACTGTTTTCTTTCTCTCTCTCTCTCTCTCTCTCTCTCTCTGTCTCTCTCTCTCTCTCACTCACTCTTCCACACTGTCTTCTCTCTTTCTCTCTCTCACTCACTCTTCCACACTGTCTTCTCTCTTTCTCTCTCTCTCTCTCTCTCTCTCTCACTCACTCTTTCTCGCTGTCTTCTCTCTTTTTCTCTCTCTCTCTCTCTCTCACTCACTCTTCCACACTGTCTTCTCTCTTTCTCTCTCTCTCTCTCTCTCTCTCTCTCACTCACTCTTTCTCGCTGTCTTCTCTCTTTTTCTCTCTCTCTCTCTCTCACTCACTTTTTCTCACTGTCATCTCTCTTTTTCTCTCTCTCTCTCTCTGTCTCTCACTTTTTCTCGTTGCCTTCTCTCTCTCGCGCGCTCGCTCGCTCTGTCACACACACACACACATACACAAACACACTCTTCGTCATTCTCCTTCCCTCTTGGGGCACTCGAAACGATGTTGCTTCGTGCACGAGCAGCACGTTCAATAGATACCAAACGATCAATGAGATACTCGTTTGATATATACGCGAACAATATGTTCCTTCCAGTTCTTGTTTTGCTATCGACACGTGTTACGGGTACGAGGTGGCTCGAATATCGGATGTTTCGAGATAAGATGCTTACGGGAACAGCTCGGTGAACTCTGCGCTTGCTATTTCTAATTCTCGCGGATGTTCTCGCGACGGAGGTGTTGGCGGACGCTAAATTTTATTCGATGCGTAAAGCGCGCGGCTCTAGGCGAGACTTCGTCTCCTGACGGGAATTTCGAATTTTCTGGGAATATCCGAACAGGTCAGATGTACGGTCGCGTTTTCTACTCGCTAGTCTAGCGAGCTCCGTAAAAGTGGTTTACAAAGGCCCGGGCGAAAAGATATCGGGCGCATCTGTATCGGCGGAACGCGCCGAGCACCGTATCTGTATGCAGATGCGCTATCAAAACGCCGAGGAACAAATCGAATGACTGTAACAGCATTTACCGAAATGGCGAGAACGAACGAACAGATAAAAAGGTCTGTAAGAAAATTCATTCTTCTATGGCTCTCCGTTGCTGCTGCTGCTGCTGCTACTGCTGCTGCACACAGCGTGGCTATATTCTGACGGCTGATAAATTCAATATGTCCTCCCGTGTGTATCCCTTGAGGACCGCCTAGCTATCAGTACATGAAAGATACGTCCGCATGGACGTGCATCAAATATTTGTCATCGCGGTCGTTGCGTTTTGAATATCATCGCGGCCTCTCTCTCTCTCTCTCTCTCTCTCGCTTATTTTATACGTTCGCTCCTTCTCTCCCTCTCTCTCTCTCTCTTTCTCTCACTTTCTCTCTCTCTCTTTCTCTCACTTTCTCTCTCTCTCTTTCTCTCACTTTCTCTCTCTCTCTTTCTCTCACTTTCTCTCTCTCTCTCTCTTTCTCTCACTTTCTCTCTCTCTCTCTCTCGCTTATTTTATATGTTCGCTCCTTCTCTCTCTCTCTCTCTCTCTCTTTCTCTCACTTTCTCTCTCTCTCTCTCTTTCTCTCTCTCTCTCTCTCTTTCTCTCACTTTCTCTCTCTCTCTCTCTCTTTCTCTCACTTTCTCTCTCTCTCACTTTCTCTCTCTCTCTTTCTCTCTCTCTCTCTCTCTCTCTCTCTCTCTCTGCGTGTTTTCAAAAAGTCGATGTACCTTGTACATCAGCGTGGTCCTTAAATATACATGGTCTTTCTCTAAATTGTGACACTTATTGGGAGAATGGTCTGTACAAAATTTGAAAACAATCGTAGGACGGGAACCCGTACCGCATTCGCGTTAAAGTTTAAATATTTTAATGATTTCGTTACTTTTATCTCTGACAAGGGAATACGTACAGTAAATACTCCCCAATTGTCCTTCAGCTTGTAAATAAAAATGGGCATCTTGAGAAAAGGAGATACGACTTTTCTAGCCTCGCGGCTCGTTTTTATAGTTGTTGACAATCAGCGATCATAGTACATAAATACGAGCCGCGAGGTTCGAATAATCGTATCTCTTCTTCCCAAATTGTCTATTTTTGCTTACAAGCTGAAGGACAATTGGGGAGAATTTACTGCATATCGAATCTGGACGCACCTAGATGAAATAACTGTGAGAGATAGTTTTCGAAAAAGTATTTGACGCATTCTTTGTTCTATTTGACACGCTTCTACAGTATTCATAAAACCGTACCCTAATAATGTTCGATTCTTACATATTATTGTTAAATTCTTGTAACGCCTAATAAAATCATAACTCTCTGTTTATCGATAATTATTAAATTTAAGAAAGATAACGACATACAACAGATACATAATGAATTATTTTTTTATTTTTCTAAAATAAATCCTTAAAGAAGGAATCCTTTGTTAACAAGGAAAATAGTAATCGTGCGAAAGATATTTTGTGACAATGGCACAAGTGCGTAAAAGAATGAACTAGTTCTACAAAAATATTTACATCAACTAAAAATATAATGAGGTAGCAGAAAATATAGTAAGCGTAATATTTTATATTTATAAAAGTACGATCGTTTGGAAACGTTCAGGATGGAAATGATAAAAAAAAATAAACCCTGTAACATAATACTGAAAATTGAAACGGTACTTCCATCCGGCTCGGTAGCACCGTTGGATAACTGCCGGACTCACGATCTGGTGCTTCCGAGCCAACTCGGGTTCGAATCCCCGCCGCGTGCTCCAACAACAACCAAATTTACTACTCTCCTCTCCCATGACACTTTTCGGTTTTCTCCGCTGCATCTATTCGCAACATTAAGTATAACCACAGTCCAGCTCCATTCGTATGCATCATAGTACGTAATGGCGTTCTAAAAATAACTGTGAAGATTAAATTGTGCTGAGGTGTCGCTATGTTTCCAAGTTCAATACATGACTCTGGTAATACAAACGAATCAGCCACATCCCAACTTTTTTTTTTTTTTTTTTCAAGAAACTTGAATTTGACACCATTAAAAGTTAAAAGTTTTATCAAATTGCGCGTTCGAGTTGAATGTTCTTCGCAAAGAACGAAGAGATCCGAAACAATAGCGAACTTGTCGAGCGGGGGGGCACTACGAGAAAACAGTTTTGCGATACCGCGTTACATAAATTTGAGGTAAAGCACAGCAATAGCAGAAACTCGGTAACAACATGAATACTAAATTTACGGTTTGCCGCAGTTGGGGGGGGGGGGGGGAATTGTATTTCGCGTTACATTTTCGACGAAGTTCACTAATACTCGCCGCTAAATTATAGTCCACCTCTGGGACTAATTACATTGGCCTCAACAAGTGTAGTTAATCTTGCTTATAATTTATGTACTCATGATGCGCTCTATTTACCGATGCGCAGGCAAAGCAAACCAAAGATTCAACAAACTTGCCACACATTTCGTTGGTACAAGACGTTCCAGCTGATATTGCGTCAACACGTTCGTTACTAGACGTTGCATACGTTTCACGTATGTAACCCGTTAAACGGCTTTGTAACTTTGCAAAGAAAATCGTATTAACATCGTCGTAATAATAATAATAATATAAATAATAATAATATTAATAATAATATTAATAATATAAATAATATATAATATAAATAATATGTAATATTAATAATATTAATAATATTAATAATATTAACATATTGTCGTAATAATAATAATAATTTAATAATAATATTCCAAAATGTACTGTCTCGTCAAGTTTCTTTGTAGACTCGGATAAAAAATTTGGAAAACGCGAGTTTCCTATTCTTGCTGTTCCAAGCAATGGTAAAATTAAAGAAAATTATTTTAGTCGTAAATTTTGTCAATTTGAAAAAAGTTATTCCGTTTTAAAAGGTGAACGAATACTTTCGTGGGGCCGCTGTACGATAAAATCCGTCGCTGAAACAGTCCCCGACGTGTCGAATATCCTCGGAATCATTGAAAACGTCCGATATTCCCAATAGTTCTCACCGCGGAAAATATTCGATTATCCGTGTAGACAAGGCCGTAGATATTTCATCGTGCCACGGCTCCTGAAACGGGTGTCGGCTCATATTCCAAAATCCCGTGGGGACCCGCGATCATAATAACATCTCTTAATCCCGTGAAAAATGCAAAGAGATTCGTCGGGTGAAGAAATCCGTGAAAATTTCCTGAAGTACGTCGAAATTTAAAGCTGTGCTCACACCAGCTTACACGTCGCCGCGCGTCTTGGCGGGTTTCCACGTAGAAAAATGGCTGCGTGATCTTCGTAACCGTTGGCCGATGCCTTGTCGCACGCGTTCAAGCCACGTGGAATGGCCGTGGTCGCATCCGCGGCGAGGAGTGGGGGGAGAGCGACGACACCGGTGTGGACACAGCTTAATAATCGCTTTTCTCGTGAAGCCGGGCACACACCGAAGTAGTCGGTTATAGAACAGCGGCGGTGTAATAACCTCCGTGGCCCAGATACGAGAGAAAAATCGAAGTCGCCGACAGACATATTGGATGCTGGGAAGATAGTTCCCGTCTCTCGATGTTTTTGTCCCACTTCTTACACCGGTAACTCAGCGTGCCTGGAACATCCGACATCCAAATATCAATTCTTTCGTGACACACGTGCGCGACGACGGGCCGGCCGGGATCGATACTATTCGGAGGTGCATAATCTCTCTCGTGACAATGCACCTTTTCTCCATCGACGGCTATCGAACCAGCCAGAATAAAATGAAAATGCGACGTCCTCCCGCGTCGTTCGACCCGCTTTTCGCAATATACGCTTTCCACGAACGAAGAAAACGTTAAGGTAAAGGTACCTATTTACGGAACGCTTTTCAAAGGGATTATCATCAATTTTATCACAATCGGATAGAAGCACCGTTGTATATTTATGTATATTGTTGTTCGATAGACCGATGTTGCTGTGGACGACGTCGCGAACTTTGAAATATTCGTCTAACCTTTTGAGCTCTGTATAACTCCTGGCCGAAACAGTTCGTAGGGACGGAGCGCGGCTATCGCTGACCATCGCTGGCAGCAAACAGTAATAAACTATAGTGATTCTTTTGCAGAAGGTTAAATAATTAATCTTCTGATTCAATGGCTGATGATAGTGATTCACTATATTCTGTTTCACTGTCGTCCCTTGTGAAATATTCCTCAAGATTTGACATTTTGTAGGGTGTCACGAATAAAAAAAAATAATCGAACAAGTTATATTCCGCACTATCGTTGTTGACGCGAGCGAGACCGTGAGGTTCTTACATTCGCAAGACGATACTGCTGACTGAGTCGTTTTGAGTGCTTCGAGTCGCGAAAAGGTGACAGTGCAGGTAATTATTTTGAAATCTAATTGATTAGAGAGTGGGACATAAAATGGGATTTCCGTTTCGGAAATTCCCCGGGATTTTTATGACCCTAATATTGCCCAACCGCTACCTAAGGAAGGCAAATTACTAACGAGTGCCCTTGTATTAATTTTACACGAAAAAATAACTGCATATTGATTGAAAACATCGACAAACGCATATATGCGCCCTTAGTCCAGGCCGATGACTTGGAGAAAACACATAAATGCGGCCTTAGGCTACACGGATGACTTTCGCCAAACGCATATATGCGTCCATAGAGCTCTAGGGGTTAATACGAACGAAAACTAATATTAGTAAAATAGCAAAATACGAGCATGTATCTAATTGGGAACATCGTATTCGTATCATGTATATGTATGTACCCGTGTTCCATATCCAATGTCCCTATTTCGCAAACAGCCATTTGAAATGTCCGTTCCATGATAGGGGCATTTAATATGAAACACGGATACCAACTGTACTACGAGTCGGAACAATGAAAAATCTGATTTACACAATATGGAACAGTATTGTATTTCTTGCTTCGAAACATCCATAGTCGAATAAACATTGTTTTCACAACTGATTGACATGACAGTGTTCGTGTGAACGAATTTATAAAGATGAACGTTCGAAAATATGGGTAGAATTTTTATGTCCACTTTCATATGCTCTATTTTGTTATTTATCGTATTACATATTTGTGCTACTGTTTCAAGAAGGGATCACGATTGAGCGATGTTTCATAATGGATACTTTTGCCCTGAACGGTCTGATCTTCTCGTGTTCGTGAAATTTCAGCGATAGAAGCGCCCCGAACGTTGTTAGCGCACTTATTACGGCTATCGGGCTTCCGATTATTGCTAAACCGAACTTTCCACGTTCAGCCGCGCGTGGCCGTGTTCCACCGCGCGGAAAAGAGCAGCGTCGTTTTGTTTCATCGTGCAGACGATTAGTCGGTGGCCCTCGACCCTGTTGTCTGCAGCTTGCATTCATTGGGTTTATCGGATCGTAAGCCCGTACGGCGTCCGTGCGCTTAAATTAGCGTTACACGATAATTCAGCCGTTTCGACTGCCCGCGCGGCCCGATTCTCGCACCGCGTCGCGTCGCGTCGCGTCGCCCGTTCGTTAATTCTTTGCATATTTATTTATTGCTATCGCACGCGGTCGCCAAGCTTATTCCGGATTATTTCGCGCCGTTCGACCGAGTTTATTCCACTTTCGGGTACGATTTAGACTTGCTCCCCTGTCGGTTCACGCGACGCGGAAACGCGGTCCCGAACGAAATAATTATGTTTCTCTCGAATGTCGTTGTTCCTCGCGGTCGATTTTACGCGTTCGCGAGGTTAGAACGGAAACAGAGGTTAGTTCGGACATGGCCACTAATTTCGTAGAGGTGTCAAAATCTACTTGCCATTGTACGGTTTGGTATAGGTAGATAGAGAAGTATCCAGTAAATACAGTTGATTCGACAAAATGGGTCTGCTTGATTGAACTGTTTCAATAACCTAGTCGACTAAATTCTATTGTTCGCATACAGTAAGTTATTCAACGTGTCTAAACCACGCGAACAGAATCGGTATGATTTTGATGGCGGTATTGCACCAATAAGACTGTACCGAAATCGTTTTCATATTATACATATTAATATTATTTTTATATTATATATTCTATATTATTTTAATATTATATATTCTATATTATTTTAATATTAATTATTAATATTAATATTAAATTTAATATTTAATATTATATATTAATATTTTATTAAAATCTGTTACCGAAATCGAAATAAACACCGTTATTTTCTCGGTTTTCTTTTCGGTAACAGATTTTAATAAAATATTAATATGTAATATTATAATAATATAAAATATATAATATAAAAACAATATTAATATGTATAATACAAAAATAATGTTAAAATATTATTAATAATCAAGTAATATGTTAGTAAATCTTGATTTGATATATTAATATATCTTAACATAATCAAATATAGCGTAACTACAGTCGCAAAATAGAGTATAATATTTCGTTTGCCCTTATCAAAGCCCAGCGTCAATTATTGTAAATTGTCATTATCATGAATATGCTGGTAATTACCCCGACCTCGATATCATAGCGATTCTGCTGCTGCACATCGGTATCGATATTTGCCAACATAATATCGACAATAATAAAATACTGCTGCAAAATTTGTGCTTCGAAATATTTTGGAAATCGCAATGAAATAGGGAAACCGAAAACATTACCGACAACCGTCAAGTACATAAATACATCGCTATATTTCGATGCCTTCATATCTTTTTTATGTACGACGCCATACCGGTATTTTCGTATTTCAGTTTCCATAAGAGTATTGTAGGCGCAACGGAAAAATACCCGTATAATACTTGGTCAAAGCGTGCCTACAATTGTGTTTTCGCGTCGCCGTGGAACAAACAAAATATTCGATCGGTTGCTTTGAAATTTTTCGTTGGTACAGTTTGGTCGACGAGTTGCTGGGAAATGAAACAGCAAGCTCGCCAGTTAATTCCACCGGTAATATTCTATTCACACTTTAACCCGGCGAAATTGCCTCCTTTTTTTTTGTAGAAAGGTTGCGCGATCATTAAAAACTGCTGCGGCTGGCATTTAATACCTCGGTCTGGCAGCGATCGTTAGGGCGAGGGGGAGGGGGAGAGGGGTTAGAGTAGCGAGAGATAAATGAATTAAGGGTCGAATGAATAATCTCCGGGGTGGCTGTCGATGGTACAAAGACCGCACCTATATTTTAGTCGTGCCGCACTTAGTTGCACGATCCTCTTTTTGCCCGCTGTCCCTTATCCCTCAAGTTTCTCCTCTTCTTCCTCTTCCTGTTTTTCTCCCGTCCTCCTCGAGCATCGCCGAACTCTTCTCGAAGTCGGCGGACGCCATTGTCTGGCGAGGTTCTATTCAATTCTAAACTCGGTTGGGACCACAAAGACTCTCTTTTAGGAATTAACGCACGGGGGTCCAGAGATTTCGGTCGAATTTACTGTCTCGGCGAAAATTCCGCGCGCACCTTCCCCGCCGTTTCCATCTCGCTCAACGATTTATTCCACGAATTAACAGATTTTTTTTAATGCGAACCTTCACGCGGCGCTTCATGTTCCGTATATTACCGTCGCGCAGGCTTTACGCTCCATGAATTCCTTGACGCGTCCGCAAAGTGAAAATGAATTCGGATAGCTGTACACCGGATAGTTGCTGTAGTTCCGCAGTTTCATCCTCGCCGCGGCTGCGTTAACCAAGTATACGGCGTTCTCCGGCAAACTTGGTTAACGCAGCTTCTTCGTTAATCCGCGCGTAGACGATTAATTGAATCGCGGGTTACAGCGATAACAATCGGCCATGGTCGTTCGCCCGAGTTTGTTCGAATTATTCGGGTTGCTTCACCCGATGCTGCGAGTTAAACAGTTAATAGCTAGTATGTCGCTGACGCACTAAATTGCCAGGGTTCGCATTTATCCTTTTGCAAAAAACAAATTCACCGTTCATCGAATGGGTGTATTTTATTTGAAAAATAGAAAAACACGCGAATATGATCTCCGAAACGATGCATTTGATGATATCGAACAGGTGAATACGACCTACAAACGGACAAATCCGATTCGAAGGGAGGTAAATGTGATCTATAAAAAGGATGAATTCTAGTGCAGAAAATGTGACGATAGCTTCAAATCGCATGAACTTTGTTAACCTCTTAGGCACTATGCGCCACTATAGTGGCTTTCGCGGATGTCATCTTCCTGTACGACGCGCCACTATAGTGACTTTTGTGGATGCCATCTTTCTGTACGACGCGCCACTATAGTGGCTTAACCTTTTAGGTACGGCTGAATTCTGCGCAAGGCTATTTCTCTGGTCTGATATGTACTATACAGAGTCTGATACTGTATATTCTGACTGTATATACAGGGTGCCCCAAAAATGTCTCGCAATCCGAAAGTGGCGGGTTCCTCGGACCATTTGAAGCAACTTTTTCCTTTACAAAAATTTTCTCCGGGGCACCGTTAACGAGTTATTAACGAAAAACAGTGACCAATGAGAGGCGAGCTCGGCTGGCGCGAGGCGATCGAGCCAATGAGTGGAACTGGGCATCGCGCGCTGGTTAGCTGGGCCGCCTCGCGTCAGCCGTACTCGATTCTTATTGGTCACTGTTTTTCGTTAATAACTCGTTAACGGTACCTCGGAGAACATTTTTGTAAAGGAAGAAGTTGCTTCAAATGATCCGAGGAACCCGCCATTTCCGGCTTGCGAGACATTTTTGGGACACCCTGTAGACTGTTGTAAATCGATGCGAAGACAAAAGAAGTGTGAAACAATGCATACGAAGACGATTATTTGGTTCAAACGATGAGCGAGTGAGCTACTAGAGCAAGTCACTATAGTGGCGCGTCGTCCAGAGAGATGACATCCGCGAAAGCCACTATAGTGGCGTGTCGTTCTAAAAGATGATATCCGCGAAAGCCACTATAGTAGCGTGTCGTTCTAAAAGATGATATCCGCGGAAACCACTATAGTGACGCGTCGTGCCTAAAAGGTTAAATTGTTAAAGTTAAAATTCGTGTATCATATCTTTACGAAAAATTATAATTTAATCATCAAACACTTCATTCCAATGTACTCGTGTAAAGAACAGCGTTATCCGTCACACATTGCAGTGCCGTATCATTTACACGTAATTCGCGTTGAACTCTGCCGTACAAAGACACAGCCCTGCGCAAAATTCAGTCGTGCCTAAGAGGTTCAATTCGAAACTGTGTTCCAATTTTTTATGCACCTGTTACCTCGAGATAATCGAAATACGTAAATTCCCTCCTCACAGTCAGAAACAAATTTAACAATTGATTTACACATCTGAGATAGTACTTACACGTGAAATTGATCGTTCGTCAAGTGATTAAGGCGAATTAAGACTTCATATGTTATTATTCGTATAAGTGAAGCGAGATTTTATTTATGATGAATCGAATATACGTACGATTAATCTGCAGTGAAATGATAGTAACAGATATAAATTTGTTCATTAAAAGGCGGAAAAAACATCCTTGTCGGTTTAATTGACAGTGATGGCAAGTTTTAAGAACGATGTCAACTTTCTGTATTCATTAACCCTAATTGGGATTATTAATCACTCATAGCGCCAACATTGTTATTCCATCTCATTTTGTAGTAAATGTTGAGAAGAACCGTGTAACACGATAAGTCGATAAGTCAGACATAGAGCGAGCGACATCTGGGACAGATTTGATTGACTAATTAACTAACCTTAGACATCCCGGCGTCAGCCGCGTAATTGTTAAGTACTACATTCTGTTCTCTCTTATGCATATCATTATCCAATAAACGTATAAAACAAAGTATGTACACCGCGGGCATATGTACAGCAATTTCTCCCGGAAATGCCAAATTTCGCGTTGCTGTGAATTTACCTGTGCCAGTCCTACGCCTATGTAATTTACTGCTACGTCGATACTAAGGGTCGACGGAGTCGGTCAGGCGTGTAATGCGACACGCGACGCGAATTCCTGGAAGGCGACACAAAATGGTCTGTTTGGGTGTGAGTCAGGTAAGAAAAACCGCGGAGCTACAAGGTGCATAGTAGGTATTAAAAACGTGACCGTCTAATCGTGACATGTGGCCTCCGAATTGCCTTCGAATCGTGGCAAAAAATTAGAAACAAAAAGGTTAAGTCATCGTTTTTATTCTAGCATTGCTATGTATTCGTATTATTGTACGGCGGCATGCTGGCCGCTGCCTTTTTTTGCCGTCTTTTGCCCCGAGTTTATATAAAAAAAACGAGCCGCGGGGCCCGACCTCCGATAATTTTTGGAAGAAATTATTGTACCCTCATTGGTAAAAGTAAAATTATTCACAATTTCATCACGTTGTTATATTAGCTAAGAATAAAATACATTAGAGTCTTTATTTGCAATTAGATTAACGCGGTATTTAACCGTTTTATTATTTATTAAGGGTAGTATATTAGTAATTTTAATAGTGAACATCATTATACTAGTTCCGTGTTAAACGATTAACTATATGTACAAGAGAATTCAATATTTCTTGTGTCATATGTGCTTAAATGATCCCTGCACGATCATGCATACCAATAACTTTAATGAAAATAAATTTAGTGTAACCATCAGGTATACCAATAATTTTCACGAAAATCATCGTACTAGATAAGAGCTAAAGAACGAAGTTTTTGTAAAATAAGTTCAAAATTATTCTTGAGCCGTCCTTAAACGATCCCTCGAAAATGATCGAGATCTTCTGTTGATTATTTGCTTACAAATAATTAAAGGCAGAGCTTTAGGTAAAAGCATATTTATTGAACACACGGAAACACAAGATCTAATATACAGGCTTGCTCGTAAGAGCTTAGAGACAACGAGTGTACTCGTAAGCTGCTCACAGAGACGACTGACTAAAAAACCGCGGAAGACACACAAACTGTGGGTCGGGAAATCCTTAGTGGTCATAACTAACCAATCCGCTCTCGCACCGCGTGTAACGGACTTTCGAGTGAAAATTTGCTCGACTCGAGACGACGCGCGTTTAGCGCTCGCGTGCCCTGCAAGATGGGCCGCAAGGGCCGTCTTACCTGAAAAACGGACAAGGCCGTAAAACATACAAATTACCCATTTTCAACAGCATCGAAAATGCCAGACATTTACAGCTATATATGATTAAATGATCCCTGCACAATCGTGCATACCAATAATTTTAATGAAAATAAATTTAGTGTAAATGATGATGAAATACTTCTTGAGTCATACTTAACTGATTCCCGTAAGCGTCAGGTATGCCGATAATTTTCACGAAAATCATCGTACTAGATAAGAGTTAAAGAACGAAGTTTTTGTAAAATAAGTTCAAAATTATTCTTGAGTCGTCCTTAACCCTTAAATGCATGAATTAATGAATTTTATTTAAAAAATAGGGTTATAATTTTTCAAATGAGTGGAAATCGGGAAAAATATTAAAAAAAATTATAAGTCATATCTTATAGGGTTTTTATTGAAAAATATTAATGATTCATTTTTGGTACACTATGCAAAATAGACATAAAAATTCTTTAGTTAGTATGACATATCTATAACAAAATTATAAACCACATGCATACCACACCAAAACAAAACCAACAAACCAATAAAGGAAGCATAGTACTAAATACATGTCGTAATTATTACCATTAGTGCATGTTGTCCCATTTTTGCATCAACACGAAATAAGCCCTCCATACACATGATAGTTACGGAATATAGACAAAAGTACTAGCAAATTAATAAATAAGAGCCTTACCTTTAGAAAATATTGTTTGTTTAACGAATACACCAAAATATTTCTAAATAATCCACTTCCAAAAGTACGTAAATGAACCCGCTATCAAAAATGCGCGCCAATTGGTATAACGTCAGAAAGATACAAATATTGAAGTCAAATGTCATTATTTTAGTTAATTTTTGATAAGTCAATGGACAAAGGAATCACTGCCATTCAGCAAAATGTATCGATATCAAAACTGTTGTCGGGTATCCGCGCAAAAAGTTATTGATTCATTTTTGGGACTCTATGCATTTAAGGGTTAACCCCTTAACATACCATTCTCTTCGTAGTTACTGCGATTAGGAATTTTTCGATTATCATAAATTCTTAGAAGCGAAAGAAAATTGATGCTTATTGTGTGCCCAAATTTACTTGAATGCTTAAATATTGATGACAAGAAATTAGAATTTTATTCAAATTTTAGTGGACAGAATAACATATATACTCAATAAGTTATTATCAGAAATTTTCATGACGAGTCGGACTCGTCAAAGTACGGCAAGGCGCTAAACGATCCCTCGAAAATTACCGAGATCTTCTACCTATAGCAAGTTTCAGCAATAGCTGCGGAACTCGAAACGTTCTCGTCGCTGGACCAAAATTGCCCGGATTTTGAAGTCTACCGGTTTCGAATGAAACCGTGAGTTCGTAAATTCGTGTCGCGCCCCGGAATCGCAAGATCGACCAGCGCGCAACTGTTGACGGCGCGTAACCGAAATTCCTTGAGGATCTAATTGTAATAGCGGCATCGACCGATCTCCGTCGTCTCGGTAAACTAACCGTTTGTATAATTAGCAGTGACGTGCCGGCCTTCTGGATCCGACACGTTTGAATTGCGGTTTGCGGGAGGATACGCGTTGCCGTGTGTTTCCACTTTTCCCGGTGCGGCAACTAACGTCCGCGCTGCGTTCGCATAACGTCTACGGTTTCATTATCGTGCGTCCGCCGTCGCTTGAGGATTAACCGTTTCTTCTCGGCCGGATAAAATATCGGCGGTGCGCGCGTGTTAGAAATAAAACGGGTCGAGGACGAATCTCGTTTCGCCGTCCGCGGTGGCGGCGGCGGTGGTTCGCGATAAGGTAAAATTTTTCGAGATTTCCTCGGTTCATCTCCTGAACAGAAACTTTATTTCCTGGACCGAGTCGGCGGCGGAGATGCAGACTTGTTACCCAGGAGACGCGCCCTTATGAATCTAGCCGCCTAGCACCTGCAGCTATAAATCTGGTCGGGATATTACTTAATACACTGACGTTTCGAAGCACGATAAATCGAGTCCCGTCACTTTCCCTGCGGTTTTTCGACCGCGGCGCGGCGATACGCATTGTTCGCGGGCGGCGAAAGTCGAGTCGATGACAATTTGATAAGAAATTCCAAAGGTATTTGATTCGCGGCAACATTTCGAATATAAAGGGTTCGATTGAAATTGCCGATACCGCGACGCTCCGCGCGACGCTCGACGCCGCCGCCGCGACGTCTCCCTATGAAACTTGTAGATTCCGCACTTGTTCGTGATTCAAATCTCGTCACGGCACACGGAAAACTCGCGGAAGTGGCTAAATTTTCCGGTGGCCTCGTATCCGTTCCTTTGGCGCATACATAAGTATTTCCGCGCTTCTTACGTCGCGTACACCCGCGGCGTGGCTCGGCCGAGTCCCAAACGGCCGCGATAGTTTAACGAGATCAGGAATGCTTGTATCGGGATTCACCGCCGAGATAACGCTTCCCAATCTCGACACGGACACGGTCTTAAGGGAGCCCCGTGCAAACCATTTAAACGAGGATGATTTTCGGCAACTTTTTTGATAACGTAATATGTACGTCGATGAAACTTTTCGTCACTTTCCGTACATATTCGTCGACGTTTCAAGATGTAATTTCAAGAGCAATTTCTCCCAGAATTGTTCGCAGGTCGGAATTGAAACCGGCAGATCGGAGAATACTAAGTTGCGATTTTTCGGGTTTCGCGACTCGTTTTTATACAAAAACTCGGGACAGTCGGCGAAAGAAGGCAGCAGCCAGCATGCCGATGTATTGGGTTGGCAACTAAATAATTGCCGATTTCAGTTATAGATGTCTCTCACTCCCATTTTCATGATATCCATAAATGTTATATTATAAAATTATTATTATTATTATGTTATTTTTTGTTATCCGCGAATGTTAGCAACTGGACAAATTGAATGCAGCGGTGAAGGAAAAGCGACCAGAATTGGTCGATCGTAAAGGTGTCATTTTCCACCAGGACAATGCTAGTATCCGTAAATGTTATATTATAAAATTATTATTATTATTATTATTATTGGTATGTTATTTTTTATTATCCGCGAATGTTAGCAACTGGACAAATTTAATGCAGCGGTCAAGGAAAAGCGACCAGAATTGGTCGATCGTAAAGGTGTCATTTTCCACCAGGACAATGCTAGGCCGCACACGTCTTTGTCCACTCGGCAAAAATTGATGGATATTGGTTGGGAATTGATGTTACACCCACCATATAGCCCTGATCTCGCGCCATCGGATTACCACTTATTTCGATCCCTGGACAACTCCCTTCGTGGTAAAACTTTTAACGATGATGACGCTGTAAAATCTCACTTAACTCAGTTTTTGGCCGAAAAGGATCAGACTTTCTACGAGCGTGGAATTTTCAAGTTGTCAGAGAGATGGCGAAAGGTCATCGAACAAAATGGAAAATACATTACAGATTAAACTTCGTTCCAAGTAAAAAAAAATTTTTTATTTCATTGAACAAATCGGCAATTACTTAGTTGCCAACCCAATACATTAATATCAATACATAGTAATGTTAGAATAAAAACGATGACTTAATTTTTTTATTTCTAATTTTTTGCCACGATTCGAAGGCAATTCGGAGGCCACATGCCACGATTGGACGGTTACGTTCCTAATTCCTATTATGCACCTTGTAGCTTCGCGTTTTTTTTTACCTGACTCACACCCAAACAGACCATTTTGTGTTGTCGTTCGAAATTTGGCATTTCTGGGAGAAATTGCTGTGCATCAATTTATTTTTATCGTTGCATTTTATCGACGTCCGCTGAAATAATAAATCTAGTGTTTCATGAACTCTCGGTCGATGGCGTGCGGTTCAGCATTTTGTTCCTTCGATGTAGAACAAAAACTAAAACACAATTTTTCTCATAACAGAATTACGTGTCGTATGAACTATGAAGTATAAAAACTCATGAAGTATAAAAAAATGCGAAAAGAATGATAATATCCGACTACGAAAACATAATTAAAATACAAAATTGTACGCAAAAATCGCATTCTCGTTTTCGGAGCCACGTGTTATCATTCTTTTCATTATCAGTTTATCACGAAAGAAAAGTAGCTTTTTTAGTTTATTTTTCAGATTGAAGGAAAAGGATTAGACTGTACGATCGGAAGGTTTGTGGAGGTCATGGACGTGAACGTCGATAAAATGTAACAAAAATTGTATCTTGAAATGCCAAGGGACATGTACGAAAAGTGGCGGAAAGTATCGTCGATGTTTCACGTTCTAAAAAAATGCCGAAAATCATGCTTGTTACAACGGTTTACTTTTGACACTGTCCCCCTTAACTCGTTACGTGACAAAATGCTGCGACGTTTGCTCGAACGCGCGCGCGCGCGTTCCATTTTTTCAAAAACCTAGAAGAGGGACTGCTCTTGGCTGGAGTACGATACTCGGCGAGACATTGATTCAAGGCCGTTGACTGACCCCGTTCGACCGAGGAAGGCGGAAAACGATGATCGAGACGCGAATCGGTCGGCCGAAGATGACGCGGGGGTGTGGCGGCGATGGAACGACGCGACAGGAGGCTGCGAAACAATTCCTATCACAGATCACAGATCACAGATCGCTGCTCGTCGAGTCAGCGGTAAAACGTGGGCTGCCCGAGGGGTTTCGAATGAGAACGGGGAGTAAAGGAGAGTCCTTCAGGACTCCGACAGTCCGCTACCGGCGGCAGCCAGATTTATGATCCCACAATATCCTCCTATGATTGGATCCTGGCAACTTTCTTGGCCGGCCTTTTTTCTTTCGACACTCACCCGCCCCTGTTTACTTCTCTCTCTCTCTCTCTCACTCTCTTTCTTTCCCCTCTCTTCCTGTCTGCATTCATCTTCTCTCTCCTTCTCTCGGTTCGCCCCGACGCCGCCTTCTTACCATCCACTTCACGTTGGACCTCCTAGCGATGACGTTTCCTCTTTATTCCTTTTTGATCCTTGTTCCTGGAGAAAGTTTGAAAGGCGTACCCGCCGCGGCCAGCCCGTTCCTTGCATAACGACGGTGTCTTCCAGTCGTTTTTATAATCTTGTATACGTGAGCAAGGACCGTTCCGCTAGCCGGCGAAACTTCGCAAAGTAGATTCAAGCTGATCCAGCAGCGCAGCGGCTCGAATGGGATCTCGAAAGGATTCTCATTACGTGAATGATTTCCCGAGCATCCGTTCTATCGCGTTCTTACCGCGTGTGGTCCCGCGATCGATCGTAACAGGATGCGAGGAAATTGTGTTCGCGTTTCGCATCCACCGATCGATTGTTCGACGATCGCGCGCGAGGGACGAAGGGGGACCGCCGGCGGTGTCTGATTATGTGGGCGCGCGCCTCTTCTCGAACAGCATCGGCACATGGAGCAGAAAATTAAACAAAAAACCGACGGTGATCCCTTTCAGCGGCGGGCAATCAGGAAGGCTTAGGACGACGGGCCCCCGTCTCTCATAACAGGTCGGATCTAAGGAACCTGCGGCCTGGTCTGCGAGTTCCTTTTCATCGAGGATTTAATATCACCCTATAGACACCGAATTCTCTTATTCCATTCGGGGCTCGGTCGATTTCCTTCCGCGACGTGTCGCTTTGTTCTTTCGCGATATTTCCCGTCGATAGATTCCGGCCGTGTTGCTTTAGCCTCTATCGCGCATAGTTTCCGATTAGGAACTTAATTTCAATCGTTTCATAATTTAAAGAGCTGCGCGATATTGAACGTTCTAAGTATGCTGGTTCCATACGGTAACATTGTACGATAAATTCTCCCTAATTTTCCGTCGGCTTGCGAACAAAGATGGAGAATTTGGGAAGAGGAGACGCGATTATTCGAGCTTTCGATTTTGTTTTTATAATTGTTGACAATCGGCAATTATAATATATTATGTTATTGTATATTATGTATTATATATTATGTATTATATAATATTACATAATATATTATGTGTTGAAAAAGAAACTTTAGCCTCGGACAAAAAATTAATCTATAGTTTACTTTGGACTGAGATTCGAAAATATCAGATTACCCAAAAATGTATATAAGCAGGCGATTTTCAGTTGCCGCTCTCTCAGTTGAATTTGGTCGCTCAGTCATTTCGTACATATACCTTCTCTCAAATAAAAGTAAAATAAAGCTTTTTAAGAAAAAGAATTAATATCATATTCATTTGAGAAATAATCCAAGCCATAATCCCAAGATTATGTGATATATCTATATTATATATTATATAATATTATATACATAATATCTTATGTAATGTATCTATATTATATATTATATAATATTACATAATATATTATGTAATGTATCTATATAGTCTATATTACAGTTACTTATATAACTACAATATAATATAATCGTATCTCCACTTCCCAAATTGTTCATTTTTGTTTACAAGCTGATGGAAAATTGAGGAGAATTTACGGTATTTGTGACCAGCACCGATGGATGCCAGTAATTGTTCAGTAAAACTGTTTTCGTGATTTCCATACGAAATAAAAATTTGTAATATTTGTTTAGACTTGCACGCGTATGAAGTTTCCATATGGGAACAATCATAAATATCGTTGAATGACATTGTTTTGTTTGTTTTCTTTACACGTTATTATTTAAGCGACAGCCGAATGTATTTTTTGTTTAACTTGTTATAAAAACTCGTGCAATACAGAGGTAAAGTAAAAGAAATTCCATTGTTTGGTCGCTCGCGATAATCCGAACAATTGCATTCTAATTATATTATTATAGCTGAATAACGGAAAATGATTGAATTTCACAAAGAATCATTTAAAGACCAATGCTTTTATGTCATTGTTGTCCGATTAACCATTTTGAATTTCGCATTCTTTAAAACATATTCGATTATATTTTTATAGAACGCTGAACCACTGTGCGACGTCTTTTGCGCACTTCGTTATTCGAATTTGTTCTCACTTTAAACCGCGACAAGAGCCAGAAGCAAATTACGAAGGGTAAGAAGAAGGGTTTGAAAGAAGTTAACAGCCTTCGGAACAACGCGAATTAAACAGGCTGTGTAGGCGTCGCGGACACGCGGGCTAAGGAACTCGATAAACACGCCGGAAGTTAGATGGTCGAGGCTCCAAGCCGATCGGGCCTTCGGGTTCGTTGTAATCTCGTTTCTATCTCGACATTGCCGGCAAATTGTTTCGGGAGGTTTGGGAGATAGCAGATCGAACTACTGCTTGCCTATACTCCGCAGTATAGTAACTACGGAAGTTTCATGGCAAAGCTTTTACACCGAGACGCTATTTGTCCGTTCCGCCGGCGTAACTAATTCAATATACACAGCGTTTCAAACTGTCGATAGGAACTAAATTGTATTTATATTTCAACTTTTCTATCGTCACGCGATAGTTCAGCTGTTAGCCACGCACCGCCACAAGATTGTAAAACACTTCTAAATTTTCAATGCTTCTTGAAATCGTGCACATTTTCCGAAATTATTGTATATCGATATACAGAATGTCTCATCCAACTTGACTATCTTGAATATCTTGCTTATTTTTTACGGTAGGGAAAAATGTCGGAATATCCGAACATCAGTCTTTTCTAAATCTATTTTTTGGGCAAAGAATACATTGATTGACACAGCCATCAATTACAATGTTAATGATAATTCCAATAACATATGCTAGAAATGGAAAATCATTTCAAACCGCGATATTTAAACCGCATGCAAGACCATTCAATATTTTGGCGTAATAGTTCATTTAAGTACCCCATTTCATTAATAATTTCACGTGCATATACGTGTATAATGGCAGCTTTTGTACGTTCAGGAAGAATGTTCTCGGAAGCAGGAAATAGTATCGATAAAAAAAGGAATAGGTCACAACCAAATTATTATTATAAATTATTATAATATTATAATATTATATATATATATATTATTATAAATAAAATATTATTTACATTAGTAGTTGTAAATTCGATGAATAAAACTTAATAATAAGCACTGCGTATTGAATATATTATCTAGAACTATTATAGAAATTTGATTTTCAAGATTTTAGTACTACTTATAAAAGATTCGAATCTCTATAACATTAAAATACTTCTAAGCACTTTTTCGAAACCTGGAAGTACTCATTCCAGGGTTCATTTTAAGTACGATCATTGAAACATTATTGGTTCTAAGTAGTATCGTAAATTCTTCCTAATTGACGTTCAGATTGTGCACAAAAATGAACAATTTGAGCGTCAATTAAGAAACATTTACTGTATTTGAACCATAGTTATTGAAATTTACTCGGTTTCGTATTGAACTCGAACCCATTTCTAGTTTAGGCCATCAGGTCTGTAATTATTTCTTGCTTAAAAGCATTTTCATTTAGACAGAATTCGTTTACCGAGTATCTCGTAGCGCGTTCCATTCGATGCGAATTCGAATCGGGTTGCGCGATTCGTGGATCCATAGATGCGGCGTGATCTCGATTGCGGAAGAATTCGTGCCCGAGGCGGTTCGTCCCGGTATGCCGCCTGCTAATTATCGATTATCTATTATTACAGGTCGGACTCGCGGACCACAGACCAATCACCACACGGGCTTCCGTGTCACACGATTTGAAATACCGGCGTTGCTAAAGATGGATTCAGTCGATTGTCTCGTTTAAAAGTTACCGCGCACAATTTTCTACCATCTTATTGTTAGACTGCCGCGTGAAATTTTCACTGGCATACAATGTGCCGCGAAAGTGTTCGAACGCCTTTTAAAACGGAACAACTTTTTTATAATTAGGCGAAGCCAATCCGAAATTTGTTCGACACGTTAGATGGACTGGTTCACTAGACAATGGCTAAAAAACTTTTCGCAGAAGTTGCAAATGCTTTGACTGACAACAACAATAAAAAGGTCTCATTTTCTAGCTTTTTCGTCTGAGCCTGTAATAAAAATGTTAAGCTTAAATCGCTTATTATAATTTTATAACAATGCGCTGTGTTTCTTCCAATTAATTTAGAGAATTTTTATTTTGCATAACGATCCGCATTCTACTTATACACGTAAAAAAATCTTGAATTTTAGATTGTTAGTAAAATGTAACGACGCTATAATTAAAATGCTTTCCCTTTATTTATTTAGACATTACTTTCGGTATTTAATATAAATATTATTCGTTGTTTCTCTGCTTTTTAAATTGTTCGTTTCTTTTTAAATACGCAAGCTTAAAATATATATTCCAAATACTTCGACCATACAGTGTCCTTTATGCAAATTTTAAAAGAAGTAATTAACATTACCTTGTTTCACTGTTCTTTCCGTAAATATTCAAATCTTTTTTAATGTAGCCAATTTATGAACAGAACAATATGCATTTTCTGAATATGAAAACTGGTACACGTAATTGTAGAGAAAAACGAATATTACTACATTCTGTTGCAATGAAATAATTGCGCTTTCTAACGCTCCCAATTAAAACCAGAACAGTTTTTTTTACAATTATTTTTTGCTACTGCCAGTCGAACAATAATGGAACCTCAACGACCCTCTTCCTTGCTTTCCCTAGTTACTAGAGATGGGATGGTCGCTTGCTTCACCTAATCACGACTCTTATTCAGCGCGTAACTTAGCCAATAATAAACAAAAGTCTGGGATCAAACAAATTTGGAAGAGGATAGGTGAAACGGGCGACCGATTCCCCCTGCCCCTTGCATTATTTAGTTTATGCGTAGTGTTTCATTTTCTTGTTTCCCGATGTATGTATTACCTTCGGGTTCTTAACCTTTTGAGCTCTGAATATTCCTGGTCGAAACAGTTCATAGGGACGGAGCGCGGCTATCGCTGACCATCGCTGGGGGCGGAATACTTTTTTGCCACACTGAAGTGACTATTCAAGGCGCAAACAGTAATAAATTATAGTGATTCTTTTGCAGAAGGTTAAATAATTAATCTTCTGATTCAATGGCTGATGATAGTGATTCACTATATTCTATTTCACTGTCGTCCCTTGTGAAATATTCCTCAAGATTTGACATTTTGTAGGGTGTCACGAATAAAAAAAAAAAATCGAACAAGTTATATTCCGCACTATCGTTGTTGACGCGAGCGAGACCGTGAGGTTCTTACATTCGCAAGGCGATACTGCTGACTGAGTCGTTTTGAATGCTTCGAGTCGCGAAAAGGTGACAGTGCAGGTAATTATTTTGAAATCTAATTGATTAGAGAGTGGGACATAAAATGGGATTTCCGTTTCGGAAATTTCCCGGGATTTTTATGACCCTAATATTGCCCAACCGCTACCTAAGGAAGGCAAATTACTAACGAGTGCCCCTGTATTAATTTTACACGAAAATAACTGCATATTGATTGAAAACATCGACAAACGCATATATGCGCCCTTAGTCCAGGCCGATGACTTAGAGAAAACACGTAAATGCGGCCTTAGGCTACACGGATGACTTTCGCCAAACGCATATATGCGTCCATAGAGCTCTAAGGGTTAACGTTGTACGTTAACGTAGCCGCTAGATATCCGTAAAAAAAATTCCTATACTCGAATAATACATTGCAAGCCTGCGAACATGAGAGTAATAATAATAATTCATAAGTGTTGAACACATACCTAAGACGTGTACGATATCTGTTTAAAAAAATCGTATGATGCAGCATAAATATAAAAAATATGTGTATAAAATATGCTACATAACGTAAAGAAAAGTTAACCAAAATGCTAATTGGTAATTACAAATAATCATGTGTTCATCAGAAGAATTTAGGGATAAAACAACGCTCATTGCATCTTGCAATTTTTGCGTCTGTTTCACTTCGATTCGATTGTTCTACGCCCCTTGACTCCCGTTGTGCGTCTCGCTCGCGTAAATAATACACACACACACACACACACACACACACACACACACACACACACACAGAGAGAGAGAGAGAGAGAGAGAGAGAGAGAGAGAGAGAGAGAGAGAGAGAGAGAGAGAAAGCACAGGTTCACGTATCTGATGTGCTCCTAATCGAAAAGGGCGACCACAGGGTAGCGAGACGTGACGTCATTCAGGTGACGTTGTTTGTTTTTATCCGGTCGAACTCGTTTCGTGGAAATTCGGTATGGCAGCTAATTTGGGGCGAATAGAAAGGGATCATTCCTGCCAATAAGGGAAACGCGTCTACCCTACTTCTACGAGGGCATTAACATAGAATACACTTTTCTCGACTGAATTCCTCTGAGCACCGGACAGCACGTGCCAATCTCTTTTCGAAACTTGCGTGCATTCGTTTCGAGGATCGATACTATCTTGTATTGAACTCCAATTCGTCTTGATCTGTACATCTGTCGCGTTATAAAAAATGAGGGGTTAATGTGCAAGAAATAGCGACGACCGTCGGTGCTCGAAAAAGTGCGATCTTGGGAGAAAAAAATAACACGAATCGCTATATTTATAGCTTTAACCCTTAGCAGACGACGACTTTTTCGGCAGAGTCAGGTAGCAGGACGAGGTGATTTTTGCAAATATGTCGAGTGTCTTATATGGTACAAACGTTATATTTCGTTAGTTTATCTATATTCACACTTTTATGAATATAATTTTACAAAAATTATGATTTGTAGTTTCGTTTGGTGTGATAGTTTATAAAACATTGACCAAGATGCATTCTTGGTTTAACTGGACATGTGTCATAGAAATAGGTCGTCTCATTGTCTTCCCTCTGGTTTGTTTCGACTGGAACAAACTTTGCAATCTTTCTTTGTGCCAGTAACAATTACATGCAGTTTTCCGTTTAGACGAATTTCGTCAGAGTTGGCCATCGAACTTGAAGATCTATCTCGTGTTTGACGAAAATCTCCTCGCAATTTGTTGATCAAAATTTTGCGAAAGTTCAAATGTGTAACTGGCTGTTCGTTCCTCTGCCTTTTTACATGTTTATAGAGAATGTACGAATTGATTAAACAAATTTCCAGTCCACGGAAAAATAATTTGCGCCACCACTTCAGGGACTTTCTCATAAAACGGTACGTTGAATAATGTTAGAGATAATAAAGTCTAACATAAACACCGACTGCCGTCTCTCACTCGCCATTCGTCCTGCCGCGCGAAACGCCGTGGCGACCGAGAGTCGCCTCTCGTCCGCAAAGGGTTAAAATAAACGAAGTTGTCCCCGACACATTTTTTGATATCAGCAAAAATAACGAAGATATTTCAATGGCGCAGGATTAAATAGACAGCTCGTGTATTGAACTTGATTCCATTCCTAGTAGTTACATTCTCCCTGCCTCTCCCGTCAATTTTCGTAGACAGGCTTCGAAAAGAATAATGGGCCTCTAGAGCCGCAATAGCGTGCGATAAAAAAAATGCATTGAGTGATTGGTCTACTCCTATAGCCCGTCTATACGCGGACCAATCAGGTGTAACGCGTAATCCAAGCGTCGATAGCTGGTGCACCGTTATCGACAGAGATCCTTTATCCGTAAAATGGAAATCACTTCTACTACCGCTTCTCTGTTCCGTCGCTTGTTTCCCCTCGTGTGTTCTATCCTGATTGCCCGTAGCCGTAATCGTAATCGTAATCGTAAACGTAATCGTAAACGTAATCGTAAACGTAATCGTAATCATACTCGCACAGCCGTTCCAGAGCGAACCGGTTCTTGATGGTAGAACCGCTTCGAACGTGGTTTTTCACGATTGATCATTTACGCTATATTTAACGGACAGTAATTCCATTTATGCTCGGTAGGAGAAAACCGCGCGCGAGCCGAGTCCGTTTTCTTAGCTTCTCCCCGTAATTGTCCAAAATAATTTCGAACGCGGCGCCCTGTAAACGTTTATCTCGTCGCGGGAGCCCGCATTGTACTCGTTCCTTTACTTCCACGCTGAAATCCTTTCATCCCGGCAGCCGGCGAGGATTCATTAACGAGAGGCGCATCCCACGCATGTGGTCCATACGTCTAGCCGCAACAGAAAGACTGGGAAATTGCGATTACGAACTACTAAACGCTCGGCAGGGCTCGGCGATGCTCGGCGCGGCGCGTCGCTGCTCGGCGATGCTCGGCACAGCGCGCCGCGCCGCGGCGTCCGCCCAATCAGAGAGTGCTGTGCACGCGATCTTCCAACCCGTTATGAACTTCACTTTCCGCCGCTGTGTGCATACGGATGAGACTCCTAGAAATGCAATTATTGCTGATCGCTATAGGGTGCTTTTCAATTCGCCCAGGCGCGGCGCTGGAATAATGTGTACGCAATACGCGTGCAACCAGATTACCTTTTTCCGTGCTGTAAATCCAAATACGCTCGCTCGATCAAGGGGCTGAGCTCGCCGATTGTAAAATATTACAGGCTGTGTCCGGCTGCGCGCGATAAACTCGTTACCTTTGCTTCCTTTTACCGAACGGTTTTATTTGCCTGCGATGTAAACGACGACTTTTATATCGTGTGTTTTTAAACCGCCGAACGTGATCTTTCTGTTACAGGTGAGTCTCGAGTATCATGTTTACGCGTCTTCAATTCGTAAGTAACACGTTCACACTTTCCAGGCCTCGAGAGTTCTCGAGAATCTGCGGAATTTTGTTGTATTCTTGGCGAAACCGAGTAGGCGCGATTTAATGTGGTGGTAAAAGTAAAACAATTGAAGGATTCTAATAGATCATTTTCAATTTATTAAGCTGATCATAGAATAATGGGAATACCTAAGTGACTGTTGCTTCGTGTAACAGGCGCAGAACATTTTTATTTTCCACGAAGATCCGCAGTCGAATTACTAACCACTTATTGTTCATCTCTAAACCTTTTCCTATTTCCTATTACGGAAGAGGCGTCGTAAAATACACGTTGGATAATAAAATAATAATATAATAATAGGGATATATAATTAATATAATGTAATTAAAATAATAATAAATTAATAATATTAAAATTAATATAATAATAAAATAATAATAAATAATAGGGATAATAAAATACACATTGTAATGATTCAACAAATCAAACATGCGTTCATGATGAAATTATTTTTGTTTTATTAAAATCGTAAACGTTTGTTTCAACAAATCTAAATGTAAGTTTAAGTTATTTTCACTTCAGATGTGATAGTGGCATACAAAAATATTTTGTATCGTGAACAACTATTACCATTAATTTATTTTATTATTATTATTCTCAACAGAATAATGTACTTATTAATAATTACTCATACTTAAATATTACTTATTAATATTAATTTACTTATTAATAATTTACTATATTATTACAGAATCATTACTATATTACGGATCTTTATGCGTTTAGGACCTGTTAAACTTCCCAAAATACATGAAATCGTGTACATCAATGATAATTATTGCTACTTCCTCTTTATTTTTATTTTTCAGAAATCTTTGAGTCTATAAGTTAATTTTTCTTATTTCATTTCCGATCAAAGTAAATATTAAAATCGAGTTTCATATAAAGATCCGCAGTTTAATCATTACTAAAGAATTTCGTTTGCCGATTTTGTTACGATGTCCATGAAGGGACACGACAATGAAGATGATCCTCTATTATTTATTTAGGCATTACGTTCAATTGACGCGTATGCAATCGCGCGCGTTTACGCGTTAACACGTTTCAGACCTCGAGAATTTTCGAGAACCTCGCGAACTTATTAACCACTTATCGTTGGTAATTGATCGTCGGCTATCGGTTGTCGAGCGCACATGTCAAACCTGTCGAAAGCAATTCGCGGCGAGCTCGTGCTTTAAATCACTTCTATAAAATGTTTAGACAGAGTGCGTGCGTGCACCTCGTACACGGAACGCATTCTAACAAGTGATGAAATGTGGTAGATGAAATGGACGTTATTATAGTAAAGCTGATCCGTCGCTGGGACGATTTCGTACGACGACAGATTCGCGAGAGAATTTCAGATCGAAAGCAATTCGGAAAGTCGTCGAGCTATTCTATCGGCGCCAGATATCGATATTTGGTATCTTAGATACCCAGCAATTTCTGTGCTTTGCCATCCAGGAGATTAGTGGTACATCGATGGAATTCCTCGTTAGCCAGAGCTCGTATTTACCAGGATAATCTATACCGCCAATTTGTTGGCGATATCTGCGGCTGTATCGGTATCCAGTCCAACACGAAATTCCGAATCAGTTGCAATTCAACCGGGTTTCTAATAATTTACGTCAATATTAGATACAAACGATAACTTCCAATTTGCGTATCGGGGCTGTCCTCTACGCACCGCTAATCTGTTCGCCAAATATCCTCTGGTATCTTTGAGGAATTTAATGTTGACAGAGGAGGATTCGTTCATGAATTGTCACACACGGTGGCAACTTCCCCCCCCCCCCAAAATTGACCACAATTTATAACTTCGCACGATTTTTATGAAAATCGGCGCTCGTGTTTTCGAGGTTATGAAATTTGAATATTTTATCAAGATAGATTCAAGATGGAAAATCAGTCATCACAGACGTACACAATTCTTGCCTACTTATTTCTTTAGAAAAATCAATAATTTTCCGATATTTTTGACTATAACTAGAACATTATAATTTAATACGACGATCTTAATTTTAAATCAGTTTTGCAATTGATTATGACAAAAATGTATTTCTTAAATTTTCGTCATAGGCTCGGACAAGAAAATTGAGAAAAATATATATTTTTAGTTCTTTTATCACGCCAACCAATTGCAATTTTTGAAGACACTTTTTTAGCCACTGTTTGGCTAATCTCTCTAGCATCCTAAAAAATTGAGATCGCTTGATCCAATTATATATATAAAAACGCTATACAATAAATTCTCCCTAAACTGCTAAATTTCGGATTGCTGTGAATTTCCCTGTGCTAGTCCTACGCCACGTGATTTATTGCCACGTCGATGCTAAGATTCGACGGAAGACAACACAAAATGGTCTGTTCGGGTGTGAGTCAGGTAAGAAGAATCGCGGAGCTACAAGGTACGTGACCAACCGCAACGTCCGTCGGGTTTTCCGTCGAATCGTGACACGTGGCCTCCGAATTGTCTTCGAATAGTGGCATGTAGCCTCCGAGTTGCTTTCGAATACAGTAATTTCTTCCTAATTCGAGCTCAGATTGCGCACAAAAATGGACAATTTGAGAAGAGAAGATACGATTATCCGAGCCTTGCGACTTGTTTTTACAATTACCGATTGTCAACAACTATAAAAACGAAACGCAAGGCTCGAATAATCGTATCTCCCTCTTCCCAAATTGCCCATTCTTTTACGCAATTAGAGCGCGAATTAGGGAGGAATTACTGTAGTGGCATGTATGTGGTTTCCGAATTGTCTTCGAATCGTGGCAAAAAATTAGAAATAAAAAAGATAAATCATCGTTTTCATTCTAGTATTACTATGTTTTCATATCAATGTACACCAATATGCTGGCCGTTGCTGCTTGCCCCGAGTTTCTATAAAAGCGAGCCGCGAGGTTCGAAGAATCGTGTCCGAGTGTCTGGCGATTACCGTTTTCAATTCCGAGCTCCGGGCCTTCTAGGGAGAATTTACTGTACCACTTTAAGAGGTGTACGAATATTTTCTACATCAACTTTATAACGAAAATAAGTCTTATATAATATTATAAATAAATAAATACATATAATTATATAATATATTATATAATAAATAAGTCATATAATGTTATAAATAAATAAATATATATAATTATATAATATATTATATAATAAATAAATAAGTCTTATATAATATTAGGAGAGGTCCTCATATTAGGTAACTTTATCCTACCATCGTGCGATCCAGCTTGTCGATTCAAAGTTGAACGCAGCTCGAATTCCCACGCTGGCGAAGTGTTCGCGAGAAGAAGTAACTTTGGAATAAATGAAATCTCTGTTTGTCGAGCAACTGTTGTGCGCGTTGATTTTACGCGTTTCCAGTTTCCCGCTGTACGCCGGGCCCTTATCAGGAAACATCGAAACTATGCTGGGGATATTACGATGAATGGAGGTCAAGCGGCGCCGGTACGATGTGTTTTAGCATCGCGAAGCCCAACGTGGGAGGCAAGAGACGAGATCGAACAGGCAACATTCATTCGGTTGTTCCGATGAATCGCGCGTCAAAAGAGGCCAGATTCAGATTTCGGCTTAGCATCGAGCGCCTCGATGCATCGGGAGTCGGGCAGCAGCAACAGCAAAGTATCACAGATTCGACTGGCTCGCATTTTTTTTCTAGATCAACGTTCGACGGTGAAATTCACTCTTTCGCGGAAAACACGACGCGTCGCGACGCGGGCCGATCGATCCGCTGGAAATTTCGCGTGCTCGCGGGAAATAATACGAATTGCTTTCTTTTTTTTTCGTTGCCACGACCTGTGATGGTCTTCCGAATTGGCTCGAGAAGCTTCCAGTGGGAGGTCCGTGGGAATTCTGGTGGCATATTCGACTTCGGGCAAACAGACGCGGTTGCAAAAACAGGAGGAGCGAGCAGAATCTCATGGCACAAGTAGTGCACGGCTAGTGGATCCAGCAGGATGAACACGAGGGATCGGTCCTTGAACTTTTTGAAATTTTTGCAACGTGCTAAATAATGTTCTGTGCCTGTAGTAACGCAATTCTATAAAATCTCAGACCTTTGTTCCTTCGTTTATGGGTATTACGGGGTTGGGAAGCCGTTTCCTCAGTTATTACTGAACTGCGGATTTTATGTATTTTGAGAACAAATTGACATCTTACAAAATTTCATGTCGATCGATCCAATCTTGAGAAAGTTGTTCCGTTGTGAAAAGTATCCCGATACTTTCGTGAGTCGCTGTATGTCACGGTTACGTTTCGTTCCTCTGCCTCATCCATCTCGAGGCACTGCGATGAGAAAAGAGTATGGCTGCGTCGTGGAAATTCAACCGGTACGGATTTCGTATTCAATTAAACCGTGCATCGCCATATTTATCGCGCGCGATAACGTGTTCCCGAAAAAATAATACTTCGACGCGGGAAGGCGACGCCGCGGAAAATGTCTGCATAAATCTTGCCGCGATGTCGTCGGAAACGCAAGGAGGATAGCCGGCGCGGCGAGCCGAAATTTTCGGGCTCGGTTCCCTTCCACCGGGCAGATAGCGGTCGTATCCTTTTTGTTTCGCCTAACCCGGCCCTCGCCTCGGTTTCTAGTTACGCCGCGAGTTTCGCCGACTCGCAAACTTTATCGGACTCCAATGATGCATCGTCCGGAAACGGCGAGGGTGGTTCCTGGTCGGAAGTGCGGCACATACGTACAACCCTCGCCTCCCTGTACGTGTATCCGAGTCCCGTGTTATTGTGTCTAGCCACGACACAGTCCGCCGGCGCACAAATACTTTACGTTCGTTAGCGACGACAAAGCGCGTTGCATCGGGGGGCCCGCGGACTTTATTATTTGATCTCCGGCGTCTCGCGATTGTGATTTGCGACTCGCGATCGGCCCGGCAGAATTCACGGAATATGTACTCTGTGCTCTACGTCGAAACGCAAATCCGTTTTCGCCGACGATGGAATAGAAAAGAGTCCGAGGAAGGAGGGAAAGGAACAAAGGCGGCTCGTTACACGCTCGGGTTGGTTTCGCAAATAGGGATGGGATAGTGGAGCTGGTTACTGTGGGCTGACCGATTGCTCTGCCTTTGGTTCGTTTTCGGGCATAATTAACTATACAGGGTATCCCAGGTTTTAATGTTCAAACTTTGTTAGTGTATTCTATGGCACAAAGTAAGAAAAAAATGTTACGTAAACATAGGTCATATAGAGCTTTATTAAGAAGTTATAACAAAAATTCAGAATAGGAAGAGTAATCAACTAAAAAAAAAATAAAAAATAAAAAAAAATCTTCGATCGATGTCAATCATGTATTGTCAACAACGGTTATTAATACATTTCGGAATGTATTAATAAACACAGCTTACATAAACACACGGCATGTGCTGATCTATTCAAGCCAATGCTCGCAGTAACAGCAAGTTGATTACTATTCCTATTCTGAATTTTTGTTATAACTTCTTAATAAAGCTCTATATGACCTATATTTACATAACATTTTTTTCTTACTTTGTGCCATAGAATACACTAACAAAGTTTGAACATTATAACTGGTCGCCCCACAGTAATCAGCTCCACTATCCTACACGAATTTGTATCCTCGACAACTATTACCATCAATTTATTTTATTATTAATCTCATCAGACATTCGTGTTGTTGATCATCATTACTAGACTTGTGGTCTTCATGCATCTAGGCCATGTTCTTTCTAAAACACATAAAATCATGTAGATCACTGAATAAGATATATTAAATTTTTTATTGAAAAATACACAAAATAACAGAATAAAAAGATTCAATATGTCTTATTCGATAAGTGTAAAGTTAATTATGCCCGAAAACAAACCAAAGCACAGCAATTGATCACCCCGCAGTCAGCAGCTCCTACTACCCTATAGAAAGCTCGCTTCGCGTCGGAGCCCGATCGCTTTAAATTCTCGGCCAAACTCTTCTGCCGAAGACGAAGGCTGCAGTCACACCTGGTTCGGCGGTCTGATCGATAATCCCAAGAGCGAAGTAGCTGCCTCGCGAGAGAGGTCCTTGACTAACGATCGTTTCTCGTGAGGGTGTGCGATACAAGGATGCGCGAAAGAGCTGGACGCTAACCGAAGAATAAGAGGAGGGGATGACGAGAGTTACCGGTATGGCAGGGCAGTTCAGGAGGGTGGCTCAGAAGGGTGGCCGAGGAGGGTAGCCCGGGAGGATAAAGGGTTCCTCGAGCGCGGCGAGATTGGATGAGCTTGGATAATTAGCAAAACAGCGGAACTCGGTCGTTAGTGGCTCCTTCCTGCAATGTTCCTCTGTCGTCTTCTGTCGTCCGCAGGCTACCGATGATTCAACACAGTGCACGTCTGATTTTAGTCGGGAATAGGGTAGTGAAGCCGGTTACTGTGGGCTAGCCGACTACCGTGCCTTTAGTATATTTTCAAGCATAAATAACTTTACATTTATCGAATAAGATATATTAAATTTTTGGGTTGTGCGTATAATATAATGTAATATATAATATATAATATAATGTTATAATATTATATAATAATATATAATAATATATATATGATATATATTATAATATATAATATAATATAATGTTTAAAAGTAGAAGTTTACACGGTTTCGGTTCAGCTACACTGCTGAACGTAAATTATATTTTTGTTATTCGTGACCCTTACGAGTTACGGAGGTCAACTTGGTTTTTTTAAATGGATAATGGTTTATGGAAAATAGCAGTTTTTGACAAGATATCATTTCGACTGCAAGTGACCTCTACTAACTAAATATGTCTTGTCTCCGACTACCGTGCCTTTAGTATATTTTCAAGCATAAATATAACTTTACATTTATCGAATAAGATATATTAAATTTTTGCACTCATAAATTCAATTAATCGTTTATTTGTTAAAATTCAACATGCAAAAAATGGATGTTCTTAAAATATCACAAGAATTATTTCAATTTTTTGATATTGGATCCGTGAAAAAGCTTGTGAAAAAGTTTAAGAAAGAATACTGAACGAATGAAGATCAATTTTTCATAAAATAAATCGTTCTAGGTAAGATAACCTAGAACGATTTATTATTATTTAGTAACATGACTGATTGTGTTGGTAAAAAGAATTCAGATTACGGAAAAATAAAACAGTGACTATTTATCTGAATTTTTGTTTTTGGTTTCAATTTTAGTAATTTATTTACTGTGAATTTTATTTTATATTTTATTTTTTATTTACTGTGTAAATGACGCATCGATCGAAAAATAGGTTCAATTATTGTGTAAAGTAAATAAATTACCGTACCGCCTACCACAGGATAGGCCTACATAACCTCGAATTTCAAATTATCTCTGTCATATTTTCAATGAGAAGAAATATGTAAATATGAAATTTTCTTAAAGCAGTCATCTCTAATGTGGTCTCTTAAACGACATATTACGATATTACATTTTCTTTATAGAAAATGAAATTGATTGGAGTATGTCAAACATTAAATTTATCGTGCACAATTATTGAGGCTCGGCATTCGGAGCGAGGGCACAGTAACTGATCTTTGTAGATAAATAGGCGTACATTCTTTCTCCTAATATTCAAAGAAGCTTCGATATATATTTGTCTCACGATAAAAGGAACTTTCAAATTTACCCTCAAATTCCTAAGAAATCTCAATTAAATTGCTAAAATTATTCTTAGTTGCGGATACTTTTAGTCCGCGAACAGGGCACAGTAATTGACTCCTCTACCTTACTCTCCGAAAAACAGGCTCGACTTTTTCTCTTCGTATTCTCATTCGTTGTACCGTGACAATCGATGGAATTTCTCGTGCAAACAATCACTGGGTTGTTCGACTCTCTTCCCCGGCGATACCAAAGTACGATAGTTTGTCTGTAGCACGCATTACGGAGCCGCACGCGTTCGTTGTTCCGCGACTACGACCGAAATATCGGCAAAGATTCGGCCGGTTGTTGGCGGAGCATTCGTCATTCTACAAAGGGACCCTCGAAACAGCAGGAAACTGCTGCGCTACTTGCATATGAATAGCCCGCGAATAATTCCGAAATGAACCATTAAACATTAAAGAGACTCTTGAAGCACGTGAATGGCCGCCGCCGTAGCTGCCGTAATATTCTCGAAACTTTAAATTCGAATTAAACTTCGCGTAACACGGCACCGACGCGTTTACGTCTGTCTAATTGCGTGCTGCCGTCGAATCCCGTTCTCGCATTGTACGCGCCGTCGGGAACGTGTGTGTCGCCCCGAAGAACACCCAAATCGGATGATATTATTTTCGGATTCGACCGATATCGATCCTTTGCGTCCCCGTAATTCTGCTCGCGTAAATGTAGAACGCTGGTCTACGACATACGGTAGAATCGAGACGATCGATACGGGAATAGCACGACGCGAAGAGGTGAACAGCATTTGACCGGCCTTTCCCGTGTACGGTCGTAAAGAAATTCGGGGACACGGGTTCCTAGATGTCCATAGAGATACTTACTTTACCGAGTTCGTCCATTTCGCCGGGTCGTTGCCTTGGAAAATTCACGAACGCGAAGTAACACGTGTCCCCTTCCCCCCACCGCCGCGAGTCTGTTGTCCTGCCGAAACCTCCGGAGGGGCCTCTGTTGTCCCGAACTTCGTCATTGCTTCGAGAACGGAGAACAGAGCGGATCGATCTCGACTTTTAACCTTCCTAAGCGGTTTCAACGGAGGCTCGATAAATTCACGAATTAAGCATTTCTATGCAGTTAACAGACTTTGGCGGGATCGCATTCTCGAGAATCTATAGGCTGATATTTCGAATGCAAGCTGGGTTCTGCGCTCTGGTTCGCAAGGGCTATTACGATCCTGGATGCGGCGCGACACGACTCGACTCGACGCGACGCGACACGACGCGACACGACGCGACTCGAGGCGGCCCGACCGATTCCAGATCCTTGTCGGATCGATGCCGCGAACAGGAATGGTGCGAACGAGATATTAATTTGCATCGTTCGAGCGTCCTCCCATTCTAGTGGGCCAGACTTAATTATTCTGCCAATCTGACTGCATATTGGACCGATTGTGAGCGAAGACGAGAATTCGACGGTACGTAATTATTGAAGATTGCCAGGAACGGTGGGCCGCCGATGCAACATTAACCTTTTAGGCACGACGCGCCACTATAGTGGCTTCCGCGGATGTCATCTTTCAGAACGACACGCCACTATAGTGGCTTTCGCGGATGTCATCTCTCTGGACGACGCGCCACTATAGTGGCTTGCTTTGAACCAAATAATCGTCTTCGTATGCATTGTTTCACACTTCTTTTGTCTTCGCATCGATTTACAACAGTCTACAGGATGTCCCAAAAATGTCTCGCAATCCGGAAATGGCGGGTTCCTCGGATCATTTGAAGCAACTTCTTCCTTTACAAAAATGTTCTCCGAGGCACCGTTAACGAGTTATTAACGAAAAACAGTGACCAATAAGAATCGAGTACGGCTGACGCGAGGCGGCCCAGCTAACCAGCGCGCGATGCCCAGTTCCACTCATTGGCTCGATCGCCTCGCGCCAGCCGAGCTCGCCTCTCATTGGTCACTGTTTTTCGTTAATAACTCGTTAACGGTGCCTCGGAGAAAATTTTGTTAAAGGACAAAGTTGTTTCAAATGGCATTTTCAATTTTTGGGACACCCTGTATATACAGTATCAGACTCTGTACAATACACATCAGACTCTGCCGTCCAGAGAAATAGCCTCGCGCAGAATTCAGTCGTACCTAAAAGGTTAATTGCTAACGTGCCCGTGTACCGTGGCAAAACGCGATGGAAAATTACCGCGAGTTCACGCGTGTTCGCATGTTTTCGAACGGATAGATTCCGGCTGAGAAAAGCGGAATTTCGCGTTGCTCGGAGTCGATAATCAGTTTTATGGAACAAATCGTGACCACGAGGCTTTCGTAGCGCCACGCTACGATCGAACGTTAAGCCCCGCGTTCGTTTAGGGTCGCAAGATTTGTTGCGCGCGAAGAGTTTCCCGGCGAGCGGCACGCTGGTTTCCGGGATTCGGGAAAAGCGTCGGCCACCGTTGCCCGGTCGTTACTAGAAATCACCGTTTGTCGTTGGTGCGCGGCAATCGGATTCACCGTGTAAACGTGTAACACGCTCGATTAATCTATTCCGTCCCACGCTCTGTTAACAATGTTGACGCTGCGGTCGTCACGATTTGTCGGATCTGTAATCGAATAATTCGAATCGCAAAGTTTTCCACGCGCCGCGAGCGCTCCCGCGATCCCTTCTTGTGCCTCGTTTCCTGTTCAGCGATCCCTGCGGGCCGTTTTTATTCGATACGCGCGCGCCATGCTCGATTTACACCAACATGCAATGCTGCCTTTTCCTAAACAGTCGGGCGAAACGCAATTTTCGAAGGATGTAGCAACGAACAGCTGCTGTAGCATATACATATTGTATACATTGTGACGAACGTGTCTGAAAATGCATGGGTTGTGCGTGTATATATATATATATATATATATATATATATATATATATATATATATATAATAATATATAATGCATAATTATAATATAATTATAATATAATATAATAATATATAATGCATAATTATAATATAATTATAATATAATATAATAATATATAATGCATAATTATAATATAATTATAATATAATATAATTATATATAATATAATGTTTAAAAGTAGGAGTTTACACGGTTTCGGTTCAGCTGCACTGCTGAACGTAAATTATATTTTTGTTATTCGTGACCCTTCCGAGTTACGGAGATCAACTTGGTTTTTTTTTAATGGATAATGGTTTATGGAAAATAGCAGTTTTTGACAAGATATCATTTCGACTGCAAGTGACCTCTACTAACTACATATGTTTTGTCTCGTGCGAGTGATGCAGAATATTTTTGCTTTTCATAAGAATTACTGGTTGTTGTCGGGTAACACACATACTAACATAACACATGCATAACTGAAATCGATCGAAATTGATTTTTCGTTCTCGCGGATACGGTGGTCGCGATCTTCTTCATAAATAAATGTCAAGAATCGGGGTAGCTGACCTCAGCGCATTCGTCTTTATTTGGACGATCGGATCGAAGAAAATTGAACGATGTCAGCGACATGGACCGTGCCGGATTTCAAGTTTGAAGAAGCTCTTCCAGACTACTCGAGCCGGCCGTCCTTCTTCCACTACTTTTGAAACAATTTAAGTACCACCGTTTCATAGAACTTCGCTGGAAGTTTCTTGATTGCTGAACCCTAGAGTATAAATAGACGTTTCGCGAAAGTTTTCCCGGCAAGCATTTTCCAAAATTGTAACTGAAAGGAAAATCTGCAGCGGCGTCGCTTATAATTCGACATCCTAGCGGACGATCTATTCGCATCCGAAGCTAAACCGGTCGGGAAATCGGATTTCTTTTCCACAATAATCCGTTTTAAATTTGGATCGCGTGATTTGCGAGTTGCGTTCGTTGGATCGTTCGTCAGCAGCGAACGGTACTCTGCGAAATACCCCAGCGACGCAATTGAGAACGCCAGGGGTTTGTAAACGAAACTCGCCTCTTGTTACTCGGCGAATCAACTAGACTCGTGGGCCAGGAAACTCGGAGTCTACGCGCCGCGCCGCGCCGCACCGCGCCAGTCGGCTCACTTGGTCGAATAACTGCATCGATGTACAGATCCGTTCGTTCGTCCCCCCCACCTGTATATTAATTACGCGCCGTTCCGGACACGGTCGACTGGACGGCATAAAACCGTGTATTTCCAGAGGAACGGCGCGACAGCGCTCGCACAACAATACGCGTGATTTATTTTAATAATTTAACTAACCCGTCAAACCGGGCCGCCGAGTTTCACGAGCCATCGAATTTTCCTTTTCCGCCTTCCTTTCCATTGAATTCCCTACGCCCGTGCACTCGCGCACGATGCTCCCAAGTCACGACGGCGTACACGACCAAATATTAAAACCGGCTCACGGTGAATTAAAACTATATTTCACGACCTATGTCTGTTCGGGTGTTCCGCGCGAATCGCTGACGTTGTTGCAGACGACGCCGATACAACGCGCGGCGACGCGACCCGACGCGACACGACGCGACCCGACGCGAAGCCAGATGAATCGTACGCTTGTATCTGCCGGCTGTGTCCACCGTTATCCCCGAACATTTCGCGCAGTGCTTGCTAAGCATCGGCGGCAACTCGCGAGCAAATCGTGCTCCTCCTAGCTTCATCTCCGTCGCCGACTTCGCTCGCAAGGAAACTAACACGCTTGCAGCAGCATCGCATCATTAACACGTTCGAGGACGGCAGCGAATTTGTCGAAACTCCGGTTACAACCAGCACCTGCGACTTAATAGACTACAGTGTTATGTTTATGCGAACTCGCGTTTTCATGGCGCAACTGCGAACGCGGCGGGCTAACTTGGTATACAACGGATGCACCGTTTATGGACGCGCTGTACAGGATTTTATGTAACACGGTTAAATTTACATTGGCTCGGAAGCCAGCATGTAAATTTAAATGTATGGGACTTTTCTTGTGTTTTCTGGTATCGACTCGAGAGTACAGAGTTAATGATAATAATAATATTGTTTATTCTTTAGCGGCGTGAATCCTTTGTTATTGCACACAAAATAATAGACGGTACACGAGTAAAAATATATAGTAACAATTGTAAGAATATATTAGGGTGTCCCATAAGTTCTTTCCGCGCCGCGCTATGAATGAATCTAACTGGCTGTGTTTATATAAACACGCAGGCATATCTCTTGGCTGTTTAGGGTATCGGTTTCAGTCGTTCCAGAGCTCTTTTAGAGTACATTTCGTGGGTGACAAAGTTCCTTATAAAAATTTTTCTACGCCGTTCAATATGGATAGCCAAAAGAAGCATTTGCGGCATGTTATGCTTCATTGCTTTGACAAAAAAGTGATAGGGCAAAAGACACTGCAAACGAGATTTGTACCGTTTACGGTGGTGGTTCTACGACTATCAGGACAGTCCGCGATTGGTTTAACCCTTTTAGCACCGAGCGAAAGAAGCGTACCTAGGCGAAGAATACTGGGCCGAATAGGCGAATTTGTAGAGGTTTGCGAAAATGCTCGTAAAAACCAAAGTAGGCGTGATATTTACAAAATTCAAAAAGCAGCATATTGCGAAAGGAATGGAGAATAAATCAATACCAATGAAGTTTCGATATTTGTTAAAAATCATAAGAATAACATAAGTATAAGACAATAAAAATCGTACAAAGTAATTTCTCTTTTTCAAAACGTAATTGCACATAGAAAAAATCAACATGTTCAGAAATTGGTACGTAAAAAATAAATCGAAATATTCTATTAGTTTGGATATGTTTGGTGGCAAATGTTTAGGGCCGGGTATTTCCGAAAATAACGGGCGCGGGTTATATTGGCTATCGTTTTCAACATTTACTTTCCTGAAATTCGTGAAAGATTCACTCTGGCATATACAGACCCTCGGCACGAAACAACATAAGATATAACAAAAAGTTGATCTAATAAACATTTTTTCACTTGTGTTGCATCGAATATGAACCATTTTAACATTTTATGAAGTTATACTTAAACACAGATCTTTTGTGATGAGTATAATAAGGCTCTAACAGAGGCGCAACGATATATCGTCGTGCGGTGCTAAAAGGCTTAAGAGATTTAGAGCTGGCAATTATGATTTGAAAGACGAAGACCGCAGCGGCCGTCCAACAACGACGGACGCGGACCTTATCAAAGATATGCTCGCTGAAAATCCGCGATATAGTGTCGCGAGATAGCAGATGCCACTAATATACCCAGAACAACGGTACATAAGCATTTAATCAAGATGGGATATGCGAATCGATTCGAAGTTCCACACCGTCAAATTTTCATCACGACAACGCAAAACCGCATGTTGCGTTGTTCGTAAGACAAAAATTATTGCAGTTTGATTGGGACGTTCTACCTCATCCTCCGTATTCCCCAGACATTGCTCCATCCGATTATTACTTCTTCTCGTAAAAAATTCTCTGTTCTTCTCGATAAAAAATTCTCACCGTGAAAAACGGTTCAAGTTCTTAAGCGAAATAAAAACGCACCTTGATCGATATTTTGCAAATAAGCCTCGACAATCTTGGAAGGACGGCTATAATGAGGCTTCTTGAAAGATGGAAGAAGGTAATAGAGCAGAACAGTTCATATATAACACAATAAATCAACCTTAAACAACAAATATCGTGTAATCGTTTCGCATCAGAAAAAAGGAAAGAACTTATGGGACACCCTAATATAATAATTGTAAGAATGATAATGTTAGTAGTAATAGTGATCGTGATGGCATTAAGTTAAGAATTAAGGATAGCTGCGTACAACAGTGATGGCAGAGCGTTGAAACGAGGTGAAGGAATTATAAAAGCAGTCGAGAAATTAGCAATAACGATTGGCATTGATGAATACATATTCTATGCGACGCGCTTCTGTGAGAAAGAGAGGAGAATGTCTAAGGAATATCTGAAGAATATCTTCAGTTACAAATTCAATTAGTAGTAATTATTTAATTAGTAATAATTACAATATTATATATATAGTAATTACAATTCCAATTTGTGTAGTAATTCAATTTCGTAATTCAATTACATTCTACTTCAATTACATAGTAATTCAATTACATTCTACTTCAATTACATAGTAATTCAATTTGGCAATTCAATTACATGGTGCAAACCTTTCGGTTAATTCAATTGCTAAGTATTTGAATCGCGAGTACACAATGTAAAATTGAATTGTAATGTAATTGAAAAATTTTTTAATTATAATTTCTTCAGTAATTCGATTGTAATGATCCAAAATTCTGCTCGAGCAAGCCTTGTCAAAGTAAGAGAATAGATATAACGAGCTGAAGCGGGATACAAGGCGATGTTAGCACGTTGATCAGCGACTGACTAGAGAACGTTTAAAATATGATTAAAATAATAAAATGTAATAATTAGATAAACCAAGTTTACACTTTTTGTATTTACTTCCCATAAATATGTGATATTGAGTCAATTTAACCCAAAATTTATTCGTAACACTATACAAATTTTGCATAAAGGTCAACACTAAACCTACCGAATCCTAAAAGTAACTAACGTGTGTTATTTTTGGACTACGGATTTTATGCTACTGTGACAAAAATGAATAAGTCAAATACAAAACTTCATAGTTTGTGGCATTAGAAGAATTTATGGATATGGTTACATTATCTCCAGCTGATTTCAATTGTTAAAAGAGGAAAGACATTTTTATTTAACTTGTACACTTCTTACAGTTAATTTGGACAATTTTTATCTTGTACAAAAATCCTTGGTCTAATTGCTTTATAACGATGAAAGGACCGAAATTTATTCAGTCGGTACAATTAATTTTTCAATCTTCATTTTGTACAAATATCCACGGTCTAGTTGCTTTATAAAAATGAAACGATTGCATTTATTTAGACCGCTATTATAACATATACTTGGATTAGAAAATTTAGTCAATTATTTTCCATAAAGAAGTATGTATTTAAAATTTCAGCGACTTTAAAATGAAAAGTTTGAAACCGGTTACTTTGATCGGCTCGGTGGATTTAGTATTAAAGGGATACTGAATCAGAGAAAAAAACCGCGCAATGAAGAAAATTTCATTCTGAATATGTAATTTACGCCTGGCCTTTATAATTATAACATCCACAATGACTGAGATTTTTCTCATTAAAATGAGTCCAAACACGATGCAAATCGGACTAATTTGAGCTATTTACGGATTCATTAATGGACAATCTATAGAGTGAATCGTGTAACTTGCAACTTTTAACTTTTTAATCGTGTAACTTGCAACTTTTAACTTTTAAAAAATTGTTAAAGCCATCCATCCAAAGGCGAGTAAAGGTTCTTTTATATGTAGAGAGGTTTCCAAGTTTTCGAGATCATCTAATTTAAAGTTATTTAAGGTGCGCAAATTAACTGTATCTCACCCTGTATAATAAGGAATTCTTCGATAAAGCTAGTCCAATTCGCATCGCGTTTGGACTCATCTTAATCAGAAGAATCTCAGCTATTCATGGGTGCTACAATTACGAAAGTAAGGCGAACATTGCTGCAAATAAAATTGTCTTCCTTGCATGTTTATTTTCTCGGTCGCGACAGTGGGACTGGCTCGTGTAGATTTAACCGTACGGATTTCACGTAAATTCAACCGTGCACCGGTATAGCAAAGAATCATTTTTTTTTTCAAATTTCCTCGAACTTTCGTTTGAATAAGTGTCGAGTTGCCGTCTCGGATGCGCTCTGGTTAAAATAACGTTTTTCGACAGCAGTAATTTACCGACAGCTTTTTCCGTAGCTCGGCAATTAGTCGTTGATACGACTGGTTAGAGGACGAAGGACGGCTCTTGAGGTACGCTCACCGTCGTCCTCTTCGAGGATCGAATTATCTGCTTAATGGGTGGTAATTGCTGCAAAGCTGCACTTACCGCAGCAGCTGCTCGTGCTTGCACTTGGCGCAATTAGGTGCTCCGTCCGGAACAACCACTTTTCTGCAGTCATTAGAAGGGCGTAACGAAATTTTGGAATTTTCAAGAGGCTCCGCTCGTTTTTATTAATCGAGTTTACGCGCTCGTGATCGCGTGCGCGCGCGCACCTGTATATACCAGCGTTTTATAATACATACTATGAACATTTTACAGGGGTCGAACGTTTATAATCGCGGAACCCTCTCGTCTGTCCTGTCCCGTCGGTAACGAAACGTTTACGAGCCTCGAAACGATCGTAATTCACACTCGCGAGTCCTAGTTTGTTCGCCGCCAGGCGAAGGCGAAGCGAAGACGGAGCGAAGGAACGCGTCTCCCTCTCTGTGTTCGTTAATTCCACGATGGTGGGGTTCGTTTGTTAATCTCGACCGCCTTTTCCAGGTACAGGTTAGTGGTCGAAGGCGTGGGACAATAACGCGGTTGATTGTGATGGAACCCGTGCCGCGCTGCTGGTATTAGAAGCTCATTGTTCCGCGAAGCGGCTTTTCCCTTTGGTTCACCCCCTTCAACTTATTCCGCAGTTCTAATGTCGATGCGCGATTCTCCCGCGAACTTCTTGGATCTGTTTTCCTTTCTGGCATCATAGAACAGACTGCGGGTTGATTGCGGGCACAATCAATTCCTGTGACAAGTATTTCAACCACGTTCACAATCACTTCTTCGTTCTTCTTCCACAGTGTCGGACAAACGGTATTTTGACACCCTTCGCTCCAACGCAACAACTTTTTTGCAACTGGATTAAATGAGTAGAATTTTTTTTAGATGATAAAAGGAGCAGTCTACTGCAAAATGACTAAAATATTGTTCTTTAATTTAAATATTACTAGAGACCTCTCCTTCTCAGTTTTGCTCCTTACTGTATTTCAGTTCGGGTCTGTGGCAATGCCTGTGACTATGCCCACATATCAAGTAATTAAAACGAGGGATATAATTTAAAAAACAAGAATGGGTAATGTATTGGGTTGGCAACTAAGTAATCGCCGATTTCAGTTATAGATATCTCTCACTCCCATTTTTATGATATCCGTAAATGTTGTATTATAAAATTATTATTATTATTATTATGTTATTTTTTATTATCCGTGAATGTTAGCAACTGGACAAATTGAATGCAGCGGTCAAGGAAAACCGACTAGAATTGGTTAATCGTAAAGGTGTCATTTTCCACCAGGACAATGCTAGGCCGCACACGTCTTTGTCCACTCGGCAAAAATTGATGGATATTGGTTGCGAATTGATGTTACACCCACCATATAGCCCTGATCTCGCGCCATCGGATTACCACTTATTTCGATCCCTGGACAACTCCCTTCGTGGTAAAATTTTTAATGATGATGACGCTGTAAAATCTCATTTCACTCAGTTTTTGGCCGAAAAGGATCAGACTTTCTACGAGCGTGGAATTTTCAAGTTGTCAGAGAGATGGCAAAAGGTCATCGAACAAAATGGAAAATACATTGCAGATTAAACTTCATTCCAAGTAAAAAGAAATTTTTTATTTCATTGAACAAATCGGCAATTACTTAGTTGCCAACCCAATAGTAAAACAATTTATTAATAGAAAATAAAATATATTGGATAAATATGTAAAACGTATAAGATATACATTATAATACAAATCTATAAGCACGCGCATACGTACGTACATACAGTTACCTATAAAATTGAGAGTACACCTTTTAGAATGCAATAACTTTTTTCAAACTGGACTAAGTGACTTGAATTTTTTTTTAGATGATAGCGGGACTAGTCTACTAAACGATGATCAAAATGCCTTTTTGTAATCTTGCGATTACTTAGGGTGTCAAAAAAAATCAGAAACTTGTTTTCTTAGTTATTTCCAAGTAATAGTAAAATTTAAAAAAAAAGCATTTTGGTCATCGTTCAGTAGACTAGCTCCGTTGTCCTCTAAAAAATATTCAAGTCACTTAGTCCAGTTTTTTGTCTTTTCATTGCCTAAACTTTATTGACAGTGGATGATGGTGCAGCAAGAGGTGGTTTGAGTATTACACGACGACTTTTTGAATAATGTCCGAATATCAGCTTGTCTCATAATTTTTCAGCTTTTATTAAAAAAATTCATTTCGCGAAGAATATGTAGATTCATTATTCCCGTAATATTGTAGCGTTTCATTGTTCTTAGCAAATGATATCAATTTATTTATGTTATCTTCTTCTTCGTCGCTGTCCATTTTTTCGAACGCATGCGGATTTATTGCACATTTGCCAAAGAATGGTCGGAATAAATTGTATGTCGGTTAATCGGACCTATCGGATAATCCGAACTCTACTGAATACCTAAGTATAGTCACGGTCCTGATATTTTCAGATCGTAAAATCGGTCGAGCCATGAAGTAATCATGTTGCAGTAGCTGGGCCAATGAACTTTGATCCGATTGTAAGATTTCTTTGTAAATTTCTTCCCGACGATGATTACGTTATGGCCCAGCCAATTTTACGACCTCAAAATATCGTGTGCGCGACTATAACTGTGTGTGTTCCATTATACAAACACCAATACCTTCTCGATTAGATCGGATAACCGAGGTTCTACTCGGCATATTTAACTTACACTGTGTTTGAGCAAGAGGCCGCGAGAATTAAATCCAACTCCACGTTCTGTGAATTGATTACGCTTTGCGTTTACTATCTAACGTAACGTAGATATACGTAGACTGCGGATTCTATTCATTTGTAACAAAAATGAGTAGATCAAATTAAAAACAATAAAAAACATTAGAGAAGAGTTTAACATTAGGCTTTCGGAACACGCCATTTTGATATACGGCTCAAATATCTTAATATTTACGATTATTGAAATTACAAAGATACATTTACGAGGAATTCATTCGCTTGTTTCATTGAACGTACGATTAAAATCGCTGAAAATCTGAATAAATGCATGCTTATTATTTTTACGAAGCAACATAAAATATTTACTTTCAGTGCGCCGTAAAACTTCTTGTTAAAAATACTGTTGTCTCATTTTTAACTTATTAGAAATGATCGAAGAACGAAAACAATGTCAACGTAGACAATTTATATTTTGCATAAGAATTAGTAGTCTGCTAGCTTAAATTTTCAGATCTACATGACCCGAACCATGTATTATTCTTTTCGTATATTCATATTGATTATTCTATCTCTTCGTGTAAAGTGAAGTGGGGTAAGTACGTGAATGGGGCAAGTGCATTAAGCAGTTACAGTTATTATTACATGAGTCAAATTGTACTATCTCATTTATAGAACTCTCTACAATAAGTTAGTATCTCCTCTCAAACATAAATGTCAAGGTAGAATATGCAATTCCCGTTTACTTTATCAAACGTTTAGACTTCATATGTATACGTACATTTTCCAATGTTATCTCTGCGTGTATTTGTATGTTTAAATTGTGCTCTATTTGTGTTCTCTGTTCGTTGCTATTTACTAATACATTTCAGTATTATATACTATATATATATATATAGTATATTATATTATAGTATACATTAGTATATATTATTAGCATATATAGTATATTAGTATATTATATATTATTAGTATATATTATATTATATTATAGTATACATTAGTATATATTATTAACATATATAATAATACTATATTCAGTATTATATACTTATATACTATAAAATCCATTTTCTAAATTATCGTCATAGGTTCAGATAAAAAAGTTAAACAAAAGTGAGCTTTTTTACATTTCTTTGTCATTGTCTAGTAGACTAATCCTTTTATCATCTAAAAAAGAATTCAAATCATTCAATCTAGTTTTTCAAAAAGTCACTGCGTTTTAAAAAGTGTCAACATACTTTGTTGTTAGTACTTTTTCGTCTTTCTTAATTATCATAATCAAACGAGACAATTTCTGTTTCTTGCGTGTCTCTATTTACTTTCGTTCCAAGATTTTTCTAACAGAAGATATACATCTTGTTTCGACTTCGAAAAAACTACATAATAATATTCATTTGAAATCTTGATCATGAGTTTGACTCCTTGGTATATCTAATGCAATGGGTTAAATAACGTGAATTCAAAATTTGATCGAATGCATTCGATGCGACGAGTAGCGGAAGAAAAAGAAGAAGAAGAAACAGAAGAAGAAGAAGAAGAAGAAGAAGAAGATGCTTATCAAGATACCGAGATACGAAATGAGGCATCGCTGCAGCTTGTTGACCTGTATTCGCCTTATTCGCTGGCTTCTAATCGGAATTCCGTGTTCCGACGAATCCTAAGTAGACCGCGAATCTTTATACAAAATAACAATTGTCTGCATTAATTGCCAGACGCAGCTGCTGTGCACAATATTTTTTTCCTTTTTAATAATTTTAACAAGTTCAAATTAATACATCAACACACACACATTCCTAGTATCTGTTGTTCCTTTCACCGTTTTAAACCCTCCATCGCATGAATTTTTATGACAAGCTAAAACAAACATATTTGACTGTTACTGCGCTTTAATAACAACATGTGAAGAAAATAAACACAAAAAAAGAAAATTAAAAAAATATCATTCAACGATTTTTATAACTGTTCCCATATGGGAACTTTTCCACGTATAAAAAAAAAAATATTGGCATCCATCGGTTTCCAGCATGCTTGCAATTTTCAATTTTGCTGAACTGTTTGAGCTATAAAATATTTGAAATTATGTTCCCAGTCGCGTGAACAGTACCCAATAGAGGGTTAAATTACACCTACTCGTTTCTGTGCTATAAATGCATAAAAACCGCAATCGAGCCATAAGCTAGTTCGCAGACCAGGCTCGCAACGGCCTGCACGTAGACCTTTGGCAATTCAGCTAAGACGTTAGAATCCAATCGCTTTTATTGCTCGGTACTTTCGACGTCGATTAGATCAGAGGGGGTACACACGCCGCTGCAAGATTGCCGGCGTGTCGCCTAAGTTTTCGAACGGCCGTGCTGTTCTCCCCGCAAACTTGTTCGCCGAAAGTTTTTCTGTCCCCGAAACTTGAACGTTTCCAATAACGCGGCGCCGTTCGCTGTACACGTTGCACACTGTAAATTGCACACCGTGTGTACCGTATCTAACGGGGGTCTCCGAGAACCCGTTCGTGTCTGGGCCAAACCGACAATCTCATCTCCGCATAAACACGTCGCTCCTTCTGCAAACAGGGACGAAGAGGCGATGCTCGGAGCTCTTTAATTAACGCCCGTGACAACGCGATCGCGTCCTTGCGAGCTAACCGGCTCAGAGTGTCGAAGACTGCGCGATTGTTGATCGTCTCATCCCGTCACTCGTGTGACGCGTCGCCAACTTTCGCTACGCTGCTCATAGACAAAATTAGGCATGGGATCCAGTTCGATACAGTAAATTCTCTCCAATTGTCCCTTAGCTTGTAAACAAAAGTGGATAACTTGGGAAGAGGAGATTATTATTCGAGCCTCGCGGCTCGTTTTTATAGTCGCCGATTGTAAACAACTATGATCGTATCTAATAATAATTAATAATAATAATATAAATATAATAGAATATAATAATAAAATATAATAATCTCATCTCTCCAAATTGACTATTTTTGTTTCCCAGCCGATTGTAAACAACTATAATCGTATCTAATAATAATTAATAATAATAATATAAATATAATAGAATATAATAATAAAATATAATAATCTCATCTCTCCAAATTGTCTATTTTTGTTTCCCAGCCGATTGTAAACAACTATAATCGTATCTAATAATAATTAATAATAATAATATAAATATAATAATAAAATATAATAATCTCATCTCTCCAAATTGTCTATTTTTGTTTCCCAGCCGATTGTAAACAACTATAATCGTATCTAATAATAATTAATAATAATAATATAAATATAATAGAATATAATAATAAAATATAATAATCTCATCTCTCCAAATTGACTATTTTTGTTTCCCAGCCGATTGTAAACAACTATAATCGTATCTAATAATAATTAATAATAATAATATAAATATAATAGAATATAATAATAAAATATAATAATCTCATCTCTCCAAATTGTCTATTTTTGTTTCCCAGCCGATTGTAAACAACTATAATCGTATCTAATAATAATTAATAATAATAATATAAATATAATAATAAAATATAATAATCTCATCTCTCCAAATTGTCTATTTTTGTTTCCCAGCCGATTGTGTAAACAACTATAATCGTATCTAATAATAATTAATAATAATAATATAAATATAATAAAATATAATAATAAAATATAATAATCGCATCTTTCCAAATTGTTTATTTTTGTTTCCCAGCTGTGGATCAATTTGAGAGAATTTGCTGTGCTCTTTATTAACTAAATCATTACTTGTATTATATTTTGTTATCCAAAGGATAATTAGCCCGTTTATCTAAATAATAAATAATAATGATGATAATAAATAATCTTAACGAAGTTATCGATATATCGAATTATCGGTAATACGTATATTGGTATTATCAATGTTTATCGAAAATGGTATCAGCCCTCATCAATCCTATCAGATAGCCGGCAGTATCGATAGTTTCCGATAGTTTACGGAAACCACCGACGTCTATCGACACTTCTCTATCTTTAGTGAGGAGTACGTACAATATAAAGTTGCAGAGACACAAAAATTTGATGACACCGCAAAGAGTTTTAAGAATAATAAAATTTTTATATTATATTATTTTTACAAAATATAATAAAAATATTATATAAATATAATACAAATATTATTTTTACAAAATATAATAAAAATATAATAAAAATATTATATAAATATAATACAAATATTATTTTTACAAAATATAATAAAAATATAATAAAAATATTATATAAATATAATACAAATATTATTTTTACAAAATATAATAAAAATATAATAAAAATATTATATAAATGTAATACAAATATTTGCAGTAGACTTTGCAAGTTGTGACAACAACAATTGGTTTTTACTTAAAAAAAACAAGGGTGACGACATTTGTTGGTTATGTCACGTTGGTTATTCAACACGTGTGTCGAATATTATTAACCCCTTGCAGTCGGAGCCATTTCAACTCGAAATACTTTTTCTGACCCACAGTATTTCCATTTTATACATTCGGATTTTGCGAATCTTGCAACAGCTACACTTTTAACAGTTTCTTTAAACACAAACAAATTTGATAATATTAAAATTATTTTAAAACCGTGATATTACAATTTTTAATGACCTCTTGGAGTCGCCATTCGAGTGCAAAGGGTTAATCCTGTATCGCTAAACATTCTTGCCGATTCTACCGAAGATGACGGTATGCAAAAATATGTTTTGCGTAACTTCGTCAAAAGGTTTAACCCTTTTAGTGCCGAATAACGATATATCGTTGTTGGCTACGCTCGAGGAAACGTTGTTTTCTTAATACTTTCAATAGATAACAGTTTCATTCCTTATTTCTTCTTTCGTTTTGAACCATTGAATTATCAGGTTTTACAACATTTTTGGAATCGTTTTTTCCGAAACTTTACCAGACTAAGAGTGTTAAAACATTTTCATTCACCTTTAAACGGTGACAGTATTTAAACAAATATATTATCAAAGTGGAATAGAAATATCTAAAAGTTCATTTAAATTACCCTTCGATACATTGGCTACCCTGATCGGAACTATCGATAGTAAGAAATACGATCGATAACTATCGGAACTATCGACAGTTCTCCACCTCTGCTACAGAGTGGTATCGCGTTTTTCGACCGACCGTCGAAACAATCGAGGCTGACATTGTTCAAGGGACCGTAGAATTTCTCTCTCGGCGATTGTTCGAGCCCGCGTCCGAACGAATTAACAGAAACTGCTAGGGAAGCTGCTGGGTGCGCGTCATAAACAGAATTTATTGGCCGAGCCCCGGGGTCTCGCGTGCGTCGTAAAGAAAAATTCCATGCATTCGCAATGAATGACTGCGAAACAGAGTAATAACCGCGGACGCGCGAGACGGCCGCGCACGACGTCCATCGTTTAGGACGCTCGCGCTCGCGGAAATTGAAAAAGACGTACAGTAAATTCTCTCGAATTGACGCTCGGCTTGGAAACAAAAATGGACAATTTGGGAAAAAAAGGTACGATTAACCCTTAGCACTCCGAACCATTCTGGACGTTGGCTACCAGCTACTCGGCGCGACTTTTCGGCAGAAACGGGCATTTACAGACCCTCGTATTATTTAGTATGGTTTTGGAACTAACTAACATATTATAATGATATTGGACTTATATGAATTTGGCTGAAACCGAGAAATTTGCAAAAAAATCAATATTTTATTTTTTATAATTTTGTTATTGTTTGTTTTATAATTTTGTTTTGTTGTTGTAATCGCTATCTATGCGAACTCTTTCTCTCGCCGCCTTGTTGCTTGGACGATATCACTATCACTGCTATCAAAACGATAGACTAACTGTAGAAGAAAACCTTTTACAGTTAGTCTTTCTAACATATCTGTATAAACGTCTATCTGGAGCTCATCTTCACTACTACTTGTGTCATGAGACTCATTCGTGTTTGAACGTTTTGCCATTGTTCTAATAAAAAATATGAATAAATACGTAGGTTGAAAATTTCTAATTGTTATTACTAACTCGCAAGATGATATTTACCAAAAAAACTTTTACCAAACAATTTATTTATCAAGAGAAGAATCACTTTTCCGATTTTCTCACTCGTTAGATCTATCTATACCGCTCGACGCTTCAAACCAGACTGAGTTCAGCTTTGAAAATCTTTTCCTCCAGATTTTATGATTATAAATCTCACTATACAGTGCGTGCTATGTTCGCATACCGATCTTTCTTCTACAAACTTGCCTTATCGCTCTTTTCAAGTGGCGCTTTCGAAGTGCTCGGACCGTCGTGAGCACGCTTCTCGCGTTCTCGTCGAAACCCGCTGACATTTCTTGTATATATCTTAGTAATTTTACTATATTTTGATTTGATTTCTTGTGCCATTTCAAGAGAAAACTTCAGGGAAACATGCATGTCTGAAAAAGTTGCGCTGAAATAACTCAATTCCCCGTAATCGCTAATAAACTTTAATGTCCCACGAGAGGGGACATCCGAGTGATATGCTAGAATTACGATGTCTCACGAGAAGGGACAGCGGAGTGCAAAGGGTTAAACGAGCCTAATTACGTAAGGCGTAACTATGAAAACGAGCCGCAAGCGCTCGAACAATCGTATCTCGTCTTCCAAAATTATTCATTTTTGTTTCGAAGTTCAGCGACGATTAAGAAGAATTTATCGTATCTTGGTCGGCTCGAGCGATCGCTTTGCTCCTCCTACCCGAGAAATTTTTGAGTCGTTCGTGGTTCGACGGATAACCGCGAAAATAATCGTTTGCTCGACGATGTGGAAAACTCGTCTCCGGGGACCGGGGACGACGAAAATAGGGCGCGCGGCGTCTAAAAATTCTCTGGTAACGTTACATACGGCGGATGTCGGCAGACAGAGTCTCTCCGTGCCACGATGGTTCCATTCTCCGCTCGAAGGGGAATTTCTCCATGATAAAATCCAACGAAATCCGAAGCCATCCGACGAACCGCACCGCTCCGCGTCGGAGCAGTTAGCCCGCTCGGAAAATGCAATCCGCCGTGGAAAATCTCTTCGGAAATTTTCAGCTTCGCGAGGCTGCGCGCATTTTTGCGCGGCCGCCGTGTTCCCGTTCGTCCTCGAGAACTTGTCCGCGGGAACACTGGCCGGGACCTGAAAAGGGTTTTAATCGGCCGGAATCGTCGAAATTCCTCGTGTTCGGGCTTAGCGTCGATTCGTGGCGACTCCTAAGTGGCCTTCGATCGATCCCTCCGACGCGACCACGCGACGTCCGCGATCGTTTTCCTATTTTATTCGTTACGTACGTAGATACTATTCACCGTCAGACCTTTTCTGGCAGTCATTTGCGCCCTGTCGAGAATTTCGCGTGTTCGAGTTCAATCGCGGTCTCTTATTGACCTCTTGCCTTACGATTTATTTTCAAAGAGAGGTGCGCGTGCAGACAAATGACTTTAGCGCAACTCTGTGCGAGGAATTATCACAACGTGAAACTAAGATATTTCTGTTTTCTTTTTTTCGACATATTCGATAATACGTAAATGTGAACGCGATTCCATTTGTAATAGAACAGATTGTAATTGAGAAATATCCTTTTTAAGTTACCACGAGATTAACACTTTGACGGCCGCACCAAAAACCCCTCAAGAGTTTCGTAAAATTAAAGTATTTCATTCAATTGAATTAAAATTGCAAAGCGAAGTTTTTTTATATGACAGTTACTTTTTTTAGCATTTTTTCCTCTTGCGAATCTTAATAGAATTGAGAAACTAGAATGGATTATATATATATATATATATATATAGCGTGAAAATGAATTTTTAAATAATTCTGTAACCTACGTATGAGTGACGCGGCAGTCAAAGTGTTAAGAAAGAAATTCTTCACATAATCGAAATTATTGCGAACGAAATTCGCGAACTATTCGAAATCCTGTTTAATAATAATAATAAATTTTATAATAATTCACTGTAACTATAACGACACAATTTTAGATAGAAAAAACGGCGATAGAACGCGTAAGTGTCATGATAATTCTTTTTTTAACAGTTCGAAGAAATTCATATGGTTCTTGAATATTTAAATATTCGGCGGGCGTCGCGTCGCTCGTCTACTTCGAGTTTGGCACAGAAAACATGTACGGGCGGGACTCGTCATTTCCACTTAAGGGATTAACACTAGGTTTACGGGACACTAAAACCAGCTATTTTATGGGACTTTATAAAAATAACAACATACATTTATTCACACTTTTCACGATTTTTATTATAGCATACGTCCAATGAAATAATTTTATTGAGTAGGCTTAATAATTATTAATTATTATAATAATAATAATAAATTATTATTATTAATTATTAAGATGGCTTAATAATCATAAATTATAGGGCCTCTAGAACAGATAAACAAAACTCGAAAGCGAACGCACGTACGTACATCGCCATCAGCATTTTTCGACGAATTTTGGTAATAATATAAAAGAACTACACACAATATCTCACGCTCAATACGTATTAACCCTTTGCCCTCGAGTGGTGACTCCGACGTAGCAAAGTAATTTTTACATTATCAAATTTGCTTTTAGAAGAAAGCAAGAGATAGCGGTTGAAATGAAACAACGAGAAAAAATTCATTCTTTTGGACTTCCGATCACATCTTCGCAATTTGGGTCCACTGTGCAGTGCCAATATCAATTAGCGCTAAATAAATGTATGCACCGCCGGCAATCGAACGACCAATTTCTCATTTTTTATTTTATGATTATTGAAATCATGAAGTTGCGTACATCGGAAATTGTTGAATATATTTCTTAATCCTGCCACACATCATAAAGATTGTGATAAATTTAAATAAATCAATCTTGTAACTTTTATAAGGCAACATATACCAGCCTCTTTTAAATCTCGGTAAATTTAACATCAAGCAACTGCGTCGCAAACATTTCCATACCAGTTTTCGTGGAAATCGAATCATTTCTTCAAGTGCCCGTCCGCCATATTATTTTTGCAAAGTTCAAATCCAGACTCGTATCAGCGATCATGAAAACCTTCAATTCCGGATCCGCCGCGTGCCCCGTTGATGAAATATAACCGATCGATTATTTCCATTAATTTACCAAAAAATCCCCGAAACCAAATAAAGCTTCGGCCACGCGGAACGGCTTGGCCCTCGTAACATATTGTTTAACCGGCGTTCCAAGCGGTTTGCGTGCGTAAACGCAGATCCGGCGAGAGCAAACGAAGTGGCCGGAGTGCTCGTATCGCGAACTTTTCTTCGCTCTGCATTCCTCACAATTAACTTCCGAGAGTATGTAATTACTTCCGGGGCGCAGACTTTCCATGAATCCGCGTTAAACCGGCATTAAGCGTCATATCGCGCGATATTCCGGCGCTTTTGAAATTTAAATTGGACCGGCCGCAAATTCTGATAAACTTTGAAACGCGTTACTTCGTTTCCGTTCCTCCGGCTCTTGGTTACATCTGCTCCGCGCGGATCGGCTCGGCTCGGCTCCGCACCGCTGGCTGGTGTCCACTGTCGCAGTCTCATTTTCGAGTTTAAGGAGTTTCGGAAAGTTCGCGCGGCGCCGCGCGATAAAGATAGCGCGCGAATTCAAATCGTTGATTTCGGTGAACGAACAAGGACCGATTTCCATAGCCGTAACGAGATTCCGCCGTTTCTGCTGATTCCTCATTTCTTCTTTACTTTTTTTTTTCTATTACGAGTACTCGTATTACCCCGAATAAAGTACGAAGTTTCTTAGTCGTTGTACGACGGTGCGCTGCTCCGGTTTAATAATTCTGTCTCCCTAGATTGCGGAAATATCGCAGCGAGCGAGCGAGTGCGCGCGCGGGCGTCAGAAACGCGAGAGGACGTAACGTGAAATAAAAGATCCGCCTCCGGAGCGACCGTCTTCTCGAATCTGTTTCGACCTGAAAACTCCCGGGGCCGCTTTTATCAGATCCGACAAACTATCCTGCATGTAATTTCACATCCGAAACTGTGCGGCGGACGTCGACGCGGACGTCACCGTCGAGAAACGGGGACAAAAGGCGCGACCGAACGTAGACGCCTCGTACGCTCTCTCGCCAGCCAGCCAGACAGATTTCAGAACGTGCAAGCGGAAAGAATCGATCCGCCGCGACGGCGGACGTCGATTATTCGCCGCGGGACGAAGACGGTCGCGACGTCGCGACGCGCCGGCTGATTTTCTCGCGTAATCGGCTAACCGGACGGACAGGGAACGCGGCCGATTTTTGCAGGCGGGCCTGCCTTTCCCTGTAATATCACCGGCGCGGAGGAAATATGTCATTCCGGAATGAGTGACGTCGCGCGACTGCCACTCCGCCCGAAAAGAAATGCCCCGCGAAATCAGGCCACCGACGCGCGACGTGCTGCCGCGTGAATGAATAGCGCGCAGATCAAATCGGCAGATTATGCTGCCTGCTCGCGGGCTCTGTTAGCGGAAGGCTCCAACCGATTGTAATCTGAAACGATGCAACGGTTACATTTCGGCGAAAACGGGACACAAGGAGAGAGAGGGAGAGAGAGGGAGAGAGAGAGAGAGAGAGAGAAATTGAGAAAGTGAGAGAGAGAGAGAAATTGATAAAGTGAGAGAGAGAGAGAGAGAGAGAGAGAGGGAGGGAGAGGAAGAGAGAGAGAAATTGAGAAAGTAAAAAAGAGAGAGGAAGAGGGAGAGAGAGAGAGAGAGAGAGAAATTGCGGGCGCGAGAGAGAGAGAGAGATTGAGAGGGAGAGAATTTGCGCGAGAAAGAGATTGAGAGGGAGAGAGATTGAGAGAAAGAGAGATTGAGAGAGTGAGAGAGAGAGAGAGAGAGAGATAACGTACGAAATACGAGAGAGAAAGAGCGAACGTATAAAATAAGCGAGAGAGAGAGAGAGAGAGAGAGAGAGAGAGAGAGAGAGAGGGATATAATTTGCGTGAGAGAGAGATTGAGAGACAGAGAGAGAGAGAGAGAGAGAGAGAGAGAGAGAGAGGGATATAATTTGCGTGAGAGAGAGATTGAGAGACAGAGAGAGATAGAGAGAGAGAGAGAGGGATATAATTTGCGTGAGAGAGAGATTGAGAGACAGAGAGAGATAGAGAGAGAGAGAGAGAGAGACGACAGTATCTATGCGAAGCGCAATGGCTCCAAATCCTGAAAATATGGTCAGAACACCTTAGAATGAATTTTCTTACAGCTTTAATGTAATCCAGAGTTGTGCGGTAATCGATCATTTTCTCATTACTTTTGTAATTGATTACAAAAATTAATCATGATAATCATAATCATTGATCAATTAATCGTTACTAAAATAAATCAGTAATCGTGACTACATTTAATAATCCGTAATCATTAATCTGTAATCGCGAACGAATGATTAATTCATCTTTCCTCGACAACTTGCAACTAGGACCAAACGACGGGTCCAAACAAAAAAGAGCTTCCGTTCAGTCGTGAAATGAAAGTCTCACGGAGATTTACGTACCAGCGTTGCTAAAATTGTAAACGCATAAATTATAAACAAGATGAGGTATAAATGTGCTACGCATAAATTGTAAAATAGGGAAAAAGTTGTGCGTACATACCACAACATATTCGAACATTTAGTTCATAGTTTTATCTTTCAGTGTTTGTAAACATTTGCCGCGGATATTCGACGATTAACTTGTATCGCCACTTCGTACTGTGCAACGTATTCGTGTTAGCTGTTTTCATCGTGTTTCTTTCGAACACGTATCGTGAATTACATTCAAAAATGTTCCCGAGAGGAAAGTTGTACGAGTTTCGAAGAGATTTATGAGGCAGACATATAAACAACACACGAATGAAATTGAAATCATTTTCTTTACATTTTCCTAAATCTAATATCCGTCCGTCATGGTTAGATCAGTCATTTTATTTTTTGAAATTTTGCGTTCCGATTCGTAATGAACAACGGATCATAAATCTTCGATTCAATCTGGATTGTCTGGTTGTCGTTTCGGTTACGTTTCTAGGAATTGAAACCACTGAGCGCTGCACACAATTGTCACTCATGCATACAAATATGACCATTTCCTTCTACACCCCACCATAAATGACATAAATAAAATCTCCCAAACAACAATTAACACTTCCACGACCGCGCTAGAAACCTCAAAAATTCTCATAACATTAAAATATTTCGTTCGATTAAACAAAATTTATGAAGCAACCTTATATGGCATCCAACCTTATCGCCATCCAACCTTATCGAGCATTCGTACCTCTTGCAAATCGTAATAAAATTAAGCAATCATTTTTAATTTTTCATTAATCATCCATTCGGTCGTCAACCGACTGAATTTCAAACGGGGAGATCTCCCCCGTTCGGTTGGCTAAGTGTTAAAATGCGGCCAGGTGAAGCGAATTTTGGTTACGTTCCCGGGATATGGGATCACCGCGCGACACGGCACGTCCTGCAGCCGAAAATCACGTCGACTGCGAATGCTAGCTCGGAACGCTCGTAGCTAACGACACGGAGCCGGATAAAAGCCGTTAAGGCGTGGCTGTTCGCGCGGAGGAACAACTTTATTGTAGGTTCTCTCAGGTACGATCTACGAAATACGGCGTTAACGACTTCCCGATAAGTTTCTAGCAACGAGAGTCGCCTACGTGTTCCGGAATAGCGTTGACGGTTGACGTGCGTGTGCAATGTGCAGCGGCGTAGCCCGCCACCGCAACCATTCCCAATGGATCGATGCGAGTCGAAAGTGCAGCGCGACGTGTAGCCTCTCTGGGAAATACGATACGCTTAATATTTGATCGGGCGAACAGCGGCGAGTGGCCGAAGACGCGAGCGACTTATTGTCCGCGAGGCTCTCCGGTCGTGTAACAGAATTTGCCGGCGAGCCGGAATTTTCCGCGTTGTCTGTTACGCGGCAGACGCACGCCGCGTCGCGCCGCGCCGCGCCGCGCCAGTCTTCGAGGATGCGCCGCGACGCGCGCCGCCGGGGAAAATCTCGCTCGAGGCTGACTTCCGACATCCACGCGGAAGCGGCGCAGCGGTAACTCGGTAATTGGTTTCGCTGGCTAAGACAAGCCGTTTCGTTGGGAATCCGTGCTGCGCGCCCGTGAACGGCTTCAAGTGGGAACGCAGGAGAATCGCCCCGACGGAAGTTGCCGGGTAACTTGCGAGTATCCACTCGAGAACTCGACACGACGCTTAGATGAACTAACGCCGGCGGAGGCTGCTTTGTGCCAAAGAAATGTACAGGCCACGATGAAATTCATCCAGCGCTCTTCTCCGCGGACCACGAGTGTCGTCGTTCTTGTTACATGCACGCTCGCTCTAGCCCGGGGGCCCCGGGGTGCCATCGCTGCGCCGCACGGTGCGACGAGAGACACCTATTCTCTTGGACATCATCGGCCAAAATTTGAGCCGTTTATTTTGAAAGTGGCATAAGTCACTTTATCGTAATGAAAAGTGGTGATCTTTTAATGTTTGTACGAAATTATTTATACTGAGGAAAATATCAGTATCCCGAGATAGCAAATACAAGTAAATCTTCTCGAAAGTTAGCATCCATATTTTGAAACGTGTTAAAACGCAAATCCTTAAATATATCGACTTCAAAACAAAGTGACTTATGCCACTTTCAAAATAAACGGCTCATTTCTATCTTAAAATATTTTATAGGTATGTCTGTCCTTGGATTAGCAGCTGCAATTGATAAGGATATGTTTCAAACTGTATACGAAGCATGTCCGTCTGCATTACAGAATTGTATGCACGATGATATCACACCGCTTTGTCTAGCTGCTATGAGAAATGATAAAGATTTATTTTTTCAATTGTTAAGTTTAGGATTTGAAATTTCTAAAATCAGTGAGTAACATCTGTATACTTCTTTAAGGAAAATATATGTATAGTATTGTTCATAGATATCTTTGTAATAACATTTTTTATCCTTTCTTATAGATGAATATACGCACGTCATGATGAAACTGTCAACAGTACCAGAAATTCGAAATTTAGCAGAAAGTGTTGATGTAGAAGATTATTGGAATGATATTTCAGATAACATACCTATAGAATTAGAAAGTGATTCAGATCAAATTAATATTCAAAAAGAATATAAGAAAGAAAATGAAGATGATAATATAGCGTCATCCCTAAATTCCTTTGTGAAATATAAAGTTACATCACATTCTTCGGAAAAGAAAAATGATGATTTTAACAGTAATATAATAATAGATTCTAATCAGCGTTTAAAAATGAAGCCTTCTAAATTGAATTTAGTAGCAAAGCATTCGGATCCTACTTCATGTAGTATAATCTCACCAAGACTGACTTGTACTTTGGATGAAAGCCTACCAGTATCTCCAAATATTTATTTCACTAAAAATAATGATAGCAACAAAGTCAATATCAGTACAATAAACAAGTGTGAAGCATTAATTGAAAAAGAAAATGAAAAATTAACAGCTCATTTATCGTCGAAATTTTGTACTACTGCTTCGTTGAATCTCTAACGAGTGTTCGTAACGTAAGAAAACACGAAGAAATGAACTCTCTCTTACGATATCGATACTTTTTCTCTTTCAATTAGTCTGAACGATCAGACCGATCATATGATCCGCTGCTTCACGCACCACGCCTAATTTCGTGCAAATAGCTAAATACAGGGTGTCCCAAAAATGTCTCGCAATACGGAAATGTGGGATAGCCGAGGTCATTCCAAGTAACTTTTTCCTTTGAGAAAATGCAATCCGCGGCTTTGTTTACGAGTTATTAACGAAAAACACTGACCAATGAGAGGCGAGCTCGCCTAGCGCTTGGCGGCCAAGCCAATGAACGCACGAAGCCCAGTTCCGCTCATTGGCTCAGCCGCCTTGCGCCAGCATATCTCACCTTTCATTGGTCACTCTTTTTCGTTAATAACTTGTAAACAAAACCGTGAATTGCATTTTCGCCAAGGACAAACTTACTTCAAATTACCTCAGGAACCTTCCATTCTCGGATTGCGAGACATGTTTGGGACACTCTGTATATTTAGTTTCGGCACTTCTTGGCACTTCTTTACCGACCGGTAGCCTGTTAATCGGCTTTTTGTATTCGACGCATTGTTGTTCCCAACGCTTACCGACCGATAGCCTATAAATCGGCTTTTTACTCCGACCAGTAGCCTGCGCTTCGGTAGTCATGGCCACCAATAATTTGTTGTCTATTATTGAGATAAAAGTGTTGAGTTGAACTATCGTAAGCTCCCATGTTATTATACAATTTTTTAAATATTAGGTACTTTTCACGATGAACAAGAAATATATAAGGTAGATCAAATAAATATTGTTTAATGCTAACCTAATGAAAATATAAAAATGTGATCAGATTTAGTTACCCTGTACGGTATTCTCTCTTCGAATGTCAAAATCTCGCTACGCCACGAATGAC